>NC_138965.1:150407000-151668000 GCF_055761805.1 Camellia sinensis | reverse complement strand
ATTATTATGAATATATGAGTCAAGATTGAATTAATTTTGTAAATTTTTTGAATGCTTTTCATTTTATTCATTAAAGACTTATATATGTATATATTATGCAGGATTATGAAAGATGTAAGGCTACGAACTTATGTTTTCTTTGTGAAAAGAGAAAAATGGAGCTATGCAATGTTCCATGTGGGTGTCGTATTTGGTGCTTAATTTGTGGAGAAGGAATGTTCAAAAAAGGTTGTGGAGAAGGACTGTCAGATTATGTTCATCAGTGTATCATCTGCAATGCAGAGGTTGAAAAGCTTGAACTCCTTTCTCTTCCATCTTCATCTACAGACAATCGCCAATCGGTACGTATATATTCTACTATATTTTAATTCTCAATCTTTTAATTGTTCCACTTTGATCTTAACAGTATACAATGTGTTACACATTAATTCATGATATTAACACCATTTGAAATTAGAGAGATATTTTTAAAATTTTATATGAAGACTCGACATAATTAAAATGACCAAATACACAAATGGTCTCAAACTATACTTTTTGTATTATTTTGGTTCTTAAAATATGTACTTTGTTTCATTTTAGTCTACAAAGTGTGCACTTCCTCACATTTTCATCCATAATCTTTTATAGTTTGTCGCATATTTTATTTTTTTCTAAAATTGTGAAAATACCCTTTATCCAGTTATTGATAATTGATTTGAACGTGCTAATGCTAAAGAGGACTAGAATGTAACTAATGCATACTTTAGGGACCATTTGTGTAATTAACCCTTATATATATTATATGAATTTACCAAATTTATCCATATAGTTTTTAATATTTCTTAATTAAAATCCAACATTGATTGTACTCAAACAATTTTGCAGATTGTGAATGAAATACCAGTAAAGACCCAGGCCTCTAAACAAAGGGGAAAACAGAGGAGAGAAATAAAGATGAGAATGAAGATGGAGCAAGTTAGATTTGCATGGGTTTCTTAGAAGTATGATGTGACAAATATAACTAGTTTTCTCCTCTCTGTTTTGAGAAAAATTAATGTAGTATATTCTAAGACATCTATTTGGCTTTGTGTTGCTTTGATTTTTATGTGCAGCTGAATTGTGAATCCTTTATTAACCTGCCAAGTATATGTAGAATAGTTTTAGCATATGCATACATATATATGTATATATATTTGATTTACAAAGTAGTTTGGGCATTACTCAGTTGTAGACCTAGTTCAAAATCTTCTCTCTCTTTAGTTTTTGCTGCCCTGCTTCGTTGCTCTGTTTTGATGAAATTTAGGATTCGTTTGCGAGGTAGCTATTTTAGGAGTGTTTTTTTGGCTAAAATATTAGTGAAAAATGCTGAAGTGTTTACAAATAATTTTTTTATTTTTTATGAAAATAATGTAAAAAGTACAGATAATACAAAGATTATTATTATTTTTTTTTTGGCAAATATGTATTTCATCTTTTTAGTGATTTTTTTTTTTATATACTAAAACTCTCTCATCCCAAACAGACGTTTATCGTTTTTGGGTCAATAAGTGTGAAGTAATGTTAAGAATGCGAACATTTCTACCAAATATTTGTCAAATGTCTCACACCATATTTATGTGAGATATTTGATAAAATATTTGATAGATATGTCGGGACCTATAGCATTTTCCTTAGGAGTAAGCCGGAGGGATTTTTGGTGAAAAGCCCCTCCCATTGGATCTTTTTTGTGTGAAGCTCATATAATAAAATATTGGTTCCAAAAGTCTATTAAATAAAAAAATATGGTAAAACAACTAAAATACCCATCTATATAAATAGGCAAATATCAAACGATGGAACCGTTTGTCTCCCTCACTTTGTTTCATCGCTTGAACTCATTGCTCTGAAAACAAATAACAGAAGTACACAATAATAGAATAAAAATCTTCTGTCATTGTATCAAAAAAAAAAAAAAAGATAATACTAGAGTAAAATTTTACTCTCATTTTATCAAACAAAAAATAGAGCACATACTAGAGTAAAATTTTATTCTCATTCTGTCAAACAAAAACAAAGCACATACCAAAGTAAAATTTTGCTCTCATTTTATCAAACAAAATCAGAACACATACCATAGTAGAATTTTACTCTCATTTTATCAAACAAAAACAGAGCACATTGTTGTTTATATTTGTGAAATTAAAGAAATAGATTTATGAAGAAATCAAAATTATATATCAAGAACATATGCTGATAATTACAACTAAATTTCAACAGAAATATACAAAACAATAAAAAATGGTAAAGAAACCAAACCGAAACCTGCACGGTAGCAGTTTTCTTAAAACAGATTTCGCCGCCTCACAGGTCGAGTGCTTGAGGAATCCCGGCGTCCGTCTCCCAGGATACGACGGTCAAAACCAGCTACGGCAGAAGCATTCTTTGTCTAGCTTGGCGAACAAAACAGTGGCAGCACTCTCTCACTGTAGAAATTTCTAGCAAACTGGCTAAAGAATAGAAGAAACAATTTCTATGTTTGAGACTTGACAGGAGGGTCTCAATTTATACATGTATAGGGGAGAGAGGAGAAGCCTCCAGCCTTTATGGCCGATCACTAATGTACCATTAACCTCTGCAGTAAAGGCAAGAGTTACAAACTCCATTAATGCACTATTAAACTCTGCAATAAAGGCAGAAGTTACAAACCCCATTAACTCTCTTATGAAGCTAACTTCATGGGGCAATTTCTCATTCAATTCTCAATGGTTTTTGGCCATTCTATTTGTGGTGTAAAGATCTCATTGCAAAGTATCTAGACCCACTTCGACCCAACACAATAGACGATTGGGACCCACTTTAATATTTAATTAAAGTCACCAAAAAACTATTTTTTCCAACAATCCTCCACATGAATAAAAATTGACCGAATGACTCAACAAACGGACACCGTTCAACAATAAAGACTCGGAGAGAGAGCACAACGGACTAACCCCGACATTAGAGAACGTAGCTTTTGGCTTTGAACCTCTCCCAGTGAAAACCTATCGAGTTTACTAGCTGATCAGTGAATATGACATCTTGAACTGCTCTACTGTTTATGTAAACTAGGACAATAGATCAAACACGGGAATTACTCCTACCACCATTTTGTTCTCACTGGTGTGCCCTGTATGGCCCTGGGCACTAGCCTGGTTCAGCGAGTGGTTTCAAAGAATCTTGGCCTGCCCAATTCTTCTAAAAGCGACCCCACTTCACACTCACATAGGTGACTCTACTAGAGTATCCTGCTATACTCAGCTCAACAGCTTAACACACTAGAGTCATTAAAAACTCAGCTTAACCTCTACACTTGTAGGTATCACTGATAAAAGGAATGGCTGGAGGTTTAACCTCCTCAGTGACATACCATCGTTACACGCAATTAGGTTGTCCCATTGAACCTAGATCTTGGGATCTCCGGTCAACTAGGTTGGGTTTCCATTCCGGTAACTTCCAAAGGCCTCAACCCCATTCCTTTTGACGACGTTTCGACTAACACTCGATTTAACCCTTTGGTTAACAGATCTGCAATGTTGTCCTTTAGACTTTATATAGTCTATAGAGATAACTCCATTCGAGAGTAGTTGTCGTATGGAATTATGTCTACGACGGATATGTCTAGACTTTCCGTTATACATATTACTTTGTGCCCTACCAATTGTAGATATCACAATGAATACAAATAGCTAGCACAGGTTTAGACCAACGTGGAACAAATCCACTAGTGGACTTTGAGTCTTTTATATCTGATATCCAATTCGCGTCATTATAGCCTTCTAGCACCGCTGGATATCGAGTATAATGCAGCCTATAATCCCGAATGTAGCGTAAATACCCTAACACCTGCACAACGCCCTTCCAATGAGAAGCATCGGGATTACTAGTGTATCTACTAAGCCTGTTAACCGAGTAAGCTATATCCGGCCTAGTACAACTCATCAGATACATTAAACTTCCAATTACTCGAGAATATTCTAACTGAGAAACACTCTCTTTATTATTCTTGGTAAAATGTAGACTTAAGTCTACAGGTGTCGAAGACACATTCGTATCTGATCCACTAAACTTCTCAAGTATCTTATCAACATAAAGAGACTGAGAAAGTACAATTCCGCCAGATGTTCTGGTAATCTTAATTCCCAGAATAGCATCTGCAATACCCATATCCTTCATATCAAACTTAGAATTTAACAATTTCTTGGTAGTTTTGATCATTTCATCGTTACTACTTATAATGAGCATATCATCAACATATAGGCACAAAATGGCATAACCGCTGTCAGTGTCTTTGACATAAACACACATGTCACATTCGTTGATTTTAAACCCACTTGACAACATTACGTTGTCAAACTTCTCATGCCATTGCTTCAAACCATACAAAGATTTGACAAGTTTACAGACTTTCTTGCTTTGCCCTGGAGCTGAAAACCCTATAGGTTGCTCCATATAGATTTCTTCATTCAAATCCCCATTTAAAAAAGCTATCTTTACATCCATCTGATGTATCTCCAGACCACGTAGCGTTGCTATCGCAATCACCATGCGAATGGATGTAGTCCTTGTCACAGGTGAATACGTATCAAAGTAATCCAGGCCTTCTCTCTGCCTGTATTCTTTGATAACGAGTCTAGCTTTATATTTATCAATTGACCCATCAGGTTTCATCTTTCTTTTAAAATTCCATTTTCAGCCTAAAGGCTTACAACCTGGAGGTAAATCTACCAACACCCAGGTGTGATTTTGTAAGATAGAGTCAATCTTACTTTTGATCGCTTCTTTCCATCAAGGACTCTCAAGAGAAGTCATAGCTTCGTGGAAAGTTCGAGGTTCTCCCTCTAACATATAAGTCAAAAAATCTAGACCAAAAGACTTTGCAGTCCTAGCCCTCTTACTCCTTCTAGGCTGATCATCACCTTGATTCTCGACTTGATCATCAAAATGATCATCACTAACAAGCTCACCAAATTGCTTCAAAACCTCGGAACCCCTTATTAGGTTCGGCAAAGAAAATGTCTTCAAAGAAACAAGCATTCCTTGATTCCATGATGGTATTCCTGTGAATGTCTGAAGTTTCAAACTTATGTACAAGAAACCGTTATGCACTAATATTATGTGCATAACCAATGACTATACAATCCACGGATTTCGGGCCTATCCTAACCCGTTTGGGTGTAGGAATCACCACTATAGCAAGACACCCCCACATTTGTAAGAATTTTTAAGAAGGCTTAACGCCTTTCCATTACTCATACGGGATCTTGTCCACTTCGCTTCAACACAAGTTTCACACTTGTGTTTCGTCAAAACGACCTTGTCGGACTCAAAACCATGCGAAAGTCCGGAACATACAGGACTTCATTCATGGTTAGCTCATTTCCTGAGGTTAACTTCAGGACCACCTTTCCCTCAACAAATGAGGTAGTAGAGTTTCCATAAACAACTTCTTACCATTTGTAACTGGTTCGAAAGTTGTAAATAGCTCATTCTCGGAGCAGATGTGGTGTGTAGCCCTAGTAAAACTAAAACCCCTCGCTACCACAATTGTAGCACTTCCCAAAGAACCAATAACCTGGTTTCTACAACTTGTATGCCAACTTCTTTGCAACACCACCCCTTGGCCCCAGCTTAGAGCCCTTGTTCAAGGGGGGCTTCTTCTTCATTCCCGAAAATTTACATGCTTAATGACATTGGCATTCACTGAAGAGGTACTCCCTCATTTCTTTCTATTATCCTCCGCAATACGGAGTCGAATAATTAAGTCTTCTTTATAGAATTTATACATTGTATATGTACAATTTTGTGTGCCAAAATAAGTGAAGGAAGATAATTTTTTTTATTTATATATATATGTATGATGAGTTTCATGAAACATAAAAATTGTTGATATTGGAAGTTGTTGTTTAAATGTTGCCTTAGTCTTGAAATGACTAATTTGTTGAGAACATAAGAAATGTGGAAATATTGTTACTTTTGATGAATTTGAATAGATAAATGGTTATCTTGTGAAATCACATTAGAAATGAGGAAATTGGTGATATTGGTCTTCATGGTTGAATCATGGGATGGAAATGTAAATGAAGGGATATTGCATTGCATTGTTAAGGGTTGCATTTTCATCTCAATTCATTTGGTTATGGTAAATTTTGATTATTGGATTTGAAAATTTTTGCATTGAGAAAAGCATGTTGTGAAATAAGTGCTCATGGAATTGTTTTTGGGTAAATATGTTGGTAAGTCCAAATAAAAGGTGTAGATGAAATTGATTAAGTTGGTCCGAGTGTCCGAGTGAAAGACCGAAAACACGCGCGGATGAGGTACCACTTTCCTTCCGGTTAGCAACCAGTAAAGTGGGGTCTTGGTAGTGCTAGTTTTGCCTACTTGCAAACACCAACCTAGGGATTACCTAAGTTGTATTTATCGCCCTTTGAACTAAATTGATAAATTTTGAATTGTTGAGATTTCAAGTTATCATTGAGCATGAAGGTTTTCAAAGGACATAAACGTGATTTTCCTTTAAAAGCATGGCATGGCATATGCATCTCATTTGATGAAACTTGTACAAAATGTATATACTTTGTTAAGAAATTTTCTACTGGGTTTTATGCTCACCCTATGGGATTTTGGTACAGAAAAAGACGTGATGAATCTGCCAAACTAGGGCATGAATGTATGTATTGAGAGCACAAGGCTCTATTTTATTGTGATTGTATTTTTGTAAGCCAAGGGCAATATATGTATGGATTCGAGAAACCATCTTTTGTGAAACCCGGCTTAAGCCTTGGAATTTGTTAGTCCTTGAGGGCATTTGTTTGTTTATTTTTTGATTTAATGTTTTACATGCTATAGACTCATGTATTAGAAATCATTGAATGTATATTTGCATGTGGGATTATTTTGTATGAACCTCATGATCACGAAATGTAAAGGTTGGAGAATTACTTCTCCTCTTATAATGAACGTTGGTTGATGCACTATTAATTATTTTTTTTCTCATAAACATCTATTCAACTACAAAACTATCAAATTATTTTTAAAATATACAACCAAACATATTTTGAAAGCTCTTCTAAAAAATGTGTCTTTTAAAATTGATTGCAAAATTAAACTAAACGTAATTTTTACATACATATTTAGAAGCATGAGGGACCAAATTGGTAGAAAACCAATAAGAATAAGCCTTCATTTAGCATAAGCTAAAATGAAATTTTTTGACTAAAATAATCACAAAAAGATAAGATATATTTTTTAGTTCATAAGATAAAATGTCATATCCAAGTTATAATCATTTTATTTTTTCTCTCAAAAAAGTCAAAAAGTCAATCTCAAACGAGACTTTTTAGCCCCAGGCTAAAATAGTCAAAAAATTAAAAAGTCAAAATGTAAGGCCCCGGTGTCCCACATCGAGAATGGAGGGGGAGTTCCTAGGCTATAAAAGTAAAAACTTAGACTCTTGTATAGCATCGAGGCCTTTTCCCAAGTGGTGCAATCCCTATTAGAACTCCCCAGTTAAGCGTGCTTAGGCTGGTGTAGTTCTAGGATGGGTGACCCACTGGGAAGAACAAATCCGTGCGGGCGTGGCCCAAAGCGGACAATATCGATGACATGTGAAGGGTCAGGGCGTTACACAAAAAGCCAACTCAAATCTCAAACGAACCCTAATTCTAGGGATATCGGATGTATTACCAAAATTTTTACTAAACCTGTAACGCCCCAAAACTTATAACACCAATTAAGGTCTCGTTTGAGAAGCGACCCGTTTAGCTAAAAAGTCAAAAAGTCACTAAAAAAATCAAAAAGTCAACAACTCATACAAAAAAGTCAAAGATTCTCTTTTCTCTCTACTTTTTGCACATCTTTTCGTAAAAAGCTAAAAAGTCATCTCAAACATATTAGTTTTTTTTAGCTCATATTTTAGCCAAATAGCCAAAAAGTTACTAAATTAGCCTGTTCCCAAACGAGGCCTAAGTTCCCCATATATTTTTGTTAGGTTATATAGTAGTTAATGTGACATTTTCAATCTAATTTTAAATAAAAGTTAACTTTAAAAGTAAATTGACAAAAAATTAAAACATGAAGGGCTAAAGTAATAGAACAACAAATTAAGGGTCAAAGTGTAATTTACTCTTAATTATTTTAATTTTTTTGTATATCTCAAGCAGATAATGCTTAAAAATAAATTAGATTTTTTTTGATAACTTGGCAACCAACCCATTGAACTGACTAATCTAAGTGATCGATTACACGGTTCATTTGCAAGGATTTCAGTTAAAATCATGGCAAAAGTGTCTATTTCCCAAGAGTTCGCCTAAACCCTATAAAACTTAGGGTCAACTATGTCTAAAATTAGATAGAAAATGACACAAATATGAGTCACGTAATATAAAAATATTTTATTTTATATATATCTATATATATTATACAATAAAAGCCTAAAAGGATACAAATGTTCATAAAATATATATATAGAAATTAGGATTTGATAGATCAAATTTTCAAAACAATCCACTTGGAGACTTGGGATATCAGCAGGAAATGCAAAGATTTGCTTTCATTGGATGGACAATACCGTAGATCATGTTTTCTTCATTTATGTGAAGATTTTCTTTTATTATATGGACATCTCAAGTTTTTTTCATTTATTGTTCCATTCATGAAAACGCCAGATGTTATCATAATAGCTGCACGAATCAAAGCGGGTGTAGTTAAGTAAATCCGCTAATTGGAGTTCAACTAGCAGAAAAACTTGCAATAGAGAAGATGGCAGCCGTACTACTTGCATTAATCAATTAGTCCTTCCCTACTTTAGAGAATCAAAGTGGAATCCTGTAATACCCGCCTCTTACATAGCTGTTAATTTTATGATTAATCTTAATTATGTATTTATCTGTGTATTATATGCTTATTTATGTGTTATGTGCATCATGTTTGTTGACAAATATGTTCATTTATAAAAAAAACCTATCTGATTCGTTAAATCGTAGGGTTATAAATTAACTAGTGGACTAGGTGGGTAGAGTTGATTCACCTTAAGTAGGTCAAGTAGTAATTTAATTAATTAGTGAGGTAATTCAAGTAATGAGGCTCTCATTTAATTAATCCAAGTTAAGTAACTGAGATATAGATATGTATCTATATATTCATATTGAACTCAAAGAGAGAGAGAGAGAGAACTTGGGAGAGTTAAAGAGTGTTCTAGAGTTTGAGTGAGTGAATAAGAAGAGAAGAGAGGAAGGTAAAGGAAAAGAGAAGAATTTGAAACAACTTCATCAAATTAACTCATTAAGATAAGAGTTCTTCCTAATTTCTTACATGAGAATGAATTTTAATCTTGAACTCATGGGATTGAGGGAGAGAGTAAGGAGTTGGGTAGTATAAGTTGTGTTATCACCCTAACAGGAGGAATTCTTCCATATCCTTGCCTGAATGGCATTACTCAAGCTCATTTATTTGGTCTTGCATGAGTTTAAGATTAATTTCCATGGTTTTGTTTTCTATTTAACCTTGAAGTTGTTTATGAGATTGTGGAACTTGAGTTTGAATTTAAAGTTCTATTCTTGGTTTGAACTTGGTAATTGTTTATACACCGTGTTTGTTAACTTTTGGCCTTTGATTTGATCGAATTTGGGTTTAATTTTTGGTAGTTTAAAGCTCAAAAAATAGAGCATAAATCCGGTTCTGGAACACCTAGAACTGCACGTGCGACTGGAGAGCCCACACGTGCGGGAAGCATTGGCGCACGTGCAGTGGGTAGGCTTGCACGTGCAGATAACAAGAGAGATGCTGGGAGCATTCTGCATAAAAAACACGTGCGGTGCACGTGCGGCCAAGGAGCTTCGCACATGCGACTGTTTGGCAGCCTCGGTTTCACTTTTCTGCTTTGTTTACTCCACTCCTGGGCTTCTGTTAGCGGGATTTGCATCCGTAATTGACGTTTATTTGCACTGCATAGGCATTAAATGAGAGTAAAAGATATTTAGACCAATCAATTCTTAAGTAATGAAACTAATTAGTTGGTTGTATGGTGAATTAAGTGTGCTATGCTTATATATGTCTGTGTAGGTCAAACGCCACGTTCCAGTCACATATATCACAGAGCCAATTGTGAGTAATACTGTTATAAAGATATGTTTAATTTAAAGTACCTTTTTCCTGCTTTAAAGTTATGCTTTGTTCTGATATGTTTTCTTATATTTATGAATGATGATTCTATTTCTGCTTACACTATTTATCGTGGCATCCTTGGCATCTGTTCATGTGATTATAGAGATCTTTGTCAGTTTCAATTCATGGGACTTCTGTTCACTATAGTGATGGCCATCATATCTAATCTTCGGTCTTCATGACCGCCTGTTCGGTCTTCTAGATAGCCTGTACTTATTGCTTTTGGATGTACCACGTATTGCATTATACTTTCTATATGTAACAAGAACCTGCTCAGTATGTAATTTGCTTTACATTATGATCATCGTTCAGAACCCCTTTACTTAGCTGTTATTCACTAGGCTCAAACTCATATTTTGATATATTAAGTAGGTGATCCAGTTCAGGAAAGGACATAGTGGCATCGACCTTGCTTTGGTTTTACCAAGCTAACCTCTGTGTCTTACTGCAAGGTTCCCATTTGTCAGAGTTTTGAGATGGCCGATGTTCACCCTTACGCGTATTGTTACTCTGTTGTGTTCAGTTTTATTTTGCTTTTACATGTGTTGAAATTGGGAATTCTTATGACTCGATGTAGATGTTAATCTATGTATATTAATTCTACACCCATTTTTCAAAATATCCACTTTTTAATATTATATGTCACATCACTCAATTCAAATTCTTTTTAAAACTCATAAGCAAACAAAATTTCCATACTCAAATCATAATTTCAAAACTTACAAACTCAAAATACAACTCTATTCTCAAATCATAATTTTAAAGCTCTACCAAACGCAACCTTACCTTTTAAAATTGATTTCAAAATTAAACCACACGAAATTTTTATATACATATTTAGAAGCATGACACACCAAATTGGTAGAAAACCAAAAAGAATAATTCTAGGGATATTAAATGTATTATCAAAATTTTAATCATTCACATAGGTGTGGCTACTAAATATTTTTCATCAAAATTTCTACAAAATATTTACATGTAAGTAGTTTAGTAGAAAATTTGATAATATATTTGGAGTGAATTACACTAATAGTCCCTATAATTTGGGCATTGTGTCACTTTGGTCCCTGACTTTTCAATTGAGACACATTTGACCATAAATTTTGAATCTTGTTCCAAATAAGGACAATTGAAAATATTATTAGATTTTTTAAGGGTAAAATCGTCAATTTGATAAAATATAAACTAATTTGACAAAAATAAATATCAAACAAATATTTTTGAATTTTTAAAAATTATTTCTACCCACTAAAAGTAAAATATGTAAAATTGATAAATCTTTTAAATATTTATTTATTTTTTTACCAAATTAATTTTTATTATGTATTTGGATGATAATCATGTAAAATTAATTTTAAAAAATAATCATGTAATTTTTATTAATTTTTATCAATTTTACATAATTTTATCATTGGTGGATAAAAATAATTTTAAAAAAATTAAAAATATTTTTTTAACATTTATTTTTGTCAAATTAGTTTATATTTTATTAAATTGACGATTTTGCCCTTAAAATTAAACAATGGTAAATTCAATTGTCTTTATTTGGAACAAAATTCAGAATTCAGGGTCAAATGTGTCATAATTGAAAAGTCAAAGATCAAAGTGACACAAATCTCAAACTACAAGGACTATTTATGTAATTTGTCCATATATTTGGTTTCTTTAGCATTTTGTGAAAGCTTCACAATTCCAATTGGTGGAAAACCAATCTGGCGGATCGCCAAAGTGTCATAAATCTCAGGCGTGCGATAACAAGACCAAATTCCCATAAACTAACCTAGATCCCACGGATCGCCAGCGTGTAAAATCTCACAGCCGCACGATCTCATCAAAACATCGCGAGGCGGGGGCTATAAATACCTCAAATTCGCAACCTCCAAAAATTCAAATCCGAAACGAAAGGCCCACTCACCAAAATCCACACTCTCTCCCTCCAAAAACGCTGCGATTTTAAAGGTTTCTTCTGAGTTTGTAGAGAGAGATCTGAGAATGGATTCAACTGCGAAGACGGCGACGGCGAGGGGTGCAGGAGGAAGGAGAGGAGGAGAGAGGAAGAAGTCGGTGACGAAGTCGATCAAGGCTGGACTTCAGTTCCCCGTTGGCCGTATCGCTCGCTATCTCAAGAAGGGGCGTTATGCTCAGCGCACGGGCATCGGAGCTCCCATCTACCTCGCCGCCGTTCTTGAATACCTCGCCGCTGAGGTACATCCCAAACTACGCCTCTCTTTCTCTGTCGATCTATGTATTGTATGCATGGAATTGTCGTTTTTTATGTAGATGTATGTGAATTTGTTTTCACGGAAGCTTGGGCATTGTTTGATGTGATGTTTTTGATCGGAGACAGAAAGCCTAAACATTTTTCATTTTTTCAATTTTTTTTTTTTTTAAGTCCAATTTTTATCAAATCCAGGAAGGAGGAAGTTTTTCACCAAATCAAGGATGAATCACTCATATTTTTACTCGACGTTTAGAAGAAAAAAAAAAGGGTTTTCTTAATAAGTTTGTAATTTTTGAAAAGATTGATGAAAAAAGTGAGTAATGATTGGGGAGTTTGATATGAGATTAAGTTTTTAATCAAAATTTTACTCTTAGATCGGAAAATCTCTCTATTTTCATGTTTTGTAAATTCGGAATCTCTCTCCTATGTATCACTGAATAAAAAATAAATAAAAATAAAATTGAAAATGTAGGTGTTGGAATTGGCTGGGAATGCAGCAAGGGACAACAAGAAGAACAGGATCAACCCTAGACACCTTTTGTTGGCGGTGAGGAATGATGAAGAATTGGGAAAATTGCTTCAGGGAGTCACCATTGCGCATGGTGGAGTACTACCCAATATTAATCCTGTCCTCTTGCCTAAGAAATCTGCTGCTGCTGATTCTGAAAAGGCCTCTAAGTCCCCCAAGTCCCCCAAGAAGGCATAAACTAGTGCTATGTGTTTTTTTGAAGTTAAATTTGTAATGACTAATGTGACTAGTGGGTTTTTGTTGTTTTGTTTTGTTTTGTTTTGGGTTTTAGGGGGTTCTACTTATTAGAACTGTTGGTAGTTTGGCATAAATTGTAGTTTGGTAAATCTTTAATAGAAAGTTTCTTTTATTTCAAAAAATCTTCTTTTGAAATGTTTTTAATCAATGTTTTCAATTGCTTTCAGTGGTCACCCAGCAAAGTTCCAAAAAGAGTTAAGGACTTCGTGAATATTGGATGATCAATTTGATACTTTCTTCATAACAAAAGCATCTATGAATTGTAAAATTAGTGTTAAAAAAAGTTGTATGTATATATATGTTAATGACTTTTGGGGTAAGAAGTTGGTATGCTTAAATGATTCATAGCCTTTATATATATATACATATATATAAATAAATAAATAAATAGGTGCTTTTATTTTTATTTTTAAAATCCATTTGATTGACTTTTATTTCTAAGAGATTACCAAAAAAGAGAATATTTTGACATTTGTTAATTTGTTGTCCTTCATTTGAATTTTTCTTCAACAAACTTGCAAGACTTTAAAGTTGAAATATTTTTATGAAGGTGGAAGTGATGATATTTGTTTGGGTGAAATATTTTTTTTTGTATTTTATGATTTTTTTAGATGGTATTTTTTGATGTTTAATGGAAAATATTTTTCATGATTAATAAAAAATAAGTTTATATAGATATAAAATGTTTTTTATTTTTAAAAGGTAAAAAGTATTTTTCAAATTACAATTTTATTAATGTCATTATACTATTACTATCATTATTATTATTACAATGGTTATTGTCACCATTATTGTACTATTATGCCACCACTTCCACTTACATTTTTGTTTTATCACCACCACCACCACTAAACATGGAAAAATATTCTCTTAAAAACATTTTTTGTATTTTTTTTTATTAAAAATATTTTCTATCTAAATAAATGTAGCATTAGCTGAAATTAATTTAAAACTTATAAATGTTAGATTTGAATACATTTTAAAATTTGTACATTTATTTTAAGTTTAAATTTTAAAACAGGTGTTGGTGTGTTAACATATCCCCATCAAATTAGCTTGCAAATGAGAGTGAGTCTCGTGCAAGTCAGATGGGCCGGGCCTCAACAGGAGCCTTGGAGTAGACTTTGAATGGGCCAGTAGATTGATCCTCAAAACAGACAGTCTAAACCCAATTTCTCAGATTGGACTTGGGCCAATAGGCCAATTTTACACCCTTGTGCACTGCCCACATCAACTCTTAAACATCTATACTGTATATTAAGTAAAATAAGATTTTTAATTCTAAATTTTGTAGGAGTTTTAATCTTTCCATCTAAATTTTTTGATTTTTTGATTTTAAATTTTTTTTTTAGCATTTATTAATTTCTCGCAATCTCCAAGTCTTACCCACATAATAACACTTTAATGCATTAAGAACAAGTATAAATTTTTTTTTTTTGAAATCCAACATATATGAATTTTTTGAAAAGTCTCAACACATATGATTATTATCCCTTATAATAACATTTTAATGTATTAAGAACAAATATAAAAAAAATTCTTATAAAGTTCAACATATATGATTATTATTAAAATATTAAACTTTAATATAATATAATTAAAAAAAAGACATTTAATTTTTGAAAAGTTCAACACATATAATTATTATCAAAATATTAAACTTTAATATAATATAAAAAAGGAAAAAAAGAAGACATTAAAAAAAAAGTCATTTAAAAATCACAATTTACATATATAGATAATTGTAAATATATTAAGAAAAAGGGGGTTTTTAACCCAAGCCTTATGGGAGTTCCAATTTCTCAATTTTAATTTTCTAAATTTTTTATTTAAAAAAAAACTTCAGTATTTATTGATTTGGTCAAAATTTCCAGATCAGCATTTATTAACTTTTTTCAAACTACATGCCTGTATTTCTTGATTTGGTCAAAATCACTGATTAGCATTTAAAATCCCTCATACAAATAATTATAGATACAGCTCGTGCATAGTTACTGTAGTAATCTTTTTAATTTCTCCTGCACACTATAGTTAGTGATAAAATTATTAAATTATTTTTTAAAAAAATCTTAAAAAATATAATTTATTTATTAAAAAAATAAATAAATATAAATATTTATAATTATTCCATGCACAGCACACAGGTGATAGACTAATTTAATAATAACCAAAATGAACTCATGTAGTTTTGATCTCCACCTGCCTACCTTCCCTCTTTCTGTTCAATTTGACCGAAAATTTATTACATGCACCTATTTTGAGAGTAGGCATGAATGAACCCCCCAAAAAATTGAAGTCGAATTACTATGCAAAAAATATAGGGTAAATTACACTGGCGCTCCTGAGGTTTATATTTATTAGTCTCTTTCTCACTTTTTGAAAATTACATCTCCCTTCTTGAACTTTAAAGTTTTATTACAGATTGTTCCTTTTACCAATTTAATTTTTTTAAATATCAATTTTACCCTCATTGGGTAAATTACATTGACACCCCTCACATTTTAAAAATTACAATCCCCTCCCCAAGATTTAAAGTAGTATTACTAATTGCCCCCTCGGTTAATATTAGTTGGAAAAAAAATTATTGAAAAAAAAAGTTAATTGAAAAATAAATTTTGTTTGTAAAATTTTTGTTTAAAAACAAACGTAAACTTATTTTTTGAATTTACTTTTTTTCCTCAAATTTACAAACTGAGACAACTATTTATAAACCAAAAAAATTATCAAACAAATTTTTATGTCAGTTTTTAAATTTTTGAAAATATAAATTGAAATCTGAAAATGAAAAGGTTACCAAAATGCATCAGATGGTAAAAATATCGTAAAATCAATAAATAATTAAATAAGTTATTAACGTAAGAAATGACTTATCAAAATATTATTAGGTTATGTATAGTTTGATTTTTAGATTTTTTTTAAAAAAATTAAAAATTAATTTGGTTAAGAAATAAAAAATAAAAAATAGTTATCATTTAAGGGTAAAAAATAATTATCATTTTAACTTTTGGGTAGGTTATATACATACGTATGGCTGTTTCAATTTAATTTGTAAAAAATTATTTCTATCCACTCGAAAGAAAGAAATTATATAAAAATGATAATTATTTTTTATTTTTTAACCAAATTAATTTTTAATTTTTTAAAAAAAAAAATCTAAAAATCAAACCATACATAGCCGAAAAATCTTTTGATAAGTCATTTCTTACGTTGGTAAATTATTTGTTAATTTTACGACATTTTTACCATCTGAAACCTGTTTGGTAACCATTTCGTTTTTAGTTTTCAATTTATATTTACAAAAATTTTAAAAACCTGTCATAAAAACTTGTTTGATAATTTTTTTTGATTTATAAATGGTTGTCTTAGTTTGTATATTTGAGGAAAAAACGTAAATTAAAAAAATGAGCTTACGTTAGTTTTTAAACTGAAATTTTAAAATTTTACTAATAATTTTTTTTTTCAACTAATTTTTTTTTTTCAAATAATTTTTTTTTCAATGAATTTTTTTTCAATGAATTTTTTTTTCCCAACCAATACTAACTGAGAGGGCAATTGGTAATGCTACTTTAAACCTTAGGGAGGGGATTGTAATTTCTAAAATGTGAGGGGTGTCAATGTAATTTACCTAGTGAAGGCAAAATTGATATTTAAAAAAATTAAATTGCTGAGAGGGAGAATCTGTAATAAAACTTTAAATCTCAAGGAGTGAGACGTAATTTCCAAAAGGTGAGGAAGAAACTGTAATAAATATAAATCTCAGAGCGTGTCAGTGTAATTTATCCAAAAATATAATTATAATCTTGCCTTCATCTACTTCCCTAACCATATATTATATATATATACATATTTTTTGAACATAAAAAAAAGTTTTGTAAAATCATCATAACATCTGTGAACCTTGATCCCGAAATAATCGATTGTTGGTTAAATTCAGCCAAATCTAAAGGAAAAGACCCACCATCAGGACAAGAGAGGAATGCACTAACTTTCAATACAAGAGGTAGAGTCACGATCGGAATATAGTGCAGTCAGCTTCACCGTTTGAAAACAAGTCACTAATTGTGCCTTCCAAGAGTCAAGTCATGCTCAACTATGTAAAAGGAAAGCACTTTTCCAACTCACCACCACCCTTGGTGGTCCCTAACCATAATTTGAAGTTAACAAAAAGAAGAGAAAGAAAATGCTAAAAGTAAGGCCGCAGACGAGCAGAGCTAAATTTTAGTATGTTTTGATTTGTTTATTAAAATTTTAACGAGTTCGAGTTCAATAAAAATTTAATAAACCGAGCTCGAGCTGAGTTAGCTTAGGCTTGACTCAAGCTCGAACTTGTTCACGAGTTAAAAAATTTATAAATTTATACTTACGTATGAGACTAAAATTACAGTTAAAACTTTAATTAAACAATTATATATACAATATATACAAACATTCTAAAAAAAAGTTAATATTTATCAAAATAATAATATTTACTACCACTATTACATAAATGTACTATCTATAGTTAACTATTATTTGCATTTATATTTTTTAAATATATAAATAAGATATTTATCTTATTTTTTTACATATTTTTACATTATTTAATATATAAATAATAAATATAAAATGAGCCAACTAACGAATTGAGTTTTAGAATATTTGGACTTATTTATTAAAAATTTAACAAGCTTGGGCTCTTGAACGCAAAAAAAATTTAACGAACTGAGTTTGAACGAACTCTTACTGAGCTAAATTCGAGCACGTTCACAGATGGCTCTATTCTTTTATAGCCCTAGCTAAAAGGAAAAAAAAGAACGTAGGGTAATAAGATAAGGGAGAGGCTTCTCTCTAAGTAGATATCTCAAGTAGAAGGTGTTGTTAGGATCCCGTGGGCTCACCACAGAACCCGTATTGATGATTTGAACCGTTGAACATGCAGAATTTATCAAGTACTTTATTCCTGTAAAAAAATCATATTGATCGAATATCGATAGTCATTTGATTAGATCACATTTGTACAAACAATTTATTTTAAAAATTATACTTACCATTGACACAAATGTGATCTGATTAAATGTCTATTGATATTCAATCAACATAATTTTTTGCAGGAATGAAATACTCAAAGAATCCTATACATTGAATGATTCAAATTATTAATATGAGCTCCGTATTAGGCCCACGAAACCCCAATAGGACTCTCCAATCCGATTTAGAATAAAGAGAAGCTGTAGCCTTAAGATAATTTTACACTGTTAACATCGGACTTCACTTCCAAATCACATGAGGTGACGGATCACTTTCAAAGTGAAATACTCCACGTCAAATTACACGGGGTAAAAATGTATGAGAAATGTTTGAGAGCTCTATGGAGAGAATTCTAGTAACTCTAATTTGTGTATGAGCCTCATTTGATGTAATATTTTGACCTTGTATATATATATATATATATATATATATTTTTATTTTCCACATCACTAGAGCTCAATTAGAGCTCTAGTTTTAGGGAGATGAATCGCCGCTGAATATATATTTTGCCCTAACGAGGTTAAAAATCTGATTTTGCAAGGGCAAGATGCAGGAGATAAAAAGCACAGGCATGAAACATATATATGCGAAGAATGAAGAACAAGTAACTGTTAATATTTAGAGCATATTACCCGAGGTAGAGGTAGAAGTAGAGGTAGAGACAGGTACACTCATAACACACATATATATATACAACAGACCATAATTATTGTAAATTCTATATTTACAACTTATTGTTCCCCCCTAGTAAATATCTAAATAATATCATTGCACTAAAATCAACCAGCATAAATTAAGGCAAATGAAAAGAAAAAAAAGCTTCCACCTTGTCTTTAGAATGTTTCTTCCGGCTTCAAGAAATCATGATATTCCAGCTGAGTCATCTCTCCCCCAGCCACTGGATTGAACTGACAGCGGTAGAAGCTGCATTATAAAAATTAACTTCTGATAGTTAATTTGGAAAAATGTTTGGGGGCCCTAATTCTGTGGCTCAAATATGGCTCAAATGGCCAAAACGACGTCGTTTTGGCCATTTTGATGTTGTTTTGTACTCAAAACGACGTTGTTTTGGCCATTTGAGCCACATTTGAGCCACAAAATTTGGGCCCTCTACCATTGCTGGTTAATTTGAGAGAAGGAGATGCCCTCATGAAGTAAACCTAAAAATTAAACCCATACTAAAGATAATACAAAACTTTGCATTTCAATCAAATAACCTCCCAATCTGACATTTATGAAAAATAATATAAATTATAAAAATAAACAAACAAATTATGTCCTACAATTACAAAGTTCAATTTATTCTCATCTATTTTCTCCCAAAGATTGGGCAGTAAGATTATTGTATCTATTGGCTAACAAATCCAAATTATTATGGGTTCACTGAGTCTTCTGTATACGACCATGGATAGACCATCGTTAATGAATTCAAAATATACTCTGCTTATAGCCCTAAACATGCACTAGAATGTTCTATTGGAAACTGTCAAGAACCCAATCAACCAAGGAGATTCACTTTAATCAAAAGTGTTTTTATAATTGAAGACCAAGATGCACCAAGACTCATTTATCAAAACAAAAAATTGAGTGCACAGCTAAAGAAAAAAACTATTTGGAATTATGACAAAATGAGGTGGCATGGCACTAAACATGATAAATCTGTAATGTCTGATGATGAGGATGCTTTGACTCGGCTGGCTTTGATGGAACAGCACACAGCATAATATATATGCAGATGATGAGGAGTCGAAGCATCTTTGTGCTGTTTTTTTGTTTTTGTTTTTTTCTTTTTAAAAATGAAAAAAGATTCAAGTCGAATGTGACTAATGTGACTCCAATGCTATACACGGCTGGTAAAGAATTTGCCTTAACCCAAATGAAAAAACCTAAATGAAAGAATTTAGATTTCTCTGGGAATATTTTGCTAGGAATATTTAATTTAACATACACTACAATCAGGAAGCTAAAAGAGCCTATGATGCCTCAATTCAGATAAGTTGCAAAATAGTCAGATTAAAATTGTGTTTTAGTTTCGTTACAAGAATTTTAACTTCTTACAAGAACCAAGAAATTGATAAAGTTGATTTTGGTTTTTTTATTTTTATTTATTTCTTCATATATTTATTTTTTGTACTTACCTCCCATCCATGCCAACAATCACCACTGTGTCCTTTTCGTGACCAAAAGCAACAATGTACTGAGAACCTTCCTGCAAGCGAAACTGAGCAACCGACCACTCTGAGCTGAAATATTTTGGCAGCACACCTGCAAAATAAGAGCCCCATAGAATTTTCAGTGCCAAAGAACTGTCCTAAATTTGTTAAAAACATCAAAGAGTGAGGAGTAATGCAAAGACATGCCACCTTTAATAAAGGAAAGAGAAGAAACAGCGGACGGAGTAGACAGATTTGGATCAGGTCCGCTGCGTGTTCTTTCAATCCCCAATGATCCTGAATCAACCTTTAAGCTGAAGACATGGACAGTTCCCTTATCACTTGAAACAGCAAGCCATTGTGCAGTTGAAGAGAAAGCAAGACTGTAAATCTCAGCCCTATCTGCTCCTCTCCTTACCTAAATTAAATATTTATAAATAAATAAAAAAGGAAAAAAGAAAAAGCGATCAACTGAGACAAAATTCAGAATGATAAATGCAAAAGTTGGCATTAAAAATCGTTGCCAAAAACTTGTACATAGAAATGAGAACCATCTAATGATCTAGAGCATTCAAAAAAATCAATTGGTGTTAAATGATAAACAATAGTGTTAAGACACGTTAGGCAAATGCTTTTTTGAGTTGAGAATGATGTTATACAAGTACTTCTGTAATTTTATGGCTCTAAAACAGTAAATTGAATTCTAAGAACAGAATCAGGAAATCCAGAACTAACCAAACCAAACTAAGCCTTGTGTCCCAATCAAGTGGGGTCAGATGTATGAATCTTTTTTTTGCCATTCTACTCTATTAAAGAATATATGCTTAGTTAAATTAAAGAAGTCCAAGTGCACTGTTTTAGGGATGAGATGGGTGATGCCATATTCAATGGAAGAACTCCTTGTTTTTTGGAGTTCTTGCTGCTCCAAAAAGTCAGATACGAAAATGTTATGTTCTACAGAATGTGTGGAGGCAGCACAATAGATCTATCAAAGTTATGTTCTAATAGGTTTTTTTTTTTTTTTTTTTTTTCTTTTAAGTTTTTCATTTATTTTGGAAATCTGTGTGTTTGGTGCAGATTCTAATTACAGCTTGCGATACAGAAAAAAATAAGCTGAAAACAAATTGATTATTGAGAAGCATAAAGAGATGTGCTTTTAGCTTTTGCTTTCTAAATAATTAACAGCTTTTAGTTTGCTAGAAGCTGCAACAAACAGGCCCAACCACCCCGTGAAATGAATTGGGCCAATAAAATTACAATTAAAAACAACAATAGAGGCTATAGAGCCTGCTTAAATCAGGCCCTTCAAAAACACTCATAACTGAAATGTTGAGGAGCTGACATGTTAATCAGAAAGTGGGTCACCAAAACAATATAAAAAACAAATTCTCCGCTTTCATCTTCTCCCAACTCATTACCGGCTTAAGAGAGGTTGCTAGTATTGCCAACTTATTCCAACTAAAACACGTCACAAGTATGGTTTATTCTTCTTTTCCTACACCGTATTTGGACAGTGTCTAAGAAAAAGAAACAGTGTTGTGAGAATGTCCAACACACGTTAGCAAACATGGTGACTTATTGCATCTTAGTTTATCTATGTAGTCCTCAATTTGCTAGATAATTATATACTAAATTTTCCCAGGTGGAAAACATACTCAATGCAATAAAGAACTAGATAACACATGACTTTCTTCGAGCATGTGGTGTGCAAATAAAGTCCACTTGGGGTACTAGTCGTTGCTTCTTAGTTTATTTATGTTGTCCTCAATTTGCTTAATGTACTTAATGTTATGAAGAATTGGATCTCACTGTGAGAATATATTAGTGCATCTTTCATACATATTCTGAGATTGTGTAAATATTCTTTGTAATTAAGAGTTATTTGTATTTCCTATTTAGGATTTAGGGTTAGAGTCCCTATATAAAATGATGCACTCTCTGTATTTGATGGATATATTGAATATACAGTTCTTATTCAGAAAAGCTTACATCAAACATGTGCACAAATAAAGATCATTGATTTTTGGGCAAAATTCACTTTACCCCAGTCTTTTAAAAAAAGCAACATACCCTAGGCATGGTTTTGCACTAAGTGCACAAAAATCCCTGTTAAAATTATACTTTCTCATTGTAACATTTATCTTCCTCCCTCTCTTCTTCCCCTGTTAACGAAAAATACAACCACCACCACCATGATTATCATATTTGTACAAGGAAAAATTCCAACTCAAATTATAATTGATAGAGCAAGCATATCTCCAAACATGTTTAGTGCATCATCAAACAACAATGAAGCATCACAACACTATAATATTAACCAAAGTCATAAAACATGAATATGAAATGGAGGTTTGGGTTCATAAAATTACCTTAACAAGGCAATGATGGAATTGCATTTCTAGGTTCTTTAACCATGGTCTCCTTGATTACATTGTGGATTATATATTCAGCGTCCAAGCATATGTTTCTGAGAAAAATCCTAACTGAAGATTGGGGAGGAGCGATGTGGTGGAGTGGTAGATTGAGGAAGGGGGAGATTGGGGAGGAGCGATGTGGTGGAGTGGTAGATTGAGGAAGGGGGAAAGAAGTAGCGGGGGAAAGAAGTAGCAGGGGAGGTCTGGGAGGGGTAGGTGAGTTGGGGTTAAGGTTAAGAGTTTGAGGGTAGAAGGTGAAGGGAAGGACGATTTTGTCTTTACAAATTGAGATTTGACTTTTGAAACAACTTTTTTTTTCCTTTCCCACTCTCCAAAAATGCACATGTAACACAACTTCTGTCGATGTAGACAAAAAATTGTAACGATAACACTTCAATTCAAAACCACACGAGGTATATGTGGCTATTTTTAAAAGATGAGGTAGGTAAAGTGTTATCGGGCTACACCACAAGGGGTAAAGTATATTTTGCCATTGATTTTTGCGTGAGAGAAACTAAAAAGCTAGTTTTTTGACTAAAATATGATGTAAAAAAAAATTAGTATGTTTGGGATGACTTTTTGATTTTTTACAAAAAAAAATGTGCAAAAAGTAGAGAGAAAATGAAATCTTTGACTTTTTGATATAGGTTGTTGGCTTTTTTTTTTTTTTTAGAGACTTTTTGGCTTTTAAGTTAAAAAGTGATGTTGCCAAACGAGACCAGCCTACAAAAAAAGCTAGTGCTAAAAAAACTAGTTTGTTTTACACATTTCTAGCTTTTTTGGCTTTTATAATGACTTTTTAGAATAGCTTAAATAGACTGTTTGGCAGGAATTTGCCTAATGAGCTAAGGTACTGGCTTTTAAGCCAGAAGGGGTAAAGTGGATTTTATCCTTGATTTTTGTGTGTAAGAGAGAAACTAAAAAGCTAGCTTATTGGCTAAAAATAAGCTTACAAAAAAGCTAACACTAAAAAAGCTGGTTTGTTTGACACATTTCTAAATTTTTTGACTTTTCTAATTGGTTTTTAGAGTAACTAAAGGCCTCGTTTGGGGACTTACTTTTTTAGCCAATTAGCCAAAAAGTTACTAAATTAGTCAAAAAACCAACAACTCATACCAAAAAGTCAAAGATTCTCTTTTCTCTCTACTTTTTGCACATCTTTTCGTAATTAGCCAAAAAGTCATCCCAAACATACAAGTTTTTTTTACCTATCTTTTTAGCCAAATAGCCAAAAAGTTACTAAATTAGTTTGTTCCCAAACGAGGGCTAAAGTACACTTTTTGGCAGAAAATGAGTTTGCCTAATGAGCTAAGGTATTATAGCAAACAGAGTTTCTTTTAGCAAATAAGTTGGCTTTTAAGCCATAGCTAAATGAAGCCACATTGGCTAAAAAATCCCATTTAGCTAAAAAGCCATTAGTCTTATTTGACAAACAATTTTCCTGCCAAAAAGCCCAAACTAGCCAGACTTGCTTATACTATAATGACAAAAAGATAGAAATGTATCAAACAAATTAATATTTTTAGCATTACCTTTTTTGTAGGCTTATTTTTAGTCAATAAGCTAGCTTTTTAGCTAACTCCCAATAGAAGCCTAAATAGAGAAGATTGTAATGGTAGTCGCATTGGGCCTCCAGCTCATAGAAGTTAAAAAAAAAGAGAATAAAAAGAGGAGAGCTCTTCCAAACATTCTTTCATCAGCCCTAAAGGCTCAAATTCTATAGTTACAATTCCTAACAGTCCTAAAAGAATGAAATAGCTGCATCCCTTATCAAACGAAAATTAACATAGCCATAAATGTAAATCACATACACATCAATTAACACATCATGTCTTAGTGACTCCTACATCAACTTCTTCTCCTTCTTTTCTTTTTTCTGAGCCCAACTATTCATACTTTCCATGATTTACCATTATTTCTCTCTATTTGGATCATGAGGTAAGAAAAGAAATGCTTGTAATTGCTCACGTTTTGTTTGGATGCACAATGATTAAAAACAGATACATGTGTCTTTGTTTTTGTATTTAGAGTAGTTTAGGTGTCATAATTTTTTTGTAAAGAGTAATATTGGTTTCTCATCAAAGCTCCCCCACTTTTGGTGAGAAACAGAACTTAAGTTCTGAGGGATTTATCTTTCTTGTCATCTCTCCTCTCTTCCTTTCTCACCATTTCTCATCTCATTAATCATTCAAATAACTGATGAGAAACCTCATTATCTCCATTTCTTTTCATTTCTCACCAAACCCATTAATCCAAACGGAGTGATATGTTCTCCAGGGGTTCAATATTATTCCATTTTAGTTCATGAAACCTAATACTTGCTCAATTCATGCTAGGTTGTGACCATAAGAATTCATAATACATATGAGAGCATACATGTGCGCATACATATCTATGTGTGTACATATAATCAGCCTACCTCTTGAAGTAAAGAGCCATCCAAAGTATTGAAAATCCGAACCAAAGTCCCCTTACTACTCGCAGTAGCTAGCAACCGCCCATCGTGAGTAAGCGCAAAGCACGCAATTCTCGAATCATGAGCCATCACAAACTTAGTCCTCTTCGACGCGTAATGCTCAACCCTAACCTGCCCTTTCTGCAACCCCGGGCACACCAACACCATTGACGCCGACAAGTGCGAAACCTCACAAAGCCCCTTCGGATTGGCAATCGTCTCAATCTGATGCAGCAACTTCAAATCCGAGAAATTATACACAAAAATCTTCTGCAACAAAACCACCACAATCCTATCTCTCCTGAGCCGAACCGACTTAACCTCCGAACGAAACGACAGCTCTCCGATACACCTCCCCTGATGATCGTCCCAAATCATCACCTTATTCAAGGGGTACTGAGGCTCGGAACCACCGCCGACCAAGGCGAGAATATTGCACCGGAAAAGCATCTGAACGACGCCGATACCGCCGCCGTTTTCGAACTCCCGCCGGAAGATCTCGCGGAAGGGGTCGCAGTTGTAGATTCGGAATCCGCGGTCGGTTCCGGCGGCGAAGCAAGCGAAGTCTTGGTTGAATGAGAGGTGGATGAGAGATGGAGCTGGAGAGAGAGAATCGGAGAGATTGGGATTGTTAGGGTTAGGGTTCGGAGCTTCGGAGAAGGATGAGATGATTGAGGAGGCATCTTCCGAGAGATCGGACTGCGATTGTTGATGCTCGCCATCGCCGTCGAGGTCTCTGTAGAGAGAAGAAGGCATGTCCGTGAGAACGGAGACTGATTGGGGTTCGTCGTCGGGGTGGTGGAGGGTTTGGGAAGGAGGAGAGGAAGAGGGAGGAGGAGGAGAGCAGTCAGCCATGGGAGGTGAGGATAAGGAATTGGAGAAATTAGGGTTAGGGTTTGGGGAAGGCAGGGGCCAAGAAGAGGAAAGAGAGGGTGGTTGTTGTCATTGGAGAGAGGAGGGAACTTCCATATCCAATTTTGTCGCCCACTGCTCTGGTGCTAGACTCCAGCTGATTTTTATTTTAGGATTAATTACAATTTTTTTTTTCTCAGTTTATTTTGACAGAAAAGAAAATCTTATTTTTTTAAAGAAAACATTATTCATTGTGTCCAATTTCAAATTTTTAAATTTAACTTTTTAAAATTTGAGTTTTTTTATTTTTTTTATTTTTTATTTTTAATGAATATTTTTTAAATTTAAATTTTTTTTTTTTACTTTTTATATGTACCTTAGATGTATTTAAAAAGTAAAATATTTATAAAAAATATTTTTAAAAAAATTAATAAATAAACAAGAATACAAAATAATGTATTGAAATTTTATATACTTTTATATATTTTTGATATTTAGTAAATTATTTAAAGATTTTTTTAGTAAATATTATCATTTTTAAATATATTTATATTAGGTATATCTAAAATTTTTAAAAATTCGCTTAAAATATTTAAAAAACTTAGTGAAAACAAAAAATAAAAAAAATTAATTTTCTGAAAAGTGAATTCACAAAATTTAAACCAAATAAGCTGATTAATGTTTGGTGACGGTGGTGTGCTGGTCGAGGTCTGTAACAAACAATACAATGATATTAGTAAGATTTTAATCTAAAAAATGTTATTTGCCTAAAAGTAAAAAACACTTTATATTCAAATATATATGTTTTCTATTGATCATAGAAAATATTTTCAGTTGATTTTCATTTTCTGTTGCACCAAACACTAGAAAATACCCAAACAAATAGAGCATAAATCTTTTATTTTATTTTTATTTTTTAAAATTTAATTTCACTTTTAATTCTTTAAATTATTATTATTTTTTATTTGATTGTTACATTTTAATTTCTATACAATGGACGCAGTTTGCTTTATAATTCAAACCTCAATTTTTATATGGATTATCATGCAAAAATTAAAATTAATCGGATATTGATATCTATATGATTAGATAACAAAATCATGCATACAAAAAAAAAAGAGATAATTTTTTTTTTATTGTCAAAATCATGTTTGCTGTCTATTTTTTTGAATAATTTTGTAATTCGAACATGTGAATACTGATATCAACTCAACTTTATTTTTTACATAATTTATAAGATAAATGATTTAAACTATCAATATGAATCTAATATAAGCCCACATAAAGCAAACTACATACAATATGCATTAGAAACTCACGATATAAAAGAGACCCATTAAATCAATATAATAATAAAGTAGCTAACAATAGGGGTGTTTGTTTCAGCTTTTCAGAGTTAACTTATGGCTTTTAGTTTTGAAAAAGTTATTTTGGACTGTTTGGTTAAACTTATTTCAAATAGCTTCTGATTCTAACAGCTTATTTTAACTCAAAAAAGCTGATTCTGACAAGCTGCTCACCCCTTACTTCTGATTATCAGCTTCTGCTGTGAACATGTTAATTTATGGTTATACTCTTAAATTTTTTTATTTTTTATTTTTTTAAAAATAGAAAAAGACTCAAATGGACTATAGATTATTATTATTATTATTTTTTATGAGAAATGTAGACAAACAAAAAATAAAAATTAATTGAAAAAACTATTTCACAGCTTATTTAACAAACACTACTCAGCAACTTAAATTTATAATCCAACAGGTACACCAAATAGATTAACAACTTCTGATTAAAGTCATAATTTATAATCTGTTAAGCTATAATCTATAAGCTGTTTTAACAGCTACACCAAACGGGGCCAATATAATACAATAACATGATCATTATAGCATTATTATCATCAAAGTCTTCTCACACTCCTATCCCATATAAATCAGTTCACTTGAACATATTTGAACTTAGAAAGGGCATTTTAAACAATCATTCTACTTGCATATAAGCCAATTACAAAATCAAACACAATCATCTTAAATTTTGTAAACCTAAACTTTTTATTTTAAAAATCAAAATCATTATTAGACATATGATTCCTAACATCCGATGCCTCCGTTTGGGAAGTGGGTTGGCTTTTTGGCTTTTTGGCTTTTTTGGCTATTTTAGCCTGGGCTTAAAAGCTTGGTTTAGGAAGGGCTTTTTGACTTTTTGGCTTTTTTGAGTTTTTTTGTGAGAGAAAAATGTAATGATTATGGGTTGAATGTGATGTTTTGTTTGTTATGGCTAAAATAGCCTATTTTGTTTTTTGTGGCTAAAATAGCCAAAAAAACCTACAAACCCACTTGCCAAACACAGGCGATATCATGTCATTTAGCAACAGCCCTCCTATCAATTGGAAATGTTTTAGAGCTCTAAAACAACTTTAATTTGTCTTTTTCCTTGCTCATTTTTTTTTTATTTTTTTTATTTTTTTTTATTTTTTGTGTTTGCGCGCGTGCATTGCCAACTCAACAGAACTGCTTTTAGAGCAGCTCCACTAGAGCTCTGTATCATATCCTCCTACCAACCTATCTCCTAACTCTAACCCTCCAACTTTTGGCAGTGGTATGTAGGCCATGGTCGCACTGGCCTATGGTAGTGTTGGTTTTTTGGCTTTCGAAGGTTATTATTGTAATTGCGAGCGTGCCAGTAAGGATCAATCAGTCATTACAGAAATTTAATTGCTAACCAATTATCAGACGATTGTGTTTTAGTTCTCTCAGCCTCAATGAAGAGAACTTTTACTGGTGGCTTGATTTAGGAGAATTATCACGACCAAAACCCGCCCCTATGGGTTTAGTACCGTAACCGGCCAGTAATCTAAGATTACCGAAGGCCTGCTTAACAGTAATACAGTAAAACAGAGTACAGGGGCAAACAGTAAATAAACAATGTCTAATGAGCTGTGACAGTCTGTATGCCAAAAAAGACTTTTCATACACATATGCATGAACAGTACAGAACAGTATGTACATATATACAATCATTCAGTTCAGGGACCTAATCCCTATTAAACAATCCAGTAACAGCCTATACAGTTATACAAACAGATACAGAGACAGACGGGGAAATTAAAATACCCCTAAGCCATAACTTGACGGGCTCAGAACCTCGCAGTGAGGCACAGTGATTGGCTTGACAAAACTGGAGCTTACCCCGACGCTTCTAACCACGGTCTGGTGCCTGTACACCTACATATATATATGAGCAGTGAGCTAAAGCCCAGTGAATAACGTAATGTGTAAAAGGGTTAAGAATGAATGTCCTTACAGTAATGAAAATAGTTCGTTAATTCAGTATATCAGTCATTCAGTCATATGTGGTACGTCCATTAGCATAACAGTACAGTAAATAGTAGGTCTTAAAAGACCGAACAGTAAATGATGGCCATCAATCAGTAAATAGTAGTGGTTCCAACAAGGGAACCGACAGAGATCTCTGTAATAGTAACGGTAAACAGTAGTTGCTAAGGAAGCCACAATACAGTTCAAAATATAGGACATACATTCATTCAATTAACAGTATCAGTTCAGAAAGCAATACAGTTCATTTGTTCAGAAGATAATCATTTTGAACATATCTTTACACAGTTGTTACTCACAGAGTTCTGGGCTACAGTAAAGCTAGAGCGCGTCCCCAGTCGCCAACCCTACACAGTTACAGATTGAACACACATTAAGCTCCACAGTTGGGAAAGATAATAACTTAATCCTTAATTTGCCTCGGTTGTGGTTCTCCATCTATATCCTCATTAAGATGCCTTAAACTAGGCCTAATAATGCCTATGATGAGATGAGGATGCAAAGATGCACTTTAAAAGCATTTTCAGAATTTTCAGAAACAGGGGTCACGCTCGAGCGTAGGTTACTCCGCTCGAGCGGACATGCAGACAAAGGTTTCCGCTCGAGCGTAGAATTACCCGCTCGAGCGTTCAGCAAAACAGTCGAAAGTGCTGGATAGGTGAAAATCACGCTCGATTGGGCGCTCGACACCCGCTTGAGCATGAGACACAATGTCCCGCTCGAGCGTCAATTATTCTGCTCGAGTGGACATCAAAACAGTGCAAAGTACTGGGAGTACGAATTTCGCGCTCAAGCGCCAGTCACCCCGCTCGAGCGTGAGTCCAAATTCTGGAAATTCCAGATTTGAACCTTAAGCTCAAAACCAAGTTTTAAAACATAAATTTCGATCCTCTTGGGCTAGTTTGCTGGAAAACACATCAAAACTCATAATTTAACATGACTCAAAGCTCAATTGTAAAATCAAAGACCTAAAGGAAGATCAATTCAACTCAATTTGAAACCAATTTTCATGAACATAAATCAAGCATAACATGCATGAATTTAAACCATTTCAAAGCTTCAATTTCATGCTCTAGTGAGCCAATTCTTCAAGGACAAGATGAAATCATGGACTTAAACACAATATGAACATGCATATAACATTTTACCATGAAATCAACTCATAACTCAACAATTCAAACATGCATGCATGGAATGAGCTCCAATTCAACATTATTAGACTAAGACATGACTTGGCTCCTCAATTAGACATGAACCATGCAAGAATCAACTTAAACACAACAATGAGAGGTTGAATTTCCTTACCTAAGTCTTCAATCACAAGACTAGAAGCTTAATTAGACAATTATCCTTCAATTCTTCAAGTTCTCTAAGCCAACTCTCAAGAACACTCACTTCTCTCCCTCTCTCCCTCTTGGTCGGCAATAACAAGGGAAATGGCTGATGAAATGTTTTGATTACATGTATAACAAGGCTCAAGTATGTTGGCTAAGCGGCCCACTCAATGGTGGCAAAATGGTAATTAAGTCTACTCATGCAATTTGGCTTAACTTAACCTAATTTAATCACACCAAATCACATTTTAACTGAATATGCCATAAAATCACATTAATTCTAAGGATCACAAATCATCAATCAATTTCAGATTCAGCCGCCGATAAGGCCTTCAATTCACAATTTAAACACAAAGGCATGAACAGATAATCAAACAGTCAACAGATAGACATACAATTAAACAGATATACTTAATCAATCCAGTCCCAGATCTCAATCAATCAGTTCAGTACTTCAATCAATTCAGTTACCAATCATAATCAGTCTCAGTTTAGCAGTAGTCAGTGGTTAATCGATAAACAGTGACGAGGGTTGTTACAAGAATTAAGCAAAATATCAATCAAATAAAGAACAACTGAAGCATTTCATCAGAATGAAAAACTTACAATGATTCAAACTCAGCCTCATAGAGGTTTACAGCGACAATCTACTTGAAACTACTCCTATGAATGAAGTGCAGTGCAGAATTTAAAGTACTGGAATGTAAAGAAGAGGAAATGTAAAACTAAGTAAAGCAGAATAAGACTGGTTTTTGGATTTGAGTCTGGGGGCTTTTCTGGGGCCTTCTCTGCTATTTATACTGCTTAAGGATGACCATCGAACTGTATTTCCAACCGTTGAACTGCTGCTCCATGATCGCTGATCATGTTGTCTCAAGATTAGCTCCATTATGCCATCACTTGTAGTTAGGCTTCCTTCCTAAATTTGAATTCAAATGTGAGTAACCGATGATGCCACATCACTTTGTATCTCTCTGCTGATCCACTGCTACTCAGATCTCGTAACAACCAATACTAACTGCCACGTGTACGATCAGGATCGAAGATTTGAATAGTCTTCCTGTACTACCCTTACTTTGCCACGCGTCGAATTGTAGTTGGCTTGTACAAAATATGTAGCCAACATGTAGTATACCCAACTTTTGGTGATAGTTTGTAGGGTGTGTACGTGCCAGCCGACAATGAAGTGTACCCAACTTTTGGTGGTGGTATATAGGTCGTGATGGCACCAGTCGGTGGTGGAATGTACCCAATTTTTGGCAGTGGTGTGTAAATCCTAATAGTACTCACTAACGGTGAAGCATACCCAACTTCTGCTGGTTGCGTGTAGGCCATGGTGGTACTAGTTAGTGGTGGAGTGTTCCCAACTTTTGACAATGGTGTGTTGGTCATAGTGGGACTAGTCGGCAGTACAGCGTACCCAACTTTTGGTGGTGGCTTGTAGGCCATGGTGGCACCAACTTGTGATAGGTGCGCTTCACCACCATACTTTTCCCCAAACTTGTAAGAGGATTTCAGGACACCTTTAAGCTAGTTAGAGGACGACGTGCAAATCTAGTATTAAACAACGAGCTTGGAGTCTCCGTGGCTACTGCCCACTATAGTAGTCTCATGGTGGTTTTTGGTTGTATTTGTTTAGGAGCTCTTTCATGGGGAGCTCTTTGATGGGGACGGTGACGGTAACAGTGCCAATGACCTTGTCGCTGAAAAGGTCTCGAGACTCGAGTATGAAGCAGAAGAATAAGGCAAAGGTAGAGTTGGCAATTGACAGCTTTGGCAGTGACGGAGAAGGTGATGCAATGGTGCTTGAGGACAGGAGTCATATGTTTGATATTGGGGTTGTTGGAGATCGACACCACCACAAACACGTTCATTTTCGTGATCAGATTCACATCTCTTAAGTCCTCGGTATAAATGACCATGACATCCAATGGAAATTACTCCATTGATAGATTGTTTCACAGACTGTTGTTGTTGTTTTATTGTTTTGTTGAGTGTTTGGTGAGAGTGGTTGTTTGGATTTGACAAAATATTATTAGATCTTATATATAGAATAAAAAATAATTAAAAAAAATTATTAGAGGGAAGAAAGGTTCTTTGAAATTTTGAGTGAAGTTGAAAACGAATAACCAACCAACCAACCAAAATAAAGGTAGCGTATCATGGGCCGTTCTTTTTTTAATGGCTTTTCGTCATATTAGAATCAGAATAGCATCTCTTTTGCTTCTCTTGTACCATAGTTTCCATTACATAACTTTTGGCACAAAATGTCATGGTGTTTTACTTGAAAATTACAAGAGGGTAAAAAGGAGGATATATCTCTATACAATGTAAATTACGCTAACACTTCCTATAAACTTTTAAAATATTACTAACACCTTTCTTATTATCTAAAATTTCACTACACTTCTTTACTTGAAAAAATTGCGCAACAATTTAAAACAATAATAATTCAAACTTTTAACCCAACAACTAGTCAATCAATTATTTGTAAGATGAAAAAACATGACATCAGCACAAATAATACTTGAAATGCCAACTTTGCCCTTCTATGCATCTCTCTTCCTATTTTCTTTATCATCTCACCCCCCACGTTGGTGCAATGAGTCACACTTTTCATACATTATGTCACTAAATAAATGACATGTAAAGTATTCGATCAAGCAAATTTAGTTATCTTAGCATTACTCAATAGAGAGAGAGAGAGAGAGATTCAAACAAACATACGACATTAATGTCTAAATAAAATGCTTCAAAATGAGAAAGGGAAAGGAAAAAAAAAAATAAAGAAAGAAGAAGAGCGGAGAGAAGAGAAGCTTTATCACTATCACCAGTACACTAGGGACTATTCCCACTTCGATACACATCCCATTCATAACAAAAATTGTTCATTGTTTATTTTTTTTTGGGTTTTCTGAAAATTAAAAAGCCCCGTTCCACCCACTTTGCAGTGAATTCTTCCCCAACTTAGCTATCATTCGACTGCCCACACGGGAAAGCACCACATGTTCGATCTTCTGACCATCCTATTTTGATACTATTCCTCATCAGAGGGGATAGTATGGCACATAGCCCAGAGAGCTCTTGATGTTGGTTACTACCTCATTACACTTTGTAAGAAGGCTAAGCATCTTCTGTGAAATGTCCATGTTGCTTGCCCTCGGCACCGGCGGAGCCGGAACCAGGGCCGGTGTAGGTGCCGGAGAGATATAGGTGTTAAAATTATGAGTATTTCTCGGAAATTGGGCCTGAATTTGAAAATTCTTACTATTAAAATCTATTCCATGAGAAGAAGTAATTGTACCACCATCACCAAAACTAACATTGTTGAAGTTGTTCTTATTACCAACCATCAAATTCTCTCCTCCACCACTACTTTCTCCCTCCACCACCGCAAATTTTACACGAGGCGTCCCTCTGCCTCCAGTGGGTCCCACCTCATCGCCCATTGGTTTCTTCAGACATGACTTGAGCTGGACTGATGGCTGCTGTGCTGGTGGCAGTCTCTGTTCGACTGAAGAATCACGGGTTTCTATAAGGGCATCTTCTCTTTGGACTTTGCTTTCTGATTCGGGTGCTACTGCCGCTCCCAATGGCCGGATGTGGCATCTCACATTCACATTGCCGAATAGAGTATTGTTTCCAGAAAGATGCCTATGTGCTGTCTCAGCATCAACTCTGTAAATGAAGACAACGCGGCATGTTGAGGATTGCCAGAAAATACGGGTAGATGAATGATCCAATGGTCCAAAACGAGCAAGCCTAGCCTTCAGCTCAGACCCAGATGGAAGCGTTGTCTCGGGAGGAAACTTCATCACCAGCATTGTTGGTTCAGGTGTCTTTCCTGGGGACTCTGTTTTCTTGGCCAAATCTGGTTTGAGAGATTTTGGATGCCTAAGAGCCACTGTTTCTTTTCCGTCTTTTTGAACAGCTTTCTTTTCTGCTGTCAGAGACTTCAAGTCATTGATTTTCTTCACCCTCTTTGCAGTTAATTCTTCTTGGCGATCAGATGGGCCACGTTTCAGGCCACCTTTTGTCAGATCACCAGGCCTTACTAGAGGTTTTGGGGGTTTTGAAGATGGCAAATTTTTTATGTTCCCATGGGGAGGATTATCAGAACCCATTTCCACTGGGATTGACAGAGCCAAGCTCTTTTGGTAAACAACAGACCGAAATTTCAAGAAGGCCCGCTGTACAATTTCAGAATCATTCCTCTCCGCACTGTCGAACGGATCAAGGGCAAGAGCTTTCAAATCACCCAGTAAACGTGGAAGCTTGAGCTCCATATTTCCCATCACAACCATTGGCTGTGTTTTGAGAGAATCAGGCAACAATGAACTACTGGCCCCATCATCTTTCCTCTGATGCTCAATTTGAAAATCTTCTCTTGGAGGCAGACCAACCTGGACTGTTTTTTCTGTTACTCTCCCCATCGATACACCAACTTTTCCAGTAGCAGTCCGCTTAGGTATACGATCAGAGCTCATTTCCGACCCCAGTTCTTTCTTTCTCTTTTTCTTCTCCACAGGGACAGATTTCTCAGCACCCAATTCCCCAGCAGGATGTTTAAGAAGCTTGGCCTTCTTTGCTCCCTTGTCAATACGTATTCTTGAATCCTGATTATGAAACTTAGCATCAATTGTTGGCAAAACACGTCCACCATTGCCACCAATGTGAACTTGTTTCTGTCCAGGCACTACTTCAACTATAGCTGGTAAAATTGGAGGTTGCTGGAAGCCTTCGTCAAATTTCAATGGACTTGCACTCGGCTGATCGTTTTCCAAGTTAATTGTCGCATCATCTTCTTGCTCTGAAGTAAGAAGCACACCGTCTATTCCACCATGGAAAGTCTCTTTCTCTGACAAACCAGAAGCACACATGACTGTGGGATCAGCTAATGATTCAACTTTCACACCAGTTGCATCTTGACTTGAAAGTGAGCCGCCATCCATCCCAATCCTTGCCATCTGCTCAAGTTTTGCAGGAATCTGATGCTTTGCAGAGACTGCTGGAGGCCTCTTTTGCAACATATAATCACCAGCTGCTAATTCTGCAGAGCCCACTACATAAGCCGGTTGCATAGAGGACATCGTTTGCCCTGTTTGCTGGAATTTCAACTCATTTGGCTCATCTCTCCGTTTAAAAAGGTATCTATCTTTGTTTGCTTGGTCCTTTGCTTTATTAGGCTTTGAAGAGTTCTTCCTCTTACCCAAAGTTTCAGCAAACACCAGTGGGCCACTCAATGGCGCTGTGAAAATGACAGATACATAATAACATGAGCAAGAAGGCAATGTTCATAAACAAGTGAGACATGATGCAAGCAGGATTTAAGAAACAAACTCAAATATTAAATGATACATAAATTACATCCGACAGCAAAAATTGGTGCTAAACTTGGGGATCTGCAGAATAAGAGTTCTACTTAAGATTATGCTACCACCATCCTGTAGTAAGACTGTATTTTTGAACTTGATAACATGTTTTGCACAAGCAGAAACCAAATGATATGAAAGCCTGATTATTAGAGAAGACGGACCAAATTACAAGCATAACAACTGAGATTTGGCTGCCTAGCTGGGGGAAGACTATTGGGTAATGTGGTATGTACTTAACAATTCAAAATTTAAAATTGAGAACAAGAAAAATTAATTAGTGTGTTTGGTTTTAGTTTTTTTAATTCAATTTTCTGAAAATTGAGTTTTTTTGTTTTTCGTGTTTTTTGTTTTTAGTAAATATTTTTAAAATTTTAAGCATTTTTTTTTACTTTTTGAGATGCACCTTACTTAGATGTATCCAAAAAGTAAAATATTTGTGAAAAACTATTTCAAAAAATTAATAAATACACAAAAATACGAAAAATATATTTATTTTTTGTAATTTTTTTTTCGTATTTTTGGTATTTAGTGAATTTTTTAAAGATTTTTTTTACGAAAATTATAATTTTTAAGTGAATTTATGTTAGGTGTGTCTAAAAATTAAAAAAAAAAATTGTTTAAAATATTAAAAAAATTCAGTAAAAACAAAAAAAAAAAATACGGAAAACAAGAAAGTAAAATTTTCTGAAAAGTATTTTTAGAAAACCCAGACCAAGCAAATGGATAGTACCCCAAATGATTTGACCCACTTTTCTCAGAATTAGGAAAGCACAAGTAAACCAGGCAAAACAACATCAGCAAAGATTACATGGGGCTACAATCTAAACTAAACTAACAGGCTCAGTAAAGAACGAACTTATCCTCTAATGTCTATCTTCCCCTTGAATTAGCCAAAGGCCCCATACACATTTCCTCGTGGGTTTTTGAGTTCAAAGGGACTTCTAACAATTATTCATCTGGCAAAACGTAGCAAAGCTCAAGACTAACGACCTTGAGAATTATTTTGTATGACTACTGTCACCACTGGGTAGAAAGGAAAAAGAAATGATCTTTAGAAGTGGATAGATGCTCCACTATAGAACTCAAACAGATGTCTCAACTGCAACAGCTACCAAACCCCATTGTGTGTGCGTTTTGTTTTGTTTTGTTTTGTTTTTTTGTGTGTGTGTGGATAAATAAGCAACTTTATTAATAAAGCATCAAGACGATGCAAATAATACAACATGGAACAATCCCCATTGTTTTATAAAGGCATAAACATTTTTTTTGGGGTCACAATTTAACTAAACCAGGTTCTCTCTTATATACGATACCACCAGACAAAGTCTTTCCATTTCTCGACATTACATAGAGAAAGATAACTAAGCGTACGCAACCTCAAGCAAGTATGAAAAAGAAAACTTTGTGAACAGACGCTTTCAATTACTTACGACTTCCCATCGGTCTTTTATGACGAATTGATGAGCTGATTAAAAAGAGGGAAGTGATACTAGTTTGGAACAGGTTCCCTGACACCATTTAATGCAAACTCAAAGCAGAAAAGTCTAAAACTTAGTTGCAAGAAAAGTCTAATGCTGAGAGTAGTTGAAGGACTTTATGTATTTTATATATAAATATATAGCAAGAAATAATTTTCTTTCCTAGTTGTAATATATATGTGAAATTATAAATGTCAACATTACACTACTACATTTGTTGTTAAACAAAAACATATTGAATTCTTATAACAGCTCATTACCAACAAACATATATCTTTACTCCCCAATCACATAACCCAATTTGAGATATCTATTGAAGTACCAAAACCTAGAACAAATATATATTCTGTACAGATATCTTTTTCCTTGGTAGCTTTTCTTTTATTTGTTTGAGATTCATAAGTTTGGGCGATCCCATCCCAATTGGAATCACGATTTTATCAGAATGAGATTCTAACAAAATTCTTGGCCAAGCACTACTATATAACTGGGCTAAATATGTGCAATTATTGTAATTACTGCATAGACGAACTATTGCTGCTTTAATATCATGTCGAATTGTTGACCATCATCTCATCTAAAATCTAAAAGCTTAAGCAATTACAGAGAGATGTAATTTTATTATTTATCCTCAATGAAAACAAGCCTATATACGTCCACTACTTTTATCGACTCCCCAAATCTTGCACACTATGTTGTCATTCTAAATGTGCAAAAGAACAACATTATGATAGACCTATGGTGAGTACCCAATAAAAACAGCAACCAACAAGTCATGTAAAGAGCAAATAACAAAATACCTCTAACAGGCTGAACCACAGCTTTCATTGGTTCACGACAAGGGCGTACAGGCTGTGCCCCAAATGCTTGAGCATAGGTCTCATCGAACTCCTCAAACACTGCTTTTCGATAAGCCAAAGCAACAGTCTTATTCATAATAAAATCAAGACTACTGCGCCCATCACTTATAGGCATCAATGCCAATTGCTTTATAAAAGCAAGAGTATCCTTAGGCCGAAAACTCTCCCTCGCTTTACTAATCTGGCTCATGGGGTACATCGCTCCAGGCTCATAGTCACTCAAATCAACAGCAAAGTAACCTTCAACTTCAGTTGGCCGAAAATTATACGGGTTCCTGCACCGACAAGCCAAAGCCAGACAACGAATCCGGCTTGCCTCATCAACTGCTTCTTCCACAGCCTTAACAAATGTTCTTGAACTTGTCTGCCTCGACTTCTCAGCAAAATTAGCATCAAATGGGATGAGCTCCGCTGGATCAAACCATCCATAACTACTATCACCAAAGAACGCAACCAACACATGGCCCGATCTCCTTGACCTACGAACCGAAGGCGATGCAAATGCTTCATTATATATATGGCCCGGCCACCATGGGTGTGATTTCACTTTCCCCCAAACCATATCCCCTATTTCATATCCATAACCCACAGAGCTTGACTGCCCAGCCCCTATGGCTTTACACTTCCCATTTGCTGAAGATTCCTGACACATCGAAATCGTAGAATCACTCTGAGAAACACTAGATTTACCCAGTTCTACACGTCCCTTCCCCAACCCACCATTCCTGCTGTCATAATTATGGTCACTTTCTCTAGGAGACGATTCTACAAACACCTCTTCCGCAGAATTGGGCACATCCTTTTCGACCCTGGACTGCCATTGTTCGGAATCAGTGTTCTTATCACCCATTTTATTGTCATTCATAATCTGTATCATGTCTTCGTTTCGAATATCAGAAGTCCGAGATTTCATTTCCTCATCAATCTCTTCAACCAACGAAACCCTAGTTTTTTGAACCCCCGAAACCCTACCATCAACATCAGTCTCCGCAGCTTGATTCCCCAGCTCCGCTGAAATCCTGATTTCTTTAGACCCTACAAAATCCAAAGACTTATATTCGTCAGTTGCAGCATAGATGGCTTTCTCAAAGCTACCAACAACACGCCACCTGAAACCCTAGATTTTGATTGAGACTCGTCTCCAATCAAATCGATAATTCGATCTAGCTCGAAATCGTTGTTGTTCATCACTGAAATCACTGTACGAGTGAAAACAAATTCGAAACCCTAGAAATCGAGCTCTGGAGGGTTTGGGATATCAAAAGATAACATACCTTATATTACTGCAGAGGTTGAAAAGTCACCAACATGAAGCGCCTTCACGAGTTTAGATTCCAGGAAAATGCGAGAAAGGGCGAGAAATTTGTGAAGCAATGGGGCACTTTTTTTTTTCCTTCTTTTGTTCCCTCGATTGAAAGATCTTCGGCGTTTGGAGATTAGGGAGTGACTGTGAATTTTAGCTTTTGTTTGCAATTTGCGGTTTGATTTACCGAATTTCGTACGGCTTTGTAACATTGCGATTCTCATGCACCACGTCACTCAACGGGGGCACATGCGTCATTCACCTTTGCAATTCTAATTTGGTGTTGAGAAATTCTAATTACACAATAATTTCAACTTTTTACACCTCTTATTTTTACTATAATTTTCTCTTTTAATAAAATTACTTTTTAAACTTCCAACCTTAGAAATTTGAAACCCCAATTTCTTTACATACCCAACCCTTTGTACGTCATGCCACCATAACCGTCGGTACTATCCAACTCATCGTTGGCACTATTCCATTCAACTCGCCGTTGATATTCACATTTCTTTCTTTCACCGTCGTCGTCCTCTCTCCTTCATCTTCTCTTCGATTTGGGTGGAATGACAATCCATGCGTTCGTCAACAACACCCATGGAGTGATTGTCATTTTGATAGAACTAAAGTAAATAGGTCATTGATAGACTATTCCTCCTCCACTCCCGAAATCATCTACAAAGAAGAAGAGGGTCGGTACCCACCCCTAAAACCATCTTCTTTGGCCACCACCTTTAACCACCGTTAACACCTTCCACAGGCCTCCGCTATTTCCATCTCCTTTCTTCCTTTCCTTTTTTTTCAGAATCATTCATTTCGGTACTTTCTTACTATACCTTATCTTTGTGCTTATATTATACCTAATATATATATATACTATAAGAATTACTTGCATATTTTGAAGATTTGTTTTTTTGTTACCCATTTTATCTTTTTATTTATTTTGACTACTTTATTATTGTTTTAGGTCTTTTAGATGATTTGATTATTTTGTTGGATTTCTTAGTAAATTCACTTTTTTGTTATTTAATTGACTTTAGCTCCATGTATGGATTAATGATTACATTTGAGGAAATTTATTTTATTATCCTTTCTACTTTGAGGATATTACAACTCCACCTTTGATGGATCTATGGTACTTTTTTTTTAGGTTTTGAAGGTTTTTTTTTTATTAAATTTGGCTTCTCTCATGTTGGAAATTCAACTTGAGAGATCATTTGGGTTTAGTGGGCTTATTGTGAGCCAAATCTTAGTGATTCAAACCGTTCACTTTTTACTACTTATTGAAAAGAATATTCATATAAAAAAATTATATACTTCAATCACACTTATCTTTGAAAATTGAATATCTACACTACTATAAGAAACACTTACACTTTGGGAACAGTGCAATGGGTTGTATTACTAATTTGGAAGAAGACTTTATGATAATTATGATATGAATGTTGGTCAATTTTGAAGTATTAATATTTTGTTTTTGGCTAAACTATAAACATATCTTTTAAATTTGTTTAAAATATAACTTGTCCCTTATAATTCTAGAAATTAAAAATATTAATTGTTAGAATTTTTAATTTAACAGAATTAAAAGGGAAAATTTAATTGCTAATTACTCTCTTATGCAACACTAAAATTATCAAAATTGTTAATTGAAAGATATTTATGATATCATTAATAAATATTACATGATTTGATTATTTATTTATTAATAAAATATTTTTTTTCCCTTTTAAGAAGCAACATAATTAGATATATCTAAAAAGTAAATATATATATATATATATATAAGTTCATTAAAAATAAATAAAAAACTGAAAAAAATATTTACAGATTTTTATTTGTTCTTAATGATTTTTTTAAAACACTTTTGTTTTAAAAACTGTGTCATGGTTGTTTTTTACCACTTTCTTCCATTGTTGCCTATGTCTCGTTTGGTTTGTGTTCCTCAAAAAATTTTAAGAAAAATTCTTTACAAATAAATTTTTAAAAGTAATCAAATCAAACAAATTTTCTCAAATTTTTTTTTTCAAAACTTGTTTGGTTTACAAGTTTTCCAAACAAATCTCTCTCTCATACACATCAAATCAATCACTTTTTCCAAAACTCTCTCTCAAAATAATTTTTCAAAACATCTTTTGAAAAAAACCAAACTAAACAAATTTTCATACTTTTTATCTCAAAATATGTTTCTTAAATACAAACCAAACAAGCCCTTTGTCTTTCTCTTGTTGTCTTTATCTTCATTATTTGTCTTATTGTACCTTTCATTTGCTACCCCTATGATTTTTTGGATTTCTATATTTATCTACTTAATATATATATAAGATAGAATAATATATTAGTATTTATTTAGAAAAATAATTTTAGATGAATGGTAAACTTTATTTGATAAATAATGTTATAAACTTTTCTGTGAGTATGTAATAATTTTAAGAAAATACAACTGTATTATGATTTTTCCTATAAATAACAGTGCATATTATACTATTTTAATAATAATCTCAAATAATATATACAAATAAGAGGCACCTGGTGTTTGGTATGTTTTTTTTTTAGTTTCCTAATTTGCCCTTCCACTTTGTATTATTTACTCAGGGTAGCTTATGTTTTAATTTTTCCATTTTACCCTTTTTTTGGGTAATATTTACCACTATTGGTGATTGTAATTTAGATGAAGGTTTTATCATAATTATGCAAAAAATCGTGGTCAATTATGAAATATGAATATTGTGTTTATAATTAAATTACAAATACAGCTATGAGATTTGTTTAAAATATGAGCCGCCCCTATAATATTAGAAATTACAATTACCGCTTGTTAAAGTTTTTAATTTAAAATAATCCCAAAAAAAAAATCTAACTACTTTCCTATGCAACAATAAAATTACCAAAATTATTCATTGAAAGATATTTTCTAATAATTAGAAATGCTAATTATCTTAATGATTTATTTATTAACAAAATGGATCATTTGTTATATGACCATGATTTATTTACCAAAAAAAAAATATTAATGTTGTATACATATCAGAAAACAAGTTTTAAATTAAATATTAAGATGTGTAAAATATATAAAAATGCTTCATTTTAATTTTAATTTCTAAAAAGTTAAGTATTCTATACTTCAAATAAAAGATAGTACACAAGTAATCAACTTAAATAATATAATTAATTTATATTTTTCCATACAAACTTTCTATTTTAACATTTGACCCATGTCTTGCACGAGACTTTTTTCTACTTAGTGTATATATATATATATATACTAGTTTAAAAAGTTCCGTGCGAGGCACGAGTTATTATTACAGTATGTTTAAGTTTTATATTTTGATTATTTTTTTTAAAATTAGAAAATTGTTCAATAAAATTGAATAGAATAAATCATTAGATATATGTGGTATGATATGTATCATTTTTTGATTTGTTATACACCTAATGATGTGGATTTCAATTTGGCTTCTCTCATGTTGGAGATTCAACTTGAGAGATCATTTGGGTTTAGTGAGCTTATTGTAAGCCAAATATTAGTGATTCAAACCGTTCACTTTTTACTACTTATTGAAAGAATATTCATATAAAAAAATTATATACTTCAATCACACTTATCTTTGAAAATTGAATATCTACACTACTATAAGAAACACTTACACTTTGGGAAGAGTGCAATGGGTTGTATTACTAATTTGGAAGAAGACTTTATGATAATTATGATATGAATGTTGGTCAATTTTGAAGTATTACTATTTTGTTTTTGGCTAAACTATAAACATATCTTTTAGATTTGTTTAAAATATAAATTATCTCTTATAATTCTAAAAATTAAAAATATTAATTGTTAGAATTTTTAATTTAACAGGATTAAAAGGAAAAATTTAATTCCTAATTACTCTCTTATGTAATATTAAAATTATCAAAATTATTAATTAAAAGATATTTATGATGTCATTAAAAAATATTACATGATTTGATTATTTATTAATTAATAAAATATTTTTTTTCCCTTTTAAGAAGTAACATAATTAGATATATCTAAAAAGTAAATATATATATATATATATATAAGTTCATTAAAAATAAATAAAAAACTGAAAAAAATATTTACAGATTTTTATTTGTTCTTAATGATTTTTTTAAAACACTTTTGTTTTAAAAACTGTGTCATGGTTGTCTTTTACCACTTTCTTCCATTGTTGCCTATGTCTCATGGTTTACTTTGTCTTTCTCTTGTTGTCTTTATCTTCATTATTTGTCTTATTGTGCCTTTCATTTGTTACTCCTATGATTTTTTGGATTTGTATATTTATCTACTTAATATATATATAAGATAGAATAATATATCAGTATTTATTTAGAAAAATAGTTTTAGATGAATGGTAAACTTTATTAATTTTGATAAATAATGTTATAAACTTTTATGTGAGTATGTAATAATTTTAAGAAAATACAACTGTATTATGATTTTTCCTATAAATAACAGTGCATATTATACTATTTTAATAATAATCTCAAATAATATATACAAATAAGAGGCACTTGGTGTTTGGTATGTTCTTTTTTTAGTTTCCTAATTTGCCCTTCCACTTTGTATTATGTACTCAGGGTAGCTTATGTTTTAATTTTTCCATTTTACCCTTTTTTTGGGTAATATTTACCACTATTGGTGATTGTAATTTAGATGAGGGTTTTATCATAATTATGCAAAAAATTGTGGTCAATTATGAAATATGAATGTTGTGTTTATAATTAAATTACAAATACAGCTCTGAGATTTGTTTAAAATATCAGCCGCCCCTATAATATTAGAAATTACAATTACCGCTTGTTAAAGTTTTTAATTTAAAATAATCCCCCCAAAAAAAAAAATCTAACTACTTTCCTATGCAACAATAAAATTACCAAAATTATTCATTGAAAGATATTTTCTAATAATTAGAAATGCTAATTATCTTAATGATTTATTTATTAATAAAATGGATCATTTGTTATATGACCATGATTTATTTACCAAAAAAAAAATATTAATATTGTATACATATTAGAAAACAAGTTTTAAATTAAATATTAAGATGTGTAAAATATATAAAAATGCTTCATTTTAATTTTAATTTCTAAAAAGTTAAGTATTCTATACTTCTAATAACAGATAGTACACAAGTAATCAACTTAAATAATATAATTAATTTATATTTTTCCATACAAACTTTCTATTTTAACATTTGACCCATGTCTTGCACGAGACTTTTTTCTACTTAGTGTATATATATATATACTAGTTTAAAAAGGCCCGTGCAAGGCACGAGTTATTATTACAGTATGTTTAAGTTTTATATTTTGATTATTTTTTTAAAATTAGGAAATTGTTCAATAAAATTGAATAGAATAAATCATTAGATATATGCGGTATGATATGTATCATTTTTTGATTTGTTATACACCTAATGATGTGGACTTCAATTTTATTACCATATTATTTTGAGTGAATTTATGAGTCTTTGACATTTCTTCCAAATTTATAAAAAAAAAAAATTATGGCATGTAGCTTTTCTTAACAAAAAAATATAAAACAAATACTAAAATTCTCCCATCTAAAAAAAACTATTAAGATAATTCATTGAACTAATAAAAAAGTAGAAGAAAATACATATATATATATATATATGTATATTTTATTAATACATAAATCATACTCGCATAACAAATGACCAATTTTATTAATAAATAATCATTAAGTAAATTAACAATTTTTAATGATATGAAAAATATTTTTCAACTAACCATTTTGTTAATAAAAAACCATTAAGTCAATTAACAATTTTTAATGATATGAGAAATATTTTTCAATAAACAATTTTGATAATTTATTATTGCATAGGAGAATGTTTTTTTTCCCTAAGTACTGTGTTAAATTAAAATCTATAACAAATGATAGTTGTAATTTCTAATATTATTGGACCGATTCATATTTTAAACAAACCTTATGGATGTTTTTGTAATTTATTAAAAAATGAAAGATTTATGTTTCATAATTGACCAAGAATGTTTGTGTAATTACAAAAAGAAACATATTTCATAATGGACCAAGAATATTTGCGTAATTACGAAAAAATTTTCACTCAACAACCATTGGTAAATTATTCAAAATAGAAAAGCAAAATCAAAAAAAATCAAAAAAGAAAAAGAAAAGACAAACCTCAAGCAAGTAAACAATTATTATATATATAGATATATGTATCTTTGAACTGGCAGTTTGTTGATTGAGAATCTCTTCCTTCCTCTTCTTCACGTGACCATTTCCCCACCACCGTAACACCCAGATGCACCACCTCTGAAACTCTTAATTTTTTTTTTTTTTCTCTCTCTCTCTCTCTCACGATGGTTGGGTTGCAATACAAAGTTCACAAGGTGGATGGGTTGCGACAGAAAGTTCGCACGACAGAGTGTTTAGGAGTCGGTGGCTAGGTTGCGGTAGAATGTTCGCGCTGTGAGATCACAGTGCTGTGGTCTAGATGATGATGGTCGCGGTTAGGGGTGAGCAGCGGATATACCGATCCACCAAAACCAACTGAATTGAACCGAACCGAACCGAACCGCCGCATTTTAGACGGATGCGTGATGACGAGCGGACAGTTGCGGATTGATTTTCTCAATTCCGCCAATTTGGCGGACGGATAGCGGATTTGAGGTCCCTTTGACCGCAACCGAACCGCCAAACCGCGAGCACCCTTAATAATTTATAAGATTTTGTGTTTTCAATTTGTTTAAATATTTTGCTTATGTTTTCAATTGAAAAAAAGTTTAAATATTTTGTTGAAAAAAATTTTTCAACTTGAATATATTTTTTGAATTGAAAAAAATAAACGTATTATTTATTTATATTTTTTGGTTTTTAAATCTAACTCTAAAAGTAATAAATAGAAAATATGATATATGCTGGTTGGTTTTTGTTTTCAAAAACATATATAAATGTAACAATACAGAGACATACAATCTCTACTACTGCTCTGTTCATGATTTTGGTGGTTTGAATTGTTTTTATATTTTAAGAACCATATATTGTAATACTTTATATGGATAAGGCATGCTGTGATTGTAATATGTGGATGAGGCATGCAGTGATTTTGATATTCTAAAATTTCAAACTTTTTTTCTTTGGATGAGAGGCATGCAGTAATTGTAATACTTTTTTAAGTCATTGACTGTAATACTCTTTTTTTTTTTTTTTTTTTTTTTTTTGAGGAAGTGCACAAGTTGAACTATGTTGAAAATTTATAAAATTTCAAACCGCCAAACCGATTCGCATCCATCTGCCAAACCACCGATTCGCATCCATCTGCCAAACCACCAATCCGCTCAATCCATATCCGCCGGATTGGCAGACGGATGCGAATTGATTTTCTCCAATCCGCCAATCTGGTAGACGGATGGTGGATTGGAGGTTTCGTGGCCGCAATCGACCAGCGCCCACCCTTAGTCGCGGTGGGGCTATGAAGGTGGTGACAGTGGCAGTCGACAATAGTGGTAGTGACAATAGCGGCCGACGACAACCATGGAAAAAAAATAAGAAGAGAAGAGTGAAGAAGAGAGAGAAGAGATGAAAATATGTGTGAGGAAAGGTAGGGTTAAAGAGGGGGGCAAAATTGATATATTGAAAAGCGTAAAGAGAAAGTAGAAAGTTAACTGATTATAATAAGAAAATTAGGTGTAACGAGATAGAGAAGTGGTGTAAGTAGAATTACCCTTTTCGTGTGACAGTAATTCTATTTACACAACACCACTAACTCCACCATTCCTATAGCCACCACTTTTACCGCCTCTTTTTCATTCTATTCTTCTCATCACAGGAAATATTTTGTTGTATAAACAAAAAAGAGAAAAGGTATAATGATATTAGAAATGATAATTATTTTTTTTTGCTCTCCATCCTAGTCCCATTCCATGCAAATTTTTTCCGCTCTAATAAGGAAGTGAGATTGAGACGAAGTTTGTTTCTTATGGCCCATTTTATTTCGCACCCATCTCGATTATATTTAGGGTAAATTACACTTTATCCCTTTTATAGGGGAGTAAATTTGGCCTGGCCGGGTCCATGTCGGGCCTCACATGCTCTCACCAAAATTCGAGCTGGCCCACGGGCCAGAAAATTAGGCCTAAGCCCAGGCCTAGGGAGTATTCGGGCCTTGGAAGGGCCAGTGGGTCGAGCTCGGGCGGGGTCAGTGGGCTTGGGCGAGCCTGAACAATTTTTTTGTTTTTTTTAAATAAAAATTTTTGTCAAAATTTTATTATTTTCTACTAAAAAAGACATTAGGCCTTGGGCGAGCAAGGCCTCAAGTCGGGCCTTAAGTGGGCCAATAGGCCAGGAAAGATAAGCCGAGCTTCAAAATGATGGCCTAGGTCCAGCCCCAGGGTCTCAGGCTGGGCTCAAGCCAGGGCCTAAATGGGCCGGGCCCACCTCGAGCTGTGAGCCATTTTTACACTCTTACCCTTTTATGTTTGACCATTTTCCTACTTTGGCTCTTAAAGTTTTTTTTTTTCCTTTTAATTTGGCCTTTTATGTTTTAAGTTTTTCCTGTTTACTTGTGACGCCCCCAAAATTGGGAATATTAGAGAATATATTTACAATTAAATACAGGGTTCATTAAGGTTACAAGAGTAGGAAATGTCACTAATAAGTCCTTTGGCTAATAACTAAGCAAGATCCCAAGAAGGTCAGAAGAGTCAATATAGCCTCCCTTCAAAGTCCAACCACCTTAGATAGCAAAACTACCATTTTGACAAATCTTAACATGATATTAACATAAGGCCTACATGAGTTGATGAGACAATAAGGAATAGGTAACATAAAAGATATGCATAGATATACAATAATTTCAAAATCATGTCTTAAATACAACATGTGATCTATCACTTACAATCTCAAAACACGTTTACAAATAAGTTTCTAATCCTCCTAGGGTAGCCGTTCGTCCTCAAATGCTTCAAGTTGAACCTTGTGTTACTATCATGTTAAGATCTGTCAAAATGGTAGTTTTGCTATCTAAGGTGGTTGGACTTTGAAGGGAGGCTATATTGACTCCTTCAACCTTCTTGGGATCTTGCTTGGTTATTAGCCAAAAGACTCATTAGTGACGTTTCTTACTTTTGTAACCTTAGATAAACCCTGTATTTAATTGTTAATATTTTATCTGATGTTCTTAATTTTTAAGGCGTCACAACTTGGTATCAGAGCCTACGTTCAACCGTTACTCACGCTTTTCGACCTGCGATTAGAGGCTGCCTTGCCCCAACTATGTTATATTATTATAACATTACCTATTCTATCAACTAAAAGACATCAAAAATAGAAATTTTCTTGACTTACCTTAGGGAGTTTCTTCGAATTCCGGGCATAGCATCATCAATTCATGAGGACATATTTTAGGATCGAGAAGTGGTTTTAACTCTGGATAAGGCCTCACATTGCGTAGTAGGGGTACTATTAGTTCTATTCGTCTTCTATCGATCATCGTACCATCACCTCATATTCATAACCTTTATTCGATGTCATCTTTTTCCAAGATTAAGTCATGACCATCTAGTCCTATTTTATATACTTCCATTTCTAAAATTGACCTCTTTCGAGCCCTGATTATTTAGTGCAAGGCTTTTTGTAAATAGTTTCATTTTATTTACTCAATGATGAATCTTGGACATTCAGTTTGAAACGCAGATGGCTAACGCAGTTTCAAGTTAAATAACTAGCTTAGTCACTACCTCTATAACCTTGATCAATAAAAAAAATCAAAACATGTAGATTGTCCAAGAACGGCTGAGAATGGTGACGGAATCAATAGCTGATTAGAACTACGTTAGGAAGCATATTAGGAGTTACCCGAATTACAAGCATTTCACCTTAGTAATTCCTTTGACTAATCGCGATAGCAAAACCCTAACCTGCACCTAACTATACGTTAGTAGATAGTGAACCATACAAGAGGAAACAATTACATTGGTAACAACGACAACACCAACCACAATAATGACGTCAATATTAATAGGAATGGGACACCCAGGGTCCATAATCACATTCCAGCACCCACAGCCAACTTACCTGGGAATATCAAAAATTGAATTTTGGAAGAATTAGGAAGGCTGAAGAGCACACGTTAGAATGAGAGGACACATCTATTCTCCGAATTTCGCAAACAGAGGCCGTCGATATTCACTGGTGAGCCTGATCCTGAGATCATTAAAAACTGGATTCAACAAATCAAGAAGATGCTGGAGACAATGGGAATAGTCGAGCATACAGACAAGATTGTTGTCACGACCCAAACCAGCCACTATAGGTTTAGCGTTCTAACCGGCCAGTAATCTTTAGACTACCAAAGGCCTCTGAACAGAATAACATATAATCAAGGGACTGTGGAAGTAAATATACAAAATACAACGTCTATTGAGTTGTGCAGACATACATATGACAAAATAATTTTAAACTTTATAAGCATACACATGACGTCGCATAGATACAGTAATTATACTTCATCCCATGTACAGATCACCTATATATATATTATATAGACAGTGAGCTAAAGCCCAATGAATAACATTAAAGTAAAGGAGTTAGTGAACGAATTCCAAATATATCATATCCGTAAAACAAATCATGACACAATCATTTATATCAGTCTCATATCAGAACATAACATAATGGTACATCTCACAGAACATATCACATATCGTCTTCCAACTAGAGTAATCAGTTCTGGATACCGATTAAACACATATGACCACAATGAAGTGGCTAATGAGATCTCGTAATCACATATATGTCATGGACTCGCATTAACATGTCGTCCCCCATGACTTGGGACTATCTATGGATGCCATAATAGATTTCAAACATAGGATATTCGTTCACGTAAACAAATATCATTTCAGAAATCATAACTTATCAAATTTCATTTAGAACATAATTCATATGAACATATCTTTAAAATGACGTTACTCATAGTGGGCTTTCAGAACAGTTAGTCAAGCAGTCCTTGACTCGTGACCTACAATCACAAATATGCATAGTACGATACACACTCATCTTAAACATATGTAGTTCACTTAAGCTTTAAGCTTTTAAATATGGATGACAAGAGTTATGAATTAGGCTCATACACATTAAATTACAATTATTCAGTCATGTTTAAATTACTGAATCAGAAACTCATAAATATGCACATTTTGCAATTTTGACTCAATTTTCAAGAAAATCAAGGCCCAAATAATTAATCTTCACATTTACTTCCATAATCTTAAGCCTAACTCAATTTCAATTCAATTTAATTAATTCTCAATTAATCACTTGGCGCATGTCACAATTAAAACTCAATACATAACTAATCACTGATAATTACAATTAACATTTTGGGGTCGTCACACTTCCGCTCGAGCGACGGTCGAGCAAGAATTTCATACAACCAGTACTTTTGCCAAGTTTGCAGACCGCTTAAGGGAAGGAAGTTATGCTCGAGTAACCACTCACATTTTTCATGTCCGCTCGAGCGAATAAACCTACCCTCGAGTGGGGACCATGTTTTCAGAAATTTAACCAAGTGTTTTCCAATGCATTTTGGCATCCTCATTGCATCCTAGGCATTCCTAGGCCAAGATTAGGACACCCTAATGAGGATAAGAAGAAGAACAAGTGAAATGAGTTATGTACAAATCAAGTATGCATTACAGTGTATGTATCTGTTATGATTGGTGTAGGTCATGCGCCATGAGCGATTAATCCATTGGTTTGCTGCCAAGCTATCTATGAAACTATCTGTGAGTAATAACTTAGTAAAGCTATGCTTGATATGAAATACTTTCTGTACTTTATGATATGATGTGAACCATTTTCGAATGATATAAGGCTAATATGTGATTACATGAATGATGATTCATTTCCTTGCAGTGTTATGTAGTATCCTTAGCAGAGGCCCTTACCTAGGGGACATAATACTGTGGTTTATGGTCATGAGGCCCTCGCCCGGGGGAAACAATACCGCAGCTCATGTATGAGATATGTTACCCGGCACTGAAGGTTCCAATGTGGAACTAAATAAGCTTGACCAAAAAGTTATGTTTAATGCTAATGGATACACCACTCAAGATAAGAATGTGACTATGATTCTGTTTCTATATATAAGCATGATTGTGTTTCTGTTCAGTAAGAGATTTGAAGTTAAATTGCGATGGGCATCATTTATCTAAACCCTTTATTCTGTTATTATTCACTAGGCTCCCGCTCACTATTTATATTATGTATGTAGGTGACCAGGCACGTAATCAGGGCTAGAGTTGATGGCCTAAAATTCTGTTTTGTCTGTTACCCTTTGCGCCTCCCGAGGAGGTTCCGGATCGAGTCAAGACTTGTGGCCATGTCTTTTTGAAAGTTCAAAACTTTGTTCTCTCTTGTTTTATGAACAGTTGACAAGTCTAGAAAGAGTCTTTAGTAGAGCCACCGTTTTGAAGCCTACCACGTGGTTTTGAGTGCCTCAGAGTTGAGGCATGGCCTTGAAGGCCGTTGTCAAGCTTTTGATCGTGAAGTAAACTTTTATTATGTACATATGTTATGTATAAGATGTTAAGTTACAAGTTATATACTGAATGTAGGTAAATTTATGTTTTTGCATGTAAATATTTGTTCATATAGATGCACACCTCATTGGACTATTGGTGTTTTTGAATATTGTTTCCGCTAGCCTCGATTATTTTTGATTGTATAGGAAGGCCTTTGGTAATCTCAAATTACTGGCTAGTTATGACACTAAACCTATAGGGGCGGGTTTGGGTCGTGACCGAATGGTATTAGAGCACGAGTTAATTTACCTATATACGTGTCCATATGAGCTGCAGGGTGTCTTAGAAAAGAAATAAGGCATTGCATAGTCATGTGTGAGTATGTTTGCATTTTTCTGTACATGTCTAATAAGGAAATGAAAATGAAAACGAAAACCATGAAGAGTATGAATAAGGGAATTAGGTGAATTAACATGCAAGTTTGAATCTAATGAACATGATTATTGTTCCTGCATGAATAAGAAAGTATGTGACTATGTGATAACATAAGCAAAGAAGTTGGATATAATTTGACTTCAATATTGACTATGTGACTTATGTGAACATGAGATCTATCAGCATTATTCTCCTATGTTTATTATTACCCACGTGTATATAGACCGATGGAGAACACAAGACATACAAATGAGACTGAATCTTCAAATGCAAGAATAAACCGATTATAAAGAATGGTGGAAGCATTAACTGAGCTAGTGAGACAACAACAAGAGCAAAGGCAACAACCTGTATCTCCTCTGCCGCCTCCAGTCCAAATTAAGCTAAATAATGATGACATCATTGCTCTTACACAGAAATACAAGAAAATGAAGCCACCGAGGCTTGGGTACTTGAAACTGAAAGGATATTCGAATTATTTCTGTGTACTGACTTACATAAAGTTTTGTTGGCAACATTTACTCTGAAGGAAGAAGCTAGGAGATGGTGGATGCTCGTCCGTGAAGAGAATAGACACTTGACATGGGATCGGTTCAAAGAAATTTTCTACGAAAAATACTTCCCGCAATGCATTCGAGATAGAAATGTATCAGAATTTGAACAACTAAAACAAGGTGATATGACTGTGGCCGAATATGAGGCAAAACTTACTAAGTTAGCCCGATATGCACCTCATATGGTTGACACTGACTATAAAAAGGCAAGGAAATTTGAGGGCGGATTGGAAGTCGAAGTGCTTGATCGGGTAAATGTTTTGAAATTGGTAAAGTATGTGGATGTACTTGATAAGGCTTTGATGTCCGAAGCAAATATTGTTGCCTTGAAAATGCCTAAGGCAACAGTAACAACCGAAGGAGAAAGTAAGAAACAAAAGAAACAGAGAGTTGAAATGACTAGAGATTCCACGATTTCCATGAAGGAAAGATCAAATGCAAACAATATTGACAACAGAAGTCGGGGAACTAATAAAAACAATGACACACCCATTTGCAAAGATTGTGGAAAACAATACTGGGGTATCTGTCGCCGTATATCAGGAGCTTGCTTTAGATGTGGGCAAAAAGGACATTTAGCTAAATCATGCCCACAAGCTCATCTGAATACTGATAGACTCACTGCTAGTATGACTAGACCTACGCCGGTACTAAAAACAAATGCAACTACTGCTTCAGAGGGGAGTAATCTTAGACAGGGAAGGGTTTACACCCTAGTGTCAGAAAACAACAGAAACACTAAGACAACTAATGTAGGTACTCTCTTATTTATATGCAAGATGTAACCATGTTGATTGAATTAGCTGAACTATGAGAATCATGAACTCATGTGTTATGCTCTGCTTGCTACCAATGTGAAATTAATGGAGTATAGAATTGATGGATAAATATTGTGCGGGGAGCAAATATTCAGGTAAGCCCGCACTCCTTTCTTCCAAACTCCTGTCTGTCCAATCAACCTGCGAACACAACGGCGGTGAGCTACCCGGCGGTGTGTGGCCAGAAAACCCCTCCGACAATCAAGTTAGAACACACACACATGGGATAGATAGAGAGAAGGGAGAGTGTTGAGTGTAAGAATTTCCTTACAAAGTGTCCCTCTATCGCGTATGGGGGGCGCAGACATGCTTATATACCCTTCTGCGCCCCAAATCTACTCCCATTGGTCTTTTGACACGTGGCTCTGTTATCCCATCTGTCAGCACAAATCTTGCTATACATCATCTAACCCAACTGCCAGCCCATTCTGCTGGGAGCACGGCAGCCGGGCAACATTATCTCGGCTATCAACGGCCAAACTGAACATGCCCAAGTGCAGTTGATGTCGTAGTTTCCTACTGTCGGGCTTAATTCCAGCCGTGCTCAACTGTATTCCGGCGAAGCTGAGCTGGAGATTGGTAACGCTGATCAGCCAAAGACGTTCTCAGCCAAGCTCCAAGCACAGGTCTTCCTACCGGGTTAAGGTGTGTGCATTACAACCTTGCAACGCGTGAGCCGGGGAGCCTCATCTAGGCTGTTCCTCCACCTGTCCAGCCTTCGCGGAACCTAGATCAGATAACTCGGTTTCACGTGGGCTTTGCCATTACCGAGCAATATCACGGCCTGATCTTGGAGCCCAATACCTCGGCCCAAATCTGTCCGGCTAACGTCACGGCCCAATCTCAGATCATAAATCTCCCTCTCAATTGCCCCTTAATTCCGTCCGCAAAAGCGTGACTAGGATTACTTATTTCGACTGGGATAACACTTCCTCGGTCCTCAGAATGCGAAATGGCGACCGGGCTAGTTGACATTCCTGTCTGCAAACTTGCCCGGTTATACTCCTCGGTTGACGTCATCTTCTTCAAAAGTAGCCCGGTTGACTCAACTCTTCAACCTGTCTCTTCAGTTCTGACGTCGTCATAAATGGGGACACGTGGCGGGCTGCCATTGGTTCTCGAGCAACCAACCCACCATTTTTCCAGAATTTTGAATTTGGGCAGTCTTGTCTCCTCTATAAACATTCCCCTCCTCATCTTCCTTGAGCTCTTACTGACTCACTGCCATTCCAAGCAACCCAGAGCTCTTGCCTCTCCTCTGCCATTCCTGAACTCGCGCTCGAAAAAGAAGCAGCCATTGCTACATATTGGTAAGCCCTCCAACCCTTGTTATTGTTATTTTCCTTGATATTTCACACAATAGGGCAATAAAACGTAGTTCTTAGGACATAGGCAATAGAAATCGTCCCAAACCTCCCACTGTTCATGGTGTTCATTTTCGCTGATGAACTTCGAAGAACTGGGGTGGACCGGGCTCCAAGTCTTTGTTTGATCCAAAAAACCATCCCGACCGAGCAAATAACCTGTTAGACTTAACCATAGTAAGAACCGGGATAACAAAGGTCTTGGCCGCTCAACTGGGCTAAAATCTGGTCTGCTTGGGCGGCCGAGTTCCTTGGTTAGCCTCTACAACCGAGGTGGTTTGGCACTCTAGACACCCGAGCTAAAGTCAAGCTCGCTTTGCGCGACCGTGCTCCCTCTTACACTTGCCCTCCTTTTCCTGCAGAGTCCAAGGGGACCACTGACCATTCCTGAGGCTCCCAAAGACCGAGCAGCCACAAATCACCTAACAGTGCCAAACCATAGCCGAGCTAATTTAGCCGGTCGTAAATGGGGAAATTCCGCTTCCTCGTAGATACTCCGGCTGCCTTGGCCGTGTTCAGGGAGGAGTACGGCATCCCGGCCGACGTCCACCTTGAGCTTGCAGAAGAGCAAACAATGCCTTGGGGCAGATCAGAACAATGCCTCTTCACCGTGCTATCTATCATCGAAGGAGGCCTCCGCTTCCCACTCAACCCACTTATCACCGAGTTCCTCCGCCGCACCGGGCTGGTAGCCACACAAGTGTCCACCAACACTTACCGAATTATCAACGGCGTCCATGAACTGAACAACCGGATAGGCACCAACTTAGGTTTAGCCGAGATATTAAGGCAATACACGATGGGTCACACCGGTGACGACCTAGCCTATTATTTGAAAATCAGACAGGGCAAGGAGAAAATTGTAACCGGCACCCCGGATAAAGACTTACACGACGACGATTTTTTCTGGGTGTCGGGCAATTACAAAATAGCCGACGTACCGGGCTGGTTTATAAGCAAGAACTTCGGTTCCTCATGTAAGCCGCTCAAACTTGCTCGGTCAGCCTACCTTCTTTATTCTGTAATTAACCAGTTTTCTTGTTTCTTTTGCAGCGATCCAAGCCTTGCAAGCCAACTACCAATTTCCCAACGTAGAGGCAATTCGGACCGTGCTCCGCTGTCGCCACCGAGATTGCAACGAGCTGCTCAGTTACACTTCAATCTACAGATACTCAGCTCCACGCCGGCGTAAAGTCACAGACTTTCTCCGCGCTCCAACTCCTCCTCCAGACCCAAATCTGCCAGACGTTCTGCTAATCCGACTGACCGAGGAACAAGAGATGGCTAAAAGAAGCCGCATCAAGAATCTCCTCATAGCCACATCCGCCGAAATACCAAGCATTTCTCCCCCGTCTCATGCTGCTGGTCAATCCAGCGGCCCTGTGGTTGCCCTGGCATCTCTAGCTGTCGGGCAATCCAGCCAACCCCGCCGGGCAGGCAAAAGACCTCGCGCAGATCCAACTGCCGAGCTGGTTGTCGAGCTAACAACTGAGCAGCCCACCAACACTGATGATCCCATTCCACCATAGCAGCCTCAGCTCAAGCACCGGGGCCAAGATATCCCGGCAAATGCTTCTGTCAAGGGCGATAAGGAGCACTTGTTGGCCTTTGACCTCTCGAAAGCTCTCTTGCTGCCAAGTGACGTGGTTGGCAGCGATTACGTCCCTGACACCCGGTTGGTGAAATCAGCAGTGAAATCCATGACCAAGGTAAGGATCCAACTTACACTGAAATTTTACAAGTGTTTGCCCGGTTCCTTCACTAATAAAATTCATTTCTTGCAGGCTATCCAAAAGCAGCACCTGGTAATGGAACGTATCCACAGACTTCGGCAAAAGGCAAATGACACAGCCAGCCAAGTCCAGAGCCTCCAAGCCGAGTTTGGCCGGGCAAAAACATCTCTCCAAATCGCTAATGCTGACAACAATAGGTTGCACGGTCAGCTTTACGAGGCCGAGAAGAAGCGCGATGAGCTCCAGGCCGAGCTGGATGCTCTGAAAAAGTCAAGGAAGAAGGACTGCCGAGATGCAAACAACGCCGGCTTCCTAGAAGCCGAGGGAAGCTACAAGAAGCAGGTCGTCACTACCCAATACATCTACTTCAAAGCGGGTTGGAAGTCTGCCTGCGAGCATCTCGGTCAGGGTCCTAATACTAACGTCTTTGCCACCCCGCCGCCTGTTTCCTTGCCGGCCTACCTCGTGCCATATGCCAATGACGTCTTCAGTGCATTGCAGGCTGAGGCCGAGGAAGGGCTTGAAGAGGAAGAGGCCGAGGAAGATACTGACGAAGAGGAGCAACCAGAACAGGAGCAGCCCGGCCGAACTAAGCCCGGTGTTGAAGACCGATCTCCAGCAGTGAACTTAGAGACAACTCCGGATGATGAATTCACCAATCTCTCCCCCTTAGCTTAGTTTTCTTTTTTCTATTGCTTTTTTGCTTTGCACATGTAACCGGGCTCTCTGCCCCTCCTTTTGTATTAACTTTCTATCAATGAAAAGCTTTAATTTCATCTAGTATTTGCACGGTTTTCTCGAACTCTATCTTCAGCAAAACATCTCGGTTTAAATCACTAAGTTGCACAAATCACCAACTAACTTGACCGGAGTTAACATCTCGGTAAATTTAGCAAAATTGAGGAACTTCTTTAACCGGAATAAACATCTCGGTGGGAACAACAAAGTTGAACAAATCACTAATTCTTTCAACCGGACTAAACCATCATGGTTGAGCATGCCTGAACTGAACAAAACATCTTGTATAACCGGAATACACCATCTCGGTTTTAATTCTGATAGAATTGAACAAAACATCTACTCCCTCAACCGGAGTAGGGCATCTTGGTTGGAATCTCTGAGTCGAACAAACCATCAACTCCTTCAACTGGAGTAACTCATCTCGGTTGGAATCCTTGAGTTGTAACCATCAACTCCTTCAACCGGAGCAACTCATCTCGGTTGGAATCTCTGAGTTGAACAAACCATCAACTCCTTCAACCGGAGCAACTCATCTCGGTTGGAATCTCTGAGTCGAACAAACCATCAACTCCTTTAATCGGAATAACTCATCTCGGTTGGAATCCCTGAGTTGAACAAACCATCAACTCCTTCAACCGGAGTAAATCATCTCGGTTGGAATCTCTGAGTTGAACAAACCATCAACTCCTTCAACCGGAGTAAATCATCTCGGTTGGAATCCCTGAGTCGAACAAACCATCAACTCCTTCAACCGGAGTAAATCATCTCGGTTGAGAATCTCAAGTATTCAAAGCAATCAATCAAAATGCTAAGGCAAAGAAGACACTTCTATATATTGACAAAAAGAATTACATTCTGAAGTGTAAGGCAAAAAATTTCTTTGCACAAAAAGAAAACAAAAGCTAGAAATAGTACAGTTTGAGATTGGCCGCATTCCATGGCCGCGGGATTGCTCTACCATCCAAATCCTCCAAGTGGTATGCCCCCTTGCCCGCCAGACCGGTTACCTTGTAGGGTCCTTCCCAATTTACACCTAGCTTGCCTTCTCTTGGCACCAGGGTATTGCCCATAACTTTCCTCAAGACCCAATCACCCACCTTGAACGGTCTGGGGTGCACCGTCTTGTTGTACTTCCTGGAGAGCTTTTGCTGGTAGGCGGCCACATGGATAAGAGCCTGCTCCCGGCGCTCTTCCACCAGATCCAATTCCAGAGCAATGGCCTCGGCGTTCAGCTCGGGCTCAAAGCTTTTACTTTTGAGAGTGGGCATGCCAACTTCTAATGGAATGACCGCCTCCATGCCATAAGCCAAAGCAAATGGAGTTTCCCCGGTTGACATCCGAGGGGTCATACGGTATGCCCAGAGGACACTGGGAAGTTCCTCAGCCCACTTTCCCTTCGCCTTCTCCAGCCGTTTCTTCAGCCCGTCAAGAATGGTCTTGTTCGACGCCTCGGCTTGACCGTTGGACTGTGGGTAAGCCGGTGTGGAGTTGTAGAATTCAATCTTCAAATCTGCATAAAACCCTCTGAATAGGAGACCGTCAAACTGGGTGCCATTATCAAAGATCAAAATTTTAGGGATGCCGAACCGTGTTACCACATTCTGCCAGACAAACCGCTTCACGTCTTTCTCCTTAATTGTCGCCAAAGGCTCAGCTTCAACCCACTTGGTGAAGTAGTCCGTTGCCGCGATGAAGAATTTGCGGTTGCCTGGTGCTGTTGGGAGCGGTCCCACTATATCTAACCCCCACATTGCAAAAAGCCAAGGGCTGGTGAGGGGAAGAAGTTCTCTGGCCGGCTGGTAGATTTGATGTGCAAACTTCTGGCACTTTTCACACTTGCGAACATATTTTTGGGCGTCGGCTTGCATGCACGGCCACCAATAGCCTTGTGAAATAGCTCGGTAGGCCAAGGACCTGCCCCCAATGTGACTGTCACAGATGCCTTCGTGAATTTCATACAGGAAGGTTTCCACGCTACTTGGGTGCACACACGTCAGGTAAGGACCGGTGAAAGAATTTTTGTACAAAACGCCTAAAGGAGAGAGCCAAAATCGTTTTGACTTTACACGCACTTTGTGTGCTTCCTTCTTGTCGGTTGGAAGAGTCCGTTCTCTGAGAAAAACGATGATAGGGTCCATCCAGGAAGGACCTAGCTTGGCGCAGAATACTTCCGTCTGCCTGGTTTCTTCAATACTGGGTCTCGGTAGGAATTCAATCAAAAGAGGGTTGGGAAATGAGCGGTCGACCATAGAGGTCAGGCCGGCCAGCTCATCTGCCTGGTCATTTTCTTCTCGGTCGATCTGTTGGACCCTGATCGCCTGGAATAGCTTGATGTGGTCCCTGACCAAAGCTTGGTACTTTATCATTCTGTCATCCTTTGCCTGGTAGACCCCAGAAACTTGGTTAACCACAAGCTAGGAATCACTGTAAACCATTAACTCTGATGCCTGCATCTGAAGGGCGCTCTTGAGACCGGCCAAAAACGCCTCGTACTCGGCCTCATTGTTGGATGCTGGGAAGCCAAGGGTGATAGAGTGTTCAATTGTCAACCTGTCTGGTGATATCAAAACTATACCTAGCCCGACACCGTGACGGTTCAAGGCTCCATCAACAAAAAGTTTCCACATCTCCCCTACGAAAAGCTTCCAGCATTCTGAGGGGTCCTAAGAGGCTTTAAGGTTGATGGGGTCACGACTGCTCGGCTGTTCGGTTTCAAGTTCTGTGTTGATTGGTTTCAATTCAGTCACCCTTGATGATTCGGCACCGGACTCAGCAAGTTGATCTACAATGCTCAAGTCTGTAGGCGAATCACCAGGTTGTGGTATTATACCGGCCGCAGGTTCTGAGCTATGTGGTTTCATTTCTTCCCCCCTTGGTGATGCGGGACCGGACAGAGCAGGTTGGTCGGTGATACTCAACTCCGTCATCGCATTACCGGGTGGTAAAACCGTACAAACTGAGGGTGCTTCAGTGGTGCGCGCAAACTCCGCATCGCTACTTCCACCAACTGGTTGTATCTCGGATGGTTTTACGTGCACCTCATCATCTGCCGCGGTAATATCGACCGGGCATACCGGATGAGTTCCAGGTGAGAATTCGGCGACGAAGTCGGCCAAAGTCTGGGCTTTGATGGCAGTGTGCGGCTGGAACTTCACATCAAATTGTCCCAACTCGACCGCCCACTTAAGAATCCGACCGGAGAAGTCTGCCCGCTCGAATAAAGCTTTGAGGGGGAACTCGGTCAAGACGATGACGGCATGTGCATGGAAATAGTGCGCCAACTTTCTTGAAGCCATCATTAATGCCAAAGCAAGCTTCTCCAACGGCAAGTATCTCGACTCTGCCGGTAGCAAAGTTTTGCTAACATAAAAGATGGGGAGGTGCTTGATTCCTTTAGCCCGGACAAGCACCGCACTGACTGCATGCTGCGATACGGCCAAATAAAGATAGAGTTCTTCTCTAGGCTCCGGTGTGACCAACAGTGGCGCTGAAAACAGATACTCCTTGAGCTCGGCCAAAGCTCGGTCACACTCTTCATCCCAGGAGAACTTTGATTTTAAGGACTGAAAGAAAAGGCGGCAGCGATCTGATGACCGGCTTATAAATCGATTAAGCGTGGCGGCCATTCTGGCCAGATGCTGCACGTCTTTCGCCGAGCTAGGCTATTTTAACTCTTGCACGGCTTGGATTTGTGTAGGGTATGCTTCGATACCTCGGTTCGTGACTAGGAATCCCAAAAAATTTTCGAATCCCACGCCAAAGGCACACTTAGACGCATTCAGGCGTAGCTTGTGCTTTTGAGAATGGCGAACATCTCGGCCAAGTCGGACAAATGATCCGCCTGATACCGGCTTTTAACCACCATATCATCAATGTAAGCTTCCATTGTCCGGCCCAGCAAAGGAGCAAACATCTTGGTCACCATCCTCTAAAAAGTTGCCTCAGCGTTCTTCAAACCAAAAGGCATGACTCGGTAGCAGAAGAGTCCCCTTAGTGTAGTAAATGAGGTGATTTCTCGGTCGGGGCCATGCATGGCAATCTGATGATAGCCGCGGTAGGCATCCAAGAAACTTAGCCTGTTATGTCCAGTCGTCAAATCCACAAGCTGGTCAATTCTAGGCAAAGGAAAGCTATCCTTCGGACAAGCTCGGTTGACGGTCTTGTAATCAACGCAAACCCGCCACTTCCCATTCTTCTTCGGTACCACCACTGTATTTGAGATCCACTGAGGATAGTGCACTTCTTGAATTGCTCGTGCCTCCAGCAAATTTTTGACTTCCTCTGCAACTACCTCGGCGTGATGCAGCGCCGATCTCCTTGTTCGCTGAATGACTAGCTTGGCTCCGGGAAAGACATTGAGATGATGGCAAATAAAACTTGGATCAAGGTCGGGCATGTCGTAAGGCGACCATGCAAAAACTTCGATGTTGGCCATCAAAAACTCAACCATCTCGGTCCATTCTGTGGCTGTAAGGCTTGAGCCGAGCAAAAAGAACTTGTCCGGCTGCTCTGTATCAATTCGCACCTCCACCAATTCCTCGATAGCTTTGTCCTCGACCTTGGTGCCCACATCATCCAAGACACCCTGGTCCTCCGGTCCTTCAATCATTTGAACAAATCCTTTGGCAGCCCGACTCCCGTTGACTGCCATGAAGCACTGCTTTGACATGACCTGATCACCCTAAATCTCCTCGATTGCCCCCATAGCCGAGGGGAATCTCATTACTTGGTGAAAAGTCGATGCCACGGCTTGCATAGCGTGAAGCCACCCCCTTCCAAGGATCAAATTGTAAGTAGATGGCACCTGTAACACCCAGAACTCCACCTGTTTGACCACGGATCCCGCTTTGACCGGCAGGATAATCTTTCCCAAAGGCCACTCTGGTTATGAGTTGAAACCAACCAATGGCGATGTCGCCGGGGCCAATTTCGTATCTCGGAGCTTGAGCTGTTTGAAAGCGTCATAGTACATGATCTCGACCGAGTTTCCCTGATCGATCAAGATCCGTTTGACTTCAAAATCTTTGATGCGGAGTGTAACTACTAAGGCGTCATTGTACGGTGTCTGAATGCACTCCAAGTCCCTTGAGGAGAAACTGATCACATCTTTCACTTCCGTCTTCCCCCTCTTGAGCGCAGGCTGAACTGACAAAACTTCCCTCATGTGCTCTGCCTTTTTGATCGTACCATGGAGCTCGCAAACACGCGCCGGTTCCACTATGCCGTGGATGACATTCACAACCCCTTGAGGAGGTGCATCTCGATCATCCGGTCTCCGCAGATCAACCGGAACCTGATTTGCCTTAACACCCCCATCAATGTAAAGATCCAGGTGCCCGGCTGCGACTAGCTCTTCCAAGTGTTGCCTCAGAGGCAAAGAGTCCTCTGTTCGGTGGCCTCGCTCCCGGTGAAATGTACAACGGTATTTCAGATTGATGCCCTTCTGTCCATCGCCCAACTTAGCGGGAAACCGGACATACTCCTCGTCACGGATTTCGCTAAGTATGCGATAAATTGGAATCTTAAAGACTGTGGTGATGCCGGTCCTTGCTTTCAATCTCCTGTTTGCATCGGCTGCGTCATCCCGTGGGTAGTCATCCCGGTCATTCTGACGTCCTCTACCCCGGTTTTTTCGATTCGATCCACGGTCCGATTCCTCAACGCGGTCAGTAGATCGGCCAGACTCCTGTCCGACTGTATGCACTTTTCTAGCCTTCTTGTCTGTCGCTGCCGGAACTGACCTCGCGGTAGACGCCGACGCATCATCCTCAACTCGAATATGCTCATTGATGCGTTGCATGAGTTGGCCCATGGACGTCGGCTGGTGCATGGTAAGCGAGTCCCGCAGTCTATGTCCAACAGGGAGACCACGCTTGTATTGCATGATTGCAAGGTTGATCGGGCAATCCAAGATCTCGTTGAAGGTCTCTCAATACCTGGAGTTGTATGCCTTCAGTGTGTCGCTCGGTTCCATCTTGACACTTAGTAAGTGATCGACTTCCTTTGGTGTTTTTGTGTTGGTTTTGAAGCGCATCACAAAGGCTTCGGCCAACTAATGCCACCTTTGTATGCTCCCTTCCAGCAACCTCTCGAACCACTTCAAGCCCAGCTCGCCTAAACTTGACGGGAAGATTAGGCACATAAGTCCGTCATTTCGCCTATGTCCGGCCATAACCTGTCGGAAGTGGCTTACATGCATGTAAGGATCGATTTTTCCGTCGTAGAGTGTGAACTTAGGCTGGTGGAAGCCTGCCGGAAGCGGTGTTGTTTCTATTTTCAGGGAAAAAGGGGTGGCGCTCAGCCTGGCCAAGTCCGTATCTACAAAGAGTGGCGCTGCTTGGCGGGGTGGAGGCATTCCGACCTCCTCGCTGGCGTGAACCCCATAGGATAGCCATTGAAACGCCGGCATCCTTTGAGCCTCCCGCCGGCGAGCTCGTTCCTTCAAGACTGCACGCAAATCCTCTGAGTGAGCGGAATATGAGTACCTCGACGTTGTCACCGGATTCGAGGGCTGGTAGGTGCTATCCTACGCGCTGGAATTTTCTGCGCGCACACCTGAATCACCAACCTTGTAACTTCGGGTAATGGAAATAGATGGAGTGTGTCGCTGACTCTGACTGCCTGAACGGCGGGATTGGGTGCACTCACTGTGGTCTACCACTCCATCTACACCCTTCCCTTTGACATGCCGCTTCAGCTCCTCCATCTCCGCCGCCATTCGCCGAATGACAATGTCTTGGTCCCTCAACTTGTGTTCCAAACGTCGGGCATGTGATTCTCTCCGCCGCCGATGACCGTCTGGACTTCGTGAATGACCATAACTTCTTCCGCGCTTATCCCGCACGTCTCCTGACTGTCCTCCGGTGGGTGTCTCCAAGTCCGCCATTGGATGGATGGCGGGAGGTCCTTCTCTCCTTCGGGTGAACTCCGGGGTGGCTCCGTCTATGGAAGACAACGGAAACTCGTCGTTGTTCGCCATGGACGGCAATCAGACAAGCCTGGAAGACAAGGTTTTGTCTGTCAAGGTTCCCACCGACGGCGCCAATTGTGCGGGGAGCAAATATTCAGGCAAGCCCGCACTCCTTTCTTCCAAACTCCTGTCTGTCCAATCGACCTGTGAGCACAACGGCGGTGAGCTACCCGGCGGTGTGTGGCAGGAAAACCCCTCCGACGATCAAGTTAGAACACACACACAGGGGATAGATAGAGAGAAAGGAGAGTGTTAAGTGTAAGAATTTCCTTACAAAGTGTCCCTCTATCGCGTATGGGGGGCGCAGGCATGCTTATATACCCTTCTGCGCCCCAAATCTACTCACATTGGTCTCTCGACACGTGGCTCTGTTATCCCATCTGTCAGCACAAATCTTGTTATACATCACCTAACCCAACTGCCAGCCCACTCTGTTGGGAGAACGGCAGCCGGGCAACATTATCTCGGCTATCAACGGCCAAACTGAACATGCCCAAGTGCAGTTGATGTCGTAGTTTCCTACTACCGGGCTTAATTCCAGCCGTGCTCAACTGTATTCGGGCGAAGCTGAGCTGGAGATTGGTAATGCCGGTCAGCCAAAGACCTTCTCGGCCAAGCTCCAAGCACAGGCCTTCCTACCGGGTTAAGGTGCGTGCATTACAACCTTGCAACGCGTGAGCCGAGGAGCCTCATCTAGGCTGTTCCTCCACCTGTCCGGCCTTCGCGGAACCGAGATCAGATAACTCGGTTCCACGTGGGCTTTGCCATTACCGAGCCATATCACGGCTTGATCTTGGAGCCCAATACCTCGGCCCAAATCTGTCCGGCTAACGTCACGGCCCAATCTCAGATCATAAATCTCCCTCTCAAATATTGAATACCCTTAAAACTCAATAGATTTGGAATATAACGTATGCTATGGAAATGTTTGAAACTGTATCGAGACAATTTAATATGAACCATTAAGCATGATAAACCGAATTATAATGAAATGAATGGATACGGGGATATATTATAGTTGGGAACTAATGAACATCGACTAAATTGAGAAACTATTGCTTAAGTACCCATAATGACTTAAGTGTGACTGATAGAACTGCATTTTAAAGAGAGTGATGGGGCAAAATTTTGTTAAATGTGATTTAGAAAGACCTATATTGATAGAATCCCCATTTGAATTGATTTTGGTTTATAGGGAAAATTATGAGTTGACTATAAGTAACTGACCAAAGTATGTTTGTTAAAGGAAATGATAGACTAGGAACTTGAATCTGACTTGGAACACTTGCCTTACTTTGGAAACTTTATGTGAACTCAACAACAAACTGATTTATTTATGGATATGAGAATTATGTATGACGTAGAAACAAATGTTTTGGTACTACTTGTGCTATCGTGTAATTGATTGACGTAAGGAATGGTTGCTTCTATATTACTGCAATTTACAGTTGGTTTATGGGACATGTGAATTATGATTATTGCCCGAGTAACTAGTTCAATACTACAATCATGATCATGGGATTGCTATTTGGAATTGCTTTATACTTTGATGAATGACTTTGGCTATGCTGGCACTTTGGAATGAATACTAAATTGAACTGCAAACTATTGTGTTGGGGTAAAAGAGAATGACATGAGACCGAAATGTATGATCCGTATCGGGTACCAAGTAATATAATTTTGGAGGACCAAACTTTTTAAGGTGGGGAGACTGTGACGACCCCAAAATTTTAATCGTAATTATAAGTGATTAGTTATGTATTGAATTTTAATTGTAACATGCGCCAAGTGATTAATTGAGAATCAATTAAATTCAATTGAAATTGAGTTAGGCTTAAGATTATGAAAGTAAATGTGAAGATTAATTATTTGGGCCTTGATTTGCTTGAAAATGGAGTTGAAATTGCAAAATGTGCATATTTATGAGTTTCTAATTCAGTAATTTAAACATGACTAAATAATTGTAATTTAATGTGTATGAGCCTAATTTAGGCTTGATTGTGTAATTAGTGAACTTAATAAGGATTGGTTTATGATTAGATTATTTATATTTAATTAGGTTCGTTAATACATGGCTAAACATGTTTTAATTAGAGGTTAAAGGAAATTAATAATTTAACTAATTCATAATTCTTGTCATCCATATTTAAAAGCTTAAAGCTTAAGTGAACTAAATACGTTTCAGATGATTGTGTATCGTGCTATGCATATTTGTGATTGTAGGTCACGAGTCAAGGACTGCTTGACCAACTGTTTTGAAAGCCCACCGTGAGTAACGTTATTGTAAAGATATATTCATATGAATTATGTTCCAAATGGAATTTGATAAGTTATGATTTCTGAAATGATATTTGTTTATGTGAACGAATGTCCTATGTTTGAAATCTATTATGGCATCCATAGATAGTCCCAAGTCATAGGGGACGGCATGTTAATTCGGGTGCATGACATATATGTGATTACGAGATCTCGTTAGCCACTTCATTGTGGTGATATGTGTTTAATCGGTATCCGGAACCGATTACTCTAGTCGGAAGACGATATGTGATATGTTCTGTGAGATGTACCATTATGTTATGTTCTGATATGAGACTGATATGAATGATTGTGTCATGATTTGTTTTACAGATATGATATACTTGGAATTCGTTCACTAACTCCTTTACTTTAATGTTATTCATTGGGCTTTAGCTCACTGTCTATATATATATATATATATATATGTATAGGTGAGCGTTCTGGAGGACAAGTCTAGAAAGAGTCTTTAGTAGAGCCACCATTTTGAAGCCTATCACGTGGTTTTGAGTGCCTCAGAGTTGAGGCTTGGCCTTGAAGGCCGTTGTCAAGCTTTTGATCGTGAAGTAAACTTTTATTATGTACATATGTTATGTATAAGATGTTGAGTTACAAGTTATGTACTGAATGCAGGTAAATTAATGTTTTTTGCATGTAAATATTTGTTCATATAGATGCACAGCTCGTTGGACTATTGGTGTTTTTGAATATTGTTTCCGCTAGCCTCGATTATTTTTTATTGTGTAGGAGGGCCTTTGGTAATCTCAGATAACTGGCCGATTATGACACTAAACCTATAGGGGCGGGTTTGGGTTGTGACAGAAAGACTGAGTAAAAAGGGTCCTCGCTCGAGCATCACTTTGGTCGCTCGAGCAACCTGTAAAATTTTGAAAAACTTTTGGGAGCTTGATTTTCACGCTCAAGCGACATTTTTCTCACTCGAGCGGACGGTATGAATTTTGAAATTTCCAAAATTGCCTTTAAAACTTCAAAATCGCAAATCATATTCTTTTAGGCCAAAACTCAAGAAAACTTGTCTAAACTTAAAAAATATTAAAAATCAAAGATCATTGCATGAAATCAAAGCCCAAAAGTATGTCAATTGTGCAAACTTCAACTTGAAATGTGAGAACATGAGGTGGACATAACATGTATGTACTCATTTGAGTTCATAGCTCCCAAAACATGATCAAATGGAACACTTAGGTCATAATCATGATGAAGTCATTGACCAATACCAAAATATGAACATGCATGTGGAAGTTCTTGAGGAACAACTTACAAATCTTAGTGAATTATGCATGCATGGTTGAATTCTTTCTATATTCATCTTCCTTAGCTTAAATCATGGCTTGAATCTTTATATTCTTTTGAGTTCTTACATTAGCCATCTTAAATACACAACCAAAGGGTTGAATTCTCACCTTAGTTCTCCAATCTAGCTCCAAACGGTGAATTCACTAAAGTCCCATACCAAACCTTTAAACCCAAAGCTAATTCCTTTCACTCTCTAGTATTTCTTTTGTTTGATTACAATTCTCACCTTCTCTTTCACTCTCAACATTTTTGAGCTCAAAGGGTAAGGAAAGGAAGTGTAAAATGTATACAAGATGGTGGTGGTGGCTTTATGTGAACTTACTTAGGAAAATTAATCAAGTTAAGTTAAGAATAACTAAGTGAGATAATTTATTCTAATTATTTGGTTCCGAATCGAATTTCAATTGAACCTACTATAAAATTCTAAAAATTCTAACTAACACATAATTTAATTCAATTTTGCGATCGGATGCCGATAAGGCTTTCGATTTATAGAACAGAACATAAATTCAAACAGATATGTCTACGATGAACAGATAAAAACGCAAATAATGCAACATATATGCAATTAATTCAAAATCTGATCTTAATAACTTATTAAGCATATTAAATCATGGATTAACATTAATCTTGGGTTGGGGTTATTACAATCTTTCCCCCTTAAAGAGTTTGGTCATCCAAACTCGAATTACCTTCATTTTGAAAAAATATCGGGTCTAAAGGAAACAGCTCAGGGTATCTTTTCATCATATCTTCCTCTGTCTCCCAAGTTGCATAGGTTCCTCCATGATTTTGTCAATCGACTTTCACCAATGGGATTTCCTTGTTTCTCAATCTCTTGATTCTTCGGTTAACAATCTGTATCGGCTTCTCTTCATACATATAGTCATCTTTCAGAAGCACATGAGTTGGTTCTATCACATAGAACGGATCTCGTAAGTAATCTCGAAGCATTGGAAAATAAAAAATGTTGTGCATGTTTTCCATCACCGGAGGTAAGGTTACTCGGTATGTTACTGAATTGATCTTCTCGAGAATTTCACATGGCCCAACATATCTTGGTGCCAACTTGCCTTTCACCCCAAATCGTGTCTGGCCTTTCATTGGAGTTACTTTAATGAACATATGGTCACCAACTTCGTACTCTCTATCTCTTCTCTGGACATCCGCATAACTTTTTTAACGGCTTTGTGCAGTTCTTAGGTGTTATTGAATCAATTTCACTTTCTCCGTTGTTTTTTACACAAGTTTCGGTTCCAACAACGGTTTATCACCTATTTTAGCCCAACAGATCGGAGATCGACATTTTCTATCATATAAAGCTTCGTAAGGAACTATACCGATACTTGAATGGAAGCTGTTATTATACACAAACTTGGCCAACGGTAAGTAGGTTTCCTAACTGCCTTGAAAGTCTAGAGCACACATCCGTAACAAGTCTTCCAACGTTTGAATGGTCTGTTCAGATTGACCATATGTCTGTGGGTGATAAGCGCTGCTTAGCCTTAATTCAGTTCTCAAAGCTTACTGTAGACTCTACCAGAATCTTGAAGTGAACTTAGGATCTCTGTCAAATACAATAGATACTAGCACGCCATGTTATCTCGCAATCTCATTAACATACAAGGTAGCCAACTTATCCACATTATACAGCGATTTAACAGGTAAGAAATGTGCGGATTTCATTAAACAATCAACAATTACCCAGATAGAATCCATACCTCGATAAGAGCAAGGTAATCCCACAATGAAGTCCATCGTGATATGTTCTCATTTCCATTATGGTATTGGAAGCGGCTGTAGCAAAACAGTGGGTCGTTGATGTTCGGCTTCAACTTGTTGGCACTGTAAACATCTAGCTACAAAATCCGCAATGCACTTTTTCATCCCCGGCCACCAAAAATTCTGTTTCAAATCGTAATACATCTTTGTGTTTCTTAGATGCATAGCAAATTTTGAGTTGTGAGCTTCAGTCATTATGCGTTTCCTCAAGTCAAAACAGTTCGGCACACAAAAGCGATTATGAAATTTCAACACATCGTTGTCAAACACAAATCTTGGTTTCGGTTTTGAATCAATTTCATCAACAATTTTCCTCAGAAACTCATCTTCGCGTTGTTTCTTTTTAATCTCTTCAATGATTGCAGGTTAAGCAGAAATGGCGGCTAAGAATCCGCCCTATTCACGCAACACAATTTCAATCTCCTTCTTTGCCAAGTCACATAACAACTCTCTCTAACTGGTAAGCAAACATGACAAATTGGCAATAGATTTTCGGCTCAATGCATCTGCAACGGTATTTGACTTTTCTAGATGATACAAGATTTGCAAATTATAGTCCTTGATCAATTCTAACCATCTCCTCTGTCTCATGTTCAGCTCTTTTTGGGTAAAGAAATATTTAAGGCTTTTATGGTCTGTGTACACTTCACAAGTCACACCATACAGATAATATCGCCAAATCTTCAAAGCAAAAACCACTGTGGCGAGTTCAAGGTCATGGGTTAGATAATTCCTTTCATGAGGACGAAGCTGCCGAGAGGCATAAGCAATTACCTTTCCATTTTGCATTAAGACACACCCCAAGCCTTTGTAGGAAGCATCACTATAAATCTAGAGCCCATCAGTACCATTGGACAGTGACAAAATTGGTGCAATTACTAATTTGGTCTTCAACTCTTGGAAGGCAGACTGTCTTTGATTGTTCCAATCAAATGATACATTTTTCTAGCTTAACTGGGTCAATGGCATAACAAGCTTTGAAAAGTCTTTCACAAATCTTCTGTAGTAGCTTGCAAGTCCTAAAAAACTTCTCACTTCTGACACATTTGTCGGTTTAGGCCAGTCCACAATAGCTTCAATTTTCTGTGAGTCAATAGAGATGCCATCCTTGTTAATTATATGCCCCAAAAATGCCACACTGTCAAGCCATAATTCACATTTGGATAATTTTACATACAATTTCTTTTCTCTCAAAATCTGTAGGGCAGTTCTAAGGTGGTTCTCATGTTCTTCCCTGTTTTTAGAATAAATCAGTATATCATCAATAAAAGACAATAAATCAGTATATCATCAATAAAAGACAATAATAAATTCATTCAAGAATTGTTTGAACACCCTATTCATTAAATCCATGAACGCCGCAGGTGCATTAGTTACCCCAAATGGCATTACCAAGAATTCATAGTGCCTATATCTGGTTTTGAATGTGGTTTTCTTTATGTCTTCTGTCTTGACTTTTAACTGGTGATACCCGGATCTAAGGTCAATCTTAGAAAATACTTGGGCTCCTTGAAGTTGGTCAAATAGGTCATCTATTCGGGGTAGTGGATATTTGTTTTTCACGGTTACTTTATTTAATTCCCGGTAATCTATACATAGCCTCAAAGACCCATATTTCTTTTTGACAAATAACACTGGAGCACCCTAAGGTGAAGTGCTTATGCAGATAAATTTCTTGTCTAGTAGTTCTTGGAGTTGAGTTTTTAATTCTTTCAGTTCTGAGGTTGACATTCTATAAGGGGTCTTAGAAATAAGTTGTGTTCCTGATATCACATCAACGGTGAACTCAATTTCCCTATCAACTAAGTCTCCAAGTAAGTCATTTGGAAACACGTCGGGAAATTCACAAACAACAGGAATAGTTTTCACATTAGCACTATCAGATGATACAGTCAATACACAACACAAGTAGCCCCTGCATCCCTTCCTAAGCAATTTAACAGCTTTCATGGCAGAAATCAAGTATGAGAGAGGAACTATCCCATTCCCAACAAACACAAATTCTGGTAACCCGGGTGGACGAAACACAACAGATTTATTCACATAGTCAATAGATGCACATTACTTCGTTAACCAGTCCATACCCAATATGCAATCAAAATGATCAATTCCTAGAGGCAATAAGTCAACATATAATATCATGCCACCAATCACGATGTCACATGCCGGATAAACATATGCGCATGCCATAGGGCTTCCAGATGGTGTAGATACAGATTACAAATATTTCATAGGTTCTAGTGATTTGGTTAATTTCCAAGAGAAAGCATGCGATACGAAAGAATGCGTAGAACAAGAATCTATCAATACACATGCATTTTGAGAACATATAGGGAGTATACCTGACACCACAGACTCAGTGTTCTACACATTTCTGGGCACTAGTGCGAACACCCTCCATTGTCTCAACGTTTCATTTCCAGTGTTATTCCTGACATTGGTTATGATATTTGACCTGGCCATCGAAGCAGACCCAGCTGAACTTGTTGCAGGGCGATTAGCGTTATCGAGCCCAAGTGGACAATCTTTTATCATATGGCCAACTTTGCCACACTGGTAACAGGCACCAGACGCACAGTGACACACTTCTCTATGCTTTCTTCCACACTCAGGACAATTTGAAATAGAGCCACTACTCTGACTAGAGCTGCTGGAAGATCCCGTATTCTGTTTCTTATTCATGGCAAATGAACGGCCCTTTTTGAAATTGAATCCGAATCTTTTACTTTTCCATTCTATGGTTGGTGCCTTGGCTTGTTTTATTGATGCCAAGGTGACTTCCACCATTATTGCTCTATCCAGAACTTTCACACAAGTAGACAGCTTTAAGACGCCTACTCTGTCAAACACTTCCAAATCCAGGTCACCTTCAAATTTTCGTGCCTTTTTATATTCAGTACCTACCATGTGTGGGGCAAATCAAGCCAACTCCGTGAATTTGGCTTCATACTCGGCTACGGACATCCTGCCCTGCATGAGTTCTTGAAATTCTGACACTTTTCGATCCCTGAAGCATTAAGGAAAGTATTTGTTGTAGAATATCTCATTGAATTAAGCCTATGTCATATCCCCGTTGCTATTTCCGACCAACAGCCACCATCTCCAGGCTTCGTCCTTTAGGGTGTAAGTGGCCAAGAGTACTTTCTAAGTTGCGGAGCACGGGAACACTTCAAATAATTTCTCTATCTCTAGCAACCAAGTTTCTGCCTTCAATGGTTCAATGCCCCCCAAGAAAGTCGACGGTTTCATTTTCATAAATTTCTAAGTCAGATTAATAATGTCATTGTTATCCGGTTCAACTTGTACCAGTGGAGGTGGAGGAAGCAAAAGTTGTTGTCTCTGTTGTTGCATTATTGCCTCAGTCAGGGCGGCAAACATCTGTTCCATTCTATTCATTCGGGCCTCAAAAGATTCACTTGTATCATTTTTTTCTTGCATTCTCCATGTTGCTATAAAGACAACAAGTAATAGTAAACATAGGAATACTGTTGTTCATTTCTTTCAATTCCATTTGTCCAAATTCAAAGTCAATTTTCACATGTATAAAGATTACCATACACTCACGCATGCTAGTGACATGTCCCTAATTCTTTCTAGGACATCCTAAGCTCATATGGATTCGTGTGTGCGGTATAACACGTGCTCTGATACTACTCTATCATGACCCAAACCCGCCCCTATAGGTTTAGCGTCGTTGTAATTAATTAGTTAATTCTAATTTGTAATTAATTAATTAGTGTAATTAATTAGTTAGTTCTATAGAAAATTAATTATGGTTTTGTAAAAACTAGCTAGCATAGTTAGTTTATTCAGTTTGTAATAATTAGTTAATTCGTTTTGTAATAGCTAGTTAATTGCTTAGCTAGTTAGTTTATTCGGACCTTCCTGCGCGAGGGCACAATTGTAATAATGTGTATGCCTTCTAACCCCACATCTTTCTCCATTTTATTTACTTGCTTATGATGGTTAGTTTAGAGCATCATCTTTCATTTAGCATTTCTCATGTCTTGCATCCATTGTCTTGTATGCATTGAACTCGGCGTATCATTCTAATTTGCATTGTTATTACTTACACTTCTTTGAATACGTGCTTTACCGCATGCTATCAAATTGATTCACATGCCATGTTAAGTAGCCGAGCCTATTTAGATTGCATATCGCATGTGTTGCATTAGTCTTATTGAATTAGTTAGGAACATGCATTTTTCTAATTATTTTGCTTTGTTTGGCTTGCCTTGGAGTATTAGGTGAGCTTTTATTTACTTTAGCATATTGCATGTGTTAGTATTACCACGTTTAGCGTGCTTGCCATGAGGCTAATTACTTAAGTGATAAATTGCTTGAATGCTTGTGGATGAAAGCTAAATTGCTTGAATTAGAATAATTTGAGTAATGTACATATGCGATCACTTTTCGAGTGGTACATATTCAAAACAAGTTTCAAACAAAATACGAAATGAAAATATTCCAATTTTTGCAAATTAGTCTATACTTTTGTGTGCAACACATAGTAATGTTAACCTAATAACTGGAACAAGAGCATATAATGTAAATAAGATTCATAGCATGATTAGTAAAGGCCGATCTTTGATCGGGCGAGTGGAGTGCTCAACTCATGACTTTCTCCTCTCGCACCTAAGTTCCCAAGCCAAGACAACTTTGGTGATGACAGATAAGTGGCATTTGGCACGAGTCTAAAATTTCCTAAATTTCCCAAAAACATTTAGGTGGCAACTCTGTATCTAGCAAAGCAGTCTATTTTTGGTATTTTTTATTCAAAATCAAATTTTCAAAAGATTTGTCAGATTTGGACTCTTTGGTGTTTATCTATTTCACATTGCACTTGTAGAATCAGATTCAGAACCACGGGAGTCCGAACTGTAGGGTTTATCGTCTTCCGAAAGGAACACGAAAAGTCGAGCTATAGTAACCTGAACGTAGATGGTGTAAATTTCCTTTATTTAATCTAGTCTTAGAACTTTTTGGTACACATTTTGTTCATCACATTCCTTCATAACTGCAATATGTGTTAGGTCATTGGAATTATTTGTGCAATTTCTGAGGCATGAAGATACCCGACTCTGACCTCATCTTAGAAATAAATTCGTTACTTATACCTTAGAAATTATCGATAGTTACCAAAAGAAGGAGATGACTCACCCATCCAATAGAAGGCTTTTATTTTTTAAAGGAGATAGATTAGTTCCCATGATTTAACCTATCAACAAACACAATGGCATCGGCAAATTACCAAAGGAAAGTATAGATTGCCACATCAGGAAATTGGCAATACAAACCCTGTAGGATGAACAATTCAAACTTTTCGAAAAATGTGAAAGATTGACGAATTTCCTTACGTCATTAATTGAGAAGAAGAACTTAAGAGGACAAGATGATCCAGAAGATTAAGATACATTAACAAGATCTACCCATAAGCGAGATGATGCATTGTGGACAAATATTTCCAGACATGAAGAATGGCTAAAATTTTGAGGACGAAATTGTTTTAAGGGGGATAGATTGTGATGCCCCCCAAAATTTTACTTTCTTAAAAGTTCCTTACTTTTAAATTATTCCCTTGAAGTCCCTCAGTTTCTTAATTAATTGCAACCCTAGGATCAAAATACATGCGCCAACAAAACCCGCAAACCCTAATTAATTTCGATAACTTAGAAATCATTTCTAATACCCTAATACTGATTAATTGACTCCCTAAATATGAAATTACCACTTGAAAACCCTAGGTTTTTCTAGTCTTTATCGCATTCGTCGGTTGATTGTGTTTTTATTTGAAACAAAAAATCCAAACCGAATTGGACTCTCTAACCCCAATTTTATTTAATTCGACACTAAAATAAATGCTCCAATTCCTAAATTAAACCCAATGCCCTCACATTTTTCTTGAATCAAATTTTGACCCAAACTAGTACCATTACGCACATATATACATATATATAATTGTACCTTTCTTAAATAAATAATTTTGTACACAAATATCTTCATATATATATATATATATATATAAATCAACAAAAATCTCCCCAAATCTAGCACGTGGCTAGCCATCACCCTCTCTAGGCTACAATCATAGGTACTTTAGAGGCAAATTCTTTAAATTATGGAAAAAGTATCATTGGTACCCCCAAATCAAGGAAAGTTGTCTTGTACTTGTAATTATCTTGGTTCTACTTAAGCCTAATCCTAACTAGATTGCGCCTTAATACGTGATTAGGCTCCCTAATGATCCCCTCATTCCATTACATTCCAACTAAATACATCTAAATTCTATTCCATTCAAACCAATGGGTATTTTGGACTTTTTACACCAATTTTATTATAAAAATACCACCAGCCTCCACATGTTACACATCTCATACACTCACACACCTACACATTCAGTTGAGAGAAAGAAAGAAGAGAAAGAGAGTGAACTTTGGTAGTGGAGGAGAGAAAAAAAGAAGGAAATTGTACAAATACTTCACTAGGCAATCAAGTAAGCCACAACACAACCCTCTCTTTTACTTTCCTTTTTCAAATACATGTTATTAGAGGTTTAAAATCATATTTTTAGATGTGTTATAATGATGTTTATGTGTTCAAAGTGGATGAAATTTGTTCAAATGTGTTCAAATGCGTTCAGTGTGTTCAAAGTGGACAAATTGGGCATTAATCCTTCTTCTATTCATATTTCCTCTTAATAGATGAAAAACTACTTTTTTCTTCCCATATCTCACATTTTTTTTAAAGGCATACCACCACTATAAAAATCTGAGTTATTGATACATTATTTAGTATGTTTTCATCACAAAAAAAGTGAAAAATTTCCCTTAGTTGGCCTCTTTTCTCACCAATCTTCTTATTTTGAGTGTTGTGCATGAAAAATCTGTTTTACAACAAAGTTTCAAAAATTATAGAAATGTAGAAAACTCTTATGGACCTCAGTTTTACGTCAAAATCTTCCTTAAAGAGTTATCTTTCAAGGAAAATTGGTTTCATTGAAAAAGCGTGAGCAGTTTGTACGAAAATACAATTTTCATAACGGTCGACAAATCTGGACAGCGCTGGAGCATTTCTTAAATAACTAAAAATCTAGAAAAGCCATCACATTTCTGAAATATGTTCTGAAAACTAGATTAAATTCTCTACGAACCATAGGAAGGTTGAGTTCGAGAAAAAATTGAAATAACCCTTTTGATTTTAATCTTTAAATGGTACTGAATCTGGAAATTTAGTTTTGCATGGGTGGTTTATGCTCTTATGTTTATGAATATGCTTATTAGTTTATGATCATGTGATGGTATGATATTGCATGTGTTATGGTTATGTTCCTTATCTTCTTCATTTTAATGATGCTCATGCTTATGTGGATATTACTATCTTGTTAAGTTTGTTCTAACTTGACTTAAAACATTAATCCAAATGGAAAACTTAATTGGGCAGCTAATGGGGTTTCGATCACTTGAGTAATAAAGGATGATAATGTGTTATGTATGGATTGATGAGATATACTCCCTAATCGAAGGTTAAGTCTTGTGCAAGCTTTTGTCGCGTAAACCCTATAATGGAACGGACGTATTCGGACTCTTTGCGATGGTTTGATTGGTAGATAAGGTTGGGTCTAGATGGGACATTCAAGAGGATAAAACTTTTTTTTTCGAAGGATAAGTCACTACTAAAAAAAGTACTTTTTGCGACCGTTATAAACCGTCGTAAATAATAAAAAAGCAGTCTCAAAAAACTTTTTGCGACGGCTCATGCGACGGCAAATGGGGGTCGCAAATGTAGGGGTGGCAAATACTTTTTGCGACGACAAAGCAACGGTCGCAAATTATTTGTGACTGCATGAACTACTTATGGCGTCCACTATTTTGCCGTCACAAAAAACAAAGAAAAACACTAACATGATTTTTGGCGACCATCTTGTTACCATAGCAAAAAAACAAAAAAACAAGAAGCATAAAATTGTAACGTTAAGCACTCTAAGAATAGCAATGACAAGAATTCAGATAGTATAGCATTATAGTTTAATCAGGCATTCCATTTGAGTTTCAAAATTGAAGTCATATGTGAGTTATTACAACTAAAAACTTGAAAAAAGTTCTTTTATGAAAAAAATACAATCAAGATAGAATGCACTAAGGATGACATTTCGCATTTGAATGTAGCTGGAAGGGATCACATCACAGAAGCTGAAATGATAATCGTAGAGGAATTCTGGAAAATCATGAAGCAGCACAAGCAACACGCTCAGAGTGCCTTTGTATAGAAAATGAATCTGCATTTTAAAAAAAGAAAAAAAAAAGAGGTCAGCAAGTAACAATTTTCCTAAAGGATTTGTCCCCCCCCCCCAAAAAAAAAAAAGTGAGTGAGAAAAAGCAAACTAAAAGAAAGAAAACAATAAATAAAATAAGATTAAGAAGAAGAAGGGAAAAAAAAAAAAAAAAAAAAGAGGTCGTCGTGAATTGTCAAATAAATCTTACTTAATGGACCAAATTTCAGACTCCCAAAACTCACTGGAGTAGATGGCCTTACTGCTAGAAATTTATTAAATGGATCAATTTTATTATACTTTTCTAGGTTATCAGTTTTTTCTTACTTATCAATGATGGCTTCACAGTCCATATTTAAATCAGGAATAGTTGTCATTTTTAATGCATATTTTGTACTAATTGTTTTGAGCTCTGTATTAGAGTAGAGTTTCTGCAGAGGTATACATATCAATTAATGAATTCATTCTTTGTTCCTAGATATAAGTAATATATACAAAATGTCTTTGAATATAAGAGTGAGAACTAGAAAAGAAACCCAAAAGCTGGATGCTAGGGAAAATTTCTTCAGCCCAAATATTCTAATGGCAATAATTTGCATCAATATTAGGGAAAATTGGTAAGTGTTAGTTACTCACAGTTGGGCATGCTTGAGCTCAATCTTGAGTTCTTGTTGAACTCTCTCCATTAGACCTTTTAGATTTTGTCGGAAGCAGTGGACCGAACCCCATCATTATGTCATGTCCCTCAGCAATTGTTTGATCTAGCGAGAAATCCAAAGTGTGGGATCATGTAAAAGATAGAGACTCTTAACCGAGCAAAGACACAGAAAATAGTCAACACAAATAAGTATGTACATGGATGGGTATAAATAATTGGTACATTTCTCATTGCACAACTCCTCTCCACCCTACCAACAATTAAAAAAAAAAAAAAAAAACAAAGCAATGCTATACAAAAAATCAATGAATATACCTACCAACTCCAGCTCTCAATCTCAAACATTCATAAAAGAATCAAGGGATTCCAAACCACCACCAAGAAGTTAAAACCACCCTGTTTCAAGCAAAAAAAAATCTCATGTAACTCAAACATAGTTGTTAAAATCGTGATCTGCATTGAAGGGCAGTACGATCCCGCGATCCAAAAAATTGAAATTGATCTAGATCGCATTAAAAATCGTAGCAGAGGTAGGATCGTATCATGACCATTAGGATCGTAGGATCAAGTTGTAGAATCGTACGACTCTAATCTCTAAACATATAAATTTCCCTGGTCTTCCCAATTTGTTACATCTTTTAGCTCAAATAAGAATAACAAATACACCTCAAAACTAAGTAAAGGTCGTGAATCAATCAACAAATTTTGGTTTAAGTTCATATTTTAAACAAAATCCTACATAATTAAGAAAAATAGCAAGGGCTTAGTTTAAACTGGGTAGCAATTACTTTTGAATTTAAGAGAACAAAAATACATTTCCTTGTGCCTTGTCAAATTTAAAACTAGAGAAATTACACCACCACAAATTATTTTCCTAATATTAAATACTTGATTATAATTGCAAACGTTGCAATGAAAAGTCTAAAGAGCAAAAATACTTCTAAAAAGAAACAATGTCCATTATATCAATGCTTGTTTTCCCACTTTGTCCTGTATCAGCACCTGTTAAGCTAAACAACTAGCTCAAGCTTAACAACTAGAAATTTCTTTCCGATGGCTACTCCAAAACTTAGATAATTACTATGACAGAACTATATGTAAGGCAATAATCGAAACAAATAGAAACACTTAAGTGAATAATAAATTTAATAACAACTGCGAAATCCAAACACAATCCAAAGGAATTCAATTGCAATCCACAACAACTATAGGTATATCAATGAAATTAATCAAAGGTCCACAATTCTATATATATCACCATTGACCTATATATGTAGCAATTTTGGTATATGTTGAAAAATGTATTGATGCTCAAAAATCACAATAAAAATTGTCAAGAATTGAAATATAAATATGGCCTCAATGAACAACAATTGAAATATAGGAAGTAGATAGAAAGAGTAAACACAATGATCGAAGAGAAGAAGAAAGTGCGAACAGAGCAATTCTCTGCTAGAAATTGAAACTAAATGAAATGAAATCGTGAAAAATAGAAATCGTAGAGAACAGAATTCCAAATGATATTGAAGGCATCGATCATAAGAAAAAATCACAAAGAACATAAATTGAAGAACAAAAATCACGAAGGGCAGATGAATGCATTGATCCAAACCCTAGCAAATATATATACAGAGAGTATGCGAGAGAGATCAAGAGAGAGGGCGAGAGAGATCAAGAGATATTGACAGATCAAGAGAGAGAGAGATTCATACCGTTGTTTTTCAGACGACGATGGGCGAGCGAAAGAAAGAGAACAATGTCAAGAGCTTGAGCGAGCCAGACTAGGGCAAATATAAATAAAAGAAAATAGGGGAAATAAAAACCTTGGGAAATGTTGTATATGTTTTTGCCACAGTTAGATAGATAGTCGCAAAAAAATAGACGCAAAAACCCAATTTTCTAATAGTGGGTTTGGATTCATGGTGATAAAATCTTTTTCTTTTCGCCGTCCCTTTTGAGGCCCTGCGGTTGGCGCTATTATATAATCATTGGTAGGTATCCGAGGTAAGTTTTGCAACAAAGCAGCAAAGGGGGAGTTCCGAATAGTTTGGTGTCCAATTCTTACGGCTAGGAGGATGAAATCTCTTTGGGGGATGTCTAGAATACTAACATCTTACCTTGTAATCCTTGTTATTAACTTGAGTATCATGCTTCATTACTTCCTTGTTATAAATGTGATGGTGTATTGGATTGGAAAAAAGGGACGGGGTGTATGTGCGTTTACTGGGCATTCAAAACTCATGGCATTTCATGCCAGGTATGGAAGACTATTAGACCGGTCAAAGGCAAAGCTGAAGCATTTGAGGACGAACGGCTACCCTGTTAGAAACTAGTTTATAAACGTGTTTTGAGATTATAAGTAATAGATCCCATGTTGTATTTAAGACATGATTTTGAAATCATTGTATATCTATACATATCTTTTATATTACTGTAGCTCGACCTTTCGTGTTCCTTTCGAAAGAAGAATAAGCCCTACAGTATCGGACTCCCGCGGTTCTGAATCTGATCTCACAAGTGCAATGTGAAATAGATAAACACCAAAGAGTCTAAATTAGGAAAATCTTTTGGAAAATCGATTTTGAATCAAAATGTCAGAAATGGACTACTTTGCCAGATACAGAGTCGACACTTAAATATTTTTAGAAAATTTAGGAAACCCATGACTCGTGCCAAAGGCCACGTGTCCGTTATCACCAAGATTGTCTCGGCTCGGGAACTTGGGTACGAGAAAGGAAGGTCATGAATTGAGCACCCCCGCTCGCCTGATCAAAGATCAGCCTCTACTAATCATGATGTGAATCTTATTTTCATTATATGCTTTTGTTTCAATTATTAGGTTAGCATTACTATGTGATGCGCACACATACAAGTATAGACTATTTGCAAAAATTGGAACACTTGATTTCATGTTTGTTTTTTGAAAAAAGTTTGCGAATGTGCCACTTCAAAAAGTAGGCTCAAATATAAATGAATCAAACTATCCCAATTCAAGCAATTAGCCTTCATCCACAGGCATTCAAACAGTTTATCAATTAAAGCACAAAAGAGCTCACCCAGCACTCCAAGCCAAAAAGATGAAAGAGTTAGGAAAAATGCATGATCCTAACTATGCAATGTGACTAATGCAACGCATGCGATATGCAATCTAAATAGGCTCAACTCCTTAACATAACATGTGAATCAGTTTGATAGCATGCGGTCTAAGCACGTTTTCAAAGAAGCGTTAACCTAACAATGCAAGTTAGAATGATGAACCGAGCCTTGATGCATACAAGACAAGTGGATGCAAGGCATAAGAGATGCTAAACAAAACATGATGTCCTAAACTAACCAACATAAGCTAGTAAATAAAAAAGAGAAAGACGTGGGGTTGGAAGACATACATATTATTACAAGTTTCTACCCTCACGCAGAAGGGTCCAAATAAACTAACTAGCTAAGTTAATTACTACGAATTAACTATTACAAAATGAATTTAAACTATGCTAGCTTAATGATTACAACAACAAATTAAATAACTAGTCTAGGAATAATTAGAACACAAAACTAACTAAATATTTATAAGACAAAATTAACTAGCTATAACTAATTAATTACAACAAATAACTAAGCTAAGTAATTAGATTAAACAGCCCCGGGAAGCAAGGAGTGCTCATGCATGTGCGTGGATTTCCACTAGAAAAAGCCACGGTTCTACTGCCAAAAAGTCTCTGTTGCACAATTAGAACACTTGCACTGTTTTTCACCTCAAAACCAGCTCTGTTGTATTTCAAAAGTGTCATGACCCAAACCTGTCCCTAAAAGCTTTGTCCATGACCGATCTGTACTTAGGCCTCAAAACAAAATTTCAAAATAATATTTATTCAAACACAGGGCCTTAAAAGGAAACAGATACCAAAAATAATAACAGAACGTCCATTGAACAGTGCTTAAATGCCAGGATCTTAAACATTACATCATATATACAAATGTCACATACGCAATTCATGTATATACAGTCCAAGACATATAGGTATAGGCAAAAGTTCATAACCCAAAATTTACATATGAACCTAATGCGCAACAAAAGCTATCATAGTCTGAACAAACCTAAGCTTGGTAAATTATACTACATCTCTACACGGAGACACTTTTTGGGTGGCTTGACAGAGAGGCAGACCTCGATACAACTCTAGCGTTGATCCCCGATGGCTCACCTACATATATATAAAATAAAAGGGTGAGCTAACACCCAATGAGTAATATTAAAGTAAAGAGGTTAATGAATGATATCCTTAACATTAAGAAAACATATTTCACAATTCTGAAATGTATCTTAAATCAATTTAAAACAAACATTTATCGTATTAAAATCCATGCTTTTTCAAATGGAATACATATTTGAAACAATTACAAAACATTTTACGTGGTACGCCCACTTATACAAAAGGTTAGAAGTACATTTCAAAATAGGACATCCATTTATGCATATAAAATAACACATCATAACATGAGTCATATAACGATGTAAAAACATTTGTGTTCATATCATATGTTCTAAATGACCTCGGGTCCACGTATATCAAAACAGCCTTGGGCCCAATCATATATCAAAACGATCTTAGGTCCAAACGTATCATATCGTATCACTGTATTTGATCATGGATTAGATAGAACATCGACATGTCTCCACCTCTCCTTAGGCCCAATTCATGTATGTATGGACCCAAGAGGTGACTCGTACGGACTCTAAAGGTGACTCCCACTGTAGCACTTAGTTCCATACAACACTTTGTTCCATACCAGAAATCAATAGGTCTTAAAGACTGAAAAATTCATATCATGTCATAGCATAAACGAAATGGGTAAACGGAACGACCTTGGGCCCACCATACCACATTATGAATAATTCACATTTCTGGTTCATAATTTATTTCACATTTCTTGAAAACTTGTGCATTTTGATAAAATGTAACATTTAAAGAATCATGTCATACATAAATCAAGATAAATAATGAAAAACATATATTTACTATACTATTACTCATAGTGATAGGCTTCCGATAGCAGTTGGACAATGTTCTCGTCTTGACCTACAACTATAATTACATAACACAACATATGAATATAACTGATCCCTTTCTTTGCTCTTTAATCAATTAGTTATGTTGGTTCTAAACTCATTAGTCCATAATAGTTCATAATCCCTGTCTAGGAAAATAGAAGGAAACGAAAGAAAACTGGGTTAGAAGAAGAAATAGCATGAAATCGGTAGATAGAAAGTGAATAACCTTCACTAATTTGAGCATATCTATTTGTGTACTTAGAATTTGAATGTGAGACCACCACCATTGAAAACTAAATTCCCGGGGCTTGAATTTAGGCTCAAGAATAATTTAAAACGGAGTCCGGATGAGAGAGATATGCTTATTTGAAATTGAGCTGAAACAGGGAAGTACCACACGTACGGGACCAAATCCGCACGTGGAGGAAATCCACGGCACGTGGAGGGGGCACGTGCTTTTATTTCAGAATGTAACTTTGTGGGGGACACTATTGGCCGCATGTACAGGAAATCCCAGGGCACGTGCAGGACTGGGTAAAAATCAGTCCGAAAAATGGCTTCTTGACTTGGAACCCCTCATTTTCAAAATTAAACTTCAATTTCATGTAAATCAAAGCCCAAAACTCTTTAACACATGTTAAACTACATATCCTTAGCTTCCATGAAAAATCATAACTCCAAAACAATACTCAATTTCCCAATTTCAAGAACAAGGTTGAGAATCAAAACACAAAATCATAAAGTATACATGGTTGAGAGTTCCAAGCTCACTTTCATGGTAAAATCCTCTTTAGCCTCTTTAAGAACTATAAAACTCCTACAAAAAATCAAGTTATGAACATAAATTCATGCTATATACAAAGATTCAACATCTTCTTGCTTGATAAAACAAAACACATACATATAATCATATATAACCCATGAAACCCACTCTTTAGCTTATGATCTTCAAGTATTAGGAGGGGAAATCTTACCTTAAGCCTTAAACACCAGTTGTTCTTGCATAATTATGGTGAATTCAAGCTAATCTTGGATTTCCTTTTTCATTCCTCTATTTTCTCCCTTCTTCTCTTTGAGTTCTCTCTCTCTCTCTCTCTCTCTCTCTTTCTCTCTCTCTCTCGTGTCTCTCCCTTTCTCTTAGATTTTTTGGGCTCAAAAGTGATGAGTTCAACTCATATATCATATATATATATATATATATAAGCTTATCACAATTAGAGAGAGGCAAACATTCTTACGAATCAAACGAAATCAATTTTCAATTAAACTTCCCAAATGGCTCTAAAAATCATGCTGATCACAAATATGTGGTTGGTTTCGATTTATCGCGCCTCTAAGGTTTTCAATTTTCAGTCCAAATGTCACAATTTCAACAGATTTTCTTATAACCGACAGATACAATTTCAAATCCTTAATATGCACATCCTTAAACATGCAATTCCACATTAACAACATAAAATCATGACTAATCATAAGTCCCACATAATTTAATTAACTTAATTTGACTTTCATTATAACCCAATTAATTATATTTAAATTTATCCATCTGAATCAGATTTTTAATCAAACTCTCAAAAGGCTCTAAATATCAGTTCTTTATAAGTGACTTTTGTTTGTACAATTATTTTATTCAGTCAGTGAAAAATCGGATAAAAATTTATAAATGGGTTGTACCCCTACTTATTTGTAAATATTCTTGATCTTTTATATTGAAATAATAAAAATTTATAAATGGGTCGTACCCTTACTTATTTGTAAATAGGGTAATGCTAGGGATACCAAATTTTCTACCAAACAAATGACCAAATGTCTCACATGGGTGTGGGGTCCGCAATTTTGTGGACCCCACACCCATGTGAGACATTTGGTCATTTAATTGGTAGAAAATTTGGGACCTCTAGCATTTTCCATTTTGGAAAGATGGTTAAAAGTCATCTTACAACTTTTAATCTATTTTGAGTCACATTATCTTTCATATTTTTTACATATTTTTTCAAAAAAAACTAAAAGACTAACTTTTAACTATCTACCCAAAACAACCCTAAAATCAATTTTTTCTATTTCATCCATAAACACTAATTTCATCAATCTAGTCCCTAAATTTTAGGATTTCAATTCAGGTAGTTTAATTAGAGATTTCCTCTCCCCCCTCACAAGATATCAATTAGTATGTTAGTAGTTTAATTACAACGTATGCTAACGTCTCTCCATATACTTAAATATAAAATCTCACTCACTTTGGCACATAAATGCCCTCTCCATGATCACGTGGACAATTTCTCACGGTCTTAATTAAAAACGATTATACAAATCAATAACTATTTAAGTTTTCCAAATTATAAAATTACCGTTTTGCCATCAAATTTGGCTTCAAAATATTACTAATTTGTACAATTGTCTAAAATTGAACCATATGAACAAAAGCAAAAATTTTAAGACTAAATAGATAACATTAATAGTTTAAAAAAATAGTGATAAATCATCAGATAAAAGTGAAATTAACTCTTTAAGGAAAACTAATACACTCTAGTCATTTTATGAAGTCACCTTCCAAACGCATCACTTCCTTAAAATTGCATATTTTGAAAAACACGTTCAATTAACTTATTTAGTTAATTGTTAAAAATTTAAGATGCTCAAATCTAAAGTAGCATTTTGAAAACACAACCTCATAAAACAATTTGAATTAGAAAATAAATATAAAACAACTTACATTTAAAAAATTAATTAGTAACGACTCAAATTTGTAATATCATAATGAGTAAATTTTTATATCAAATATTCTTTATGATCTCATCCCTATCCCTACATTGGTGCAAAGAATCTCACTTTTCATACATTATATCAATACATAGATGACATGCAAAGTATCTGATCAAGCAAATTTAATTATCTTAATGAGAGAGATTGAGAGATTCAAACAAGCCTACCACGCTAACGTCTAAATAAAATGCTACAAAAATGGGGAGAGAGAGAGAGGATTCTTCCCCAACTAGCTATCATGCACCTGCCCACTTGAACTATTCCCACTTCGATACACATCCGATTCCATTCATAACATAAATTGTTCATTGGTTTCTATATTTTGGGTTCTCTCAAAATTTAAGGCCCCTTTGACCCACTCACAGAGGATTCTTCCCCAGCTAGCTATCATGTTCAATTTTCTGTTCTGACCGTCTGATTTCAATACCATTCCTCATCAGAGGGAATAGTAAGGCACATAGCCCAGAGAGCTCCTCATGTTGGTTACTACCTCATTACACTTTGTGAGAAGGCTAAGCATCTTCTGTGCAATATCCATGTTGCTTGCCCTGGGCACCACCGGAGCCGGGGCCAGTGCCGGAGTAGTAAATGTGTTAAAATTATGAGAATTTCTTGGAAATTGGGCTGGAATTTGAAAATTTTTACTATTAAAATCTATTCCATTTGAAGAAGAAATTGTACCATCATCACCAAAACTAGCATTGAAGTTGATCTTATTACCAACCATCAAATTCTCTCCCCCACCACTACTTTCTCCCTTCACTGCAAATTTTACGCGAGGTATCACTCTGCTGCCAGTGGGTCCTGCCTCATCGCCCATTGGTTTCTTCAGACACGACTTGAGCTGGATCAATGGCGGCTGTGCTGATAGCGGTGGCTGTGGCCTCTGTTCGAATGAAGAATCGCGGGTTTCTATGTGGGCATCTTCTTTTTGGACCTTGCTTTCTGATTCGAGTGCCACTGAAGCCCCCAATAGCCGAATGTGGCATCTCACATTCACATTGCCGAATAGAGTATTGTTTCCAGCAAGATGCCTATGTGCTGCCTCAGCATCAACTCTGTGAATGAAGACGACGCGGCATGTCGAGGACTGCCAGAAAATTCGGGTAGATGAATGATCAAGCGGCCCAAAACGAGCGAGCCTCGCCTTCAGCTCAGACCCAGATGGTAGTGTTGTCTCAGGAGGAAACTTCATCACCAGCATAGTAGGGTCGGGTGATTTTGCCGTGGACTCTGTTTTCCTGGCCAAATCTGGTTTGAGGGGTTTCGGAAGAGCCAAAGTTTCTTTGCCATCTTTTTGAGCAGTTTTTTTTTCTGCTGCCAGAGACTTCATGTCATTAATTTTCTTCACCCTCTTCGCAGTCAATTCTTCTTGGCGATCGGATGGGCCACGTTTCCGGCCTCCTTTTGTCAGATCACTGGGTCTGAAAAGAGGTTTCGGGGGTTTCAAAGATGGCAAAACTTTGATGTTCTCATGGGGAGGATAATCAGAACCAATCTCAGTTGGGTTCAGCAGGGCCAAGCTCTTTTGGTAAACAACTGACCGAAATTTCAAAAAGGCACGCTGTATAGTTTCAGAACCGTTCATCTCCACACCATGGAACGGATCAAGGGCAATAGCTTTCAAATCACCCAGTAAATGTGAAAGCTTGATCTCAATATTTCCTATCCCATCCGTTGGCTGCGTTCTAAGAGAATCAGGCAACAATGTACTACTGGCGCCATCATCTTTCCTCCGATGCTCAATTTGAAAATCATCTCTCAGACACAGACCAACATGGACCAATTTTTCTGTTACTCTTCCAATCGATGCACCAACTTTTCCAGTAGCAGCCCGCTTCTGCATACGATCAGAGCTCATTTCCAAGTCCATTTCTTTCTTTCTCTTCTTCTTCTTCTTCTTCTCCCCAGAGACTGATTTTTCAGCACCCAGTTCCCGAACGGGATGTTTAAAAAGCTTGGCCTTCTTTGCCTCCGTGTCAATAAGATTTCTTGAATCCAAACCGTGAAACCTAGTTTCAATTGTTGGCAAAACATGTCCACCATTACCACCGATGTGAACTTGTTCCTGTTCATGCACTTCTTCAACTATAGCTGGTAAACTTGGAGGTTGCTGGAAGCCTTCACACAATTTCAACGGGGTTGCACTCTGATGATAATGTTCCAAGTTAATTGTCGCATCACCTTCTGGCTCCGAAGTAAGAAGCACATGATCTATTCCGCCATGGAATGTCCCTTTCCCAGACAAACCAGAAGCATTCATGACTCTGGGGTCTGCTAATGCTACAACTTTCTCACCAGTTGCATCTTGACTTGAAACTGAACCGCCATCCATTCCAATTGCTACCATCTGCTCAAGTTTTGCTCGAGTCTGCTGCTTCACAGAGGGTGCTGGAGCCCTCTTTTGCAACACATAATCCCCAGCTGCTAATTCCACAGAGCCCACTACATAAGCCGGCTGCGTAGAGGAAGTTGTTTGCCCCATTTGCTGGATTTTCAACTCATTTGACTCATCTCTCTGTTTAAAAAGGTATTTATCCTTGGTTGGTTGGTCCTTTGCTTTATTAGGTTTTGAAGTGTTCTTCTTCTTACCCAAAGCTTCTGCAAAAACCATTGGGCCACTCAACGGAGCTGCGAAAATGACACAGACATAATAAGATGCACAAGTTTAATTTGTAAGCCAACACATGATACAAATTGGATTTGAGAAACAAACTCGAGTATTAAAGGATGCATAAATTACATCCAACAGCAAGAAGTGCTGAACTTGGAGATCTGCAGAATTAAGAGTTCTACTTGAGATTATGCTACCATCCTGTAGAAAGACTGAATTTTTGAACTTGATAACATGTTTTAGCACAAGCAGAAACCAAATGGATGAGAAAGCCTGATTAGTTAAAGAAAGAGGACCAAATTACAAGCATAGCAACTAAGATTTGGCTGACGAGCCAGGGGAAGAATATTGGGTAATTTGGCATGACTTGACTGTTCAAAACAATGTTTCGAAACACGGACCGTTGAGCAAATTGAAAAAGGGGCAGGGTCAAGGGTCACTGGTTCAACTGGAATCGAACTATGACAAATATATTAAAAATTATAGATAAAACTATATTAAAAATTAAGCTACGTTAAGTAGAGAGTGCGCGTATATCGAACTATAACATCATAATTACATCATAAATATATAAAAAAATACACATAAAACTATAAAAAACAAGTATTAAGCTACGCTAAAAGTGGAGAGTGCGCGCATGTTTATACTTTAAGATATATATTTACATAAATATATTATTTAAATTGTTTTTATATTGATTGTTTGTTTAAAAAAGTAATTTTACATTGTGTTCGGAAAAAAAATGAATGTACTAAATAATAAATGTTTACTTAATAATAAATGTTTACTTAATAATCAGCAGCAGGTAAAGTGTTACAGTGGCTGCAGCTCCACATTCGTGGACAAATGGTCTCAAGTTTGAGGCTTAGCACCCCACATTCCTGTCTGCAGCCTTTGATTTTTAAAGGGGAAGATCCAACCAGTTTTGCAAACCAGCCAACGGTTCGAGTAGGTTTCCGGCTCAACTGCGGTTCTCAACAGTACTTCAAGATTAAGCCGGTTTTCCATCCAGATCGGGTTCGATAGTTCATCCGGACCGGAACCTAAACGGGTCAACCAGTCGAACCAGCCAGTCCGATCTAGTTTTAATAACATTGGTTAAAAATTATAATTAAGAAAAAGAAAAATTAAAACCACTCAAGACTACGATCTCGAGGATTATTTTGTATAACTAGTGTCACCAATGAGCAGAAAGGGAAAAGAAAGTAATCTTTAGAAGTGGATCTTTAATCCAGCATAGAACACAAACAGAAGTTTAACTGCAAAAGCTACCAATACCCATTTTTTTGAGAAAGGCACAAATACCAAAAACATTTTATTTAATCACATTTTAACCATTAAACAAGTATCTGATTCAGCCCAAAAATTAGTTGCACGAAAAGTCTAACGTTGAGAGTACCCAAGCGACATTTATGTATTTTACATATAAATATATTGTAATAAATATATATTTTTTTTTTTGATAAATAAAATTTATTAAAAAGAGCATCAAGGAGATGTTAAAGAATACATATTGTGAGTAATAATTGTGTTCCTTAATTGTAATATATATGTGAAATCATAAATGTCTACATTACACAACTGCATTTGTTGTTAAACAAAAACATAGTAAATTCTCATAACATCTCATCACCAATAAACATATATTTTACTCCCCAATCACATAACCCAATTTGAAAGATCTATTAAAATGCAATTCTGACAAAATTCTTGGCCAAGCTCTACTCTATAACTGGTCTAAACGTGTGCAAGTATTGTAATTACTGAGTAGACGATCTACTGCTACTTTAATACCATGTTAAATTGTTGACCACCATCTCATCTAAAATATAAAAGCTTAAGCAATTACAGATAGGTGTAATTTTATTATTTATATCCTCAATGAAAAAAAGCCTATATATGTCCACTACTTTTATCGACTCTCCAAATCTTGCACACTTACGTTTATGTTGTCTTTCTAAATGTGCAAAAGAACAACATTATGATAAACCTCGAGTACCCAATAAAAACAGTAACCAACAAGTCATGTAAAGAGCAAATAACAAAATACCTCTGACAGTCTGAGCCACAGCTTTCATTGGTTCACGACAAGGGCGTACGGGCTGTGCCCCAAATGCTTGAGCATAGGTCTCATCAAACTCCTCAAACACTGCTTTTCGATAAGCCAAAGCAACAGTCTTATTCATAATAAAATCAAGACCGCTGCACTCATCACTAGTAGGCATCAATGCCAACTGCTTCATAAAAGCGAGAGTATCTTTAGGGCGAAAACTCTCTCTCGCTTTACCAATCTGGCTCACAGGGTAAACCACTTCAGGCTCATGGTCACTCAAATCAACGGCAAAGTAACCTTCAACCTCAGTTGGCCGAAAATTAAACGCATTCCTGCACCGACAAGCCAAAGCCAGACAACGAATCCGGCTTGCCTCATCAATTGCTTCTTCCACAGCCTTAATAAATGTTCTTGAATTTGTCTGCCTCAACTTCTCAGAGAAATTAGCATCAAATGGGATGAGCTCGGCTGGATCAAACCATCCATAACTACTATCACCAAAGAAAGCAACCAATACATGACCTGGTCTCTTTGACCTACGAACCAAAGGTGATGCAAATGCTTCATTATATATATGGCCTGGCCACCACGGGTGTGATTTTACCTTCCCCCAAACCATATCCCCTATTTCATATCCATAACCCACAGAACTTGACTGTCCAGCCCCTATGGCTTTACACTTCTCATTTGCTGCAAATTCATCAGACATCGAAATCTTCAAATCACTCTGAGAAACACTATGCCCCTTCCCCAACCCACCATTCCTGGTATCACATTTTAGGTCATTTGCTCTAGGAGACAATTCTACAAACACCTTTTCCGCAGAATTGACCACAGTTTCCTCAACCCTGGACGTCCATTGCTCGGACCCACTGTTCTTGGCAACCATTTTATTGTCATTCACCATCTGTATCACGTCTTCATTTCGAATATCAGAAGCACGAGATTTCATTTCCTCATCAACCCCTTTCCAATCAACCAACGAAACCCTAGTTTCCTCGGATTCACTATTATCTCCAACCGAAACCCTACCATCAACATCACTTTCCGGAGCTCGATTCTCCAGCTCCGTTGAAATTCTGTTTTCTTCAAACCCTATTAAATCAACAGACTTATCACCGTCATTTGCACCATTGATCTCTTTCTCAAAACTACCAACGATACCAGCTCGAGAATCAGAGCTAACAACACCAGCGTTTCCTGAAACCCTAGCAATTGACTGAGACTCGTCTCCGATTAAATCAGTCTTTCGATCTAACTCGATATTGTTATTGTTCATCACGTTCGAAACCCTAGAAATTGAGTTCTTGAGGGTTTGGATATCAAAAAAAACAAATACCTTATGTTACTGTAGAGGTTGATAAATCAGCAAAATGAAGCGCCTTCAGGCGTTTGGATTCCAGGAAAACGCGAGAAACGGCGAGAAATTTGTGAAGAGCTTCGGGATTTGGAGATTACAGAGTGGATCACTGGGTGAAGAATTTTATTAGCTTCTGCTGCAACTTGGGCGCCCCAACCCGAGAAATCCGAATTCAGTTTGAATTTTTTTAAGGCTTAGATTAGATATTTTTAAATTTGGTATGAATTTGAATAAAAATTTAAAAATTTGAATTAAATTTAGATGGATTTGGGTAAAGACGTCAAATAATTCGAGCAATTTAAAGTCCGAATTATACATATATAGATATATAAAAATATTAAATATACATATAAATTATTAACCATTACATGATATTAAAATAATTTAAATTATTAAATTATATTGAATATATTATTATATATACGAATAAAATAAAATTTTCTTTTTTTTTTTTTACTCATAAATTGTAAGAACTACTACAGCGGCATATCTCTTACATTATATAAATTTATTTATTTTGGTGATATTACTTATTTTCTATATAAAAAAATTTAAATATAGTCAAATTTAAATAATTTAATAATGTAGCTAGAAAAAAAAAATTGAAATTCATTTACAACTCAGGCAATTCGGACAACTCGGACATTTCGGGTTCAACTCGAGTCAGGCTTGGACATGCAACCTCGGGTTACAATTCGGGTTTGGACAGGTCTGGGCAGGTCTCAGCACAACTTAAATTGGGCTTGGACAACCTCTCAACCGAATCAAACCCGCCCGAGTTGCACCCCTAACTCTGGAATTTGCGATTTAATTTTTCCATTTTTCGTACGATTTTGTAAGATTACGATTCTTATGCGCCACATCACTGAACAGTGGCACACACGTCATTTACCTTAAAATTGTAATTTCTGTTGGGCATGTATCAAATTTTTTTTTTAAAATTTGAATAATTTTTTTTTTTTTTAATATCAAGTATCCAAATGGAGAATTTTGTAACTTTATCAAATCATTGGTTGACTAGCTAGTAGAATTTTTTCACAAATTTTTATCTTGAGATTGTTATCCAGGAACATTCGGTGGTAAAAATCCAATGATAATGAATAGTGATTTGATGAAAAACATATTAGTCATCAGTTTGATGAAAAAAATATGAAATCTTAGATTTGATGAACTATTAAAGGAAGAAAAAGTAATTTTTTTCATTAAATTTAAATTTAATGATAGATATGAACCATTAAAAATGATCTCATTGATCAGATTTGAGACGAGTTTGTAATTTCTTGCTCCGTCTCATATTAGAGACAAATCGAATGTATGAAAGAATGGGGACATGATAATTGTATAACTTTAAAAGATATAAATATTAATAAAAAATATATATAATATGGAGAAATTATTGGAAAATCCCATTTGGGAGAGTTTTAGGCCATTTAGTCCTCTTTTTAGAATAATACATGTGGGAGTCCTCTTTTTGTGCGCATTGTGTTCAACATGATCCATTTCAGTTTTGTGGGTTGGTATTTCTGACATTTGTACCTTTTTATATTTGGTATTTGAAAACGTTTTTGGGAGGGTTTGATATGAATCCCTTTGATTACGTTGGTTTTGGTGTCGACGTTATAGAAGATCATATATTAGCAGATTTATAGGGATTGCAAGGTTCATCAATATTCGAATACTACGCAGAGGAAGGGTGAGGCAAGTTGTTCGAAGGGTGGTTTTAGTTTTGTGTTGAGTCGTTTGTTGTGTTCTGTAGTCCGTGGTGTAGCATTTTTTGAGTTCGTTGACGGTAATGTATTTGTTATTTTTTTTCTTTTGTTTTTGATTGTTGGGGAGGGGGGTGTGGGATGTTTGATTATCATGTGCGCGACATCCACATCATCCTGATTACTGTTTCGTTTGATACGCTCCAGCAGGACGTATAGTAATGGTATACGTGTAATGCATACTTGATGAACATGAGTTGCATTGTTTTTTTTTTTTTCTTCTTGTTTTCGTGTAGGAATGGGTGACTGTATGATGTTGTTGTGTTCGTGCGAGAATAGGAACATTGTTGTTATGGTGCGTGCTAATTTCACGTTTACCAGATTGACCACTTATGTGTGCGAACGTTTCTCAAAATTTAGAGCAAGGCAGACTTTGAAAACATGTTGTGTCTTGCCAAGTCATTTCGGCTAGATCACATCAAAGTCAATGTAGTAGTCCGTGGTGCAGCTCGGGGTGTCAAATGTGGAGGTAGTTTGGCACATGGGCATGATGACACAGGTGTTGACGTCGGGGAAATGGTCACAAATATTGATGAGAAGGCTGATTTGTTACCAAATTTTTGCCAACAAGCTGGTAAGGTGTTGTTGTCTGCGGATTAGGCAGGTGGCATAACTCATATCGAGCAATGTTTTGAGGGTACACTATCAAATGTGGGTTTCAATTTAGGTTCAGAAAGAATGACTCGGTTCGCATTACGGCGAAATGCATGTTTAGTGAGTCAAGGGGTGTTTGTGGTCCATCCATGCAAGGGTGTTAAATGTGAATAGGTATTTTTATCTGAAGAAATGGTGTCGTGACCACATGTATGGGTTCGCTGTGCGTACTGACAAAAACCTGAGGATGGGGTCTGAGCTTGTTACAGATGTTGTTGCGGAAAGTGTGCATGATAAATCATTGACTCGCCCTACCAATGTCAAATATGATTTCAAAAAAGTATACGGGTTGCAAATTAGTTACCGTGTAGCTTGGTTAGGGGTTGAAAAGGCCAGAGGAGAGCTTTATGGCGATCATTCCATATCATTTAACCAATTGCGTTGGTACAATAATGCCGTTATGGAATATAACCCCGGAAGTTATATTAATCTTGACTTCGATGAACACAATACACGTCGGTTTAATAGGTTGTTCATATCATTCAAAGCATACATGTATGGGCTTAACCACTATCGTCCGTTATTGTTTCTCGATGGTGCTTTTCTAAAAGGTTGATTTAAAGGCAACCTGCCTGCAGCTACTAGAAAAGATGGCAACCAAGGTAATGTTCTTCATAATTGTTTTGTATGTCATGGTTGTGTTTGATTATACGCACATTGGAGTGTTATACACACAGTGGTAGATATTGGGATTTACCTTTTTTTTTTTTGGGGGGGGCTTGTTTTCAAGTCTATTCCCAATGGCTTTTGCGATCATTGATTCTGAAAATGCAGCAAATTGGGCTTGGTTCTTACAAAATCTGGCTAATAGAGTTGATGGGGATCGGAACTTGACATTTGTTTCCGATCGGTACGTCGGTATCATTGAATCTTTGCCTACTATTTTCCTGTCTGCCCACCACGCTTTTTGTATGCAACATTTACAAAGGAATTTGAAGGATAAGATGAAATATGTGAACAAATTGTACCGTATTGGGTTGGTAAGTAAAATGCGGGAATGTGCATATGTACCAACCGTTACTGACTTTAATGAAAAAATGGAGGCGTTCATTAAGTCCAGGAGGCACATCGCTGTCAATTTCTTACAAGATCTAAAGTCGCACCACTAGGCGAACGCGTACTTCAAGTAACGGAACACGTAAACAACTTCATTTAATTTTCCCTCCCACCATGTTCATGACTTATTATTCCCCGTTTGACATTGAACATTACATATCACAAACCGCACACATTTGCAAGGGCAATCGTTATGGTAAGATGCGTTCGAACGCTGCAGAATCATTTAACTATTGGATAAAGGAAACACACCATCTACCAATCACCCGAATGGTTGACGCAATTAGGACATAGATTATGAATCAGGTGTCGGACCGTAGCGGAGCGTCAAGTTCGTGAGCTGGTATAATATGTCCGAAGATGGAGTACAGACTCAAAATGGTGTACAAGAAAGGAAGATCATGGACTGTTAGTCAATCTACCCTGTTCTGGTGGACATTGGTAGGCGTACATGCTCATGTTTCTAATAGCAGATCAACGAGCTCCCGTAAAAACATGCAGTGGTGGTTATCCGCAACTGCGACAGTGATTTGAATGCGTTGGTTAACCCTTATTTGCACGTCACCAACTATCAATCATCATACTCCCAAGCCATATTTCCGACACTAACAGTTGAGAAACCACAGGTTACTACCTCCAAGTGTGCGGCAACCACCCGGTAGACCAAAGAAAAAGACGATACCGTCAAAAAATGAAGAAGTGCAACAAATCCGATGTGGCCGTTGCGAACGATTAGGGAATCATAACAGGAAAACATGCAATGAACCATTATAGCGTCACAAATTATGCGGCAAGATGTTTAAGTTAACCCATTCCACAATGCTTTTATTTTTTCTTTTTAATTTCCTTCGTTACCAATAATATGTGTTAGTTTGTTTTCAATTTGACATGCAAAATAAATAAAGGTAGTTCGATTCATGGTTGGTGTTATGTTTTAATGTTGGGATACCTACCCATTCCATAGGGTTGTTACGTTTTCGTCTACTTTCCGTCCTTACGAAAAATATGTGTTAGTTCGTTTTCAATTTGACGTATTTTTCTTTTAATTTCCGTCATTACCAATAATTTGCGTTAGTTCATTTTCAATTTGACGTGCATAATTAATTTGGGTAGTTCGATTCATGGTTGGTGTTATGTTCCAATGTTGGGATACTTACGCATTCCACAGGGTTGTTACGTTTTTGTCTACCTTCTGTCTTTACCAAAAATATGTGTTAGTTTGTTTTCAATTTGACGTGCAAAATGAAATGTGCTTGGCCGATTCACCGTTGGTGTTATGTTTTGATGTTGGAATACATACCCATTTCACAAGACTGTTACGTTTTCTTTTAATTTCCCTCGTCAGCAGACATATGTTTTAGTTTGGTTTCAATGTGACGTGCAACACAAATTTGGATAGTTCGATTCACCGTTGGTGTTATGTTTTTGATGTTGGAGTACCTACCCATTCCATAAGGCTATCATGTTTTCGTTTAATTCCAGTCAATACCAATCATATGTTTTAGTTCATTTTCAATTTGACGTGTAGCGTAAATTGTGCTATCCCAGTTCACGGTCAGTGTTATGTCTTCTGTCGGTACCAATAATATGTGTTAGTTCATTTTCAAATTGACGTGTAGAATTAATTTGGATAGGTTGCGTCACATTTGGTGTGACGTTTTATTGTTGGAATACCTTTTCCCTGATTCTATAATAAATTACGTTTTATAGAATATGTGACTTGTGCCATAACACCAAAATTATAACAATCCCATACATTGAACTTTACCCAAAATGTAGCACCCACACAATTCCACCTGGTTTACAAAAATTACTATCGTAATACAAGAACGTGATGTTCATTTTTCAGATCGATTTTCTTCATTACCATCCCCGTTTACAAGTTCGGGCATGTTATTTGGGGAGGGAATATTGTTCAAATGCTAATGGACCACTAAACAACATGGGAGAATGACACTCGCAAGAGGGGTTCGATCCAAATGTGACCTTACAAACGGTTAACAACTTACATGCATTTGTGGGCTTGCCACATGCATGCCCAGCGTCAACGAACAATCAATAAAAAAGCACACACAAAAGCATGTAAGTAACTGCATTTCAACCGCATTCATTCACAACGAACAAAGTCATAACCATCGTCCACCTTTGTTCATAACCAGCCTCCTTATGTGAATTACCAACACCTGTAACATGCATACGAAATACATAAAAAAAAAAAACACATCCCACAATACATGCACCTGACACTATTACCTCCGTTTCGGATGGCCATCTAGACAAGTTCATGAACTGTGCAACTACTGTTTGCACTCTTCACATCACGAACACGACAATATATGATTAACCACAATTCAAACAAACAAACACAAACAAAGTTGATTGGGGGAAAAATAAATTCAGACAACCATAAACATTACCACACAAGCAGTTAATTTTCTTCAAAACAAAATGTAACATATAACCCGGACATTCCGGGTCGGTTAATCGAAAAATTGCCGCTATTCGAAAATCAATACCACCCAAATGTATCATCACAGTTTGTCTTATTAAATTGGAGGACAATTACCATGTGAAACAAAAGTAACCGTCCAAAACGAAACAGAACAAAACACTTCATCACCAAGCACATTAATCGCATGTCTGTCTTCCATCCCTTTTTGTGGGTCATTCACAAAAGCTTCCACCATAGTTGCACGTGCACTGATGCAAGTAGTACCTTCCATTGCCCTCTGGATCCCAATGTGGTGTACATATTGCCGCATTAAGTAACAAACGATGATTGCACAATCAGGACTGCCGTGGATGGACGTATCACACACAGACAAAAACAAGACATCAAAATCAGTAGCCAATGTAACCAAAACAATTTCACAACTAAAAATACTTACGTATCCAGTCGCTGCTGCGAATAATCAATAACAGCCTCTAGCACCATGTCCCGATCAGCGGTACAAACAATTTCATCCTTTGCGGCTGTCTGGCATGTTCGGCAAACATATTCTAGTACATTTCATTTATATTACATTAACCAACAACCAAGTGTCACACAACGCCTCAACATTTACATATGCAACACACAACTTCACAGAAAAATACAAAATGCACAATGATACTGTAACAGTTTATGAAAATACATACCAGAATTGATACTACATTGTAATGTATGTCTTCCGAACCAGTGCGTGGCCTAAGCAAATTGTAATGTTTCCACGACCCATTTTCTGTATCGTACACCACTAACATCCAATGGCGTTTGTGGCAAATAGGGAAATGTAAGTATCTACAACCAACGCAAGCGCAGAGTTGGCCTCCAGGTATCGATCCCTTGACGTTTCACTTACATTTACTACTATATCCTGCATTCCATTATGTGACCACCATTTCAAAAAACAACAACAACATACCTTAAAACCAGAATTACGTGGAGTGGGAATAAAAATAAAAAAAACAAACCAGACGTATGCCACTGAAGAAATATAACTTCTCCGGAAAAACCAATCCCGCTGCAAGCACATTCTGTTTGCTCACCAAAAGCTCTGCGCATGCATCGACCACCTGCCACCAACCAACTACACATTTAGCACAATTATTCACTACACTAACACTACAACGGTAATAGATGCGACACCACAAGCATGTTGAACAAGGTGCCACAGTGTACAGTTAAAATGCATGCATACGTAGTTCAAGCTACTGTGCGCGACATACATTTCCCCTAGTTACAAAGTGTTTGACTAAATTTTTAATGTTTGAAAAGTAGACAAACACATCTTTGTTACCACCGGTCCAAATGACAGCCCTAAAAAAATACCACACATTAGATAGTGACAACCACAAAACAAAATGAAATCAAATAAAAAAAATTTGCCAAACACGACTCACTTGTCTCCATCCCGCTCATATGTTGTGCTAAGTTTACGTTTTACATCCTCTTTCATTAATTTCCAGACAGCAAAACGATTATTCAGCCCAAACCCCTACCTCTTCTTGTTATACGCATCAACGTCGTTAACAACTACAACTTTATCGCACAAATCAATATTAAAATTAATACCACCCTTGCTAACTGCACGTTGCCCCTCACTTCCATCCACATGACGAAGTCGCCCCCGAAGCATAGGATACTCAAATTCCAGCAACTTCTTTTCCCGCCTCACCTTCTCTTTGATTTTCTTGACAAATGAGTTTTGTAAAGCAGAGCCTACCGATACCTTAACAAGCGTTCTACCTACCATTTGCAATTCTGTTCGGTTCCCACCATCGGCAACAAAAGTTTCTGCTTATAACACTTTCCCACTTGCCGCTCCTAATTCCATCCGATTTTCGATGCCAACATTGTCTCAACCCACAACTTTCTAAGTAACATCATGGATCATCTCCTCTGCATTTTCTGCATCCCCAAAGGCAAATGAGTCTATCTCGCTCTTGGTGTCAACCCTGTGTGCACCTTCTCCAGTGGGATTTGTATCTGACAAAGCGAGTTTCTCCTCAAGCTCGGTTATAGTGCTCCTCATATCACTAATAACACCTGTCATCTGTGCTATTTCATCCTCTTTCACTTTCAGGCAACCGTTGAACACAACAAACATATTTGAAGCTTGTTGTTCAAGTGCAGTCATTAGTTTTGAAACCTGGTCCTCCAACTTTGCAATCACAAAATCTTTGCTTTTGTTCTCCGACTCTAGAGCAAAAAAATTCCTCTGTGCATCCTCAATGGGGTTTGGAACCAATGGGCCATCAGAATTTGTCAAAAATCAAACTCCATCATCTCCCGTTTTAGCTACCTTTTTGTTTTTACCAATTGGTGGTTCATCTGCCAACTGTGTCTTTACCTGCATTCTAGATGGGACTCCTCCGATAACCACATTCATATCAGATTTCCTTCCATCTATTGTCTTCTTATCCATGTGTACGTCATCAAACATGTTAACCTTATCTACGAAGTCATCATCACTCTAGTCCACCATGTCATTACCACTCAGCAATTGCTCCATTTCGTATACCAACACTTGCAATCTACCTGGTACCACCTACTTATACAACCCACAACTATACAATTACACACAAATGCATATACGTTTCAAACAACCATGCTAAATGTCACCAAACTTAAGGCACAAAGGTGGCAGATCACCTCAAAACTGTCAACATCATCCAACGTCACATTCCACATCTTTGTCAACAAAGTGTCAACATACCACTTTAGAAATCTGGGAAACACTCCGGGCTTGTCGGCCACCTCCAACGACGTGTGTTCGCATAGGAAATATTGCATCGAAAAGGGAAATAAAAAATACTACCATGCAGTCCATAACATAGTACACCCACAGAAAAGCACAAAACCCAAAACAAACCAACTGTCTTACTTACCAGCAATACGATGATGCATCCAGTAACTTTTTTAGAGGTACGATGGAACTCTTTCACTAACCCCATCACCGTGTTCCGTATCGCACCAGTCTAATTGTACAACTTCATTGAATCCAATTTATCTATAATACGAATAAACGTTCAGCTCACAGATTCCCTCGATGTCGAGAAAAATTCACACAAACATACAACGTTATCAACTTCACGGCATCCTCAACGTCTCTTGCAAAATGTGCCACACACTGTGTAAAAAAAAAGGGTCTTCACAAGCTTTGAACTAATACGGCTCATGGACCCACATCTTCGTTACATGAAGTCGGACAGTGCGCGCTGCCCAGGAGTCATCACTAACGGCTGACCACCACATTGCAACCCAAATATCAATCTGATGTCGCTGTCCTTCAGCGTCAGCATGCCATTTTCAACATGAAAACAACCAGGATCCGGCACGTACGTCTGTATCAGTTTGAACACTAACTCATCACATTTTCTGAACTCGTGTGGTTTTAGATCATTCTCCTGAATGGCTTCAAACATCAACCAGAATGGGGTCCTCCTCAGGTGGACACAGTGGGCCTCTGTCAATCCTACTGTGGTTACAATTTTCACGATCTCTACAATGTTGGACCGATAATTTAAACAGATTTTTCGAGGAACCACGGCTGCAGGCGCACTTCTGATATGGTTTTACTTGTTTGAACAATATACGTCCTTGAATCCTAGGACCAATCTTCTTCGACAGTGACCCAACAACAACATAAAGGCAGGTCCTATCTCTTGAACGCGTGCACGGGCTCGATGTCATCACACCTCCTGCAATACAAAAGCCAAAAAACAATTCACATTAATTATGCACATTACACACATTCAGCTGGCACATCTAACTCCATTGTCAACACACAATTATGTAACTACATATCATACGCCTCAACAAATATAATGCCACCACACCCCACATTACTACTACAACACATCTATGACAGCCATAACACACCATACTTCCCCACAACACACAAAACCAACATACATACCCACAACAAATTGGACACGCATACAGTACAATAAAAACCACACCACCACTACATGACACCATGGGCTGTGCTTGCACGCATACACAACTAACTACCGTATTCCCTTCTTAACAAATACAACAAAACAACAACACCAACAAACATGACCAAACAAACATCCATGTACATTACCACACACAAACCATCACAACACCAACTAAACTGTCATGACCCGAACCCGCCCCTATGGGTTAAGGACATAACCGGCCAGCAATCTTGAGATTACCTACAGCCTCATATTCTACAGACAGAACTTGTCAGAGTAAAGGGGCCAAATGGAAGCAAAAATTAAAAAATTTGTCCATAGAGCCGTGCTTATATGCACATCAAACAGACCATATTCAGTTACGTTAATAACCCACCTCAAAATTACAGTTTCACAAAATTCATTACAGACAGGATCATTCAAAACGAGTCAACCTATGACAGGCTATTTACAGATATACACTAGGCCCTTGCCAACAAGACAAAACATAAGTACATAGCAAAAAGGCAAGGTAGGTCTCAAGAGTGAGACGCAAGGCTGACTTTCCCAAAACTCGGATTTCTCCTAGCAGACTTCACTGGGGCTGGGTTTGGACTTCCCTTGGCTCACCTACAAACACATGAATGAGTGTGAGCGATAGCCCAGTGAATAATATCAAACATGACAATTATATGACAATATGTAGAACAACATGCTTCAAACGGCCTTGGGCCCAATTCATACTTCTATTTAACACGGATATATATATACTTATACAAAATTTAGATCAAGTGACTGTAGTTCCAACATACTGGCCTTTGGCCCATTCAGGTTTCCATTCTTGTCAAAACGGCCTCCGGCCCATTCATTTATGTCAAAACGGCCTTCGGCCCATCCATTTACGTCAAAACGGCTTTTAGCCCACTCATTCATGACGGAACGACCTTCGGTCCATTCATATTCATCTAAACGACCTTTGGTCCATTCATATACATCAAAACGACCTTCGGTCCATTCTTTCTTATCAAAACGACCTTTGGTCCATTCATATACATCAAAACGACCTTCGGTCCATTCTTTCTTATCAAAGCGACCTTTGGTCCATTCATATACATCAAAACGACCTTCGGTCCATTCTTTCTTATCAAAACGACCTTTGGTCCATTCATTGATTCTTGTCAGACTTTAGTCCACAATCCCAATTAACAGCTCATAAAGTTTATAAGGGAATAACAATTGGACATTGACAAACTTTCAAATATTGATATTACTCACAGTGATCAGCTTGTTGATTTGCCCTGGAGCTTGACCCTACACGTTTCATGAACACAAAAGGGTCATTAACAGTTCAATCCGTTCTTTAATTCACATATTCCTCTTTAGGCTTTATTATTATCTCATTAACTCATTTACAATGCTTAACATATGCCTAAGAGTGCTTGCAAGTGAAACAGAACGGAAAACAGAACACAAAATGCAAAAACAGGATTTCAGAAAATAGGGTCCCCGCTCAAGCGTGAACTTCCCCGCTCGAGCGGACCCTCAAGGCCTGCAAAAGTGCTGGTTGCATCAAAAATACGCTCGAGCGTGAAATAGGACGCTCGAGCGGAAGGCCTGTCAAAATAGCTCCCACGCTCGAGCGTTAATTACCACGCTCGAGCGGACATTAAGTCTGCAAAAAGTACTGGGAGCACGCATTTCCCGCTCGAGCGTCAGGTTCCCCGCTCGAGCGGACCTCAAAATTCTGGAAAACCCAGAACTGTGTTCTTGAGCTTCAACTCGAAATTCAAAGGTTCAAGATGCATGATTTCGGCTCAAATATCATAGAAACATACACTAACATGGCATAAACCCTAAGTTACAACATAATGAAGCTCAATCCCAAGAATTACTTACATGCATGGCCCATTTTGACTCAAATTCATTTTCCAACATAATTAATTCATGCATTCCCACTTCACATCTTCATCAATCATGCATGCATGCCAATCCTTGACTCCATTTCTATTACAATTGGTACAAATGGTGCTCATAACCATGAAGCTCGACCAAACCATACTTGCATGTATGATTCGACACCCAATTTCTCATATTCTACTCCTCACATGCTTGATATTATGCAATTTCATGGCAATTCTATGCATGCATGTGCATATAAACTTCAATTTCATCATACTCAATACCATTCATGTTCTTGATCAGATATTCTCTTCGAATTAACATTATTACATGCACAAATTCATGAATTAAGGGTTGATCACTCACCTAGAAGCTTCAATCTCCACCCGTTCTTGTTAATTCTAGAGTGTAGCTTCCCAATCCACAATCTTGAATCAAAATGCCCAATGGTGCTTCCCCTCTCTCTCAAAGTCGACTCTCTCTTTTCTAGAGAGTTAAACTCCAGCCAAAATGATATAAGGAGGAGAATTGAATGTAACAAGGGCCCTTGTATGGCCCCACTAACTTAAAATTATTAATATTAAATAATTGAGGCACTAGACCCTCAATTTAATCAGTTTAATCTGACCCGAATAAATTTCCAATTAAGTTTCACCGTAGGCTCTAAAATTTATGCCAATCACAATGGCGTAATCAATTTCGGGTTCTGTGGCCGATAGGGCCCTCAATTTAATTTCCAAAGTAGGTTACTCAAACGGATATTCCTACAGTGAACAGATAGAATTGCAAAATCACATATATTCACATAATGGCACATAAAGTCAGGCTGAACACCTAATCGTATTCAAATTAAGGACCAATTTAGCATAATGCAGAACAGGGGTATCACATAAACCATACTCCCAACTTGGGCACACACATGCCACTTTAAACCCCTACTCCCAGAACACACACACATTATTCTGTCGCGATATTCCTCTATATATGTGACACGAACAAACCTACACCAAAAAGCACCCACAAAAAAAAACACTCCCACACTCAACATTATCATAGTCTAAACGCACACCAACCCCCGAAACAAAGAACCATTTCCCCCCACCCTCACCCACAACACCCACACACCTACACTACACCCACCAATCCATAACCTCCAAACCCAAAATAGTAGGAACACACACAAAATTCTCATAATGTTAAACAAAAGGACACCGTCATTTTCAAAACCCCATCATGACCAACACTTACACACCATACACTAAACATGTAAAAGACTGCATGACAACACATTCATAACCAACACTGTTCACATAATCGAAAATGGGAGATATGGACACTTACTGCGTCGCGTCGTCGTCATCGGATTTGGATTGGTAAATCTTTAATGTACTACCAAGAACACCTATCAAACTCGCCAAGTACACCAACCCTCGCCAATAAACTATGATGTTACATTCGCCGCTACAGATTCAATTGGATTTGGGGGTATTGGGTTGTTGTACATATTCCACGCTTGGGCATTTTCATTCCATATCTACATCACCAAATCTGGAATGATTTACAACAAATCCAAACCCCCTTCCCACACTTTCGCCGTAGATTATGTGCTGCAGTTCACACATCCCTGTCGCTAGTAACAACCCCGGCACCCTAACATTCACACCCCGCCAACTTTTTAGTCGCCTCCACAACCTGCGCTACGTGTAAGTGATGAACGTGGATTATTGGAATGTGGGAGACGACACTCCGAAATGACGTTGGAAAACCCTAAATACCAAAACCACACGCAATACTTTAGTTCACCGAATTCCAACACAGGCACCTGAGGAGTTGATCGCAATAACCAAAATGTGGAAATAAGAAACTAAACCAATTTGTGTGTAATATCTAAATGTGGGCCAGCCCAAAACACTACCAATCCAAAAAACCCTATAGTGCATTTTTTCAAAACGTTCCATCTACGCCAATCAAGGAACCATTATTTCCCAAAACTAATACCCATTTCAAAAGGACAAAAACATAAACAAACACATAATGGGACCTCTGTGTGTACAAATAAAAATATGGGAGTGATTAGTTTCTAATTCCACATTATGGGATTTATGGGTCAATTATATAATATAGTATTATTATGAATATTGGTTTATAATTAATGAAAGTTAAAACATATGATATAAAAAATAAATAAGTGAAAATGAATATATTTTGAATTTTAATTTTATAATATTAAAAAAATAAATAATATATGTATTATATATATGAATACATTTAGTAAATACAACAACGATTAAGACTCCCAATTTTGGGGATCTCCATGACCCCAAAATGATTTGGATCACTCATGTGAGAGAGATAGGAAAAAAAAATTTGGAGTTGCCGGGTAGCTCGAAAAAATTATTGCCCGAATGGCTCAATTGTCGGAAACAACGTCATTTTGACTTCTTTTTCCCCCCCCTCTCTCTGCTGCCTCTTCTTCCTTTCCCCTAGGCAATCTGAAAAATTACAAGAAGAAGAAGAAAAGCCCAAAAAAATCAAACGGTCCCAAAATCTAATCTGAGAAAAAAAATCAAAAATCTAAATCTAAAATCAAAACCAATTTCAACAGCAAATTCAGCACACACACACACAAAAGAAGAAGAAGAAGAAAAGCAACCCCAATTTTAGCCAAAAAAACCCCTAATTTCAGCACAAAATAACCCTAATTTCAGTACCAAAACAACACCAAAACAGTAGCAATTTGAGCAAAACCCATGTCCAAAACCCACAAAAGCCATCAAAATAGAAACATAATCTACTTATTATTATTATTATTATCAGCCTTTGGAGCACCATGAAGACCAAAGAAGTAACCCTGAGGGTTGTTCTCAAAACCAGTTCTTGATATATATGCTCCATCTCAAAACCAGTTCTTGATATATATGTTCTGTCTGCGAGTCGACACCAGTAGCTCACAATCTATCTCTACGTGTTCACAGAGATGGATGTATACAGATTTGTTCCCCCTCTCTATTTTTCTTCTTCTTTTCCTCCTCATTCTCTCCATCTTTTTTTTCCCCTTCTCCTTCTCTTCCTCCTCCTTCTCTCCATCTTTTCTCTTTTTCTTCTGTCTATTCTATCTATTTCAGAGAAGGAAAGAACATGAGGGGAAAAAAAAAAAGAATACCCAAAATGACATTGTTTTTGGGTATTTGAGCTATTTCGGGTCAATTTTTTTCGAGTTACGAAGTATTATTCAAAAATAAATAAATACATGAATAGTCTAGATCATTTTGAGGGTCATGAGGTTCCCAAAAATAGAAGCCTCAATCATTTTTGTAGTAAATATAAATAAGCAAGGGAGTGTTAGAACATGATAGGGGAAGTAAAATTTATTTCTGCCTCACTTACACTTTAGCACATGAAAAATACATGCAGGGTGGACGAGATGTGGGAGTGAAAAAAAAATGGCCATCTCTATTCTTGACTCCAATTTTGTTCAAATTTTAAACTACGTTTGTTTCAATTGATAATCAGTATGTTTGGTTTGAATTTTTTGGATTAAGTTTTTTAAAAATTGAGTTTTTTAGTTTTCATATTTTTTTGTTTTTAGTGAATATTATTAAAATTTTAAACATGTTTTTTACTTTTTTAAATGCACCTTATTTAGATGTATCTAAAAGTAAAAAATTTGTGAAAAAATATTTTTAAAAATTAATAAATACAAAAAAATACAAAAAAAAATATACTGAATTCTTATATTTTTTTTGTATTTTTGGTATTTAGTGAATTTTTTAAATATTTTTTTACTTTTTAGGTGTATTTATGTTAGGTGTGTCTAAAAAACAAAAAAAAATTACTTAAAATATTAAAAAAATTCAATAAAAACAAAAAAAAATATGAAAAATAAGAAAGTAGAATTTTCTGAAAGGTGTTTTTGAAAAAATAGAATCAAGCAAGCTATTTTTAATGAAAAATATTTTTTAAATGTCTAGTGGTGATGGCTGCCGTAGTACTATGGTGACATTGGTTATTGGAAAAGGAAAATGAGTGAGAGCACTGATTAGTGCTATCACTAATGATATGACAGTGAATCCTATTAGGAATGATTTGATGTTTTGACCTTGGTGTTATATTTTTTTTTCTTTTTTTATTGAGTGTCATGTCATTAGTAGTCTTTTTAAAGTTCCAAAATTAGTAGTCTCTATCATTGTTGATTGGAAAATGTTTTCCTCCTTTTAGAAAGCGAAAAATATTGTTTACAAATAGGCTTATGTTATGTGGATCATGAAAAAAAAAATTTGTTGACTTTTCATTTTTTACCAAATATCATAAAATACAAAAAAAACATTTAGGGTAAGAGTCAAACAAGATTAATTTGTTGGGACTTTTATGTTCAAATAAATCTAATTTGTTTGGATTTTTTTTCTTGTCCGAATGTCCAAAAATTGATTAATTAGTAACATTTCAAGTTGGTTCAACCATATAAAATCCAAATGTTTTAAGTTTAAATTATTTTGAAAAAATGGTGAAAAGTTATTTTTTAATTTTTTTTGACAAAACGTGAGAAATAATGCAACCTAAAATGGATTAAAAACTAAAAGATGATTTTTAACCATCTCTCCAAAATAATCCTGTTTAGGTAGACAATTAGCATTTTTGGAGATAAAATTAATATTATTTGATATGTTTAAATAAAATAATTAGAGTTACAGATTTTGTTTTTAACAAATACAAGTGATTTTAAAATAAAGATTTTCAAATCGAAAATTTTTTGAACCTATATCTCAAATTCTTGTTTATAAAAAATTCATGTCGTTTCGTAAAATATATTGCAAAATGTTTTGAAGGTATGTTTTCTAAACGTGATTTCAAAAAATAACATGAGTTTAAGCATTACATTTAAAACTATTTCAATTTAAACAAAATAAAAATAAAAATGAAAAATTTACATTTGGTAAAACTAAAATATAAAAAAATAATAATTGTAAAAATGTCAGTTATAAAGTTTTAGTTACATTAAACTAAATTAAAAGCAACCCTAAATTCTAAATTTTGAATGAGGGCAACCTGATTAGGATTTTATTTTTTTTTAAAGATTCTTCTGCGCTAGAAGCCTCTAAAAATTTAAAAATGTATAGATCAATTTTGAAAGAAAAAAAAATTCACTAAAGATAAATTTAATTTTGTTTTTTACAGTTTAATATCTTGTTACTTAGAAAAACCCCATCTTTCAAGATGGAATTTAAAGAACCACAAACGAGCGCAGAACCGAAAATACTTCAAATTTCATTTTATTTTTATAATTACCCTGCAATAAAATTGGCAAACAATAAAATTCTATACTTCAACTCAATAATTTTGTCACTACAAACACAATCTCTAAATAAAAATCGCAAAAATATATCACCAATAATCACATTTAATTACAGACCTGAAATTACAAAACATGTAATGATATGCATAAACCTAATAGAGGTCCCTCTGGCCAAGTGAACCTGAGACATCTTATTTCTGTATCTGAAAAGAACTGGGTTAAGAGAAACAAAAATACTCGAAGAACCAAAAAAAAAAAAATTGGATTGAGGCGCAAACCTAGCAATTGCTGTGTATTTGGGTTTATATTTTCAGTCTTCAGGAGCGTTTTGGTTAGGAGGAGTTCCGGCAAGCCAACCCCACACGCCACCAGAGCTCTGTCTCTGCTTTGCACTGAAGGCAGCTTGTTCAGAAGCAGCCTTTTGTCGTTGAAGAAGTTCAAGTTCCTTTTGTAGGGTCTCCATTGTTTGCAGCTTTTGTCGGAGCTCTGCTACATCGACCTGTAGGTCCAAAGAAGGATTAGGGTTGCACCACTTTCCAGTGAAGGAAAATATTTGAAGAGGTTTGGTCCTCCTAGATAACATTATTCAAAAAATGAAGGCGGCAGCCCTTCAGTAGAGCCCCCCCCCCCCCCCAAAAAAAAAAAAAAAAAAAAAAAAAAAAATTATTTGGATAGCATAGACATGCGACAAAATATGACATAAGATGGACACACCAGCATGACAATTTTGACATGACAAGTTGGGGCTATGCTCAAAATATGTAGTTTTAAATATTTATTATACATTAAAGGAGGGATTAATATATATAAATTTGTATTATTTTTTCTTTTATCAATGAATCTCAAGTTATTTTGTTCAAAAATTTGTAACAAATTTCATGTGTCCAAGTGTCCAAAGTGTATATGGGTCTAAATTACTTTAAAAACATAATAGGACATGTTTGTACGTGTGCCAACATATGTCCGACACAATCGTACTTCCTTCTTAAAAATGTTTGTGCTTCTTGGTTTGGATCTCATGGCGAGCAAACAAAAAAAGGAAAAAATATTAACTCTATCCTTTTTTTTGTTGGCGCAAATCCAACTTAAAGTTTGAATGTTTAAAAGGTAATTTATTTTTTGATGAGGGTTTTTTTTTTTTTTTTTTTTTTCCCCGTTAAGAACGTTTTTTGAGGGTTTGAAAAGGAAATGCAGTGGTTATTTACCAAATCATTTATATAATCTTCTTTCCCAGCAAAGGATTATCTAATTGGACTAATCAAGCAATATTCCATCAACTATCAAACACAAAAGCTTAACATTATAAGCACGTACCTCGAGTTTGAAACATCTCGACTGCTCAGCAGCTAGCTGTCCACGCACAGATTGAAGCTCCTGCAGTGTCAATTTCAGTATATGTCATTGGAATTTGGTTGAACATACCATCACCTCATGCATATGAGAAGTAAGATTTTTGGTGGAATAAAATATAAAACTTAATCTGCTCCTCTTTTACTGAAACAATAATTTTGGCTGGCAAGCTAAGCATGGACACAGACACAAGACACAGTGATTTTAAAATATTGGGGATACAGACATGGTGAGGACATGACAATAATTATATATATATATATATATTTGCTATGCAAATTAATATAATATCCACAAACAATCAAAATTAACAAAATCTAACACTAATTCAATATATATAACGTCACTCTCAAGTTAACTCTTTACCATTTATGTCTTTTCTATGGATGATCTATTCATTATTTAAATCTAAGCAAAAAGTAATAAACATTCAACATCCAACATCCATTAAAAGCACTAAAGAATAGAGGGGAAAAAATAGTTGTGTGTCCCTGAAAAATAAATAAATAAATAAAATAAAATAAAGGGACACATCACGTGGTGTGTCCCCCATACATGTCCCCATGGCCACACAGCTATGGCACCTGTTTTGAAGTGTTAGTGCTCCATAGCTAGTGAGCAACAATCTGGCTAACTAGATGGGGTTGCCTTCTCAAACAACTACATTTCTAGTGAACTCCACAAACCCTGATTTAAAGCAAGTTTTTATGATTTGTTTCCATATTTGACATTGCAGCCAAAGTAAAAGAGGCTGTTATTTCATACTTTCTTAATGAATCAAAGGAATTTTTTTTTTTTTTTTTTTTTTTTTGAAAACTGAAAGAAATTGTAAAAATCAAAATACATTCAGTCCGTCTGAAAATCTTAAAAAAATACGCCATTTTCTTAACAGAGGAAAAAAGATTGGCTAAATCTTCTGCAGGAAACAAAACTAGTATTGCCTCGGGTGAAAAGGAGATGGGTGACATTTTCAGAAATTTCACAACAAAATTTCCATCAAGATTTATGAAACTTAAAAAACATACTTTCATTAAATAAGGATTCTGCCATTTTCATTAAAAAAAAGTGCTTCCCATCAGGATTCTGTCACAAGGACAATAATTTTGTAGCAATCATCTCCCAAAAAAACTCATCCATTAAATAAACACAAGAAGTTACCTTATACAAATCTGAGTTACGTGCCCCAGATTCGACTAACTCTTGCTTTAGCTGAAGAGACTGCATCTTCTCCTTGCTGAGTGATGATTCTAATTCTTCTTTCCCTGCCTTGAGGGTTGCTATAAGAGGTTCATTGCTTTCTTCGCTTCTAGTTCTCTGCATGATATTCTCATGAATATAAGCACAAAGATGCAGAATGGCAAGAATTAAAAGATACAGAAGTTAAACTGGCATCAGGAATAAGGTAGAGTCCAAAGTGTTGGGATTCTCTCCAGTGGGGAACCCAACTGAAGAGTGTTGTTGGGCCTTGGTGGGCTCACCATGGGATCCACCTCAATGATATAAACCGTTCATCTTGTAGGGCTCTTTGATCAGATCAACCATGAAAAAATCAAATTGATTGGACAACTGTAGCCACATGATCGGATCACATTTGTCTTCAAAAAAATGAACAAGTATAATTTTGAGAATAGACCATTCATTTTTTAGAATAGACCGTTCATTTTTTGAAGACAAATGTGATCAGTATATTTTTTGGAAGGATGATTTGATCAGAGAGACCTACCAAATGAACGGTTCGGATCATCACGGTGAATCTCGTGGTGGGCCCACCAAAGCCCAAAGCACCCTCCAGTTAGGACTACCAACCGAAGAGAATCCCATTCCAATGCAAAAAAATGGCAGCAAACCCAAGCTACTGTCACAAATGTCATAAGTTACTGGTAACTAAGGAATTGAAGCATAATGAACAAATTTGAATGGGGAAGAGTAAATTACATTTTAATACATAAAAACATATGTATAGAATTTGGTAGTCTAGAATTGTTGGAAATTGTTTTAACATTTAAAAAATTAAGGACTTATTCATCATATTTACATTGGGTGGGGGACAAAAAGGAGCATGTATTATTCAGATTATCAAAAAATTATGATGATATTATGAACTGTTAGATATTACATTTGAAAAGTTCATACGATTTTCTCACAACTCTACTAATAATATGACCAAAAAAGTGCAGTTGTCCGAAACATTTTAAATTTTCATACTAATTGCTTATAATCCAAGAGTAATTGTTGCTATTTAAATATACATAGAAACTCCGAAAATCCAGTAATATATTAATTTTCTTTAACAAAGACAATACTTGGAGTTAAGAATTATGTATCCAGTTGAATGCAAACTATATCACAACCGTATTGATAGAAAATTCATAGGAGCAGATATCAATGGGAGGTCTGCAATATTGCAATACCATTGGATCTGAATCAACATTGTCCATGAGAATCTCCCTTATTTTTCCTTCTTGGCCCGCTTCAAATTCAGATTCCACGTCTCTGGTTGCAGCATTATGAATAGCTGACACACTGTCAGGTACAGGAGTCTCCACCATTTTTGATTGCAAGGCTGATTTGTGACTCGGTTTAAGGACGTTAACCTAACAGCAATAATATAACCAAATTTAGGAGAAGGAAACAAAGCATGATAAGCCGTGCGAAAGCAGTTGAAGATTACTCTTGACCTCATTGTTGTACCGCCCATTATAACCTCCAAAAGATATTAGGATATCTTCACCATTGTAGGAGCTCACGACCAAACTCAAGCCCTGTGATGGACACAATTCAAATAGTTACTTTTTGTTATTTAATAGCCCGGAAATAAAGGCAGCTCAATTAAATTATCATTATTTTTTAATTGTGGACAATAATTCATACATCCATCATAACTTCCAAAATTCTCAATTATACTAATGGTCCCATATAATGTCATTATATGATACGGACCATGGTTTGGTTTGGTGGAGTATATATGAAAAAAGGAAAGAACAAGTTGAGTTATGTTATCATGTTTCACCCAATCAACAAAAGGGTTGAACAGCAGATCCAGTCAAACTTACAAAATGATTAAATAGTCCAGTCTACATTTAAATGGTATACAACTGTAGATTCAAGTAAAAAAAAACTAAAAACACACCATGCTTTGGAAATGAAATGTACATGATGCTAATATGTTTCAAAGTTAATCAAGCTTTTTGTTCAGTAATCTTATTTTCAGAAGAATGATGATATACATTACTATTGTAGTTTTGATTTAATGCTACGCATTGGGTTTTGGCTCACTCCTCTTCCCTATATATTTGTAGGCGATGATGGTGCTTGAAGGCTTTATAATTCAAGCTTTGTGAATATGATGTAAAGACTCGTATGCTCTAGCCTTTGCAAGAAAAAGGCTTAGCATTGTGAAGTCATTGTTCATATTGAGCAAAATAGTTAGGGTTGTAATATTCATGATGATGACGATCATCATCACCTCAGAAGCTAATAAGAGAATTTTGGGTCAGTTTATTACGCAGAAAGCTAAATCAACCTGGTATATACATTTAAGACTATTAGGAAAGACATCAGTTAACAGGAAGTTGTCCTTCAACTTAGAAATGTTCAATTCAACCTAGATATCCTTCCTATCTTTTAAAATAGTGTAATGCATGTGAAAACAAATTCTGCAACCTAAATTGAGATGCCCTACAGGTTGTTAAGTTTACAGATAGATTGATTTAAAAAAATCCTCCAATCAAAACACCTCACTGGCAAGAGGAACACGTCCTTGAACAGTAGTTACAACAGACCAAACCAGCGTAGACATGTTGAGGACAACAGTTTCTGAGACCCCTGCAAAAAGTTAAAAAGAAGGAATAAACACCAAACAGGAGTGGTAGCATATACAAAGCATTTTCACCAAAAACTACAACAGATTTTTATCTTCACTGAACACCAAGAATTTTCGAAGATTACCACAATCATCAAGCAAATTTTTTCAAATTATCCTAAATTTATGAAATTTTTTTTTTTTTTAATTTTTACTTTTAAATCATGCAAAATGAGCCATTGAACAGAATAAAATATCAAGTGCTTCATGGTCAAGGATGTACATTCATTTCCAATATCAAGAAAGCAAGGACATTTTCCATACATGCATCTGGTTCTACAAGAAGAAAATTTGCTCACATGTAAGCTAGCATATCAAATTCCAATGGGTGTTCAAGTGCATGAAACGAGGCATTCCCTTTATTCTCAACACAAAAAATGTCACTCTATGAAGACAAGTTTGCAATATGACATTTGTCATATCAGATGCAATAAAAGATTTGACTCATGGGAAAAAGTTGTGATGATAACAGTATTCCACTTCTTGCAGCTTCTAAATGTGTATATTGTAATGCTATTTGATTGGCATCGCAACCCAGCAAGTAGAATCATCATCATCCAGAGGGTAAAAAACCACTAGTCTCATGAGGTTAAGGTGGGTCTTGAGGAAGGTTTGACACCAAAAGCTCCTACAACACTCATGTGATCTTTCAACGACAAGACTAGATCCCTGTACAGGCAGTTCAAATTCCCAGGGTCCTTTAACAATAATGAGATTCATTATCAATGACAGCGGACCATTCCCATCAAGAAGTTTTGGTTTCAAACTTGACTTACCCAAACCCCACATCAAGTTATTTTCTTTTCTTTATTTTTGTAAGTACTTTCACTAACTAATATTTCAGGTTGACTACTAGGCATCAGCTAGCAGGCCTCTAGATATAAGGAACCAACACATATCAATCTCATATCTAAATAAGTTTTCAAATACATACCACTTCTATTGTCACCACCACCAACAATAAACCAGTTCTCACCAACTGTCACACCTGCATGCCCAGCCCGGGGACTTGGTATCTCACCCTGTTGTGTAGGTCTTGACCATTCCATCTTCAACATCCAATTACACGATCAATGTATATAAGATTCAAATTATACCATGAGAAAAATATTAAAGACAGATATCCTACCGCTTGCAAATCAAGGACATGCAGATCATTGAAGCAAGTAGCATGTGAACCCCCGCCAAAAATAAGAAGGTAACGCTCTGCATGGACAGCTGCAGCATGATCGGACCTTGGGGAAGGCGGCACCCCCCTACAAAAATAATGAAGAAAATTAAACATCAACAGACTTGCAAATTTAGGCCTCATTTGACAACTGCCTCTTTTAGCCAAAAAGTCAAAAAGTTACAAAAAAAATCAAAAAGCCAACAACTCATACCAAAAAGTCAAAGATTCCCTTTTCTCTCTACTTTTTGCACAACTTTTCGTAAAAAGCCAAAAAGTCATTCCAAACATACTAGTTTTTTTTACATCACATTTTATCCAAAAAGCCAAAAAGTTAATAAAAAAACCTGTTCCCAAACGAGGCCTTAATCATAAATTAAAACACTTGGTTCCATTTCAAAACATAGTGAAAAGCTTTTGTTGGAAAATCTAGTTAGGAGTAACTTCTTGTATTTTTATTTTTCAACTAAGGACATGTTTGATTGGATAGATTAGAGCATGGAATTGAGATTATTAATCCGTGAGCCCAATTATCCTATATTTGTTTTAACACTTTGGTTTAAGATAATTAATCCAATGGATAATTAATACAACAAATTTGTAGGATTATTAGTAATGGAGTACGGGTGGGATTATTAATCCAATGGATAATTTATCCTATTAATCCAATTGGATAGTGAATACCACACTAATTTTGATAGGATTATTAATACCTCACCATTAGTCTTGTGAATCAAACATGGCCTAAGAGTATAACTATGGGAAAAATATGTGGTGTTTGGGGAAGTTGGTAAAAAGCTGGCATTTTGGCTTTTTTGTAGCTTTTTGGCTTTTTTGGTGTAAAAAAGTAAAGAGCTGATGTGACCTAAAAAAGCCAAAAAGCCAAAAAGCTAGCATCATCGTGTGACACCATCAAACTTGCAGCACATAGAAGATATAAATAATGGCCAGATCACCACCATTGTGCAGAAGACAGTAACTCTACAAATACTAAGAAAGGAAAAATGTAAATTATTCAAACATCTCAAATATAAGCAGATGATGAGTATAAGAACAAACACCAATAAAACTCGTCAAGTACTCAAATGTCATTATAGTGGCAAATGGTCAATCAAATGGCTGCCTTAAATTCATCAATGTTCCCAACAATGCCAAACAACCAAAATTGCAAAATAGACATATAAACTTGCTTTTGAAATTTCTCAAAGGGCATCTTACACAGCATCAAATTCATCCCAGGTCATGGTTTCTAAGTCAAGAATGTGCAGGTCATTCAGGAGGGATCTCTTTGCATCTTGTCCGCCAAATATGACTAAAGTTGAACCTACAAGGGTCACAGACTGGCCTCCGCGTGAGACCTGCCAAGCAGGCATAACCATAAGAAAACATTAAACAAGTGACAATATCTTAATTTGTTTCTTGTGCAGAAGAATGACAAACAAACAGCAGATAAACTTGACCAATGTACTTTGAGACCTGCCAAGCAGGCATAACCATAAGAAAACATTAAACAAGTGATAACATCTTAATTTGCTTCTTGTGCAGAAGAATAAAAACAAACAGCAGGTAAACTTGACCAATGTACAAGTTTGTGTTTGAAAATTGAATACAAAATCTATCAAATTTGAGGCATTTTTTAAATCTTGACAATTTTCAGCAACCTACGCCTTTAGAAATACAAACAAAACTACAATTTTGTTAGAAACAAAATGTGCCCAAGGAGTAAAACAAAAATCATTATGTTCTTATCTAAGAAGCACAAATATGGATATAGGACACATATACGACACGTTGGGGTTCCTCGTCATCCAAAATCAAAAGACAGGATAACACAGAATTTTTATTAAAAAATACAGAAACACAGCAGGGACACAACAATGAACAAAATATATTATATATGCATCAATGAATTAAAAACATAATATTTATTTTTTATGGTACACAAAAATCTTGTTTGTTATATGAAAATATTACCAAATAATTGATTTTCTATGTCTATGAGTTGGAAAAAAAAATGGGAGTAGAAAGCCCATATGCTTTAGTTTTAGAAGCCCCATCAATCATAAATAAAATGGAAATTGTAGAGGTTTGGGGTTTCAAATATGAAAGGCTTAAAGGTCGGATTAGTATTTATGAATCCACATTACATGGACTCAAGTGTTGGTGTCGGGTGCACTAATATCCAAGGATATGGAGACACGGAAAAATATTCATCTCTCTTTTTTAGGGTAAAAAATAGTGTTTACAAAGTGTCATAGAGCATTCATTGTATAACAGGGATTTTATACGTAGTGTATAGTTAACTCAAATTACTAAATATGCTTGCTGGGTCACTAGGTGAATGTCTAGCTGCACATGTCAGACACATAACCCATACCCTTGTGTTTTGTGAAGAGATAAGTAAGCTTAGGATCATGTTACATAGAGCCTAAGAAGCATGAAAACTTCTAAGAAGGTGGTGTGTTCATGTCCAACATGTGTTTGACACCGACACTTGTCGGACACTTCCAGACGGTCATCGAACACTTCTAACGTGTCAGACACATGTCCACATATTTTTATTTATTAAAAAATAAATAAATCAGACTTGGACACTCAGGAGACATGTTCATCTCTTAGACACACATGAAACACATTACAAGTTTGAACAAAACTAACTTAGGATCAAATGATAAAATAAAAAATAATGTAAATTTATACTTGTTAATCCATCCTTCTAAACTTTAAAAATTCATGTTTTGTTGCATATTTTTGTTGACTTTGAATGAAATATTCATCTACATGACATGCAAAATATATAAAACCATATATTTTGTGCATGCCCCCACATATCATGTCCTACATTTTTTTAAAAAAATTGTCATGTCGATGTGTCCTTATCGTGTAACGTGTTTGTGTTTGTGTTCGTGCTTCTTAGCATAAAGCTCACTCTTGATTCTAAACTAGGAAACCATTTTTCCCCATGGAATTTGATTTCTTGGGAACTCACAAGTGATTGTCAAGAAACAAAAGGTGTTATTAAGATGTAAATGATCAAATACCGGCGGTTTCCCGTAAGTCTTCAAGGTTGACCAAGTATGAGTTTTCAGATCGAATGCCTTCACTGTCACAAGAAAAAATAAAAACAATGAGATCAAATAATTATATCGATAATGCAGAATCAAGAAGGAAACACTAAAGCAGATACACAAATGAATGAGACTTCCACTTATCAATCAACCTGTAAAATCATATCCCGTCATTCATGGATGGAAGAAGCCTCCGAAATCACATGAAGAATAGCAATTGTTGTCAAAAAGAACTTTTTGTACAGCAACTATGCCATCCCCCCTTTAGAATAAAAAAGCAAAATTTCTAAAACTTACAACTAAGAAAGAGAGCAATTGTTCACATCAAATTTCTCTGTGGACCAAAATAAAAAAATTTGGGCTTGTTTGGTTTGCATCTCAAGATATAATTTTTGGGAAAAAATTTCAAAATTTTGTTTGGTTCAAATTTTTTGAAAAAAATTTCCAAAATCACTCTCGCTCCTACACATCAATCAATCACTTTTTCTCTCTCCTTTCTCCTTCTCAATCACTTTTTCTCTCACACACATCTACTCAACTACAACAAAGTATCAAATCATCCCAAACTCCAAAACTATTTTCAAAATATACAACCAAACAAGCCCAAAAAAAATTTAAACTCTCTCCCCAAATTTTTTTTTGAAAATTTATCTCAAAACACAATCCAAACTTTTCAAGAGTTCAATTTACACAGCCAAATATTTATTTCTAAAATTTTAATCAAGCAAAAGCTAATCTCTAAATAACCACATACTTTAGTTTAAAAGATTGAAATTAGCAAAGAAAGTAGAACAGAAGAACAGAAGAAATAGAGAATTCTAAATTAAGATCTAAGGAAAACTAGCCTAGAGCTACGAAGCCTTTAAAAGCTTATCAAAATGTCAATCAACTCATATTTCCACATGTAACCTAGATGAAATGGTAGCATGAGTCCAATTATTTAGGTGAGGGAAGAATTATCATAAAATATCGCAATGGTGTCCAGAATTAAGCAGATCAGAAAGAGACCACCACATCATAAGTAGATGATAAGTACAGGCACTACACTTTGGAGTCTTAATCAAGTGTTTACAGGCTAACATGATTTGCTATCTTCAACTTAGAGATTACATGAGACTGAAAAAAAATACAAATACAGTTTATAAGATCAATTTAATTTCAAAAATAACTAAATTTGTATTTAACCGTGCAAAGAGTGATCCATATAGATTTATCCAAAAAAAAAAAAAAATGAGTAATCCATATAGACATAAGCTATAATTCCATGTGATTGTTCTTCTTCCATGTGATTGTGCTTCTTCTTATTATTATTATTATTTTTGGATCAACAACAAAATAATGTTATTAAAGATAAATAGAAGTACAAAGAGAACAATCCTCATTAAAAGAAACTAGTCAACTTAAAACAGGACTAAGAGAGCAATTCTATACATCACAAATAGCTCTCAAATCTCTAGAAATCAAAAAAAGAGGGTCCCTTTATTTTTTTGTTTGGATGAATACAATCAATTATAAATAAATATTCAGTTAACAATAGATAAAAAGACAAAAGCATCATTTTTGCCTAATGTTCCACCAATTTTTTCCCACCTAGCAAACATTAGCCAATTTAAAACTTTCTGTGGTATTTGACATACCAAAAGTAAATACTTTCAACAAAATTAGAACCTTATGTGAAAAGTAGTACAATATATATGACTCTTACCTTGGATATATTCAGAAGGATCCTTCGTATGTCCAGCTAATGAAAGAAGCTTATTTGCCCCCCATGGTATCTACAGGCACCAAAACGATATGATCATACAACACAGGTGCAAACACTCATTTCAAACCTTTGCATCCAATATTCTACAAAAGAAGAAACTAATCTCCACACTAACCAGGGAATGGCCAGCACAGGGAGGCATTGGTACTGGAGAAGGTGATTCTAGAGACACGGTCTCGGCTTTAACTTCAATCCTGGACCAAGTCCAACTTCTCAAATCTAGAACCTGCATTTTTGCTCAGTTTGAAGAAAAGTTATATCTACAGGTAACAAGAATCAGAAACATAAATATATATGCATAGTTAATAAAGATAAAAATGGAAAAGCATAAGAGGGAGGAGAAAAGAGGAAGAAAAGAAAAGAAAAAACTTAATAAAAAACTCAAAGACATTATTAAAGAACTGAATACCATATTCAGTTTTTCCAGGCAACAGCTGGAAAAATTGGCTACTATTCGCCAACAGTATTCCATATGAATAAACTGTATGACATGTGCATGTAAGACATGCACAACTGTAAATAGTTTCCATACCTGAAGATCATTAAGGTAACGTCCATTTTGGTTTCCGCCAAATATGTACATCTTGTCATCAATAACTGCTGCTCCATGCTGAGAATTTGACACATTTGATCAGAGTGAGGAAGAAGAGTGGGGGCGCTTGAAGAAACAAGAAGCACCAACAAATCTTTTAAAATTGGAGACAAGCCAATACCTCATATCTTGCTTTTGGGCGTGGACCAGATACTGGAGGTGCAATCCATTGATCATAGACATTAACTGAACCAAGGCCCTCCAATACAACATCTTTATCCTGAGTTTCCAACAAGCTCCCATTTTCAGTGGGAATGGTCTTTGTCTCAGGAAAAGTGTTTCCATTTTCGGTAACTGCCTCAACCTTTGGATAATGCTATAAAACCCACAAAGGGGAGGGGGGAAATGAAACAACAAACAAACAAAAGAAAATGGTGACAATAAGTACGAAAACTGGGAGAAATGCCCTAGCCTATGAAAAGATCACATAAAAAATAAATCATTAAGACGTAATTGGAAAAATCAAGGGCTACAACTTCAGTTAAAGCACATGGTACCTCATGAAGAAAAGGATGGAGTTATCCTCGTAGAATTGAATTATATTACAATCTTGAGGGTTGAATGGATCAATGATCAAATAAACAGTCTTAGACAGCAGTCCAGACAAAGGCAAAAAACTAGGTTGTGATCATATGCCTTGGTCAATTTTCTGATCTATTCGGCTGTTATATTTCTTTTACTTGATGAATACCAGTTTAAGCAGAACTAAATTTAAGATCTCGTAACAAGCACAGATATAGCTAAGTTACAGACTAAACCTCAAGGATTACAACTTCATACACCTTGCTACGATATCATTGATCTAATATTAAAAGGCTGTCATTCACATGATATGCTGATGACATGTATCAGAGGTCTTCCCATAAACAGTTACATATGAAATGGTCAATGAGAAATTGCACTCTAACTAAAATCAAAGTACCTGAGATGAAACAAACAATTCAAGCATAACATTTTCAAAAAACGTCTCGTGCTAACCAACCTCCTTCTAAATGAAGGCATTCACCCTCCAGCAGGTGTCTACATCGATTCTAAATTGTGACACAAAAGTACAATATAGAAAACTAATCCGTACTTAATATCACATAATTTGAAAGTGTAGCCAAAAATTTATTTCAACATACTCACATTTATTTCCACATCTACAATGGGCTCTGCAACGCCATTGGATGCTCTTGAATACCACCCTGGATCTTCTTCCTATTTAAAAATAAAATAAAATATTGAAACAAATATTATATGTAAGTTTTTATAAGATCAGAGACTTGAAACACGGTAACATAAACTGAAAAGTTCACTTTGACAATACCTCTAATATTTTTACAAAGAGCCGCATTGCTTCTGTGGAAGCCATGTTTCCAAGCCCATTCCAACTGCATAAAGGGGAACACCTTATAAAATAGCAACTCAAGAACGTAGCAACAGATTTATGATAGTTCGGATGTCAAATATAGTTAGCAACTGATCTTTGAAGACCATGTGATGCAATCTAGGTATAAGACTCTTGTTGTGAAAGATCATACCACAGGTTACAAAAGATTAGCTAGTTTGGGAAAGGTGAAAATGATGAAAAAGGAATGAAAAATAATGTTTGTCTGTGTGTATGAGAGAGAACAAGAAAGAGTAAAGGAAACTACCCAGGTAGATGTTAGCAACCAGAGTTGACCATGAACAGTGACAAAGATCAAGGACATGGGCCCCCCATTGAAGATTCTTTTTTTTCTTCTTTTTTCATTTGATTTTGAGTAAATAATCCCATTAACGAACCAAACACCATTATCCTATAATTATACTCCCTCTTACAAGGTAAGACACATCTAGAGCATTATGTACATGCCAACCTCCTCAACTCCCCAACCCAAACTGAGAAGGTGGGGAACAAAAGGTTTCACTTCTCAAATCTCAGAGTAAGCATAGCCGAAATGCACATGTTAAGATGATAGCAAGGTAAGACAAGAAAAGATAAAGTTAGAAAAATCAACAAATTTGTGAGACAATAGAAGTTGCTCTAATTGGAAATAAAATGAGAGAAAACCAAGAAGGTTTGATCATGTGCAAATACTGCACCAAGGAGCAAGACTAACACTATACGCATTTAGAAAAATGCTAGGTGAAGGGATAGAATAAATTTAACATGGGTTGAGATAGAGAAGGAAAATAAAAATGGCATGATAGATTGTGGTTTAACTAAACTTTTTGCCCTTGACAAAACATAATGGCAAATGTTGGAATATGAGCTGTTAAGTTGCAACAGTCCCCCAATCTCGAACAAGACTTCAAGAATGTCATAAAAGGAACACAAACAATACAACAAATGCGGAAAAGTTATTAGAAAATACAAACAAATTTGAATCTTATTTTTAAGTGCATTAATCAATTAAAATGATTCTCCAAATGGTGGATTCTAATTTATTTTCCTCGTGATGGATCAGAGCACAAAAAGTCATGTGGGCTGGACCTATGTGATAACAACACGTATAGTCTCCATGATTCCAAACACAATTTTTAATTAATTGTAATAGAAAAAATTCAACACAAATTTTATTTTTTAAATTAATAAATAGAAACCACATTGTACAAAAGAAGCCTTCTTTTCTCCACTCTCCAGAAGATCCTTGTATGATGCCTCTACAACTCCATTATTACATTGTTCGATGTTCTTGCCTCTTGCTACTTGATATCAAATTGCCAAGTGTCAATGGTTTCAATATGACTCTCCCAATATTCAATCACAAAAAGTAATCAAAACTTCGTTTTCATATATTAAATAGATTAATTTGTCTTTTATCAAATATTAAACCAATGACTACATTAATGAATCTCATATAGAATGTATAGTATTTTACTATATCTTTAAAATTCTTATTTTACACTTTATTTAAAATTTATAAATATTTTCTATATGTATGTTAAAAAGTCATATTCTCAATTTTAGTTGAAGTAATCATATCCTTTCTTATCATCTCAACCCATGTTTTCCTTGGCCTTCCTCTATTTTTGAAAAGTTTTGTTGTGACAATACAAAGCAGAAAACCTATGCCTCGCCAAAACTTTTGTTGATAAGTAACACTAAAAATGCCACCCATTAAAAAAGCTAGTATCAATCAAAAACATCCATCTTGTACCCTTGTACAGGCCAAAGGAACAAAACTGACAGCCCTCCACATCCTCAATGCTCAAAGTGCTCTAAAAGGCCAAAATTGCACAATACAGCAATTTACACAAAGAGAGCTGCATCACACATCTTCCTCCTCTTTCCAATTTTACTTCCTCTCCAACTATAAAGAAGGTCAGCAACCTATCTCCAGAACACAAATATAGCCAAACTCAAAGACACCTTGCACACGTTTCCAGTGCCTACACTAACAACTATGGTTATGAATTTAAGAAAGGAAGTTATTTTCTAGTTGTTAATCTCCAAATATTCCAATATATAAGTACCCCCAATGACAATATATGTCAGCATCAACTAAGCACCACTTCAAACCATGCTAAATATCAACAAAGTGCATTCAAAGTTAGCAAAGTCAATCGTAGAGCTCAAGCAAACAAACCTTGTCCATTTGCTTTGCTCGACAGGACTCCAACCTCTAGGTTTGGCAATTTTACAAGGCCCTACAGTTGCCTGCAATAAATCAGAACCCACCACATATAAAACCATCATTTTCAGTAGCTCCACATGCAGAGCAAATCCTTCAAACAATACAAATAAATAAATCATATAAATAAATTGTTCAACACCAAATCCTAAATGGCATATAAATAAACACCACCCCACACCCACCACAATTTCAATATCAGTCTTAGCTGTGTATTTTTATCATTTACAAACACTGGTCCTTTGTTTGGTCACTCAGATCACCCGAAAACAAAAGAAATAAAACATTTAATCATAAAATTGATATTTGAGTACTTTCAATTACAGGAGAATTGAAAAAACAAAAAATAAAACAACTCAAAGTAATTGCACTTTCATGTGCATTGAGAGTTGTGTCACGTGCCGAGCACAACCCCACTTGCACCTCCATGAAAATTGTAATTATTTTGGGTTGTTTCCACTAATTTGCAATTTTTCCTTCGAATTTCCCCATTCACCCTGAACAAGAAACAAAGGCTCCGTTCGTTTTGTTTTGTAAACGTGATTCCACACCTATGTGTGAATATGATGTTTGGTAGGAGTTTTGGAATCACGTTTCCAAAACTCTACAGAGAAATCTGTCTCACGCGCACTTTTCAGAATTTTTTTTTTTGTGCAAATTTTGCCTAACCGGTTGTCCGGCCGGTCGTTCGGCCGGTTGACCGGAATAGTGATTTTTTTTTTTGTTGCAATTGATATGTTAATTTTTATATAATCAAAAAAAACATTTTCTAAAATTTTTAAAATTTTTTATGTGCTTTAAAATAATTTTGAGTTGTATATTTAGTTATGAGTTGTAAATTTTTGTATCAAATTTCAAATGTCACATCAATAATTTCTCACTCAAATCAAAACTATTTTCAAAACTCTTTACCAAACAAATTTTCCATGCTCAAATCATAATTCCAAACCTCACAAACTCAAAATACAACTCATACTCTCAAATCATAATTACAAAACTCTACCAAACGCAACCAAAATTTCCAATTCCAATCTTTTCCTTTCATTTTCCCATCAACCAAACATAATAAATAGATCAACATTTCCACAAACGCCAATCTCAATCCCCCCCAAACAAACACAGATCTATACCAATTAATGTCAAAATAACAGAAATTAAACCCATCATTTCCCATACAAACACATACAGCTCCTACAACAATTAAACCAAATTGAGACACAAATTTGACATCATACAACACGGGATCAAATTAAAAAAAAATCAAACCTGTTGGTAGAGAGCGTAAAGCAGCAAAGCGACTTCGTTGGAGAACTTGGAGCTGACGCCTTTGGAGGAGGAGTCCGGAGATCCGTCGAAGCCCACGTACGAGGCAGCCGCGTAGAACCTCTCTGGGTACGCGAGGCCAGCCCTCGCCATTTTTTGGGTTTTGCAGATCGGATCGATGCGAGTCGGGCTATTACAGAGGAAGAAGACTGAAACGGAGATTTTGAATTGAAATTTCGGGCTAATCGGGTTATTTATATATGAATGTTAGTTTGTAGTGGTTTGTAGTGGTGAGAGAGTGGTGCGTAGACTCTGTTAATAAATAGGGTTAGTGACAACTTGTCTGTTTTTTAGGTGTATAAAACTGAAAATAAAAATTAAGGGTTGGTTTGGGGTGTCTTAAAAAAAGTGTATTTTTTATCTTTTTACGAAAAGATGTATAGAAAAGTAGAGAGGTGATGTGACGAAAAAAAGATAAAAAGATGAATTATATAGTAGATGCCAAACCAAGCTTAAGTATAAAAAGTTAAGGTTAGGTTTGATATTCCATAAAAAAAAGTTAAAAGGTCCAAAAAAAAAAAAAAAAAAAGTCACTATCTCACATCACTTCTTTTTTATATTATTTTGGATTCAATTTATATTTTATAAAAAATTAAAAAGTACGTTTATTTTTAACATCTCAAACAATCCCTAAATGTTTAATTTTTTAATTTAAAAAATTGTTTGGCATGTACTGATTTAATTAAGCTATTTAATCTATATAAGTAACTGAATTCTAAAAAATAATTAAAATTTAAATTTTATCTTTTTACTTTTTATATTAAAATATTTAATTAAATTCTTTTATCACATAAATTATTGTAATCACAATTATAACATAAACAAATTAATATATATAAATTTTTTTAAACAAAAAAAAAAAACCTCATAAATAATGTATTCAAATATATACATGCAAGTTAAATCCAAATGGAAAAATAATTTTCTAGACTTACTTGCTTGCCTTAATACATATAAGGGTAAATTACAAATACACCTTCGGAGGTTTCTTTAAAATACAGATTGTCCTTTGTAATTTGAAAAATTATGAATACTCCTTTGTCATAATTTTTTATTTAACAGAATTAACTAAAAAAATGAAATTTATAATTGTTCTCATATACAATAATAAAATTACTTAAATTATTAATTGAAACATATTTTTAATATCATTAAAAATTGTTAATTGACTTGATAATTTATTAATAAAATGGGTGATTTGTTATGAAATTATAAAGCTGAACGGGTGAAATGTAATTTTCAAAACCATAGAAGGCAATTCGTATTTTAATCAAACGTCATGTGTGTATTTATAATATACCCTACATATAAACTAAAAAAAGAAAAAAGAAAAAAACTCATAAATAATGTATTCAAATATATACATATACAAGTTAAATCCAAATGGAAAAATAATTTTCTAGACTTATTTGCATGCCTCAATAGATGAAATTGAACTCCTTGGAAGAACAGTCAAAATCGTAAGGGAGAGGACACAAAAACTAATTTAAGAGCTAAGCTGAAATAAATTGAATTTAACCTCTACTAAACGGGGCTAAAGCAGCCAAAACCGTGAGAAATAATGCTTTCAGAAATTACTTTTCTAAACCTATATCACTTGCCATCTTTCTTTTTTTTCTTTTTTTTTTTTTTCCACTTAGGCCTCGTTTTGAAACAAATTTTTTTTAATAACTTTTTGATTAAAATATGATGTAAAAAAACTAATATATTTGCGATAAATTTTTAGTTTTTTACGAAAAATGTGTAAAAAGTAAAGAGAAAACAGAATCTTTGACTTTTTTTGTATAAATTATTGGCTCTTTGATTTTTTTATTGACTTTTTGGAAAGACTAAATAAGTGCACTTTTTGACTTTTTTTGTATTATGTGTAGAAAAAGTAGAGAGGAGATGTTGATTGATGTGACCCAAAAAAGATAAAAAGATGAAATAAGTATACTTTTTTCTTTGTAGCCAAACTTGGCCTGTTGTCAAATGAAATCTTAGGGGTTGTTTGGGGTGTCCTAAATAAGTGTACTTTTTGTCTTTTTGGACTAAAAAATTAAGGAGAAAAATATGGATGTTTGGGTTAACTTTTTGACTTTTTATGGAAATATGTGTATTAAAAAATTGTAAAAATTGGTTTGTAAGGGAAAATTAGGATTGAAAATTGTGCAGCCGTAATTGTTGACTTTTGGTAAATAGTGTTAACTTTTTAACTTTTTGAATAACTTTTTAACTTTTTAGCTTTTTCTCAATATCCCAAACTTGGCCTTAGTGTGTTAAGTGATAAGTGAAAGTATTTTTTGACGGAAGAATTTAGCTTTTTTTTAAGTGGGATTTAATTTTTTTCAAAATAATATCATATATACAATCAAACCAGCTTAATTAATAAATCACTTAATATTTTTAGTTTTAAGAACTGAATTAGGTTAGTGTTGTATTTGAGTTGGGAAAAATTCTATAACAAATATTTTTATGTAAAAAATAAAAATATATAAATTATAGTTATGTCTCTTAAAAATTTGAAAAATATATATAATTGATTTTTTAAAAGATTTTAATTAATATAATAATTAAATTTTTTATAATCGTTAATTTGTTAATTCTATGAATTAAAAATAATAATATTGTCATATATTTTCAATTAAATTATATATTTTGTTATCCAAAAAGCAACCTAAGAGGGGGGTGAATTAGGTTTCTACAAATTAAAATTAATAATACCCTAATAAAATTAATTACTAGTACAACAAATTATTAACAAGCACAATGATGAACTTAGCAGTAAATGATCAATCAAAATAACAATGAAGTATAACTAACATACAGGGTAAATCAAATGATTAACACATGAATATTAGATAGTTATAACAGTAGTAGGAAAGTAAAGAGATTAGGGAAAAGGAGACAAACAGATTTATAGTAGTTCGGCTTCAACTAGGAATGGCAATTTGAACCTGCCCCGACGGGGACCCGATCCCCCGATCCCCATTTGAGCGGTTTTTCCAGGAAAAATACCCCTGATGGGATGGGGATGGTATTCAAAAATCAATCCCCGATTAGTTTCGGGCCGGGGACGGGGAGAAGTGTCCAAGCCCCGTCCCCGGCCCCGTCCCGGTTTGTCCCCAAAGTAAAATTACCATTTTACCCATATATATATATATATATAAAACAAACAAACCTTAAAACATTACACAATCATTCATTCAACAGAGGCACCAACTTCTCTCTCTCTCTCTCTCTCTCTCTCTCTCTCTCTGTGTGACTACACACTTTCTCTCTCTCAGATTGGAGTGAGGCAGCGGACGATCTAAGGCTTATCGAGTCATGATCTTCACTGATCGAGTCGCGATATTCACCGATCGAGTCGCGATTCAACAACAAACCTCCAAGAAATCTGAGCAACTCATCAATTTGGTCAAGAAAAAGTAGATCTGTCGTCCATATATATGTGTGTGTGTGTGTGTAATGAACAAATTTTTCTGGTCCTCTAGGTTTCAATTTTTCTAGTCCCTCTGTTTGTTTGGTTGCTAAGGGAATTTTAGGGGGGAAAATTTAGTGAAAAAGACAAAAAAATAGATTTTGTTATGATCTCCGTGATATGCAAAATTCTTGATTTCTTTTACATTGTCCCCAGTTAGTTCTTGATTTTCAATTTTTCTTGATTTCTTTTACATTGTCCCCAGTTAGTTCTTGATTTCTTGATCTCTGTGATATGCAAAATTCTTTTTTAAGCATGAAAAAGTAAGATCATTTACTTGTTTAACAATTTAAAATTGTAGTTGATCAAATGCATTTTCCAGTGGGTTGTTCTTGAAACATTTTGTTATGATCCCAAGTGGATGAGATCTGAAAAAAAAAAACATTTTCCAGTGGGTTCTCTTCTGCACCTTCTAGTGCGAGATCTGGAAAAAAAAAAAAAAAATAGTTTCGGGGATTTTTCGGGGTCAGGGAAACCCGATCCCCGTTAGGGGCGAGGACGGGGAGCTAATGGGTTTCCCACCGGGGATCGGGGACGGGGAATTTTGTGCCTTCGGGGACGGGGATATGTGTACGAGCAAATTCTTACAGAACTTGCGTCGGTACAATTCCAGCATCATTTAGCCGATCCTAATCGGACTGCTAGTCCTATTAATTACAGTAAGGCTACTATCCAGACTATTATTCCTATCCAGGCCTGGGGTATGCATCCCCATGTTACCAGAACTCTTGACATTCGGTCTAAAGAATCCAGATACAGTTATTGGGATTATATCGATGCTTTTTCTCAAGAATTTTACTATATGAATCCTCCACGAAGCCACTCCTGGTTCTTTCGTGTTCTTCCTGATGTGCTCAAAAATGATCTCCCCAATTGGTTTCTCATTTGGTGGGATAAATTCGGTATTCAGCTTGACGCATTTCCAGAATATGTTCGACTTGCATTCAATGAATGGCAAGTGGCTTTCAGTCAGCTTCCAGTTAATAAAGAAATTTCCATGTCAAAATGTCTTATTCATTTTGCCATTCGCTTTGGAATTCCATGGATATGGAAATGGGATTTCAAATGTGACTTCCAGAATAAAGTTCCTAAACTAAAACGTGTTTTCCTGTATAAATGGTGGAATAAAATGGATGATCCAAAATCCAAGCAGGAATTACTCCAGAAAATCAAAGAGCATACTCAAGCTTGCTGGGATGCTTCCCCCAAGTCTATCCCAGCTCCTCTTGTCCATCCATTTATCCAAATCCAGCATGAGCTCAGGGAAAAATTTCCAGACTTATCAGAAACTGAACTTGTCATCAAAAGCATGGATTATATGAAACAACAATTTATCCAATCCATTGCTAGCAAAGACTCCAGCATGAAATCTATATCCAGTACCCAGAGCGAAGACGATCGGACTACAGCAGATCCATATGAGGAAGAAAATACTTTTACTGTTCTTGCAGGTGAATCTCAGGATCCGGATGAAGACCCGACCGAACCAAATTATGGAGATATTTGGGATTCGGTTACAGAAATGATTGCCGACAAATTACTCTACGACAAAAGCAAAGGCAAAACCAAAGCACCATGATGTAGCTCAGTTGTCAACTTTTGTCCGCCAACAACTTTCTAGCTCCACAACAGGCCAAACAACTTTCGGTGATGATAATACTGACACCTCAACTTTTGATAAAGCAGATTCCCATTATCTGCCACCTTTCCAGCTGTCTCTCTTTGCTGACATTTGAAGATAAGAAGATAAGGGCGCCCGACTGCACAATCATCCAGCACACGCCACCTGTCTTCGTTATCTTTTCTTTCTGTAGTATAAATTGGTAGCCTCTGGTCTGTGGAGGGCACCACGAAATTTTCTTTTTCAAGTTTGAAATCCTTCCCTCTCCCTCTTTCTATTTTCAGTGTGTTTTCTTTGTAAAAGTTTGAAGCATAATAATAAAGTCTGCCGTTTTGTAAGTATTTCTTTCCTTTCTTATGTTTTTAATGCATGTCTGTATATCAACTTGTTATATTAAATGATATATTAGATATTTGGAAAAATAGAAAAGCTAATATTGAATATTATATTGCAGTCACTCGTAATGATAATTGGGCACAAGAACAATTAGAAGAGTGCAATAATAAAATAAATCAAGTCCAGAATTTAATCAACGAACAAATTTGCCTTTTGGCAAGGACCAATCGGCCTCCTCCTCCAGGACTTTAGATTTATGGACCATATATGATATAATTAATTATAAATAAAATAAAATTATTTTATATGTTATTCCTGGGTTTGTGCCATTGAGAGGTAGCATAGTGTGATGCTGAGTGGGACGTCATTCAAGTCGCATAGCTCCGGTGTTCGTCCAGCGGTTAGCAATAAGGACCTTTTGGTAGCATAAGTCGTTGACAGACGTGCTTAGTCTACCCCTGTGTCAAGCACTGTTATTGGTATCAGAGCCAAGTTTAATGTATTAAGTAATTTGTTTTATTCATAATTAATTATGCATATATGGTCACTCACACTATAATGAGTACTGTTCCTACAGAGGAAAATACAGTAGCCCCTACAGTAGCTGAAACAGAAGCTTCTACCTCAGAAGCCAGAGAGCTTGTAGCTTACCAGGAAGTAAAAGAAGCCCTTGACAAGTGGACAATCCCGAAGGTAGACCCTAAGGCCATCTATAAGATCGGTACTTTAAATTTTTTCGGTAAAAAGATAATTAAAACCTTTGAACATGCAACTCCAGTAAATAATAATGATACACTAATGTATTTACTAAGTGTCCAGGATCTAATGCCTTTTTTCAAAGAATATAAGTATATCCATATAGGACTTGTCCAGATTGCTTTAAAACCTTTGACCCTTCTAGGCCAAAATACCAGTATACAGTGTACTTTACGTGATGGTAGGTGTACCAATTGGAGAGCATCACTTATGGGTGCTATGGAAACCAGTTTAGCCCATGGTCCAGTATATTTTGATATATATCCAAATTTCAGTATTGCTCTATCTGATCAAAACTTATCAAAAGTCTTAGAATTCAGAATTCTTACTCATGGTTATGAGTATCTTCCAGGATCTCCTTCTTTTTCTGTAATTTCTAGAATCTATTTAAAAGTTTTATCTACTTTAAATCCTTATGTCAGGAAGAAAAGTATTGATGGACAAACGGTGTTAATAGACACTAATCTCTACAGTAGTCAAGTTGCAGTCCCAAAGATTATCGAATGGGAAAAAATTTCTTTTCCAGAAAGATTGAAGATAACTAACGCTGTTCCTCCCAGACCAATTGTAAGACACAATTTGGATGATATTATACAGACCCATCAAGGTAATGTTTATCTTCAATTTCAAAGACCACCTGTACAATTATCCAGAAGTATGTCCTGTGCTAGTTTTAGAACAGCCCCTTCACATCAACCTCACAAAGTTGATTACCCAGAATCTTCCAGACAATCTTATTCTGAACCTCCAGATGCCATATTTCAAGGTCAACCTTCTCGATCCTATTCCAGACCTAATTCTGACGAACCTCAGGAATCTGACCAAGATCCCATAGTTTGAGGTGTCTAGTATTCTAACCAACAAATACCTCATGGAGTATATGATCCACCAATTCCTCCAAATATTTACTCCACTCCTAGAGCATCCAGTAAGGGCCAGTATAGCCCTACAGCCAGTGATATGGATTTTAGAATTTAAATGGATTTTACACCTGGCAGTGAAAATCGCAAGATTCTAAATCAGAATCTTTTACAGGAGAAGTATACAGAATTTAGAAAATGGTATTTTACTATTCCTAGTACAGAACAAATACAGGAACATAAAATTCAGTATTATTCTTATTTAAATGAAATACAAGTATTATATCCGTTTCCTATGTGGTATGTACAGAATGCTTATCCTCCAGATTCTCAGCTTAATGTGTTAGAAAGCATACAGCAAAAATGGGTAACTACAGATGGACATGAAATCTTTACTATCCATCCTCCTACCCAAAGCCTGGAACTTCAACCTACAGTACCCAACACCAAGCCAATGACTATAGCCGCTTATACAGAAATTCCTCCTAAAAGTCAACATAGAGATCCAGTTCTTATTCAAGATATGATTCCTGTTTTAAAACAAAACAATTATACAAATCTTTTCTGTCAAACAGCCGGCAAGCAGCTTACACGTATTGAAGAAATGGTATCCCATGTTAAGAAAAACTGCAAATTAGAACCAAAACCTACAGACATTGAGCCCGTCCTTATCAAGCCTACTCCTGTCCTTAAAGATTTCAAATTAAAATCAAAAGAAGAAACTGAATTTATGGATACTCTTCTTTCCTGCATAAAAAATTTACATATTAGTAAACCACCTCTGACTACCACGTCTCAGGTTAATATGCTGTCCAGTACTACTCTTGTGCCTCCTAACAATGACTCTTATGATAACTTATCTCCTTCCGAGATTTTTGAAATTCAACAAAATTTCTAACCCACGCAACCTTCTTCTGTCAACCGCGTCACCTATGGAGCTAGTACCCAACGCTTATCCTTATCTGCTCCTCACCGATATTATTATCCTCGGCCTAGTCCTATGGATCTTTTATATGAAGAGGACTTTTTCCAGACCCAACGCTCTTACCATAGTAATACCATTTATGAATGGAATATTAATGGTCTTTCCGAATATCAGATTTATGAACTTCTTCAGCAAATGCTTATGTTTGCTACTGTTTGCAAACAAAATAACAATACCGACCATCAAGTTGCTCGCTATCTTGTTAGTGGTTTCACTGGTGTTCTGAAAGGCTGGTGGGATAACATTCTCACACCTAACCAGTGTTCAGAAATCCTTTCATCCACCCAGACAGTTATTGAAATTGATACTGCCAGCCTCAGTACTGGTACTGCTGCCGCACAGATTGAACGAGAAGAACAAGATGCCGTCTACACACTCATTAACACTATCATCACCCATTTTGTTGGTCAGGCTACTGGTGCCTCAGATCGTAATAGGGAACTCCTGATGAACTTCGATGCCCTTCTTTATCCCATTTTCGTTGGTATAAAGATGTTTTCCTGATGAACATTATGCAAAGAGCCGATGGAAGTTCTGACCATTGGAAGGCCAAATTCATTGACGGTCTCCCTACTCTTTTTGCTGAAAGAGTCCGTAAAAAATTACGAGATCACCATCGTTCTGTATCCATACCATATTATCAGTATACCTATGGCCAATTAATTAGTTTGGTTACTGATGAAGGTCTTGCACTCTGTAATGACCTTAAACTCCAGCAACAAATAAAACAGTAACAACTTACAGGTAGAAAAGAATTAGGTGAGTTTTGTGAACAATTTGCTTATGATCCTCCAGTCCAATATCCTCATAAGCAAAGAAAACATAAAAATTACTCTAAATCCCACAAAAGATCCAGAAAGTATTCCAAACCTAAGGTCCAGTCACAACCCCAGACTTCTAGACCTAAGTATAAATCCAGAACTAAAGGCAAGTCTTTCCAGAAGAATAAATCCAGTATTAAATGTTACAAATGTGGACAAATAGGTCATTATGCTAATAAATGTAGAGCTAAAATTCAATCTAAGCTTAATGAGTTAGCTTTAGATGACGAAACACAGCAAAAAATATTACAGTTAATTTCTAACTCTAGTTCTTCATCAGATCCTTCTGATAATGAATTAGCAGCAATATATTCAGATAGTTCAAACCAAGAAACAGATGATAATCTAGAAAATGAAAATTGCCCTTGTAAAACTTCTGTAAATCAAGTTTCCGACGAAGTAAATTATTGGAAATCCATTGTAGAAATGAATGGACTTAATATTGGTCCCAGTATTAATGTCCTAACTGATTCTGAACAAAATCTTTTAGAAATTGCAGATGGAATTAAAGATCCAGCTACTAAATTAAAGTTTCTTGAAATGTGCTATAATCAGAAGAAAGAAGAAGTACTTCCCCCTAAACATTATAGCATGAAGGAAGTCTTTAACCGAATGCAGACACCCAGTCCAGAAAAACCCATTACGGTTCAGGATCTAAAAATGGAAATTAATGCTTTAAAGGTAGAAATTAAACATTTACAGAATTCCAATCTTGTTATTAATTCACAAATTAAAAGAATAAATACCCAACTACAGAATGAGAAAAAGACTAAACCGGATACACCTGAACCTAATCCAGACTATTTAATGTTATTAAATAGAATAACATTTCAGAAATGGTATATTCGTATTACATTCATGATTCAACCAGATTATATTATTCGCGATGCTATTGCTTTGGTTGATAGTGGTACAGATATGAATTGCATACAAGAAGGCTTGGTTCCCACCAAGTATTTCCAGAAAACAAGTCAATCACTGACTAGTGCCAGTGGTAACAGTTTGTATATTGACTACAAACTTTCAGAAGTATTACTTTGTAATCAAGGATTATGTTTAAAAACCTCTTTTGTTTTAATTAAAAACATGGCCCAAAATATAATTCTTGGAACTCATTTTCTGAATCTTTTAATGCCTATTACTAAAATTGATACCGTAGGTATTCATACAACCCTTGATAACCAAAACATTGTCCCCAGTTAGTTCTTGATTTTCAATTTTTCTTGATTTCTTTTACATTGTCCCCAGTTAGTTCTTGATTTCTTGATCTCTGTGATATGCAAAATTCTTTTTTAAGCATGAAAAAGTAAGATCATTTACTTGTTTAACAATTTAAAATTGTAGTTGATCAAATGCATTTTCCAGTGGGTTGTTCTTGAAACATTTTGTTATGATCCCAAGTGGATAAGATCTGAAAAAAAAAACATTTTCCAGTGGGTTCTCTTCTGCACCTTCTAGTGTGAGATCTGGAAAAAAAAAAAAAATAGTTTCGGGGATTTTTCGGGGTCGGGGAAACCCGATCCCCGTTAGGGGCGAGGACGGGGGGCTAATGGGTTTCCCACCGGGGATCGGGAACGGGGACGAGGACGGGGAATTTTGTGCCTTCGGGGACGGGGAGTGTGATCCCCGGCCCCATCCCGCCCCGTTGCCATTCCTAACTTCAACTAAGCCTACATCCACTCCTCAAGTTTCACTTAAGATTTTTCACTATCTTCTAGTTTCACAGGGGTGCTAGCAACCTCTTTACAAATTGAGCAATCCTCCACGGATTTTACATAGATTTCACAAGCCCAAACCCTTGCAAATCTTAGGTGATTCACAATCACTCTCAAGATTTCAAGAACACAGTGTTTGCAATACTTTTACAAGATGAAATGGTATTTTTGCTTTCAAAAAAAGCTTACAATAAATATCTCTCAAAGATAGATATAAAAGCTTTGATTTTTCTGTAAATCTTACACAGGAAAGATAAGCTTAATGCTATAAGGCTCAGTATATAATTTCTGAGAGAGGATGTAAACAAAAATTGAAGAACTCTTCTAAGAGAATTTTTCAAAGAATAGATGTGAGTGATTATAGATCAAAGAATATTTTCTGATTTTTTTGTCACTTGTTTACATTAGAGGCTTTAGTATATATAATGCAAATTATACCTTTTATAGCCGTTTATAACTGTTCTATTTATTTGAATTTATAGCCGTTTATAGGCGTTGTACTTCCATCATTACCAATTTGAATATCTTATACTCCATTATTACAAATTTGAATATCTTCCACTTGAACCTTTTGAACCTTTTGGCCTTTTGAACCTTTATAGCCATTTATAGCCGTTGTACTTCCATCATTACTAATTTGAATATCTTCCACTTGAACCTTTTAACCTTTTGGCCTGCTGTTGTGCTAGACTGTTTAAACCTTTGTTTTGGGATGTTTGAACTCTTGATTTAATCAAATACTAAATACATTCTAACAACATTTAGGATAAAGGTTTAGGTGAGAAATAATGGGACAAAATAAATTTTGATTCTATTTTTCTCTTTCAAATAAATAATCAAAATAAATTTTGATTAAAATATAATTAAATAAATCATCAAAATAAATTTTGGATTCTATTTTTCTCTTTCAAATAAATTAAAACATAACTAAATAAATCATCAAAATAAATTTTGGATTCTATTTTTCTCTTTCAAATAAATTAAAACATAATTAAATAAATTATCAAAATAAATAAGTCTAACAATCTCCCTATTTTTTATGGTGGCACACAATGATGTTTTGATTTGTTTTGAGAGTAACAAGGGCTCTCCCTCAAGTCATGCTCCCTGAATTCATTTCTAAACACATAGGGTAACACATGTGTAATAAATAAGCTTTAATCAATAACATGATATAAGATTAAGATATCAAACTATAAATACATAACATCATATTAGTTTGAAAATAATACCATAATACATAACATCATATAATTTCTCCCCCTGTGACATTATTAAAAGGAAATCATGGGTCAGAATATGGAGGAGGAGAATGATATTGATAAATGGCATCAAAAAATAGATAATCAAAACAGATATATACATATATATATATGATTCGACCGTGTCTCTTTTTTGTTCTTCAAAAATCGCGTCAGACACGCGTCCTTGCTTTTGCGTCAGCCGAGTGACAAAAGCGAGACGGGTCAATCAGTCAATCAGCTGCCTCGGCTCTCTCTCCCTCTTGTCGTCTTCTCATCTGTCTTCTTCTTAATCACTCTCTTCCCCTTCTTCTTCCTCATTCACTTCGTGAGAGAGATAAAACAGAGAGACTGAGCAGAGTAGAAAGGTTTCCAAAAACCACTCTCCTTTCGATTACATCTCTCTCCTACTACATGGCCTTGTCCCATCCCCTTACTCTCTTTCCGGACCTGAATGATCCCGTAAGCATTGCTGGGCCGAGTGTTTCGGCTCCTATTCTTCTCAACCTTCCTATGATATCGATTGGGCAAACAATGGCAGCTCAATCAGACATTGAAGCTATAGCCATCCCGGTCTTCCCCTTTCTTTTTTTTATTATTCCGGACTCGGTTTCGTGGTTGATGGTTGTTGTCTATGTTGCATTTCCATCATTTACTCTGTGTATTTGAGTCTTGAGTTGTGTTGGGGAGGTTTGGAAAACAAGTCAAGCCTTTACTCTGTGTATTTGCATTTCCATCCTTCTGCGGGCAAACCGAAGACTTGTGACCCAGCTGGCCACACGCAAAACAAGTCAAGCCTCCCTGACTACCTCTCCCAGAGCCCGCGCTCGGTACCGGAAAGGTCGATCTAGCCAAACCACCTTGAGACTGCTGAGGGTTAGAACCCCTCTGTCTCCTGCCGTCACCCTGACCATCTTGGCTCCTCTTGGAACCCCTCTGCCCCTCGTCTTCCTCCTGCATCATAATCTCCATATGAGCAGCAGCATCAACCAAACGTCTGTACTCTCGGATAAAGGACCCTCCAACCCTCAACTTGAGTCCACGCCTCAACTTCCGTTCAAACTCAAAACAACGGCGTTCCTCGGACGCCACCAATTCAGGTGCAAACCTGGACAGACTAGTAAAAGTAGCCTCAAACTCGGCCACTAACAAGCCCTGCTGTCTAAGCTGGCAAAACTGCTCCCTCAGCTTCTCCCTAGCAGCTGAAGATAAAAACTTCTCCTGGAAAGCATTCACAAATGCCTCCCATACACCACCAACACTGCCCTTCTCGTACTTCCACCATTGACCCGCATCTCTCTTCAGTTGGAAGGATGCTAAGGTCACCTTTAAAGCCCCGTCCTCGATGCCAAACATCTCGAACGTTTTCTCCATCTGTTCCAACCACTCGTCAGCCTTAAGTGGCTCCTTCGGATCCCCAACAAACTCGTCCGGATTGGACCGGAAGAATTCTCTCTTCAAGAAGGAAGGCCCTGCCTCAACAACCTGGGCCTGAACTGGAGCCTGAACTAGATTCTCAGCTCAAAAAATACCCACAGACTCCCTCAAAGCATCGGCTATCCCTCGGGCTAAAGTGCCCATAGCCTTCTAACCTGCTGGCTCGGCCACATTGGCCTGGCCAACCCCCTCCTGCTGTGCCGGAATATCATCCGGTAAAGGCATCTCCTGCCTACCACGTCTGCCTCGTCTACCACGTCCTCGTCCTGACATCCTAATAAAGGTAACGAAGAACGTTCACATTCATAAATGTGCCAAAACTAAACACTCGCGTCCTAATACATGGACAACTGTAATTCACTCCACGTAAGCACGTAAACACATAAGCACTTACGAATTTCATTTCCGGATAACGATAGTCCCCGAGGCGTTACTAGAGTTCCAGTTAGAAACAGCATTGATCAAGTGCTTTTCCAACAAGACTCCCAGAAACCCAAGAATCCAATCAACATCCTAGAAAATACATTCCATACCCACATAGTCACATAAGCATGTTATCAATTAAGCACATAGCATAAGACACTACATCTAAGTCTCTATCAAGCGAGACAAACCCATTGTGATCCTAATCACTTCCCACGTACCCAAAGTATTCGAACTCGGTACGCTCTGATACCAAGTTGTAACGCCCTCAAAATAATACATAAAACCCATCACCTTAGACAAGCATTGATATAAAAGAAACCAACCATTTCTATTCATCAGAATAATTCTTACAATTGTATTACATGTTAACAACAAAAGCAAATGCCCTATAGGCTTACAGCTTTCTAAGTTAACACTTGGTTACAAAAAGAAGAGTGCTAACTCAATACATATTAAGCCCTTGTGTAGACACGCGCCCACGAGGGACCCGCGCTACAGTTCGGACTCGATTTGCGTCACGGTTCTTAATCTGAACCAAAGAGTCCAAATCCAGCAAATCGTTTTGAGAAACAGATTTTTGAAAAGAAGTGCCAAACATGGACTGCTTTGCCAGATACAGAGTCGCCACCTAAATATTTTATTTTGGGGAATTTAGGAAACCCTGACTCGGTGCCAAAGGCCACGTGTCCGTCATCACTAAAGTTGCCTCGGCTCAGGAACTTGGGTACGATTGGGGAAGGTCAGCTATGAGCACCCCCTCTCGCCCGATCCGAAGATCGGCCTCTACTAACCATGATATCCGTTTTTGAAAACGTTATGTGTTCTTAATCCGGTTATTAGCCTAGAATTACTATGTTATGCGCACAGCACAAAAGTATAGACTAGATTGCCTAATTTGGGAATAAGCATTGCATATCCGTTTGTTTTGGAAAAACACTTTGGAATTTGCTACTCGCAAGTAGGCTAAAATACGGATTTCAACGAGTTTTTCCAACTCAGACAATCCAACCTTCACCCACGGGCATTCAAACAGTTTATCACGTAAGCATCTAGCCACATGGTAAGCATGCTGTCATGATAGCATTCACACGCATGCGATATGCTAAAGCATGAAAATACTTACATCGTACTCCGTGCCAAAACAATAAACTAGTTAGCCAAAATGCATGGTCCTAGTTCATGTCAAATTGACTAATGCAACACATACAGGATGCAATTAGAGTAGGCTCGGCTAACCTAAACATGGCATGTGAAATGCAATCAATTGATGCACGTATTCAATTTGGAATTGAAGTACAAATGCAATTAGCATGATGTTCCGAGCCCGGTGCATGCAAGACAAATGTATGGATGCACGCATGCATAGCATAAGGTATGCTAATTTAAACATGCCCTAATCTACCTTCATAAGCAGGTAAATAAAAGGGAAGAAAGAAGTGGGGATTGAAAGACACGCACCCACACGCACCCACACGCACCCACACTTATTACAGATTCGCCCTCGCCCAGAGGGACCAAATAAATATTACAGATGATTAACCTACAAGCTAATTAAATATTACAGACCATCTAATTAGCTAAGCAAATTAACTAATCTAGGGAAAACAGATAAACCGCCTCGGGAAGAGAGCCCAATGCGATGCATGCTCGGTCCTGCTCGGAAGTACACTGCCATGCGCAAGCTGTCTCTGTTTTCCCTACTATACTCCTCTGAAGACTGCCAAAGTCTCAGGATGTGCTTACTGGATGTTGAGGAGTGCCACCGGCTGGAGGGAATCGTCACCGGCTGTGATTTGGTGTCCATCGGCACACAATGAATCCATCCGCCACCGATTTATTGCCGGTCGGCACTCTATGCAGTCGATCGGCAAGAAGTTCCTGCAAAACCTGTTTGACAGCAGCAGAGGACAGAACTTTGCATGGCAATGCAATTCAAGCCCTATATGCACCAATCATGTCCCTTATCATGTGAGTGAGTCAAAGGGACATGCTCCTTGGTTCTCAGACCATCAATCGCATATTTCCATGCGTGAGGTCCCAAGGGACCAAGTGTACACATTTTGATGTCAAATGCAATGCAAACCAATAAACCAAAGCCCAATTCCTATCACTAGATCAAGGAACAAGACATGCATGCTAGATGCAATGCAACCTAGGCATGCAAGCTAAGGATGCAACATGGGAATGCAAGATGTACATGCAAGCATGCAAACAAACATACAAGGTAAGCATGCAAGCAAGCAAAGGATGGACTTAAGCATGATTTAGGCAGCTCTAACTAGGCCCAAAACAGTGGCCATAAGTGCTATGAAATGAGGACTAAACACACATACACACATGCACACGTTAAAGGGCTAACACTCAAGCGCAAAAGGGCAACTCTCAAGCACACTTGAAAGAGGAATAACATGGACTAATGGCATGCAAGGTAAGCATTGAAAATCATGTTATAAGAGGTGCCAAGCCAATTAAACAAGATAAACAAGACATGCAAACAAAGCCAAAAACCCAAGACAAGCCAAGAGGCTTAAACCAAGACTAAGTCAACCAAGCCTCACAAGGCTAAGAGGACTTAAAATAGGTCTAATGCGAATCTAAACAACACCCAAGGGACACCTAGATGGCATCTAAGTGGCTCAAATTCAAAAGCATGCACAATGACCAAAACATGGAGCATGCAAGACAAGCTTTCAAAGCTTCAAAGAGGCATCCAAGGCAAGCATACAAGCATGTTAAAGGGACTGAAATAACATGGCAAATGGTCCCAACCCACTAAATTAAGGCAAGGATGCATGCTATACATTCACACACTTAAGGCCAACAAGCCAAAAATGCAAAGGGGCTATACTAAGCATGCCAAAGTCGACCCAAACAACTAAGGACAGACCTCAAACATAGCAAAATAAGCACAAAAGCTTCACAAAGCCATGCCTAAAACATGCTAGAACAATGGTTTACAACCTAAGGCATGTTAAGGCAATAAAGTGGCATTACAAGGCATGTATGCTAAGCCAGCATGGTGTACCAAAACCAACATACAACAATGCTATTTCATGGCAAAATAAGCATAAATAACAGCCAAGGCATGGTCAGCATGAGGCTTAGCTAGGTGTTCATTAAAGAGGCAAAAATGGCCTTTTTCAAGGACAATAAGGAGAGGGGGTGGCCCTCCCCTTCTTGGGACTTCAAGGCACCATCCTTACCACTGAAATCCCTCAAGATTTCAGTGGTGAGGAGGTCCAAACACCAAAGTCCTGGAGCTCACTCAAAATAGCACAAAATGGAGCCCCTCAAGGCTTAAGAGGGGGCAAACACCTCCAAACCACAAAACACTCTAAACAAACTATTTAGAGGGCCCAAAAACAGAACTTTTTTATATTATACACTAAGCTCAAAAACAGTTCTAAGATAGGCAAAAATAGTATGCAAGAATGGGGTAAAAAGGGGTACGATTGTTACCCTTGTTGACCTTCTTCACAAATGGTGGACTAGCCCCTTCCTTGAGCTCAAAACAACTCCAAAACTTCAAGAACAAACCTATGGCCCTTCAATAACCAAGAAAAGGTGTAACACTATGTGTTTGTGTGCAATAGTAAGCCTAAACACACACAACACAAGAGAATGAGAGATATAGTTATAGGATAGATACAAAACCCTAAACCTAGAACCAGAGCTTCTCTCACAACTTTTCTAACCTTTTTTTGTCTAACCCTAAAGCCAAGAGAGGAGGGCTCCTCTTATAGAGAAGCCAATCTTGTAAAGCTTACTCAAGAAGCTAACAAGGAAGCCATCCCTTCATACACGTGTATGGAGGGGAACAAAATGCAAGCCAGCTGTATTAAAATATCTGCAAAAGCAGATGAACAGTAGTCGGCTGCTCAAAATTGCCATTTTGACAAAATGGACTGCCGACCGGCAACAAAGAATGCCGACCGGCAATATACATTGCTGATGGTAACAAAACACCAGCCGGTGGCCTCTGGCCATGGCCGGTGATGTGTGGGGATGCCTCACAAGGCATTCCCTACCCCTCCAAGGCAAAACACAAGTGTTTGGTGCAAAACCAGACACTAAACAGTCGAGTTCGGAGATCTTGAGGCAAGGCACGTAGCCGAGACCTCCGGGGACTCCAAACGAACACAAACATAGATGATCACCGGGTGTTCAAACGGTGACCTCCAAGTCTTGAGGACGGTCAAAAATGGGGTGTCTACACCTTGGCTTGAATTTATAAGTAATACATCAAAATAAACAAAAAGAGTCTTGAACTCTCATCATCATCCAAGCTATGTCCTTGGAAGTGGCATACTACCTGTACCTGAAAATAATGTCCCATAAAGGGTGAGCCAACGACCAGTAGAGATATGCTAAACACAGTATGAGCAATAACTAAGACATTAGCAATTGATAAATGTTCAATTTCCATAAACCAATTCATAACCCGTTCCATTTCATGACCACTATGTTCATGTTTCATTTCGATTTCCATTTCTTATCAATTTCACAATTTACATCAACGGCTCAGAACCTGGCCAACCACTTATATGAGACAATGACTCATATTAAACATTTCCCATTTTACAATAGATAAACATACTAGTTGTATCAACATCTCAACAGATAAGCATACAAGCTATATCCACATTTCAACAGATATGCATATTAGCTATATCAACACTTCCAATGATAAGCATATGAGCTGTATCAACACTTCCAAAGATAAGCATATGAGCTGTATCAACACATTATCTGACAAGCATATGAGCTGTATCAGTGGAGTCCATCCCCTATCTCCTCCCAAACAACATCCGATTTAGAGGTCCATCCCCTATCTTTCCCTAAACCGTGGAGTACATCCCCTATCTCCTCCCACACACCCAACGTATATACACAAAGGTCATATACACAATCAATCAATACATAACGTTAATGTATTCTATCAACCGTCATACTCTATGACATATCCAATTGATTAGTTTTAGTTTGCCTAATCATCATGCATTGTCCACAACAATCAAAACCACCCTCCACCGGTAGCCCAAGCAATTATTTCTAAACAGATAATAAAAACTCCAACAGATAAAATATCAATGTTTTCAAAAGTGAGCGATTAATAAATCTAAGTCCACTATTCTACCATACAATGAACCAATTTCATTATTTTCAACTCAATTCTATATAACCATAATTTTCCCAAATTAATCATACCAATTAATTTATACACCCAATTAGGGTTTGCTACCCCATTTCCCAATATTGACCTAATGGTCTAAATATCAAGAACCAACAACTATATCATCATTTTGAAACCCAAAATACATATTATGAGCCCAAAATCACAAAACCCTCTTTAACACATTTTGAAACCTTAAGTCCCAAAATCAACCATTTAAACAATAAGCTCAAAATCTAGGTTAAAACCCATAAGAGTGAGTAAGAATCCCTACCTCAAATTCGGAGCTCAAGGAAAGAAGGTGAAGAAACTCAACGTGCTCCAAAACTCAATATTCTCAGATCAATGGGTAGCCCTCGATGATCAACCCAACTTTTACAAAGGCCGAAGGAAGAGAAAACACTCTAACTAGATCAAACCCTAGAGAGAAAGGAATTTCTAGAAAGAGGAACTCTCAAAATGGCTTTTTAGAAAGTAAGAGAGAGAGAGAGAAAGTAAAAAGTGAATTTAAAACGTCCAGCTGCCAACTGATATACGACATTCCCGCTCGAGCGGAGAACACAACGCTCGAGCGTCAAGAACAAAAAACTAGGTACGCTCGAGCGCAAGAAGGCCCGCTCGAGCGCCAAGACACAAGAATAAAGTACATCCGCTCGAGCGCGAAAACCAGTCCGCTCGAGTGTGAATTTCCCCCTCCTAAAACTTACGCCAAAAAGTACTATCCGCTCGAGCGCCAGAGTACCCGCTTGAGCGCCACCGCTCGAGCGCAAAGAAACCAGCTCGAGCATGAAAAACATGCTTGCAGAAGTTCTGCAGAGCACCAAAATACTGGGAGCGTGCAATCTCTGCTCGAGCGCAAGAAGACCCGCTCGAGCGGACCTCTTAAAAACTGGGCAACAAAGAATTGAAACCAAAGCCTAACCAACCTGTAACAACTCAGCCCAAAACATCCTAAAACTCAATCAAGTGGAATTAAAGGATGACAACAAGGTATACCACCACCAATATCACGGAACCGAGTCCGGAATACAACAGAACAGTAAAGGGACAACCGGGATCGCTATAACCTCCCCCTTAAAGAATTTCGTCCCCGAAATTAAATACAAGTTTTTCAAAAACAGGTTTTCTCCATTCTCAACAATATTATAACATAATATTAAACAATCCGACCCACTACCGGTCAAACCCATCTCTTTTCAAGAGGCATTTCACATTACACATAACAACCTGCATTATCAACATGTATTCCTTTGAAATTTACCAATTTCAACTCATTTCCCACAATTCCATAATACATGCAACATTAATATCATGCCTGCATTTCCACAATACATTGTACATATGCAATGTTATAACAAATTTCCATTAACCAAAACATTCACAATGTTTTACAACTTAAGACACATATAATGTTCTTAAAGTTCAACGATATTACAAAATTACCAATACATGGTTACACATCAACAAACAAGTCCGGATATTTCTCGCGAACTTCTAACTCACGTTCCCAAGTGGCTTCCTCCACTCCATGATGTTTCCACAAAACCTTTACCAAAGGGATGGTCTTGCTTCGCAAGACTTGATCCCGCCTATCCAAGACCCGAACCGGTCTCTCCTCATACGAGGTATCCTCTTCTACCTCCAAGTCGGTCCAATCTAACACAATGGACAGATCCGGCTCATACTTCCGAAGCATGCTCACATGAAACACGTCATGCACCCCGGACAACTGCGGCGGTAAAGCTAAACGATAAGCAACCTCGCCAACCCTCTCAAGGATCTCAAAGGGACCGATAAACCGAGGGGATAACTTCCTACTCTTCCCGAACCTCATCAAACCTCGCCTAGGTGATATTTTCAAGAAGACATGATCACCTACCTCAAGCGCCAAAGGCCTCCTCCTACGGTTAGCATAACTCTTTTGGCGACTCTGGGCTGTAACAAGCCTCCTACGGATAAGCTCAACTTTCTCCGTCGTCTCCCTAACCAACTCCGGACCCAACAAAGGTGCATCACCCACCTCGGCCCAACACACTGGAGACCTACACGGTCGACCATACAAGGCCTCAAACGGTGCCATACCGATGCTAGACTGAAAACTGTTGTTGTAGGCAAACTCCACCAAGGGCAAGTGCCTCTCCCACGTCCCACTAAAGTCAAGGACACAACCTCGAAGCATATCCTCAAGGATCTGAATAGCACGCTCGGACTGCCCGTCAGTCTGAGGATGATAAGCCGTAAAGGTCAACCTAGTGCCCAAGGCACTCTGCAAACTCTGCCGCAACCTAGCAGTAAAACGAGGATCTCTATCTGAGACGATCGTCACTGGGACCCCGTGCAATCTCACTATGTCCCGAATATACAAGTCGGCGAGATGATTTACCGAATCTCTCATGCGCATAGGAATGAAATGCGCCGACTTAGTCAACCGGTCTACAACCACCCAAATGGCGTCACTACCCCGCTGAGTCCTCAGAAAACCTACAACGAAGTCCATAGTGACATACTCCCACTTTTACTCGGCAATAGGCAAGGGTTGCAACAAACCCGCTGGCCTCTGATGCTCGACCTTCACTTGTTGACAAGTAAGGCACTTCGATACGAAAACAGCCACATCTCTCTTCATACCCTACCACCAAAACTGGCGACCCAAATCCCGATACATCTCAGTGCCTCCCGGATGCACCGCAAGACGTGAATGATGGAACTCTCGGAGTACTTCCTCTCGGCAAGACTCCGGCACAAATAAACGGTCTCGGTATCTCACACTCAGGTCGAGATACACCGTCAAACCCTTCTCAACTTTCCCATTTGAGATCTTCTCTCGGAGGGATTCTACCTCAAGGTCACCTCTCTGTGCCCCTAACACTCGGGTCACAAGTGTAGGCTGCGCAATAACAGAAAACAAGGCCGCAGCCTCAGCTGATTCACTCAGAAGCAAGTCAAACTCGCCAAGTGCAGCCAACATCTCCCATTCCCGGATGGCTACACAAGCTACATCACTAATGGATTTCCTACTAAGGGCATCGGCCACAACATTGGCCTTTCTCGGGTGATAGTGCAACTCAAAATCATAGTCCTCAATGAACTCCATTCATCTCCTCTGCCTCAAATTCAAGTCTCTCTGTGTAAACAGATACTTCAAACTCTTGTGGTCCGAGAACACCTCTAACCTCTCACCATAAAGGTAGTGCCTCCAAATCTTTAAGGCAAAAATCACTGCTGCTAACTCTAGGTTGTGTGTAGGGTAATTCTTCTCGTGTATTTTCAACTGACGTGAGCCATAAGCTACCACTTCCCCCTCTTGCATCAACACACAACCCAAACCCTCTCGTGAGGCATCACAGTAAACCGCATAACCCAACACTCTCTCCGGAATAATCAAAACCGGAGCGGTGGTCAATCTAACCTTCAACTCTTGGAACGACTTTTTGCAAGTCTCACTCCACACAAACTTGACCCCTTTTCGCTTCAATCTAGTCAATGGCGAAGCTAGCCTGGAGAAATCTTTCACAAACCGACGATAATACCCAGCTAATCCCAGAAAACTGCGGATCTCAAACACATTCTTAGGCTATGCCCAATCTTGCATTGCCTCTACCTTGGATGTATTAACAGACACCCCTTCACCGGATACCACATGGCCTAAGAATTTGACCTCTCCTAGCCAGAACTCACACTTCCCAAACTTGGTATATAGCCTATGGGCTCTAAGCAACTCAAGCACCACTCTCAAGTGTTCCTCGTGCTCCTCCTCAGAAGGCGAATAGATAAGAATGTCATCCACGAAAACGACTACAAATCGGTCCAAGAATTCCCGGAAGATCCGGTTCATCAAGTCCATAAAGACTGCCGGTGCATTGGTAAGCCCGAATGGCATCACCAGAAACTCATAATGGCCATACCGCGTACGAAATGCCGTCTTAGGAATATCCTCCTCCCTGACCCTCAACTGGTGGTAACCCGATCTCAAGTCTATCTTAGAGAAACAACGGGAACCCTTCAACTAGTCAAACAGATCATCTATTCGGGGCATAGGGTACTTATTCTTGACCATAGCCCGATTCAACTTCTGGTAGTCTATACACAATCTCAAGGCACTATCTTTCTTTTTAGCAAAGAGGGCCGGTGCTCCCTACGGCGAAACACTAGGGCGAACAAAACCCTTATCTAGCATTTCCTGGAGCTGAATCTTCAACTCACTCAACTCGGCTGGGGCAAAATGATAATGTGCCATAGAAATCGGCGCTGTGCCGGACACTAAATCAATAGAGAACTCTATCTCTCGGTGAGGTGACAAACTAACGAGATCCTCGGGAAAAACATCCGAATACTCACAAACCACCCTCGGCAATACCATCTGGATCTCATCACACTCACCACTCAAAAAACTAGCAAGTAGACCACTAAGCTCACTCCGTCCTCGCGGATCATACATCAGTGGCAACACACTACCAACCCGATCCCCCAAGAAATGGAAACACTCTCCGCTCAAGGTACAAACCGTGACCCTCTGGCGGTAGCAATCAATAACAGCCCGGTATGACGATAGCCAGTCCATACCCAAAATAACATCAAAACCCTTCATGGGCATGACAACAAAAGGAAAAGGAAGCCTATGGTCGGCGACCTCTATATCGCAACCTCTAACACCTTGTTTCAAGATCAACTCACCACCAATAGGCGATACCACACATATAGGAGATGCTAACTGTGCCAACTCCAATTCCAAAACAGATGCAAATGCAGCAGATACAAAAGAATGAGATGCACCGGTATCAATCAATACATTAGCAACCGAGTTGCAAAACAAGAAGGTACCTCTCACTACTGACGGAGCCAGTACTAGATCCTGCGCGGTAACAGCATACACGCGCCCTGTAGGCCCCTGATCTACCTGCTCACCTCTAGGAGCAAAAGACTGCTGCACTGACTGGGATAACGACGTTCCCTGATTGGCTCTCGAGGCCTACACAGACTGAGCTAGCTGATAACTCTGCGTCTGCCTAGAACTAGACGCTCCTGAAGTGGCACTTAACTGTGGGCAAAACCTCTTCAGGTGCCCAGGCTGACCACACTGATAGCAAGACAAAGGCTGGCCCCTGCCCTGACTCTGGCCCTGAGGTCTAGCTGAAGAAGAAGCAGTTCGCTGACCCCCTCCCTTCTGCGGGCAAACCGAAGGCTTGTGACCCAGCTGGCCACACGCAAAACAAGTCAAGCCTCCCTAACTACCTCTCCAAGAGCCCGCGCTCGGTACCGGAAAGGTCGATCTAGCCAAACCACCCTGAGACTGTTGAGGGTTAGAACCCCTCTGTCTCCTGCCGTCACCCTGACCATCTTGGCTCCTTTTGGAACCCCTCTGCCCCTCGTCTTCCTCCTGCATCATAATCTCCATATGAGCAGCAGCATCAACCAAACGTATGTACTCTCGGATAAAGGACCCTCCAACCCTCAACTTGAGTCCACGCCTCAACTTCCGCTCAAACTCAAAACAACGGCGTTCCTCGGACGCCACCAATTCAGGTGCAAACCTGGACAGACTAGTAAAAGTAGCCTCAAACTCGGCCATTGACAAGCCCTACTGTCTAAGCTGGCAAAACTGCTCCCTCAGCTTCTCCCTAGCAGCTGAAGATAAAAACTTCTCCTGGAAAGTATTCACAAACGCCTCCCATATACCACCAACACTGCCCTTCTCGTACTTCCACCATTGACCCGCATCTCCCTTCAGCTGGAAGGATGCTAAGGTCACCTTTAAAGCCCCGTCCTCGATGCCAAGCATCTCGAACGTCTTCTCCATCTGTTCCAACCACTCGTCAGCCTTAAGTGGCTCCTTCAGATCCCCAACAAACTCGTCCGGATTGGACCAGAAGAATTCCCTCTTCAAGAAGGAAGGTCCTGCCTCAACAACCTGCGCCTAAACTGAAGCCTGAACTGGATTCTCAGCTCGACAAATACCCACAGACTCCCTCAAAGCATCGGCTATCCTTCGAGCTAAAGCGCCCATAGCCTCCTAACCTGCTGGCTCGGCCACATTGGCCTGGCCAACCCCCTCCTGCTGTGCCGGAATATCATCCGGTAAAGGCATCTCCTGCCTACCACGTCTGCCTCGTCTACCACGTCCTCATCCTGACATCCTAATAAAGGTAACGAAGAACGTTAGCACATTCATAAATGTGCCAAAACTAAACACTCGTGTCCTAATACATGAACAACTGTAATTCACTCCACGTAAGCACATAAACACATAAGCACTTACGAATTTCATTTCCGGATAATGATAGTCCCGAGGCGTTACTAGAGTTCCGGTTAGAAACAGTATTGATCAAGTGCTTTTCCAACAAGACTCCCAGAAACCCAAGGATCCAATCAACATCCTAGAAACTATATTCCATACCCACATAGTCACATAAGCATGTTATCAATTAAGCACATAGCATAAGACACTACATCTAAGTCTCTATCAAGCGAGACAACCCATTGTGATCCTAATCACTTCCAACGTACCCAAAGTATTCGAACCCGGTACGCTCTGATACCAAGTTGTAACGCCCTCAAAATAATACATAAAACCCATCACCTTAGACAAGCATTGATATAAAAGAAACCAACCATTTCTATTCATCAGAGTAATTCTTACAACTGTATTACATGTTAACAACAAAAGTAAATGCCCTATGGGCTTACAGCTTTCCAAGTTAACACTTGGTTACAAAAAGAAGAGTGCTAACTCAATACATATTAAGCCCTTGGCTTGAATTTACAAGTAATACATCAAAATAAACAAAAAGAGTCTTGAACTCTCATCATCATCCAAGCTATGTCCTTGGAGATGGCATACTACCTGTACCTGAAAATAATGTCCCATAAAGGGTGAGCCAACGCTCAGTAGAGATATGCTAAACACAGTATGAGCAATAACTAAGACATTAGCAATTGATAAATGTTCAATTTTTATAAACCAATTCATAACCCGTTTCCATTTCACGACCACTATGTTCAGGTTTCATTTCGATTTCCATTTCTTATCAATTTCACGATTTACATCAATGGCTCAGAACCTGGCCAACCACTTATATGAGACAATGACTCATATTAAACATTTCCCATTTTACAATAGATAAACATACTAGTTGTATCAACATCTCAACAGATAAGCATACAAGCTATATCCACATTTCAACATATATGCATATTAGCTATATCAACACTTCCAATGATAAGCATATGAGCTGTATCAACACTTCCAAAGATAAGCATATGAGCTGTATCAACACATTATCTGACAAGCATATGAGCTGTATCAGTAGAGTCCATCCCCTATCTCCTCCCAAACAACATCCGGTTTAGAGGTCCATCCTCTATCTTTCCCTAAACCATGGAGTACATCCCCTATCTCCTCCCACACACCCAACGTATATACACAAAGGTCATATACACAATCAATCAATACATAACGTTAATGTATTCTATTAATCGTCATACTCTATGACATATCCAATTGATTAGTTTTAGTTTGCCTAATCATCATGCATTGTCTACAACAATCAAAACCACCCTCCACCGGTAGCCCAAGCAATTATTTCTAAACAGATAATAAAAGCTCCAACATATAAAATATCAATGTTTTCAAAAGTGAGCGATTAATAAATCTAACTCCACTATTCTACCATACAATGAACCAATTTCATTATTTTCAACTCAATTCCATATAACCACAATTTTCCCAAATTAATCATACCAATTAATTTATACACCCAATTAGGGTTTTCTACCCCATTTCTCAATATTAACCCAATGGTCTAAATATCAAGAACCAACAACTATATCATCATTTTGAAATCCAAAATACATATTATGAGCCCAAAATCACAAAACCCTCTTTAACACATTTTGAAACCCTAAGTCCCAAAATCAACCATTTAAACAATAAGTTCAAAATCTAGGTTAAAACCCATAAGAGTGAGTAGGAATCCCTACCTCAAATTCGAAGCTTAAGGAAAGAAGGTGAAGAAACTCAACGTGCTCCAAAACTCAATATTCTCGGATCAATGGGTAGCCCTCGATGATCAACCTAACTTTTACAAAGGCCGAAGGAAGAAGAAACACTCTAACTAGATCAAACCCTAAAGAGAAGGGAGTTTCTAGAGAGAGGAACTCTCAAAATGGCTTTTTAGAAAGTAAGAGAGAGAGAGAGAAAGTAAAAAGTGAATTTAAAACGTCCAGCTGCCAACTGATATACGACATTCCCGCTCGAGCGGAGAACACAATGCTCGAGCGTCAAGAACAAAAAACTAGGCATGCTCGAGCGCAAGAAGGCCCGCTCGAGCGCCAAGACACAAGAATAAAGTACATCCGCTCGAGCGCGAAAACCAGTCCGCTCGAGCGTGGATTTCCCCCTCCCAGAACTTACGCCAAAAAGTACTACCCGCTCGAGCGCAAAGAAACCCGCTCGAGCGTGAAAAACATGCTTGCAGAAGTTCTGCAGAGCACCAAAATACTGGGAGCGTGCAATCTCCGCTCGAGCGCAAGAAGACCCGCTTGAGCGGACCTCTTAAAAACTAGGCAACAAAGAATTGAAACCAAAGCCTAACCAACCTGTAACAACTCAGCCCAAAACATCCTAAAACTCAATCAAGTGGAATTAAAGGATGACAACAAGGTATACCACCACCAACATCACGGAACCGAGTCCGGAATACAACAGAACAATAAAGGGACAACCGGGATCGCTGTAATTATTCTAGTATGAGATTGAGGATTCATGATCATATCTATCTGTAAGCTATTATTGTTGAGGATCATGTAGAGATCCCTACTGGACTATATGTTCATCCCACGTTGTTGAATCTTTTTCAGGTGTTAAGCAGGATGTGTTACAAGATGTGGATCTTCTTACTTGTTGGCCACGGGGCCTCTTTTGTATTGGCGCAATGCCATATGTGTAAAAGGGTTACACCCTTCTTTGGATTCTTTAAAGATGTAAGCCTTCGGGCACTTTATTCAGTATGCTCATGTTGTATTTAATTTGCATTTGGATGAGAGAATTGTTATTTATTTCTACTCATGGGACTAAAGAGTTTATTTCCGCATGTTATCTCTGAACTTGAATTAAGCTAATGAATTTGAGAATGGCTTCGAGTAATAAAAAGTAGGGCGTTACAGAAGCCAATCATTTCACACTGACATCCTATACGGAGACGGTGATTGCAGTCACAAAATTGGCTCACCGACTGCAGAACAAGACGAGTGAGCTCCATCAGGTTAACGCACAACTCGCTCTCCTCTAGCGCATGTACAAGGATGTGCGAGCAGAAATAAGTGCACTGAAGGCTGAAAATAAAGAGCTTAAACGGAAGACCACTTCCATGGCCCGATTTGGAGCAACGTCGTTCTTGGCCTTTGATAGTCAGCGGGGAGTCGTCACTCTCGATGAAAGCACGGGGGCAGGGGCGTCAAGGGTTGCCCAAGGTGATAAAAAGAAGAAGAAAACGATAGAAGAGACGAGTAAGTAAGATCGGCATATGGCCAGAAAAAATAAAGGTTTTTTTTTTTTATGTTTATTTTGATCGACATGTGGCCATAAAAAAAAATTAAGGGTGTTTTTTTTTATGTAAATATTTATATTTTGATTTGTTGCTGTGTTTATGTTTAAGTACTGAAAAATGAAATTAAAACGCAGGGGGAAAAAAAAGAAAATTAAGCCCAAACAAAAAATAATAATGAGAGACCAAATTGTTAATGAGTATATGAGAAGCATTTGAGCATGATCTAATTCTCAATTTCACAGCAAGAGCATACCAATCTCAAGACTATAATAGACATAACAGTGCATAGATCAAACAAGGTTGCCAAGCAAGAACATAAATATGGAGCTAAAGTTCAAGTCACTCTTCCTTGAAGAAAACGATCTTCCTCTTACATTATCAACAGCTAATCAGCTCAAAGGTCATGTTGTAAGAATTAAGATACCAAAAGCATAGAGATACCAAAATAATCAGAGATACTAAAACAATCAAGTCTTTTTTTCTCCCCCGATAACATTTTCAACAAAATCAAGCACAAGGAGGGAGTATGGTACAGCATATAGGATGAAAGAATGTAAGTCTCATTATAGGACAAATAATCATCCATATCAAGGTAGCTCTATGATACTAAAAAAATGATAACACATAATGATCATACAACTGAAGCTCATACCATTTAACAATAATGGGCATAAAAAAAAAATAGTAACATGTAAAGGTGCAAGCCCATAAGTTTGATATCAAAAATAGAATAGAAACTGAGGGAATTTTAAAAAATAATCAAGTTTAAATTCTCCCCCTTGTTTTATTTGGTAAAATTAATAGGAGATATGATAAATGAAAGCTCATAACTGAAGTGTTCTCGTCAATAATATCAAATAGGATGCCAAAATGATACCAACATACAATCTACCAAGAATACTAATATGCAATCTAGAAGATTTAACAATCATAACTCAAACATTATGTAGAATACCAAATATTGCTCATAATAGGTTAAACTCAATATAATCTCATGGAGCTAATGTAATTCCAAAAAAATGAAGCATGTTCAAGGTATAGCAATCCATATGCCAAGAAAAATCATGAATTTCAATATGTACCACACATTTAAGCATAGGCATGATTTTTAGGTAAGCGTATCATCAAGGAGTATACATTGCAAATCATATGAAGCATAATCAATCTTTTTCATATCAAAGTAATAACAATATTAGCTCAAGGAAAATAAGATAGAATTTTTACCTCAAACGCTTAAGAGAGTATATGAGGCATACCTTAGATTCAAGAGATGGAAACTTTTCAATCTTCAATTTTCTTTTATAAGGAGTTCATCTCAAAAGGGTTTAACAAGTATGTTAGCAAAATGATTTCTAACCCTAAGTTAGTGCTACCCTTTTCTATTTTGTGTAAATATAACATTCATAGAACAATTACTATTACTCAATAACAATACAACACAAATCACTTCTTATCACAAACTAAAAAGGTGAAAAATAATTCAATGATCAAACAAGAGTTTGGAATGTCATTTTTCAAAATTTTCTAGTTGTAACGCATAGCATAATATGCATAAGAAAATAGTTTTATGCACTTTGTTTTATTAAGAAATGATGCAACAATCTCATTTAATCACATACATTATCAAGAGGCATTTTCATCAATTCAATCCACATGCTCAAGTGTGATAAAACATTTTACTCAATATGAAACACAACATGAATGTTATAAACAATTAATTCAACAATTTATCAATCAAAAGCATTTCATGAGATGTATGCCAATATAATCCATATTCAAAAGATATTCAATAGGATAGATGCAATGTCTTTACAAACGTATGATACTTCTTTTCATGTAGACATTGTTGATGGATCATAATCAAGGAATTTCACAACTCATTCAAATATTCCAATGTAAAGCATATAAGCATGAAATTTTCATATTGAGCATGTTCTTGAGATCACAAATGTAGAATTCAAAATATAGATAGTATACATCTCAAAAAAATGCTACGACATCAAAATTGATTCTACGAAGATATGACTCAAAAAGGAATTAATATATTAGTATGAAGTCATATATAAGATGTGAAAAGTATGCTCACAAAATTTATCACTTCTTATCTCTTTTTCATAGCAATGGATGACATGATATAAAATGTTAATGAATACATGAATCATTCATATTCTAATAGGCATTCATCAAAATAATATAATTCTCATTTTTTAGTTCAATGAATGTTTGAAAGAAACTAGCAGAACATGACTTAGCAAACTTAGTACAATTAGGTTACATGGAAGCAATGATTAGACACAACCTATTGTACACAAATCACACCTTAAAGAATATAGAACTTTAAGCTTAAAGGTGTGTTAGGAGTTATACATTCATTTACCTCTTTAGAATCTTCATCCATACATTACCTCTATTATTCATCTTGGTGATTTTCATTTCATCATTCTTCTTCTTGTAGGAGCTGATTTTGCTCTTTAGATTGAACACTCTTGTTGTGCATTTCCTTTCGAAGTCCTTGGCGTTTTTTGAGATTCCATCTACAAAATATCTTGATTTCTTTCTTGGTACCCATACTTTATTGGGTTCATGGGGATTAGTCTCAAGAACATTTAATCTCATAAAAGGTTTAGGAGAATCAAAACCAATGCCTACTTTGTAAAAAACACATCTTTTATTTCCAAGAAGCTTGTTGAGGTTTTCTTTTCCTTTTACAAAATTTTCAAGAGTTTTGTTTAAATCCTCAACATTGTTTTTCAAAATATTTTTCTCATTGGCAATAGACGTAAAGTCATTTTTCAAAGTAGAATTTTTCATTTTTAAAACACCCACATCATTTGAAAGAGAAGTAACCAATTTCTTTAATTTAGAATTCTTAACACAAATGTTTCTAAATATGTCATGTAATTCATTGAAAGCACTTTTAAGTTCTACATAATTAGAAATTACCTCATCTTGAGTGGATTCTTCTTCTTCAAGAACCATGAGACACAGGTTGGCTACTCCATCATTTTCTCCCCAAATGGCTTCCTTTTTGTTGCCATCCATCATTGAAAGTTCATGAGCCATGAGTGAACCTAGGAGTTCTTCAATGCCTAATTTTGTCAGGTCTTTTGCTTCTTGGATAGCAGTAACCTTAGCTTCTCATTCATTTGGCAAAGACCTAAGTATTTTTGTTACAAGCTCATCATTAGTATAAGATTTACCAAGAGATTTTAAAGCATTAATAATATTGGTAAATTTATAAAACATCTCAGAAATAGATTCAAATGATTCCATAGTAAAGAGTTCATAATCATGAATAAGCATGTCAATCTAGGACTCTTTTATTTGGCCAGTTCCTTCATAGGTGATTTCAAGTTTATCCCAAATCTTTTTAGCAGTAATACACCCAGAAATTCTATTGAACTCCTTTGCATCTAGCCCACATACAAGAATAAGCTTGGCTTTAGCATTAGCTTGAAGGAGTTTATAATCACGCTCATTGAATTCATCCTCAAGTTTAGGCACACTGATATGGTCTACTACCTTGGTAGGGATTTTAGAATCTTTAGTGATAATGAGCCACAAAGCATAATTAGTAGCTTGAAGATACAAAGTCATTTTTTCTTTCCAATGAATGTAATTACTACCATCAAAGAGAGGTGGCCTATTGCTAGCTTGTCCTACAGCAGAGTAAGTAGAATACATGGTTGTTATAGATCAAAAACTTAAGATTGTTAAATCTAAACAAGAGCCCCAGGCTCTGATACCAATTGTTACCCAAAAAATAACTTAAGAGGGGGTGAATTAGGTTTTTACAAATTAAAATTAATAATAACCCAATAAAATTAACTACTAGTACAACAAATTATTAACAAGCACAATGATGAACTTAGCAGTAAATGATCAATCAAAATAACAATGAAGTATAACCAACATACAGGGTAAATCAAATGATTAACACATGAATATTAGATAGCTATAGCAGTAGTAGGAAAGTAAAGAGATTAGGGAAGAGGAGACAAACAGATTTATAGTGGTTCTGTGACACCCCGAACGTTTAATTAAGTACACATAAATATTTAGAGTTATACATAATTATAGTGGCATGTAATGATAGACTATTAATTAAATAAATATATAAAAATTTAATTTGGCATTGGATTATAGGACTAATTGGGAATTATTATTTGCAAAATAACACATTTATGGAATTATAATATTAATTGGGTCAAACTAAAATAAATAATAATTTAACACCAAAATAAATGAATAATAAAAAAAAAAATCTAGTTGCCCAGCAAGAGTTGCAAGCTTCAGCCCAAAAGAAAAGAAAAACAAAAATAAATAATAAAAGTCTAAGTTAGTTTGGCCCAGCAATGGTTTTTAAAATTTGGCTCAAGCAGAGAAAAAAAAAAAACACAAAAGAGGCCCAAGTGTGTTAAGCCCAAGTGGGAAGATTTATGTTTATTTCTAACAAATGCAAATCTTATCTCAAATCTGCCATTAAGAACTCCACCCCCCTAGCCTCATTATGCCTCCTGAGAGGGGGGTACGTGGCGCTCCAGGGAAGCTTGGCTCACTATATAAATAGGGGTGAAGGTGATGAATCAGGAGAGGAAGAAACATAAGAATAAAAAGAGTGGAAGACGAGAGAGAGAGATACATAAGTGAGAGTGAGGAGTTGATAGTAGGGAAGTTCTGGTAGTAAAGTAAGGCTAAGGGTTATAATTAAGGTGAGTTATATTATATCTTGATCTACCATTATATGTTTTACGAATGTTTTGAGTTACCATAACTTATTTTATACAATCTATATTTTAAGTTATATAAATAAAAGTTATGTTTTATAAATATTTTAGTTACGTGGGTTACTTTCTAAACTCTATTTACTTAAAAGGAAACCCATGGATATGTTTGTTTAAATTTTAGAATATATTTGACTATAATCTTATAAACAATTATGTTTTGTAAATATCACCACGGGAGTCCTACGCCTTGGGGGACTTAAATAACCACTGGCCTTTGTTTGACCACTTTGTGGTCCTCCGTTGTCGTGGATCCATTGACCTCTGTTCTGACTGTCACTTTGTGACCTCTGCTCTGTTTTGTTTTATACCGTGGTTATGATTATTACCTTACATGATTTCTGTATTCTGCCACTTTAAATAAATTGTCATTTTAAATTAAATTATGCAAATATTTTAGCCTGCTCATTATCCATGGTTATTTTATTCCCTACACTTTTGGCATAACATTTCTCACTCTACTGTGTGCTTACAGCTATTACCCTTTCAGGTGACGAGATGTAAGGGAAATCCATAACCCTACAAAATGGAACCTGCTCATGGACTGTTGTTGAACCATTATTTTATCTTTCTTTTTTTATATATTTTTGCTTCCTTTTGTTTCTATTCGGGGCTGGTCACTGAATAAGAAAATAATGAAAGTCCTAGAAATGTATTTCTTTTTTTTTTAGTAAAATGTAGTAAAATTTCTGTTTAATTATTTTTATTTTCGCTTGCGCAACTTAATTTGCTTCGAATAAGAAAGTTACTAAGTCACGATTCCAACTCTAAACCCCTAGGATTGGGTCGTGATAGGTTCGGCTTCAACCAAGCCTACATCCACTCCTCAGGTTTCACTTGAAATTTTTCACTATCTTCTAGCTTCACAGGGGTGCTAGCAACCTCTTTACAAATTGAGCAATCCTCCACGGATTTTACACAGACTTCACAAGCCCAAACCCTTGCAAATATTAGGTGATTCACAATCACTCTCAAGATTTCAAGAACACAGTGTTTGCAACACTTTTACAAGATGAAATGGTATTTTTACTTTTAAAAAAAGCTTACAATAAATATCTCTCAAAGATAGATATAAAAGCTTTGATTTTTCTGTAAATCTTACACAGGAAAGATAAGCTTAATGCTATAAGGCTCAATGTATAATTTCTGAGAGAGGATGTAAACAAAAATTGAAGAACTCTTCTAAGAGAATTTTTCAGAGAATAGATGAGAGTGATTATAGATCAAAGAATATTTTTTGATTTTTCTTGTCACTTGTTTACATTAGAGGCTTTAGTATATATAATGAAAATTATAACTGTTTATAGCCGTTGTATTCATTTGAATTTATAGCCGTTGTACTTCCATCATTACCAATTTGAATATCTTTCACTCCATCACTACAAATTTGAATATTTTTCACTTGAACCTTTTGAACCTTTTGGCCTTTTGAACTTTTATAGCCGTTTATAGCCGTTGTACTTCCATAATTACTAATTTGAATATCTTCCACTTGAACCTTTTAACCTTTTGGCCTGCTGCTGTGCTAGGCTGTTTGAACCTTTGTTTTGGGCTGTTTGAACTCCTGATTTAATCAAATATTAAATACATTCTAACAATATTTAGGATAAAGGTTTAGGTGAGAAATAATGGGACAAAATAAATTTTGATTCTATTTTTCTCTTTCAAATAAATCATCAAAATAAATTTTGATTAAAATATGATTAAATAAATCATCAACATAAATTTTGGATTCTATTTTTCTCTTTCAAATAAATTAAAATATAATTAAATAAATCATCAAAATAAATAAGTCTAACATATTTATTTTTACTTATTTTATAATTTCTTATTATTTGCATCAGTTTCAGTTAATTTAATCGTATTAAAAAAACTCTTTACTATGGAATCAATTAAGTTTTAGTTAGTTTAGGCACACTGATATGGTCTTTCCAGAGAATCTCTCCAGAGAAATTCTTTGGATTCCAGTCTAAAGATTTTCTCTGGATTTTCTCTGGATTTTCTCTCGATTTCAAGTAACAATAATGAAGAGTTCAAGGAATAGAGCATCTAGTTTCACTGTCACGCCCCAAAATTTGGACAATTAAATATTAAATTAGAACTGAACCTCAATCAATATTCCATCATCCAAATCCTAGGAATAAAACAAAATTTAAACGTTCTCGTCTCCATAAGTTTTAAGTAAATTTTCATCTTTAAAAGATTACAAGAGATTAAAAAATAATAATTAAGAAACACCAACCAAATTATTCATCATAGATTCATAACTATCCAATACCTCCAACATTAAAGTAACAACAATTAGTCGAAACAACTTAAATAATGTAAAGTTACAAACCATGCCAAATTATCAAAATACTAAGGTCATAAAAAAAAATAATAAATACATAAACTAATGTCAACCCAAAGCTCAAGAAAACAAAAAAAGTCCAAACGACATGTCTAACAACTATAGTTATTTCTCTTCACCACCGTAATCCCAACTAATCCTGCAAAGGAAGTTTGGCTGCGCTCAAACAGCACGCACCCGAGTTGCCAAGAGACAAAACGGGTCAGTATACAGGTATACTGGTATGAGTACAAGATTTAACAACCACATGTCCGCCAGACACAAACAAAAATACATTTAATTCTTGTTACGGGACAAGACAAGTAGTTCCATCCGTACTGAGACGAATGAATAGTTTCCCGAGATATGGTGACATTTAGTTCCTTGCCCGTACATAACGAGATATAAAAGCCCTACATAAAAAGTTAGTAAGACCCACCATTCTGGAAAAAAATAAAATTAGTATAATTTAATCATAAGTAACTTGCTGAAGAAGTATAAAAATGCACCGTTTCATTCTTAAATAATTCGAATTGACCAAAACTCAAAGAACAAAAGTTATATAGAATCAAATTTCCTAAAAGGTAACTCGGATGAATTTAGTACAAACTGAACAATGTAAGATGAATTTTTTTGGGAAAGTTCAAAACACGAAAAGTGTTCAGAATAATGTTTTACTTTAAGTTATTTAAAACCAATAAAAATGAGCTCATTTCGTTGGTTAAAACATCTAAAGTATGCACTGTTAAAATGAATAAAAACTATTATAACCAAGATCATCTGATTGCAAGTTCTAATTGATCTTTTTAATAAAAAGTTAAAACACAAAAGTTGTCTAGAATCACGTATACATGTCTTTGCTCAAATTTCATAATTTATCAAGATCGTTTATTATTTTTTTAAGATGTACAAATCAATACAATTCACACTATAACAATAAACTTATATTTAATTCTTTGTACCTTAAATCCACCACTTTGACCTCCACTTCCGCCCTACACATATATCCCATGTGCCTTCCATATACCTAACATCGCTCTGAAGCCAAACTTTCACGGGGATATCATTCCGAGTTTGACCCACACTCCCCGAATGGTTAGCATATACGTACACACGTAAATCAAAGTACTCGTCTACTCATGAGAACGAGGAAACAATATATATACACAATCTCTCATATACTCATGAGAACAAACATAACAATGTCAAGCCTAAGGCATTCAAATAAATCTCATAATCCTCACTTTTTTTTTCTTATACACTCTTTCTCACAATCACTCAAATAAAATAACAATCCATGGAGTCATGGTGGAGTATAAGGAATTTATTTATGGTTCCTAATTAATTTTAATTTCATATATCTATGAGTGTGATTACAACCATAAAATAAATCCATATAAAAACCCTAAACATGACATACCAAACTAATTAAGATAATTAAAATCAATAAATCATCTAAAAGCCCTAAACCTTACATACACAACTAATCAAAATAATTAAAATCGAGCAATCATCTACATACAAATACGAAATCAATTCAACATCAAATAAATAAAAACAACAAATTAAACATAAATCAAGGGAAGTGGGTTTTGCACTCATAGTATTTTTTTGAAGATCAAAGAAATATTTGGAGAATTAATGGAGCCACCAAAACAAAACCCCAACCCTTTCTTTTTTTTCCCTCTCATCTTTCTCCCATTGCCGTCGTCTCTCTGTTCTCTCTTAAGAGCTAATCTCCTCTTCTTTCTTTGATTACTCTCTCTCTCTCTCTCTCTCTCTCTCTCTCTCACACACACACTCACTCGGCTGCTCTACATCACAAACCCCTTTATTTTTTTATTTTGCTAGATAACCTAATTGACTTATTATAATATATAAATACAACATAATTACAACATATATAAATATAAATATAAGATTAAATATATATATATAACATCTCTTTTTTTTTATATAACAAATATAAATATATAAATATTTGAATTAATTATATATAATTAAATAACACATTAAATTCTCATGTAACCACACAGTTAATAAAGCCAATTATAAAGTAAGATCATAATAATAACAATAATAAATAAACAAAGACTAACGAAAAATCAGGGTCGCTACAATATACACATCTCAAAAGAATCTCGTCCCGAGATTCGATAGGAAAAAGTACTAAACAAAAAACTCTGGGTGCATACGCCGAACTTTCTTTTTCAATTCCCAAGTGATATTGTTCTCATCCTCACTCCATTGCATTTTCACCAAGTTCAATTTCTTGCACCGCAACTGCTTTACAGCCCAGTCTAAAATAGTAACCAGTCGCACCACATACGTTAGATCGTCACTAATCTCCAACACTTTTGGTGATACTACTTGGGAAGGGTCTTGCACACGCTTCCGCAATAAAGATACGTGGAACACATTGTGAATCATAGCTAAAGCAGGTGGTAGAGCTAGTTTGTAAGCCACATTACCAATCCTCTCAGTGATCTCATATGGTCCTACAAATCTAGGTGCCAACTTTCCCTTCTTCCCGAACTGCATGATACTATTCATCGACGAGACCTTCAAAAATACAAAATCTCTAACATTTAACTCAACCTCCTTACGTTTTCTATTAGCATAACTCTTCTGGCGACTATGTGTAGTCTTAATACGTTCCCGAATAATGTTCACCTTCTCTGTGATCTCTCTCACCAACTATGGCCCCAACAACGGCGCATCTCCTATCTCAATCCAACAAGCAGGTGATCGACATGGCCTCCCATACAAAGCCTCAAAAAGTTCCATCCTGATACTGGAGTGATAGCTATTATTATAAGCAAACTCCACCAGTGGCAAGTGTTCTTCCCAACTACCACCAAGATCGAGGACACAAGCTCTCAACATATTTTCCAAGATCTGATTTACTCGCTCAGTTTGCCTATCCGTCTAAGGATGATAAGCCGTGCTTAAGTCTAACCTAGCACCCAAAGCATACTGAAAACTCTCCCAAAACTCTGCCACAAACAACAAATCACGATCCGAAACTATAGAAGCTAGTGCGCCATGAAGTCGCACCACCTCCTGAATATATAGCCTAGCTAGTTTATAAGCAGTTCGGTGAACACTGATACGAATAAATGAGCAGACTTGGTGAGTCGATCTACTATCACCCAAATAGATTCATTGCCTCGATTAGACCGCAGTAATCCATCCACGAAATCCATAGAGATGTACTACTATTTCCAAGTAGGGATCTCAAGAGGCTGCAAAAGCCTAAACGGTCGTTGGTGTTCTGCCTTAACCTGTTGACACACATAACATCGAGAAACATACTCTCCTACGTCCTTCTTCATACTTTCCCACCAAAACATCCTCTTCAGGTCATGATACATTTTAGTCCCACTAGGGTGAATGGTATATCGGGACCTATGGGCATCATCCATAATCTCTTTCCTCAATTCAACAATGTTAGGTACACACAACCTGCCCTTGAGTCGCAATCCCCCATCTGAGTTCATAGACCAATCAGTAGGACAATCATCGATCAAATCCACTACAAGGTTATCGAGCTTGTTGACGAGAAACCTATCTAAATTCTGTATCTGGCGAACTTTACCAAGTAACGTCAGTTGCACTATCAAACTATCAATGTATGCCCTCTCAGCACTCTCTATTGGTTGAACATCATGTATCGAAATTAACTCCAAGGACTTCCATTCCTCAATCATCAAAGAAGCTATAATCTCATGTTGTCGACTAAGTGCATCTGCAACCACATTTTCTTTTCCCGGGTGGTAAAAGATCTCGAAATCATAACTACTGATGAATTCAACCCACCTCTATTGTCTCATGTTCAACTCTTTTTGAGAAAAAAGATATTTAAGACTCTTGTGATCTGTGTACAACTCAAAGCGCTCCTCAAACAAGTAGTTTCGCTACACTTTCAACACAAAAGCAACTGTTACCAACTCTAAGTCATGAGTAGGGTATCGTTTCTCATGAGGTTTTAACTATTGAGAAGCATAAGATATGACCTTCTGATGCTGCATCAATACACATCCCAACCTAATTCCACCCGCATCAGTAAACACAACTAACTTTTCCCCTTGTACTGGTATAGTTAACACCGAAGTTGTAGTCAATCGCTGCTTTAACTCCTGGAAAGCTTTCTCACAATCATCTGTCCATAAGAACTTTACATTCTTGCGGGTCAACTTGGTCATGGGTGCTGCAATAGTGGAAAACTTCTCTATAAATCTCCTGTAATAACCGGCCAGTCCTAGAAAACTCCTCACCTTTGAAGGGTTCGTGGGCTGCTTCCATTCTTTGACCGCAATAGCTTTCTCAAGATCTACCGCTATCCCTTGATTGGATACAACATGTCCCAAAAATCGAACTTCTTTCTCCCAAAAGTGACACTTACTAAACTTAGCATATAATTGCTGCTCCCTCAAAGTCTGCAACACGACTTTCAAGTGTTTTCTGTGCTCTTCCTCATTCTTAGAATACACCAGGATATCATCTATAAAGATAATCACAAACTTATCTAGACATGGTTGAAAAATTCTGTTCGTCAAGTCCATGAAATAAGCAGGAGTATTTGTCAAACCAAAAGGCATTACAAGAAACTCGTACAATCTATACCGAGTCCAAAAAGCAGTAAGCGGTATACTTTCCTCTGACACACCCATCTGATGGTAACCCGTTCTGAGATCAAACTGAGAGAACATAGCTGCCCCCTTCAACTGATCAAACAAGTCATCAATTCTAGGTAGTGGATACTTGTTCTTGATAGTCACCTTGTTTAGCTCTCTGTAATCTATGCACATACGGAGAGCGTTATCTTTCTTGGAGACAAAGATCGCAGGTGCTCTCCATGGAGAGTTAATTGAACGAATAGACCTTTTTTCTAAAGAATCTCTTCTAGTTGCTTCTTCATCTCCACAAGCTCTTTAGGCGCCATTCTGTATGCCGCCATAGACATCGGTGCAGTTCTCAGTACTAAGTCAATACGAAATTCTACTATCCATCGATGTGGAGGTCCAGGTATCTCCTGAAATACATCCTCAAACTCACGCACCACATCTACCTCACTAATATCCTACGTAGGGATTTCTACTAAGCACAGAAAACTTGTCATCACCGACTCTTCTCTATCGCTAGAAGTGTGGATAAGTTGTGGCATACCGGGAATATCTATATTTACAATCATTCCAGCACAATTTAGAGTCACAAAGTATTTTCGCAGCCAATCCATACCTAAAATAATTGTAAACCCCTCAAACCCTAACACAATTCAGTCTGCGTACAAGACTCTACCCGTAAAGTCAATCTCAAAATCTTTACACATCTCATAGAGAGTAACTACTCCTCCTAAAGGGGTCTCAACATAAATAGGTCTAGACAAGGAGGTAGTTACAATATGTTTTCTGTCTAAAAACCGTCTAGATATAAAAGAATGAGAGGCACCAGTATCAAATAGTACTCTAATAGGTTCTTGAAAAAGATTAAAAGTACCTTGCACTTTGTCATTTCCTGGTAGCACTGCAAATGCCCTAGCTGGAGCTGTCTGACCCTGTCGCGTCTGCTGTCTCTGAGGGCAATCCTTGATTACATGCCCCAACTGCTAACACCTAAAACATTTCTTATAGGTCGGTTGAGGTGCAACTGGTCTGATAGGTAGGGGCCCTTCTAACTGAGGTACGGAAGGACGATAACCCAACTGTGGCATTTGCTGTCGCTGTCCTTGATAACCCCTGGGGCTGGAAATTGCCCTAAGGCCTAAAATTACCTTGAGGTCTGAAATTTACCTGACTACCTTGTTGCTATGGCCTTTGAAACTGCTAACCCCTATGCCTTTGATCATAGGGTCGGTATCTGTTCCCATCCCGCTGCTGGAAGTGACTCTCTCTAGAAATCTCTCCGACCTTAGCCTTCCCTTCTTTAAACTGCTTCTCATTTTCCTCATACTTTAGTGCCAAGTCAAGAACTCTGTCAAATGGTTCAGCATCAAAAGGAATAAGGGACTTAGACAGGTAATGATTCAATCCCTTAATAAACTTCTCATTCTTCTTCTCCTGCGTGCCGACCAAGTAAAGGGCATAACGAGACACCTCATTAAACTTGGTGACATACTCGATCACTATTCTACCCTCTTGAGTCAACTTTGAAAATTCATTACTCAGTTGAGACCGAATAACAGCAGAAACAAACTTCCGGTCAAAATGAGTCTTGAAATCTGTCCAAGTCAAAGTCATCAAATCTAGACCCTTCTTTCACGAGTTCCACCAAAAATAAGGCTGTTCCTCAAGCTGATGTGTCGCCAACTCCTGTTTTTGAACCTTGGTGAGCTCCATACGACTAAACATCATCTCATATTTCTGAACCCAAGCATCAGCTGCAATTGTTCCTCCATCTCCAGAGAATTTTTAACCTCCCAAAGAACCAAAGTCTTTGTTTCTCTTCACAAAGGGCTCTCCCTGCTGGCCTAGACTATTGTTCTGAACATCCTGAAGTAACTAAGCTATCATCTCCCCCACATTAATCTGCATCGTATTGGTTGCCTCGGTAGCAATCGCCGCTGCTGTTGCGCTAGCAGCTGTTTCTTCCCCTGTGCCATTGGGCTCAGCGCTTCTCAAATTATACCTTCCAGCCATCACCTTCAAGTTAAACACATAAGAAGAATTCATTTATAAGTACTTAGAATAAATTCAACCACCAACCTAAACCAGCTAACCCATATTTCCACAATTCGAGGATCACTTAAACTCTCACAAGTCTAGGGTAACCTAGAGCTCTGATACCAAACTGTCACGCCCCAAAATTTGGACAATCAAAATATTAAATTAGGACTGAACCCCAATCAATATTTCATCATCCAAATCCTAGGGGTAAAACAAAATCTAGACGTTCTTGTCTCCATAAGCTTTAAGTAAATTTCTATCCTCAAAAGATTACAAGAGATTAAAAAAAAATAATTAAGAAACGCCAACCAAACTATTCATCATAGATTCATAACCATCCAATATCTCCAACATTAAAGTAGTAACAACTAGTCAAAATAAATTAAATAATGTAAAGTTACAAACCATGCCAAATTATCAAAATACTAAGGTCATAAAAAAAAAAAAAAAATACATAAACTAGTATCAACCCTAAGCTCAAGAAAATAAAAGAAGTCCAAACGACATGTCCAACAATTATAGTTATTTCTCTTCACCACCGTAATCCTAACTAATCCTGCAAAGGAAGCTTGGCTGCGCTCAAACAACACGCACGCGAGTTGCCAAGAGACAAACGGGGTTAGTATACAGGTATGCTGGTATGAGTACAAGATTTAACAACCACATGTCCACAAAACACAAATAAAAATACATTTAATTCTTGTTACGGGACAAGACAAGTAGTTCCATCCATACCAAAACGAATGGGTAGTTTCCCGAGATACAGTGACATTTAGTTTTTTGCCCCGTACATAACGAAATATAAATAGAGTATAAAATAAACAAAATAAAAATAAAAATATGGTGGGTCAACCCTGCATAAAAAGTTAGTAAGACCCACCATTCTGCAAAAAAACAAAGTTAATATAATTTAATCATAAGTAACTTGCGGCAAAAATATAAAAATGCACTGTTTCATGCTTAAATAATTCGAATTGATCAAAACTTAAAGAACAAAAGTTGTATAGAATCAAATTTCCTAAAAGGTAACTCAGATGAATTTAGTAGAAACTGAATAGGTTGAGAGAAAAATTTAATAGAAAATCCTAATTGAATTTGATCGAAAAATCTGGAACTGAAAACGAATAGAAACTGCTGTAAAATGAATTTTTTTGGAAAAGTTTAAAACACAAAAAGTGTTCAGAATAATATTTTATTTTAGTTTACGCAAAACCAATAAAAATAAACTCGTTTCGTGAGTTAAAATAGCATCTAAAGTCTACATTGTTAAAATGAATAAAAACTATTTTAACTAAAATTATTCGATTATAAGTTTTAATCGATCTTTTTAATAAAAAGTTAAAACACAAAAATTGTCTAGAATCACGTATACATATCTCTTCTCAAATTTCATAATTTATCAAGGTCGTTTACTATTTTTTTAAGATGTACAAATCAATACAATTCACACTATAACAATAAACTCATGTTTAATTCTTTGTACCTTAACTTCACCACTTCGCCCTCCACTTCCGACCTACACATATATTCCATGTGCCTCCCGTATACCTAACATCGCTCCGAAGCCAAACTTGCACGGGGATATCGTCTCGAGTTTGACCCACACTCCCCGGATGGTTAGCATGTATGTACGCATGTAAATCAAAACACTCATCTATGTTAGACTTATTTATTTTGATGATTTATTTAATTATGTTTTAATTTATTTGAAAGAGAAAAATAGAATCCAAAATTTATTTTGATAATTTATTTAATTATATTTTAATCAAAATTTATTTTGATGATTTATTTGAAAGAGAAAAATAGAATCAAAATTTATTTTGTCCCATTATTTCTCACATAAACATTTATCCTAAATGTTGTTAGAATGTATTTAATATTTGATTAAATCAGGAGTTCAAACAGCCCAAAACAAAGGTTCAAACAGCCTAGCACAACAGTAGGCCAAAAGGTTCAAAAAGTTAAAGTGGAAGATATTCAAATTAGTAATGATGGAAGTACAACGGCTATAAACGGCTATAAGGGTTCAAAAGGTTCAAGTGGAAGATATTCACCTTGCTTGGTTTCCAGTTTTTCAAAACACTTTTCAGAAAATTCTACTTTCTTATTTTCCGTGTTTTTTTGTTTTTACTGAATTTTTTTAATATTTTAAGCAATTTTTTTACTTTTTAGACACACCTAACATAAATACACCTAAAAAGTAAAAAAATTGTAAAAAAAATCTTTTAAAAATTCACTAAATACCAAAAATACAAAAAAAATACAAGAATTCAGTACATTTTTTGTATTTTTATGTATTTATTAATTTTTTAAAATATTTTTCCACAAATTTTTTACTTTTTAGATACATCTAAGTAAGGTGCATCTAAAAAAGTAAAAAAAAATGTTTAAAATTTAAAAAATATTCACTAAAAACAAAAAAACACAAAAACCAAAAAAGTCAATTTTCAAAAAACTTAATCCAGAAAACTCAAACCAAGCACAGTGATTCAAATTTGTAATGATAGAGTGGAAGATACAAATTGGTAATGATGGAAGTACAATGGCTATAAACAGTTATAAATTCAAATGAATGCAACGGCTATAAACGGCTATAAACGGCTATAACTTTCATTATATATACCAAAGCCTCTAATGTAAACAAGTAACAAAAAACCTGAAACTATTCTTTGATCTATAATCACTCACATCTATTCTCAGAAATTATACATTGAGCCATATAGCTTTAAGCCTATATTTCCCGTGTGAGATTTACAAAAAAATCAAAGTTTCATTTTATATATCTATCTTTGAGAGATATTTATTGTAAGCTTTATTTGAAAGTAAAAATACCATTTCATCTTGTAAAAGTTTTGCAAACACTGTGTTCTTGAAATCTTGAGAGTGATTGTGAATCACCTAAGATTTGCAAGGGTTTGGACTTGTGAAGTCTGTGTAAAATCCGTGGAGGATTGCTCCATTTGTAAAGAGGTTGCTAACACCTATGTGAAGCTAGAAAATAGTGGAAAATCTCAAGTGAAATTTGAGGAGTGGACGTAGGCCGAGTTGAAACCGAACCACTATAAATTTGTTTGCCTCTCTCTTCCTTATCTCTTTACTTTCCTACTACTGCTATAGCTATCTACTATTCATGTGTTAATCATTTGATTTACCCTGTATGTTAGTTATACTTCATTGTTATTTTGATTGATCATTTACTACTAAGTTCATCATTGTGCTTGTTAGTAATTTGTTGTACTAGTAGTTAATTTTATTGGGTATTATTAATTTTAATTGTAGAAACCTAATTCACCCCCCTCTTAGGTTGCTTTTTGGGTAACAGTCTACTCATAAGAACGAGGCAACAATATATATATAAATACACAATCTCTCATCTACTCATGAGAACAAACATAACAATGTCAAGGCTAAGGCATTAAAATAAATCTCATAATACTCATTTTTTTTTTCTTATACACTTTTTCTCACAATCACTCAAATAAAACAACAATCCATGGAGTCATGGTGGAGTATAATGAATTTATCTATGGGTTCCTAATTAATTTTAATTTCATATTTCTATGAGTGTGATTACAACCATAAAATAAATCCATATAAAGACCCTAAACATGGCATACCAAACTAACCAAAATAATTAAAATCAATCAATCATCTAAAAACCCTAAGCCTTGCATATACAAGTAATCAAAATAATTAAAATCGATCAATCATCTACATATAAATACGAAATCAATTCAACATCAAATAAATAAAAATAAATAAATAAAAACAACGAATTAAACATAATTCAAGGAAAGTGGGTTTTGCACTCACAATATTTTTTTGAAGATCAAAGAAATATTTGGAGAATTAATGGAGCCACCAAAACAAAACCCTGACCCTTTCTTTTTTTCCCCTCTCATCTTTCTCCCCTTGCCGCTGTCTCTCTGTTCTCTCTCAAGAGCTAATCTCCGCTTCTTCTTTGATTACTATCTCACCCTCTCTCTCTCTCTCTTACTCACTCGGCTGCTCTACGCCATAAATCCCTTTTTTGTTTTGCTAGATAACCTAATTGACTTATTATAATATATAAATACAACATATATAAATATAAATATAAGATTAAATATATATATATATATAACACCTCTTTTTTTTTTTATATAACAAATATAAATATATAAATATTTGGATTAATTATATATAATTAAATAGCACATTAAATTCTCATGTAACCGCACAGTTAATAAAGCCAATTATAAAGTAAGATAATAATAATAATAATAATAATAATAATAATAAATAAATAAATAAATAAAGACTAACAAAAAATCAGGGTTGCTATATTCACTGTGATTTGCATTTGTTCATGGGAAGGCCAGAAAAATTATCTGGATTCCAATCTAGAAATTTTCTCTGGATTTTCTTTAGATTTCAAGAAACAGTAATGAAGAGTTCAAGAAACACCAGAAAATTTCTCTGTCTTCCCAATAACGATGTACAATACACAAATTGATCACCTAAATAAGCAACAAGAACAACCAATATACGTATATCTAGAGAATTTCTCTGGATTTCCTAGAGAATTTCTTTTCAGAGAAATTCTGAGAAAGTCAAAGAAATTCTTTGGACTCCAATTTACAGAATTTCTTTAGATTTTCTCTGGGTTTCAAGAAATAATAATGAAGAGTTCAAGGAACATAGCATCTAGCTTGACTGTGATTTTCATTTGTCCATATACATAATACATATACAACTTCTCAAATACTAAAACTTTAAATCCGAAATTCAAGAGCTTAACATCCCCAAATCCTTTAAGACCCATGAACACCATACAAAATTGTCAAACAAATCGTAATCGCATTGTTTTTTAGACAGATTTTCAAGAAACACATATTTGCATCATCTATATTGCAGAAAATAAAGAAAACAAAACAAAGGAAAAAGAAAGAGAGAGAAAGATAGAATATATACGATCGTGAGAGGAGATGCAGTGGTAAGAAAGAGTTGTCGGTGGCGGCGATGGAGGTGGAGTTCATTGGGGAGAGAAGAGTAGAGAAAGAGAGGGGGAGACCGGTTTGATTTGAGATAATCAAATTTCTTAGTGATATATGGGTGTCAAGGTTGAGGGATCTTAGACATCACAAAATAATATTATGAATTTCTTCTATTACTAAAAATGGGATAGAGATCTTAGACTAATTTTCTCTATCATTATGTTAAGTATAGGGTGCTTGATAATTTGATTTTATCACTTAAAATTGAATATATAAAGTTATAATTAGTTAAATTCGTTTGATAATCACGATTGATATTACTTAAAAATTTAAGTGCCTCATAAAATAGGTTAAAACTTTATAAAATTTTAAGTCATATAAAATTTATTTAGTGTTAATTGAATTTATAAATACTAGACATGAATATCGATATACATTATTATAAACTTATTACCACCGTTGCCGCCGCCGCCGCCACTGTTACCACTACCAACATCATGCCATCGCTACCACCACCCCATCATCGCTACCACTACTACCACTAGCAAAATGCACCACGATCATGCCGCTGCCTCTATCACCACTACAATTACCATTACTATCACAATATAAAAATTAAAATATACAATTTGAAAATAATAAATTTTAAATTTGATCTTATACATATCGAATATATATTTTTTGTTAAATACTTAAATTTTTATCAAATAATTTTTTAGTTTAAAATTCAACATTCATTTTTCAATATTTAATTTTTAATTTTCAATTTACAACTTTATCAAACACCACCTAACTATATTTTTTCTAGATACTAACAAAAAAAAAAAAAAAAAAAAAAGGACGTGAATGTAATTTTAAAAAAATAAAAATAAAAATAAAAATAGAAATAAAAATAAAAATAACGGCAACTTCAAAATCAATATTTCAATATCATGAGTAAATTATATTGGTCTTTTTACTCATATTTTGAAAAAATATATTAAGTGGTATAATTTTGAAAAAATTATATTGTGGTCTATTTTAATGCATCTAATACATATTATATTTTCTTATCAATAATTTATTAGTTATATGGATAAAAAAATGATGTTATTATATATTTTACATAAAAATATATACTTTACATTGTTTATTTTTATGTTTTCGCTCCATTTGCATTTGCATTAATTTTAGTTTATTTAACATTACTAAAAAAAAGAAGTAAGCATAGTTATGTTAAAATTGAGAGATATATTGTGTATTTTTCTAAATTTCAAAGGAAGTCAATCTAATTTATTCAATGAATTTTATGCATTGTCATCGGACAACACTATAATTTAGGGCTAAAAAAAAGTCGAGTAATAAATTGTTCAAATTTAATTTGATAATTTAATAAATTAAAAATTATGTTTAAATTAATCTCGAACGATTTTTTAACTATTTAAATCAAATACCTTAAATTTTTTTTATAATGTATATAAATTTTACAGATTGCATACAAATAATTTGGTTGGCTTATCGCCCTGCTAGATACTATAATTAACGAGCATGTTTGGGTTGTCTCTAAAAACACGGTTTTTGAGAAAAAAAATTCTAAAAATATGCGTGGTTGAAAATAAAATAAAAAAATTTCAAAATCATTTTTTTCTTTCTCTTATCTCTCCTTCTCAATTACTTTTTTCTCTCATATTTATCTATTTAACTACAAAAAAATATCAAATCATTCAAAACTCGAAATTATTTTCAAAATACAAAACAAAACAATTTTTTTAAGTTTAATTTTCTAAACTCTCTTAAAAAAATTATTTTTCAAATAATATCTCGAAACACAAATAAATGAAGGCCAACCTTTTTTATTGCAAAAAATATAAAATAATAATAAAGGCAAACTACATTTTATCATATTATGGTTTGAGTTATATGCGGTTTACCCTCTTAATATTTGGAAATAATCACATAATTCCCATGTAATTTGTGAATTGAAGTACACCATTAACCGTCGTTTAATATTCCATCAAACTTAACAGTAAATATGAAACACATGACAAATATAAAGATATCACATACTGAGAGGGTAATTTATATATAAATTGGGCCGAGCTAGGTAATGGGTCGTTCATTGGGCCACGGCAAGAAAGGCTGGATAAAACGGAGCTTGGAGTTAGCCCGGTTCGGAGAACACCTTATTATTATCCCGGTCCAAAAGAGCCTTGAAGTTATTCCGGTCTAAAGAAGCGTGGCGATTAGCCCGATTTCCATACCCAGAGTTAGCCTGGTCATGGCATATTATGGATAGCCCGGTCAGAACCTAGCTATTTGTTAGCTCGGTTAGGACCTTGATGTTTTGTTATCTCGGTCTAATCACGCCAGGGTTTGTGCAGGAGGAACCGGGGTAAGAGCAGTGAAAGGAAGAACCAAACTAGCTATAGTTCGGTCTACTTTGCGGCTCAGCATAGCCATGCTTACCTCGGTCATATTGGAGTCCGACCATGGTAAAACTATCTCACTTGGTTCAAGCAGTGAGGAGGGTGTTGAAGGATAAGCATTGTCTTTCAGGAATGTGATTCCTAGGAGGACTCTACATGGAGGAGTAAAAGTCCTATTAGGATTGTGCCACACGGAACCTATAAAAGCTCATAACATCACCTATGGAGAGGTAACCCAACTTTGATTCTCGAATAGACAGAGCTTTTGTCTATTTGTCTATTTGTCTATTTTGCTAACTTAGGCATCGGAGAGGTATCTGACACACACTCGCCGGCTAGCTCACGTTTGTGTTTTCAGGGAGTAAAGCGACGTTGTACGGAGGAGCGCAGACTTGATCAACAGGATTATACGAGAAGGTTTATTTCTTTCCCGTACAATTGGCGCCGTCTGTGGGAAGATCAGACTAGAACAAAACCTCTTGATCAAACTTTTCCTCTTTATAAGCAATGGCGCACAACGAAGATTTACCGCAGTCCGCCATCGACGGACAAACACCAGAGGGGGGTGCAAGGCGCGAAGGCCTACCTTCTATCCCTCCTATGGTAGACTTGGAGCCACAGTGACAGAATCCCAGGAGGGATGCAAGGGGGTGGAGGCGGACTAACAGCCCCCGTCACTCTCGTTCACAAAGTCCTGATAGACAAAGGCAGAGGATCGATCCTCAAGTTCTGGAAGATCGCGTGAAGGAGCAAAATGAATTGATAAGGAAGATGGCGGCGGACATAGAGGCCATGAAGCGCCAGATCAAGGAAAAATGGGTGGCGACAGGAGTGGGGCGCAAAGGCAATGCGCCTCCTCGCCACTCAGAAGATCATAGTAGGCATACCACGACATCGCAAGCAGAGAGTAGAAGCCTCAGGACGAGTGACACTCAATCAAGGACTTCCAGAACTCGTCACTCCAGGTCTGAGAGAACGAGATCATTAAGGTCTTACACAGAGGGAAGTACCTATCGGCCCTCACATACGGACCATACATCATCCAGGCAAATGGAGTTGCCTAGATCGTCCGACTTACGGACTGTGCTTGAAGAAAAGGCGCGACAGAAGGAAGATGCTAGGACACGCGATCCACACAGAGTTTTAGCCCTTCAGCGGTTGGCCCCTCGGACGCATGGAAGTGTCGAGGTTGGGATGCCAATATCGCACCTTGCCTACGAACCAACAGATAAAGCGTTGGCAAGACTCCATTGCTCGTCGTTCGTTCCGGTAATTGAGAACGCACCATTACCTTCAGGCTTCATCTAGCCAAAATTTACCACGTACGAAAGGAAGACAGACCCTTACATGCACCTAAGCCACTTTCGACAGGTTATGGCAGTATACCGACGAAACGAAGCTTTAATGTGCATCCTCTTCCCATCAAGCCTTGGTAACCTAGGCTTGACTTGGTGCGAAAAACTTCCAGAAGGCAGCATAGCCTTCTGGGCGCAATTGGCAGAGGCATTCGTTACTAGGTTCAGAACGAACACCAAAACCCCGGTGGAAATTGATCAACTGCTCTCCATCGATATGGGCGAAAAAGAGTCATTAAAATCCTACAATAGCCGCTACTGGGAGACCTTCAACCAGATTGAGGACTGCCCCACCAATCTCGCCATCGCACAGTACAAAATAGGCCTTCCAGTCGGGAACAGACTAAGGGACTCAATCATTATGACACCGCCTCTCACAATGAAGGCCTTAATGGAGAGAGTGCACCAACACATTCGAATAGAAGAAGATGACGCTCGTGCTAAATCAAAGTCTAGCACGACCACAATACCAGATAAAAAGACCGCGGCAAAGGTTAACGCGGTAGAACGTCCGAACAAAAACAGACGAGGCAGGCAGGACAACGGAGAAGACCAGGATAAAAGATGGTTGAGAATCCGCACTGCCATTACCACGGTATTCAAAAAACCAATCTACCGGATCCTAAGCGAGATACGCGATGAACCTTTCGTCAGATGGCCTGCCAAGCTAGGAGAAGCTCAGAAGGACTGCGACGAAAGATCGCGGTGCACCTTCCATAAAGAAAAAGGGCACCGTACTGAAAATTGTACACCATTGAAACAACATTTAGAGGAGTTGGTGGCAGCCGGTCACCTGGACAAATACATTGAAGGAGGGGCGCAGCCAGCCCCCCAGAACGACGATCACCCGAACGGTATGCCAATCGACCCCCCACCTCAAGGCGTGATCAACGTGATTCATGGAGTATTCGAACCTGAGCGCGTATGCGAGCTCAGGGGCATGATAAAGAAGGCTGAGCACTTAAGAGAGGTACTACGCGCCCAACCTACAATCAAAAAGGGGAGAACAGAGGCCACGAACGTCATGTCTTTTTCAGACAAGGACTTGGAAAGAATATATTGCCCTCACAACGATGCACTGATCGTCACCCTCCGCATCAAGGACTATGACGTCAAGCGAATTTTGATAGACCAAGGTAGCTCGTGTGAGATCATGTACTACGACACCTTCAAACAACTAAAATTAGAGGACAAAGACCTGGCCCCAGCTGTATCTCCCCTGATCAGATTCAACTCAATGCCAGAATGGCCAGTCGGCAAAATTATCCTGCCAGTCAGGGCAGGAAGCGTGACAAAACAAGTGGAATTTTGGGTGTTGAAGGTCCCTTCCACTTACAACATAATCTTGGGAAGAACATGGTTGCATGCCATACGAGCGGTAGCTTTGTCCTACCATCAAGTAATGCGATTCCCCAACGAAACCGGGGTAATTGAAAAGGTCTTTGGAGACCAAATTATGTCCAAACAATGCTTTATCACGGTTAATGGCAGCCGCGTTACCAAGGGATATGTTCATTCAGTGGAAGAACTTGAGAGCAATGAACTGTTCGCAGATGTCGGCAAAGCAGCTGACCAAAAAGCGGTGAAAGACTTGGTAGAAGTAAGAATAGATGAAAAGAACCCGGATAAATTCTTTTTGCTCGGATCGTCGTTGTCCAGCATTGAGAGATTAGAGGTTTTGGAATTCTTAACCTCTCACATCGAAGTGTTCACGTGGACACCCTACGACATGCCAGGCATTGATCCAAACTTCATCTGTCACCAACTCAATGTCCACCCATCCGCCAAACCAATCATTCAACGTACTCATAGATCGGCACTCCACCACGCCGAAATAGTTGCGGAAGAAGTGGGAAATCTGCTAGAGGCAATAGCTATCAGAGAGGTGCACTACCCCAGATGGATTTCCAACACAGTCGTGGTACCAAAAAAGAATGACAAATAGCGTGTCTGCGTCGACTATAAGACAGTCAATAAAGCATGCCCAAAGGATAGCTTCCCCCTACCACGGATAGATCAACTGGTAGACCTAACGGCAGGGCAAAACCGACTTAGCTTTCTTGATGCATACAGAGGCTGCCATCAGATCGCCATGTACGAACCAGACCAGGAGGTCATGTCCTTTACAACTCCAAGAGGACTGTATTGTTACAAGGTCATGTCCTTTGGCCTAAAGAATGCAGGGGCAACATTCCAAAGAATGGTCACCAAGATGTTCGAGTCGTTGTTAGGCAAAACAATGGAGGCTTACATCGACGACATGGTGGTCAAAAGCAAGGAAGAGAACGACCATCTGAGGGACCTAGGTGAGATGTTCCAGATTCTGAAGAGATACAAGTTGCGCCTTAATGCATTTAAGTGTGCATTCGGTATAGGATCTGGCAAATTCCTGGGCTTCTTGGTGACCAATCAGGGTATTGAGGCAGACCCCTCCCAGATCAAAGCTATTCAGGATCTGGAGAGGCCTAACTCAGTAAAAAAAGTGCAACATCTCACCGATATGGCAGCTGCACTCAACCGATTCATTAGCCGGTCGTCAGACAGACTACGACCATTTTTTCTAGCATTGAAAGCCAAGTTCGAATGGGACGAAGAATGAGACCGCGCTCTGGAAAACTTGAAGGAATACATGTCTTCTCCACCACTGCTTGTCACTCGAATACCTGGAGAAGAACTCTTTCTGTACCTGGCAGTCTCTCAGCATGCAATTAGCACAGTGTTGGTCTGTGCGGAAGGAATCACACATCTGCCCATCTATTATGTCAGCAAGACATTGCTGGGCGCCGAAACGAGGTACTTGCCACTGGAAAAACTGGCCTTGGCCTTAATGATGGTCTCAAGAAAGTTGTCGCACTACTTCCACGCCCACACCATAGTCGTCCTCACAGTTTTCCCATTAAAAGCTTTGTTTGAGAGGGCAAACTTTTCTAGGCGAATCTTGAAGTGGGCAGTAGAGTTGGGACAATTCGACATTAAGTTCCAACCCAGAACCGCGATAAAGACCCAAGCTTTGGCAGACTTTGTCGCAGAATTTACTCCTGGAAGTCATCATATCTGCCCAGTCGACTTGACTAATGCAGCCAAACTAGGGATGGAAGTTAATGCCGAAATAACGCAACCCCTGGTGCAGGATACTTAGTCGGACCCCAAGGCAGACCAGAGTAAAGAGAGCAAGGCAGAAGCGAACCATGCTACACCAAGCCAAGACTCACCAACAAATAAAGACTTGGTTCAACCAGATAGCGAGGGACAGATAGCAAGTATGGACCTTGAAGAAGACACCAGCAACATTCTTGACCCCACGGCATCATCTAATCCCTCCACTTGCTGGAAATTATTCGTTGGAGAGATGTGGAAGCTCTTTGTGGACGGAGCATCCAACCAGCATGGTGCAGGACTTGGCATAGTCCTCATCTCACCGAACGGCCTAGTTGTGGAGCAAGCAGTCAACCTTGGCTTCCCAGCATCAAACAACGAAGTGGAGTATGAAGCGCTTCTTGCAAGTCTCAAATCAGCATCCTACATAAAGGCCACCGAGCTAATGGTTTACAGTGACTCACAGCTGGTGGTAAACTAAATTTCAGGCGACTACGAGGCAAAGGATTACAGGATGGCTAAGTATCAAGACTTAGTCAGAAAAGAGATCAAGAAATTTAAAGTAGTGAGGATAGAACAGATTGGCAGGGAGGAAAACAGTAGAACAGACGAACTAGCAGGCTTTGCTTCAATGGCAGATACATCCATCCCTCATCCGTTGCTAATTGACTACTTACCAAGACCAAGCATTGAAGACCCCGAAGCAGAAGAGGTATGTTGCGCCGAACTAGGCCCCTCATGGATAGATCCCATTACACTATTCTTAAAAGATGGTGTCTTACCAGAAGAAAAGAAAGAAGCCAACAAAATTAGGGCAAAGTCACAGCGATTTTGGCTCTCCCCATCTATGGCATTGTACAAAAAGTCATTCACAGGACCTTATCTAAAGTGTGTCCACCCCAGCAAAGTGGAAGCATTCTTGTTCGAGATACACGAAGGCGTGTGCGAAAGCCACCAAGGAGGAAGATCGTTAGCCTACAGAGCCATTTCACAAGGATACTGGTGGCCATACATACAAGCAGACTCAGAGAAGTATGTGAAGAAGTGCGAGAAATGTCAGAAGTTCGCACACCAAATACATCAGCCAGCCAGAGAACTCCTACCATTGACCAGCCCATGGCCCTTCGCAATGTGGGGCTTGGACATAGTAGGACCACTTCCAACAGCACCCGGTAACAGGAAATTCTTTCTCGCAGCAACAAACTACTTCACAAAATGGGTGGAAGCAGAAGCATTGGCCTCAATCAAGAAAAAAGAGGTGAAGAAGTTCGTCTGACAGAATATCATTACTCGATTCGGCATACCTAAAGCCCTAATATCAGACAACGGCACTCAGCTTGATGGCAGAATCTTTAAAGGCTTTTGTGAAGAATACAAGATAGAGTTCTACAATTCTACACCGGCATATCCCCAAGCCAACGGCCAGGCGGAAGCATCAAATAAGGTCATCTTGGATGGACTGAAGAAAAGGTTAGAAAGAGCAAAAGGCAAATGGGCTGAGGAATTTTCTCATGTTTTATGGGCTTACCGCACCACACCTCGACGATCAACAAGAGAAACACTATTCTCCTTAGCCTTTGGCATGGAAGCAGTAATCCCGCTGGAAGTTGGCCTCCCCACAATTAGGAGCGAAAATTTTGATCCAGACTTGAATGGAGAAGCCATAGCATTGGAGCTCGACCTCGCCGAAAGAAGAAGAGAAAAAGCACTGGTTCACATTGCCTCATACCAAAAAGAGTTATCTAGGAAATACAACAAGACAGTACATCCAAGACAATTCAAAATTGGAGATTGGGTACTACGCAAAGTAATGGGAAACACCTTGGTCCCAAGAGATGGCAAATTAGGGTCTAATTGGGAAGGACCTTACAAAGTGGTCGGATTAGCAGGAAAAGGTGCTTACCACTTGGAAGACGAAGACAGCAAAGCAATTCCCAGACCATGGAACACTGCCAATCTCAAATTATTTTATTTTTAGCTTTACTTTAAAATACTTGTAATTTTTTTTTTCCCCAATAAAACAAGTAGTTTTCTTTTCAGCATCAGTGTTTTTATTCTGTAAAAGTTGTTTTAGTAGGCTAGGGGTATTAAAAGCATAGTTGGCCGGAAAAACCAACTTAGAGGTTGGCTGGAAAAACCAACACCCTCCTAAGCCCAGGATAAGGATCCAGGCTGCAGGGCGTGTGGTCGGAATAACCAAACACTTTACTTTAGGTTGGCTGGAAAAACCAACACCCTCTTAATCCCAGGATAAGGATCCAGGCTGCAGGACATTTGGTCGGAATAACCAAACACTTTACTTTAGGTTGGCTGGAAAAACCAATCTAAAGGTTGGCTGGAAAAACCAACACCCTCCTAAGCCCAGGATAAGGATCCAGGCTGCAGGACGGTTGGTCGGAATAACCAAACACTTTACTCTAGGTTGGCTGGAAAAACCAATCTAGAGGTTGGCTGGATTAAACCAACTCTTAGTACTCTTTCGCCGAAGTGAGGATATCGGCTAAAGAATGGTTGGCTGGATTAAATCAACTCTTAGTACTCTTTCGTCGAAGTAAGGATATCGGCTAAAGAGTGGTTGGCTGAATTAAACCAACTCTTAGTACTCTTCAGCCGAGGTAAGGATCTTGGCTAAAGAGTGGTTGGCTGGACTAAACCAACTCTTGGTACTCTTCAGCCGAAGTAAGGACATCGGCTAAAGAGTGGTTGGCTGGATTAAACCAACTCTTAGTACTCTTTCGCCAAAGTAAGGATATCGGCTCAAGAGTAGTTGGCTGGATTAAACCAACTCTTAGTACTCTTCAGCCATAGTAAGGATATCGGTTAAAGAGTGGTTGGCTGGATTAAACCAACTCTTAGTACTCTTTCGCCAAAGTAAGGATATCGGCTAAAGAATGGTTGGCTGGATTAAACCAACTCTTAGTACTCTTTCACCGAAATAAGGATATCGGCTAAAGAATGGTTGGCTGGATTAAACCAACTCTTAGTACTCTTTCGCCGAAGTAAGGATATCAGCTAAAGAGTGGTTGGCTGGATTAAACCAACTCTTAGTACTCTTCAGCCGATGTAAGGATCTCGGCTAAAGAGTGGTTGGTTGGACTAAACCAACTCTTGGTACTCTTCAGCAGAAATAAGGACATCGGCTAGAGAGTGGTTGGCTGGATTAAACCAACTTTTAGTATTCTTCTGCCGAGGTAGGGATCTCGGCTAAAGAGTGATTGGCAGGTATACTTATAGTTGCAATGTTAAGACCGGGATAAAGTATCTCGGCAAGAGAATGCTGAACCTCATGCAAGACATCAGTTAGAAAGTAAAAGTACAAGCATAAAGATCAGCCGAAATAAGAGTTTGAACAAAAAAGAAGCATTCATTCAAAGTTCACAAGTACAGAAAGATGTTACTTCAGTCCGGTTACAATTGTCCAAAGGTTAAAAAAAAAAAAAAAAAAAGGTACAGAATCAAGCAAAAAGGTCGTCTATTTTCGCGTCAAGTACAACTCGGAGTCCGGTTTCATCTGGTAGCCCGGTCTCATTTGGTATCTCGGTCGTCAGATCTTCAACCAGTGGCTCCAACTCAGTTGACTGAACAACAGGTTCATTACCGACCGGGGCATTATTTAGAACGACCGGAGCATTGTCTGGCTCGGTTTCTTCTTCATCATCCTCAGATTGAACAAACTGTTACTGAACGGACGCAGCGTACTCCGTTATCGAACCCGGGATAAAATATGGAGGAGGGTTGAAAACCTCGGTCTCTGGTCCATGACCGAGCTGGGCCACGGCCGCCCTCCATCCGCATTTAAAGAACAAGTCTTTGGCTACCTCGCATTGCTTAATGTAAAGAGTCTCCCCCTCCTTGAAACCTTGAGCATCCGCGTCATCTGCCTTCTTTTGCAGCTCGGCGATCTCAGCGTTCTTCTTGCTTTCAAGCTTGGTCAGCTCACGCAGGTATTTATCTTTCATCACAGTCAGGGACCTTTGTTTATCAGCGTTAGCCGAGGTAACTAGTCCGGTCAGACGGGTGACCTCGGCCTCTAGCTCGGCGGTCTTCTGTTGAGATGCTTCTAGCTCTGCCGTTTTGGCTTCAGCTTCTGCCATGGCCTGCCTTGTTGCTTTCCTTAGTTCTAACACTCGCTTGTGAGCGATGTGGTTTTTCCGTATGGCCTGCAAAAGGATGGTAAGACACTTTTTTAGTATAACCGAGCTGAAAGTTGGACAAATTTCTTTAGAAAAAATAAAGTAAAAGGGCAACTTACCAGCACCATGAATTTTGTGGACGAGCGAAGGGCCTTCAGCTCGGTCAGGTGGTCGTGGTGCCTCATGTCGGCAGGAAGACAAACACCTTTAGCTAAGTTGAAGGCCATCAGGTGGTCTTTTTCTGCGGCCACTGAGTCCGAATCCGTGATAGCACAGTTCTGAAAGGTGATTTTTGGAGCCCACTTGGAGGAGGTAGCTCGGTCAGAGCGCTCCGGTTGTGGGCTCGGTGGAGGGCTTGGCAGAGTGGTTTGAGGAACCACGGTTTCATCTTCATCAACAAGACATTGCTCGGTTTGGGTAGTCTGGACACGCTTCTTTGGGCGAGATGATGAAGGTTGTTGAGAAGGCAGAGCTACTACGGTTTCTTGAGTTTGATCGGCTGGCGGTACCTTGGTCGGATTTGTTTCAGTCAGAAGGGCTCACACGGCTCTCTTCTTGGCCATATCTTGCTCAGCAGTTAAAGGGATCAATCTGATTTGGGGCAAGTTTGGGTCCGATTCTGGAGAGGCTTCCAATAAGAAATCAGTTACCTTTGTCTTCCGTTTGCCACTATATCGATAGGTCGGTTGGAAGTCCAGTAGCTCGGTCCAACTTCGGTTTGGATATCGCAGGGCGACGCGAAGTGTATTGAGGTTGGGGTAGCTATATTGGGACTTGAGGAAGTTCGAATTTGCATAAAAAAGACAAACAGTTATTACGGTTTAAGATGAGAAGACCGAGGTAAAAGAAAAGCGTGGAATTCAGCCGACAAAACCCTACCGGCTACACCCTTATTCTAATTTATTCTATGGCCTGGGATCTGGGCTTGGTGGTCTTCAAAATTTTCAGATACCCAGAAAAAATTATCATCGTTCACGTCTTTATCCGGGGTATCCTTTATTATTTTTTCATGCCGACGCCTTATTCGTAAGTAGTAAACCCAGCCGTCTTCGGCCGATCCTATTGAGTATTGATGAAAGAGCTCGGCTAGGCCGAGGTTAAGACTAGCCCAGTCATTTAGCGTGGCAATGCCATTTATTATACGATAGGAATTGGTGGAAAGTTGGGTAGGGCAGAGTTTGGTTTGCCTAAGGAATTCACAGAGGAGGGGCTGTACAGGGAAACGTAGACCGTACTCTACGATTGAGATAACATTAAAAGGGACAAAGCCTTGCTTTTCCCAAGGGACGGTGTCTAGCTCGGCCAGTGAAAGGTGGACATCATCTGGGATTTGGTAGTCCTTGCGAAATTCAGCCATTGCACCAGGAGAGTCAACTAAAAACCTATACTTTCCCATTTATGGTTTAAGTTATGAATAAATTATACGTGGGTGTTAGCTCGGTCGAAAAATGATTCTGAGTAGCTCGGTTGAGCGCTCAAGGGAATGCCTGGGCAACCTAAGTTTGCAAGGTAAAAAACAAAGGTGTTAAGCACAGATCGCGGGACCGTGCTAAGAAGAAATAACAGCAAGATAAATGAAGTCCTAGCTCGGCTATGTGAAATGCTTCGTGTCTTAGCTCGGTTTGAGCAAGGGGCCTGTTAGCTCGGTTTTAGCAAGGGATTTGTTAGTCCGGTTGAGCATCTAGGGGCAGCATTCTTAGTTCGGTCTGAACTAAGAAGGCTGGTTTAGCCCCAAGTTGTAGCTCGGTCGTGGTTTAGGCTTTCAGGCATATTATTGCGCAAACCTAGTACGGATCGATAGCTCGGCTAAAATAAGTGAAAAGATGGTTTAACTTGGTGAAACTACTTGTATGGCATGAAGAGTTAGTTCAGTTGGTTAGTCTGGCTAGACTGACATTGACTGCAAACAACTTCCTAGTTCGATTACATGTGATTTTGGATCTAAACCAGTGTTTCTCAGGTTATTTCGTAAATACAAGTAATTCTATTACTAAGTTTTTTTTCCAGAAAACGCAAGCCTAAGCAAAAAATGGTAATAATATGTTTTGCAAAAACACAAACACTATGCTATAGATTATAGAAAGCAAGTGCAAAAACAACAAAAACAAGAGAGATTTGAGTAATTTACCAGGTCAAGCGGCACTGAAAGATGGAAATGGCACTAGGAGGCAACAGTTTCGCAGTTACAAGATTGAAGAACAAAAGAGGCTTAGAGACGAGAGAGAGAGAAGGAGATGAATAGTGTGAGAGTGATTCAAAACAAGGGTCTGTTTTGTGTAGAAGAAAGGACGAAAAGGCGGGAACTGTTCAAAAAAACACGAGGTACGAAGACGGCGTAACAGCTGCCTTCAGCCAATAAGAGCATGCCACGTGTCCTTGGGGGATAAGAAGTGATTCAGTTGCAGTGATTGAAGAGACACTTTGACCGGACAGATAGAACCTGGTGTAAATTTAGCTCGGCTGGAAAAGCTAAAGAGTTTTAGCTAGGCTGGAAAGGCTAAAGGGCTTTTAAGCTCGGCTAGAAAGGCTAAAGAGTTTAGCTCGATCGTAAGGATAAAGTTTTTAGCTCGACTATAACAGGTAATCCCTATCATGCTATGTAGATGGAATTAAGGGGCAATTGAGAGGGTAATTTATATATAAATTGGGCCGAGCTAGGTAATGGGCCGTTCATTGGGCTACGGTAAGAAGGGCTGGATAAAATGGAGCTTGGAGTTAGCCCAGTCCGGAGAACGCCTTATTATCATCCCGGTCCAAAAGAGCCTTGAAGTTATTCCTGTCTAAAGAAGCGTGGCGATTAGCCCGGTTTCCATACTCAGAGTTAGCCCGGTCATGGCATATTATGGATAGCTCGGTCAGAACCTAGCTATTTGTTAGCTCGGTTAGGACCTTGATGTTTTGTTATCTCGGTCTAATCACGCCAGGGTTTGTGCAGGAGGAACCGGGGTAAGAGCAGTGAAAGGAAGAACCAAACTTGCTATAGTTTGGTCTACTCTGCGGCTCAGCATAGCCATGCTTACCTCAGTCATATTGGAGTCCGACCATGGTAAAATCATCTCACTTGGTTCAAGCAGTGAGGATGGTTTTGAAGGATAAACATTATCTTTCAGGAATGTGATTCCTAGGAGGGCTCTACATAGAGGAGTAAAAGTCCTATTAGGATTGTGCCACATGGAACCTATAAAAGCTCATAACATCACCTATGGAGAGGTAACCCAACTTTGATTCTCGAATAGACAGAGCTTTTGTCTGTTTGTCTATTTGTCTATTTTGCTGACTTACGCATCGGAGAGGTATCCGGCACACATCCGCCGGCTAGCTCACGTTTGTGTTTTCAGAGAGTAAAGCGACGTCATACGGAGAAGTGCAGACTTGATCAACAGGATTATACGAGAATACTTATTTCTTTCCCGTACACATACTAATGCTTAAATTTCAAAAAGATAAATCACATATAAAATAAAATACAATAAATTAAAATATACTTTACCTTTTAAATAAATGACAAAAATATAAAAATATTTTAATCTTTTTTATTAAAATCATTTACCGTCTTCATTCACAAATCACAAATGTTCGGCCTAATAATTTACAACAATGATTCATCCCACTAAAAACATCATCACTAATAGCACTAATGCATTAAAAAAGTAAAAAAAAAAAAAAAAACACAACTCCAAGACCAAAACATCACATCATTAATGACGGGACCCACTGCCACCTAATTAGTGGGAGCACTAATTAGTGCTCCCAAGCATTTTTCAATAATTTATTGAACTTTCGCGGCCAAATGGGCGTCACTGTTTCACGAAGCGAACCGGACTTGGCAATTGAACCGCTCTGTTTGTGAGTTTGTTTCGAATCGATCCGTGTCGTCTCCGCAAAGATTGAGGGTTCAAATCTTGTGTCCAACACAGTTCACCGTCAATGGTGGAAAGCTAAGTAATCGACCTCTCCTACCAAACCCCTCTCGCTCTCTTCGCCGGCGATCTCCACAACATTCACTCACTTCCAGGTCTGTGTGTGTGTGTGTGTGCGCGCGCGCGCGCAACAAGCTATGTCAATGGTTGTTATTGTTATTGATTAAATTAGTTGTTGAATCACAAGTTTTGTCAGAATTAGTTAATTTTTTGCATCTATTTTCACAATATATTTGCGCAGTGACCACAGCAAACCCTTCAATGGTAATTAATTATGTTTCTACAAATAATTTTTTTTAATAATTTTTTTAAGGAAATTACAAGCATATAGCACTTGATGGAGCAGAAAAAAGAATTTATGTAGCCAACCTCATTTAATTGTGTAGGATTAATTTGGTTTGGAGGAAATTCATGATTTTTATATTAGCCAATTGAATTTGGGTTCAAGAATTGTGTTTTTACACACATCTCCTATTCATGATATCAGTTTGCTTCATATAACTGGGAAAGATCATCATATCATCTCATTGCATTGATAAATGAGTAGATGAGGACTATGTTACATGGACTTTGGGTACGGGGTGTCGGGAGGTATCAAACCTCAAATTTATGGGTATGTGGACTCGGCATAAAAAGGTCATAATTTTTTATTTTTAATTTGTTATGTGAGATAAAATTGTTTCACATGTAATATACAGTGTCAAAAATGAATTTTACTTATTTCGTAAAACAATTATACAACAACATATACTTATAATGATACAGGGTTAAATACAAATATATAAGAAGTATCCAATGGAAAGTATTGGACACATATCCCACACCTTTGACTAAGTGTGGGATGTCTAACATGATTATTTGATTTATTTTGAAGAGTCCATGTAACATATGGAGGCTTGTAGGTTCATATTTATGAAAAGATGCATATCTGTTGCATAGTTTTTCAACCCCCTCTCTGCTAGTTGTGTGTGCAACCCGTGTGTTTCTTGGAGATTTGCCACAGTTATCTGGTTTTACGTTTCTTATTTGTTAAGCACCTGGTGTTTGTTGATTAGAACTTACCTTTGATTGTTATGTCTTGGCTTGTAATGTTTTGGGTTTTCCCACTTGCAGCTTGATTGTAGACTTGTAGTATATATTTTTTTTTGCACATGTTAGGCTGCCATTAAAAACATAATTATGACGGATCATCCACGATCAACCAGTGGGGGTGGTGATGATAATATTGGGATTCCGGATGATTTGCGTTGCAAGAGGTCTGATGGGAAACAGTGGAGATGTACTGCCATGTCGATGCCTGATAAAACAGTTTGTGAGAAGCACTATATCCAAGCGAAGAAAAGAGCTGCAAATTCTGCATTGAGAGCCAGTCTAAAGAAAGCCAAGAGAAAATCTTTGGGTGAGAGTGATATCTTTTTGGAGAGTAAGAGTGATGATATGGATATGCCACTTATTAATGCAAAAGACGAGGATTACCCTGTTTCAGTCTCGCGGAAAAAACACAAGGAAAAAATACCAAAAAACAAGGTTCATCATTCACCTGAAACACCTTCAACGAGAAGTGAAGATCTACAAATTGATGGGATGCAATATGAAGACAATGTCAGGTCATACAAGACACCACCTCCTTATGTCGAGCCATCTGAAAACAAATCACAAAAAGTCTTTGATGCTAGTGCTATGATGGTGAGTTGGATTGTTATATTTTAACATAATATTTCTATTATTGATGCTATTGTTATCATTGTCATTATCAAATATCACCATTATGTCACTGGTAAAAGATTGTTTGAGAGCAGTGTAAAACTATCTGAGAGGCAACTGAAAGGGTGTACTCTAAGAAAATGCATTCAAGAAGACACACATCTGAATGCTTTTTTGCTAATGATGATTGATTCGCTAACAAAAAGTTTTACTATGTTCTTTTGTTCTTCGATACTTATTTGTTGCTATTAGCTAACCTTTCAACACTAGAAAAGGGCACACATCTCTTTCAATTGTGCACTAGGGAACCTTCAAGGATCAGTTGTCATCTTATGGTACTATGCAGTTACATTTGAAGAATCCTTCTTGAGAACAACAATATGCCTATTAACATCCTTTTCTCATTGATGCCAAAACAACAAAAGAACTCCGTGATTTTATTCTTTCAGTTTTTCTAGCTGGATGGGCCTTAGAAATATGTGATCATTCCCCTGCATTGGTTACTAGTCATTTAATTCCAGTAGCATTTGTATTTCCAATTGTACTTTCAGTGAAGTTATGATCATAAGATTCAATAGGGATAGGGGGAAGTCTGGGGGTTCAAGACAAGTGAGAATAACCAAAAGCAAGCAGCGAAGTCTGGAATGCTCTAATTTGTAAAACTGTGTGGGCTCGAAATCATTATGATCGTAAGGTCATGGAATCCATACTTCTAACTTTTTTATCGAAATATCGATTCCTAGGATTGGATTTCCATGATGATCAGATTGCTGCTAATTGCGGCAAGTGATTTTAGGTGGGCCTGGCTAATAGTCCTGTCAACACACTGATAGGCATTCTTCTCTTCATTTTTGTTTTCTGTCTTCCAAAACGAGCTCTTTCTTTTCAGGAAACCTCAGATGGAAGCTCGGATTCCTCTGACGATACTGTTGGACAAACTTGCCATCAGTGTCAGCGGAATGATAATGACAGTATTTTTTGGTGCCTTAGATGTGACAGGAGAGGATACTGTGATAGCTGCATCTCTACTTGGTGAGATTAATAATTCAGTAAAAAATAAACATTTTCCAAACCGGCAATTGGGTAACTATATGTGTGTCATTTATTAGGTACTCTGATATCCCGTTTGAAGAGAACCGGAGGGTTTGTCCTGCATGCCGTGGTACTTGTAATTGCAAGGTCTGCTTACGGAGAGATAATTTGATAAAGGTATTCATTTATTTTCAGAAGGGGCTTCTGTTGAATGCATTGTTTAACTTTCTTTAATTTTGTGAAAGATATATTTTTAATTTGTCTAATGAATTGTAGAAATTGTGTGAAGAATTATCACGAAATTGTTGTGTAACATAACAGGTACGTATACGGGAGATTCCTGTCCAGGACAAGTTGCAGTATCTTCATTGCCTCTTGTCGTCAGTCCTTCCTGTAGTTAAGCAGATTCATCATGAACAGTGCCTTGAAGTGGAGCTGGAAAGAAAGCTTCGAGGTGAGAAGATTTGATTTTCCAATAGCATATTGGTGTTTAAAGGTTTATCTACATGTTACATTCACAATGAGATGACCTTCTATACATTCTCTCCAGGAAATGAGATAGATCTTCCCAGGACAAAATTGAACGCAGATGAGCAGATGTGCTGGTACTCTCACAACATATATTTGCTATATGCATTATTTTTGATAAGTTAAAAATGTATTAAACCCCACTTGATTGGAATTCGGAATACAAGCCTTGGTTTGGTTTGGTAAGTTAATCATGTATTAAAAAGCACCTAGTGGGTGCACTCACGTACACTAGATTTATACAGTGTGCAAAAACACTACTATAGCCCCTCACCAAAAATATGTCGTATCTTGGTTGTTTTTTGAAAATTGATGTGTTGGTGTGTCTGTATTATATCGTATCTGTGTCTTCTTAGGTGATACTTGAACTTGTCTTCAAGCTCGCGCGATAAGAAATTCTTCTGCATCTTTTCCAATCTCTCAGCCACGGAAGCTGGAATGGTGAAGAGGGGCATAAAATATGTAGGAAGACTAGCAATTGTATTTTAATAGAAGTGAGCTTACCACCTGTCGAAACACTCAGTAACGCCATTCCAAGCAGTTGTCTTTGCATTTAATTGTGTTTCTGCATAGAATCTGAATCTCAGACAATAATATGGGTTTTACCTATGCGCTCTTGTTTGTCATGATCACTTGATTTTAGAATTTTGTTCTTTTTTGTTTTTTGTCTTTATTTTTATATTTTGCATGATGAAGATCTAGTTGATTTTGTGCCTTCTTGCTGGGGCCTAATTTGTTAGAAGGTTTAGAAGTATCATGTGCACTTATGACATATGGTTTATGGATATGTTTTTTCCTGCAGCGATTCTTGTAGGATACCCATTATTGATTATCACCGGCACTGTGCGAATTGCTCTTATGATCTGTGTCTTAGCTGCTGCCAAGATCTTAGGGAAGCATCTATGCTTGGTATCAAAGGAGAGGTAGAAAATCAGATTGCTGGGAGAACTGATTGCAAAACAACCGTGTCAGAGCAAGTTAAACCATCTAAACTTAGGTTGAAGTTATTAGACAAGTTCCCCAATTGGAAATCCAACAGCAATGGAAGTATTCCGTGCCCACCAAAGGAGTACGGCGGTTGTGGTTGCCTGTCAATGACCTTAAAACGAATCTTTAAGATGAATTGGGTTGCAAAACTGGTAAAAAATTCGGAGGAAATGGTTAGTGGCTGTAAGGTTAATGATGGTGAGAGTCCACAAGAAACTGGATTTAACTCTAGGCTCTGCCAATATGCACATAGAGAGAACAGCCATGATAATTTCTTGTATTGTCCAACTTCTGAAGATATAAAAGTTGAAGGGGTTCGAGATTTTAGAAAGCATTGGCTCTGGGGTGAACCTGTTATTGTTAAGGAGGTTTTTGATGGCTCATCAATGTCAAGCTGGGATCCCATGGTTATATGGAGAGGGATTCGAGAGACAACAGAGGAGAAAACGAAAGATGATGACAGAATTGTGAAGGCTATAGATTGCTTAGACTGTTCTGAGGTAGGCTTCAAATTCAAACTCCCAATTATGGAATAGATAAAACTGACCTATGATTGTTTTTATATATATATATTATCTGTCTATTAATTATGGATCTCATTTATTATGTCTGTTTTTCATATTGTTCGGTTGCTAATTTGTTGTTATTTCATACCAAATGCCCTGATTATCACTGCTTGATGTGGTGGCAGGTTAATATTGAGCTTGGTCAGTTCATCAAGGGATACTCAGAGGGTCGAATCCATGAAAATGGCTGGCCACAAATGTTAAAGTTGAAGGATTGGCCTTCTCCCAGTGCGTCTGAAGAGTTTTTGTTGTATCAAAGACCTGACTTTATTAGTAAACTGCCATTGCTTGAGTACATCCATTCCAAGTGGGGTCTCTTGAATGTTGCTGCGAAATTGCCTCATTATTCCTTGCAAAATGATGTTGGCCCTAAGATTTTTGTTTCTTATGGGATGTATGAGGAACTTGGGAGAGGTGATTCAGTGGACAATCTCCATTTCAGTATGCGTGACATGGTGAGGTCCTTGTTCTCCTTTCTAAGTGAGCTACTTCCATTGTACTTCGAGAAATATCTTCCCTTGATCATTGCATCTAATATGATAAATTTACTTGTAGTTTTATAATTTCTTCCTTCATGTATGCTTTGCTTTCTTATTGTTGTCTGTCCTTGTTCTTCCTTTGTCTACGAGGACATGCAGTCCTAACATTATTTTGGTTTAAATATTGAATATTTTATCTTTTTGAGCTAGAACCTTGAATAGTCTTTTTTTAGTATCATATATGTACATTACGAATTTATCATAGTATTGAGTTTCAAACTTGCACATTCTAAGAAACAATCTGAGGAGCAGAATTTTGTACCAAACAAACATATCACCATTTTGAATATTGAAAGATTCATTGACTGCTATGTTTGAGTGTTATTGCAATTGAACAAATGAAATAGGTGGGAATTCAACCCCTGAAATGTGGTATCTTTAGTTCAGTACCCCAGAATGGAATGTTTGTGTATTTTTTCCCTTTTGGTGGGTTTTTCTTATTTAAAGTGATTTTGCAAAGTGGTGGAATAATTTGGATAACCATCTCATTCACTATGGTCTGGTCAGGTATACCTTTTGGTGCATACTTCTGAAGTAAAGCTGAAAGGTTGGCAGAGGACAAAGATTGAGAAGTTACAAAAAGCCCTTGAGGGAGCTGAGACAAAAGAATCACCAACAGGTCCACATATTAGTCTAGATGAGGGAGGGTCACCTAAATTATCAGTTGGTGTACAGGATAGACAGAATGATTATGAGGCTGAGATAGATGCAAATAAGGATGAGAGAATGGAGGATCAAGGAATTAAAACTACAACTCTTGAAGAGAAAACTGTTGATTATGAAGACTTGAACATGGCTAGTGGAGATATATCTCAAAATACTCATCGAGGAGCACTTTGGGATGTCTTTCGTCGGCAGGATGTTCCAAAACTGATTGAGTATTTGAGAGTTCACTGGAAGGACATTGGGAAGCCTGAAAATCTACTAAATGAGTGTGTAAGTTTAACTGCTTGTTTTTAGTAACTCAAGATTCCAAATTTCTTCTCTCTGCATTGTTGATTTGTATTTTGGTGCATGTGCTGATTATACTCTTTGTATCCCAGGCAACACGCCCTCTATATAATGCGGAAATATTCCTTAACAGGCATCATAAAAGAAAACTGAAGGAAGAATTTGGTAAGGGAAGCTATCAATTACAATTTTAAGGATTAGTAGTCTGACTTCTTTATTTAAACAGCATTTGTCCAACACATAGCATGTGCCCAGGCGGTAATGTTGGTTTAGATGTTTTTGCAAACTGGTTTTGTTTGAAAAGTATAATTGGCCAAACTTGGTTCTTCAGGTTGGACTACTTGTGACAACCCTTAAGAGCATCTTGAAAGGTGTGATGCTTATAATTTGGGCCCTGAGAATTGAATCAGTATTCTTTGGCCTTGTATCAATAGTGTTGAATAACAAAAATACTGGAAATTAAATAAATGCTAATTCTCAAGGCCAAGGATCACTGGATCTAAAGTCAGAGATACTGGAATTGTACTAATTGCTGATTCACGACTGGATATGTGTTTTTTTGATACAACAAAGTCAAATTCAAATAAAGTTTTATCCTTTCAGGGATAGAGCCATGGTCATTTGAACAGCATTTGGGACAAGCTGTATTTATCCCTGCTGGATGTCCTTTCCAAGTGAGGAATCTTCAGGTGAGTAAAAGTTGAAACATGTAGGGGCTTCGATGGTGGAGATTTAACTACAAAAAAGAAAGAGAATAAAATCAATCAAAGTCCATAAAAATATATGCATTTTTGTGTAAAATGGTTATTATTGTGAAAGTTAATTGTAGCTATTTCTGCCTTTCTATTTTGTTCTTTGTAAATTTGCAGTCCACTGTACAATTGGGGCTTGATTTTTTATCTCCTGAAAGTCTGGATGAGGCTGTGAGGTTGGCTGAGGAAATACGCAGTCTTCCAAATGACCATGATGCGAAGCTTCAAATGTTGGAGGTGAGGCGAAGGAAATGCAGTCTTCCATTTCCTTCTCGCTAATATTTTTTCTTCCTCTTCAGCCCCTTTTCTCTTCTTTCATTTCTTCTATGTCGATTAGCTTTATGGCCCTGTTTATGTCACTGAATTTTCTTAGTTTCTAAGTGGGTTTTGATGCAGGTCGGAAAGATCTCACTATATGCTGCAAGTTCAGCAATTAAGGACGTCCAGAAGTTGGTGCTCGACCCAAAGTAAGCAAATAGGAGCCTTACTCTGGGGCTGAGTTTGGATCTTGGATTTGTGGAGGAAAGGGAAAAGAGAAATGAAGTAGAAGTTAATTATTTTATTTTATTTTATTTTTTTCCCTCCACAAATCTAATATCCAAACACAGCTTTAGTATTTATGCTTGTCTTTCAGGTTTCAAGACTTACTATTTATGTTTATTTTTCCTCTTATGAAGGAAACATTAAAATTGTCATTTGACCAGTGGTCTTGTGGCCTAGTAGTGGCAGTAACTGCTTTGCCAATATGGCGTTGAGTTTGAAAACCATTACCTGTTTGGTACAATTTTCATTTTCAATGTTCTGTTTTTTCGTTTTTGGAAACAAAAATAATAAAAAGTTCGAAGGCAACCATCGATTTCATTTGTATGTAAACAAATTTTGAAAAGGAATGAAAATAACTTAGTGTTTCCTGAAATATGGGTTATTTTCAGAAAATTATCTTGAAAACAGTGTTTAGAAACAATTTTCCAAACAAGTTTAAAATAGAAGCTGTTAGACATTCTTCCATGTTGCCCTTTGCTTTTCTATAGATACATGAATGCTTGTTATTTGATTTGTATTCATTAATCTTCCCCTCTTGTTTGGTATGTTAGTAAAAAGCTTCTTTGGTCACATTTCTGCTGCAGACTTGGCATGGAGCTTGGATTCGAGGATCCTAATTTGACTGCAATGGTTTCTGAGAATTTAGAGAAGATGGTCAAGCGAAGACAGATTACGTGTGTCTGAGTTGCTGTACAGAAGTGAAGAGGATTTGATTTTTATAATTTGTGCTTCTAAATATCAAGCTGTCTATTTTGAGACTATGATTTCTCTCGTCTAAAAAAAAAAATCATGGAATTTTTTTAGATGAATTTAGGTTGCATTTGGATGGATGAATTTGGGGCTAAGATTAGAAAAAAATAAAATTAGGTAGAATTAGCTATTATGAGTTTTGTATTAAAATAGTGGGTAAATTAGAAGATTATGTACTCTTCTTGCACCTTCCTTTGGGCCTCGTTTGATTTTTGAATTAATTTAAAGGGGATTAAATACTATGAGATTATATATGTCCACAAGATTAGTTGTATTATGTTTGGTTAAGGTGTGAAATGATGTGATAAAGAGAGGAGGGAAATGATCTTGTGAGCTTAATCTTGACAATCCAATGGTAGCAATTAAATGGGGGCCTGTTTGGTGTTGAGTTTATTGGTAGCACTGGGGTTGGTTGAGTTTTTTTTTTTTCTTTCCCTAAAAAATATTCTAAAAAATTAAATTGTTCATTTAAGTAAATTACTTTTCAAACTATTTAAATTATTTTGACTTTTTAAAAAATATAAGTATAAAATGAAATAACATTGTTGAAAATGTGATTTCATAATAAAATCGTATCTTGAAGTTGAAATTTCAGGGCCATTTCCCTAAATAAGCCAAAATAATAAAGGAATTCTCAAACTAAGCCTAGTTTTGAAAGAATTCCCAAAATGAGCTAACTCGCGGTTCACAATCGCGAGTTCAACACTTTTCCACTCCTGTCGCCTGAAACCTGTCAAATTTGAAACTCGCTGTTACCAAAAGCGAGTTTGATTAAGAATTCGCGGTTACGAAACGCGAGTTTAATTAAATTTTTTTCCTTTGAACTCGCTTTTTACAAGCACGATTTCATGATGAATTCGCTTTTTCAAAACACGAGTTCATCAAAAAGTAGATTTCTTCTGAACTCGCTGTTCATAACCACGAGTTTAGGGCAAATTTTTTTTCTTTAAGTGAAATCGTGGTTCACAACCACGATTTTAGAACTTCTATTTAAACCCCCCCAGCCCCGTGTTTTGCATTCTCGCTTTCTCCTCTCGCCCTCTGTTGTCTCTCTCTTGCTCTTTATTCTCTGTTCTCTCTCTCTCTGGAGCTCGCTACTCTCTCTCTCTCTCTCGAGCTCCCTCTGATTGATTCAGTACTGTCTCTCTCTCTCGTGGGTATGGCTTCTATCATCTACTTTACTGTGAATAAATTAGGATTAGAGTTTATATTTGTGAATATATTTGTGTTTGTGAAAATGTGAATAAATTAGGGTTAGGGTTCATGAATGTGGGGTTAGGGTTAGGGTTTATATTTGTGAATAAATTAGGGTTAGGGTTCATGAATGTGGGGTTAGGGTTAGGGTTTATGGTTCATGAATGTGGGGTTAGGGTTAGGGTTTATATTTGTGAATAAATTAGGGTTAGGGTTCATGAATGTAGGGTTAGGGTTAGGGTTTATATTCGTGAATAAAATGTTGTGAAATCAGAAATAATAAATTAGGATTACGGTTTATATTTGTGAAATTTTAAGTATAGATAATTTGTTGAATGTGTTGAATTTTAATTATAGATAATTTGTTGAATTTGTTTAATTATAGATAATTTGTTGAATTTTAATTATAGATAATCTGTTGAATGTGAAATCTTTTGCTATAGATAATTTGTTGTTGAATTTGTTGAATGTGTTTAATTATAGATAATTTGTTGAATTTTAATTATAGATAATCTGTTCAATGTGAAATCTTAAATTAGGGTTAGGGTTAGGGTTAGGGTTAGGGTTAGGGTTAGGGTTAGGGTTTATATTTGTGAAAGCTGTTTAGAAATCTGTTGAATGTGAATGTTGAATGGTTTATATTTATCTTAAATCTGTTTATAATTGTGAAATCTGTAGAATGTGAAATCAGATTTGTATTGAATGTGAAATCAGATTTTTGTTCAATGTGAAATTTGTTGAATGTTGCATCTGTTTAGCAAAATTTAAATATTATGTTTGAAATAAGAAAATGAGGGTTATGGTTTTGTATTGAATGCGAAATCAGAAATGAGGGTTTTGGTTTTGAATTAGGGTTTTGAATTGATGAATGTGAAATCAGAAATGAGGGTTATGGTTTCAGAAATTAGGGGTTAAGAAATTTATGATAAGTTAAAATTTTTAAATAATGTTATATAATTTTTTTTAGGAACAAATAATTTTTACGTAATGAATAGATAATTACATATAATAATAATAATTACATAAGAAAGAGAAACGTTAATTTGGCTGTAAAAATTATTATTAATTAGGTGATGTGGAGTAGTGATAACTTAAAATTAATAAAGTAACAAAAATAATTTTGTTCTAACTTTCAATTTTTTAAGTAAGAATAAGAAATTGAAAAGTAAGGAACAAAATTTGTGATAAGAAATTGCTATGGAAGTTTTCTCATCATTTTGGCCAGGAACAAAAATATATATATATATATTTTGGAGATAGGGATATGGCAAAATAGAAAAGTCAGATAATTGAATTTTATGTCGGTGTAGGCCTACTTAATATTTTCTATGGGTGACCCTTTAAGTAGTACACTAAAGTTTTATTAACAAATTAAAAATCTAACTACTTAGAATGTTGACCCAAAAATAAAAAATAAAAGAAAACTTTAAAATATGCCATTGATGCCACATGCCCCTACGATAAGAAAAATTGGTTTGACTAAATTTATGCACTAAATTCAAATGTAATCGTGGTTAAATATAAAAAGTATAGTTTACTTGAATTTCTTGCCCTATTTACGGTTGAATTTCATTTTCGAGTTTTTCCTTCTTAAAATTCATGACATTCCCTTTTATAAATTTGATATAAATAAATGACTTTTTAGAAGTGATCTACAAAAAATTGATATAAACATTAGAGGTCGAATAATTTGATCCACAAAAAATTAGAAGTCAAAACATTACTTTTTACCTCTTTGCCAAAAGAGGCCTTCCAAGTCGTCATGGAAAATGCTATTATGAAAACATTTGATATAAAAAAAAAAAAAAAAAACAAATTTGTTTAGGAATTATGTTTGAAAAAATTAAAATATTTGAATTATAAAATGAGTCATTCTCGATAATTTTTACCCACTTGAATTATTCAATTGTCTTATTCTCTATGCGCCTGTATTATGTTTATTCAATTAAGTTATAACTTTTTATGATAGTCGGATGTCTGAATCAGTTTACGTATTTATCAACTAATCTTACAATCCACACCAAACGTCCATTCCACGTAGATCCGACAAATCTCAATTAATGAAACATACTAAGATTTCAACTTGAGATCTGCAAGGAGCATACCTAATTTCTAACACATAATGAGAGCTCTTTAATATTAATGAAACTCAAGTTTGACTCGCTTCAGGTCGATAATTTTTTTGTTATGTTATTTTCCTAAGTTATTTCCTACGTTATTTCGGATGAGGTTATTTCCCTAAGTTAGGGAATAATGTCATAGGAAATAACCTATCAAATAACTTTGTCATTAAGGTCCCTATTGGTAGAGGGAATAATGTCAATAAAAGTAACTTCTCTTTAATTATCCACAAATCTCACTAATTTGACCACCAGTTATAAAAAATGACGTGAACAATGTTTGAAATTAAAATTAAGTACAAGTCATACAAAATCAGTCGAGTTATTTGAACTCAATGAAAAAAATAATAATTTCATAGAAAAAGTTACACTATGATTTAAGATTTTTGTATGACTTGTCCAGTTTTGTCCAATCGCACTGAATAAATACAATACTTCATACAAATTATAGTATAAAATTATATGAACAGAAAAATAAAAGAAGAATCTTCGTAATGTCTTCATATTCAAAATTATTGATATATCTGTCTAGGTTACAAATCACGCTTTTAAGGAAATTTTATTTATACAAAAATTTTGAAGTAATTATTTTTTTAAAGTAAATCTGATTAAGAAAATTTGATTTATACATAACCATGCTGTGGTTAAGTAATTCTTTTTATCTTCAGAAAACGTGGTTGCAAACCACGGTTTTACTGTTGACCCGTGGATAATAATCACTTCTAAGCAAAATGTAAAAATTCAACAAAGAATTCAAAATCAGCACTCATTCTTGTTTGTCACAGACACTCACAAACACTCTCTCTATCCCTCTCTCTGACACACACACCCACAACACTCACACTCACATCAAACATATAGGCTTTTTAATATATATAAATTTTATTTTGTAAAATTCATACCAATATTTTATTATTATATATATATAATAATAATAATTGATAATAGCAAATAATAATCAACTATATAAAATGATTATTTTTTTACTTTAATTCTTAAAATGTAAATTTTTTTTTAGGTAAATTACACTGACACCCCTGAGGTTTATTTGAAAAAAAAAAATTCATTGGAAAAAAATAAAAATAATTTGAAAAATAAATTATTTAAAAAGATAAATTAAATTAAAAAAAAAAATTAATTGTTCTGAATTGTATAAAATAAAATTTATATATATTAAAAATTATATATGTTTCATATGAGTGCAAGTGTTGTTGGTGTCTGTGTCAGACAGAGAGATAGAGAGAGTGAGTGTCAGTGAGGGAGTGTCGGTGTTGAATTTTTGTTCAAAATGTGTTTTGAAAACACGTTTTTACATATTTTACTTACAAGCGTGGTCACGAATATGTATAAATCAAATTTCTTTATGTATAAATCAAGTTTACCAACACTTTATAATTTATATAAGGTCACAACCTAGGGCCATTTCCCAAAATAAGTCAAAATACTAATTCAATTCCCAAACTAAGCCTAGTTTTGAAAGAATTCCCAAAATAAGCTAACTCGCGGTTTATAACCACGATTTCAACATTTCTGGGCCTGTCCCGCGTGGAATTTGGAAAATCTTAAAATCATGGTTACAAAACGCGATTTTGATTAAGAAATCGCGGTTACAAAACGCGCTTTTAATTAAAAAAAATTTATTATGAACTCGCTGTTCTGAACCACGATTTTAGCCAGAAAGCTGTTATAAACCACGGTTTTAGTCCAAAAAAATTTTGTTCTGAACTTGCTGTTATAAACCATGATTTTAGCCAAAATTATTTTTCTTCTGAACTCGCTGTTATAAACCATGACTTTATCCCCCCCCAAAAAAAAAGACTTGTGTACTCAAAACATATATATTAAAATGTGAACAAAGCATCACTTATGTTGTTGGTAGCTGAAGTGGTAGTGCAATGGTGATGCCGAGGTAGTTGTTTGAAAATTGAGTTGTTTGAAAATTAAGAAGGAGTTGGCGTGGTTTGAACCCACGCCTCTGCCTGGGCATCACCATTGCACTACCACTTGAGCTACCAACAACATAAGTGATGTTCTGATTACATTTGAATATATATGTTTTGAGTACACAAGTCCTTTTTTTTTTTTGGATAAAATCGTGGTTTATAACAGCGAGTTCAGAAGAAATTTTTTTTTTGGCTTAAATCGTGGTTTATAACAGTGAGTTCAGAACAAAATTTTTTTTGGCTTAAATCGTGGATATGTGCATACCTGATGAGAAGTATCGACCATACATATGATACACTTATCTAGGTGTCAAGTGTCTGATATGGTTACTTGATTTGTTTTCAAGAATCCATGTAACACAGACATTTTTGATAAATTTTAAATTACAACGTCAGAAGTAAAATAACAAGTCCTTATAAAATTAAGATGTTCATCACACAAATAAAATTATTCTTATTTAATGATTACAAATGTTGTTACTTTCTAATTTATACAAAATTAATCCAAAATTAATAAAGCTGTTTTTTGACCTAAAATTTAGCTGAATTACATTTAATGTGCACAAGAGCATGATCTTAATCATAATGAGTAATGTAAAAAGCATAGCATAAGAGGATGATGTTAATTTTTTCATAAGTTGTAAGATGTATTTCTTAAAAAGCTAAAAAATCTAAAGCATTATCATTATTTTAACTCATATCTTAATTAAAAAATCAATAATGAATGTTGGATTATAATTGATGATTACTTAAATAAAGTTTTTGCGTCATAAGTAATTGTAATTGAATGAGTATAATTTCATATAATTCTTTTACAAGTACAAGGAGATATAAGTATATTGTTGCTATTTTAATATTTTTTGTCTTAATTGAAGCAAGTATATGGAGACTATTCCAATTATTTTCTACTGGGGGGGAAACAGAATTCGGGATCCTGATGAAGGCGTAGCATATGATGCTGAGCCGAAAGGGATATATGCGGTGCAAATTGGCACCACGCTTAGCAATTTGGAGGAGATGTTTACGTCAAAGGTGGCAAGTTACGGGGAAAGTGTCCGATTGACCTTCAAATGTAGATATCCTTATCGCCAGTGGCAAGCACCCAGCAAATACAAGATATTACCGATCAATGACGATGAGGCGTTGAACACCGTATTAAGTATCGGTGCAAGTTTTCAAGCACCAAATTGTTTGGAAGTCTACATTGATAAAGAGATTGTACACAATATCCCGAACATGACACATATGGATTCTCGTCCGTTCACTACATTGCTGACGCATGGGATTGACACAACAGCGTTTCAGTCTCCTATGTATGAATCAGATCAATGTTATCCATTGGGCTACACACAACAATCATTTCAGGGCCATGGTGTAGAATCAAGTTCACGTGGTGGATATGGTTATGAATTTGACAGTAACACACAAGATGTGCCGACATGCAGCCATCATATCACTCCGGTTGAAGTTACTGGTAATATGGCTGAAATAGTGAACGAGGTGCAGTTTGCTGACAATGACATGTACGGTCCTGATGTCGCCCTAAACGATGATGACAATGAAATGTGTGAGGAAGAAAATGTATTAGGCGGATCAGATGATGATGATGATGAAGAATATGATGCCCAGGCTCCCGTTCAACCTGAAAATGCCCCCATTCCACCTAGAGTTGAAATCCCTTTCTATGACAACATTCACATGGGTGGTGATTTTGACATTAGTACCCGTGATGTCGTTTCCCGTAACCGGATCTGGAGTGCTGAAAATCCAGAGTTGGACAGAGGAATGGTTTTTGTTGATAAGAAGCAACTTCTATATGCTGTGAAATTGTACCATGCAACAAATAATCGAGAGTATAAGGTCGTAACCTCCAAGCGAGACCTTTGGGTGTCTGCTTGCAAGCACGACTGCAGTTGGTGGTTGCGTGCATCTCTTAGTAGGAAACATGTTCTTTTTGAAATAAAGCAGTACAGGGGTCCTCACCATTGTTTATACCCACGAATGAACAGGGACCACACTAATATTAGCTCCAGTTACATTGCTTCTCATATTTTGGGACAAGTTGCGGTTAGTATAAAAAATAAATGTTTACATATACATGCATATTTGTTTGTTTATAGTGTTCACATCTAGATAATCCAACTCATATTTGATTGTCGTATGCAGAATGAACCTGATATGCCAATTAAGAATGTCATCGAAGATATAAAAAAGACCATGAACTATAGTATATCATACAAGAAGCCGTGGCATGCAAGGGCAAATGCAATTAAAATGGTATTCGGTGATTGGGATGAATCATACAGGCAATTGCCTAAATTCATGCATGCATTACAGACATCTAATCCTGGCACCATCGTGACATGGAAGCATAGATATACCGGGCATGCAACCATTATACCCGTCTTCCACTTTGTTTTCTGGTCTTTCAAACCCGTCATCGATGGCTTTAGATATTGTAGGCCTGTTATAACTATAGATGGTACATTCTTATATGGTAAATACACCGGTGTGTTACTTGTAGCAACCATTGTCACTGCCAATGGCAAAATATTACCGCTTGCATTCGCTGTTGTCGACAGGGAGAGTTTGGAGTCTTGGTCGTTCTTCATTCAAAATATCAAGGAACATATTGTCATGGACCGACAGGGAGTGACTTTGATATCTGATCGAGCTGAGAGTATTTTAGCTGCTGTGAGGCGGCATTGGCTGAATCTCTCGCTCCAATTTGTTGGATATCATCGGCACTGCCTTCGACATGTTTGCAGTAACTTTAACACACATTTCAGAAATAAAGAGCTCAAACAACTTCTGTGGAAAGCAGGGAGTGCTGATCAACGATGAAAGTGTAATGGTTACTTAGATCAGATACAGGCTATTAACCAAGAAGCCATTGATTGGGTCTACAAGATGAATCCTGAGGACTGGGCCCTTGCATATGACGGTGGATATCGCTGGGGGGTATTGACCAGTAATGATGCAGAGTGCTTCAACAGCGTCTTGAAAGGTGCAAGGAACTTACCTATTTCAATTATGGTTGAATTCATATTTCGACGACTCGTCAAATATTTTGACGAGATGGGAGCCCAAGTTGAAATAGATGTACGCAATGACTTCCAATACCCTAGAGAGATGCAAAGAACTATGGAGGAGGGTATCGCAAGGGGAAATACTTTCAAGTTGATATCGTATGACAGGTTAGTTTGTAATGTGAAAAAATTGTTCTTATTATGTTGTTAAGTTAATTACATCTAAAAACATGAACTTGATTAGTTTGTTTCAATATTATCTTATAGGCCCCGCCGTGTATTTGAGATGCAAACATCTTTTCGCCATGGATGAGGTCACAATAGACAGATTGTGCGGATGAATCAACCCACGTGCAGTTGTGGAAAATATGAGATAAGACACTATCCATGTTCTCATATGCTCGCTGTAATGTCTGAATGCGGTGACAATCCATTCCAGTACGTTGATCCAGTATACAGGCTTCCTGTATACATGAGGGTTTGGGAAACTAAATTCAACCCAATACCACATGAAGATTATTGGGATGATCCGCAGTGGACCTTAATGCCTAATGACCTTCGTCTGCGAGAAGTAAAACGGGGTCGTACATCTATGGTTCGTATTCCGAATGAGATGGATATATCAGATAGGCATTTGACAGCTCGTTGCAGTGAGTGCTACCAGACAGGTCATGACAGGCGAACATGTCCGGCGCGACTTGATCAATGAAGACTATGTAATACTTACATGTAATATATCATTTTGAAATTCTTCATTTGTAATAGATCATTTAATTATGTATTTTTAAATTCTTTATTTGTAAACGGGGTCGTACATTTGAAGTGTGTATTACAAAATGTGTACTTGAGTAAAAAATGTGTAATGCAAAATTGAAAATGTGTACAATTTATTCAAACTTTTATAATTTATTGAAAATGTGTACTAGTTTTTCACGGAGTACTTGATTCGAAATGTGTATTACAATATTTTATACTTAATCACGTAGTTCTTCTACCATTTCAAAATTTCATATTTTTGAATAAATTAAATATCGAATGCTGCAATCATTGTTCACATTTTATAATTTAAAAAATTTACAAATTTTAAAAAAATTAACCTATTATAAATTAAAATTTTAAAAATCGGAATGCTGCGGTCATTGTTCACAATTACAAAATTTTACATGTATTTTGCAAAATTTATAATTTATTCAAACTTTTAGCATTACAAAATAAATATTTCAGTTTTGTCAAATATGCCATAAATGTAATCATTAATTTCGAATTGCTTCCGTGTAAGTGGCACATAAATTTGTCTTTTTCTTGAACCCATAACATTTACTTCATTGTATTTTACATCGTTCAGTACAAAATCAATAATTACAGTTTTCTCTGTTATTATGTTATGATTAAATGAGCTTTTGATATGGATCAATAATTTCAGTTGTACAGGCTTCATGGCACATGTACCTGAGGAGGTTCCACTGTTCAGACAGGCACATCGGGCTGACAGTATGTGGGACCGTCCGGTATGCAATAACATTTGTTGCACTTTACGGCTACAATTAAAATACATTGCATTTTGTTGTATATTTCGAGATAATGTTATTATTTGAACTGGTAATTCTGTTGTGCAGGATGAGGCACGCACCGTGTTGACATGCCGTCGGGCAGATTCTGGATTGTGGGAGCATCTGTTGGACCATAGAGTCTTGCAGTATCTATTACGCGCGGGATTCTATGGTGTGTATCGTATCGGGCACATTCGACTGGACCACGCACTCATCACTACTCTCGTGGAGAGGTGGCGCACAGAGACTCATACATTCCATTTCCCGATCGGGGAGGGCACCATCACGTTGCAGGATGTATCCGTCCTATATGGTCTTCGGATTGATGGCCGAGCAGTTACTGGAGTTGACTCTTCTCTCGCGACGGAGCAGTGGATAGCCCTATGTGCTGAGCTATTGGGAGTAGCACCTACACCAGCAGATTTATAGGCAGGTAGAGTGAGGGTGAGGTGGCTGGCCGAGTACTTTGCTCATCTTCCAAATCATGCTCCAGATGAGTTGGTACAGCAGCATACCCGAGCATATATTCTGTGGCTTATTGGGGGGGTACTTCTCCCTGATAAGTCACAGAACTTGGTCAAGCTGATGTACTTGCCATTGCTGAGAGACATTGAGGAGATTGGGCAGTACAGCTGGGGTAGCGCGACTCTGGCATTGTTGTATAGGATGCTATGTCGAGCAGCTCAGGTGGGTACGAGGGAGATTGGAGGACCACTTGTGTTGCTACAGGTTAGTAACAATTTTATTACATGTCAATTCATATTTATAGCCATATATCAGTATTGTAATTGTATTCAAACTATTGCAGATATGGGCATGGGAGAGATTGATTCGCATTGCCCCGTCTAGGCGGCAACTGGTTGGTCCTGGTGAGCTTTCTATGGGTGAGGGGGACATGTAGTTGCCCACCGGACCGCGAGGTAGCCGGTGGAGGGTTGACATGGGCCACGAGGTCGTCTCGACCCACGTAGTGGTAGTTTATAGAGACCAGCTGGACCGGATGATCGAGGGCGAGGTATGAACTTTTTTGATTGCGTTTTAGTTGTCTTCTTCATTGTATATGTTTTGAGTTCACGAGCAAAATTTAAATTATTTGTCGTCATTGTAGTTTATCTGGTAGCCTTACGCTGGGGTCCTCGATACGCTCCCCGACTACTGCCGACTGGGTCAGGAGATATGGATGGCGAGAGTGCCACTTATTTGTTTTGACGTGGTTGAGTGGCATCTCCCCCATCGTGTCCTCCGACAGTTTGGTCGGGTGCAGTCCGTGCCGGATCGGTTCGACACTGAGTGGCAGTTGCACGTCACTGATAGGCGTGGCCGAGCTGGCACTGACTGGCGTCTGTTTTATATGCGATATATACAGTTGTGGGATGCCCGCCGGGACAGTATTGTGCAGGCTGACTACAGCGATGAGGTGATCCCCTCTTCCGACCCTTACATGTTGTGGTATCGGCGACATACACACCTACTAGTCGGGAATCTGAGCCACGTGTCTGAGTCTGGATATCAGGGAGTTGGCCCTTATCTTGAGGCATTGGTGAGTATCATATTATGTGTCAGATAATTATTAAAATCATATTTGATTTACTTTCAGTGAACTGTAGCCTAATAATACGTCTGAATGTTTGTTCAGGTGGCTGGAGCTGGGAGGTCGTTTCACTTGGCTGAGGACGCCCATTTGAGACGTGATGCACAGCATGCCTTGGAGGCCGTTGCAGAGATCCGGGAGTTATTGTACCAGGCATTCCAGCTTGCCCATCGGGGAGATCGTTTGTATTTCGGCCACTACGGTGTACACACTTCAACAGCTACTCCAGACACATCAGCGCCGTCCACGTCAGCGCCTTCCACTTCAGCGCCTGCCACATCAGCTCCTTCGACACTGCCTTCGACCCCACCACATACTACCCCATACATATCTACAGATTCCCTCGACGTACTTCTTACGCAGCATACTGGCATACCTTATGTGCTTGACCCTGATTGGACACCGCCCCGATACATGCATGACGTTGTTACCCCACCCACCCAGTTACCACCACCAGATAGTTCGACTGCGACCATGAGTACACATGATGCAGTTCTCACTGACATCTCCCATGTTGACGCTGAAGGCCATATTGAGCCCCCCCCAGAGCGCGCGGGAGAGGCCGAGGTTTTGGTCGTGGCGGACGTCGCAGCAGAGGTCGGGGTGCGGGCAGAGGCAGAGGTCGAGCTCCAGCTGCAGATCCTGATACAGTTGCACCAGATGATGGAGTTTCACAGCTCACAGCAGTATCCGATCTTCCGCCACAGCCAGGATCAGGGGCAGCACATGCAGTAGAGGGGGAGTCACAGTCACAGGCTCCACAGGAGCCAGATATTCAGAGAGTCTACCGCAGGAGACCGAGGAGAGAGGTCCACGGCCGGGGTTGTGGGATTGGGGGCAGGTTAGGGCATTAGCGGGTGTGATGTGGAGTGTATAGTTTATTTTATTTATAGTTTTTGTTATAGTTTTTGTATATCAAACTTGTACAGATGATGTAAATGTGTCATACTTATTTTTTCGAAAAATATAATTTCACAATTTTTTATTCTTACTTGTTTTGATGATTTCCATAAAAATGAAAACGAAAACAGGAAAAAAATGATAAGAATTGATAGGATTAAATGAGATTGGGGGACCACTTGTGTTGTTACAGGTTTGTAAAAATTTTATACAACAAAAATCTGGGAAAAAAATGTGAACATTGCATAATGGATAGTTGTGGGGAGCAATATGAACAAAAAGGAAACAAAATAAATATCTAAACAAACACAAGTATTTCAACTATCAATCGATATGAACTCATACCTTGTTCATTAAGTATCATTATTATATTCCACATCAATAATGCATGAAATCATGAAAGTCTAGTTCAAGTAGCGTTCTTCAAAATAACAATAACGGAGAGAAAGTAAAGGTAGAATTACAATAAATATTCGAAAACAATTGAAATATCTCCCTTCATTGATAAGATAAGTCGTGGATAAGCATTAAAAATTGCATGCATTACAGAAATGGTTTGGGCGTTCATCCAAACAATTTCATTCATTATCATCATCATCTGACATCTCAATATCAGATTCATACATAACATCCATGCTCCAGGCGTAGTACTAGTGTGCATCATCCATTAACCCATCTTCGGCACGCTCATTTGTGGTCTTCATTAGTCTGGACCTTTGCAAACGTTGGGTCGTGCGATTAACCTCGTCACAGATACGATGCAATGCCCTTTGCAACAACTGTGGAGTGTCAGTTGGCATACGCATGGCTAACCGGCGAGGAAATTTAAGATTAACTTCATGACATAGCTCAACGAGAACGTTTGCTCGAGTTTTGCGAAATTCCCACTCAGCTCTCATGGTATTGACGGTGGCACGTGAGTAACGCAGATTTGGATTCATTGGGTATTCAAATTCATCTCCATCTGCAACCCAATAGCGACCCATTGCTGTATATAGATCAATCACCGTATATCTCATGATGATATCGCTCGAAATAGCTGTAAAACTTTTGTTATGGTATGATGCGATAGTTATACCATATATACACATGGTACCTGTATGTATGAAATTATTGTAATCAACTATGCATTAGAGCTGCCACGTTAACTTTTATGACCTAAACAACTATGCATCAACTTGATAGGAGTTGTCACTTCGACTTTTATGAATTGCATAATTTATTGTTATTCCAAAACAAAAAGTAAAAACATAAAAAAAAAATAATAAAATAAAAACCAAGCTGATCAACCGACTAAACGTCTGAAGTAGTCAAATTTCTCTGCCTGAAATTTTTTTTAAAAAATAAATGTGAAATTACAATTTCAAAATCTTTAAAATATTTTTAAATTCTTTGAAATATTTATTCAGAAATTTGTTTTACTTTTTAGGTGTATTGACATATTTATTAATTTATTGCTATTTTGTTATGACACCCCCTCAAAATTTTAATAGATTGCATAATTCACAAGGGCACAGTAGGTATGGTACGATAATAAATTGTTGCTCGGCGCGGTGATACGTCCAACATTTGTCAGTGATGCTCACCAATTACTTGAACCGGTGTAATAATTTGGATGCTTTGTTTTTTCCTTAGATGCTATGTGACTTTGTGCAGCGATGCAGTGATGCATCTGACTTTGTGCAGCGATGCAGCGATGCATGTAACTTTGTGCGGTGATGCAGTGATGTATGTCGCTTTATGCAGTGATGCAGTAATGCATGTGACTTTTTGACTTTGCCATGCTTATATAGTTTGTCACTTTTTTCCTCACATTACGTGATGCATGTGACTTTCTGCAGCGCAAGTAAATGCTTTATTTTTTTTTATCACATTGCAGAATATACAAAAAGAAACAAAAAATGCAAACAGGAGAAAATAGGATGACTGTGAAGTTCATTATGTGAAAATAAAATAAACTATAGGTTGCTTATGAAGAATATTAGTTTAAAACAAAGAAAATTTAAGGATTTAATTTCATTTATAATTTTTTGAAAATACCAATTTGTACTGAAATCGTCAATTCCAAGTCACTACTTACTGTATTAAAAAAGTAAGCATGAAAAAATAGTTTCATGGGGTGATGTGACAACTCACTACATATTGTTTTATTTGACAACTCACTGCTCCAATATGAAGGGATTGCAGTGTCATCCTCTGTCCTACAATGATGACTTTATCTGACAACCACGTCCGTGACTACATCACAGGTACACAAAGTCATGGGTACTCAGGATTGTATGAAATGAAAAGCTAAAAAATAATATCACGGGTATCACTTCTTCCATAGTGCCCCAGCATGCATTATCGTCACTAGATCATCTCTAGTTAACCCTCAGTATGATGTTTATAAATAGCGACAACCCCAGTATGATGTTTGTTCAAGTCATAACAATAGTAATATATCTACAATTACTATTATTATTTGTTTGTTTATTTTAGGAACAATGTCTTTAAGAGGTGCAGGAAGTTCACGCCAACAAAGAAATCCGAAAGTGTGGCTGCTACCTCCATTTAGTTATGACTACAAGAGCGAAAAGTACTCGAGTCCGAAGGATTATTATGCTGGTATCCGAGCAGAATGGGCGTTTAGGGTAACGGAGCAAGAAGGATTGTTTAATGATCTACGTAACTTTGGGGCACCGGTACCTCATCGTCGTTCATTCACCATGGCTAGACGAAATGTCAGTGACTATGCAAAAGCAGTTAGTAGAATTAAGAAGGAGAACAACAGAATGTTGATGCGAAGATGTCGACATTTCATGCTTCAGCTAGCCACCGAAATGGCAGAAGCAAGCAACAGAGATTTGAAAGTGATTGAGCGAAATAATGTCTTAAACAATGAAAAATATCTCTCTGACTACTACATGTCAGATGAGGAATGAGAAATTAAACGCCTTTATCTTTCATATATATTTGTATGTTGTCTGGAATGTAAGACAATGTTGTTGTTCATCTAACGTACGGATGTATTTGAAGTATTTGTTTAATGAACCTGAAGTTTATGAAATAACTACATTTATAACAGCACATTTATTAGTTCATGACTTTCTTTATTGAATTGCAATGAGTTAATGAATGTTCTGGATTAACAAATGGATTAATGTATGTTGAATTATGTGAATACTTAAAACACATAAAACAGAACAGGTAGCTCGGTGAAAAGCTTCCCTTAACTGGGCTCGTGAAATAGAGATCCTGTACGTAAAGAATTTCAATCTCCATGGGGAAAGAAGAAAGAGTCGCCTTCCAATTCCTAGAAGTCCAGTCAAAATGATGACTCTAGTAAGCAATTTAAAACCCAATTGGTTTACCTCAACACCAATTTGATATATGTGTGATTCTCAATTCAGAAAGTCACATGGCAACAGTGAATTCACTGATTTACCCTACAGTGAGCATGCCCTTATTTTGTGGGTATATGCAGATGAACTGTCAGGTCATGTGACTTGGTGCACACACTTATATATATTCATTTTTTGCTTGACTTTTTTATTACACTGACAACTCATTTCTTATTAATATATGTGCGATTCTCAATTCTGGATTAATGAATGGATTAATGTATGTTGAATTATGTGAATACTTAAAACACCTAAAACAGAATAGGTAGCTCGGTGAAAAGCTTCCCTTAACTGGGGCTGGTGAAATAGGGATCAATTTACAAAGAATTTCAATCTCCATCAGGAAAGAAGAAAGAGTCACCTTCCAATTCCTGAAAGTCCAGTAAAAATGATGACTCTGGTAATGAATGAGGGGTTGACAGAAAACTAAACTCGGTGAAACGACCTACCGCCTTCAATAACACATAAAACAGAACAGGTAGGTCGGTGAAAAGCTTCCCGTAACTGGGCCTCGTCAAATAGGAATCCTCTACGTAAAGAATTTCAATCTCCATCAGGAAAGAAGAAAGGGTCGCATTCCAATTCCTGGAAGTCCAGTAAAAATGATGACTCTGGTAAGGAATGGGGGGGGTTCACAGAAAACTAAATTTCGGGGGCTGGACAAACAAGCTCAAAGCCAAGCGGTTGGTCCAGTTGGGGGACTAATAAAGTTTAGACAAACGAACTACCGCCTTCAATAACACATAAAACAGAACAGGTAGCTCGGTGAAAAGCTTCCCTTAACTGCGCCTCGTCAAATAGGGATCCTCTACGTAAAGAATTTCAATCTCCATCAGGAAAGAAGAAAGAGTCGCCTTCCAATTCTTGTAAGTCCAGTACAAATGATGTCTCTGGTAAGGAATGGGGGGTTGACAGAAAACTAAACTTCGGGGCCTGGACAAACAAGCTCAAACCCAAGTGGTTGGTCCAGTTGGGGGACTAAGTTTAAAACCCAATTAGAATTGTGTAGAAACTAGAAATTGATGATTCTCTTAGTATAGAAACTAGAATTGTAACCAGTTCTAATGATGCTGATTTGTTATTTTTCGGATTTATACCCAAAGAGAACAGCACTTCTGAAATTACTGTGTAAAACCAGTTTTCCAGACAGATTTTAATGCACCAGTTTTCTGGACAGATTTGAATGCACCATGACATTCACAAACATTGGTGGCCAAGTACTCCTACCTAACCCACGTTTCACTCACAAGGTCCACCATTATTTTAAAGTTGATTTCAAAAGTTGAGATTGTAAATGTTTCCCAAAATATTACAAATCGAATAATCAAAAGTTGATTTTAAAATAATTCTAAATGACAACAAAAATTCAAATAGTCATACTTTTCCCGTTGATAGAAATAGTAGGTCATAACAACGAATGATGCATAGCTAAGTGAAACACAACATTGCCTACATAAGCTTCATTTTTTCAAACATTGAGTAGTCAAATCGTGGAGAGACTTGTCAGTATATGCAGATGGATTGTGAGGTCATGTGACCTGGTGCACAGGCTTTGGTTTTCTCGATATTTTGCTCGATTATTTGATACACAATGACAACTCATCTCTTATTGATATATGTGGGATTCTCAATTCAGAAAGTCACATGGCAACAGTGAATTCACTGATTTACCTTATAGTCAGCATGCCCTTATTTTGTGGGTATATGCAGATGGATTGTCAAGTCATGTGAATTGGTGCACAGGCTTTGATTTTCTTCATTTTTTGCTCGATTTTTTTATTACAGTGATAACTCATCTCTACTTGATATATGTGGGATTCTCAATTCAGAAAGTCACATGGCAACAGTGAATTCACTGCTTTACCTTACAGTGAGCATGCCCTTATTTTGTGGGTATATGTAGATGGATTGTCAAGTCATGTGACTTGGTGCACAGACTTTGGTTTTCTCAAATTTTTGCTCGACTTTTTTATTACAATGACAACTCATTTCTTATTAATTTATGTGCGATTCTCAATTCAGAAAGTCACATGGCAACAGTGAATTCACTAATTTACCTTACAGTGAGCATGCCCTTATTTTGTCAGTATATGCAGATAGATTGTCAAGTCATGTGACTTGGTGCACAGACTTTGGTTTTCTCAATTTTTTGCTCGACTTTTTTATTACAATGACAACTCATTTCTTATTAATATATGTGCGATTCTCAATTCAGAAAGTCACATGGCAACAGTGAATTCACCGATTTACCTTACAGTGAGCATGCCCTTATTTTGTTGGTATATGCAGATGGATTGTCAAGTCATGTGACTTGGTGCACAATATTTCCTTTTTTCTGGTTTTTCATTCTACTGACAACTCATACCTTGTTCGTTTATGTGGGATTGTCATGCAAGGCCATATTTCTAAAGCTGTTCATAACCAACTATATAAACGACTAAAGGTGAAGACACAACCTTACAACTCATTTCGCCCTACGAAATTATCATTCATTTGTTTTAAAAAATTAGCATGGCTACATGGTTCATGGGAGGGAGTGGGAATCGCAGAGGTGGTAGGAACTTGCAAAGGGGTGACAGTTCATAACGAGGAGGGGGAAGGGGAAGTGGCGATGCTGAAGATGAAACACCATTTGCTTCGTTAGATGCCTCTTGTGCTTATCATGATAGGTTTGGGAAGCGACATTTTGTCATGCCCAAGTACTATCGAGATCCATGTGGTTTGGTGGAGGAACCATCAGATAATCAAACAGGATATGGTTTAGCAAACGCTAGACTTCTGAAGTGGCCCGCACTATTTATAGAGCGAGTCCAAATGGAAAGATTATGTCGGGAAAATCGATTGAAGATGCCAAAAGCACGTTCTGTTGAGATCCAAAAGGAAGATCCTGATAATGTTGATCGACTATGTGAAAGACTACAACGTGAGATTTCTCAAATGAACCGTAGGTTAGCCCGCGATATGCAGCTATACATAGTTAAGAAGGATGCCCAGAAGAATAAAACAGAACCAAATGATGCGGCTATCAAGGGTATCATGGAGGATCCTCAGCTTGTCTCTGATGCTGAGCTTTCGGATTGTTCAGACTCTGAGCCACCTACCGATTTAAGCGCGAATTAGGTGTTAATGTCTACACTTCGGCAATATTAGGTCATGCATTAATATGTAATGTCTGTGTTAGAGTAAGTGTTTCCGTAATGAGTTGGTCAGATTGTCTGGCTAATATTTGTCTGTTTAACTGTTATGTTTATCTATGTATTGTGTGTTCAGTTCATGGTGTCTACAATGTATTGTTGTTCTAGACTTATGTTTGTACTACTTATGTATTTTTGTGGGAGACTTATGTGTTTTTTCCTCAAGGTTTTATGAATTACATTATCAGCTTCTAACCCAAAACAAAGACAACAGAAAAAAAAAAAATTATTTAAATGAAAACGGCTTTAGTAAAGCCAAAATCAATTTCTGAATAACACATTCTAACCCAAAACAAAGAGAAGAGAAAAAAATAAAAAATATCAAAGTTTACATGAAAACGGCTTTAGTAAAGCGAGAAGAAATTTATGAATTACATTATCAGCTTCTAACCCAAAACAAAGACAACAGAAAAAAAAATATTATTTAAATGAAAACGGCTTTAGTAAAGCCAAAACCAATTTCTGAATAACACATTCTAATCCAAAACAAAGAGAAGAGAAAAAAATAAAAAATATTAAAGTTTACATGAAAACGGCTTTGGTAAAGCGAGAAGAAATTTATGAATTACATTATCAGCTTCTAATCCAAAACAAAGACAACAGAAAAAAAAAATATTATTTACATGAAAACGGCTTTAGTAAAGCCAAAACAAAATTCTGAATAACACATTCTAACCCAAAACAAAGACAAGATAAAAAAATAAAAAATAACAAAGTTTACATGAAAACGGCTTTGGTAAAGCGAGAAGAAATTTATGAATTACATTATCAGCTTCTAACCCAAAACAAAGACAACAGAAAAAAATATATATTATTTACATGAAAACGGCTTTAGTAAAACCAAAACAAAATTCTGAATAACACATTCTAACCCAAAACAAAGACAAGAGAAAAAAATAAAAAATAAAAAACTTTACATGAAAATGGCTTTAGTAAAGTGAAAAGAAATTTATGAATTACATTATCACCTTCTAACCCAAAATAAAGACAAAAGAAAAAATATATATATTTAAATGAAAACAGATTTATTAAAGCCCAAACAAATTACTGAATAACACCTTCTAATGCAAAACAAAGAAATAATAATTAAAAAAAAATTGACATCAAAACGGCTTTACTAAAGCTCAAAAAATTTATGAATTACATTATTACCTTCTAACCCAAAACAAACACAAGAAAAAATAAATTAAATTTACTTTAGTCAAACAAAATAAAAAAATGTTGAATTACACATTCTAATCCAAAATAAAGACAAAAGGAAAGAAAAAAAAATTAATATGAGAACGGTTTTAGTAAAAGAATTTTAACCAAAAAAATTATTCTGAAATATATTATCACCAAAACAATGACAACATAAACAAAAGAATGAAATTTTTTTCTTTAAAGTTCAGTAAAATTGAAATTAAAAAAAAAAATTACACTAAAAGCGCGGTTCATAAAAAAATTTGACAAAAAACCATGGTTCTAAAGAGTGAGGTTAAATTTTTTTTTCATAAAACGTGGGTTTTGGTGAACTCGTGGTTACAAAGAGCGAGTTCATTAGAAATTTTTTTTTGATAAACTCGTGCTTACAAACAGCGAGTTCAGAACAAAAATCCTTTCTGCTAAACTCGTGCTTTCAAAAAGCGAGTTCAGCCTGGGATAAAATCGTTCTTGTGAAAAGCGAGTTCAAAAGAAAAAAAAAATTAATCAAACTTGCATTTTCTAACAGCGAGTTCTTAATTAAACTCGCTTTTCGTAACAGCGAGTTTTAATTTTGGCAGGTTTCAGGCGACAGGGGTGGAAAAGTGTTGAACTCGCGATTGTGAACCGCGAGTTAGCTCATTTTGAAATTTTTTTCAAAACTAGGCTTAGTTTGGAAATTCCCTTATTATTTTGGCTTATTTATGGAAATGCCCCGAAATTTCATATTGACATGACTGTGTTGTAGACACGGGACACGTTATGGTGAAGTTGAACTTTGAACATACAATTTAAAAAAAATTAATTAATTTGATAAATAGTTTGAGAATTTAGGTATTGTCATAAATAGTTTAATTTTTTAGATTATTCATAAAAAAAGTTCGGATTGGTTTGGTATTCAGCTAAATATTTGTGTAGTATTTTTTATTTTGTTTTTAGTATGTTTTTCTAAAAATTGTCACTTTTTTTGATTCTTAAAAGATTTAAAAATATTTTTTCAATTAAATAATTCACTAAAAACAAAATATATATATATTTTTTGTGAATTTTTTGCAAAATTTCAAAATTTTCCAATCAACATTGATGCATGAGATTGGACTTCATGCTTAATAGATTTACTAGTCTATTGTTTGATTAGAAAAGTGAAGGTTAGACAAACAACCAAATATATATCACTTTTAGTTTATCTTAGATTAATTGTCCATTGCATTGTAATTCTCCTTATCTAATCCGTCTATAAATATTTTTGAAATTTTTTATTTTTTTTATTGAACATAAAAAGCCAATAAAAAAAATTTAAAGTCAATTCCAAACACCTAAAAATAAAAAAATTATTTTTTCAATTTTTTGATAATGAATTTTTTTAACGTTTTAAAAATTATTTCTAAACAAGAATGAATCAAATAATCTGATAGAGGGTGTGAAAATAAATAAATAAAAATTTACAAGCAAATCTTATAAACTCTTAACCAAACAAGTCATAACAAAGTAATTATTTGGTGTACGACCACAACACAGGATTTTGGTACCGGATTGCTTACAATTTGCTATCTTGATTCCAACATATTTGCCAAGGAAGACTCATTTTCTTAGGAAATTCAACTAACTCACACAATACAAGGCTCTACATTTGTGGAAGTGATCATGATAACATGACGATTCGTATCATTTCATATATTAATACTGTATTAAAAATTAAACTACATTAATAGTAAATTCTCTTAAACTATGACTCATTTGTATTTTATTTTCTTGAATCTCAAAACTAAACATTTTTTTTTTTTTGAGATACAAGAAATAATATTAAGCTTTGAATTGTTTACACAATGAGCCAATCTATGCGCTAGTTGAATTACATATACATACCGGTCTACTTTAGAAATAATTAGAAACAGGAATAAGCTTCTAAAGGATTTTATATCCGAAAGTGTCCAGTGTCCACAGTCCAATCAGTCTTCAGTTTCCCACCAAAACTTGGCTATCAGTGAAAATGGAGAGGCATCTCAACCTTCTTTGCACAGCCCATTAGATAGCTCCTAGACAAGCTCTTGCTTCTGCAGCAACTGAAGACATGAGAGGTAGACTAATAGCATCTTGATGCACCAGCCGTTGATAAAAACAAACCCAAGTCCATTTCTGAAAAGTGAGATTGCTAGTAAGAGAATTGGCCAAACTAAAACAATTCCCAGTGCTATCATTATATTAGAATGATTTCCAACAGCCCAAATAAAAAAATCATTTGCAAGTGTTAATAGTTTGGTCAATGGTATCACAAGTCCCCTGAAAAACCACCTGATTTCTCTGAAGCCAAATTGCCCACAAGATAGAAATAGACTGAATTATGATCTCCTCATCCTCTACCAATGAACTCCACATTAAAAACCATGACGCGAAACAAATTGGATTTCCTTGTGAGAAGTCCAACATCAACAATGTCCCTCTCCAAATCCAGTGAGAAACAGGACAAATGAAGAAAACATGCTCAATGGTTTCAAATTTCAATACTGCCCAAACAACGGTGGCGTTTCAGATCAATTGGCACACCCCTTTTTTCCAAATTCCACCAAACAGGCAAAATGTTATGAAGGCATTTCCAAAGAAACATAGCCCATTTTGGAGGGGTTTTCCAATGCCAGAGTCTCTTCCACAAGGGATTCAAATCATTAGCATGGTTGGAGGGGTTATTGTGGTTAATCTCTAAAGCCCTATAGTAGCCAACTATGAAGTATGAGTACTCCAAAAATGGTGCCGTACGAGTACCGGGTACTTACTGGGTGTGGATACGCGTATCTGGTACGCCAAATACATGCCAAGTACAGCAAATATATTTTGGTACGTCGTGAGTACGACACTGGTATGACGAGGTGATTTTTTTGCTAGAATTTATTGTAGTCTTTATTATTCCTCTTTTAATTTTGAAAATATCAAGTATTTTATTTCCAACACCCTTTATCCATGAGTCATGGTTTTGCTCTCTTTTGCATTCTATTTTAGGCAATCAAAAAAGAAAAAGAAAGAATTTTATAACTTTCTAGACAAGTTATCTTTTTAGTTTTGATATTGAAACTTTGATTTGTATGTTAGATGTTTAGCTATAAATTTAAAAAAAAAATATTAAAAAAAAATTGACGTACCCCAGTCGTACCTGTACCCTATTTTTTAAAGAATTTGCTGTATCGACGTATCCATATCATACCGGTACCCGCACCCGTGCTTAATAGGTAGCCATATTTAACCGTAAATTCACCATGCTTGCCCATATTGTCTTATCTTTCTCTATTTTCTCTAGGTAAATGAATACCCAAAAATATGGAGAAGGCTATCAGGTGGAAAGAACACTTTCAGTAGACTCTACCTCCAAATGTGCCTCTCCTCATCAATGAAATGTGACAAGGATAAAGGCCCAAAAAAACCTACTGGGATTTTGTCCACTAATGTTGTGTTTAGTTGGGAGATTTTGGGAGGAATTTGGAAAGGGAAAGGGAAAATGAAAAAGTGTGTGAAACTAAGTGAAATATAAGTATGTTTAATTTACATTTCACTTACTTTTTTTATTTTTCTTTCCAAATTCCTACTCAAATCCCCAACCAAACAGAGCACGAGGGGATTTCAAATTGAAGGGATCCATTGATCTTCAATCGGGTTTATATTGGTGCCATCCCCAACCACCCATTTGAGGCCCTTGATAAGGAGAACTCGACCCCATAAAATGCTTCTCCAACCCTAAGTGGAATATGGCATCAGCCGAACAGACAAGGAGTTGTTTTGACAGTATTTCCCCACCAAGACTCTGGCCAACAGAGAGTTAGGAAACTTCAGAATACGCCAAGCCACTTTTGCTAATAAAGCTTGATTGAAGCACTGAGGATCCCCAAGCCTGAGACCTCCCGAAGATTTGGAAGGACACAAGTGATCCCATCTTTTCCGTGAAATGCTTTTTTCCTTATGAGAGTGCCACAGAAAAGATCGAATAGTGGATTGCATTTTCTTGATGACGTTGCCAGGGATTTTAAAAACCGAAAAAATGTAGATGGGAATGGCTTGAAGAACATGCTTGACAAGAACACACCCCTCCCAGCAAAATTTAAAAATTGACATTTCCAACTCTGAAGTTTGTGTTGAAGTCGTGCCAGGATATGTCCAAACCATTCTGACTTTTTCTGAACAGAGAAATCCATCATGGCTCCCAAATAAATGCCAGGTTGATTGACTACTTTAACCCTAAAGACACAGTTAAAAATAGATCTAGCCTTAATGGACATGTTTGGACTTATGTATGCCTCTGATTTTCGTAAATTAATTCTAAGGCCAAATTGAGAACAAAAAGCATTGAGAAACTGGAGGGGAGTGACGACTAATAGCTATTCCATGGCAAATTCCTTCGTGCATATGAAGAAAACAATCCGACTGAACCTGCATAGTCAGAATAAATAGCTAGGGAGAAAGCGGCTCACCCTGACAGAGGCCCACTCGAGGTTTAAAGAAAGGCGAGGGAATGCCATTAACAAGCACAGAGAACAACAAAGTTGTAACACATTGCATCAGGAGTTGAATCCAATGATCTAGAAACCCAAATTTGTGCAATCAAGCCTCTAATGCTGTGTTTGATTAGGGGATATGGGGAGGGATTTGGAAAGGGAAAGGGAAAAGGTGTGTGAAACTAGGTGAAATATAGGCATGTTTTATTCATATTTCACCTACCTTTTCCATTTTCCTTTCCAAAACCCTCCCCAAATCCCCTAACCAAACACAAGAAAGACCAACTAACATGGTCATGGGCTTTGTTAGTTTAAGGTCAAAGAAAGATTGCTGTCCTTTATGTACGATGTTGAATAAGCAGTTCATGGGCCAAGAGGACATTATCCGATATGAGTCGCCCCATCAAAAAAACATTTTGATTTTCAGAAATTAAACTAGGTAGGTAGTACCATCTGCAATCTATTGGCCAAAGCTTTGGCCCCAATTTTATAAATTACATTGCACAAACTGATAGGGCGATAATCATTCACTGTAATAGGGTTCCGAATTTTAGGAATTAAACAAATTAAAGTTTGATTGAACTCTTTCAGTAAAAAACCAGAGTGTAAAAACTTTTAGGACAGTAGCTGATACAGACGCACCGACAATTTTCCAATATTTTTGATAAAAACCAGCAATAAACCCCATCGGACCCAGTGATTTTAATTTCCCCATTTGAAAAACAGCCATTTTAATTTCATCCTCATTAAAAGTTGCTAAAAGAATACCAATATGTTTGGACTTTAAACGAGTTTGAAGGACCGAAAGCAAATCAAAATGAGAAGGGAAATCACCTGATGGATTGTTGGCGTTTCCGGGGTGTTACCTATGTTGATTAGCAAGAAACAGATTCTGAAAATAGGCTATGCAAGTGCGTTAAATTGTCATCGGTTCAGTCACCAAAGTACCATCCTCCAATTGCAAAGATTGTGTTAAATTCAATGTATAAAGAGAGAAATACAGAGAGAATAATGTATCTATTGATATATTGAATGTTATGGATTTGTTATATTACAATGTTCAGATGACTCTCTTTTATAGAGGAGAGAGTGTTACAAAGGGGCCAAAGGTGGCCGAAAGAGAAAACAGGAAAGCATGCACTAAGGAGACAACAGTATTAAAGTTAGTTGGTATTTTACAGCTAATATATATATGCACTAACATATAATACATATAATATACTAATAGCCCCCCTCAAACTCAAGAAGGATAGATACTAACCAACTTGAGTTTGGAGAGAGTAACAAAACGTAAAAATAAACTGACAAATAAAATATGATAGGAAACACTGTATGGAGTTAGACCGTTGTAGAAGATAATAGGAATCATTTTCGGGACAGTTTACGGGGTCATGCCGGACCGAGGTAGAAGACACTGTGTGGTCGTGTCAGACCGTTGTAGGAGTTAACCGGAATCAATGTCGGGACAGTTTACGGGGTCATGCCGGACCGTTGTAGAAGCTAACCGGAATCAATGTCGGGACAGTTTATGGGGTCATGTCGGACCGATGTAGAGGCTAACCGGAATCAATGTCGGGACAGTTTACGGGGTCATGCCGGACCAATGTAGAAGACACTGTGTGGTCGTGTCAGACCGTGGGAGCCCAAAAGATATATATATATATATATAGATATATCGCACCCTCAAAAGTCGGGCCCAATCTATCAAAAGGCGTGCCATCAAAAGGCGTGCCCAACAGAAATCTGCGAGCGGCGAGCCATCAAAAGGAGCGCCAGACACGCGGCGATGCACGTGACCGACAGAGTGTCGTGTCGTCCGCGTCGTCATTGGCTATATAAACCGAGGCGGAGGCTGTGCAAACCAAACAAGTCTGAAACCGCTGAACATCTTCGTTCTGAAACACTCTGCAACCAACCCTTGCTGACATTACCAGTTTGAAATCGCTGCTGCTCGGAAACACGCAACAACCCAAAACATGGCCTCTTCTTCCCGTGGTCTGCTCACTCTCTTTCCAGACCTCAACGAGTCCACAAGAGAGATAACTGGTGCGGTTGCCCCGGAACCTCAACCAAGCGCCCCTGGTTTTGCTTCGTTGACCTTTCCTATGCGGTCTGTGGAGCAAATAATGGCAGCACAATCAGATATTGAGGCCAATCAGTATACATTGAAGTCATGTGTGGAGACCATGACGGCAGTCACAAACTTGTCGCACCGGCTTCAGAGTAGGACAAATGAGGTGCAGCAGTTAAACGCCCAACTGGCTCTGCTCCAGCGCATGTATAAGGATGCGCGAGCAGAAATATGTGTACTAAAGGCGGAAAACAAGGAGCTGAAGCGGAAGGCCACCATTATGTTCCGATTCGGAGGTTCGCCATATGCTGCGGTGGAGGAGCAAGGGGGAGTGAACGGGCTCGGCGGCGCGGGAAACACAGAGGCCGCACCGTCAAGGGCCGCTCAGGACGGAGGCAAGAAGAAAAGACCGGCGGAAGAGGCGAAGAAGTGAGGTCAGTGAGTGGCCGTCTGCAGAAAAGAAAACAAATCTTTTGTTGTTGTGATGGTGGTCTTTGTTGTTGTTGGTGTTGGTTTTGTTTTTGTTTTTGTTTTTTTTTGTTTTTTTTTTGTGGTGTAAAATGTGGATCGGGGGAGCCTCGACATGAATAAAATGAGTTGGTGTGCAGTTTTGTTTGTTTGTTTGTTTGTTTGTTTTTTTTTTCTTCTTTTTGACGCATACCCATGTTCTTCGGGTGGAAGGCTAAAAATAAAGAGGTAGTGTGAGAAAATGTATGAAAGAAAATAAAATTGAAGAGAAGTGTGTGAATAAAGTTGAAGAGAAATGTGTGAATGTTAAAGTAATAAAAAAGAAAAAGGAAATGTGAGATGCAAATTTGTTTGGGCGGGTCCTACCACTAATGAAAAAGTAAGATGATGGGTGTGCAAACCAGTTGGTGTTCCGTTGTCTTGTCAAAAGATGGAGTAAAAAAAAAAAAAAGGAAAAGAAAGTTGAGTGGGGAACATGAGTGTGTGGAAAGAAGGAAAAAGAAAAAGTATGGATTGGAGAATCTGAGCATCAGAGAAGAGGAGAGGAAAAGGAAGTGGAGACCATGATGACATATACAGGGCTTGATGAATGGCAAAGATTGAGATCTAACAGCAGGAGTCAATAATGTCATTCTTTCCAATGAAAGTGACATAACAGGCTTATGTAATCCAGATTCCTTCAGTTTAATATCATCCATTGAATGTACCTCAAGGTCCATATTCCCACAATCATGATATGATACTAGCTTCACTGCATCACTGGCTGATTTTAGTAACGGTTTACTCATATTTGGTAAAGACATTCTCCTTAGGAAAGATACCCCAAACTTTTGGTGTTCACTATCCATCTGATTCTGGTCTTGTTGATATGGTCCCAAAGCTTCCTCCATGTTTTGGAAGTGGAAGCTTCTCAGAAATGGTTGGTCCTTTGGCCAACCTGAGTGTGGCCAGATTGCTAGAACTGAGAAGACCTCAACAAATGGTGTACCTTCTCAGGGAGACCAACAAATTTCAGAAGAGGGTTCATTGGGACATTGAGGCGATCAAGCCGAAGAAGAAGGCCGGAGGGGCGAAGCTGTGGATGCGGTACTGCTTTTAACTTCAGAGAGAGAGAGGGAGGGAGTACATTTAGAGGACAAAGATGGAGCAGACATTCATCATGATCAAACCTGATGGTGTCCAAAGAGGCCTGGTTGGTGAGATTATTAACAGATTTGAGAAGAAAGGTTTCTCTTTGAAAGGTTTGAAGCTCAGGTTGAGCTCATAGCTCTTCTCTGCGAAGACGAGGATGACGAGACGCGTGGCCCGGCTCCGATCGTCCATTTGAGTTCGTTGGAAGGCGTGTTGGCTCGCGACTGGAGCTCGGCGGAGGTGTGGAAGCTTGATTTGCTGGGCTGAGTCAGACCCGACTGTACGAGTCGGGGCGTGTGTGGTTGACTTGGGTGATCGGATCTTGGTAACCGGGTCGGCCTACCAGGGTGCACTACACGGGTTCTATCTGTGGCAAAGTGGTAAATTGGTGAAGATAGAAGAAGTACCCGATCAGTTCTCGGGATTTTTTTTGCAATCAGGTCGCTGTGTTGAAATCTGATTGGTTGATTTTATGGGATAACACAGCATTTGGGTATGATCACCTTTGAGACTGTGTATATACAGAAGAGAGGGGTTGAGGTCCGGCGGGCGGCTAAGGCGAGGCTGCCGCCCGCCGGTGAAACAAAATTATTAGATTCTTAACCTAGCTCTGATACCATGTTAAATTCAATGTATAAAGAGAGAAATACAGAGAGAATAATGTATCTATTGATATATTGAATGTTATGGATTTGTTATATTACAATGTTCAGATGACTCTCTTTTATAGAGGAGAGAGTGTTACAAAGGGGCCAAAGGTGGCCGAAAGAGAAAACAGGAAAGCATGCACTAAGGAGACAACATTATTAAAGCTAGTTGGTATTTTACAGCTAATATATATATGCACTAACATATAATACATATAATATACTAACAGATTGAATGCTGTTACTGTGTCTCCATGAAGCCATTCAATGAAAAAAAAAGAAGAGTGTTTTGATCCCCTATAGCCATCCATCTTTGCTTAGACCTTTGCGCCCAATAAAACTCTTGTTTCTGCAAAAGACCATCTAATTTTTTCCAAATAGACCAATCTTGTTCAGCCACTGAATTGGTTTTGAGCTGTGCTTGTACCTTTGATAAGTCTGCTCTAGTCTCAACAATCTGACCTTGTAAACTGCGATTAGATAAGTTGCTCCAGTTTCTCAAATGCTTCATCACTCAATTGAGTTGCTGTTTGGCCACAAATTGGTTAGATCCGACAGTGGGAACTGCCCATGCCCTTTGAATAATGGCATAAGAACAGTCATCTATCAACCAAGCTACTTCAAAACGGTTGACCCCACCTGCCTTTCATGATTTGGGAACAAGTATCTAACAGAATAGGACTATGATCAGATCTTTGGATGGGCAATGACAAAAGCAAAGCATTTGGAAACTTAGCAATCCAGTCATTTGAAACTAAGGCCCTATCCAGCTTTTCATAAATTACTTGTTGATCCACACGGTTTTTACACAAGGTGAACCAAACCCCTTTGTTAGGCAAATCCACAAGATGATGACTTGATATGAAGTTGTTAAACCCATTTATTCCCAGAGGTAAATGACTTGAGCCCCCTAGCTTGTCTTCCATCCCACAAATCTGATTGAAATCCCCTATGATAACAATTGGAAAAGTGATATTGCGAAATATTAAATCTAAATTACGCCAGGCCGCAACTGTCAGGGTCATGGTCATATCCCTTACTAATTAATCACATAAATATTTGAAGTATACTTCAAACAACGTCGATCTCCAGAGTTCTTGCATTGAGCATTACGTGCCTCAAGCATGTCACGAACTCATTGAGTAGGTTCATAGGCAAAATAGCAATCCAGGGCTGTCAGATAATCCATGACAGAAATTCTGTTAACATCAACCCCACTAGTGTTGAGGATGAGACTCAACACTCTTTCACTGCCACAGATTGTGGGTAGCATTAGGGGTGTCCTCTCTATGTAATGCAATCCACTGATTCCACGTCCCCTATTGATATCTAGCCCGCCACCATTGTGTGGCACCATTGCCTCAGCAAACACTTCTATGTTGTCAGTCATGCATGAACATCTCATTTTCACCATGCGCTTATTCAGTTCTTCTGACATGAATATAGATATGTATTTCATTTTGGTATGGTGTTCCCAGAACGCTAGATAATTTTTGCTTCGACAGAGCATCAAAGATATATATATATATACTAGCGGTGAGGGCACACGCGATGCGTGTGCATAATTTTTTTAAAAAAATTATGCGATTGAGTCAATAAAAATTGAATTAAAGAACACTACTTTTCAATTGATAAAAATTTTAATATATCCTCATTCATTTTTTTTTTTAATTCATATATTCAATCGCATAAATTATTATTATTTTTTTTTTGAATTTGATATGATATATATACACACATCTCTTCGAGTTCTTTTTTTTTTTTTTTTTTGAGTTTTTAATTTTTTTTCATATTTATGAAATTTCTTTGAGTTAAGAATGAGGATTTATTTAATTAAGAATATTGAGCTTTGCTAAAATTATTTTTATATTCAATTTGTTTTTTATTTATTTATATATTCAATTGCATAACTTTTTTTGAATTTGATACGATATATATATATACACACACTAATTGATCAAAATTTTATAAAACAAAAATCAGAGAAAAAAAAGCCTCGAAAAGTTTCTCAAGGATAAACAACACCGTCTTTGTTCCAATCAAAGAACGACGTGTTTTTTGAGGACATTCTCATCACGACAATCCAATCCTGCAGAATCACAACCCTTATATTGCTTTGCTGCTAAGTGCTAACATTGACGAATCAAGAATTTGAAACAAACCCATTATTTAGCATTATCTCCAAACAGATTGATAAGCATAAAAAATGAACACGACATCGTTTGGCCACTCCAATAAAAGTCACTATTACATCAATCTCCCTACTCTACTTTTTTTTCTTCTTCTTTTTTGGTAGAGTAAAAGAGTTTAAAAAAATTACTAAAATAAAGGATCTAACAAATCAGAAAATAAACAAAAACTAATAAAAAATTCAATTTTGATCTTCGAATGATTCACATAATCTATCAATTGAAGAAGTGGAGTGAAGTGAAGAGAAGAAACCTGAGAAGCGAACATGAGCGGGGATCGAAAGCGAGCAGGGCTCGCCGGAGGGGAATTGGCCATCAAATCAGGAGAAGGCAGACGTGCAGGAGGAGGAATGGAGTTTGGCAGGTAATTGGGGCGGAATCGCAATTCACCGTTGGATCCTGTGGAGGGATCGTCGGGACCGCCATTGGCTAAATCTTCTCTTCCGTTTGCATTGCCCATCCGATTTCACCAAAACAAAGCTTGCTTCTTTGCAGATCTGCTTGTCAAGAACGAACGCACGAATGTACAGAAAGATAGACCAAAAAAAAAAGAGTCTGTATATATATATATATATATATGTTTGTGTATGAACATGACATAGAAAATGGGTTTGTAAAGAATTTGACATACCCTGGTATGGAATGTTGTTTGAGGAGGTTTCGAAATCAAAAGATGAAGCCATGGATAAAGAGACCCTTATGCCAAACTTGTAGACATAGAAACAGAGAGAGAGAGAGAGAAATAGAGAGAGATTGTATAGGAAATTAACTGCTGTGCAGTTTGGAAATGTGAGAGAGATTGTACCGAAAATTAACTGCTGTGCAGTTTGGAAACGTGGGATAGCGAAATTGATTGGTTTGAATTTATCATATTATCCTTAATTATAAATTGATATAAGTGTAAAAATAATATAATTATTTAAGAAGTTATGGTCATTTTAGGGAAAAGAGGAAAAATTTTCTAAGCAAGGCTTCAAGACTCCAAACTTCCTGTTGGCTTTTAATAATAGAATAGACATAGAAACAGAGAGAGAGAGAGAGAGAGAGAGAGAGAGAGAGAGAGAGAGAGAGAGAGATAGAGAGAGATTGTACAGGAAATTAACTGCTGTGCAGTTTGGAAATGTGAGAGAGATTGTACCGAAAATTAATTGCTGTGCAGTTTGGAAACGTGGGATAGCGAAATTGATTGGTTTGAATTTATCATATTATCCTTAATTATAAATTGATATAAGTGTAAAAATAATATAATTATTTAAGAAGTTATGGTCATTTTAGGGAAAAGAGGAAAAATTTTGCTAAGCAAGGCTTCAAGACTCCAAACTTCCTGTTGGCTTTTAATAATAGAATAGACATAGAAACAGAGAGAGAGAGAGAGAGAGAGAGAGAGAGATAGAGAGAGAGATTGTACAGGAAATTAACTGCTGTGCAGTTTGGAAATGTGAGAGAGATTGTACCGAAAATTAACTGCTGTGCAGTTTGGAAACGTGGGATAGCGAAATTGATTGGTTTGAATTTATCATATTATCCTTAATTATAAATTGATATAAGTGTAAAAATAATATAATTATTTAAGAAGTTATGGTCATTTTAGGGAAAAGAGGAAAAATTTTCTAAGCAAGGCTTCAAGACTCCAAACTTCCTGTTGGCTTTTAATAATAGAATAGACATAGAAACAGAGAGATAGAGAGAGATTGTACAGGAAATTAACTGCTGTGCAGTTTGGAAATGTGAGAGAGATTGTACCGAAAATTAACTGCTGTGCAGTTTGGAAACGTGGGATAGCGAAATTGATTGGTTTGAATTTATCATATTATCCTTAATTATAAATTGATATAAGTGTAAAAATAATATAATTATTTAAGAAGTTATGGTCATTTTAGGGAAAAGAGGAAAAATTTTCTAAGCAAGGCTTCAAGACTCCAAACTTCCTGTTGGCTTTTAATAATAGAATAGACATAGAAACAGAGAGAGAGAGAGAGATAGAGAGAGATTGTACAGGAAATTAACTGCTGTGCAGTTTGGAAATGTGAGAGAGATTGTACCGAAAATTAACTGCTGTGCAGTTTGGAAACGTGGGATAGCGAAATTGATTGGTTTGAATTTATCATATTATCCTTAATTATAAATTGATATAAGTGTAAAAATAATATAATTATTTAAGAAGTTATGGTCATTTTAGGGAAAAGAGGAAAAATTTTCTAAGTAAGGCTTCAAGACTCCAAACTTCCTGTTGGCTTTTAATAATAGAATAGATATACAATGAATTCTAAACTTATCTAGAAGAGACCGCATCACCATTCAACTCCCTAGTGTCAAAATAGAACAAACTTGTTGGGAGATTTTATCCTAAATCAAATAATAGTTATGAAGTCCTATTAAAATTCCTTAAACTCGGGTCTAATACCAATTGTTAAGATATCTGTGAGTCCTATTATACAACCAACACTACCTACTTTCATATTTGGATAAATTACAAATACAATCCTGAGGTTTGCTTAAAATAAGAGTTGCCTTTGTAGTTTTAAAAATTACATCATGCCCCTTAAAAATTCTATTTTCATAAAAAATTACCTTTTTTACTAATAAATTATCAAGTCAATTGACAGTTTTTAAAAATACATCATGTCCCCTGGAAATTTTAGTTTCATCACAAATGACCCCATTTACCCATATATCATCAAGTTGTCAAAAATTTATTTCAATTAATAATTTAGATAATTTTGTCAAAAATTTATTTTAATTAATAATTCAGGTAATTTTATCATTGTATAGGAGAGTAGTTAGAGAAAAATGAAAAAAAATAAAGAAAAAATGAACCAAAGAATTGAAGGACAAGAATAAGTATGAAAACAAAACATTTAGCAAGCAACCAAATTAAAAAATCATAACTCATAAAAATGTCAAAATTAAGGAAAGCGAGAAAATGAGAGAAGATTATAAATTCGATGGCCAAGAAATTTGAGAAGGAACTTTGTTCTCAGTGGAGATTGCGAGCAAGATGTCTGTTTTTTTAACATCAACCATTCAGAGCCAAAAGCAGCGTATTTTCTTCCCAAGATTTCTTAGCAAACAAACTAATACATAAAGTAAAATCAAGCAAAAAATAATATATATTTATAAAACAAAAAACAAAAAACTGAATAATAATTAGAGAAAAATTATAAAAAATAATATTTATAAAAAAAAAATCAAAAATAAAGAAAACATGAACCAAAGAATTGTTGTAAGACAAGAATCAGAACTATGAAAACAAAACATTATAAAAATAATTCCCAAGCAACCAAATTAAAAAACCATAAGTCATAAAAATCTCAAAATAAAGGAAACTGAGAAATGGAGAGTTAAAGATTATAAATTTGATTGACAAGAAATCTAAGAAGGAACTTAATTTCAATGGAGAATGCGAGAAATAAGTTTGTTTTTTTAACATCACAACATTGAGACCCAAAAGCAATGTATTGTTCCAAAGATTTCTCGGCAAACAAACTAATAAATAAAGTAAAATCAAGAAATAAATAATATATTTATCAAGAAGAAAACCAAATAATTAAAGAAAAATTATAAAAAAATAAAGAAAATATTAAACGACAAATTATAAGATAAGAATAATTACTATCAAAACAAAACATTATAACAACAATTAACAAGCAACCAAATTAAAAAAAAAAAATCATAGCTCATAAAAATGTCAAAATTAAGAAAACAAAAAAATAGGAAGTTAAGATTATAAATTTGATTGCAAAGAAATCTAAGAAGGAATTTGGTGTCAACAGAGATTGCGAGAAAGATACTGTTTTTTAAACATCAAGCATTGAGACTCAAAAGCAATGTATTTTGGTCGAAGAATTTCTTGGCAAAAAAACTAATAGATGAAGTAAACTCAAGCAATATATATTTTATCATGAACAAAATGAAACAATTAAAGAAAAATTATCAATAATAAAGAAACTATTAAACAAAGAATTATCATAAGACAAGAATAAGAACTATGAAAATAAAGCATTATAAAAATAATTACCATATAACCAAATTAAAAAACCATAATTCATAAAAAAAATGTCATAATTAGAGAAACCGAAAAATTGGGTGCTAAGATTATGAATTTGTTTGCCAAGAAATTTGAGAAGGAACTTAGTCACAACGGAGAATGTGAGAAAGAAGACAGTTTTTCTAATATCAAGCATTGAGACCCAAAAGCAATGTAATTTGTTCCCAAGATTTCTTGGCAAACAAACTAATAGATAAAGTAAAATAAAGCAAATAAATAATATAGTGATCCCGGTTTTGACCTGACTCTTGTGGTATCCCGGACTCGGGTTTAATGCTTTCATATTGTTGTTTATTTCTTTCCTCCCTTGTATCTCTTTGAAATTGGCCTTTGGGTTGTTGTGGTTGTGTTTAGGCAGGTTGGTCGCTTGTTTTTTTCAAACCTTGTGTTGTCCAAAATTTTGGCCCTCTGCTCGAGCGGCACTTCCTGCGCTCGAGTGGGCTTTGCAAACACTCAGTACTTTTGCAGGTCTGCAAAAGTATTGGGAGAGTGATTTCTACGCTTGAGCGGCATTTCTTACGCTCAAGCGGGTAGGTGCTAGAGCGGCCTTTCTTGCGCTCGAGCGTTGGCCTAATATCTGCAAAATTACTGGAAGTGTGTGTAGACACCCCATTTTTGACCGCCCTTAAGACTTGGGCGTTACTGATGGTTTACTTGGTGGAGACAGGTGTGCAGGGGAAATGTTCAGTTTCTTTGGCAAGGAGAGAGGCAAATCCTTCAAAACACTTTGTTTAGGAGTTTGAAGTTGAAGAAGAGAGGAAAGGAGAGGAGAAAACTAATTTGGGAGAAGTTCGGCATGAATCCGGGTAGAAGCGAGTCGAGCAGCCCTCGCTGAATCGGGCTTATCTGTCTGTACGCTTGGATTTTAGCTATGGGGCCACCACCGTCGGAAAGCTTACTTCCGGGGCTTCATTTTGCACTCAAGAATCTCCTAGAGCCAAGTCCGGGTGGGGGAGATATGATCAGTTGAAGTCGGGCATCATCCCGGTTGGATCGAATCTGCGCGGCTTCACGAAAAAGGGCATAACTTTTTGCATAGAACGAATTTTAATGCAAGGTTTGCGCCATTGGAAAGCTAACTTCCGGGGATTCAATTTGGACACCCACCGGCCATTTTTTGACCTTGGCAGCATCTATCGGCAATCTATTTATCCGGCCGACAATTTATTTTGCCGACCGGCACTTTATTGTGCTGACCGGCAAGTTTTGCTGGCCGACGACCTTCCGGAGCATTCTGCAGATTGAGTATATGCCAGCTGTGCCAGCTGGAGGGCACATAATGGATCCTCCATACACGTGTATGGAGGATATGCACCCTTGTTTAGCTTCCTCAAGAAGCTTTACACTTTGTTTTGCTTATAAAGGAAGCTCTCCTCTTCCTTATACTAGGTTAGAAAAACCAGCTGGGATTGAGATATACATCCCTCCATATATCTCCCTCCATCTCTCTCTTTCAAGCTCAAGCATCCAAGTCCCTTGCATCATTCCTTCATCACTACCAAGCACCACCACCACTACTCCATTCCAGCAGATAGGAGTGGCTTTCCAGCAGCTAAGAGGCAACATTTTTCAGTCCTAGAGGCAGCAAAGGTTGGGTCTTCAAGGGTGAGCACTCTTCTCCCTCTTTCTAGCTCATTTCTTGCCTCATTTTTTTAGCCTCTTTGCTTGCTGTTTTGAGCTCCGACCAAAACATAAAATGCCATTTTCTTGAGCTATATTGCATGTTTCGTTAAGGGCTTATTACAGTTTGAAGCTTATTTTTGGCACTTTCTTCATTACCCCTTTGTATGCCATTATTTTGCATGATTCTTTTAGCCTATGTGTGATCTGTTTTCGAGCCTGAGGTAAACTGAAAATAGGCTTATTTTGAGCCCTTCTTCAACATTGAAGAAGGGTTCACCACTGTTTGGGACCTCCATGTTATACTTGCCTTTATATTCTCTTTTTGGTCCCATTTTTGCATGCTTTGGCAGCCTATCATGCTTCGGTTTTTGGCCTTTTTATAGTTCTGAAAATAGTCTTATTTTGGCCCATTCTACATGTTTCATTAAGGGTCTTTGGCCGTTTGTGGAATATTTTGTATACTTCATGTTATAGCCCCTTTTGAGCCTCATTTTGCATTGCATTTCTAGCATGTTTGTATACTGTTTTGGGGTTTTTACAGTTCTGTAAATATGCTTATTTTTGGTCCCTCTTCAATGTTGTAGAAGGGAATTTTTCAGTTTGGGCTTTTCATATATCACTTGCCTCTTTGGCCACCTTTTGGCCCATTTTCTTGCATAAGAACTTAGCCTTATCTATGTTTGTTTTTAGGGTTTTTACAATTCTGTAGATGTGCATATTTTTGGCCCCTCTTCAATGTTGTTGAAGGGCCCTAACCTGTTTGGAGTTAGCAGCTGTGAGTTGCTTCATAACCTCATGTTTAGGGCCATTTTTGCATGCCATTGTTGCCCTATCTTTGCTTGCTGTTTGGCCATGATTTGTACTGGTAAAATGCTTATTTTGGGGCTGTCTTGCTTCTGTCTTTTCATTCCATGTACCAATTATGCATGTTTGGTATAGCTATAGGCCATTTCGGATGCCTAATTTTGCATTTCGGGAGAGATTCCATGCATCGGGTGTGTTTTCGCCTCATTTCGGGGCTGTTTTCCCCCACATTTCAGTGCTGAAATTCCATTAGCATGATTGCATGCCATTTCCATGCTATTGCATTGCGTATGCCATTGCCTCGGTTTGCGTGCCCGTGTGCACGCATTTCGAGGCACTCCATTTTCATTCATCGGCCTCTTATGTGAGTGTGGCTGAGGCTCTCTCATGTTAGTATAAGTCCATGTTGCATTCTATATGCCATTTTAGCCATTGCATTGCATATGCCATTGCCTCGATTTGCGTGCCCGTGTGCACGCATTTCGAGGCACTTCATTTTCATCTTATGGCCACTGATGTGGGTGCGGCTGAGGTCCACTCACATTGGTGTAAGTCCACCTTGCATTGTGTATGCCATGTTTCAAAGCGTTGCACATGTTATGTTGTTAGCGTTGTGCATGCCATGTAGTTGCATAGCATGCTTGTATTCTTGTTTGCATACCTAGGTTGCATTGCATTGGCATGCATGCCTTGCCTCTTGATCATGTGATAGAGGTTGGGCTTTAGTTTGTTTGATTGGTTTGCATTTCATTTGACATGAAAGTTGCATACTTGATTCCTTGGGCCATCATGCATGGAAATGCGTGATTGGTGGTCCGAGAATCGAGGCACATGCCCCTTTGAGTCATTACCATGATAAGGGACATGAATGGTGCATATATGCCTTGAATTGTGCTGCCATGCTTTGCTTTGCACTCTGTTGCTGTCAATTGCAGGTTCTGCAGACATTCCTTGCCGACCGGCAGTATATATTGCCGACCGACAGTAAACAAGCAGCCGATGGATTCATCTTGTGCCGGTGACTACACCACACTGCCGGTGGCAATTCTACTCAGCCGGTGGCACTCCTCAGTGTCCAAGGAAGCAGTCCTGAGGTTTTGGTAGCCTTCAGAGGAGCAGAGGAAAGAAAACAGAGGCAGCCTATGCATGGCGGCGCATTTCCCGAGGCGGTTTACCTGTTTTCCTAGATTAGTTAATTTGTTAATTAATTAATTTGTAATATTTAATTATCTTGTATAGTTAATTAATTTGTAATATTTATTTGGTCCCTCCGAGCGAGGGCATATTTGTAATAAGTGTGCGTGCGTGTGACGTATGTCTTCCAACCCCACTTCTTTCTTCCCTTTTATTTACCTGCTTATGATGGTAGATTAGGGCACATTTATTTTAGCATACCTTATGCTATGCATGCGTGCATTCATGCATTTGTTGACATGCATCAGGCTCGGCACATCATGCTAACTGCATTTGTACTTTAATTTCAAAATTGAATACGTGCATCAATTGATTGCATCTCACATGCCATGCTTAGGTTAGCCGAGCCTACTTCAATTGCATCCCGTATGTGTTGCATTAGTCAATCTACTATGAACTAGGACATGCATGTTTGCTAACTAGTTTATTATTTTGGCACGGAGTACGATGTAAGTGTTTATGCTTTAGCATCCCGCATGCGTGTGAGTGTTGCCATGACAGTATGCTTAACATGTGGCTAGATGCTTATGTGTTATAAATTGTTTGAATGCCTGTGGGTGAAGGTTGGATTGTTTGAGTTGGAAAAACTCGTTGAAATCCGTATTTTAGCCTACTTGCGAGTAGCAAATTCCAAAACATTTTCCCAAAACAAACGGATATGCAATGTTTATTTCCAAATTAGGCAATCTAGTCTATACTTGTTTGCTGCACGCATAACATAGCAATTCTAGGCTAATAACCGGAATAAGAACGCATAAAGTTTTTAAAAACGAATATCACGGTTAGTAGAGGCCGGTCTTCGGACCGGGCGAAAGGGGGTGCTCATAGCTGACCTTCCCCAATCGTACCCTAGCTCCCGAGCCGAGACAACTCCGGTGATGACGGACATGTGGCCTTCGGCACCGAGTCAGGGTTTCCTAAATTCTCCCATAAAAAAATATTTAGGTGGCGACTCTGTATCTGGCAAAGCAGTCCATGTTTGGCACTACTTTTTCAAAAATCTGTTTCTCAAAACGATTTGCCAGATTTGGACTCTTTGGTTCAGATTAAGAACCGTGACACTAATCGAGTCCGAACTATAGTAGCATGAGGCCCACGGGCGCGTCTACAGTGTGTTTTCTACGCCTGATCATCACTTCTTGCGCTCAAGTGGTAAGCATCTTATTGATTGTGTCTTGGTGCTTGAGTGGAACAACTTATTGTGTCTTCGCTCGAGCGTCAACTCTTTCGCTCGAGCGGACTGTGCGTATATTAAATCATGAAAATGACTTTTTACATCACTTTTTTAGACCTTTTCTTCCTAAAACCTAAAGTTGGGACCCTCTCTCTCTGAAACACACACACACACACACATACACACACATACACACACACACACACACTCTCTCTCTCTCTCTCTACATTTTCATCTAGTTTTAGTGATTTCTTTACCCTAATCCCTTTGATAAAAAGGTAGACCTTCTCAAGATCTCCATTTTGATCCGAATAGAGTTGGATTTGGGCATCCTTGAAGTTTCCCTCTTGCTTGGCTCGGCTCATTTATTTGAGGTAGGGATTTTCTACACTTTCATTTGGTGTTTAGCTTAGTTATTTATTGTTGTGTAACAATGGTGTGATTTGGGAGTATTTTGAACAAACCTAGGGTTTGGGGTGTGAAATAAAATGAGGGATTTTTGGTAAAAGTGAAACCAATGGTTATGGAGTTTGAAAATGAAGTTATATTGTATCAAAATTGTTGATTTTGGTACTTAGGTGTTATATGGGAAAAAAAATGAGAGTTTGCCTTAAAATGATTCGAATATTTACTTTGTATATAAATAAATGAAATTGATGTTGTAAATATGAAATTGGACGAATATTGAAATAGATGGTGGAGTTTAGTATGTAATACCTCTTATCTTTGGAAATTTTGAATAAATTATCTGTCTTAAGATTGAATATCTGTTTAGAAATAACTGTATTAGACTATCGGTGGAGAATAGTCATGATTGTTATAGCAATTTCATGAGGATTAGATAAATTGAAACAAATCTATTGTTGATTGTAATTGAATATGACCATGTTTTAAATACATTGTATATGTATGATGTTTGGGAGGAGAAAATGGATGTACACCATTGTTTGGGAGGAGACAAGGGATGGACTTCATTAAAAACTAAGTTGGCCGGAGTGTCTAGGTTGAAAGTCCCGAAATCTTGTGTATACATGGGTGCCGATCTCGTGGACGGAATTTCTTTAAAATGGCAGATTGAAATTGTTTATGTGGTAGTGTATTGAATTGAAAAACCACTGAGTTGTAGTCTCAGTTGGGTTGTTGAAAGATAATGAAATTGACTCATGAATTGAGAAGAATAAATGAATTTGAAATGAATTGAAGGAAAATGAATTGAAATATGACATTGATGCTTTACTGTTATATAAAATGTGGACATTTTGTCACCAGCTTTGTATATGTACATTGTACTTATATTTTTGTTAAATCTCATACATTATGTTAGATTGTTCTTACTGGGCTTTGGCTCACCTTAATTAGGAAAAACATTTTCAGGTGTTGGTGACATACCTCCACCGGGGGCAATAGCTTGGAGGGACTTTTGGGAGCAAGAGCTTCTTTATTTGTTATATTCTTTTGCATAGCCAAGGGCTTAAATTGTATTGAGCTAGGCTCACTTTTGTGTAACAAAGCAATGACTTGGGAAGATGTAAGCCTATAGGGCATTTTGACTATATGTTTAGTTTTAATTTCCTTTATATTGTAACACATGTTGTAGATTCAACATGAACATTTGTAAATGTATAATGCATGTGTTAACTTTTGAAAACGAACTCTGATGAATGCAAGTATTTTATTTCTATTATTCTTCTGCTTATGAGTTGGATTTATTCTATTATTTTGGGGGGGTTACAACTTGGTATCAGAGCTTACCGAGTTTGAATACTTTGCGTACGCGGGAAGTGGCTAGTACGATAATGGTTCTGTCTCGTTCGGTTGAGACGTTGGTATGTATTATGTTTTTTATGTGATAACATGCTTATATGATTATAAGGGTATAGGGTTTAGTTTCTAAGATACTGATTGGGTCAACGGGTTTCTGGAAGTCCTGTTAGAAGAGCATTTGATCACTACTGTTTCTAATTGGAACTATAGCAACGCCGCAAGATGGTCATTATCTAGGAAGGAAATTCGTATGTGTTTATGTGATTATATGCTTATATGGAGCAAGGTTTTCAAACCCGGACCGGATAGGCCGGTCGAACTGGTTGAACCGGGAATCGGGCCTGGTTCTGGTCCGGACAGCCCAGCAAACCCGGAGGAGGCTCAAAACCGTTCTTAAATGAGAGAATCGGATGGCCCGTTGGTTCAACTGGAAAACCCGGTGACCCGGACGAGTTTTGAGGAACCGGCCGGGTTGATTAAAGTTATATATAACACTGAAAAAACCCAAATTCTAGGGCTGCATCAGATTTTCTTTGGCTCATCTCTCTCTTAAAAAGGGTGCTCGTTGGTTTTGGCCTAAAATCTCACTCTCTCTCTGCGATATTCTGGTGGTCAACGGAAGTGACGGAGGACACAAATCCGGCGGTGACCGACGACCTCTGCTCTTCCCTTTTTCTACTCTGCTCTTCCTTTGGTAAGTATTCTCTTTCTTTCCCCCTTCTCTTCCTCTTTTGCTGCTCTGCTCTTCCCTTTTTCTCTTTTCCGCTGGCTTTATATATATATATATATATATATCAGATTCAGATCAAAGAGACGACCCCTGTTTCTTTGGTTTTTCCCTTTTTCTCTTCAAGGGTGGTGACCGACGACCCTTGTTTCTTTGGTTTTTTTTTTTTTCTCTGAACGGAAGTTACAATTTTTTTTCTCTTTATTTCCCTAATTTAATTTTAATAATAATACATAATAAAAAAAATGAAATAATATAAAAAACATAGGGTAATAATAAATTATAAATTATAAGAATATGATTGTTAAAATTATGCTTGAGGTTGCCTAATAAAGGAAGTTGAAGTTGTCATTAAATTTAACTATTCTTTAAGTTGAAGTTGTCATTAAATTTAACTATTCTTTAAGTTGAAGTTGCCTAATAAAGGAAGTTGAAGTTGTCATTGAATTCTTTAAGTTGTCATTGAATTTGAAGTTGTCATTAAATTTAACTATTCTTCTTGAAAATGATTAATAAAGGACAAACAAACCATAATATATATGTAGTTTTAGTGGACTTTCTTGTGATAGTGGTACCTAAAGATTTTGGTAGCTTCCTTATCTCCTGATACTTGTACAGCAACAAACAAAGGGTTGTTCAATGGGATGTAAAAATCAGAACTTGAAATTAGAGATGCTATATACATTCAGAATTTAGGGATACCTAAGAAATTCCATGTGTTTTAGGTGGAAAGCATGACTCTGGCAGTCCCAATAATAGTGATAATAGTAGTTGGCATTCTTAGATCTCCATGAAAATTGATATCAACTTAACAACATAGTAAAGACCAAAACAGAGGTCTCTGTTTATTAAACATTGTTATTCTTGCTAGGCATCCGTATTAATTTCAATAATTCTTGAAGGTTGCATTTGGATTCGTGAATTTGAATTTAATTATGTGAAATGGATTCATGAAAAGTAATTATTGTATTAAACATTTGGATCCATTAAACATAGTAATTATTGTATTTCAAATATTATATAGGGCTGTTTTAGGTGAAATGGATTCATCTGGCCATAATTCAACTACAGATTCTAATACCCTATCATCAACAAGAGGTAAATCTGATCCAGCATGGGACCATGTAACTGAGGGGCGGGCTCCCGATGGGAAGAAAACTTTAACATGCTTGTATTGTGGGAAAACTATCAAAGGTGGAGGGATTAATAGAATGAAGCAACATCTTGCAGGAAAGTCTGGTGAGGTTGGGCCATGTAAGAAAGTTCCAGGTGATGTTAGGTATTGAATGGAAAAGGCTTTGAAAGCAATTATTGAGAAAAATAAACGAAGTGAGGAATCTAATCCCTTTGGTCGGGCTGTTTTCGAATTTGAGGATGATGTTGAAATTGAAGAAATAATTCCACAACGCAATAAGGGCATCTTAATTAATGAAGGTGGTGATAATAGGAATAAAAGTAAGGCAACAATGACACAAAGAGGAAAAGGAAAGGACTCTGCAAAAATTGATAGTTTTTTTGCACCAAGGACCACTCTAGGCTCTCAACCAACTATCAAAAGTGCCCTTGCAACTAAAAAAGCTGTACATAGGGCACATATGATTGTGGCAAAATTTTTGTATGATACATGTGTTCCAATGAATGTTGTCAATTCCATATACTTTCAGCCCATGTTTGATGCTGCAATCGCCATTGTTCCAGGATTTAAAGTTTCTACCTACCATGAAGTTCGAGTTCCTTTATTGAGTGACTCAAAGAAAGAGCTTCAATTGTTTATTGACTCTGTAAAGAGTACTTGGGCTGATTCTGGGTGTACAATTATGGGTGATGGTTGGACTGATGGTAGACATAGAACTCTCATTAATTTTCTTGTCTATTGTCCTAGAGGAATCACTTTTGTTAAATCTGTTGATGCCTCTAATGTTGTAAAAGATGCTCATCTTCTTTTTAAATTGTTTGAAGAAATTATTGAGTGGCTGGGAGCAAGCAATATTGTGCACATGGTGACAGATAATGGGGCAAATTATGTTGCTGCTGGAAGGCTTGTTAGTGAAACTTACAAGAATATTAATTGGTCTACTTGTGCAGCACATTGTTTGAACTTAGTGTTAAGTGATATTTCCAAGTTGAATCATGTGAAAGAGCTTGCATCTAGAGCATCAAGTGTGACAAGATTTATTTACAATCGCCCATAGTTGATAGCTTGGTTGAGGAAAAGGAAAGGATGGACTGAAATTGTGCGCCCAGGAGCAACCCGTTTTGCCACTACTTTCATTGCATTGCATAGTATTCAAAAACATATGCATGATTTGAAAGCCTTAGTGACAAGTAAGGATTTTGTAGATTCAAGGCATGCAAAAGATAAGAAAGCAAAAGAAGTTGTTGCTATCATTTTAGATAGTAAGTTTTCAAATGATTACGTGATCATTGTTAAGATTGTTGAGCCACTCATGAGATTGTTGCGTATTATTGATGGAGATAAAAAATCTTCAATGGGATATGTATATGAGGGCATGTATAGGGCAAGAATAGCAATTAAGAATGTTTTCATGAAGAAAAAAAGATTGTACAAGCCTTATACAAGTATTGTCAAAGATCATTGGGATAGGACATTACGCAAAAATGTCCATGCTGCGGGTTATTGGTTGAATCCAGCTTTTCAATATGATCAATCATCATTTTGCAAAAAACCAGAGGTTATGGCAAGTGTGCTTGATGTGATAGAAACAAAAGCTACATGTAGCAAGACAAAACTCTTGGATGAAGCAAGATTGTTTCGAGATCAATTAGAAAGTTTTGGAAGAGAGTTTGCTACTATTACATCCAAGACAACATAACCAGGTAAAATTATTTATTACATTTAATTTTTTTTCATTGTGACTGCTTAATAATTCTTTAAGTGTAATAATAAGATGAATGGTGGAGGTTATTTGGCCATACTGCTCCAAATTTGCAAAAGTTGGCTATTCGAATTCTTAGCCAAACTAGTAGCTCTTCTGGATGTGAAAGGAACTGGAGTGTTTTTGAACGTATTCATACGAAGAAGAGAAATAGATTGGAACATCAAAGGCTTAATGATCTTGTATACATTCATTATAATTTGCGATTGAAGAATAGGTAAATGAACCATTTACATTGTCATACATTTAGTAATAGAATATTTATTCAAGTAATCTTACTTCTAAGTGAAAATTATAGGCATTTCAACAACATGAAGAACTATGATCCGGTTGACATTGAAAATATTGACAAAACCGAGTTTTGGATTGCTGAAGATGAAGAAGAGCCTCCTCTTCTTGATTTTGATGAGTCGGAACAATTGCTTTATCAAGAAAGTTCGGCTCCACAAAATAAGAGGAAATGTCATGGTCTATGTGATGGTTAGTAATTAATTATTTCATTATTATATAACAATGTTTTTGTTATTATTAAATTGATTACTTATTGATTTTGTCGTAACTATTGTAGAAGATGATGAGGATGATGTGGCCATAGAGGTTGGAGATGATATTGACCTTGGATCATTTGGTGATGTCAACATGGATGATAGATCTAATGCTCAAAGTGGCGGAGTTGGCACAAGCAACAATGCAAATGAGGATGCCGATGCTTGGCTAATGGAGGGCTTGCCAAGGAATTAGGAAAAAAAAGCAATGTTTTTGTGGCATGATGTGTTTGCAGTGGATTGGTTTTGAACTTTTTTTATTTTTTATTTATTTTTTTACTTTCATTTAGAAAGGATAGATGCTCATTATTGTGTTTTAAGATTCGGAATTATAGATCTTATCTCTATGCTTGCTTGGTTTATGTTTGTGTTTGAAATTTGACTCTTAATTGATGTAGTAAAACTAAAGTATTTCTATTTGATCATGCTTGTGTTTTATTTGACAAATAGGTAATCTTAATTGCTTTTAGTATAATGCTTTTATTACTTTCATTATTATGATTGTATTTAGAATATGTTCTATTCTCTAACTTTGATATATGTGTAAATTGTGTAGTATTTTTGCTTGTGAAAAGGTTGCGCAACCCATTTAGAGAAAGGTCTTCAACAAATAAAAATAAGGTATGTCACATTATTATTGCAAATTACAATTTCATTGTGAGTGATATTTGAAAATTCTATTATTTTGTTGAATTTAATTTTTTTTTTCATTTTTACATTTATATTTTTAATATATATATATATTTTAAATATATTTATGACGTAATTATGACGTCACGATTCGACCACTTTGACCCGACGGTTAAACCGGCGACCTGTCCACCCAGTCACTTTTTTGGTTCGCTCATCAGTCTGGGTTTCAAAACATTGATATGGGGTGATTTACTTTTGTTCATCGCATTAGGACGCGAGTGAGTTAGCTTTGACACATTTGTAAATGTGCTAATACCTTTTGTTACCTTTATTAGGATGTCAGGACGTGGACGTGGACGTGGTAGTGGTAGGCGTGGTAGGCCTAGAAGGCATGAGATGCCTCTACCGGATGAAATTCCGGCATAGGAAAAAGGGGTTGGTCAGGCCAATATAGCTGAACTGGGTGGTCAACAGGCCATGGGCGCCTTTACTCGAGAAATGGCTGAAGTTTTGCGAGAATCTATGGACATTCTCAGGCCTGAGAATCAAGTCCAGGCCCAAGTCGCTAAGGTAGGGCCATTTTTTCTGAAGAAGGAGTTTTTCTGGTCAAATCTGGATAAGTTTTTGGGTGATCCTAAGGAGCCACTGAAGGCAGATGAGTGGCTAGAGCAAGTGGTGAAGATGTTTGAGATGCTTGGCATCGAAGACGGGGGTTTGAGAGTGACCTTAGTATCCTTCTAACTGAAGGGAGACGCAGGTCAATGGTGGAAGTATGCGCGAGGGTGCATTGGAGGGACTTGGGAGGCTTTTGTTGACGCCTTCCAGGACAAGTTCTTGCCTCCTACGGTTAGGGAGAAGTTGAGAGACCAATTTGCTAAGATGGTGCAGTTGAACACACCAGTGGCAGAGTTTGAGGCCACATTTACTAGTTTGTCGAGGTTTGCACTAGAACTCGTGGCAACTGAAGAGCGCCGTTGTTTGGAGTTCGAGAAGCGGTTGAGGACCGGGCTCATGTTTATAGTGGTCGGATCCATGATTAGAGATTATGGGCGCCTTGTGGAGGCGGCAACCCATCTTGAGACCATCATGCAGGCTGAGGAGGAAAGGATAAGGGGCTCCAGGAAGAGTCAAGACAGTTAGGGGGACAATAAGAGGCATGGGGGTTTTAATCCCCAGCCGTCCCAGGGAGCTCAGTCGAGGTCCATTTTTTCAGTACCGAGTTCGGATTTTGGGAGGGGTGGTCAAGGAGACATCACTTGTTTCAAATGTGGTCAGTTGGGCCATAAGTCTCCAGCTTTCCCGCAAAAAGGAGGAGGGCAGTGAACAGCATCGTCTTCGGCTCGCTCTCAGGGCCAGAGTCAGGGGAGAGACCAGCCGCTCACTTGTTATTAGTGTGGGTAGGTGGGCACATGAAGAGGTTTTGCCCACAGTTGGGTGGTACATCTGGTGCGTCTGGTTCGAGGCAGACACAGAGTCACCAGCCAGCACAGTCAGCACAAGCCTCGAGGGCCAATTAGGGAGCCTCTTCGGCTCAATCAGTGCATCTGGCATATGCTCTAAGGGGTGACTAGGTTGAGCAGAGACCTACTGGGCTTGTGTACGCTGTTGCAGCGCCAGATCTTGTACCTGCTCCTTCAGTAGTGAGAGGTACCTTATTGTTTTGTAATTCAGTTGCTAATGTGTTAATTGACACGGGTGCATCCCATTCTTTTATTTTGTCTGCATTTGCATCAGTGTTGGGGTTGGAGTTGGCACAATTAGGATCTCCTTTTTGTGTAGAGTTACCTATTGGTGGTGAGGTTATCTTGAAACAGGGGTGTCGGGGTTATGACATCGAGGTTGCTGGTTGCCGATTACCTTTTGTATTTGTATTGCTTGATATGTCTAGTTTTGATGTCATCTTGGGTATGGACTGGTTATCATCATACCGAGCTGTTATAGATTACTACCATCAGAGTTACTGTATGTACCTCGAGTGGTGATTGTTTTTACTTCTTAGGGGATCGGGTGGATAGAGTCTTATCAGCGATATATGATCCGCGTGGGCAGAGTGAATTTAGTTGCCTCCTTGCTAACTTCTTAAGTGGTGAGAGTGATGAAGTTCGGGTTAAGTTGCCAAGGGTGGTTGGTGAATACCCGGATGTCTTTCCTGACGATCTTACTAGTTTACCACCTCACTGAGAGATCGAGTTCTCTATTGATGTAGTGCCTAGCATGGCACTAATTTCTATGGCACTGTATCGGTTTGCACCTGCTGAGTTGAGTGAGTTGAAGGTTCAACTCCAGGAAATGTTATATAAGGGTTTTATTTGCCCTAGTACTTCACCTTGGGGAGCACCGGCTTTTTTTGTTAAATAAAAAGATGGAGCGTTGCGACTTTGTATAGATTATCGGAAGTTGAATCGGGTAACTGTTAAGAACAAGTACCCAATGCCTCGTATAGACGACTTGTTTGACCAGTTGAAGGCGTCTTGTTATTTTTCTAAGATAGACTTGAGATCGGGTTATCACCAGTTGAGAGTAAGAGAGGAGGATATCCTAAAGACGACATTCCATACGCGGTATGGCCATTACGAGTTTCTAGTGATGCCTTTTGGGTTGACCAATGCACTGGCTGTATTTATGGATTTGATGAACCGGATCTTTCAGGAGTTTCTAGACCATTTCGTAGTTGTCTTCATGGACGATATTTTGATTTACTCACCCTCCGAGGAGGAGCACGAGGAACATTTACGAGTGGTGCTTGAGTTACTTAAAACCCATAAGCTGTATGCTAAGTTTAGGAAGTGTGAATTCTAGCTGAGAGAAGTTATGTTCTTAGGCCATGTCCGTAGTTTCTTGGGGTTGGCTGGGTATTATCAGAGACTTGTGAAGGATTTCTTTAGATTAGCGAGTTAAGTTTGTGTGGAATGAGACATGTGAGAAGTCATTTCAAGAACTTAAGGTTAGACTTACCACTGCTCCAGTCTTAATTATTCCGGAGAGAGGTTTGAGCTATTTGGTATATTGTGATGCCTCACGGGATGGTTTGGGTTGTGTTAGGATGCAAGAGGGAAATGTAGTGGCCTATGGCTCGCGGCAATTGAAAACACACGAGAGGAACTACCCTACTCACGACCTAGAGTTAGCGGCGGTGATCTTTGCCTTGAAGATTTGGAGACACTCTCTGTATGGTGAGAAATTTGAGGTGTTTTCTAATCATAAGAGTCTGAAATATCTATTGACACAAAAGGATCTGAATTTGAGACAGAGGAGATGGATGGAGTTCATAGAGGATTATGATTTTGAGTTGCATTATTACCCGTGAAAGGGCAACGTTGTAGCTGACGCCTTGAGTAGGAAATCTATCAGCAGTGTGATTAGTATTGCCATTCGGGAGTGGGAGATGTTAGGTGCTCTTGGGGAGTTTGACTTGCATCTTAGCGAGTCCGTTGAAGTTGCGGCTTTGTTTGGGGTAGTTACCCAACCTATACTTGTAAACCGAGTGATGGAAGCACAGAGGGGTGATCTTGAGATAAAAACTCTCTGGGAGAAGATCTCCAGTGGAAAAGTGGAGAGGGGCTTGAATGTGTATCCCAACTAGAGTATGAGATATCGATACCGTTTGTTCGTGCCGGAGTCTTGTCGAGAGGAAGTACTCTGAGAGTTTCACTATTCACGCCTTGTGGTACATCCGGGAGGAACAAAGATGTATCACGACCTTAGTTGCCAGTTTTGGTGAAGGGGTATGAAGAAGGATGTAGCCGGGTTTGTATCAAAATGCCTTACTTGTCAGCAAGTGAAGGCCGAGCATCAGAGGTTAGCGAGTTTGTTGCAACCCTTGCCTATAGCCTAGTTGAAGTGGGAGCATATTACGATGGATTTTGTTGTAGGCCTTTCGAGGACTCAACGGGGTAGTGATGTTATTTGGGTAGTAGTTGACTGGTTGACCAAGTCGGCGCACTTTATACCTATGCGCGTGAGTGATTCGGTAGACTATTTTGCCGACCTATACATTAGAGACATAGTGAGGTTGCATAGGGTCCCTGTGATGATTGCTTCGGATAGAGATTCGTGTTTCACTGCTCGGTTGTGGAAGAGCTTGCAAAGTGCCTTGGGCACTAGATTGACCTTTAGTACTGCGTATCATCCTCAGACTGACGGGCAGTCCGAGGGTACTATTCAGATCCTTGAGGATATGCTTCGAGGTTGTGTTCTTGACTTCAAGGGTTCGTGAGAGAGGCATTTGCCCTTAGTGAAGTTTGCCTATAACAATAGCTTCCAATTGAGTATTGGCATGGCAGCATTTGAGGCCTTGTATGGCTGACTGTGTAAATCCCCTGTGTGTTGAGCCGAGGTGTGTGATGCACCTTTGCTCGGTCCAGAGTTCGTTCGGGAAATGACGGAGAAAGTGGCACTTATTCGTAAGAGGTTGATTACGGCTCAGAGTTGTTAGAAAAATTATGCCGACCGTAGGAGGAGATCCTTATCTTTTGAGGTGGGAGACCATGTCTTTTTGAAGATATCACCTAGGCGGGGTTTAATGAGATTTGGGAAGAGTGGGAAGTTGTCCCCTCGATTTATTGGGCCTTTTGAGATCTTTGAGTGGGTCAAAGAGGTTACTTACCGTTTGGCGTTGCCGCCATAGCTTTCTGGGATTCATGATGTATTTCATATTAGCATGCTTCATAAGTATGAGTTGGATCCATCGTACGTGTTGGATTGGACCGACTTAGAGGTAGAAGAGGATGCCTTGTATGAGGAGAGACCGGTGAGAGTCTTGGATACACGGGACCAAGTTTTGCGAGCCAGAACGATTCCCTTAAGTATTGTAGAGACATCACGGGGTTGAGGAAGCAACTTGGGAGCGTGAATTAGAAGTTAGAGAGAAATATTCCGACTTATTTGTTAGTGTTTGAACATATATCGAGGTTTTGACTATGTTAATGAAATGTAAAAGCATTATATATATTTTGATATATGAGAACATTGTGTATGTTGAAATGGGATGTATGATGTTTGGGAGGAGAAAGGGGATGTACTCCATTGTTTGGGAGGAGATAGGGAATGAACTTCATTGAAAACTAAGTTGGCCGAAGTGTCTAGGGTAAAAGTTCTGAAATCTTGTGTATATATGGGTGTCGATCCCACGGACGAAATTTCTGTAAAATGGCAGATTGGAAGTGTTTGTGTGGTAGTGTATTAAATTGAAAAACCACTGAGTTGTAGTCTCAGTTGGGTTGTTGAAAGATAATGAAATTGACTCATGAATTGAGAAGAATAAGTGAACTTGAAATGAATTGAAGGAAAATGAATTGAAATATGAACTTTGATGCTTTACTATTATATAAAATGTGGACATTTTGTCTCCAGCATTGTATATGCACATTGTACTTATATATTTGTTAAATCTCATATATTATGTTAGATTGTTCCTATTGGGCTTTGACTCACCCTATTTGGGAAAAACATTTTCAGGTGTTGGTGACATACCTCCACCGGGGGCAATATCTTGGAGGGACTTTTGGGAGCAAGAGCTTCTTTATTTGTTATATTCTTTTGCATAGCCAAGGGCTTAAATTGTATTAAGCTAGGCTTGGGAAGATGTAAGCCTATAGGGCATTTTGACTATATGTTTAGTTTAATTTCCTTTATATTGCAACATATGCTGTAGATTCAAGATGAACATTTGTGAATGTATAATGCATGTGTTAACTCTTGTAAACGAACTCTGATGAATGAAAGTATTTTATTTCTATTATTCTTTTGCTTATGAGTTGGATTTATTGTATTATTTTGGGGGCGTTACAAATAATATATTTAGCAAGAAGAAAACCAAATAATTAGAAAAAATTTATCAAAAAAAGGAAAATATTAAACTAAAAGTTGTAAGACAAGAATATGAACTACGAAACCAAAACATTATAAAAATAATTATCAAGTAACCAAACTAAAAAACAACAATTCATAAAAATGTCATAATTAGTGAAGTCGGGAAATAATAGTTAAGATTATAAATTTGACTGCTAAGAAATCGGAGTCTCAATGGAGATTGCGAGAAAGATGTCATATTTTTTTTTTGACATCAAACATTGAGACCCAAAAGCAATGCATTTTGTTCGAATGACTTCTTGACAAACAAACTAATACATAAGTAAAATCAACCAACAAATAACATATAACTATCAAGAAGAAAACCAAATAATTAGAGAGAGATTATAAAAAGAAGAAGAAAATATTAAACGATGAATTATAGGGCAAGAATAAAAATGATGAAAACAAAACATTGTACAAATAATTACCTAGTAACCAAAATTACAAAGCCTTACTCATAAAAATTCCATAATTAAGGAAACCGGAAAATTGAAAGTTAGGATCATAAATTTGATTGCCAAGAATTTTGAGAAGGAACGTAGTCACAATAAAGATTGCAAGAAAGAAGTCTGTTATTTTAACATCAAGCATTGATACCCAAAAGCAATGCAATTTGTTCCCAAGATTTCTTATCAGACAAACTAGCTGATAAAGTAAAATCAAGTAATAAATAATATATATTTAGCAAAAACAAAACTAAATAAAGAAAAAAAATTATTGAAAATAAAGAAAATATTAAACAAAGAATAAGAACTACGAAACCAAAACATTATAAAAATAATTACCATGTAACCAAATAAAAAATCATAATTCATAAAAATGTCATAATTGAGAAAACCATGAAACTGAGGGTTAAGATTACAAATTTGATTGCCAAGAAATCTGTGACAGCTTTGTTCCAATGGAAATTGTGAGAAAGCTGTCCTTTATTTTTTTACATCGAGCAACGAGACCCAAAAGAAATGTATTTTGTTCCAACTATTTCTTGACAAACAAACTAATACATAAAGTAAAATCAACCAATAAATAACATATAATTATCAAGAAAAAAACCAAATAATTAAAGAAAAATTATCAATACCAAAGAAAATAATAAACAAAGAAGGGGCATTTACATACAAGTCCCATTTTGTGAACTTATAATCCATTAAGTCCTAGATAAAATTATTTGCTCCTTTAAGTCCCATTAATTTTTGATAGACCAATTTATCCTACCAAACTTGAATTTGGGAATTAGATGATGCCTGTAACTCTGTGTGTGTGTGTGTGTGTGTGTGAATTTGGATGTAGATCTTGTTTGATCAATAGGAGGAGAGGGTCACAGAGCCAGATAAAGGCGGCCCAGGTGTGGGGGATGCCTAGAAGCTGGACATAAGGGGTGAGGAGGAAAAGTTGGAGAGCCCACCCGAATTGGATCCCGGCAGCGATTGATGCCACCGTTAATTTACTCGCAAACCAAGGAAGACGACGAGACGAAAGAGACAGAGGAATTAAGTCCAGGACCTGAGACCTTATAGGGGTTGATCTGCTGCTAGGGGTCAATCATGTCCTCCTTCGTCGTTCGCCATTGATTTTTTCGTCGTTGCCGTTGGCCGTTGATTGCCTTTTCGATTGCTTCACGTTCGCCGTCGATAGGTCTTCTATTGTAACCAATTTGGGACGAAGATGAACCAAACAGATTATCAATTCATGCACAAATAACTGCAAGAAATAGACACCAAATAGAAATTCAAACCCAAAATGTAACATAAATCGCAACTACATCACAATTTCAACAGTTTTGGTCAAAACCCACAATGAATTCAACACAATGGAAGTTGGGTTTGGAGTAATTTGAAAATTATTTAGATAAAAAAGTCATTTTTCCACCGATTACAAGCAAAAGACAAGTATGATTGTTGTATGAGCTGACAGATTGTAACCTTAAAGCCGAGATTCCGAGACCGATGAAGATAACAAAGATTTGCACCATGCCCTGAAAGATTTCTAGAGAGACACAGAGAGGAAAGGGGCAAAGAAGCAGAAGTAACGTCGGATTGGCCAAATCATTGTTTTTTAGGTTTTATTTTTCATTTTTTGGTCATGAGTAAAAAATTGAATAAAAACTGTGTCTAATTTTTCATTTTAACAGATTTTTATCAAAATATGGGTCAATCCATTAGTTGAGTCTCCTTTTTGAAATTGAGAATATTCTCAATTTATAATATTTTCAATTTTAATTATGAAAAAAAACTCAATTCAGCAATCTAATGTGTCAAGTTCGCAGAATTATCTTTCTTTTTATTCCCATACTTTTCTTAGAAGCCAAACAGATTGTGATCAAGCAAGAAGAGAACACATACCTCTTAGTTCATGCTAGGAGAAAAATTGAGAAATTTCTTAGTTTTGAAAATTGAGAACATTCTCAGTTTTGGGATTAAAGGGCAAAATATCTTTTTACCTATAAATGAGACTTATTGGTTCAAAAACTTTTTGACAGGACCTAAGCTACCAACAAATATGTAGACAGGACTTTTTGGTAATTAATCCAACAAAGAATTATAAGACAAGAACAAAAACTATGAAAACAAAACATTGTAAAAATAATTACCACATGTAACCAAATTAAAAAACAACAACTCATAAAAATGTCATAATTAGTGAAATTGGGAGTTAAGATTATAAATTCGATTGTCAAGAAATCTGAGAAGGAACATAGTCACAATGCAGAATGCGAGAAAGAAATCCCTTTTTTTAACATCAAGCATTGAGACCCAAAAGCATTTCTTCCCATGATTTCTTGGCAAACAAACTAATAGATAAATAAAATCAAGCAATAAATAATATATATTTAGCAGAACTACGAAAGCAAAACGTAATAAAAATCACCATGTAACCAAATTATAAAATCATAACTCATAAGAATGTCATGATTAATGAATCCGGTTAATTAGAAGTTAAGAATATAAATTTCATTGCCCAGAAATCTGAGAAGGAACTTAGTCTCAATAGAGATGATTGCAAGAAAAATGTCCGCTTTTTTTAACATCAAAGCATTGACACCCAAAAGCATTGTATTTTGTTCCAAGGATTTCTTGGCCATCAAACTAAACTAACACATAAAGTAAAATCAAGCAATAAATAATATATATTTAGCAAGAAGAATGCAAAATAATAAGGGAAAAATTATCAAAAACAAAAAAAATATTAAACAAAAAATTATAAGACAAAAATAAAAACTATGAAACCAAAACAATATAAAAATAAATACCATGTAACCAAATTAAAAAAAATCAAAACTCATAAAAATGTCATAATTAAGGCAGTTGGTTAATTGGGATTTGAGAATATAAATTTAATTGCCAAGAAATTTGATAAGGAACTGTACGGGAAAGAAATAAACCTTCTCGTATAATCCTGTTGATTAAGTCTGCGTTCCTCCAAACGTCGTCGCTTTACTCCCTGAAAACACAAACGTGAGCTAGCCGGCGGGTGTGTGCCGGATACCTCTCCAATGCCTAAGTCAGCAAAATAGACAAAGACAAAAAGCTCTGTGTATCAAAGTTGTGTGTTACCTCTCCATAGGTGATGTTGTAAGCTTTTATAGGTTCCGCGTGGCACAATCCTAGTAGGACTTTTACTCCTCCATGTAGAGTCCTCCTAGGATTCATACTCCTGAAAGATAATGCCTATCCTTCAACACCCCCCTCACTGCATAAACCAAGTGAGATGGTTCTACCATGGTCAGACTTCAACATGACCGAGGTAAGCATGGCTATGCTAAGCCGTAGACTAGACCGAGATAACATTAGCTCGGCTCTTCCATTCACTGCTCTTACCTTAGCTCTTCTTAATGCTAATCACGGTATGTCTAGACCGGAATAACCAATACTCCGGTCCAAACTGGGATAACTTTGTGAGTGACGATCAAACTTACCATAAGCTCTTTGGGACCGGAGTAACTTCAGGTCTCTCGTGGACCGGAGTAACTTTACACCTCTCTTGGGCCGGAGTAACTTTACACCTCTCTTAGGCCGGAGTAACTTTACACCTCTCTTGGGCCGGAGTAACTTCATGGCCTTTTTACTCAGCCCTTCGCAATGTGGCCCATAACGGCCCATTACCCAGCTCGGCCCAATTTATAAGTATAAATTACCCTCTCAATTGCCCCTTAATTCTATCTGCGTAGCATGATAAGGATTACCTGTTACCAGCCGAGCTAAAAAATTTCAAAATTCCAACCGAACTAAAACCATTTAGCCTTTCCAGCCGGGTAAAAAACCCTTTTAGCCTTTCCAGCCGAGCTAAATTCACACCGGGTTGTACCTGTACGGTCAAAACGTCTCTTCAATCATAGCAACTGAATCGCTTCTCATCTCTATGACACATGGCCCCCTCTGATTGGCCCAATGCAGCTGTCACGCCGTCTTCGTACTCCGTGTATTTTGAACAGTTCCCGCCTCTGGTCCTTCCATCAAAACAAAACTTTTTGTTTTTTCGAATCACTCACCACACTATTCATTTCCTCATCTCTCTCTTTCGTTCTTGAACTTCTTTAACCCTGAATTTGCTGAGTTCGTGTTCTTTATTGTCGTTGCTTCCATCTCTGATTTCTTCCTTTTAACCTGGTAAGTTTACTCAAATCTGCCTTGTTTTTGTTGTTTTTCCCATTTGCTTTTACAATACATGTATTTTGTGTGTTTTTTCAAAACACATACCTTTTTTTCGTGTAATAAAACCTCTGGCATGTCACGAATAAACTGAAAAACACTGATTTTGATCCAAAATCATAGTATAACCGAACTAAAAAGTCGTTTGTAATTGATGTCATTCTAGCCAGACCATTCAACCGAACTAACACTTCACGCTATACCATTAGTTTAACAAGTCAAACCACCTTTTGTTTTAACTCAGCCGAGCTAGCAATCCGCACTAAGTCTGGGTAATAGTGCGTTTGTTAGTCTCAACCACGGCTGAGCTATGACTGGGGCTAAACCAGCCTTCGTAGTTTAGCCGAACTACCAGTGCTGCCCCTTGAGGCTCAACTGGGCTAACAAAAACCCTTGCACGAACCGAGATAACGAACCCCTTGTAAAAACCGAGATACCAAATCCCTAGTGCAAACCGAGATAACCAAATCCTTGCTCAAAACCGGGCTAAGACACGTAGCATTTCACATAGCCGAGCTAAGATTTGATACATCTTGTCTTTATTTCTCTTTAGCACGGTCTAACGGTCTGTGCTTAACACCTCTGTTTTTTCACTTTGCAGACTTTAGGTTGCCCAGGCACTCCTTTGAGCGCTCAACCGAGCTACTCAGCCCACTTCTACGACCGAGCTTATCCACAAGTATAATTTATTCATAACTTAAGACAAAATGGGTAAATATGGGTTCTTAGTAGACACACTTGGGGGTTTGGCCGAATTTCGAAAGGATTATAACATCCCTGATGATGTTCACCTCACCTTAGCCGAACAAGATATCATACCTTGGGGAAACCCTGGTTTTGTTCCCTTCACTCTCCTTTCCATTGTAGAAACCGGCCTCAGATTCCCTGTACAGCCTTTACTTTGTGAATTCCTTAGGCAAACTAGGATATGCCCAACTCAGCTTTCCATAAACTCATACCGCATAATAAATGGTATAGCCGAGCTAAACCGCCGAGCTGGCATTAACCTCAGCTTAGCCGAACTCTTTCATCAATATTCAATAGGATCAAAAGAAGATGGCTGGGTCTATTATCTAAGAATACGCCGTCGTCGAGAGAAAATAATAACGGATACTCCGGATAAAGACTTGAACGATAATGATTTTTTCTGGGTTTCTGGGAACTTCGAAGACCAAGAAGCCCAGATTCCTGGTGACTGAATAAACTGGAATAAAGGGACCACCGGTATAATTACCTCGGCTCTATTGCATGTCTCTTTTTATTTTGGTTTCCTGTTCCTGAATCGAACTGACAGTTATCTTCTTTATGCAGACTCAGCCCATCTCAAGTCACTGTACAGTTATCCTAACCTAAACACACTTCGCGCCGCACTACGGTATCCTGAAAGAAGTTGGGCCAAGCTGCTCAATTTTGAACCTCAACAGTCGACGAAAAGCCAGAGTGACAGACTTTTTGTTGGAGGCATCGCCTGAACCGGATCCAACCTTGCCACAAATTAACCTGGTCCGTACTACTGCTGAACAAGAGATGGTGAAGAGGAACAGAGTGAGAGCCCTCCTAACCGAAACACACCCAACCAAAGTACCACCAACCACCCAGACTCAAGAGATCGTGGTGGCTCTTTCATCTCAACAACCCTCCTCATCTCGCCCCAGCAAGCGTGCCCGGACTACCCAAACCGAGCAACGCCTTGTTGACGAAGATGAAACCCTTATTCCATCAAGCCCTCTACCGAGCCCGCAACCGGAGCATTTCGACCCGGCTGACTCCTCCAAGTGGGCGCCCAAAATCACTTTTCAAAACCGAGCTATTCAGGACACTGACTCGGTGGTTGCTGAAAAGGATCACATGATGGCATTCAACCTTGCTAGGAGTGTTTGCCTCCCTACAGACATGGAGCATCACAAAAATCTAACCGAACTAAAAGCCATTCGTTCGGCCACGGAATCCATGGTGCTTGTAAGTAGCTTTTTCTGTTGATCTTTCTAATTTGCACAACTTTCATCTCGGTTTGATTACAAGTCTTTCCTTCTTTTGCAGGCCATGCAGAAGAGCCACATCGCCCATAAGCGTGTGCTGGAACTTCGCAAGACTGCAAGGCAAGCCATGGTCGAGGTGACTGAAAAGATTGCCGAACTAGAAGAAGCCAGGAAGCAAATAGCCGAGCTAAATTCCGAGAACGGTCGTCTGGCCGGACTTGTTAGCTCGGCTGAAGCAGATAGGAATGGCAACGGGGCGGGGCGGGGCCGGGGATCACCCTCCCCGTCCCCGATCCCCGATGGTGGAAATCCCCCCCGTCCCGGCCCCGATCCCCGACGGGGAACCTATATCTGCCCCCACCCCCGCCCCCTAACGGGGATCGGGTTTCCCCGACCCCGATTAATCCCCGGCCAAAAAAAAAAAATAGATACAACAAATTCGTTCATCATCAACAACAACAACGTAGAGAGAGAAATCTGATGCTCAAATGTAAATAAAAAAAAAATTCAAATCTAATAGATTTGTTCATCACCATAACAGATCTGATGAGCTCAAAAAAAAAAAAAAAAAAAAAAATTCAGATCTAACATATATATATAACAAATCTAATATATATATATATATATAACAAATCGATCGAGAGAGAGAGAGGAAGACTGCTGCAAACAGTGGTGAGTTGTGGTGGCTCAATCGGCGGAGAAGGGAGCTCGGCGGAGGAGGGAGATGAGGGCGATCGACGGACGAGGGAGTGGAGGGAGATCGGTGGACGAGGGAGAGGAGGGAGATCGGTGGAGGAGGGACAGGAGCTCCATCGGCGGAGGAGGGAGAGCTCGATCTGCATCTGTAAAGGTTCGAGAGAGAGAGATAGACAGTGAGTGTGTGACTGTGAGGGAGGGTCAGTCAGCCAAACATATAATATAATATATGTATATATTATAATAACTTTACCTAAACATATAATATAATATATATATATATTATAATAACAGTACCAAACATATAATATAATATATATATATATATATATTATAATAAGATACGGGGATCAACCGGGGATTAAACGGGGCGGGGCCGGGGCGGGGCCGGGGTGGGGGAATTTATCCCCGTCCCCGGCCCGAAAATTATCGGGGATTTAATTTTCAATACCATCCCCGGCCCTATGGGGATAATTTTCGGGGAAAAACCGTTCCAATCGGGGTCGGGGGATCGGGTCCCCATCGGGCCGGGTTTAAATTGCCATCCCTAGAAGCAGAAAAACAAAAAGCTGCAGCCGTGATGAAAGATAAATATCTGCGTGAGCTAGCCAAGCTCAAAGGTAAGAAAAACACAGAGATCGCCGAGCTAAAGAAAAAAGGCAACTGATGCGAATGCTGAAGGTTTCAAGGAGGGGGAGGCCCCGTATATGCAGCAATGTGAGGCAGCCAAAGATTTGTTCTTCAAATGTGGTTGGAGGGCAGCCGCAGTGCAGCTCGGTTGTGGGTCTGAGACCGAGGTCTACAATCCTCCTCAGTACTTCATACCGAGCTCACTATCGGAGTACGTTGTATCAGTTCAGCAACAGTTTCTTCAGGGTTCAGACGACGATGAAAAAACCGAGCCCAATTGTAGACACCCCATTTTTGACCGTCCTCAAGACTTGGATGTCACCATTTGAATACTCGGTGATTATCCTTGTTTGTGTTTGTTTGGAGTTCCCGGAGATCTCGGCTCGCGCGCCCTGCCTCAGGATCTCCGAACTTGACCGTTTAGTGTCTGGTTTTACACCGAACACTCGCATCTTGCCTTTGAGAGGCAGGGTAGGGCTTGTGGACCATCCCCACCCACCACCGGCAGTGGCTAGAGGCCACCGGCTGGTTTTTGCTGCCATCGGCACTTTTGTTTGCCGGTCGGCACATTTTATTGCCGGTCGGCATAGTTTATTGCCGGTCGGCACTGTTTTTTGTCGAAGTGACATTTTTGGGCAGCCGACCACTGTTCATCCACTTTATAGAGATATTTTGTGCCAGCTGTGATAGCTGGCACCAACTCGTCCCCCCTCCATACACGTGTATGGAGGGATCTCCCTCTAAGCAAGCTTGTTGTATAAGCTTTGCAAGAGGGAGTCTTATAAGAGGAGGGCCTTCCTCTTTGATCTAGGTTAGACTCTTGCAACCAAAAACCAGACCTTGGAGATATAGATACATATTATCTCTATACCTCCCTCTCTCTCCTCCTTTGTGTGTGTTTCTTAGCTCAAAAGGTGGTTTTTAGCTTACTTTTGCACCATTGCACACACCATCACACCTTACTCCGAGATTGAGGGACTTGGGGGGTTGTTTCTTGAGTTTTTGGACTGGTTTTGATCAAAAGAAGGAGGCTAGACCATTTGTTCTTCAAAGGTTCTTCAAGGGTGAGCATCTTGATTTATATTCCCCAAACTTGCAATAGTTTTTTACCTATCTTGCTTGCTGTTTTAGCCCTTGTGTATAACATAAAAAGGGCTTGTATTTTCCTGCTCTAGCACTTTCATTAAGGTCATTTTGTGGTTTGAGTGCAAACTCACCCTTCTAGGCCTTGTTTGGTCCATTTTGGTGCCTCTTTGATAAGGTTTTGTTCACTTCAGTGTTTTGGTCCTTTGACCATTGAAAATCAGTGTATTTTTAGTGTCAAAAAAAGTTGGTTTGAAGTCTTGCATAGGGGAGGGACACCCCTCTCCCTTTATGATTTTGTTTCCTTGAGTTGTGGCCCAAGAGGGTGACATGCATGCTTGCTTGGTTCTTGCTTCATTTCAGAACTTTTTGGGTGTTTTTAGGTCATGTGGGATCTCTATTTTTGGTTGGATTTGTACCTCCTTGTATGCTTGTAATACTTGCTTTGTATTGCTCCATTTTGCTTAGAAGCGCATCTCATGATTAGGCCATGATTCTTGTGTGTGTTGGCTTAGTTCCATGAAGCTTTTAGCGTTGTTTTTCCATGCTTAAAGTCTGTTGGCTATCCGTTTGGTCATGCTTGACATGTTTGTTAGGGTTGCTTTGCATTTTGGCTTAAAAGCTTTGAACATGTTGACCTCTAGCATGCATGGTTGTAATCATCCTCATGATTTGACATCATTTAGGATCACATTTTAGCCCAAGGATCATGTTTGTATGTGTGCATGCATGGCCTCTTTTATGCCTTGAGGGTGTACCCTCTTATGCTTAGGAATGAGCCTTAGTGCATATGCCTTTTGGGAGTCATCTTTAGCTGCCATACTAGGAGGTTTTGGGGTCCCATTTTGCATAAAAAAAAAATCTGTCCTTACTTGTCTTAATCATGCCATAGCTTGGTCTTGTTGTTGGAAGTAAAGTTGTCCCCTTTTGTGCCTTAACCTTGGGATCATAAGTTTGCTTGTTAACATGAGTTGTTTGTCCATCATTTTGAGCACTTTTGGTGCTGTTTTGAGGTGAATAAAGGTCTGCACCTTTATTACTTCGAGGCCCCCTTTGCATGCTTATTTCATGATTGATTGCATGATTGTCCCATTAATGTGCTATTCTAATGCTAACTTTATGGCAAATTGGTTCATGTTTGTATCCCAATTGCATCTTGCATGTTGACATTACATACTTGCCATGTTTTTGTTGCATAACATTTGGCATATCTTGCATGTTTAGCATCATGTTGTATTTTGAGCCTTGTGAGCATAACATGCATTGCATCATTTGGCTTGGGGTGTCAAGCCAAATATGAGGGTCAAGGGACATTCATACTCCAAGTGATGCAATGTACCTTGATTCTCGGTCACCGGGGCCTTTGACTTCGACATGAAAAGGCTTCGGATCTCATTTTGTTTGTTGCATGCGTCCTTACATTGAGTGGCGAATTTGATCCCTTGGGTCATCATGCTCCATTGATGGCTCAAAGATCGAGGGTCGTGCTTCTTTGAGTTCAAAACATGATAAGAAGCACAACCATGCCCACATGTACCTGAGAACCCCATGCCGTGCACTGTCTGTTCTCTGTTTGCTGTCAAATTGTCTTCTGCAGGAAGTTTCTGCCGACCGGCAGAATTTAGTGCCGACCGGCAATATCTGGAGTACCGAGGAATCCAACAAATGCCGATGGGAATTGTGAAGTGCCGGTGGGAATTCTGTCCGGCCGGTGGTGCTCTCCAGGATGCAAGGAACTTGCTCCAGTACTTTGGCAATTTTCAGAAAGACAAGGCAGTACAAACAGAGGCGGTAGGAGTACAGTACGGGTTTTCCGGGCGAGACGGATTCGAGCATGCATCATTCGCGCATCCCGAGGCAGAGGCTGCGGCTGCCCTCTTCTTTCCTTTGCCATCTTTTCTTTTAAATTAAATTAGAAATCTTGTAATAATTTTATTTGTTTATTATTTTGGGACTGTAATATTTATTTGGGCCCTCCGAGTGAGGGCAAATCTGTAATAAGTGTGTGTGGGTGGTGTGTATGTCTTCCAATCCCCATTTCTTTCTTCCCTTTTATTTACCCGCTTATAATGGTAGATTAGGGCATTTTTTGAAATTAGCATACCTTATGCTATGCATGCGTGCATCCATGCATTTGTATTGCATACATTAGGCTCGGTACATCACGCTAACCGCATTTGTATTTCAAATTCTAAACCGAATATGTGATAATTGTGCATTTTCACATACCATGTTTAGGGCTAGCCGAGCCTGCCTAGATCGCATTTTGCATGTGATGCATTAGCCACTTTTAACATGAACTAGGACATGCATGTTTGCTAACTAGTTTACTGTTTTGGCATGGAGTACGATGTAAGTATTTTTGCTTTAGCATCCAGCATGCGTGTGAGTGTTGCCATGACAGTATGCTTGCCATGCGGCTAAGTGCTTACATGAGATAAACTGCTTGAATGCCTGTGGGTGGAGGTCAAATTGCTTAAATTGGGATAATGCGTTAAAACTGCGATTTTTAAGCCCACTAGATAGTGGCAAAACCATCTTTTCCAAAAGCCCACTTGAAGGTGGCAAAACCTGCATTTTAGCCTACTTACGAATAGCAAACCATTTTCAAAACGAACATAAAATGTTTTATTTCCAATTTGGGCGATTCGGTCTATACTTGTTTGCCGCGCGCATAACATAGTAATGCTAGGCTAATAATTGGAATAAGAACACATAACGTTTTCAAAACTGGATATCACGGTTAGTAGAGGCCGGTCTTCGGACCGGGCGAAAGGGGGTGCTCATAGCTGACCTTCCCCGATCGTACCCAAGCTCCCGAGCCGAGACAACTCCGGTGATGACGGACGTGTGGCCTTCGGCACCGAGTCAGGGTTTCCTAAATTTCCCATTTTAAAAATATTTAGGTGGCGACTCTGTATCTGGCAAAGCAGTCCATGTTTGGCACTACTTTTTCAAAAATCTGTTTCTCAAAACGATTTGCCAGATTTGGACTCTTTGGTTCAGATTAAGAACCGTGACACAAATCGAGTTCGAACTGTAGCATGAGGTCCGCGGGCGCGTCTACACCAATGATATCCCAGTTGTTAATGATCCCACTGATCAGACAGCTCGGTTGGAGCCACCGGTGGAAGACCTGACTATCGAGCTGCCAATTGAAACCGTACTTCCTGCCGAGATCGAGCTTCCAACCGAGACCGCACTATCGTAAAAAATCGGGCTTCGGGTTGATATTGATGCTGATCTTGATGATCTGTTTAACTGATTCTGTTTTTTCTTCTTTTTGTTGGACAAATGTAACCGGGCTGGGGCCCCACCCTTTGTACTTGCTTTTGAATTTTGAATAAATGCTTCTTTTTTTGTTCAAACTCTTATTTCGGTTGATCTTTATGCTTGTACCTTTACTTTCTAATTGATGTCTTGCATGAGGTACAACATTCTCTTGCCGAGATACTTTATCTCGGTCTTAATCATTGCAACTATGAGTATACCTTCCAATCATTCTTTAGCTGAGATCCCTACCTCGGCTGAAGAATACTAAAAGTTGGTTTAATCCAGCCAACCACTCTTCAGCCGATGTCCTTACTTTGGTTGAAGAGTACTAAGAGTTGGTTTAGTTCAGCCAACCACTCTTCAGCCGATGTCCTTACTTCGGCTGAAGAGTACTAAGAGTTGGTTTAGTTCAGCCAACCATTCTTTAGCCGATATCCTTACTTCGGCTAAAGAGTACGAAGAGTTGGTTTAATCCAGCCAACCACTCTTTAGCCGATGTCCTTACTTCGGCTGAAGAGTACCAAGAGTTGGTTTAGTCCAGCCAACCACTCTTTAGCCGATGTCTTTACTTCGGCTAAAGAGTACTAAGAGTTGGTTTAATCCAGCCAACCACTCTTTAGCGGGTATCCTTTCTTCGGCTAAAGAGTACCAAGAGTTAGTTTAGTCCAGCCAACAACTCTTTAGCCGATATCCTTTCTTCGGCTAAAGAGTACCAAGAGTTGGTTTAGTCCAGCCAACCACTCTTTAGCCGATGTCTTTACTTCGGCTAAAGAGTACTAAGAGTTGGTTTAGTCCAGCCAACCACTCTTTAGCCGATATCCTTACCTCGGCTAAAGAGTACCAAGAGTTGGTTTAATCCAGCCAACCACTGTTTAGCCGATATCCTTACCTCGGCTAAAGAGTACCAAGAGTCGGTTTAATCCAGCCAACCTCTAAATTGGTTATTCTTGCATTTTTAGAATAAAATGTTTGGTTATTCCGACCAAACGTCCTGCAGCCTGGATCCTTATCCTGGGCTTAGGATGGGTGTTGATTTTTCCAGCCAACCTCTAGATTGGTTATTCCTGCCAATTTAGAATAAAATGTTTGGTTATTCCGACCAAACGTCCTGCAGCCTGGATCCTTATCCTGGGCTTAGGAGGGGTGTTGGTTTTTCCAGCCAACCTCTAGATTGGTTTTTCCAGCTAACCTAGAGTAAAGTGTTTGGTTATTCTGAGCAACCTTGCTGTTGATGTCCCTAACTTACTTAATACAATCTCTTTTTGCAGAATAAAACATTTATGCTGAAAAGAAAATTACTTGTTTTATTGGGAAAAAAAGAAAATTACAAGTATTTTGAAGAAAAGCTAAAAATAAAATAGTTTGAGATTAGCAGTGTTCCATGGCCTGGGAATTGTTTTGCCGTCCTCATCCTCTAAGTGGTATGCCCCCTTGCCGGCTAATCCGACCACTTTGTAGGGTCCTTCCCAATTAGGCCCTAATTTGCCATCTCCTGGGACCAAGGTGTTTCCCATTACGTTGCGCAGCACCCAGTCTCCGATCTTGAATTGCCTTGGATACACTGTTTTGTTATATTTCCTGGATAACTCTTGTTGGTATGAGGCAATGTGAATCAATGATTTTTTTCTTCTTTCTTCGGCGAGGTCAAGATCCAATGCTATGGCTTCTCCATTTAAGTCTGGATCAAAATTTTTGCTTCTAATTGTGGGGAGGCCAACTTCCAGCGGGATTACTGCTTCCTTGCCATAGGCTAAGGAGAATGGTATTTCTCCTGTTGATCGTCGAGGTGTGGTGCGGTAGGCCCATAAAACATGAGGAAGCTCGTCAGCCCATTTGCCTTTTGCTCTTTCTAACCTTTTCTTTAGTCCATCCAAGATGACCTTGTTTGACGCTTCTGCCTGGCTGTTGGCTTGGGGATATGCCGGTGTAGAATTGTAGAACTCTATTTTGTATTCTTCACAAAAGCCTCTAAAGATTCTGCCATCAAACTGGGTGTCGTTGTCTGATATTAGGGCTTTAGGTATGCCGAATCGAGTAATGATATTCTGCCAGACGAACTTCCTCACATCTTTTTCCTTGATTGATGCCAATGCTTCTGCTTCCATCCACTTTGTGAAGTAGTTTGTTGTTGCGAGAAAGAGCTTTTTGTTTCCGGGCGCTGTTGGAAGTGGTCCTACTATGTCCAAGCCCCACATTGCAAAGGGCCATGGGCTGGACAATGGTAGGAGTTCTCTGGCCGGCTGATGTATTTGGTGTGCGAACTTCTGACATTTCTCGCACTTCTTCACATACTTTTCCAAGTCTGCCTGCATATATGGCCACCAGTATCCTTGTGAAATGGCTCTGTAGGCTAACGATCTTCCTCCTTGGTGGCTTCCGCACACCCCTTCGTGTATTTCGAACAAGAATGCTTCTACTTTGCTGGGGTGGACACACTTTAGATAAGGTCCTCAGAATGACTTTTTGTATAATGCCATAGATGGGGAGAGCCAAAATCGCTGCGACTTTGCTCGAATTTTGTTGGCTTCTTTCTTGTCTTCTGGTAAGACGCCGTCTTTTAAGAACAGTATGATGGGATCCATCCATGAGGGGCCTAATTCGACGCAACATACCTCTTCTACTTCGGGGTCCTCAATGCTTGGTCTCGGTAGGTAGTCAATTAGTAGTGGGTGAGGGATGGATGTATCTGCCATTGACGCAAAGCCTGCTAGTTCGTCTGCTCTGCTGTTTTCCTCCCTGCCAATCTGTTCTATTCTTACTACTTCAAATTTCTTGATCTCTGTTCTGACCAATTCTTGGTACTTGGCCATCCTGTCATCCTTTGCTTCATAGTCGCCAGAAATTTGGTTTACCACCAGCTGTGAGTCGCTGTAGACCATTAGTTCGGTGGCCTTCATGTGGAATGCTGATTTGAATCCTGCAAGAAGTGCTTCATACTCCGCTTCGTTGTTTGATGCTGGGAAGCCAAGGTTGATTGCTTGCTCCACAACCAGGCCGTCTGGTGAAATGAGGACTATGCCAAGTCCTGCACCATGCCGGTTGGATGCTCCTTCCACAAAGAGCTTCCACATCTCTCTAACGAACAACTTCCAGCAAGTGGAGGGGTCAGATGATGCCGTGGGGTCAGGGATGTTGCTGGTGTTCTCTTCAAGGTCCATACTGCCTGTTTGCCCCTCGCTATCTGATTGATCCAAGTCTTTATTTGTTGGTGAGTCTTGGCTTGGTGTAGCATGGTTCGCTTCTACCTTGCTCTCTTTATTTTGGTCTGCCTTGGGGTCTGACTGAATATCCTGCACCACGGGTTGCGCTATTCCGGCGTCAACTTCTATCCCTGGTTCGGTTGTATCAGTCAGGTCGACTAGGCAGATATGATGACTTTCTGGGGTGAATTCTGCGACAAAGTCTGCCAAAGCTTGGGCCTTTATCGCAGTTCTGGGTTGGAACTTGATGTCGAATTGTCCCAACTCTACTGCCCATTTCAAGATTCGCCCAGAAAAGTTTACCCTCTCAAACAAAGCTTTTAATGGGAAAGCTGTGAGGACGACTATGGTGTGGGCGTGGAAGTAGTGCGACAACTTTCTTGAGGCCATCATCAAGGCCAAGGCCAGTTTTTCCAGTGGCAAGTACCTTGTTTCGGCACCCAGCAATGTCTTGCGGACATAATAGATGGGCAGATGTTGGATTCCTTCCGCACGGACCAACACTGCGCTAATTGCGTGCTAAGAGATTGCCAGGTACATGAAGAGTTCTTCTCCAGGTATTGGGGTTACTAGTGGTGGTGGAGAAGACTTGTATTCTTTCAAGCTTTCCAGAGCGCGGTCGCATTCTTCGTCCCACTCGAACTTGGCTTTCAATGTTTGAAAAAATGGTCGTAGTCTGTCTGACGACCGGCTAATGAATCGGTTGAGTGCAGCAGCCATGCTGGTGAGATGTTGTACTTCTTTTACTGAGTTAGGCCTCTTTAGATCCTGAATAGCTTTGATCTGGGAGGGGTCTGCCTCTATATCCCGGTTGGTCACCAGGAAGCCCAGGAATTTGCCAGATCCTACACCGAAAGCGCACTTAGATGCATTAAGGCGCAATTTGTGTTTCTTCAGGATCTGGAACATCTCACCTAGGTCCCTTAGATGGTCATTCTTGTCCTTGCTCTTGACCACCATGTCGTCGATGTAAGCTTCCATTGTTTTGCCTAACAATGGTTCAAACATCTTGGTGACCATCCATTGGAATGTTGCCCCTGCATTCTTTAGGCCAAAGGGCATGACCTTGTAGCAATACAGTCCTCTTGGAGTTGTAAAGGACGTGACCTCCTAGTCTGGTTCGTTCATGGCGATCTGATGGTAGCCTCTATATGCATCCAGAAAGCTAAGCCGGTTGTGCCCTGCCGTTAGGTCTACCAATTGATCTATTCGTGGTAGGGAGAAACTGTCTTTAGGCATGCTTTGTTGACTGTCTTATAGTCGACGCAGACACGCCATTTGTTATTCTTCTTTGGTACCACGACTGTGTTGGAAATCCATCTGGGGTAGTGCACCTCTCTGATAGCTCCTGCCTCTAGTAGATTTCCCACTTCTTCCGCCACTATCTCGGCGTGGTGGAGTGCCGATCTGCGAGTCCACTGAATGATTGGTTTGGCGGATGGGTGGACATTGAGTTGGTGACAGATGAAGTTTGGATCAATGCCTGGCATGTCGTAGGGTGTCCAGGCGAACACTTCGATGTTAGAGGTCAAGAATTCCAAGACCTCTAATCTCTCAGTGCTGGACAACGACGAACCGAGCAAAAAGAACTTATCCGGGTTCTTTTCATCTATTCTTACCTCTACCAAGTCTTCCACCGCTTTTTGATCAGCTGCTTTGCCGACATCTGCGAACAGTTCATTGCTCTCAGGTTCTTCCACCGAATGAACATATCCCTTGGCAGCGCAGCTGCCATTAACCGTGACAAAGCATTGCTTGGACATAATCTGGTCTCCAAAGACCTCTTCAATTACTCCGGCTCCGTTGGAGAACCGCATTACTTGATGATAGGATGACGCTACTGATTTCATGGCATGGCGCCATGTTCTTCCCAAGATTATGTTGTAAGTGGAAGGGACCTTCAACACCCAAAATTCCACTTGTTTTGTCATGCTTCCTGCCCTGACTAGCAGGATAATTTTGCCGACTGGCAATTCTGGCATTGAGTTGAATCCGATCAGGGGGGATACAGCCGGTACCAGGTCTTTGTCCTCCAATTTCAGTTGTTTGAAGGTGTCGCAGTACATTATCTCACACGAGCTACCTTGGTCTATCAAAATTCGCTTGACGTTGTAATCCTTGACGAGGAGGGTGATGACCAGTGCATCGTTGTGAGGGCAATATATTTTTTCCAAGTCCTTGTCTGAAAAAGACATGATGTTCGTAGGGTCTGTTCTCCTCTTTTTGATGGTAGGTTGAGCGCTTAGTACTTCTCTTAAGTGCTCAGCCTTCTTGATCGATCCTCTGAGCTCGCATACACGCTCAAATTCGAATACTCCATGTATCACATTGATCACACCTTGAGGTGGGGCGTCAATTGGCATTCCATTGGGGTTATTGTGGTCCTGGGGGGCTGGTTGCGTCCCTCCTTCAATGTATTTATCCAGGTGACCGGCAGCCACCAACTCCTCTAGATGCTGTCTTAATGGCATGCAATTTTCAGTGTAGTGCCCCTTTTCTTTGTGAAAGGTACATCGCGATCTTTCGTCGTAGTCTTTCTGTGCTTCTCCTAGCTTAACTGGCCATCTGACGAAAGGTTCATCGCGTATTTCGCTCAGAATCCGGTAGATCGGTTTCTTGAATACCGTGGTTATGGCAGTGCGGACTCTCAACCATCTTTTATCCTGGTCCTCTCCGTTGTCTCGCCTGCCTCGTCCGTTTTTGTTCAGACGTTCTACTGCGTTGATCTTTGTTGTGGTCTTTTTACCTGGTACTGCGGTCGTGCCAGATTTTGTTTTGGCACGGGCGCCATCCTCTTCCACCTTGATGTGCTGATGCACTCTTTCCATCAAGGCCTCCATGGTGAGGGGCGGTGTCATGGTGATTGAGTCCCTTAGCCTGTTTCCGACTGGAAGGCCTCTTTTGTACTGTGCAATGGTGAGATTGGTGGGGCAGTCCCCAATCTGGTTGAATGTCTTCCAGTAGCGACTATTGTAGGATCTTAGTGTCTCCTTTTCGCCCATGTCGATGGAGAGTAACTGGTCAATCTCCACCGGGGTTTTGGTGTTCGTTCTGAACCTCGTGACGAACGCCTCCGTCAATTGTGCCCAGGAGGCTATGCTGTCTTCTGAAAGTTTTTCGAACCAAGTCAAGCCTAGGTTACCAAGGCTTGATGGGAAAAGGATGCACATCAAAGCCTCGTTTCGCCGATATACCGCCATAACCTGGCGGAAGTGGCTTAGGTGTATGTAGGGGTCCGTCTTCCCCTTATACGTGGTGAATTTGGGTTGAAAGAAACCTGAAGGAAGGGGTGCGTTTTCAATTGCCGGAACGAACGGCGAGGTCTACAGCCTTGCTAATGCTTTGTCCGTTGGTTCGTAGGCAGGGCGTGGCAACGGCATTCCGACCTCGGCGATTCCATGCGTCCGAGGAGCCAACCGCTGAAGAGCAGATACCCTGCGAGGGTTGCGCGCCCTAGTATCCTCCTTCCATCGTGCCTTTTCTTCCAGCATATTCCGCAAATCGGACTATCTTGGCAACTCCGTCTGCCTGGATGATGTCTGGTGCGAGTGCGAGGGTCGATAGGTACTTCCTTCCGTGTAAGACCTCAATGATCTCGTTCTCTCAGACCTGGAGAAACGAGTTCTGGAGGTTCTGGATTAAGTATCGCCTGTCCTGAGGCTTCTACTCTCTGCTTGTGATGGTGTGGAATGCCTTCCACGGTCTTCTGAGCGGCGAGGGGGCGTCTTGTCTTTGCGCCCCTCTCCTGTCGCCACTTCTTTTCCCTTTATCTGGCGCTTCTTGGCCTCCATGTCCGCCGCCATCTTCCTTATTAATTCATCTTGCTCCTTCACGCGGTCCTCCAGAACTTGAGGATCAATCCTCCGCCTTTGTCTGTCAGCACTTCGTGAACGAGAGTGACGGGGGCTGTTAGTTCGCCTCCTCCCCCTTGTATCCCTCCTGGGATTTTGTCGCTGTGGCTCTAAGTCCGCCATGGGAGGGATAGAAGGTAGGCCTTCGCGTCTTGCACCCCCCTCTGGTGTTTGTCCGTCGATGGCGGACTGCGGCAAATCTTCGTTGTGCGCCATTGCTTCTAAAGAGGAAAAGCTTGATCAAGAGGTTTTGTTCTTGTCTGAATTCCCACAGACGGCGCCAATTGTACGGGAAAGAAATAAACCTTCTCATATAATCCTGTTGATCAAGTCTGCGTTCCTCCAAACGTCGTCGCTTTACTTCCTGAAAACACAAACGTGAGCTAGCCGGCGGGTGTGTGCCGGATACCTCTCCGATGCCTAAGTCAGCAAAATAGACAAAGACAAAAAGCTCTGTGTATCAAAGTTGTGTGTTACCTCTCCATAGGTGATGTTGTAAGCTTTTATAGGTTCCGCGTGGCACAATCCTAGTAGGACTTTTACTCCTCTATGTAGAGTCCACCTAGGATTCATACTCCTGAAAGATAATGCCTATCCTTCAACACCCCCCTCACTGCATAAACCAAGTGAGATGGCTCCACCATGGTCAGACTTCAACATGACCGAGGTAAGCATGGCTATTCTAAACCGCAGACTAGACCGAGATAACCTTAGCTCGGCTCTTCCATTCACTGCTCTTACCTTCTCTCTTCTTAATGCTAACCACGGTATGTCTAGACCGGAATAACCAATACTCCGGTCCAAACCGGGATAACTTTGTGAGTGACGATCAAACTTACCATAAGCTCTTTGGGACCGGAGTAACTTCAGGTCTCTCGCGGATCGGAGTAACTTCAGGTCTCTCGCGAACCGGAGCAACTTTACACCTCTCTTGGGCCGGAGTAACTTCATGGCCTTTTTACTCAACCCATCGCAATGTGGCCCATAACGGCCCATTACCCAGCTCGGCAAAGACTCCCAAAGTTCCTTTGTTGTCTTGATAGGACTGTAGACGATGTATAATGTGTTGTCAAATCCGTTCAAGATGTAATTCCGGCAAAGGAAATTGGCATGTTTCCAAGCATCAACCACAGCAACCACTTGCCGGTCAGTTTCATCCTCTTTCAGGATAGGACCATCTTCACAGAGGAAACGAGGCAGGTTCAAAGTTGTAAGATAGAACAACATTTTCTGTTGCCATCTTTTAAAGTCAGTTCTTGAGAACTTCTCTGGCTTCTCTCCATGATTTATTGGTACTGTTACCACAGGAGAGGGGGTTGGTGTTATTGCACCCACCACAGTAGTTCTTGTTTGGACCTTTGTTTCAGTAGCCATTAATTCTAATTTATAAAACAAAATTATAATTAGAATTTACACTACACAGAAAATTAAACCAAATGCACAGAATTAAATTCTGTAAAAAATAAAAGAAACAAGAATGTAACTTTTATTTTCCAATTAATTTGGAAATAAAATAAAATTTTATTCAACCAAATTAATTCCACCCAGGAAATTAAATTCTGTAAAATAAAAGAAATAAGAATATAACTTTTATTTTTCAATTAATTTGGAAATAAAATAAAATTTTATTCAACCAAATTAATTCCACACAGGAAATTTAAATTTTGTAAAATAAAAGAAATAAGAATATAACTTTTATTTTTCAATTAACTTAGAAATAAAACAAAATTTTATTCAACCAAATTAATTCCATAGAAAATTAATTTCTGTAACACTTCAACAATTAAAATAGTAAAACAGAATTTTAAGTAATGAAAACTCAGAAAATAATTTCTAAAACCCAAAATTTATTTCTGAAAAAATTTCACAAAAATATATTCTGAATTGTTAATGACACCAGTATCATACTACTAGTTGTCAAAGAAAAGAGACAGTATATTACTACTATCTGTCAAATAGCATATAATCACTATTTGTTTTTCCAACCAGAATATTATTTTATAAATCCACAGAAAAAAAATTTCTTAAAAGAAGAAAGAGAAAAGGAAACAAACGAAAAATTCTGTAAACAGAATAATTCGAATCTGTCTTAAGATTGTTGGATCAATCTTCTGTGTATATAAAATAAACTGAAAATAATTCAAACAAAATAAAATAAACTTACAGAAATTATTTTGTTGAACCGAATCAATAATTAAAGACCAAGTCGAGTGTGTGACACTATGTCCTTAAGACAGATTCGCCCCGCTACGGTGCTTACGGTTGAGTGGCGTCTATCTCCCAAGATACAATGATCTTCACAAACTTGTAGTAGCACTCCACACAAATTTGTACAGCGAACTAAAACCTTGTGTTCTTATACTCTATTTATTTTAATTCTAAAACTAAAATGTAGAGAAATGCAAACAAAAATAGTTTGGACAGCAAATAGAAAGAAATTTCAGACTAAATATCAGATTTTTTGGACTGCTGGAATCAAGGCTGAATTTATAGGCAAATATCCAAAGCCCCGAACAGGTGTTGAAATGACTGAACAGGTTTGATTCAAAAATCAAAAACAGATCTGTAACTAATTGAACAGATTTATGCCCGTTGTACAGGAACGGTTATATTTCTTCCAAACAATTTTGAAGAAGTAGCCGTAGGTGTACAAAAAAACTAAATTGTTAGAATATATAAATTATTAAACTATTAGACTAGTTTAATCAAAATAAAGCCAATAGTATAATAGATTTAATAAAACCTGTTTGGAATTTAAATATTAATCTATTTGACAAACTTTAGGAAACTACTTTAGGAACCCAAAAATTGGAATTTAGATTTAAATTAAATTCTCACAATAATTTCTTATTGAAAAAATTCAAAAGAATTTTATCTAAAAAATTAATGTTAAACCCGAAAATGACGTCAACTTCCCATTCACTCATAATTGGTTTTGACGTACCATCTTCACCGTGTGACTTGCCACGTGGAAAGGAACACTTCACCTCTTCGGACCCGCCCCAAAAGACGTTCTGGGCTAAAAAATATGCCTATATTAAACCATTTTTCTAACATTGAGTGCTAAGGTTATAAGTTTGATTGTCAAGAAATCTGAGAAGATATTAATCACAATTGAAATTACAAGAAAGAAGCCCATTTTCTTAACATCAAGCATTGAGACCGAAAAGCATTATAATTTCTTCCTAGGAATTCTCGGCAAACAAACAAATAGATAAAGTAAAATCCAACAATAAATTAGGAAACAACTATAAAAAATAAATACAATATTAAACAAAAAAATTATAAGAATTATAAGACAAGAATAAGAACTATGAAACTAAAAAATTATAAAAATAAGGGTAAATTACAATTACACCCCTTGAGATTTGCTTAAAATACGAATTGCCTCTTGTGGTTTGAAAAATTACAAATACCTCCCCATTAGAATTTTTTATTTAATAGAATTAATTGAAAAAGTAAAATTTCTAACTGTTCACCTATGCAATAATAAAATTATTTGAATTATTAATTGAAATACAATTTTAATATTATTAAAAACTGTTAATTAACTTGATGATTTATTAATAAAATGACCTATTTGTTATGAAATTAGAAACCTTGGGGGACATAATGTAATTTCTAGAATCACAGGGAGTAATTTGTAATTTAACTATACCTCCGGGGGTGTGTTTGTAATTTAACCTAAAAATAATTACCATGTAACCAAAATTAAAAAAAAAAAAACCATATCTAAAAAAATGTCAAAATTAAGTAAACTGAAAAATTGAGAGTTAAGATTATAAATTTGATCACTAAGAAATCTGAGGAGAGACCGATAAGAGTCTTGGATACTTGGGACCAAGTCTTGCGAGGCAAGACAATTCCTTTATTAAAGGTATTATGGAAACATCACGGAGTCGAGGAAGCGACTTGGGAGCATAAATTGGAAGTCCGAGAGAAATATCCAGACTTGTTTGTTAGTGCCTCAGCATGCATTGAGATTTTAATTACGTTAATGAAATGTAAAAACATTGTATATGTTTTAAATTGTGAAAACATTATATATGTTATGGGAGCTTGGAAACATGAATTTGATATAAACATTGTATATGTTTTAAGAATATGGAATATTGTGTATGTTGTATCACTTTTGAAAGCATTGTATATATATTGCATAAAATTTGAAAAAAGAACTTGGGTTTGACTTAAACATTGTAAATGTTTTGAGAATTGTAATTGACATGCATGATACTAGAACTTGTGCATCAAGTTGATAGGACTGGATGACCGGTGAGTGGGTCATAATGTAGAATTGGATATACTAATATTGTTGTGAATGGTTTAATAACGATTTTGAGCTTGATTTGAAATTTCGAGGATGAAATTCTTTAAGGAGGGAAGGTTATAGCGATCCCAGTTTTAACTCGACACTTGTGGTAGTCCGGACTCGGGTTTATGGTTTCTGAATGTTGTTCATTGTCTTTTCCTCTTTATTCCTCTTTAAATTTGGTTATTTGGACGTTTTGAGTATGTTTGGAACAGGTTGGTAGCTTGGTTTTCAAACCTTGTGCTGCTCAGAATTTTGGTCCTCCGCTCGAATGGCCTTTTTGGCCCTCAAGCGGGATTTGCAAACTCTCAGTACTTTGCACGTCTGCAAAAGTATTGGAGGGGTGTTTTCCATGCTCGAGCGGCGTTTCCTAGGCTCGAGCGGGTGGGGGCTTGAGCGGCCCTTCTTGCGCTCGAGCAGTTTGTCTATTGTCTGTAAAAGTCTGGAGGTGTGTATTCTACGCTCAAGTAGGATTTCTTACGCTCGCGCGGAACCAATTTTTGTGTCTGACTCTCAAGCATAAACTCTTCCACTCGAGCGGATTATTCGTATATCAAATCGCGAAAATGACATTTTATATCACTTTTTCATTCTTCTCTCTCTTTCTCTAAAACTTTCCAAAAACCTAGATCTTGACTCTCTCTCTATCTCTCTAAAACTCTCTACATTTTAACCTAGATCCTTTGGGTTCTCTACCCTAGTGTCTTTGAGAAAAAGTTAGAGCATTCCAAGAGCTTCATTTTGATTCGATTGGAACTTGGTTTCAGCATTGTTGAGGGTTCCACTTTGCTTTGCTTGGTCTTTTCTTCTTGAGGTAGGGATTTTTCTACACTTTAATATGGTTTTTAACTTGGTTATGTGTTGTTGTGTAATAATGGTGGGATTTGGGGATGATGTGAACAAACCTAGGGTTTGGGAGAATGAGAGGAAAATGATTATGGGGTATGATAATAATGTCGTATGGTGTCAAAATTGTTGATTTTGGTACATGGTTGAAACTTGGGAAAAGAAGGGAGTTTGCCCTAAAATGATTGTGATATTTATTTGTATAAATAAATGAAATTGGTGTTGTAAACATGAAATTGGACGAGCATTGAAATACATGGTGGGATTGAGTAGACGATCCATCTCATCTTTGGAAATTTTGAATAAATTATCTGTCTTGAGATTGAATATTTGTTTAGAAATATTGGCATTGGGCTATTGGTGGAGGATAGCTATGATTGTTGTAGAAATTACATGAGGATTAGGTAAATTGAAACTAATCATTTAATTGTGTCATTAAATGTGACGGTATGTTAAGGCATTGAATATGTATAATTGATAGTCATTGAATAAGATGGTACTTTTAAATACATTGTATATGTATAATGTTTTGGGAGGAGAAAGAGGATGTACTCCATGTTTTGGGAGGAAATAGGGGATGGACTCCATTGAAATTAAGTTGGCCGGAGTGTCCAGGGTGTGTGACGATCGGTTCTTTTTTTTTCTTTCTTCTTTCTTCTTTCTTTCTTTCTTTTTTCGCTTTGTTCTCTTTTTATTTTCGTTGGATTGAAACGTCTGGAAATGGTTTCCTAGTTCTTATTTCACTTGGTGTTGAATTTCGATTGTTCCGGAGGGTACGTGAGTGAGTCCGGGGTGCCCAGGGGTGAAGTGGAATTTTTGGGCTACTGGGCTAGGGCCGCAAGTACGAGGCCCTAGGCCGCACGTGTGGAGTTGGGCCGCACGAGCGGTGGGAGGGGCCGTTCAAGCAGTGGAGGCTGACACCCAGAATTTTGCATTCTGAAATCGCCACACGAGCGGGGGAAGTGGGCCGCACGAGTGGCCAACTAGGCAGTCCGAAACTCTATTTTTTTTGTATCTTTTTGGTCCGAATATATCTATCATTTTGGTCATCTCTCTCTCACTCTAAACCCTATTTTTCTCCCCATTCTCTCTAGAAAACTCCCTCAAACACCTAAAACACTTAGATTCTTGCAAATCTTGAGTCAAGATCATTAACATCTTCCTCTAACGTTGAAGATCTAGGGCAAGAGCTTCACTTGGGTGGAGGAAATCTAGGACTCTCTCATCTTTTAACTCTAGGGTTTCATCTTGTTCTTCATCAAACTTGAGGTAGGGATTCTTGAGTTATATATACTAGTTTTTCTATTTTGATGATGATTTAAGAGTTTTCTTCTAGTTTTGATGATTTCAACTTTGTGATTTCAAAAATGTAGAGATTTTCTTCAAAGGAGGGTTTTTCTTTAAACTTTCAAAATTTTGGTCAATCTTTGAGGGTTCCATCTTGTTGATCTAAGAAAAATGTTTTGATAAGGGTTTTCACCAAGGAAATGAGAGGTGATTGTCTTGAGGAAAAACCTAGAATTTAGGGATTTTGGGAAAAACATGAAAATACTTATGAAATCCTTTATTATTTTGGGTCATGAAGATGAATGAGATGTTGTTGTAGCATGATTGTTAAAATAATTGAACATGTGTTGTTGGAAAATGGTGAATGACTTTGTATCATGAATAAGAAAATTTTAAGATCTTGGGGTTATGTTGAAAAACATCATATATTGCCTTGAAGAGGCTAACTTGTTGTGGTTTTGTGCATGGTGAGAGTTTGTTGTTGTTAGGAATTGATGGCACATGGATATTTTGTGAAATAGCCTTGAAGAGAGGAAATGAAAAGTGGGATTAATTTTTATTGTTGTAGATGTATTTTGAAAATTAGAGAAATACCATGAAATAGTAATTATTGCATCATGTTTTCAATTGGTTCATTATCATTATTGTACATCTTGACATGAGTTGGAAAAATGTTTACATTGAGAAAGATTACATTGTAATATGAATTATGGAAATGTGGTATGGGGTAAATACGTTGGTAAGTCCGAATAGGGGGTGTAGTCGAACTTGATAAGTTGGCTTGAGAGTCCATGGTGAAAGACCAGAAACTCGCACAGATAGGTGTCGAGGCTTTCGGTTAATACCGGTAAAAATGACGATTTGGTAGTACTTGTAGAGTCTACTTGCAGACACCAGCCTAGGGATTACCAGTGTCGTATTTACTACCCCTATTGTTTTAAATATTGGTAATTATGAAATTGATGAGATTGAAAAATATTATGAAGAACATGATGATTTCCAAATAGTGCATTGAAATGGGATTTTCCTTTATTATTGGCATTTGCATGGCACTACATATGCATTTTTAATGTTGAGGGAATTGGCATAACTGTATATACTTTGTGAGAATTCTCTACTGAGCTTTATGCTCACCCCTATGGGACTTTGGTGCAGGTAAAGATGTGGTGATCTCGCCGAGCTAAGGGCGTGGGTATGTTTTGATGAAGAGTAGTTTTGCTCTTACTTTTATTGTGATATTTTTGTAAAGCCTAGGGCTAATTTGGTATGGGTCCGAGAGACCATTTTGTGTAACCGGGCTATTGCCTTGGAAGATGTAAGCCTATAAGGGCATTTTATTATTTTGAGACTAGATGCTTCGCATGCTATAGATTCATGTATTCTTTTGTTTCGTTGAGTGTACACCGCATGTGGAACTTCTGTATTAAACTCATTTATTAAATATGTGAAGATGGAAAAATTATGGTTATTGTTTAGCGAATGTTCATTAGTGTGGGTAGTTCATGTTGAATAAATTTCGGGGCGTGACAAGGTGAAAGTCCCAAAATCTTGTGTATACATGGGTGCCGATTCTGCGGACAAAATTTTCATAAAATGGCAAGATTAAAGTGCTTGTTTAATGATTCTGCTGATTTGGGAACCATTGAGTTGTAGCCTCAGATGTGTTATTCGGAGAATTATAAACTTGGCCAATGAATTGAAATGGAATGAATTAACTTGAAATGAATAGATGGAGATGAATTGAGATGCGAATATTGGTACTGTCTGGTTATGTAGAGAATGTGTGTTTTGTCATGAATATTGATTATACACTTGACACTTATATCTTCGTTAAACCTCACATATTGTGATAGATTGTTTCTATTGAGCTTTGGCTCACCCTACTTGGGAAAAACATTTTCAGGTACCGGTGACATGCTTCCTCCAAGGACGTAGCTTGGGAGGACCTAAGAGCTGGAGGCCCTATTTTGTTACTTTGTGCTTAAATGTTTATTCAAGCTGTGGGCTTTATATGTACAGAGCTTATGACTCTCTTTTGTTGTAACCAAGCAATGTCTTGGAAAGATGTAAGCCCGTAGAGTATTTATTTTGTTGATCATTAACTGGTACTATATGCTATAGATTCAGGATGTATATTTATGAATGTATATTGCATGTGTTATCTTTTGTAATACGAACTCCCTCTCTCTACATTTTCTCCTAGATCCGTTGATCTTTCCGCCCTAGTGCCTTTGGAAAAAAGGTAGAGCATCTTGGGAGCTTCACTTTGATCCGATTGAAATTTGGTTTCGGTGTCATTGGAGTTTCGTGCTTGCTCCATTGGTCTTCTAAACTTGAGGTAGGGAATCTCTTCACCTTAATATGGGTTTTAACTTGGTAGATTGTTATGTGAAGATGATGGGATTTGGGGATGTTTTAAGCAAACCTAGGGTTTTTGTTCAAGTTTGAAAAAAGGGTTTTCTATGTGGGTGTTATATAAATGATTATGGGGTTTGGATATGAGGTTATCATGTGTCAAAATAGTTGATTTTGGCTTTTGGGTTGATATTTGGAAAATGAGGAGTTTTGTCTTAAAATGTCTTGGATAATTATTTTGTACAAATGATGAAATTGGTATGGGGAATGTGAAATTGGGAAGATGTATACATGAATAGTGTTGTTGGATTTGTTTAATCACTCACTTATGGAGATTTGATGAATTATTTGTCATAAAGATTGTATATTTGTTTAGAGATAACTGTTTTGGGCTATCGGTGGAGGATAGTCATGATTGTTATAGACATTGTATGTGGATTAGGCGAATTAAAACTAATGCTTTAACTATTATCATTGAATATGATTATGAATGATATACATTGTACATGTATGATATTTGGGAGGAGAAATGAGATGTATTCCATGTTTTGAGAAGAAGAAAGGGGATGGACTTTATTGAACTAAGTTGGCCTATGTGTCCATAGTGAAAGTCCCGAAAACCATTTGTATACATGGGTGTCGATTCTTACGGACGAAATTTTCGTAAAATGACAAATAAAAATGAATTTATTGTGTGATGATTTTAATTTGTTAGAAACTTGTAAGGTGTATTGTAGACTCGACTTTCTTCGCACGCCCCCCTTTTGGAGAGACGCGAATTGGTCTCCTACAGTTCGGACTCCTGTCACGGTTCTGAATCTAATCTCACAAAGTGCAATGTGAGACTGATAAACACCAAAGAGTCCAATCCGGAAAATCATTTTGGAAAATCAAATTTTGAATCAAATAATGCCAAAATGGGACTGCTTTGCCAGATTATAGAGTCGCCAACTAAATATTTTATTTTTGAAAAATTTAGGAAACCCTGACTCGTGCCAAAGGCCATGTGTCCATCATCACCAAAGTTGCTTCGGCTCGGGAACTTGGGTACGAGAGGGGAAGGTCCTGAAATGAGCACCCCCATTCGCCCGATCAAAGGATCGGCCTCTACTAAGCATGATATGTTGTTTTATAAACACATGTGTTCTTATTCCGGTTATTAGCTAACTTTACTATGTGACGCACATATACAAGTATAGACTAAATTGCAAGAATTGGAACAAATCAACTCATGTTTGCTTTCAAAAATGGTTTGAAAGTGCCACCCTCAAGTGGGCTAAAGCGCGGATTTGCTACCCTTGGGTGGGCTTAAAACATGATTTTGCCACTTCGCAAAGTGGGCTTAAAACTCACAATCATTGAATTGTCCCAATTCAAGCAACTAAGCCTTCACCCACAGGTATTCATGCAGTTAATCACTTAAGCAAATAGCCTTATGGCAAGCATGCTGTCATGGCAACACTCACACTCATGCAAGTATGCTAAAGCGTAAAACTTACAGTGTACTCCAAGCCAAAACAAAAGCTAGTTAGAAATATGCATGATTCTAACTATGTTAAGATGCCTAATACAACACATGCAACATGAAATTAATAGGCTCGGCTACTAAGATGGCATATGAATGCAACGATTTGATACACGTATTCAAATAAGTATATTGAAATACGATACAGTTTGAATGATGCGCCGAGCCCGGTGCATGCAAGACAAATGAATGATGCAAACATGTAAGCATAAGGTATGCTAATTGAAACGTGCCTTAAACTAACTATCGAAAGCGGTTAAGTAAAAGAGTGAAAGACGTGGGGTTGGAAAACATGCACACACACGCATGCTTATTACAACAATACGCCCTCTCGAAGGAGGGTTTGAATAAATAAGCTACTAGCTACGCTAAGCTAAGCTAATTATTACAAAACAACTAATTAACTATTCTAGCTAATTAATTATTACAACACAATTGAATAACTAGCTATGCTAAGCTAATTAGATAATTACAACACTTGAATCGGATAATTAGCTACGCTAACTAATTGAAACAATTAAATGGCCTCGAGGGCGAGGGATGCATGCATGCTCGGTTGGCTTCCTTCCGAAAATCCACCGTCTTGCCTTTGGATGCCTCTGTTTGCACTTTGCTTTGATATCTGAACATTGCACCAAATTCCAGACTGCTTCTGCCCCACCTTAGGAACACTTTGAACAACTTTTCCACTGATGGCCGGTCAGCTACTATAGGTGGCTGTCGGCCACTACTACTGGCCGGTCGGCCACTGTTTGTGGCTGTCGGCTACCACTGGTGGCTAGTCGGCCACCCTTTCCCTAGAATTCACCTTTTTGCTGCAATGGAGAGCAAACAGAGGCAAATCAGTGTATTCTCAAACAATATATGTATTATTACCCTCCTTATCATTTCTTAAGCTCAAAGGAGTGTAATTCTTAGCTCTCAAGCCACCAACAAAGTATTTTCAATGCATGATAGCCAAAGAGTCAAGCTTGTACAAAGTCAATGAATGCACAAATAAGACTCCAAGTACTACCACCCTACCATGCATGATCAAGGGCGACGGTGACAAAGGAGATTGGCTCATTTCATTACTTTGAGTATGAAATGGACCAATCTACCTTGTGTTCAATATAACGTCTGATTGAACACATGCAATGCAAATACAACATGCTTATCTTGGTCATATTTTACTTGATTCATTTTGTTTACACGTTTTAACATTACCGATTAATCCTTTAATCGATTAAGTCCAATGTGAAAGTCCTTTAATTGGAAAGATGGCCTAAGCCACAAGAGCCTTAAGCATGAAAGAGGTCTCATGCTGTTGGTTAGAAGGAATCCTCAAGAGAGAGTTAAAACCATTAGGCATGAGAGCCTCAAGTTCACACTCAAGCCAACAAGGGGCTCAAGACCACTTTCAAAACAAATTGAAAAGTGAAAAATAGAGGGAGGTTGCAGAATTTTCAGTGCTGAAATGGCATGAAAAATAGTGCTACAACATGCAAGCAACACATGCACAACATGTTAAGAGCCAAAAATACGAAAGCTAGTGAAGAGCACTACACTAGAGGCATGCAATATCAAGCTCAAATGATCAAACCAACTCAAAACAGAGCTAAGACATGCCAAAATAGTGGCTAAAACATGCTGAGATTGAAGCATAAAAGGCAAGAAAAACATGCTCGCATGTTAGCCTGCAAACAAGGCACAAGGCACAACTCTCAAAAGCAATGAAAGAGTGAAATAAGTGAGAGTGTGGCAGAGCTATATGCACTGAAATCACATGTAAAATGATGCTACAACATGCAAGCAACGCATGCACAATATGTTAGAGGCCTTAAAACACTAAGCTAGTGAAGGCATTTGCACTACAACCATGCAAGACAAGCCTCATATGACCAAGACAGCTCAAAATAGAGTTAAATCTAGTAAAAAGTAGCCAAAACATGCTGAGATCAAGTCACAAAATGGTAGAAAAACATGCTCGCATGTTAGGCTATCTACACGTGCAAACAAGACACAAGGAGGGGAGGCCACCCCCTCCTATTTTGGACCTCAAAACATGATTTTTACCACTAAAAATTGATTTTTAGTGGTTAGAAAGGTCAAAAAGTTTGATTTAAAACAACTTTGAAAGATGGCACAACAACTTAGCAAGCAAGCTACAAGAAGGATGGACCACCCCTAACTCCAAAAAGGGCTTAAACCATCATTTTTAAATCTTAAAAATAGAGGTTTTTGTAGTTGAAAACCAAGCCAAAAACAGTTTGCAAAGGTGGCAAAACAAGTGTGCAAAATAAGCTTAAATGTGGTAAGTTCTATACCTTTGAAGCAAAGCACACAATAGGCACAAATCTGAGCTTAAACCACCATTTTAGAGCTCAAAGGAGGCTTCAAGAAAGCTTCAAGCAACCTCAGCCCAAGGATGAACCACTTTGGATAAGGGTTGATAGGTTAAAGTTTGAAGTATGCAATCTTTTAAGCACAAATACTCAAGAGAGAGAGAAATCTAGAGGGAGAGAGAGATTTTAGAGAGAGAGGCTTCCAAACTATCTAACCTTGAAATATGAGAGATATGGCCTCTATATATAGGAAAAAGAGAGCCTTGAGTCAAAATATCTGATTTAGAGACAGCTGGCATAGTGTAGAGCAGCTAGAGGAGAAATATCTACAAATTCTGAGCTTTCTGGACAATTGTGGCCAATCAGCCACCATTGTTGGCCAACCAGCCACTAATGGTGGCCGACAAGGGTCACTTCTGGCTGACCTATGGCCGACAAACTCCATTTGTGGCCGGCACACTCCCCCGGTGGCCGACAGCAAAAACTGGTCCCTGTCCCCGACTTTAAACAAGCATAACTCCTTCATCTGGACTCCTTTTTAGGTCATTCTTGAGTCTAAACTGAAGTCTCGGAAGTCCCGGAAGTCTTATCTCCAATGACGGTAGCCTCACATCAAAATTCCAAGTGTGCTAAGAGATATCCCTCTTTTAGTGAAGACTGCTCTGTTTCGGTCCAACCGGGTTGATGCCTAATTTCAACCAGTCATATCTCCCTTATCCGGACACAGCTTTAAAAGATTCTTGAGTGCAAAATGAAGCCCTGGAAGTCCAATTTCCAACAGTGCTGGCCTCATAGATGAAATCCAAGTGTGCAAATGGATAGACCCGATTTAGCGAGGACTGCTCGACTCTCTCTTAACGATTCATGCCCAACTTCTTCCCCCAACTAGGTTTCTTCCCTCTCCTCCCATTTTCTTCAACTCCAAACCCCTAAACAAGATGTTTTAAAGATTTTTTCAAAGAGTTCACCTCTCTTTCATTCATTCCCACTTTGTCCTTGCTCAATTTACTGAAAAGCGTAACATTTAACGAAATGCGAGCCTCGGAACAACGTGTGTGAGCCTCGGAACAGCGTAAAAACTTTTTTTCAAAAATGTTTTGAAAGAGAGGGTTTTAAGGTCTAAAAATCATTTTGGTCAAAATCGTTTTGGTCCAAAAATGGGGTGTAAGGTTGGGATTTGACGCTCTCCTTGCCGAAGAAATCGAACCTTTGCACTTCATAACTTTCATCACCAAGTAAGCAATTAGTAGCGCCCAAGTCTTATGGGCGGTCAAAAATGGGGTGTCTACATGTATCTTCTGTTGAGTAGATTAATGTAGTGGATATATATATATATAGGACTAAAATGAATGGAATGAAATGTTAGTTTGGCATACTCTGGTTTTGGGAGAAAGTTATAAAGATTTTGTTGTAGGACAATGAAAATGTGCATCATACTTATACCTCGTTAATTCTCATATACTGTGTTAGATTGTTTCTACTAGCTTTGGCTCACCCTACTTTGGGAAACTATTTTCAGGTACTGGTGACATGCTTCCTCCATGGACGTAGCTTTGGAGGACTTAGGAGCTGGATGCTCTATTTTGTTGTTTTGTACTTAATGTTTATTCAAGCGAAGGGCTTTATATGTATAGAGTTTATGACACTCTCTTTTATTGTAACCAAGCAATGTCTTGGAAAGGTGTAAGCCCGTAGGGCATTTATTTTTGTTGATTATTAACTGATAGTACATGCTATAGATTCAGGATGAACATTAATAAATGCATACTGCATGTGTTATCGTTGGTAATACGAACTCTCACAAATGAAAGTATATTATTTCTATCAACATTCTGTTTTAAGGGTTGGATTTATTATAATAATTTGGGGGCGTTACAACTTGGTATTAGAGCGTACCGGGTTTGAATACTTTGGGTACATGGGAAGTGGTTAGTATCACAATAGGTTTGTCTCGTTTGCTAGAGACGTAAGTGTGAATGATATGTGCCTATATGATAAAATGCTTATGTGATTATATGGGTATGTGATTAAATTTCTAGGATGTTGATTGAGTCCACGAGTTCCTAGAAGTCCTGTTAGAAGAGCATTTGATCACTGCTATTTCTAATTGGAACTCTGGCAACACTGTGGGACGGTCATTATCCAGGGATAAAATTCGTATGTGTTTTTGTGAATACGTGCTTACGTGGAGTGAATCACTGTTGTCTACTTTACTAGGATGCGAGTGAGTTAGCTTCGATACATTTATAAATGTTAATTTCTTTTGTTACCTTTATTAGAATGTTAGGACATGGACACGATGGTAGGCATGTTAGGCCTAGAAGGCAGGAGATGCTAGTACCAGATGATATTTCGACACAGGAGGAGGGTGTTGGTCAGGCCAACATGGCTGAACCAGTTGGTTAGCAGGCCATAGGCGCCTTAGCCCGTGAGATGGCCGAAACATTGAGGGAATCCATGAACATTCTCAAGGCTGAGAATCAAGTCCAGGCCCAAGTAGTTGAGGCAGGGCCATCTTTTTTGAAGCGAGAGTTTTTCCGGTCGAATTCGGATGAGTTTTTGGGTGATCCCAAGGAGCCACTGAAAGCGAATGAGTGGCTGGAATAGATGGTGAAGACGTTTGAGATGTTCGGCATCGAAGACGGCGGTTTGAGAGTGACCTTGGCGTCCTTCCAGCTGAAGGGAGACGTATGGGGAAAGTATGTGTGGGGGGGCATTGGAGAGACTTGGGAGGCTTTCGTCAATGCCTTCTAGGAGAAGTTTCTGCCTCCCATAGTTAGGGAGAAGTTGAGAGAACAGTTTTCTAAGCTGGTGCAGTTGAACACACCTGTGGCAGAGTTCGAAGCCACTTTTACTAGCTTGTCTAGGTTTGCACCCGAGCTTGTGGCAACTGAGGAACGCCATTGCTTGGAGTTTGAGAAGAGGTTGAAGACCGAGCTAATGTTTAACGTGGTTGGTTCGATGATTAGAGATTACAGACGCCTTGTGGAGGTGGAGGCTCATCTTGAGACTATGATGCAGATGGAGGAGGAGAGGATGAGGGGCTCCAAGAAGAGTTAGGATGTCCAAGGGGACAACAAGAGGCAGAGAGGTTCTAATCCCCAACAGCCCCAAGAAGCACAGTCCAGGTCTACGTTTCCAATACTGAGTTCGGGTTCTAGGAGAGGTGGCCAGGGAGATTTCACTTGTTTCAAGTGTGGTCAGTTGGGCTGTCACAACCCAAACCTGCCCTTAAAAGTTTGGGCATGACCGGCTTGACCTTAGGCCTCAATTTTGTTATCTTAAATTTTACTCAATATTGGGGCCTGAACGAAAGCAAAATAATAGTAGAATAAAACATTCATTGAGCTGTGTCTAAATGCCAGGATCTTAATGTATTATCATACACAAGTACATAACATTCCATACACCATTCATATTCACTAACTTTGCAAAAGGGTAACAACCCAAAAGTTAAATATTGATAATATATATATATATATATACATATCTATTTCCCCAAATATCGACAAAACATGCCATCACATGGATTTTTCAAAATAAAACAAAAAAGTCACTTCAGGTGACTCAGCAAAACGGGTCTAGCAAAAGGCTCCTGGGCTGACCTAAGGTTGTCCCACGGGTTGATTACCTATAAAACATCCATAAAAATGGAGTAAGCAAGGCTCAGTGAATGATAGCAGCACAAACAGATTAAGAGTATGAGCATAATTTAGCAGTGCATATTCATAAATCACAAGTTGGTCTTATTCTTATTCCCTTTCCTAAACGGCCTCGGGCCCACATAAGACAGAACGACGTTAGGCTCAATGTAATACAGAATGGCCTTAAGCCCATTATGATAGCAAAACAGCCTTAGGCCCAACGAAATACAAAATGGCCTCAGGCCCATTATTATAGCAAAACGGCCTAGGGCCCAATGAAATACAAAACGGCCTTAGGACCATTATAATAGCACAACAGAATGACCTCGGGTCCATATCCCATATGCCAATGTTTGATCATTCCAATTACTCCCTCAAACATAACTCATATAACATAAGTTATTTACTAAAAGAGTGAATTAAGTATTGCATAACATATATGAATACAAGAAATATGTCGTTACACTACTATCACTCACGTGATGCAGATGAACGATGGTCCGCTCCTGTATGTGCCCTACACACAGCACATAACTCGTAAGTACATCACTTTTCCTTAGTTTCCTCTTATTTCTCAATTGTTGGATTCGCTAAGTTTCATATAATTAAATGCATTATAGAAACATCAAATGGACGTATTAACACATTCTGAGGGTCAAACAGAGCGAAAGAAATAAATAGAATTCTCCATCTTTAACCGCACGTACGGAAGTCCCCACCGCACGTGCGGGCATGTGCGCCGCACATGTGGCCTGCACGTGCTTTTATTACAGTGTAGATTAGTCCTCCACCCTTGTTTTCCGTACGTGTGGCTGTGAGCCCAGCACGTGCGGTTGTGCCTCCCGCACGTGCTGCCATGAGCCTCGCACGTGCGATCGTATACTCTATTTTGGGCAGTCCGAAACTTAGACAAAATTCAACTGACCAAACACATTGTAAGGTGCAAAATAGGAAAAATTAGCTCAATATCATGATATATCATCACAATAAACATGAATCACAACATAATTAGTTCATAACCCTTTTTAAATTCATATATACATCCCGAATCTTTTATGTTTTCATCCATACTTAGTTTATCAAAATATATATCCATAAACATCAAGATGCATGTGTGAGCTCAAAACATGTAAAACTAAAGAATAAGAGGTAATCCTTCTCAACATAGCTCAAAACAACCTAAAACACAAAGATCATCCTTCAAATCAACCAATTACCATAAGCAAGACTCCTATTGTAAACCCTAGCTTACATGAATGTAAAGATTTCCTTCTCAAATCAATTAAAGAGAGAAAGGGTAGGACATTCTAGTTAAATTATACATACCTTAAACTCTAGTCTCAAAAACTCTTTTCAATTTCTTCAATCCTCACTCTTGTTGAAGCCTCCTCTTTTTCCTCTTCTTCTCTAGCACCCTCTCAAACTCTCTTAGAAAATATTTTTTTTTTGTTTTTGCTACCAAGTCATCCAAGACTCTTATTTCTATCTAGGTATAAGTTTTATGAGTGTTGAACCTAATTTTTTTTTCCAATTAATTCATTACGAATCAATTTTTTACAAAACTTGATATTATGTCCTAAAAATCATGTTGATCATAATTATAAAGTCAATTTCGGGTTATCGCGCCCTAAGGCTTTCAATTTCAAATCCAAACGTCTTAATTTTAACAGATTTTCTCTAATAACCAACAGATAGAATGTCATAATTAAATAATTCATGAATGTAAGCACAACTCCATATGAAATTTCACATTAAACATGTAATTACTCATATAACTAGAGATGTAAAGCATATAAGAGGGTCGGGTTATTACATGGGCCACAAGTCTCCAACTTGCCTGCAGAGAGTAGGGGCAGCGATCTACATAGTCTTCAGCTCGTTCTCAGAGCCAGAGTCAGAGGAGAGGCCAGCCGCTCACTTGTTATCAGTGTGGGTAGGCGGGGCACATGAAGAGGCTTTGCCCACAGTTGGGTGGCACACCTGGTGCATTTGGGTCAAGGCAGACACAGAGCCACTAGCCAGCATAGTCAGCATAGGCCTCGAGGGCCAATCAGGGAGCCTCTTTGGCTCAGTCAATGCATCAGTCTTATGCTCCGATGGGTGAGCAGGTAGACCAGCGGCCTACAGGGCGTGTGTATGCTGTTACCGCGCTAGATCTTGTATCAGCGCCTTCTGCTATGAGAGGTATTTTCTTATTTTGCAATTCAGTTGCTAATGTGTTGATCGATACGGGTGCATCACATTCATTTATCTTATTTACATTTGCATTTGTTTTGGGGTTAGAGTTGGCTCAGTTAGCACCTCCTATCTATATAGAGTCACATATCGGTGGTGAGGTTATTTTGAAGCAGGGATGTCAGGGTTATGACATAGAGGTTGCCGATCGTCGACTTCCATTTGTATTTGTATCGATTGACATGTCTAGTTTTGATGTTATTTAGGGTATGGACTAGTTATTGTCATACCAGACTGTTATAGATTGCTACCGTCAGAGAGTTACTGTATGTACTCTAAGCGGTGATTGTTTTTATTTCTTGGGAAACCAGGTGGATAGAGTTTTATTGCCAGTATATGATCCGTGTGGGCAGAGTGAGCTTAGTTGCCTCATTGCTAGCTTCTTAAATAGTGAATGTGATGAAATAAGGGTTGAGTTGCCAAGGGTGGTTTGTGAATACCCCGATGTCTTTCCTGAGGACCTTACTAGTTTACCACCTCACTGAGAGATCGAATTCTCTATTGATTTAGTTCCTGGCACGACACTAATTTCTATGGCACCGTATAGGTTTACACCTACCAAATTGAATGAGTTGAAGATTCAACTCTAGGAATTATTAGATAAGAGTTTCATTCGCCCTAGTACTTTGCCTTGGGGAGTTGCAGCCTTGTTTTCCAAAAGAAAGATGCTACGTTATGACTTTGTATAGATTACCAAAAGTTAAACCAGGTAACTATCAAGAACAAGTACCCAATGCCTCGTATAAATGATCTGTTTGATCAATTGAAGGGGTCTTGTTCTTCTCGAAGATAGACTTGAGATCGGGTTATCACCAGTTGAGAGTGAGGGGAGAGGACATTCCAAAGACGACATTCCGTACATAGTATGGCTATTATGAGTTCCTAGTGATGCCTTTTGGGCTGACTAATGCACCGATTGTGTTTATGGATTTGATGAATTGGATCTTCCGTGAGTTTCTAGACCGTTTTGTAGTCGTCTTTGTGGACGACATCCTGATTTATTCACCCTCTAAGGAGGAACACAAAGAACACTTGCAGGTAGTAATTGAGTTACTTAGAGCCCACAAGCTGTATGCTTAGTTTGGGGAATGTGAGTTTTGGCTGAAAGAGGTTAAGTTCTTAGGCCATGTGGTATCTAGGGAAGGGGTGACTGTAGACTCATCCAAGATAGAGGCAGTTTAGGACTGGGAACAACTTGAGAATGCTTTCGAGAACCGTAGTTTCTTGGGGTTGGCCAGGTATTACCGTCGAGTTGTGAAAGATTTCTCTAGACTAGCCTCGCCGTTGACTAAGCTAACGAGGAAAAGGATTAAATTCGTGTGGAGTGAAACCTGTGAGAAATCACTCCAAGAACTTAAAGTTAGGTTAACCACTACTCCAGTTTTGATTATTTCGGAGAGGGGTTTGGGCTATTCAATATATTGTGATGCCTCTCGGAAAGGCTTGGGTTGTGTTTTGATGCAAGAGGGGAAGGTAGTAGCCTATGGCTCGCGACAGTTGAAAACACATGAGAGGAACTACCTTACTTACGACTTAGAGTTAGCGGCAGTGATCTTTGCCTTAAAGATTTGGAGGCACTATCTGTATGGTGAAAGATTTGAGGTATTTTCTGATCACAAGAGTCTAAAGTATCTGTTTACACAAAAAAACTTGAATTTGAGGCAGATGAAGTGGATGGAATTCATAGAGGATTATGACTTCGAGCTGCATTATCATCCGGGGAAGGCCAATGTCGTGGCCAATGCTTTGAGTAGGAAATCTATTAGAAGCATAGTTTATATTGCTATTCGAGAATGAAAGATGTTGGGTGCTCTTGGAGAGTTTGACTTACATCTCGGTGAGTCCATTGAGTCTGCAGCCTTATTCACAATAGTTGCACAACCTACACTTGTGAATCGAGTGATAGAAGCACAGAGGGGTGACCTTGAGGTGGAATCCTTCCTGGAGAAGATCTCCAATGGAAAGGTAGAGAAGGGCCTGAATGTGTATCCTGACCAGAGTGGGAGATGTCGTGACTGCTTGTTCATACCGGAGTCTTGCTGAGAGGAAGTACTCTGAGAGTTTCACCATTCGTGCATTGTGGTGCATTCGGGAGGCACAAAGATGTATCATGACCTTAGTCACCAATTTTGGGGGAGGGGTATGAAGAGGGATGTGGCGGTATTTGTATCGAGGAGTCTTATTTGTCAGCAAGTGAAGGCCGAACATCAGAGGCCAACAGGTTTGTTGCAACCCTTGCCTATAGCCGAGTCCCTGTTTGGTAGAGCTGTAGGAAAGTGCTTATAGCTTATGCCTAAACAGCTTATAGCTTATAATTATGAACATAAGCTGATTTCTGACTTATAAATTAAGTATCTCTTGCCCCACTCAAAGAATAAGCTGATTTCTGACTTCCAAAAAGCTATAAGCTATAAGCTATAAGCTAAACCAAACACATCAAAATAACTTAAATTAAGCTGAAAGCTGAAATAAGCAGCTTTTAAGCTGCACCAAACAGGCACGAAATGGGAGCATATTACGATGGACTTCGTTGTGGGTCTTCCTAGAACTCAACGGGGTAGTGATGCCATTTGGGTGGTAGCTGACTAGTTGACCAAGTTAGCGTACTTTATACCTATGCGTGTGAGCAACTCAGCAGATTTCCTTGCTGACTTGTATATTCGGGACATAGTGAGGTTGCACGGGGTCCCAGTAATGATTGTATCAAATAGAGATCCACGTTTCACAGCTCGGTTGTGGCAGAGCTTGCAGAGTGCCTTGGGCACTAGATTGACATTTAGCACCATGTATCATCCTCAGATTGACGAGCAATCCGAGCGTACTATTCAAATCCTTGAGGATATGCTTCGAGGTTGTGTCATTGACTTCAAAGGGTCATAGGAGAGGCACCTGCCCTTAGTGGAGTTTGCCTATAACAATAGCTTTCAATCAAGTATTGGTATGGCACCATTTGAGGCCTTATATGGCCGACCGTGTAGGTCCCCTGTGTGTTGGGCTGAGGTGGGTAATGCACCTTTGTTGGGTCCAGAGTTGGTTCGGGAAATGACTGAGAAAGTGGCATTTATCTGTAAGCGGTTACTTACAGCTTAGAGTCATTAGAAAAGTTATGCCGATCGTAGGAAGAGACCCTTGTCTTTTAAGGTAGGGGATCATGTGTTCTTGAAAATATCACATAGGAGGGGTTTAATGAGGTTTGAAAAGAGTGGGAAGTTGTCTTCTCGATTCATTGGGCCTTTTGAGATCCTTGAGTAGGTCGAAGAGGTTGCTTATCGTTTGGCGTTGCGGCCACAGCTTTTCGGGGTTCATGACGTGTTTCATATTAGTATGCTCCGGAAGTATGAGTTGGATCCATTGCATGTGTTGGATTGGACCGACTTAGAGGTCGACGAGGATGCCTCGTATGAGGAGAGACCGGTGAGAGTCTTGGATACCCGGGACCAAGTCTTGCGAGGCAAGACAATTCCTTTAGTAAAGGTATTATGGAAATATCACAGAGTCGAGGAAGCGACCTCGGAGCGTGAATTGGAAGTCCGAGAGAAATATCCGGACTTGTTTGTTGGTACCTGAGCATGTATTGAGATTTTAATTACATTCATGAAATGTGATAACATTGTATATGTTTTAAATTGTGAAAACATTGTATATGTTATGGGAGTTTGGAGACATGAATTCGATATAAACATTGTATATGTTTTAAGAATATGGAATATTGTGTATGTTGTATCACTTTAGGGAGTATTGTATATATATTGAGTAAAGTTTGGAAAAAGAACTTGGGTTTGATTTAAACATTGTAAATGATTGAGAATTGTAATTGACATCCTTGATCCTAGAACTTGTACATCGAGTTGGTAAGAATGGATGACCGGTGTGTGGATCATAATGTAGAATTGGATATGCTAATGTTGTTGTGAATGGTTTAATAACGATTTTGAGCTCTAGTTGAAATTTCGGGGATGAAATTGTTTAAGGGAGGGAGGTTATAGTGATCTCAATTTTGACCCGACATTTGTGGTAGTCCGGACTTGGATATATGATTTATGTAGGTTGTTCATTGTCTTTTCCTCTTTACTCCTCCTTACAATTGGTTATTTGGATGTGTTGAGTGCGTTTGAAACAAGTTGGTTGTTTAGTTTTCAAACCTTATGTTGCCCATAAATTTGGTTCTCTGCTCGAGCGGCCCTTTCTGCACTCGAACGGGGTTTGCAAACTCTCAATACTTTGCACGTCTGCAAAAGTACTAGAGGGGTGTTTTTTATACTCGAGCAGCATTTCCTACGCTCGAGCAGGTGGGCGCTCAAGCGGTCTTTCTTATGCTCGAGCAATTTGTCTGCAAAAGTACTGGAGGTGTGCATTCTGCACTCAAGCAGGACCTATTGCGCTCGAGCGGAATAACTTTTTATATCTGACGCTTAAGCGTCAAATCTTGGGCTCAAGCGGACTGTACGTATATCAGATATTCCGCTCGAGCGTCAAATCTTGGGCTTAAGCAGACTGTACGTATATCAGATCTTGGGCTCAAGTGGACTGTACGTATATCAGATATTCCGCTCGAGCGTCAAATCTTGGGCTCAAGCGGATTGTACGTCTATCAGATCGCAAAAATGACTTTTTACATCACTTTTTCAGATATTTTCTTCCAAAAACTCTAAAGTGAGACTTTCTCTCTCTAAAATACTCTCTCTTTCTATATTTTCTCCTAGATCCGTTGATCTTTCCGCCCTAGTGCCTTTGGAAAAAGGGTAGGGCATCTTGGGAGCTTCACTTTGATCCAATTGAAATTTGGTTTCGGCATCGTTAGAGTTTCGTGCTTGCTCCATTGGTCTTCTAAACTTGAGGTAGGGACTCTCTACACCTTAATATGGGTTTTAACTTGGTTATAGGTCGTTGTGTGAAGATGGTGGGATTTGGAGATGTTTTGAGCAAACCTAGGGTTTGGGTTCAAGTTTGAAAAGAGGGTTTTCTATGTAGGTATTATATAAATGATTATGGGGTTTGGATATGAGGTTATGATGTGTCAAAATAGTTGATTTTGGCCTTTGGGTTGATATTTGAAAAATGAGGAGTTTTGCCTTAAAATGTCTTGGATAATTATTTTGTACAAATAATGAAATTGGTATGGAGAATGTGAAATTGGGAGGATGTATACATGAATAGTGTTGTTAGATTTGTTTAATCACTCACCTATGGAAATTTGATGAATTATTTGTTATAAAGATTGTATATCTGTTTAGAGATAACTGTTTTGGACTATCGGTGGATGATAGTCATGATTGTTGTAGACATTATATGTGGATTAGGCGAATTGAAACTAAACCTTTAACCATTATCATTGAATATGATTATGAATGATATACATTGTATATGTATGATATTTGGGAGGAGAAAGGGGATGTACTCCGTTTTTTAGGAGAAGAAAGGGGATGGTCTCCATTAAACTAAGTTGGCCTGTGTGTTCAGGGTGAAAGTCCAGAAAACCATTTGTATACATGGGTGCAGATTCCCGCGGACGAAATTTCCATAAAATGGCAAATAGAAGTTAATGTATTAGCCCCGTTTGGTGTAGCTGTTAAAACAACTTATAGATTATAGCTTAACAGATTATAGATTATGACTTTAATCAGAAGTTGTTAATCTGTTTGGTGTAGCTGTTGGATTATAGATTTAAGTTGTTGAGTAGTGTTTGTTAAATAAGCTGTGAAATAGCTTTTTCAATTAATTTTTATTTTTTGTTTGTCTACATTTCTCATAAAAAATAATAATAATAATCTATAGTCCATTTGAGTCTTTTTCTATTTTAAAAAAAATAAAAAATAAAAAAATTTAAGAGTATAACCATAAATTAACATGTCCACAGCAGAAGCTGATAATCAGAAGCAAGGGGTGAGCAGCTTCTCAAAATCAGCTTTTTTGAGTTAAAATAAGCTATTAGAATCAGAAGCTGTTTGAAATAAGTTTAACCAAACAGTCCAAAATAACTTTTTCAAAGCTAAAAGCCATAAGTTGGCTCTGAAAAGCTGAAACAAACACCCCCATTGTGTGATGATTTTAATTTGTTAGAAACCTGTAAGGTGTATCCTCTGTTGAGTAGATTAAATGTAGTGGATATATATATATATATATTGGACTAAAATGAATGGAATGAAATGTAAGTTTGGCATATTATAGTTTTGGGAGAAAGTTATAAAGATTTTGTTGGAGGACAATGAAAATGTGCATCATACTTATACCTCGTTAATTCTCATATACTGTGTTAGATTGTTTCTACTAGCTTTGGCTCACCCTACTTTGTGAAACCATTTTTAAGTACCGGTGACATGCTTCCTCCAAGGACGTAGCTTGGGAAGACCTAGGAGCTGGATGCTCTATTTTGTTGTTTTGTACTTAATGTTTATTCAAGCCAAGGCTTTATATGTACAAAGTTTATGACACTCTCTTTTGTTGTAACCAAGAAATGACTTGGAAAGGTGTAAGCTCGTAGGGCATTTATTTTTGTTGATTATTAACTGATAGTACATGCTATAGATTCAAGATGAACATTAATGAATGTATACTACATGTGTTATCTTTGGTAGTACGAACTCTGACAAATGAAAGCATATTATTTCTATTGACATTCTATTTTAAAGGTTGGATTTATTGTAATAATTTGGGGGCGTTACATTATCAAAAGCTTACATGTTACACTATAGTACAAGTGCATCAAATCAAGGCATCTACCATTACAAACATGTGTTCTATTGTAGAACTCAAACCAAAATATCTATATATCTGATTCTTCAAACCATACTATGTGCCCTTTCTTCCTTCCTTCTTAAAATGTCTATATGAATGTATATGTATAGATATCAACATATTCTTATATATGTCTAATTTAAATTGAGAGAGAGAATAACGGTCGTTAAGTAAAATTTAAAGGATTCATGAATCACACATTTGGGCAAAAACAAATCAAGATTAGGGCAAACTAACAGCAAACAAAACAATTAATTCTGACAACAACAACAAAACAGAATTAGGGAGTTGATTAACAATAAATTAGGGCTTTCAAAAAACAAATTTCAAATTAGGGTTCTATTTTTCAAATTAGAGCTTCAAATTATATTCAAACTAGAACTTGAAATTAGGGTTTCAGATTAGGTTTTTCAACAAACTTAAAAGGAAGATTTCGAAATTACCTTATATGATATCAACAGTGCAATCATCATCGTCGGAGATGGAGAAAGGTGAGGCCGTCGCCTTCTAAGAGAAGCGAAATTGAGATTGAGAGTGCGAGAGAGGGTGAGACACTGAGAGAGAGAGAGAGAAACAAAAAAAAAATCAAAATTAGGGCAAACTAACAACAAACAGAACAATAAACTCTAATAACATAATTGATTAAAAAAATAGGGTTTTATTTTTCAAATTAGGGTTTCAAATTAGGGGATTTTCAAAAAAATATTCAAACTAGGACTTTGAAATTAGGGTTTCAGATTCAGGCTTTGAAACAAACATAAAAAGAAGATTTCAAAATTACCTTAGATGAGATCAACGGTGCGATCATTGTCGTCAGAGATGGAGAAAAGTGAGTTTGCAGTCTTTTGACAGAAGCGAAACCAGAGGCGAAATTGATATTGAGAGCAACAAAAAAAAAAAATCAATATTAGGGCACATTAACAGAAACAAAACAATCAAATCCAACAACAACAAAGTAGGGTTTTATTTTTCAAATTAGGGTATTGAAATTAGGGTTTGAGATCAACAAACTTAAAAAGAAGATTTCAAAATTACCTTAGATGAGATCAACAATATCGTCGTCGTTAGAGATGAAGAAAGGTGATAAACGAATCCGGAGAGACAAAGAGCAATCTAGAGAGAGAGAGAGAGTTTCTACCTTTCTTCTTTCTTTAACACATATATAAATATAAATATCCACCAACCTTCTTTTTCTTTTTAGAGCATCTCCAACGATTCACCAATTTTTTCACCAAATCTGAGTAAAAAAAAAGGCAATTTCCTCAATTTGATATGAGTAGCTCCAACCATTGCACTGTAGCGTGCATCAAAACACTGGGGTCGACCGGTCGGTCGACCGTTTAAGGTTTTGAATTTTTTTTCCCCCTCCCTTTCTATTTCCCATTTCTTTTTCCCTCCATTAAATATTTTCCATTTTTTGTTGCCTCCAATAATGATTTCCTTCCAAGAATTGATATAAACACATTATCCATGTACTATATACCAGACAAGAGGTACATTTATATCTGGAAGGGGACAGAATTGAAAGTACAGCATAATGAGTACCTCAAATTCTTACCTGTTCACTTTATTTTCATTATCTTCTTCTTCCTCATCCTCTGATAGTGAGTCTGATGATGACAAAATTGTCACACTTTTGGGGGTTTATGAGATAAATAATGCTAGTATGATTCAGATTCTGCGATCAACTGATCGATCAAAGAAAAAAAGTGGTTCTGTTGTAAGACATAAGTATATACGTCGCAATAGATGGAAGGGTCATGAGCGATTGTTCGCTGATTATTTTGCAGCAAATCCAGCTTATTCACCCACAACATTTTAGAGACGTTTTTTAATGCGTCGTCCTCTATATCTGCGAATTTTGAATGCTATTGAAGCACACGATCCATATTTTGTTCAAAAACAAGATGCAGATCATATTCTTGGATTGTCTCCCCTATAAAAGATGACTTCAACAATGAGAATATTGTCATATGGAGTGGCAGCAGATACAGTTGATGATTATATACGTATTGGGAAAAGCACTGTAATTCAAAGTTTGCAACACTTTTATTATTCAGTAATTGAAATCTTTGGACTAGAATACCTGAGATCTCCAACATCAACTGATATTGCTAGATTACTTGCTATTGGGGAGGTTCTTGGGTTTTCGGGTTTGTTGGGAAGTTTAGATTGCATACATTGAGAGTGGAAAAATTGTACAAAGGCATGGCAAGGTCAATACGTAGGCCATCAGAAAAGCCAACCATCATTCTTGAAGCAATAGCTTCTTATGACTTGTGGATTTGGCATTCATTTTTTGGAATGCTTGGATCACAAAATGACTTGAATGTGTTGGATCAATCGCCCTTGTTTTCTGATCTTGCCCAAGGTAAAGCTCCCCCTGTCTAGTACATTATTAATGGACACACTTATAACATGGGTTATTACCTTGCTAATGGTATATACCCTCAGTGGGCAACACTAGTTCAAACAATCTCTTCTCTCCAAGGAGCAAAGAAGCAACATTTTGCAATGATGCAAGAGTCAGCAATGAAAGAAGTAGAGCGGGTATTTGGAGTGCTCCAATCCTGATTTGCAATTATAGGTGGTGCCGTACGTTTTTGGGTTCCGAAAATGCTTGGGAACATAATGAAAAGTTGTGTTATATTACATAATATGATTATCGAAGATGAGAGATATGAGCATTTTGATTTTGATTATGATACTTCATCAACTAACTCACCAGTAGAACTTTCCTGAAGTACTAACAATGACTTCCAATCATTTCTCTCTCGTCATTTAGGTATTAGAGATAAAAATACACATCATGCCCTCCGCAATAATTTAATAGAACATATGTGGCATCTTCACGGTGAAAACTAAATTCACCACGTGGACGCGAACATGTACTTTTGGTTATTTTTTGGAATGAGAGGTCATTACGCAAGGAAAGCTGTCAGTGTTTGTTTGTTGTTAGTGCTCTTCATAATTTTGTCAATTCTTAAAGTTGATTATCCAAGTACTTGACAAGTTCTGTTCTGATGTTGTGTTCTCATAATCCAATCCATAAATTTGACACTTCATAAATGTTGTGTGCTGATTATCCAATTCATAATTTACTGATGTTGTGTTCTTTTATATATCCACATATATTAAATTACAAAAGAATTTCAGTTTTGATTACCATTTCTTAATCCGTTAGAAAAAAAATTACCAAAGAATTTGCAAATATATATTCAAAAGAATTACAAAATAATAAATGTATTATTCATTTATTGAATACCTCATGAAAATTAAATACCTCATTAATTTGACAATTCAATACCTCAATACAATCCAAAGTTGACAATTCAATGTACAATCGAAATTTGACAATTCAGTACCAAAGTGGCATACGAGTTATAGGTTTGGTGAATGCCTCATGACACACACCACCTTCCAACTGCTTCATTTAAGCAATTTACATACCTTATTACTTTCCTCCACCACCTAACTCATTTATTGACCCTCTATATACACTCAATATTGGAGAGAAATGACTATAAAAAATTTGCTCCACAAACCGCAAGCCAAAGCAGCAGCAACCAAGATCAGTAAGCCAAATTCTACTTCCAAAACACTCTATATTCACTTTATATCCACTCAATATTGGAAGTGTGCATTGAAATAATTAGCAAGGCAGAGCAACTGAAACAGTAAGCCAAAGAGCAGCACAAACCGAATACAAATACAAAGTGTAATCCGCAATAGGTGGGTCAACCGGTGGCTTGACCAGCTGATCTTCTGGCCCTTTTTTTTTTTCTTCCAGTGTGCAGTTCCTTATCTGTTGCACTTTTGCACATCACACTTCACACTATTTGAGCTCCTCACATTGAATTTATTAACTTCTATAATTCACCATTGATATTTAACACATTTCCAATAAATTTGAATAGATATTCACATCATGCCTAGAACAAAAAGAGCAAAACCAGAACATGATGAAAGCTCAAACCCTCTACTACGCCAACAATAACAACAATAACCTCAAATTGAGGCTTATCCTACTAATGATTTTCTCAGTTACAGTCGTGAACATATCTTTCAAAGCTTCTCTAGCCGACCTATTGTAACCGTGAAAAGGGTTAATCTTCCACGTCAACATGATCCACTGTTAGTTAGCAAACTTGAGGTAATGGGGTGGGTAAATTTAATTAATTTACCACAAAAGGTATATCCACGTCTTGTGTCTTTATTTTATGTTCACTTGAGAGGTACTAATAAAGAAGATGAAAACTTTACTCTTCTATCTTATGTGAAGAGTAATGGTATTCAGCTTGATATCTCCACTTTATCACGAATTATTAAAGTTGAGGAAGGAGATATGCATATCCATTTCAAAGTGAGTCTGACCTACTTGACATTATTGGTAATATCAGTGAAGTATATACTACTTTGTGAGAATAGATTTATCGGGACTAATTTACAAGCAAAACATCTGAAACCCCACCTTCGGATTTTCCATCGGTGGATAGTAGAAAATGTCACTCCAAAAAGAGGACATTTTGATGTTGTCACATATTTTAATGCTTATTTGTTATACTGTTTTGAAGTTGGCCAGAAATTGGATTTGTGCTACATAATAATGAAAGAAATGATGGCAGCAAATGTTGGTCAATTCATTGGCTGGTCACTACCTTTTGGGGCTCTGCTCACTAAAATTTTCAAACATTTTAAGATCTACCTTGTAGGTGATGCAGAGATTAAAATCTCTTCACCCATTTCGGAGTACACACTGACCCGTGTTGGTGGAGCTGACAATTTAATGGAAAGTCTTAATGCAGATGTCCCACCAGATGATGCTCCGGAAGACCCTCACGACAATGCGATGCCATCAACTGAACAATTCAGTATTGGACTGATTTTTTGGCCATGGAAGAAGAACGGCATAATCAGCGCGTGCAGTGGGAACAACAAATGGCAAATCAGGTTAATGCATTGGGTACTCAGTTCGATGCATTTGCCACAGCTCATAACTCATTAATTCAACAACTTGGTGAGTTCCGTTTGGACAGTGAAAGATGTCATCAAGTGGCAAGCAATCGCATAGATCAAATTGAGCATCGCGTAAATGACATCTACCAGCACTACTTCCCTCCACCACCACTGGACAATGACTTTTGATTTGTTTGGATGAGAGATTGGATGAGAAGAAAAGTTCTGTGGCTTTTGTTTGTTCCCAGAATGTACTATTACATGAAGTATTTTCATTGTTTTCTTTTTTTGGAACAACTTTTTATATTTTGTTAGGACATTTTGCTTTATGAATGTAATGGATCTCCCTTTTAGAACATATTGGACAATTTTATTTGTTGGTAGTAATGTAAACATGAGTATTTTAAAAATATTTGTGAGCATGTTTTAAAAAAAAATAAAGTATACAAACAAAATTGATAGATATTTGAACTGTGAATAGCACTTTTAACAAATTTGTTCATGTAATATTTAAATTTGGCAATCTCTGTACAATAAATTTATTTTGTGACCATGTTTGGTGTGTTGCTATCACTTTTATTTTCAAAGTTACTTTAGAGTGAGTGTGTTTGTATTAAGATTTTAAGTTTTTAAATAATAAAATCAATATAAATAATTCCAATACAACCCACCATCAACATGAACTGTTACTGTTTGTAAATAATAAAATCAATACAACCCACTATGAACATATATATAATTCCAATACAGAAATAAATTAAAATAGAATAAAATGCAATACAAAAATAGATCAAAATGCAATAAATTGTTGATCGAAATATGTAATGCAATATAGAAACAGTCAAGGAAATTAATTTGTTGATCGAAATAAGATTTGTTGTTGAAGTTCTTCATAGTACGTCCTTTGCATAGGATTTAAATTTGTCATGTCTATTGACATTATTCTATGATCTTCATTTCGTTGTCTCTTTCATTCATCATAGATAAGATTTTAAGTTGTTCCTCCCTATCCTCGGCCCCTCTTCGACGCTCTGCAGCCTTTTGTTCACGGTCAATTGCCTTTTGTTCATCTCGTTCAACAGTTCTAGCGGAGATAGATGATAATACTTCAACAATTTTAGATTGGTTGGCAGCCATTTCATCAAATCTAACATCGTGAGTTGTTTGATTCTTTAACTTCTTTTTCGCGGACTTAGTACCAATTGGTCGTGTTGATGTATTAGTTGGTTGTTGGTCCCTGCAATATTGTAGTTGGGTTGAAAAGCCTCATCTTCAGTTGGTGGATTCAAACCTTGATATGCATGTTGTGTGGTTTTTTTTGGTTATGTTCTAAATTCATTCCGCTTACAACTTCGGCTCAAAATATCCCAACTTCTATCAAATGTGAAGCGCTTTTTCTGTATTGTATGATACATCTGCGTCGCTTCAGTGATCTACAAAACGAAAATTAAAAACATATCGATAACAAGTATACATTACAAAAGAAAATTGATATTTAATAATAGAAATAAAAATTACCATGTCTGCCTCAGTTGTTCCACGTTGTTGCCTCAATTGAATTTGCCCAAGAAAATCACAGAATTTATTAATTGCCTTTTGCATGATAGACCAACGGTGAGACAAAGAAATACGGTTTCGATTTGATTCACCGCTCAATTGTGAATTAAAATAAATGAGTACTCATTCCCAAAATATTGCCATGGTCTGACTATTACCAGTAATGAGATCTTAAAAGACTGCCAACCAAGATCTACATAAGGTTTCATCTTCTATAATTATGAACGTTTTACCACGAGAAACACGAGAAGTTTCCGAAATAAAATTAATTTCAATGTTGTGCTCTGAAGTTTGTGATTCCTTAAACATTTCAAAATCTTCCATAGTTTGAAGAAAATTCAGTAGGATACAACATCCAACTTAGACAGAGAAATATATTCTAATGATATACACTGACGCTGAAAAACAGATAAAATACACTGAAGCTCACAAAGAAAATAGAAATTGTAATGATATTGTCAAACTGAAGCTCACAAAGAAATAAAAATTCTAATGATATAGTGAAGTTCAAAGATTGGTATATGTTATAGATCACAGTAACATAAGTTTGTCAAATACTCTGTAACATCAACGGTAACCTATTAACGGTAACTTATTGGACTTACAGGTGCAGAACAGCTATATTTGATACAAATTTAATGGAAAGTCCATGCAACTTTTCCATATTGCATTTTGATAGAAATTTAAATCTATATCAACCTTGAATTTATTGTTGAGTGCCACAAAAACAACCTAATTGTGAAGCAGTTCGCAGGCCACTAAACACTGAAGCACTGCAGAACAACTATGCAATTTTTTGTATGTAAGGGACGACTTGTGGGATGACCTTTGGGACGACCGGCTGGACGTTCGTCCGGTTGTCCAGTGGGGCCACCTCTAACGTAAACGCATAGTGTTTTGGTTAAATCTGCTCCAGCTTCTCATTTTAGTGAAAGTTTTGGCTCATTCTCAATTTGATATCTTCTTGGTGAAACCGTTGGGGACATAAAAGTGATATTTTTTCATCAAATTCAGATCTGGTGATGAATCTAATTCATCGTTGGAGATAGTCATTTATTTTTGCTTGTGCACGTGCATCCACCGACTTATACTGCCAATGAAATTCTTCTTTATTTCCAAATTTGACAGTCTTCATTTATTTCCAAATTTGTTAGTATTTTTTTTTTCTTTTTTTCAATTTGATAGTTTGGGATGTTCTAAATAAGTGTATTTTTTGATTTTTAATAAATAAAAAAAATGTAGAAAAATAGAGAGGAGAGGTTGATTGATGTGACTTAAAAAATTGCATTTATATAGTTTAATCCAAATAAAGCTTAAAGGTTGTGACTTCCTTTTTTTTTTTTTAACAAATTTTTATTTTTTAAAGAAACAAATTTCTTGTTTGGTATATGAGGTCTCCTTCATACTTACATCTCTCCATATTCCTTCATACTCTTCTTGTGAGCTCAAATTTAAGCTCACATCGATGATCTGAACCGTTTACTTTCTAAGTTTCGTAATAAAAGTCATCCATGCAAAGAATTAATTTTATCGAACATCTATAAACATAAAAACAAATCACATTTTGTTTTATAAAATGAATAGCAAATAAGATTGTAAAGTCAAACAATTCATTTTGTAAAACAAAGCGTTATTTGTTTATGTATTTATAGTTGTCAATAAATCTAATTTTTATATGAATAACTTTTGCTATGAAGCTTATGAAGTATACGATTTGGATCATCAAAGTGAGGGGTGGTTTGGGATGATCTAAATAAGTGCACTTTTTGACTTTTTATGAAATATGGGTTAGGCATGGGTTGGGTTTGAAGTGATGTGGTAGAGAGGTGATGTGACTTAAATAGGATAGTGACTTTTTGACTTTTTTAAACAAGGCCTGAGTCTGAATTGAGACCCACAAGAGAAGTATGAATGGATATGAAGTGTGAAGGGTTGTTTATCTCAAATAAATACTAACATAATAACCATGTTGTGCACATTTTTTAGGGGGTAAGAGTATCTTCAATGGCAAGTCATTGGAACTGCTATTGCCATAATTTGGCAGTAGTTGACAAAAAGCTTGCTCCAATGGCAAGTTATGGCAAATTTGACACAAGTTTTAGCAGCTGCCATAACTGCCAACTCACAACAAAAATTTCCCCCCCTTCCTCCCAGCAAAACATCCCTGCCTTCCTCACGCCCACCATTTTTGTAGAACGAAAGCTAGCTGACTGGACATCTCACACACACCAGTTTCTGTTCCAAAATAGCAAAAATGATAGCTCTCCATTGGAACACCATTGCTATAATTTGAGTCAAATGCTACTATTCATTGCCATAATTGGGCAATAGCAAAATGCTATTGTAACGCCCTCAAAATAATACTACAAATCCAACTCATAAGAGAAGTAATAATAGAATGATATGCTTTCATTCATCAGAGTTCGTACTTACAAAAGGTAACACATGCAATATATATTCATAAATGTACATCCTGAATCTATAGCATGTAATACCAGTTAATGATCAACAAAATAAATGTCCTACGGGCTTACATCTTTCCAAGACACTACTTGGTTACAACAAAAGAGAGAGTCATAAGCTCTGTACATATAAAGCCCTTGGCTTGAATAAATATTTAGCACAAAACAACAAAATAGAGCATCGAGCTTCTAGATCCTCCCAAGCTACGTCCTTGGAGGAAGCATGTCACCGGTACCTGAAAATAGTTTCCCAAAGTAGGGTGAGCCAAAGCCCAGTAGAAACAATCTAACATAGTATAGGATAATTAACAAGATATAAGTATGATGCACATTTTCATTGTCCTACAACAAAATCTTTATAACTTTCTCCAAAATCATGGTATGCCAAACTTACATTTCATTCCCTTCATTTTGGTTCAATAGATACATCCACTGCATTTAATCCACCCAACAGAGGATACACCTCACAAGTTTCCAACAAATTAAAATCAATCACACCATGAACTCACTTCTATTTGCCATTTTACAGAGGTTTCGTCTGTAGGAATCGGCACCCATGTATACAAATAGTTTTCAAGACTTTCAATCTGGACACACAGGCCAACTCAATTCAATGGAGTCCATCCCCTTTCTTCTCCTCAAAACATGGAGTACATCACATTTCTCGTCCCAAATATTATACATATACAATTTATGTCATTCATAATCATATTTAATGATAATGGATAAAGGATTAGTTTCAATTCGCCTAATCCGCATGCAATGTCTACAACAATCATGACTATCCTCCGCCAATAGCCCAAAACAGTTATCTCTAAACAGATATACAATCTCTATAACAGATAAATCCTTAAATTTCCATAGGTGAGTGATTGAGCAAATCCAACAGCACCATTCATGTACACAACCTCCCAATTTCACATTTTTCATACCAATTTCATTATTTGTACAAAACAATTATTCAAGATATTTTAGGGCAAGCTCCCCATTTTTCAAATATTAACCCAAGGGCCAAGATCATCTATTTTGACACAAAATAACTTTATATCTAAACCCCATAATCATTTCTATAACAACCATATAGAAACCCTTCTTTTCAAATTTGAACCCAAATCCTAAATTTGCTCAAAACATCCCCAAATCTTATTCATATAACAACCCATAATCAAGTTTAAACCCATATTAAGGTGTAGAGAGTCCCTACCTCAAATTTAGAAGACCAATGGAGCAAGAACAAAACTCTAATGGCGCCGAAATCAAACTTTAATCAGATAAAAAAAAAGCTCTCAAGATGCTCTGCCCTTTTTCCAAAGACACTAGGGCGGAGAGATTAACGGATCTAGGAGAAACAATAGAGAGATAGTGTATTTTAGAGAGAGAGAGAGTCTTCTTTGGGGTTTTTGAAAGAAAAGATCTGAAAAAGTGATGTAAAAAGTCATTTTCGCTATCTGATATATGCACAATCCGCTCGAGTGCAAAAGTTGACGTTCAAGTGTCAGACACAATAAATTGTTGCACTCGAGTGCAAAAAGTCCGGCTCGAGCGCAGAATACACATATCCAGTACCTTTGTAGATGACAAACAAACCGCTCGAGCTCAAAAAGGGTCGCTCGAGCATAGGAAACGCCACTCGAGCGTGTAAAACACCCCTCCAGTACTTTTGCAGACATGCAAAGTACTGAGAGTTTGAAAATCCCGTTCAAGTGCAAGATAGGCCGTTCGAGCGGAGGACCAAAATTCTGGACAACACAAGGTTTGAAAACCAAGCAACCAACATGTTCCAAACACACTTAACATGTCCAAATAACCAAATTTGAGGAGACATAAAGAGAAAAGGCAATGAACAACATTCAGAAACCATAAACCTGAGTCCGAACTACCACAAGTGTCAGGTCAAAATTGGAGTCGTTATAGCTATTATAGCATTTGCCATTGGATATGCTCTAAGTATCATGTTATGCACATATTTAAATAAAAATCAAAATTTAGTTTGATAATTAAATAACAATAATTTTTTAATGTAAAAATGATAATTAGGAAATTAAATAAATTATGACAATATTCATCCTAATTTTGATTTAGGTAGAATTTTATAAAGAGAAAAGAAAAGGAAAACAAAATTTTAAAAAATATAAAGTAAATTTAATGAAATGCTTATAGGGGAATATTTATCTTATAACTAAAAAGAAAAATGGTACAACTTTAATTTTCTGAGTCATAACTAAAAAAAAAAATCATAATTAAACACAACATAAATAAAAAACTCATGAATCATAATTAAAATAATATCATAACTAAAGAATAAAATGGCATAATTAAGGATGCATATAATATACCTTTTTTAAAAGAGTGTATATTAGAATCTTTCTACTTATAGTGGCAAACACATTTTTTTTTTTATTAGCAAATACAAATTAATCAAATTGACATTAGTACATGCTCATAGACCTCACTAGTGTGAGAAAATTAAAAAATACAAAAATTTGATTGATCTCATAGTACAAAAAATCTTCATAGTGCTCCTACTTAATGGGAAATCACAACCTATACTAAGTGGGTCATTCATTGTGGTTTTCTAATTATTTAACATAGATGAGTTATTGTAACTACCCCAACCTATGATTAGCCTTTAATCTATGATTAAATATGCCTAATAACTAATTAAGATAAAATTCTGAATTAATCGCATTATTTGTGTTCATATCTGTCTGTAATAGGAATATCTGTTTGTGTTTCTGCTTTGTTCTGCGAATTGAAGGCCTTATCGACAGCTGATTAAGAAATTGATTTGATTTATGTGTTATTTAGTATTTTTAGAATTTTATGGTGGGTTTAATTGAAATTTGATTCGGGACGAATTAATTAGGATAAAATAATCCCATTAGATTAGTGGTAAGCCTAGTTAATTAAACTCCCTAATCAAGCCTATATAAGGCTTATACACCACTTTAGAGTCACCTCATCTTCATCAATTTGAGCCTAAAAAACATGAGTGAGAGAGAGAGAGAGACCAAAAAATTACATCTAAGTGTGAGAATTGGAGGAGAAAGTAAAAAGTTGACTTGTGAACTCAAAACATCTGCACATCTAAGCCATAATTGAGCACCTAAGGTAAGAAATCAAGCTTTTAGTTGTGTAATTGGGGTACTTGACACATATATTCAATAGAATTAAGTGAATTGAAGCAAGAATTAAGCTTGGTGGAGTAGACAAGAAGAGTATACATACATGCATGTGCATTGCATTGCAATCAGAGCATGTTGTTTAAGAAATTGTTCCATGTATGTTCATATTTTGGTTTTAGTTTAAGAATTCAACATGTTTTTGTACCAATACCTCTATTCATCATGTTTTGGAAAGTTAAAGCTCATATCATTGCATACAAACCATGATCTTGAAGTTTCAAGTTGAATTTGGAACAACTGACTTACTCTTGGGCCTTGATTTTGTAAAATGATCATTAATTCTTTATGTGTTACAAGTTTAGACATGTTTTTCTCAAGTTTTGGAAGCCCAAAGGTTGTGTTTTAAGGCTTTGAATTCGAGTTTGGACTTGGAAGTGCAATCTAGAAATTCCAAAATTCGCAACATTCGCTCGAGCAGTGGAGTCTGCGCTTGCGCGGATAATGAGAGCTCCCAGAAGTTTTATAGACTTTTGTAGACCGCTCAAGCGACTAAAGTTGCGCTCGAGCGAAAACCCTTTTTTTACTCAGTCTTGCACTCGAGCGACGGTCAAGCGGAAAAATCAAGCAACAAGTACTTTTGTAAACTTTATAGACAGCTCAAGCAGCAAAAGTTGCGCTCGAGCAAACGACCCTATTTTTGAAAATTTGACTAAATGTTCTAAAATGCATTTTAGCATTCTCATCGCATCTTAGGCATTCCTAAGCCCTAATTAAGACATAGTAATAAGGATAAAGATTGGAAACACACCAAAATAGAAATGAAATGAGTTATGTACATTCTGAGCGTATGTTTCTGTCATGACCGGAACCCGCCCCTATGGATTAAGGTCATAACCGGCCAATAATCAAGGGATTACCTACAGCCTCAAACTTAATAAAACATATCTTATTAGAGTTGAGGGGCCAAAACGAAAGCAAACATACGAATTGTCCATAGAGTTGTGCTTACATGGTATAGCAAAATCATTCCAAAATTATTTCATAATAACTCACACATACTTATAGAGTGAATCTATATTTAGGAACTTTCAATTATGCAGTCAGCCAAACAAAACTTATAGACAAAGGTAATCCTACGTTTTCGTCAACATAGCAAAAATATAACAAAAGAACAAAAGGGCAAAAACAAGTCTCGTGTGTGAGACGTATGGGCTGACTCCTCAAAACTTTGACTGTTTCTCACATACTTCACTGAGGCTGGGTTTAAACATCTCTTGGCTCACCTACAGACACATGAATAAGAATGAGCAAAAGCCCAGTGAATAATATCAATAAAGGAGATACATGAACGGAATTTGAAACAAATACATCAGATGGCCTTGGGCCCAATTCATGTTTCTATCTAGTGTATCAAGTGACCACAGATCCAGACGTATCAAATGGCCTCAGGCTCGATTCATTCCTATCTGATAGCCTTTGGCCCAATCATTCATGTCTGATGGCCTTTGGCCCAATCATTCATATCAAACGGCGTTCGGCCCAATCATTCATATCAAACGGATATTTGTCCATAATTCAAATTAACAAACTTATGAAACTCAAATAGGAGTAAGCGATTGGACAAATAGCATACTTCAAAATATCTTTATTAAGATATTACTCACAGTGTTCTGCTGATGGATTCGTCCTTGTGCTCGACCCTACATAATACATAACACATATCGGGTCATAAACGATTCAATCCATTCTTAACTCATACATTCCTCTTAGGCTTCTTTCTTATCTTCTTAGTCCATTTACAAGGCTCAATGTATGCCTAAAAGTGCTTAGAAGTGAAAGAGAATGGAAACAAAACATAAATTTATCTTTACAAAATTTCTAAAACAGGGCTCCCCGCTCGAGCGCGGTTTCTAACGCTCGAGTGGACCCATCTGGTCTGCAAAAGTACTGGTTGCCTCATTTTTGCGCTCGAGCGTGACTTTGGACGCTCAAGCTAAGAGTCGAAACATGTGACTGACGCTCGAGCGTGACTCTCCCCACTTGAGCGGACATCAATGCCTACAAAAGTTCTGGGAACTAACATTTCATGCTCGAGCGGTGTTCTCCCCTGCTCGAGCGGACATGCCAAATTTTGGAATTTCCAGCAACCAGTTTAAGCTTCAAACTTGTATTCAAATTGACATAGCTTGCATTTTATGACCCATAACTCTCATATACATCTACTAACATGATACAAACACCAATTCACTACATTATGAAGCTCAAATCCTATGAATCAATTACATGCATACCCAAATTATACCAAACTTACTTCCAACACATTAAAATCATGCATTCAAAACTCATACCTCTATGAATTGTACTTGCATGTGGAATATAATCTCCATTCTCAACTTAAATGATGAAGAGATGATCAAAAGCATGCACTTCAATCAAATTTCGACATGGATCATATACTTCATGCTCAAATATACAAATTCATGGCAATTTCTTGCATGCATGCTTATAATGATTTCATAATCATCAAATTCAACTCATTTTATGTTCTTGATCACCATCTAACTTTGAGTCCACAAAATCACAAACTCAAACTCATGAATTTACTCACCTAGGGGCTCCAATCTTCACAAATGTAGTCAAATCTTGAGAGTAGCTTCCAAATTCATAAACTTTGGACCAAAATACCCAATTCTTCCTCTTCCTCTCTCTAGAACCGGCCCTCTCTCTCTCTCTAGAGTGTGATTTTCATATTTGAGCTCAAAAGAATGAGGTTAAGTGTAATAGGGCCCCTTATATAAGCTTTCTTAATCAAACTTGATTAGGATTAAGTAATGGTGCTTAATTCAATCAGTTTAAACTAATTAATTCATTCCGAATCAGTTTTCAATTAAATTTCACCATGGGCACTAAAAATTACGCTAATCACAATAGCGTAATCAATTTCAGTTTCTGACGCCTCTAAGGCCTTTAATTTAAATCTTAAAGCAGAAAATCAAACAGATTTTTCTACGGTGAACAGATAGAAATACAAAAACACATATAATCACATAATTATCACATAAGACCATACCAAACATATAATCATAATCATAATCAAGATCAATTAGCATAATACGAAACAGGGTTATCACGTTTCAGTATGTATCTGTTATGTGTATATATAGGTTACGCGTTATAAGATATCTGATCAGTCTACCATATCTGTCTGCTTTTGAGCCAACTGTAAGTAATACCTTAGTAAAGTTATGTTCAACTTAATTTATTTTCTATATAATGAAATAAGATCCGTTTTCTAAAATGCTATGTTCTGTACAATGAATGATTGTCCAATTTTTGAAATGTAATTGTGGCATCCTTAGCATTATATGATGTCTATTAGCTGTTACCCGGTATCGGAGGTTCCATTATGGAACTTAGTATGTTTGAAATCTGTTACCCATGCCGGATGCTCCATCATGGAGCTCAGCATATCTGTTATCTATTACCCGGATCCGGAGGTTCCTTTATGGAACTAGTTACTCGTAAGCATTATCTGCTCTGTATCTATTTTGTATCTATTCTGTTAGCGCTAATGGATGTACCACATATAATTAAGCAAGAGACTCTGATTTCTGTATGTGATTTGAACAAGAATATGAAAATGAATCTGGTTCTACTTCTGAAATAAAAATGAACTCTGATTTCTGAATCTGTTATGAACATCATTTATTTAAATCCTTTTACTCTGTTATTATTCACTAGGCTCCAGCTCACTGTATTATTTATGTATGTAGGTAAGCCCATAATTAATGGCTTGGAGTTCTGTTTTGTCAGCCAGCCACAGTGCCTTCTGAGGAGGTTCCCGTTGCAGTGGTCGGTCATATTTTGTAAACCATATTGAAGAACTTTTGTATTTCTTTTGTTAAGTTCAAACAAACCTTTTGGTTGTCTGTATGCACAAATGTTGATGTGGGTGTAATCCTATATAAATATAAGTTTTATGTATGTTCCATATATGTCTGCACAGCTTAATGGACTATATATATTTTATATATATCTGCTTTCGCAGCCCCTTATCATATGTTAATCTGTTTAGAGGCCTTTGATAATCCCAAGATTACTGGCCAGTTACGGCGCTGAACCTGTAGAGGCGGGTTAGGTCGTAACAGTTATTATGTTTCACTCATAAGATTTTCCTGTTACATCATTGGTTTGGATTACCATAAAAATGAAATTAGTTTTGTTATTGGTGGTGGCCTAGCCCAACAGCATTGGTAGATCTCACGTCAATGATTGTATTCATTGGGTTTGGGAGGTTTGAAGAGTAGATTATTCTTTTGACTGCCTATTTTTTTTTAAGATAGACATAATTTAAATTGACAATTATTGATGTCTGACTAGGTTAATTTTTTTTTACAATAATGATCTACTCAAGGAACCAAACAAACTCAATGGCTTAGGTCATTGATGTAGCACTCGGCGTGGGGTCCACAAGCCCAACAACACCAAAACTAATATCCATGTAAACAATGCAACATGTTATTTTGGGAGTACCCAATAATCACTTTCAGATTACCTTCTGACATTACCTATGCGGTGCTCCTAACAAATGAAATTTCGCAACACACATAAGTCATCATTTGTCTTCTAACTAGCTAGCTAACTACTCTTTAAAAAATAAAAATAAAAACTAGCTAGCTAATAAGGTGGGTCAATATTATTCTCTTGTAATTTTTTTTTCTAGGTGTCAGCCGATAAGAGATTATTTATAAATATGAGAAGAATTAGATCAAATACAACTCCAATAATACAATTCTAGAAGCCGAAAACCAACACAAGAAATAGTCACAATTAGAATAGATAAACAACTTAATACAATGAAAAACTCTCATAATGGGTGAAAAATCACTTTATTTGGTTTCAATTTTCTGGATTCACTTTTTAGAAAATTAAAATTTTTTATGTTCCGTTTTTTTTTTTCACTAAATTTTTTAATATTTTAAGTAAATTTTTAAAAAAATTTAGATAGACCTAACGTAAATACACTTAAAAAGTATAATATTTGTGAATTTTTTTTAAAAAAAAAAATTCACAAATACCAAATATATATATATATATATAAATTCAATATATTTTAGTATTCTTGTGTATTTTTATTGATTTTTTAAAATATTTGTTTACAAATATTTTACTGTTATTGTTGAATTATTATCTCTGCTTAACCTTCTCATTTGATTTTCTTTTATTAAATTCCAGTTTCCTCATTATTGCTTAACTTATCTCTTGTTTTCCACTTGGTCAGTAGCTACCCACCTTTCGTCCCAATCTAGAGTAAGTCCTTAGGATTAGGCAGTTGTAGGATCTAGGGGTTCCCAAAAAGGGTATGAGTGAACACACCGTATGAGGAAACATGATAAGTTATAATTGAATTTTGGAATTGGATTTAATTTTATGAAATCATGATGAGTCGATTATTCAGAAGTAATTCTTCAGTTAGCTCCAGATCTATAACTCTTGCTCCTATACCTAGTTCAGAGTTGGTATTAAATGAAGAAGAACATGAATATCAAGATGTTAAAATTGATTTAGGTTGGAATATCCCTAAAGTAAAAACTAAAGAAATTTATAAAACTAGTTTTTTACAGTCTACTTTTAACGTTGATTTACAAGTCAAAATTGTTGAACAAGTTTATGCTTTAAGTAAACCACGAGAAACCTGTCAATTATTAACTAAAGATGCTTTCCGAAAACATCTCAAAGCTGGTCATAATTTTATTCATTTAGGATTAATCCAAGTAGGAATAAATCCACTAACTCAACAAGGTAAAAATACTTCTGTTTTATTATGTTTAAGAGATGCCCGATTTATTAATTATAATGCAAGTGTAATGGGTATGATGGAATCCAGCCTCCATAAAGGTTCTGTCCATTTTAATTGTTTTCCTGATTTTACATTAAGTTTACCTGATCCTCACATATTAAAAGCTTTAACATTGAATATTCAACTATTTGGAGAATTTATTAATATGTTAGAAAGTGTACATAACATTGCTTTAATTTACAGAATCTATTATAAATGTATTAAAACGAATTTAAATGTTCAAGCTTTAACCAAAAGTCCAAAGGATAAAACTTTATTAATTCACGGTAGTACCACTGCAACCAATATTACTGTTCCAAAAATGATTCAATGGAAAGATATCAATCTTCCTGATGATTGGGTTACTGTCAATGAAAATTATTCCCAAAATCAACAATCCTTTGATAGTCAAGATATTCAACATATTCAATAATTTACTGATGGATCTATCCATATTAGAATTAATAGAACTTACATTCAATCTACTAGACGTAGTACATCTAGTTTACCTCCAGAAACTGATGAAGATGAAATTTTTAATACCCCGTTATTCACTAGAAAAGACAAAAAACTTCACCTTAATGAATCCACCTCCCAATCTCATCATAGTAAAATGAAAGGAATAGATAATTCCTCTATCTCTCAAATTAGTAAACCCGTTTACTCTACCCACACACATCTTCAAGAAGAAGATACTATTTCTCAAGATTCACCTACTCAAACAGATTTCGAAGTTGCTCCTCCTATTAATCCACAATTATTAACTATTAGTAAACCTTTTACTCCAGATCTTAATAGGCTTCATGCTGAATTTAAATCTAATGCAAATAAGTTGAAACGACAAAATTACAGAAATACTTATGATACAACACAACAATCTAAAATTACCAAAATCTGGTATAAATTTATGATAGAACATAATATTGAAATTAAATTCTTTGATTATTTAGAAAATTACTACCAAAACATAAATGTAATTACAAAAACCAAATGGAAAACTTCTTCCAATACTGTTGTCTCCGCTAGTCATCCTCCTTTAGAGAAAATACTTATTGAACATAAATGCTCTGTTGTCCCAGCTTCTCCATTCAAACTCCCTGGTGATGAATCATCTGAAGTTAAAAAAGTAATTGAACAAAATAACTATACAAATCAATGTTTAAAAACTATTGGCAAACAACTTGATAAGATTGAAACTTCTTTTGACGAATATTCAGCTAGTCCTACTTCTGTTAGTAAACCTTTAGATAAACCTCTTATTAATCTTCCTAGTAATAGAAAACGATTAAGTTTAAATACTTAGGACCATACCACTGTTGATGCTATTGAAAAAATATTTAATCAATTATCTACATCCACTAGTAAAGACACATCTACCTCTAACATTAAAGGAATTACTGTCTTAACACAACAACATCCATTAGAATTTCCTATTCAGTCTGGCACATCTAGTGATAATGAGATTAATCATCTAGAACAACAATTTCAATCTTTTCATCTTAATAAAATCACCTATTCTAAAGCTATAAAAGTTAACCCTACCACTCTCACCAAAAATTGGTATACTAAACCTACACCTCCTGATCTCCAATTTGAAGAAACAAATATTAGTAATCAATTTTCTGTTTCGGCTAAAAAATTATATGAATGGAATATTGATGGTCTTAGTGAACACCAAATCCTCCTAAAACTCAATCATTTGTCTATAGTCTCTAATAGTTATCTTAATAATTATCCTGATTATGCTCAACCAGAAATCGTCCTCTTAATCACTACTAGATTTACTGGAACCCTCAAAGCTTGGTGGGATAAATATCTCACTTCTGATCAACGAGAATCCATCCAATATGCTGTTCAAATGAACGATGAAGGTTTTCCCATTTTTGATGAAGAAATAGGTTCCACTATACCTGATGGTATTAATACTTTAATATATACCATAGTCAAACATTTTATTAGAACACCTACTAATATTCATTCTCGTATTCATGATCAATTAAGCAATTTAACCTGCCCTACTTTAAGTGATTTTCGATGGTATAAAGATGTTTTTACTTCTAGAGTAATGTTTAGAGATGATTGTACTAAGTCATTTTGGAAAGAAAAATTTATTAATGGATTACCCAGCCTTTTTGCCAATAAAATTAGAGATGTTCTTAGTCAACCCTCTAGGATTATTGAATATGACAACTTAACCTATGGTGATATTATTAGCACTATTCAAAAAGAAGGCCTAAAAATGTGTATTGATCTAAAACTTAGTCAAAAAGCTGCTAAAGATAAACACAAAGCCAAAGATGATTTAGGAAATTTCTGTGAACAATATGGTTTACTTCCCGTGGCTCTTTCACGAAGAAAACTTAGTAAAAATCAAAATAAAAAATCTTCCTACAAATATTCCCATAAGGGAAAAAAGAAATATTACCCTTCTAAATCAACAGATAAATATTATACTAACTCCAAAAAGAAATATTCTAAAAAATCTAAAAAATGGTCAAAACCCACTCCTGATGTTACTTGTTACAACTGTGGTAAAAAGGGTCATTATTCTAATAAATGTAAGGTTAAAGACAAACTTAATCAATTACAAATTACTGAGGAAAATCAACAACAAATATTTGATATATTTAAATTAAATATTTCTCTGAATCAATCCCCTAACCAATCTAATACCTCATCTGACAATGATATTACCTCTAGTAGCACTTCTACTTATTATTCTCCTACTGATAATACAGATAATGATATTGAATCAGGATGTAATGATACTTGCTGTAAAACAATTAATGTCCTAAGTAAATCTCAACAAGAAGAAACTGCTCTCATTGAATTAATTGCTAAATCAGAAAACCCTGACTTAAAAAGGCAATATACCAATAAATTAAAATCTTTATTAACAAATAAAGATAAAAAGCCTAAACATGATAAACCAATTATTAGTTTAAACAAAAGTTTGGATCGGTTCAAAAAAGAAAAATATAAAGAAATTACTTTACAAGACTTACAAAATGAGATTAATCAAATCAAATTCACCATCCAAGAATTAAAAACTAAAGATAAAACTTTGGAAGACGAAATTGCCATATTAAAAATCAATAAAAGCCTTGATGATTTTCAACAATCAAATAACCCTGGTTCTGAACATGAGGATGGATCTGAAACTGATCCTAATAAAGTCCTCTTTGATAATCGAACCACTACACACAATAGTGATCAGGATAGTAAATGTTTAAATATAATTCATCAAATTAATATTCAAAAATGGCAATCAAAAATCAAATTAGTTATTAATGATTTTGAAAATGAAGTTATTGCATTAATCGATACTGGTGCAGATTTAAATTGTATTCAAGAATGATTAATTCCAACCAAATATTACCACAAAACTACTGAACAATTAAGTTTTGCCAATGGAAATCAAATGCATATCAAATATAAATTACCCAAAGTACATATTTGTCAAGATAATGTTTATTTTAAAACATCCTTTGTTTTAGTTAGAAATGTAACTGATAAAGTTATTTTAGGTACCCCTTTTATTTTCCTATTATATCCCTTTACTACAACTAATCAAGGAATCACTACACAAGCTTTTGGTCATACAATTACATTTAAATTTTTGTCACCTCCTGAGGTCAAAGAATTACATCAACTAAAAGATTATTCTATTTCTCAAACAATCAATCGATTAACTAAACACCTTAAATTTCTTAAAGAAGAAGTAAACTATAAGAGAATTGAAACTCAATTAATTAATCCTCTTTTAATCTCTAAAATTGATCATTTTAAAACTCAATTAGAAAATACTGTTTGTTCTACTTTACGCAGTGCTTTTTGGCATAGGAAAAAACATGTAGTTACACTCCCATATATTAAAAATTTTAATGAAAAACAAATACCTACTAAATCTAGACCTATTTAAATGAACCATGAGTTAGTCGAAATGTGCAAACAAGAAATTAATGAACCATAAAACAATAAAATTATCAGTCATAGTAAGTCACCTTGGTCTTGCCCTGCTTTTTATGTTAACAAAAATGTTGAACTAGAAAGAGGAGTCTCTCATCTTATCATTAATTATAAACCATTAAATAAAGTTTTAGAATGGATTCGTTATCCCATCCCTAATAAAAAAGATTTAATTAAACGACTTAGTCAAGCCGTCATTTTTAGTAAATTTGATTTAAAAAGTGAATTTTGGTAAATCCAAATTCATACTAATAATCGTTATAAAACTGTTTTTACTACTCCTTTTAGCCATTACGAATGGAATGTTATGCCCTTTGGATTAAAACATGATCCTAGTGAATTTCAAAATATTATGAATGAAATTTTCAATCCTTTTAGTCATTTTTCTATTGTCTACATAGATGATATCCTTATTTTCTCAAAATCTATATATGAACATTGGAAACATCTTAATGCTTTTTTTCACCTCATTAAATACAATGGCCTCGTTATCTCTGCCCCTAAGATTAAACTTTTCCAAACTAAAGTCCACTTTTTAGGGTATGATATTTATCATGGTACAATTCTTCCCATTAGTCGGTCTATTGAATTTGCCTCTAAATTTCCTCATGAAATCTTAGATAAAAATCAGTTACAACGCTTTTTAGGTTCCTTAAACTATATTGCTGAATTCTACAAAGACCTTCGCAAAACTTGTCAACCCCTCTTTGATCGGCTAAAAGATAATCCTCCTCCTTAGTCTTCTCTCCATACTTCTATAGTTCGACAAGTCAAAAAATATGTCAAGACTTTGCCTTGTCTTGGTATTCCTGCTGAACAATCCTTCAAAATTATTCAAACTGATGCTTCTGATATTGGTTATGGTGGTATCCTGCTTCAGAAACTCACCCATCAGTCATCTGAACAAATTGTTCATTTCCATTCTGGTGTCTGGAATAAAGCACAGAAAAATTATAGTACTATTAAATAAGAAATTTTATCTACTGTTTTATGTATTAGTAAATTTCAAGATGATATCTTAAATCAAAAAATTTTACTTCATGTTGATTGCAAATCTGCTAAATATGTTTTAGAAAAAGATGTTCAAAATCTTGCTAGTAAGCAAATTTTTGCCCGTTGGCAATCTATTTTAAATATTTTTGATTTTGATATTGAATATATACCTGGTAGTCAAAATTATATTCCTGACTTTCTTACCCGAAAATTTTTACAAGGGGGATAGAGGATGGCAACTCCTTTTATTTCCTACCATAAATCACATGTCACCCATTATCGATTACTCATTCACCAAACTGCTCACCATATTGCTTGCCTCAAGTTAGCCAAAAAATCCACTAAATGTGCTCAATTTATTCGTTTTCATACAATTCATAGTCTCTGTCATTCACTTGCTCACTACATTAACTGTGTTGATTATCATTTAAGCAAGCTCGATATCCTCATTGGATGCTAATTTTAGTCTACCTATTTTATTCACAGATGTCTGCCTGAAGACTCTTGAGACCTTCTAGCAAGGCTCTTGTTCCTTCTAGTCAACCAGTTCCTCCTTTGGACCTAGTCACCAGATACCATCCTGCTGAACTAGTCAACCGTTACCAAGTCCTTGGTAATATTCCTAAACCTAGTTATACCTCTGCATTAGCCACTGATCCATTTGCGTCTTCATCTCAGTTAGTTACGCCTTACCCTCCTAACCCTATTAAATCTACTCGTTCTGATTATGTTCAATCTCATACCACTAATCTCTTTTTCAAAGAACCCAGTCACAAAAATAATCAGACTATTCTTGACCTAGTCAAATCATATTTTCCTCCAGGATGGCATTTTGTTCCTCTTCATCTAGAAAAGTCAATTACCTATTACAAAAACATCTTATTTAATCATCAGTCCATTGTTATTAAACTCATTTATGATCAGACTTACACTAGTAAGATTGTGTACCATTCAGTGTACATTCACATTATTGTCTCTCTGAATGAATGGGCTTCTCCTTTCCAACCCCATGATTTACCTGGTCATACAATACAATATAGTTATTATGATTATATTGATGCCTGGTTCAAAGTTCTCCTGTATCAAAATGAGTCAAACAGTCACTCTTGGTTCCTCTAATTTGATCATAAATTCAAGTCAGAATTCCCCACTTGGTTTCGACGCTGGTGGACTCAATATGGGGCTATTAATGATATCTTCCCCTCCATGATGATTGAACAAGTCAATTATTTTTCTACTGTTTTCCCGTTCAGTCCACAACAAAAGAAATTTCCTCCACTGTTCATTTTTATATCCAAATACAAAGTCCCGTGGATATTTAAATGGCAATATGATATTTCTGATGATTTAATCTTTCGCCGACACTCTGTTAAATGGTGGGATAATTTCAAAATTTCACACATCATTGAACAAGTTCAAACTGAGTTTCCAGTCAACCTCCATGCTCCTACTCCTGCCATGATTAAAGCTCAGCAGAACCCAACTGCTTCAATAACACAAGGAAGCCAACTTTCTCCAGTCAACCTTAGAAGCCCAACTTCTAGTTCTTCCAAGCCCAAGTCAACAAAGCCCACGTCTGATCAATCCAAATCCAAAGTAAAATCATCATCATCTCAGGCTAAGCCCAAAGTCAAATCCAAGTCATCCAAAGATGAGCTTCTGCAGATAGCCCGTCTACTCATGGCCCAAGCCAAGTCACAATTTGATGAAAACAGTTCAGAAGAAGGTTCAAATAGTGCACACTCTTCTTCCGGTTCAACTAACCAGGATCCTTATGGGCCCCAGTTCCAAGATGCTCAGGACCTATATGCTTAATTCGGTCATTGGATTCTATATAGCTATAATTATCAGCTTTAATCAATACTCTTCTTTTAAGAAAAGCTGCTGATATATATATATATATTGATTCCCCTAGTCACATGCCTCCAATGAATAGTGAAAAAAGTTAAATTTACTGTTCACTATTCATCAAAAAGTCAACATTACTATTCATCATTCATCATAATGTATCCAACCGACAAATTCAGAACAGTAAAAGGTAGCCATCACTTTTTGTCACTCACCAAAAGTTGCAGCTGGCTCCCATGTGCCTCTTTTAGTCAGATTCGCTCACAAGACTCACAGTAAACCTCATAAGGCTCACAGTAAACTCCTTATGTCTATAAAAGAGCCTCTTCAGTCAACAATAAGGCAGAGTTAGAAAAATTTGAGTGCTCATTCTCAAGAAAAATAGCTATTGCAGTAACTTTATATTTTCAAATTCGTTTTCAAGTTATGTATTTTGAAGAACTATTTGCGTCATTCCAGTAAACAATTGTAAGTTTTAATTTATGTATGTTTTATTTTAAGTTGTAAGTTTTAATTTATGTATGTTAATTAAAATGTTTGGTGCTATGCATCTAAAAAAAAAAAAAAAAAAATTGCCTAAAATTTTAAAAATAATTACTAAAAACAAAAAAAATATATATATGTGAAAAATAAAAAACTCAAATTTCTAAAAATTGAATATAGAAAATAAAACCAAACAAAGTAAATCAATTTTTATATTTGACAATAATCAACATTCTCGTCTCTTAGTTCCAAGTGTGTAGAAATGACCAACTTAATTTATTGAAAGTTGTTTAGAGCATAGAGAAGGGTTTGGGGATAACTATTATGCATTATGCACAGCAGTTACTGTTGTACTCAAAACTGTGACATTTTGAATGCTTGAATAAAAACTATTTTCGTCAAGACCGTGGCGGTGTTTGGACGAAAATAACTTTTATTCAAGCATTCAAAATGTCACAGTTTTGAGCACAGCATCTCCAAACCCCGGGACATAGTTGGCATGGGGGATGACATTAGTTGTCATCCCATTTAAAGTTATATTTGTTTAGGAGATTAGATCAGGAGACTAATAAAGTAAAAGTAATTTCATGGATCTCATATGTTATTTTTAGTACTACGAGATTGTTGGATAATATTATGGCTTGTTTTGACAATTCAGCTGAAAATCACTTTTTTGACTTTTTAGTTTTTTTTTTATCATATCACTGACTTTTTTACACTTTTTTTTTTTGAAAAAAAAAAAAAAAAGGGAGGGGGATTAAAAAGTCAACTTTTATCATACTTCCCAAAATATGAGTTAAGATTTGAAGGATTATTTTAGACGATTTGATGGAGGAAATATAATTTGGAGGGAAGCATTGAATTAGGGGACAAAATCTAAATCGTAAACCCCACGTATCTTGACAATTTGGAGGGAACCTATTGACAATTTGACAACCAAAATGCAATACTGCCAGAGTGTATGCCCGATTGCCGAGTCAGTTCTTATTCTCTCTTAATTAATCCCACAATCAAACAGGGCTTCATATTTCACCTTGGTCATTGTATTTACTTCCTACCGTACTTTCAGTCAAAACTTGAGATTAACAATGTAAACAATGACAACTACTGCTTCTAGGAAGTGAGATGATTCTATGTATGATGAACATAATTAGGGCAAAAACATTGTTCCATGAAAAGGAAAAACATCTCTCTCTCTCTCTCTCTCTCTCTCATATCAAGATGTTAGATTGAAGGAATCAGCAATTCTATAGAAGTCTGATTTCACCTCTGGCCACACTGACTCTGGTGCCTGTGCATTCAGAGTGAACAACCTTCCACCCTGAGCACAACACACAGCCATGTTGTGTCGTCGAAAGGACGGGCTTCCAACTCTGTATTCGAGTTCATAGTATTTCACATTTCTCTTTGTGTCCTCTCTCAAGTTTGATTGTATCAGTACTGCTTTTACATCAGCCTGTCGGCTCGACCCTATAATTGCACGAATCACAGCTTCCCCGACTTCCTTGGCTCCTCCGAATGTTTCGATTCTGTAATGTTCATAGTATTTAACATATTATTTGTTTTGTGAAAATAAGAGAAAATTTAAAATTTAAAAAACTGACAAAGTTACCAAACGATGCTTTCACCATTCTCTTTGGGCTCATTAAGTTCATAATACTAGTTACATAACACTTAAAACAACAACACTTAAAACAGCACGTTAAGACAAACAGTTATGACATTTTGAAGTCTTGAATTCAGAGTAGTACTCACGAGAAATCAAGAGGAACAGGAGAGACAATGACACTGACATTGAGCTCACCGCTCGATCCTGGCGGTCCGAATGCCACCACCGGCTCATTTACACTCCGGCGACGGCGGTCGTCGGGTGCTGCATTGTTTGGGAGAGGTGGGTCAAGTGATCTCTCTAGTTTTCCCACTGCTCTATTCAGCAGTGTCTGATCTCCTACCCAGGCTGCTGGGTATATAAACTCTGTTGTTCACAAGGTTAAAAGGAAATATTGAAATTGTTAAATATATATATTTTTTATTTTTGAACAAGAAATATGTTTATGGCAGCTTTTTTGATAAATCTTCTTTTTAAGAGTTTTATTCCATTCAACTCATATTCTTTTTTTACTATTTCATTAGATTCTATTTGAGGTAAGAAGACCAAAACACCCCCAATCTCTCCTACCCTTATTAATGTTGATAGTTAATGTTGATTGTCATTATTTTTGATATTTTCTATGCATCAGGATGTTAACTGTAATTATATTCATATTAATTTGAAATGAATTTATTCATTGTGTTGTCAATTACATGATATGAATATTCACATCATGTAATTGAAATGAATATTCACATTAATTTGAAATGAATTTTTCTCATTGTGTCATCAATTACATGATGTGAATATTCATACTAAAGCATATGAATGTGAACGTTCACATCATTACATGTTGTGAATAAGAATGTGTTATCAATTAAAAATATGACATGTTGTGAACATTCACATTACTACATTAGATGAGAGAGAATTTTTCGAAAATGTGTTGTGAACGTTCACATCAAATAAGAGAAAATGTTCACATTATTTTTAATGTATTGTCAATTAAAAATAAGAAGATTCACATGTTGTGAACGTTCACATCACTACATTAAATGAGAGAGAATTTTTTAAAAAGGTGTTGTCAACGTTCACATCAGATGAGAGAGAATATTCACATTATTTTTAATGTGTAGTCAATTAAAAATATATTCATATCAGATGAGAGAGAATGTTCACATTATTTTTAATGTGTTGTCAATTAAAAATATATTCACATTATGTAATAATATAAAATAATAGAATCAATATTATTTAATTTATGTATGAAATAACCTATGTCTGGGTCCTTTCCCTTCTCTCTCCTCCCCCAATATTAAATATCAACATTAAATATTAATATTAAATATAAGGGCATAAGAGTCTAAGAAAATAGTGTAAATCAAGAAAAATGACTTTATAGAATAAAAGTATAAATACATGGAACTAAGTGGATTAAAAAATTCATTCATGGATTTCTTGGGTTAGAACACTTCTAAATAGGATATATCAATAAAAATCCCTATATTTATCCAAAGAATTTTTTTTTTTTTATAATAATCGATGGGGAGATAACAAGCCCAAAATCAGTACCACCACAATGTTGGTATTGTTTGCTGCAGCTTAAATTGGTTACTTATAATTTTTTTTTATTTACTTCTCTTGGGTTATGTGGAGACCATTTGCCATAATTTCTACTTAACTTGGGTAAAAACAACTTCAATAAATTTTAAAAAATTAATTACCTTGAAATTAGGGAGAAGTTCTTTTAAATTCCACCTATAGATTAGTAGTTGTCAACTTAAATAATCCTCATCCACCCTAAATAAAGGAGTAATGCTAGAGATAAACAAAATTATCAAACTAAATGTTTTCCATATTTAGCCAAATAATAATGCTAGAGATTAAGAACAAAATATCAAGAAAAACAATGTGTTGGAATTCAACTCTTTTTTTTTTTTTAATTAAATTTTTTATATCTAAGTTCTTGGTTCTGCTGTTATTGTTATCCAAAAAAAAAGTTAGCTAATGCTAATATAAAGCTTCATACCAAAAAAAAAAAAAAATCAAGAAAAAGAAAGAATTAAAATCAAGATGAAAAGAAGTCCTTGTTATTTTCTAATTTCTAATAAATTAAAATATATAAAATTGGTTCCTGTAGAATTTCATAAATTTGATGTATATAACCTTAGAAAATCAAATAAAATTATATCCATCTTTAATTTTTGATCCATCAAGTGTAGTTTCAAAGACATAATTTTAAAAAAAAATAATCATAAGGACTTACTAACCAAACCCTTCATTTGTTTGGACATAACGACTATAACCACCAATCGGATAAAGCACATCCAGCTTCAAATTCCGGCCATTCTCCGGCGAAAATCCTAGCAGAAAACTTGTAATCCCCACAAAATTAGCTCCAAGAGCCACCACAGAAGCTGTCCCGACACCGGTCACGAGACGACGATTAAAAACCGACGCTAGGGGTGCGAATTGCTGGGCCGGAGATTGGAGTGGTGTTGGCTCCCGGAGGCTGTCTTTCCGGTCACGGGACGATTGTGTGATACATGTCCTGTGAAGGGAATGAGAGTAGTGTTGCATGGCCATTGTTATTATTCACAAAGAATCTTGGTTTGAATGGCTAAGGCTAAGGCTATGGTAGTTATCATGTGGTGGTGGGTTAGGATCTGCTGCTTTGGTTTTATGGCGGTACTAATGATTGGTTCTACTAGTGAGATGCCACTTAGGGCATGTTTGTTTTGGGACACAAGTGATGCAATTGATTTAGTAGTGAGAGAGCTCACAAAAATTATGTTTGCTTTAAAAAAATATTACGGGATTAAAGTCTCGTTTGGGAACCCTATCTTTTAGTTAAAAAGTCAAAAAGTTACTAAATTAGTCAAAAGGCCAACAACTCATACCAAAAAGTCAAAAATTCTCTTTTCCCTCTACTTTTTGCACATTTTTTCGTAAAAAGTCAAAAAGTCATCCCAAATATAGCCTCCGTTTGGCAAGAGCTAAACGGGTTTTTTTGGCTATTTTAGTCACAAAAGACAAAATAGGCTATTTTAGCCACAAAAAACAAAATATCACATCCCCATAATCATTACATTCTTCTCTCACAAAAAAAGCCAAAAAAGCTAAAAAGCCAAAAAGCCCTTCCCAAACCAAACTTTTTAGCCTAGGCTAAAATAGCCAAACAAATCAAAAAGTCAAAAAGCCAGCCCACTTCCCAAACGGAGGCATACTAATTTTTTTTAGCTCATATTTTAGCCAAATAGTCAAAAAGTTACTAAATTAGCCTGTCCCAAACGAGGCCTAAGAGTTTTATGGGACTATGAAATCCAGAGGGCACTAGATTGGAGGTAAAAGTACAATTTTGCCCCTCACGTTATAAAAATAATGAAGTTGTCTTATATATGACAAGGGCTTTAAAGTAGTTTTATAACCACTAATATCACTATATAGTTTATAAATTGACGTAATTTATCTTACATCTCTAATATAATATATGTATATTTGTAATCCATTCGCTCAATTTTGTCATATTAATAATTTCATTCAACTTAACCCGCCAAATAAACGGGATTTAATATAACTTTTTTTTAGGTGAAAAAAAATAAAAAAAAAAATAAATAAATAAATAAATGTAACTTGTAAGAGACCCCTACACGCCACTCCCGGACTGTTGTAGTTATCCAGTATGAGTACTATCTGTTTGTTGATTTGCCTCAGTGAGTTTATGTAATCTTTCAAATTTACTGAAACTCTGTGCAATGCTTGCTACTTGCATATACGGTGGTTCCTCTACCATCAGAATTGAAAGCTTTTAGACAATTAATTGAGGGCTACGACCTCTGTTACATAGTCGATCACCACCACATAACAAAAAATGAAAGAAAAGGCCAATCTAAGATTAAGAGAGCATTCAATTTACAAGCCCAAGGCTGCTTTGTAGTAAAGCACATTTTGGGAGCACCCAGAATTGGCAAGTGATACATAGGTAAAAGAACATGCTTTTGCCTTGGGGTTTTTCGCCACAGGCATCGCAGACAAAGATGGCTGGCTTTTGAGCAGTGTCAATGGGTGTTCATGACATATTCTCTTAGGTAATGAAGGACACATAATGCCTACTCAAACTGAAACAAAGCTGGAAGATCATAAAATGGATTATAACATTATTACATCATTAGAAATAAAAGTAACATATATATGGTACCTGTACGGGGAGTAAATATTCCGGCAAGCCCGTACTCCTTTCTTCCGAGCTCCGTTTATGTCCGATCACCTGCGCGCAAATAATGGTGAGCTACCCGGCGGTGTGTGGCCGGAAAAATCCTCCGACGATCAAGTTAGCACACACCTTAGGATAGAGAGAGAGAGAGAGAGAGAGGTGTTTGAGTGTAAGAAATTCCTTACAAAGTGTTCGTCTGTCCGCGTATGGGGGGCGCAGACCCGCTTATATACCTTCTGCGCCCCAAATCTACTCTCATTAGTCTCTCGACACCTGGTGCTACTATCCCATCTGTCAGTACAAATCACGTTGAACATCACCTAACCCAACTGCCAGCCCACTCTATTGGAAGCTCGGCAGCCGGGCTGCAGCTTCTCGGCTGCCAATAGCCATACTGCACTTCAAGACCGAGTGCTTCCAATAACTGAGCTTCGTTTCAGCCGTGCTCGACCGCATTCCGGCGACGCCGAGCACGGGATTGGTCATTCCGATCAACCAAAGGCCTTCCTGCCGAGCTTCAGGCACGAATCTTCATGCCAAGCTATGGGTGCGCGCCTTCCGACCGAGCAACGCACGAACCGTGAAACCCTTCTAGGCTGCGGACGTCTCAGCCGAGCTCTCACTTGACCGGCCTTCATACCAAAGAGCCCAAGTAGCTCAGTTCCACAGGCCCTTTGCCATTACTGAGCAAAACCACGGCACAATCTTGAAGCCAAATACCTCGGCCCAATCTTGTTTGGCCGAAACTAGATCATAAATCTCCCTTTCAATTGCCCCTTAATTCCGTCCGCGCTAGCGTGACTGGGATTACATTTCAAGGCCAGGCTAAGCTTTTTGCTTGGTGATCCACTTTCTTCGGCAAGGAACCCCAAGGAAGGTGAGCAAGGTCCGCTCGGCGACTTCCCTCTTGGCGAGCAAGATCAGCTCGGCCAAGGAACTCCAAAGAAGGCGAGCAAGGTCCGCTCCGCCACTTCCTTCTTGGCGGAAGAGATCAGCTCGGCCAAGGAACTCCAAAGAAGGGGAGCAAGGTCCGCTCCGCGACTTCCTTCTTGGCGGACAAGATCAGCTCGGCCAAGGAACTCCAAAGAAGGCGAGCAAGGTCCGCTCCGCCTCTTCCTTCTTGGCGGACAAGTTCAGCTCGGCCAAGGAACTCCAAAGAAAGGGAGCAAGGTCTGCTCCGCCTCTTCCTTCTTGGCGGACAAGATCAGCTCGGCGACGAAACTCCAAAGAAGGGGAGCTAGGTCCGCTCCGCGACTTCCTTCTTGGCGGACAAGATCAGCTCGGCCAAGGAACTCCAAAGAAGGCAAGCAAGGTCCGCTCCGCCTCTTCCTTCTTGGCGGACAAGATCAACTCGGCCAAGGAACTCCAAAGAAGGCGAGCAAGGTCCGCTCCGCCACTTCCTTCTTGGCGGACAAGATCAGCTCGGCCAAGGAACTCCAAAGAAAGGGAGCAAGGTCCGCTCCGCGACTTCCTTCTTGGCGGACAAGATCAGCTCGGCCAAGGAACTCCAAAGAAGGGGAGCTAGGTCCGCTCCTCGACTTCCTTCTTGGCGGACAAGATCAGCTCGGCCAAGGAACTCCAAAGAAGGCGAGCAAGGTCCGCTCCACGACTTCCTTCTTGGCGGACAAGATCAGCTCGGCCAAGGAACTCCAAAGAAGGCGAGCAAGGTCCGCTCCACCTCTTCCTTCTTGGCAGACAAGATCAGCTCGGCCAAGGAACTCCAAAGAAGGGGAGCTAGGTCCGCTCCGCGACTTCCTTCTTGGCGGACAAGATCAGCTCGGCCAAGGAACTCCAAAGAAGGGGAGCTAGGTCCGCTCCGTGACTTCCTTCTTGGCGGACAAGATCAGCTCGGCCAAGGAACTCCAAAGAAGACGAGCAAGGTCCGCTCCGCGACTTCCTTCTTGGCGGACAAGATCAGCTCGGCCAGGGAACTCCAAAGAAGGGGAGCAACATTAGCTCGGCTGAAACTTCGGAGTTGAACAAATCATCAACCCGTCAGCTGGAGCAAATCATCTCGGCTGGAACCTCGGAGTTGAACAAATCATCAACTCGCCAGCCGGAGTAAAATATCTCGGCTGGAACCTCGCAGTCGAGCAAATCATCAACTCTTCAGCCGGAGTAAAACATCTCGGCTAGAACCTCGCAGTTGAGCAAATCATCAACTCTTCAGCCGGAGTAAAACATCTCGGCTGGAACCTCGCAGTTGAGAAAATCATCAACTCTTCAGCCGGAGTAAATCATCTCGGCTGGACCCTCGGAGTCGAGCAAATCATCAACTCTTCAGCCGGAGTAAAACATCTCGGCGGGAACCTCGCAGTTGAGCAAATCATCAACTCTTCAGCCGGAGTAAATCATCTCGGCTGGACCCTCGGAGTTGAGCAAATCATCAACTCTTCAGCCGGAGTAAAACATCTCGGCTGGACCCTCGGAGTTGAGCAAATCATCAACCCGTCAGCCGGAGTAAATCATCTCGGCTGGAACCTCGGAGTTGAGCAAATCATCAACCCGTCAGCCAGAGTAAATCATCTCGGCTGGACCCTCGGAGTCGAGCAAATCATCAACCCGTCAGCCGGAGTAAAACATCTCGGCGGGAACCTCGCAGTTGAGCAAATCATCAACTCTTCAGCCGGAGCAAATCATCTCGGCTGGACCCTCGGAGTTGAGCAAATCATCAACTCTTCAGCCGGAGTAAAACAACTCGGCTGGAACAGAAGAGTAGGCCCCTCATCCACTATTATTTTGGACACAACAAAGCTCTTCAGCAAAAGTAATTCACTTCTATCACATTGACAAAAAGAGCATTTGCATTCAGAAGTGTAGGGGAAACAAGTCCCTCAAAAAAAAAAAAAAATTACATAAGGCCGCATTCCATGGCCGGGGTACGCCTTTGCCATCCAAATCTTCTAAGTGGTATGCCCCTTTACCCGCCAGTCCGGTTATCTTGTAAGCCCTGTTTGTCTGTTGCCACCGGGGTTGTCTTCGCGGTGGACGCCACTGCATCATCCTCTAATCGGATGTGCTCATTGATGCGCTGCATTAGTTGCCCCATGGATGGCGGCTGTTTCATTGTAAGCGAGTCCCTCAGCCTATGTCCGACCGGGAGACCGCGCTTGTATTGGGTGATTGCCAGGTTGACCGGGCAATCCAAGATCTCGTTGAAGGTTTCCCAATATCTAGAGTTGTATGCCTTCAGTGTGTCGCTCGGCTCCATCTTCACACTGAGAAGGTGGTCAACTTCCTTTGGCGTTTTGGTGTTTGTTTTGAAGCGCGTCACAAAAGCTTCGGCCAACTGTCGCCACCTTTCTATGCTCCCCTCCGGCAGCCTTTCAAACCATTTCAAGCCCAGCTCGCCCAAACTTGACGGAAAGATAAGGCACATAAGAGCGTCATTCCGCCTATGTCTGGCCATGACCTGTCGGAAGTGGCTTACATGCATATAGGGATCGATTTTTCCATCGTAAAGTGTGAACTTAGGCTGGTGGAAGCCCGCGGGAAGCGGTGTTATTTCTATCCCCACGGAGAAAGGGGTGGCGCTCAGCTTTGCCAAGTCTGTGTCTAGAAAGAGAGGCGCAGCTAGGCGAGGTGGAGGCATTCTGACCTCTTCACTGGCGTGAACCCCATAGGATAGCCGCTGGAACGCCGGCACCCTCTGAGCCTCCCGCCGGCGAGCCCGTTCTTTCAAGACTACCCGCAAATACTCTGAACGAGCGGAATAAGAATACCTCGACGTCGTCGCTGGACGTGAGGGTTGATAGGTGCTATCTTGCGCGCTGGACTTCTCTACGTGCGCGTCGGAATCTTCAACCTTGTAACTTCTGGTGATCGAGATGGACGGAGTACGCCGCTGGCTCTGACTGCATGAACGGCGGGGTCGGGTGCGCTCACTGTGGTCTCCCACTCCAGCTACACCCTTCCCTTTGACATGTTGCTTAAGATCCTCCATCTCCGCCACCATTCTCCGGATGACGGCGTCTTGGTCCCTTAGCTTGTGCTCCAGTCGCCTGGCGTGCGATTCTCTCCGCCGCCGGTGACCGTCTGGACTCCGTGAATGTCCAAAGCTTCTTCCGCGCTTATCCCGCGTGTCTCTTGAATGTCCTCCTGGAGAAGTTTCCAAGTCCACCATAGGAGGAATGGCAGGATGTCCTTCTCTCCGTCTGCCTGACTCCAGGTTAACTCCGTCGATAGCGGACAACGGAAACTCATCGTTGTTCGCCATGGACGGCGATCAGATGAGCGTGGAAGACAAGGTTTTATCTGCAAAGTTCCCACAGACGGCGCCAATTGTACGGGGAGCAAATATTCCGGCAAGCCCGTACTCCTTTCTTCCGAGCTCCGTTTATGTCCGATCACCTGCGCGCAAATAATGGTGAGCTACCCGGCGGTGTGTGGCCGGAAAAACCCTCCGACGATCAAGTTAGCACACACCTTAGGATAGAGAGAGAGAGAGAGAGAGAGAGAGAGGTGTTTGAGTGTAAGAAATTCCTTACAAAGTGTTCGTCTGTCCGCGTATGGGGGGCGCAGACCCGCTTATATACCTTCTGCGCCCCAAATCTACTCTCATTAGTCTCTCGACACCTGGTGCTGCTATCCCATCTGTCAGCACAAATCACGTTGAACATCACCTAACCCAACTGCCAGCCCACTCTATTGGAAGCTCGGCAGCCGGGCTGCAGCTTCTCGGCTGCCAATAGCCATACTGCACTTCAAGACCAAGTGCTTCCAATAACCGAGCTTCGTTTCAGCCGTGCTCGACCGCATTCCGGCGACGCCGAGCACGGGATTGGTCATTCCGGTCAACCAAAGGCCTTCCTGCCGAGCTTCAGGCACGAATCTTCATGCCGAGCTATGGGTGCGCGCCTTCCGACCGAGCAACGCACAAACCGTGAAGCCCTTCTAGGCTGCGGACGTCTCAGCCGAGCTCTCACTTGACCGGCCTTCATACCAAAGAGCCCAAGTAGCTCGGTTCCACAGGCCCTTTGCCATTACTGAGCAAAACCACGGCACAATCTTGAAGCCAAATACCTCGGCCCAATCTTGTTTGGCCGAAACTAGATCATAAATCTCCCTTTCAGTACCCCCCCATTACTTGATTACTAAAATCAAAATTTCTATGGCTCTGACTGCCAGCATCGACAGTAGCTACTATGGGGATAATCAATCTCTAGGATATCATCAATAATGAGATTGCAGATGGCACATTCAACTGCAGCTCTGGTTTGATGATTACCACATTGCTCACATCGAGAGGCGCTGTGTTTGATCTCCACGAGTTGGATAGGGTGCGGGTGAGCATCGAGCTTATAAGTGGTCTCAAACTTGATACGAGGGTCATGAGACCCGTAATGCATTTCAAATGAGCAGTAATGCCACAATCTGGTTCTTCACACTCCGGGTTTCTTAATTCCTCGCAAACATCACAATAATATCCGTAATCATCATCTTTAACCGGGGATTACGTAAGGCTAAGAACGTGTCTGTGGCAACTGTGTTTACCTGTTTGCGGCAATGTAGCACAGTTGATGCAAAGGAAGAAATTGCAGTATTCTGCTTCACATTGGAATATATATATATTTTATCTTTAGTGAATTTTTTTTTTTTTTTTTCCAAACTTGTATCAACATTTTTTGTTTTTTTGATCAGTCTAGAGTAGAAGAATCTAATAAGTAAGAAAAGCAAAATATTTTTACTAAAGAAGATTAAAAAAAAAAAAAAAAAATTCAAAATAGCCAACTGCTTTTTACTTTTTTTTAGTGAACTTTTTTTCGGACTTTTTATTTTTCCACTTCATCTAGTAGAGTAGATTCTAAAAGTCTAAAATCTTTTGAAAATTTTTATAAAAAAATTTCAAACCAAAACAAAGAACAACAAAAAGGTCATTTAAAAGTCAATCCCAAACGACTTCCAAGTCTAGAAGTGCACATATTCAAAATACAAAATAAGATGCGTGTGTTTTGAATATGTGTTCTTAGCACAACCAGAAATTAAATTATTTTTTGTCAAAATCACATGTTTATCCGGAGCATCATATAATGCATTTCTTGAACAACTTGCAAGGGCAGCTCAAACCTGCCTGGACCCTTTAGTTAGTAGAATAAACAATTTCTATAGTTGACTTTGCTAGCAGTTTGCTTGGAGGTGGTGTATATGTACTTGACTTTACCTATTAAAACTTCAACAACCAGCTCTGGTAGTGTGTATATTTGTGTGTGTGTGTGTGTGTGTGTGTGTGTGTGTGAGAGAGAGAGAGAGAGAGATGGAGATGGAGATCAACCATTTTTTCCATGAGCATCCTTTGATCCTTTATCAAGAGAAAAAGAATGTTGTCTGTCATGCCTGTTTGCATCCTATAATGCAAGGTACAACATATGGTTGCACAAAATGCAGCTTATTTCTGCACAAATCTTGTGGTGAACTGTCTCAGGAGATCAAACACCACTTGCACCCCCATCATCGCCTTACCCTCATCGCAGACCACCTTTCAAGTCGACATAACAGCCATGACAGCGTAGGGGCGAGAGATGTCTGTCATGAATGTGATGCCTGTCATGAAGACTCCTACAGCTTCTACTACACTTGTACTGTTTCCTCTAGCAAATTCAAGATAGACATTATATGTGCTTCATTACGTGAGACAACCAAAAGTGAATGCCAAGATGAACACCCACTCAGACTCCTGAGATGAGACAGATGCCAGCTTTGACTGTGATGCCAGTGGCAGTAAACCCATAGGCAAAACCATGTCCTACAGATGTACCACTTGCCAATTCTGGGTGCACCCAAAATGTGCTATACTACAAAGCCCTGTGAAATTTGCATGTCATGATCACCCCCTCACCCTCATCAAGTCTCTCCTTCAACTGGATGATTCTAACAACAGCAGCTGCAGCCATTCGCCGTGTTTAATTTGCAATAAAGCAAATTACACAGACTGTTGGTCCTATTATTGTCTCGATTGTAACTGTGCTGCACATATACTTTGCACAATATCTAACAGAAGGTACTTCTTCAGGTTAGCTATCTTTCTTTCCCCTCTTCAAATTAATAGGTCCTAGTTCTTTCTTTTTACCATTACATCTACTGCTGTTAAAAATAAAAATAAAAAACAGTGAAACTGAACTGACTGAAATTGTGATGTTTGGTCAGTTTTTCAAATCTGTTTTAGTTTTCAAAAATTTTACACCAATCAAATCTGTTTTAATATTCAAATCTAGAGGCAGATTTAAGGCTCAAGTTCATGGAAATGTGTTGAACGTCCTATTGTGCTATCTCAACACCCCTAATTACTTATTTATTTCTTTCTTGTTATGTTCCTTATATATTCAGAACGATCTTCAACAAAAGGGCTCAGGTGGAAAGTGAAGTACTAGATAAACTATTCGACAGGACAAACATTGATATCAATGAGGAAGGAGGCCCAGGGGAAGAAATGAAAGTGACGATGATAAATCATTTTAGCCATGATCATTACTTAACTTTATGCGACGAGGAGGTGCTAGGGAATGACCATGAAAAATTTGATGGTCGCGCACAGTCTATCATCTAAAATACTCCTTTCTTTCTACCATTGCCTTGAATGTCATCACTACTTTCTCCACAAAACATGTGCTGAATTACCCATTGATCTATGGCATCCACTGCGCCCATATCCCGACTTACCCTTCTCCCAAGGTCGCCTTCCATCATTGGCATTTTCAAGCGTGATGCCTGCCACAATTTTTGCAATGGCTTTACCTACAATTGCATGACATGCGATTTCAACCTTAACATTCACTGTAGTCTAATTCAAAACACCCTCAGGCACGAGGCACATGAGCACGACCTTGTCCTCCACAATTTTACCAAGGATCAGTCCTGCAAGGCATGTGGTAATGTTGGGTACCACGTCAAATTGCAATGTGTAGATTGCAACTTTAACCTTTGCACGGACTGTGCCACACTGCCGCAAACAGGTAAGCACGAATGCCAGAGACATTTTATTAGCCTTACATACTCCACAGATAAAGATGATGATTCGGACAAATATTACTGTGTCATTTGTGAGAAAAAAGGAAACCCGGAGCACTGGACCTACAAGTGTGCAGAACCAGGCTGTGACATTTCTGCTCATTTGAAATGCATTCGGGGTCAATAACCTTATATCAAGTTTGGGCGAACCTATAAGTTGGATGCTCACCCTCATATATGATGTCAATCTTGTGAAAAAGAAAGAGAAAGACGACTCCTCCTCCACATGTGACTTATGTGGTAATACTCGCATAGGCATTGCTTTTGAATGTGCCATCTGCAATCTCATTATTGTTAATATCCCAGGGTTAGGACATTTCAATACTTACAGATGTAAATGCAGTCGAATCTTTTCGGTCTATGCGAAATGGAAATAATAATTATAATAACAATCAATAAATAAATTTAGGATTTTTTTTTTATAAATTTTTTGTGAGCCGTGTGATACAATAATGTTGGATTTGCACGCATGCATGATAATATGTAGAGTAGTTCCATTCTAGCTCAAAATTAGACTCACTTTCCAAGCCTAATTGTGTGACAATCTATTTGAATATTTAAGGCAATTCTCTCTTTTATGTTTTCTCTAATCATCAACCAATAATCTCACTTACACATCATTAAGTCTAAAAAATGAATTTAGAAATAGTTGTATATCATTTTTCGAGAAACAAATTAGTTTCTTTTCCTTTTTTTTTTTAATTTTAAAAATAAGTTAAAAACAGTTACATTAAAATAAAAAGTATAAGCATCATACAAAACAAAAAATATAAAAAATAACAAAGCCCAAAAGCGAAACTAAAAACCTTGTACAATTTACAAACAATAAAAGCTGCCAAAAAAACAACTGCGGTTCTAGAAGAATTACCAAGATCTACATCAAGCTAAAGATCAAACTCGTGATTGCCGTCATCCCAACCGCTGCTACCCAACTCCACTGCTGCCATCATTCACCGCCAGAAATTAGAGTTGAAAAACACCCACAACCGTAAAAGACAAGGATTGAGAGACAGATCTACCCTATATTTGTCTTCAGTTGTTTTCATAACAGAGAACAAAAAAGGAAAAATAATAACTATATGAACAATTTGGCATCAAAGTTCCAGTCGATGTTAAATTTGCACCAGCACATTGGAAAGTCATTGCTTTGCAAGGATCGCCATATATCTCACACAAGTCATCACAGTTGTTTCTTGTCATTTTAGCCAAAGCGAGAGCGTGTGGATGAGGCTCATATTCATAGGTGGTGCCACCAAACTTGATATACTTCCACGGATCTCCGCACAATCCAAATGCGCTGTAAAATTGCATTCTGCACAGTAGAACCAGTGCATTGGGTTTCTGAAGTACTCGCAAATATCACAGATGCACTGGTCTGGATCTTCAACTTCTCCTTCAATTGGAGAGTATCTGAGGATGCGGAGATGTTTATGGTTTCTGTGTCTCACTATCATTGGTAACATAGCACAACTAAAGTGCAAGAAGAAACGGAACGGGAAATAGCACATTTGAATTCAGCCTCTCCATTACCACAAGCGATGCAATCTCTGGAATTTACCAAGTTGAGACACATTAAGTATTTTTGAGATTCATGACCGATTGATCCAGAAAAACACTGCATTTGATATCAAGGTAGAAGTTGCATTCAAGGTAGAAGTTGCACTAAAGGCAAGTATAGGCGAAACCATTGCAGAGAATAACAAACACGGCACTGAAAGGCACCATCATGGAAAACCGTAGCGAAGAGGGTGAGTTGATGTTGTACATGAAGCGGGTGTTGCATCTTTCTTGGCAATTTAGCGCATGATTCATGAAGAAAAAAGTTACAGCGCTCACAGCTATAAAATGGAGCCAAGATGGGTTGTATGCACCCATCACATTTTTCATCGTCGTTCTTCATCATAACCAGATCATCACCTAGCGTTAAGCAGTGTTCATGGCTGAAATGTTCTGTGTTGTTCTCTAATCCTTTCCCACAGTGGTTTCCGTTAAGGGATAATCAAATCAGTTCAAGAATCGACCAACTGTGCTGACCCCTGAAAAGCACAAAAAGGATGAAAATATTACTAAATTAATCACAAGAACAAACAGGACATAATAATAATAATAATAATAAACCAAGTTAGAGGTCAACCAAGATTGTAGTATCTCTGATGTCAAGCAACCCACATGGGTAACAAAACTGCATTCCAAACTATTGTAAAACCAGTATTTTTGGTTTATTTGGTTATGACAGATTTTGCAGTCAAAAAACGGGCCCCTGGAATTGTCTAGACAAAGAGAAGATGTGAGGATGAGGGGGTGTTTATGAAGTCTACTATTTGTCACCATGAATGTTGGCAACAAGGAACAATTTGGGTGGACCCAAAACAGGCATGTCATGCAGAGGTAGGATATTCCTTCCCATATGTCGCATGCATTGCAAGTAAAGATAGCTGGCTTCAGCAGGCGGGTTAGGGGATGTTTATGACCACTGTGTTTAACACTCCGAAGCAATGATGCACATGTGATGTGTAGGTAAAACTTGCAGAGGGAACAAGCGTAGGTGAAGCTCCAGACAGGTTTACAGCATGCGTTACATTCTTGGAACTCACAACCGGACATTGAATTTGCAGTAAGGATAAAAGGGTGTTGGGGGTGGAGGGCATGGTTGATCTCGTTGGGGAAGTTGCAAGGGGTGCAACTATAGGCAGGACCTGCAGGCAATATTGGTCGTTGACAGCCGAAGCAGTCAACTTCCTCATTGTCATCGTCTGAGTCCATTAGGACCAAAGGATGCATGTGGCTGAAATGATCAAGCTCTCTCTCTCTCTGTCTCTCTCTCTGAGCTGGTGTTGAAGTTCTAACAGCTAAAAGGTCAAGTACATATGCACCTTCCCAAGCTAGCAAAGTCAACTGTTTGAAATTGTTTATTCTCCTAACTAAAGGATCCAGGTTTGAGGATCCAGCATGTTATTTCTATTAGTTTTTCATAGACTTGGGATACTTTATAACAATTCTACGCTTCCTATCTTTTTATACCATATTTAGTTTATCATCTGACATGAGAAATTCACAACCGTTGGTGCAATTGGTTCCACATGAACCTTATTAACATCTAATTGTTGTGGATGTGTCACATCCTATGGTAAAATAAGGTTGTGCTGTTTTTGTTTTTTTATCTACTTTTTGGCTAATTAAACCAAAGTTTTTAGAGCATGTTTATTTTCGGCTAAAAAAAAAGTGGCAATTGACCCCACACACACACACACACACCAAAAAAAAAAAAAAAACTTTTTTAAAAGGACCTACTCAACTTTCCCAATAAAATCTTATAATAAAAAAACTACTACTAAAACAATTGCCAAAGCAACCCTAAACGTGGTAAAAATATAAAATAAAAAGTGTAATATTATTAAATGCTTTATCTTATAATGAGTAATGATATACAAACAGAAAACATATATACAGAAGATTTATAAAAAATGATGTGGAATGTTCACATCTGTTCATTTAAATCAAAAGACTCATCAAAGTAACTTATTATTTCAAAAATATCAATGTCAAATTATTTTCGTGGAATTTTCTATGTAATATTTCTTTACAAATCTCTTTTTTCATTTTTTATTTCAGGCTTTATTGCCTAGATAATTACAACTAGCCAAGCATGATTTTCAAAAAATTAAAAAAGAAAAAAAAAAATACTCATCAATTTACAGAACTGTCTGTCACTGTGACCACCACTATAAAGGAACAAGTTCATCAATCATTTCCATTGATGGTGCCATTTGATCGCTATTATTAGAGAAAATGATCTCTCTCTCTCTCTCTCTCTCTCTCTCAGCTGCTGTTGAAGTTCTAACAGCTAAATTCAACAACGTATAAACCTTCTCTAAGGTTGTATTTGGAGAATGGATTTAGGAAGAGATTTGAAAAGAGAAAGGGAAAAGGAAAAGGTACATGAATCTCTCTCTCACTCTCACAGCTGGTGTTGAAGTTCTATATAACAGCTAAAGTCAAGTACATATACACCTTCCCTAAGCAAATTACTAGTAAAGTCCAGTGTTGAATTGTGTTATTCTAGTAACTAAAGGATCCAGGAAGGTTTGGTCTCATATCTGGGTATACTTTAATGAGTCTTCACTAAATTCATAGTAGTCTAAGGGAACCAAGGAGGATTAGTATCTGATATCTCTTTGATCTATGATTCAAATTAATTTGAACCAGTGTGACCATAACCACACATGCATTAAGCATTTTTTGGCGCCGGACGTTGGTTAAAGATTAAATGATGTCAAAAATTAAAACTCCAATACACATTTTATATATTCCAATAAATTTTTATGTCTATCTTACATATTTTAATACACTTTTCAGACATATACCAATGTTGATTACCGCCCAACTATGAAGCACAGACACAGAGACGGACACGGCGATTTCAAAAAAATGGGGATATGGATACGGATACGGATACGGACACAGACACGGACAAGGCGGGGGACATGGACATGGACACGGCGGGAGACACGGCAATTTTTTCATTTATATATATTTGCTATGTAGATTAATATTATGTTACTAAACAATCAAAATTAATAAAAATAAACATTAATTCAATATATATAAATCACTACATTTAAGCAAATTAATAAACCATCAATTCACAAAAAAAATAAATAAATAATAAGAATTAAGATGACAAGGGAAAAACATTCAACATCCAACAATATTCTTTTTTTACTTTCTTAATTTTGCACTTTGACCCCAAAAGAAATTTACAAAAATTAAAAAAATACCCCCACCGTGTCCAAATTTGGACACGCGTGTCCTCGGTGTGTCCCTACCGTGTCTCCTGCAAAAAAAAATAATAAAATTAAAGGGACACGCCAAATGGTATGTCCCATACGTGTTCCCAGCATGTCCTCATGTTCGACACTACTACAACACCTATTTGAAGTGTTTGTACTTCATAGTCGCCCAACTATGAAACATGGACACTCCAAAATCGGTGCCGTAACGGACACGGCGGGGACACGCATGTTCATATCAAGACACGGCATGGGACACAACGAGGCTAAATTTTCTTTTTTTTTTCCCTTCCCTTCTTTTGCCTCTCTTATTTAATACTTTTGTGAAGCATATTGTTGGATGTTGAATGTTTTCCCTTCTCGTCTTAGTTCTTGTTATCGTTTATTATGACTTTTTGTGAATGGATGATCTATTAATTTGTTTAAATGTAGTAGTTATATTTATTGAATTAATATTGCTATGTTAATGTTTGTTAATTTTGATTTAAAATGAATGTAATATGAATCTACATAACACATAAAAATATATTTTTTTTAAAAAAATTGTTGTGGCCCCCACCATGTCTGTGTTCCCATTTTTTGGAAATTGCCGTGTCAATTGTCCGTGTCCGTGTCCGTGTCCGTGCTTCATAGTCACCCAATGATCAATGGTTAGCATTTCCCTTTCTTGAGAACCCCTAATATGGGAAATAAAGAATAAATAAATAAATCCCTATCAAGTTTTCAATAATATTGATTTCAAGATGATTAATTTGAGCCATTCGATCAACACACATCAAGAAACAAGAACAACTTGCATTCTACGTCTACCTATGTTACACGGACTCGGATACGGGTATCGGGTGCGGGTGCGGGTGCGGGTCTAAGGGTCGGGCAATTAAAAATTAAGGATACGTGGATATATATCTAAATTTGGATATGGATATGGATATGGATATGAATACGGATACGGAGATACGTTAAATAGTTTTTTTAAAAATATATATATTTATTATATGAAGATGAGTTATATTATATAAATAACAAATAAAAATTATTTTATATATAAAATAAATTATGTTATATATGATAAAATAAGTTATTTTTATTTTAAACATAAAAATTATATTATTTATGATATATTATATTATATAATTTTTTTTGGATGAATAATATCATATATTATTATATTAATGTAATTTATACTATATGTTAATGTAAATGTAATATGAATAATGGATGAATAATATTATATGATATGAATAATATTATATATTATTATATTAACGTAATTTATATTATATACTAATATAATATAAAGAAGAAGAGAAGAAAATAGAACAAAGAGAAGAAAATAGAGGGAGATCGAGGAAGAGAAGAAAGAAGAAAATAAAACAGAGAGAAGAGAAGAAAGAAGAAAAGAGAAGTCAGACAAACAAAAGAAGAGAGAGAGAGAGAGAGAGTAGAGTGAGATCGAGATCGAGAGCGAGAGAAGAGAGGAGAGGAAGAGAGATCAACAAATCAAGAGACGAGAGATGAGAGAGAAGACAGGGGATCGAGAGATGAGAGAGAAGACAAAGCAGGAGATGGAGATCGAGCATGTCGAAGCAACGACCAAAGGAATCAAAGTCGGCAACCGATGTCTTCGCCGTTTCGACAGGTGACCAGGTCCTCTCTTGCTCTCTCCTCTTTCATTTCTTTTGCTGTCTATAAAAAGCCATGTCCGAGAGAGAACAGGCGAATCCGACACAGATCCCACACCCGCACCCTTGTCGTGTCGTGTCGTGTCGTGTCGTGTCGTGTCGAAACAAGGTACTTCAGCCCAAAGTGCCGAGTCCATGTAACACAGACGTGTACAACAACCTAGCACGTCACCACCACTAATCGGGTCCCAAATTTATAGCCAAATAGTATTTTAATTACAAATTCATAAAGGTGCAAGTAAGTGCAAGGGGAAAATGCGTCCCAAGCCACAACTTCACTTTGTTTTTTGTTTTTTTAATTTACATTTTTTAGATCAAAAACACTTCGGACACTTCGGGGGGAAACTAGTTACAAGTTTGAATAAAATAACTTAGATACAATGACAAAAGAAAAACATCGTAGATTTGTAAGAATTAATCCTTCATAGCAGAATATGGTATATTGGCCTAACACCACCTGGTATCATCTTTAAATAAAATCCTTAAAATTGTAACTTTTTATCCTAAAGTACGCAGAATATAGGCCTAAGACCAACTTTGGCCCTTTCTATTTCGTGATTTTTATTTTTGCAAGTAAGCTTAAGAACAGAAGCATGTAGAATATGCTCAAACAAAGCAGAAGAGACAAATAAAAACATTGACAGAAATTTCAATTCAATACTAACAGATGAAATCATTATTAAAATACTACAACCTAAAATCATTGCAACATGACTAAAATAACAAGAGGACTCACCTAAATACTGTTACTTCATGTTGCACAAAGTTTGTCAAAACATGAATACTTCATACAGCCTTGAGTAGCTCAGTTGAGATAGGAGATTGGTGCTGAGGCAGCTTTACAAACCCCTGTAACCGCCAAGCAAACATAAAAACCACAAGAACAAGGTGATGTTAAACAAGAAAAAAAAGCATCATGTCTTTCAAGCATCACGTCTTGCCTCTCCACAATGTATATAAACACCATTCCTGCCCTTTTAAAAAATTAGAGCGTATGTAATGTCGAACAGCTATTAAGAAATCCACTGAACTACTCAAACGATCCCCAAACCAGAATATATAGAGAACCAATCCAAAAGAGAGGATCCAAATATCAAGAAGAATAAGAATAGAAAATGAAGAACAAGGGTCAAAACACAACCCCAACACAAACGGCCACAATCTACTCAATATCTCATTAATCTAAGGCTAATATAAAACTATTACATAGAACCATATATATAGGCAACATAGGAAACCCTATTTAAGGTTACAAAAATAGAACACTAACCTAACATAACTCTAAATTGAATTAAACCTCATAAATAAAATTATAAAATCTTTAAGTTTTCCATTATCCAATGCATTTCCAATCCCCACCAGTAAGTTCATCGATTGTGAATAGCTTGTAACAATACGCCCAAGGATATTGGCATGTTTACAATCCGGTAATATTCAACTTTTACCAACAGAATTTCCTTCAGAGTACAGAATTTGAAATATGAAGATTGTAGTGTAATTTGTAAAACAAGCTTGTTTCCTCTACAAACATTGCATAGCAATGGTCAGCAAGTGCCCATTGCCTAACCGCTGTGGCTGTAACATGCCAAATCACGACAGAGAGTAAAAGGTACCTATATTTCTTCTCAAATGGATGTCAGTACCGTGATGTGATGCATTGTAACGGTTAACTGAATGGTACAGGGATTGTAGAAAGATGAAAAGAAGACAGTATAAAATGTGCTATCTTTGGTAACCTAAGCACCTTAACTAGATCAATCATCATTGAAATTCAAAACTCCTGGATGATAGGTAGCTTTAGAGATCTCCACTAGCTCTAGAGCTACTTTTCTTTCAGTTTCAGAAAGAGAATTGCTAACCGTACTTTTGCTACCCTTACAAACTCCGTCCACACCATTTTGATCCTTATCATCCAAGATACCACTGCTAATGCTGCCAGAATTTGAAGTTACATCGGCTCTGATGTGAGCTTTGCAGGAATGCTTTGATACTGGGTTATCTTGCCTCTGATTTTCCGTGCCTTTTCGCCTCCGCTTTGTGCTTAGGTAGCCAAATGCAAGAGCTTCCAATGCTCGTGTTGTTAATGGCCGGTTTCTTGTGCTTTGCCTCCTAGGACTCCCAATTAGGTGTTTTTCTGCAGCATTGACATTACTGGAAGTACACAAGTTGTTAGGTTCTTTCACAAGCTCGTATTTGTCAGAGGAAAAGCATAAAACATTAGCATTAGGGTTTTTCTCGCTTTCATCGACTTTCGTGTCGCATATTTCACCATTTTCAGAATCTGATAGGTCCTGGAGTACGTTTAGGTCGATCAACGGCTGTGATTGAGGTTTCTCACATTCCGCAAGAGATATTTCCGTACCATACATATTCTCATGAAGAATGCCTTTGTTGCTGTCCTTTTTTGGACTGCCTTCTAACGAAGAACTTGTTGATAATACCTTCTTCTCATCAAAAGGACCAACTTTGGAAACGTCTAGTGAGTTAGACCTGAAACTGGGTTCCACTTGTGTGAATCCAGAACCCACCATGAACTTCTCCATGCTACAACTTGTGTCATCCTTTGCACAAGCAGCCAATGTCCGCTGTTTCGTGAGAGGGGGCAACAAATTTGAACGGCCAGGTCTCACTCTCCTGCTGAAGCAGTTCTTGATGGTCCTCGACTGCTTGGCATTAGATAAATCTGGGTCCTGATAGTGGTGATTCCCCACCAATTTCTTCGCAGCTTTTGAGTCATCGATTGACATCCTTTGGTTTGAATTGCTATTGTCAACCATACCCTTACTATGATTGGAAGATCTAGGTTTCTTCTGACCCTTCAATAACATAACAACAGAGTCTGGCACATCGACTGAATCCCCGGAGGAATCACCATCAGATTCCTTTGAATGATTACTCAAGATAGAAGTAATTCCAGTATCAGAGGGTAGATTTCTCAGCTCTCTCACCTTCGATGATTTTTCTCCACAAGCCAAACTAGTATCCACAACAGTTAACCTCAAAAGATTTGGATTGTATGTTGAAACTCGGGGTTTAAGGTAATAAAGCTGCTGATGATCAGCTGGATCATCATGGTTTATTGTGGGTTCTGGCTCTCTTTCATGTACTTCCTCGCAGCTGCTGACTCTAGGTTCTTCGTCCTCAAGCTTGATAAGTTTCGGTTCTGATGCAACTCGGCTTAAAACATCACGAACAGAATCGAAGTAGTGGTCTCCTTTCACAAGTTTCCTTCTTGAGAACTTCTTAACACCAGGCATAAGAAAAACCAGCTGATGTTTGGAACTATAATAATCATGATTCTTCGGCTGCTCAGAGTGCCACCCTCTTTCTAACAGACGGGGCCAAACTGCTTCCCAGAAAATATCATTTAATTGAGCTTTGCTTAACCGGAAATCTCCAGTTAGAAACTTGACTATGTCCTCGAATGCAAGGGAAGAGCATGCTTTGCCAACTGGTATTTTGGGCCGGAAAGGAAACACTAGATTAGTTTTAGTAGGCTCCATTGCAAGGTTTGTCAAATCTTCCTTCCCCCTGCCAATACCTACTGCTTCTATGAGGACAGGGATACCAGCAAGAGTTTTTAAGGTGTGAACATATTCTTCAAGAGAAGTTCTTCCCTCAGCAAATGCCTTTGAGACCTGACAATGACCAAAATCTAAATTAAAATATTAAGCATAACAGTTCTTCATCGGAGAGTATATTGTAATTCGAGAGCACTTCAACATCTTTAGAACCAAAGCCAATACCTATACAAAGATGGATGGAAGTAACAACTGATACCAAAATTTCAATCCGAGGTTCTTACTTGTAATTCCATATGACACTTGTTTAGCCCAAGACAAATTTCAATAGCTAGTCCGCTCCCAACCAATGTCCACTCTTACCAACCATCAATGTTTTAGAAATTACAAGCCTTTAGAAATTTGAAATTTTAAGATCAACTTACAATCAAATCTTGTAATACCAAATTGTCGTCACTTGGTCAACCAAATTTTGACTATGTAATCAATATTTTTCTTAAAATACCTATTTTGTCTCTATTAATAAATAAATGAATAATATAAACTTCAGAAAGAAAAAAAATAATGAAAAAAACAACTCTCTCCCTTCCTTCTTTGTTGGTCACCCTCTTCTCTCCACTCAAAACCCTAAACCCACCTCCTAACTTCAGACACCCCCATCTCCAATCCACTCAACTACAACAAAAATACACCAGTTTTGTCTCTCTTTTTCTTGAATCTTAGCCTTTCCAACCAAGAAATAAAAAATAAAATGAAAATGAAAGAGAAACGACGAGCTTGCACTTTGCCATTAAAATGGAACCGCAATTTTGATTATTTTTTGTTTTATTGCGTTATGACACATACATTTAATATTTTTATGTACAATGGTCGATCACTATTTGAATCAATTATAATGAAGAATATCAAGTAAAATTAGAATCAATAGCAATGTACAAGTATCACAGTAAAAAATCAAATATGATGCATCATTATTACAGTAAACACCCGAAGTGGAAGAAATGGCCATAAGACTGGCAAAATAGAGACCCCAAAGTAAAGGACATGACACTTACTGACCAGGGTCGGCCCTGACTTTTTTGGGCCCCAAGGCAAACTTAAATATGGGACCTTCATACATATTTAAAATATATATATAATAAAAAAATAAAAATTTGGTAAAATAGTATCTTCAATTTTTTTTTTTTCTCTTGTTTGTGTAGGTACAAGAAAAAATAAAAACTGAAGCAGAGGAGAAGTGAAAATTGAGAACTAGGAACTACCTAAGAGTGAATATTTTCATTATTTAGGATCGATTATCACAACAGTTGGGGAAATTGGAGTGGATGCGGTCCATAAAATTAAGGCAAGGTGGCTTAAGTGGAGGAGTGCGTCTGGGGTACTATGTGATAAACGAGTACCCATTAGACAAAAAGAAAAATTCTATAGGATGGCTATTAGACCAACGATATTGTATGAGACGGAATGTTAGACAACTAAGAAACAATATATAAATAAGATGAGTTTTGCTGAAATGAGGATGCTAAGGTGGATGTGTGGTAAGACTAGAAAAGACAAAATTAGGAATGAGTATATTTGTGAATGGATAGAAGTAGCATCGATAGAAGATAAATTGAGAGAGGATAAATTGCGATGGTTTGGTCATATACAACGGAGACCAACAGTAATGGTAGATGGAAGTGTTAGAAGAAGGGATAGACCTAGATTAATGTGGGCGGGTGTAGTAAATAGAGATATGAATCTCCTGAATTTGACTAACTAAATGGCCATTGATAGAGTCAAGTGGAGAAGAAGGATTCATGTAGCCGACCCCATTTGATGAGACTTAAGACTTAAGACTTAAGACTTGATTTGGTTTAGTTTGGTTTACCTACATAAAATTTTCTTACATATATAAATACTAAAGTTACTGGTTTTTTACCCATGTTATACACATAAATCACTTAAAATATTAGGTAGTAAATCCAATTTGAAAATATTGTATAAGTTTTTCCTTTTTTACCAAGAAAATATCGTATTAGTGAGTGAATGGATTATAATTTTTTTCACAATAATTATAATATTGTACTTTTTTTTAGCAATTTCACATGATTATTGAAGTTGACATAAATCATAATTATCGAGACAAACATAAATCATAGTTATTGAGAAACATAAATCATAATTATTGAGATAGATTTTGAACATCTTCGATGGGTAACATTATTAATTTGTTCAAACTTTTTCTAAAGTAAGTAACTGAATATAAAATTTGATGAACTTAAGCTTTAAAAAATTTATGTCTCCAAAGGCAATTGTTACTAGTATAGTCAACAATATTCTATAAACATAAACAATCCATACATTTAGTAAACAATCGTCCATTACTTTTAAATAATTCACCACTTCAATTGCTTTTTTATCTTTCTTTTTTTTTCTATAAAACTTCAGTTTTAAATAATAAATTTTATAGTGTGAAAAAATAATAAATCTAAAAAAACCCCATTTAAGATTTCGCTTGTCCCCAAGAGTATTGGGCCAAACCTGCTTGTCCTACCTTTTTTCCTAAAAAAATGGGATGAGACACTGAACACAACAAATCGAGTTTAGGATAGAGAAGCTATGTAACAAATAGTATAACATGCATAGATAACGAAATGAGAGGGGGGAAAAAATGGCTATTTTGGCATATATTTGGAACAACGTGATATTCTTGTGTGAAATTCATCACAAAAAGAACATAACTAAATTTATTCCAGTATTAAACATGAACACACTTGTCCAAAAAAAAAAAACATAAAGTGAACGAACATGTATGTCACCATTGATCAAATAAACCAGATTTGGAATTACTAACATGTCATATTTGTGGCATTAAAACATAAAATACCTCCACCAAAGTACTTTTTGCATCCTCTGAGACATGGAGAAGCAAACGAGATAACAGTTCCTGCTGCCTCCATCCAGTAAAAATTCTCTGTCCAATCTTGCACTTCCGGCTTTTCATCATCTTCCGGCAATCTGCATATCTCCGATGTTCATCAGACCCATAAAACTTCCCATAGTAGAAGGATAGGATTTCCCCCATTTCTTTGCTTTTCATAAATCTCTTCACCTGAACGAGATTCTTCTCAAAAATATATAATGCAAGGAGAAAACTACTGAATTCAATGTCTGTCCAAGGAGAATCACCAAGCAAACCAGGAACCAAACAACAGCTTTTGCTTCTGCACATTTGATTTGGGTTACCTTTTCCTGCCATTGCAGGTTCGGAGATAGCTGACTTTGATTCTTTTCCACAATCCAATGCAACATCTAATGTTTTGGCTTTCAAACCCTTCTTATTTGAAATATGTTGCCTCTTTTTCACCTTTTTAGATCCCACTGACCCCTTTGCATTAACTGAATCATCACGTTTTTTATAAACTTTAATTCCTTTATTTTGATTGTTATTTATTTTATCATCAACCCAAATTGCCGGAACTGCTAATCCCAAAACAAAATAATGAGAAACATTAAAATTAATCTCAGTATCATCTGGGTTCCTTAGAAGATGAAGCCGCTCAGATTCTGTTATCATGCGTGGAATTTTCACCTGGTACTTATCACCAACTCGGGGGTGCACTTGTTGATCACCAAACATATCACTTGTATCAGGAGAATTCAGAGGAACTAACTTCTCTGAAAACAATTCTTCAACACATTTGCCATTGCGATCCAGCTCACCAGAATCCATCTGCCAGACAAGACAAACTAGAAACCATGAGAACAATAAATTCAAAATCCGGTCATGAAGGAATATACAAATAAATGTTTTCAACCTCAAGATGTTCTCAATCACATATCTGCCCATGACTAACAAGAATACCCATTGAATTAAATATAAAGAAACAAGAACTGAATCACATGTTTACATGACTCAAATAAAAAAGAGGAAGCACAAATACTGATTTCATTTCTGATAGATAGGACCGGGTGCATTTTATGACGAGGAGCACGAGATCCCCTCCCCCGACCCAAAAAAAAAATTTCTTTTAAAAAAAGTATCAAGGTTTTCTTTGTTACCCATACTGTTTCATGATATTTCAATACGTCTTTAAAAACATTTAGTTCACTTTCTCACCACCAGGTCACTATGGCGGTGTTTGGGAACAAATTTTTTAGGTTTTTTTTGTTTTTTTACACTAAAAGACAAATTGGTTACAAAACCAAAAAAAAACACATCCAAACAAAATATCACATCAAACCCCATAATCATTTCACTTTTTCTCTCATAAACATCACATTCAACCATTAAAAAATCCAACTATCTTCCCAAACACAAAAAAAAATTTCTCCAATAATATCCTACAACTAAAAAAACCTACAAAAAAACCCACTTCCCAAACACCCACTATACCAGGACTAGAAGAATTTTACATTTGATAATCACCAGGTCTTACTCTCTTCTTCCTTAATATAGTAGTATTAGTCTCCAATTTCATGCATTTGGTCAAAACTATTGGGGCCTTTGTTTCCCGCATTCATACTAGTCTGCAGTTATTCCTAAAAAAAATTGGGGCCTTCGTTTTTCCCTCACGAGGGCATTTGGAGTTTTTCCCCGACTAATCCCCAGTACATGTAGTCGTAGTCCCACATATAGTAGATAATTACCGAGCCTAAGCCCTAAGGGGGAGGCCTCAAGATGGAACTTTTAGCCATTGGTCTACCACTTTAGGTTCAAACACATGACTTCCCATCATGGCCAACTGCCAAAAAACAAGTTCAAATCAATATCAATAACCCAAAATTACGTGAATTGAGAAAGCTACTTTCCTATCAATATATTCAATACAAACAGTCAAATTGAACAAAATCAACTCTACACTCATCAACAACCCATCCTTGGAATTACTAATTCCCATCTAGGCATATCAAATTTTCGCCGAATCTTGAAAATAAATGACCATTCACACATGAATCAAAGCAATGGATGATGTACATTGAGTCATTTCATATACCAAGTTACATAATAGGAATGAGGTTCACTACTAACCTTCAAGAAAGAACTCCAAAGGTCCAAAACCACATGAAAGATAAACCTGTGAAACAAATGGGTTATCATGATCATGTGTTGAATAGCGTTGATTGTCAATCTTTTGAACGATTCGCTTCAAAATGAGAATGAAAAGAGAGAACCCAACTCGCACTAGGTATATATCTATACACAGAGACACACATCTTTGCACCATATATATAAGAGAGAGAGAGAGAGAGAGAGAGTTGGTGAAGAATGGTTACCTGGTTTAAAAGGGATCAGCTTCCATGGCTTCGAAGGCTTGAATTGACGGGGCTCAGAAGAGAGAGAGAGAGAGAGTACCGAAGAGACTAAGAAAAATCAAAGACCGAAAGTCTTTTGTTGAAAATTCCTTCGGCGGTCTATACGCACACCATGCTACACATTTTTTTTTTTTGGTGTGTTTGTAAAATACGTGTTTTAAAAATAAAATTATGCATTTTAATGATAAATCCAGATCTATAGTAGTGTAATGTCCCAAAATCATAAATGGGACGGATTTTATTATTATTTTTATATTAGGGTTGCTACAAAAATATTATATATTTTTATGATAATATTATTTTTTTTTTTAATAAATTATCTTTACACCTTAAAATATATAAAATTATCACAAAAATATATAGTATTACTATAAAGATGCGTGATTTTATTTATGAGTAAATCATAAATTATTTTAATTTTGTCAAAAAATTACATAATATTTACTAAAAATATAAATAAAGCGAAATAAGGCGTACATGTACCCATCCTATCCTAGACAGAGAGAATTACGAGAGATACTGTAAGTAAAGTAAGCTTGTTGCGTATTTTTAAAAGTTTATTAAAAATGTAGAAATTATTTTAATTTATTTCTCAAATTTTGTAAAAAGAGAAAGTGTAATTATTATCAAAAAATTTATTAATAATCATGTTTCTCTCAAAATTTGAATGAAATATAAAATTAAAAGACATCACATTTTTACTAGGGTTTTTTATTCAACTTCCTAAAAAAGATTTTGTATTTTAAGAACAACTAAAATATGTTTGTTAGTTAAGGACATTAAGTTTTTTTCGAACAAAACTATCCTTAGTATACTTTCATTACCGTACCAAACTTTCAACATCTCTACAATCGTCGGGGACTGTCTTTGATCGCTACTGCCAGTCGTCGGTGACCAACGACAACCATCGGTTGCTTGCGATTATTTTTTGGTGATTCTTTGACACTTTGTCAAATTGAAAATTGTAATTGTTACATGATTTTTTTGCTGTAATAGTGAAAATTGTCTAACTTTCAACAATTTTTGTAAATTTAGTTAGTGCAATTTCTCTAACCAAATCTACTTAATTGTAGAAAGTCGGAGAAATTTCACTAACCAAATATAATGAAATTGCAGGAAAAAAAAAAGAAAAAAAAAACACTAATCAAATCTATTGAAATTGCAGAAAGTCTAAGAAATTTCACTGATTAAATATACTGAACTTCAAAAAATTCGAGAAATTTAACTGACTAATTTCATTTGAACTTAAAAACAAAATCTAAATATTTTTACATCATTACAACAAACAATGCCTATTAAATAACAATACAAAAATCAAATACAAGTGAGGGAGAGAAAATGAGAAGAAAAAAAATCGGCAAGTGATGTTGACAACAATGAGATAATAGAGGTGTGAGCGGTGGTTGCGAACAATGAACAAGGTTTAGAATTTCGATGGTGGTCACAAACAATAACGATACAATTCTGATCTATAAGATTGTTACAAGCGGTGAGGATTGCATGGACTTGAAAATAACGGCAACGGTAAAAATAGTGTTAGAAATGGTTGGGAAAATTCTAGGTAAAACTAGAATTTTTTCCTAAATTTGGTCTATTTTTTAAGTGGGCCCCCGTGCATCCATTTTCATGGGTCAAAGTGGTAACGCGTTCTATGCCGCGTTGTGATTCACGTGGTATATTTGGTTGCTCAAAACCATTATCGGGTGAATGGAAAATTGAAACTAAAGTGAGCTCTATGGAAATGGAGTTTTGGTAGAAATTCCTTAAGGTTGGAAAATGACTTGTCCCACATTGATTTTGTGGAAAGTTTTGAATGGGTTTATAAGGTATGGGATTGAAACTTAGGATGTGCCTCAAGGGGTACCCAAGTTTTGTAGAGAGGAAGGTTATGGGCAACATGGGCTAGACCTATTGGACCCAAAAATCACCACACGCGCTCGCCGCCGCTGTCCGTTCGGTCGGGCGGACTAGGCTTGGGCGCGGGTGTGTGGTTGGGCTTGTTTGGCCCAATACTAATCTTTTTGGGCCAAAAACATTTGAATTTTTTTTTTTTTTGAAATAAAATCTGTCCGAATTTCTGTCCATATTATTTTCAATTTTTGAATTCAAATTGTTGCACCTCTCCAGAATTTTGTACAGGTTTTAGACAGATCCGAATCTGTCCAGATTCAAACCCAAAACCATTTTTATCTATCAAACAGATTCAAACCAGATTCGGTTTTCTTTTCAAAATTCAATTTGAACAGGTACAGTATCTGTTCAAAACAGATTTGCTACCTATTACATTCCAACTGGCAGCCACCAAGCCACCACTTCACCTATATAAATAGGCAGTCCCTCATTTGGTTTTTTACATAGAAATTCCGTACTTCTCCTCTGCAAATTTATTCTTCATTTTGCTGCATTTAATTTTTGTGAGAAAAAGTGTAAACACTTAGTGTGTTCGTTGAATAAATAAATTGTAGTGCTGCATTTATTTGTAATTGATCATTTCATCCTGGGAGATAGACGTCCATATTCTGAAAGCACCGTAGAGAGAACAAATCTGTCTTAAGGAGACAGTGTCGAACACTGGACTTAATCAGAATAATATTCAAGATATTAATCAAGAAAGTTATTTATTTATTTATTTTCTGTTTTATTATTTATTTAAATCAGATTTTAATTTTTTTTTTGTAACAAAATAAAATCTGTTTTTTTATTTATTTAATTCTATTTCTAGTTTGATTTTTGTAATCAAACTTTCTCTCTCCTTTCCTTTTTATCTTTTATATTCTGTTTGTCATTTAGTACCCAAACAGAATTAATTAATTTAATTACAGTGAAGATTGTCCAACAATCTTAAGACAGATTCGTCCTGGTATCTTCATTGTATTTAATTTTCTGTGATTTCATAAAGACATTCTGGTTGGAAAAACAAATAGTGGTTTATGCTATTTGACAGATAATAGTAATATACTGTCTATTTTCTTTGACAACTAGTAATAATATACTGGTGTCATTAACAATTGCAGAATATTAAATTTGTGTTACAGAAAATTATTGTGATATTTTATTTTTCTAGTTTTCGTAACAAGGAAAATAAAATTATTTTGTATTTTAATTTTTTCTGATTTTTGTAATCAGAGATTATGGCTACTGCAACTGGAAGTGGTACTCCAATTGTAACACCAACACCGGTCCCTATCCAGAACCATGTTCAAGTACCAATAAATCATGGAGAAAAATGAAAAAAATTTAACGGTACTGAGTTTAAGAGATGGCAGTAGAAGATGCTATTCTATCTTACAACTCTTAATTTGACCCGGTTTCTCCATGAAGAGGCTCCAGCACTTAAAGAGGGTGAAAGTGATCGGCGAGTTGTTGCCGCTGTAGATGCTTGGAAACATTCAGATTTCCTGTGTAGAAATTACATCTTTAATGGCCTTGACAACATGCTATATAATGTTTACAGTCCTCTGAAGTCAGCAAAAGAATTGTGAGATTCTTTTGAGAAGAAATACAAGACAGAGGATGCCGGCACGAAGAAATTTGTTGTCGGTAAATTTCGGGACTTTGTTAATGTAGACTCCCAAACAGTAATTTCTCAAGTTTAAAGTTTTCAATTAATTTTACATTATATTCATTCTGAGGGTATGTCTCTGAGCAAGTTTTTCCAAGTCGCTGCTTTAGTGGAAAAGTTACCATCAGCTTGGAAAGATTTCAAAAATTATTTAAAACACAAACGCAAAGAGATGACCATGGATGAACTTATTATAAGACTGAGAATTGAGAAAGATAACCGTAAGGCTGAAAAGAGGAATGGAAAAAATCTCATTAAGTCCAAGGCTAATGTGGTTGAACAAGTTCATAAACCACATAACAAAAAGATAAAGTTTACTGGAGATGGTCCTAAACAAGGCGACAGCAATGGCAACAAGAAGTTCAAAGAAAAATGCTATAATTGTGGTAAGACTGGACATCGAGCTTCTGACTTCCACCGCCCTAAGAAGGATCGCGAAAGTATAAGCAAGAAGACTACCAATCGGGCCAATGTAACTGAACTAGATTACATCTCTGACGGGGTGAATGACATCAACCTCTGCTGTGGTGTCTGAGACTAACTTGGTTGGAAATCCGAAAGAGTTGTGGGTTGACACTGGAGCAACTCGTCATATATGTACGGACTAGAAGATGTTCACTACCTACAATGAGGCTACAAATGGTGAACAACTTTTCATGGGAAATTCTTCTACTTCTACTGTGGCTGGACAAGGAAAAATGATCTTGAAGATGATATCAGGGAAAGAACTGATCCTCAACAACGTACTGCATGTACCTGACATCCGGAAGAATTTAGTTTCTGATTCTTTGTTAAGTAAAAATGGTTTTAGGCTTGTCTTTGAGTTTGATAAATTTGTATTAACAAAGAGTGGCATGTATGTTGGTAAGGGATACATGAGTGATGGTCTCTTCAAACTAAATGTAATAACGTTGTACCAAAAGTTGCTATTAATAAGAATAACACATCTTTTGCTTATATTCTTGAGTCGAATTTATGGCATGGTAGATTAGGACATGTAAATTATGATGCTTTGGGTAGATTAATTGGTTTGGATTATATACCAAAGTTTGAAATTAATCATAATCATAAATGTGAAGTTTGTGTAGAAGCGAAACTAACTAAGGCTCCATTTAAATCGGTTGAAAAGAAAATTGAACCTCTAGAATTAATTCATACTGATGTATGTGATCTAAAATTTGTTCAAACTAGAGGAGGCAAAAAGTATTTCATAACATTTATCGATGATTGCACAAAATATTGTTATGTTTATTTACTTAGAAGTAAAGATGAAGCCTTAGAAATGTTTAAACTCTACAAAACAAAAGTTGAAAATCAACTTGGTAAAACCATTAAAATGGTTAGAAGTGATAGGAGTGGTGAATATGATGCACCATTAAATGAATTTCGTGCACAACATGGCATTATGCACCAAACTACAGCACCTTATTCTCCACAGCAAAATGGAATTGCTTAAAGGAATAATAGAACCCTAAAAGAAATGATGAATGCCATGTTACTAAGTTCAGGCTTACCACAGAACTTGTGGGGGGAAGCAATATTGTCTACTAATTATGTTCTTAATAGAATATTCCATAAGAAAACCAACAGCACTCCTTATGAATTGTGGAAAGGTCGACTACCTTCCTACAAATACTTAAAAGTGTGGGGGTGTTTGGCAAAAGTTGAAGTTCATGTTCCTAAAAAGACTAAGATTGGACCAAAAACAGTAGATTGTGTGTTTACTGGTTATGCTCAAAATAGTAGTGTATATCGATTTCTGACTTATAAATCAGAAATACCTAATATAAATGTAAACACTATTATAGAGTCAAGGAATGCTATGGTTTTTGAACATGTCTTTCCTTACAAGAAATGACAGGAATTAAGTTCACAGAAAAGAACTTATGATTATACACAAAGTCAAGAGACTAATGACAATCAAACACAAGACACCAATAATGGTCTCGACCAACAGGATTAAACTGATGATGAACCAAGAAGAAGTAAAAGAGCGAGAACATCAAAATCCTTTGGTCCAGATTTCCAAACATACCTGTTAGAAAATGAACCTCAAAGCTTTAAGGCAGCAATGACATATCCTGAAGCACCTTTGTGGAAAGAGGCTGTTAATAATGAAATTGAGTCCATTATGCAAAATCATACTTGGGAATTGGTAGATCTTTCACCAGGTTCTAAACCTCTTGGATATAAATGGATATTCAAGAGAAAAATGAAGGCAGATGGTTCAATAGACAAGTATAAAGCAAGACTTGTAGTAAAAGGTTACAGACAAAAGGAAGGTCTAGACTATTTTGACACATATTTTCCTGTGACAAGAATAACATCTATTCGTATGCTTATTGCTATAGCAGCGTTATTTAAATTAGAAATACATCAAATGGATATTAAGACAGCTTTCTTAAACAGTGATCTAAATGAAAAGATTTATATGGAGTAACCCGAAGGGTTTGTAATGCCAGGGCAAGAAAAGAAAGTTTATCGGCTTGTAAAATCTCTTTATGGATTAAAACAAGCACCTAAGCAATGACATGAAAAATTTGATCATGCAATGCTTACTAATGGGCTTAAGATAAATGAATGTGACACATGCGTGTATGTTAAAAACACTGACCAAGGATATGTCATAGTTTGTCTTTATGTGGATGACATGCTTATCATTGGAAGCAGTCAAAACATGATCAAATCAACTAAGCAAATGCTTAACCGAAGATTTGATATGAAATATATGAGGGTTGCAGATGTTATATTAGGAATGAAAATTACTAAAACATCTAACGGATATGCGTTATCTCAATCTCATTATATTAAGAAAATTCTTGATAAATTTATCAAGGATGATTTGAATGTAGCTAGAACACCTATAGACATCAGTCTTTATTTATCGAAAAATAAAGGTGATGCAGTGTCTCAGTTAAAATACTCCCAAATCATTGTTTTGCCTAATGTACCTAATGAATTGTACTCGTCCTGATATAGCTTATGTTATCAGTAAATTGAGTAGGTACACTAGTAACCCCGAAGAAGACCATTAGAAGGCGATCATTCGGGTTCTTAGATATCTAAGATTCACCCATAATCATGGCTTGAATTTTACTCGATATCCAGCAGTACTCGAAGGTTATTGTGATGCAAATTGGATATTGGACACTAAATATTCAAAATCCATAAGTGGATATGTCTTTACTCTGGGAGGCGCTGCTATTTCTTGGAAGTCTACGAAACAAACATACATCGCACGATCCACAATAGAATCTGAGTTCATTGCTTTAGACAAAGTAAGAGAAGAAGCATAATGGCCTCATCACTTCTTAGTTAGAAGACATTCCAATGTGGCCAAAACTTATGCCAGCTATTTGCATTCATTGTGATAGTCAATCTGCAATAGGCAGGGCACAGAATCATATGTATAACGGTAAGTCACGACATATTCGTCGTCGACATAATACCGTAAGGCAATTGTTGTCAAATGGAATAATCTCAATAGATTATATAAAATTTAAAGAAAATATTGCGGATTCATTAACAAAAGGTTTGACAAAAGAGCTAGTGTATAGTTCATTGAAGGGGATGGGATTAAAGTCTATTACATAAGAGTCATCATAATGGTAACCCTACTTATATGATTGGAGATCTCAAGAACTAAGTTCAAAGGGACAACTAAGTTATGTGTGGCTCGCCAGAAATTACTAAGGGATTAAAATTCCCTATCCATTCCTATGGTGAGAGTGATATCTGTAACATGTGTTGTCTACAGGGGTATAAGGATAAACTTTATTTTTAATGATTACTTATATCTTGATTTAGGTATAAAAATCAAGACAAGTATAAAGAGATACTTACAATAAAAATCAACTATATGAATGTCGAACATGGGCTAGTTCTATGAGAATGAAGAGGCTAAATTCTCTAGAAACACTCATGAAAACCAGGAGCGTTCAATGCCAAAATGAACACAACAGTGAGAACCACGATGTGTTAGAAGATATTTTGTGTGAAATCTATTATCTTGGCTTACACAAACGGCTAAACAATTCAAGGCATCGCGTCCATTGGTTAGCCAGTAAGTCCGATAGGCTATCACTAGGGAAATTTTAAAGCCGAAAGCTACCTATCCTGATGCAAGATATTTTCAACTTATACTCTTTCGATAAAGTCTGCATATTATTGCATTTCCGTTGTCATCAAATTCCATTCATGTGGGGGATTGTTAGAAATGGTTGGGAAAATTCTGGGTAAAATCATAATTTTTTCCTAAGTTTGGTCCATTTTTAAGGTGGGCCCTGTGATTCAATTTTCGCGGGTCAAAGTGATAACACGTTCTATGCCGCATTGTGATTCAGGTGGTATATTTGGTTGCTCAAAACCACTATCGGGTGAATGGAAAATTGAAGCCAAAATGAGCTCCATGGAAATGGAGTTTTGATGGAAATTCCTTAAGGTTGAAAAATAGCTTGTCTTACATTGATTTGGTGGGAAGTTTTGAATGGGTTTATAAGGCATGGGATTGGAACTTGAGGTGTGCCCTAAGGGGTACCAAAGTTTTGTAAAGAGGGAGGTTATGGGCAACATGGGCTAGACCCATTGGACCCAAAAATCACCACGCGCGCGCACCGCCGCTGTCCGTCCGTCCGATCGGTCTGGCTGGGCTTGGGCGCAGGTGCGTGGTGTGTGGTTAGGCTTGTTCGGCCCAATACTAATCTTTTTGGGCCAAAAACATTTGAATTTAATTTTTTTTTGAAATAAAATCTGTCTGAATTTCTGTCCAGATTAATTTCAATTTTTGAATTCAAATTGTTGCACCTCTCCAGAATTTTGTACAGGTTTTAGACAGATCCGAATCTGTCCAGATTCAAACCCAAAACCATTTTTATCTGTCAAACAGATTCAAACCAGATTCGGTTTTCTTTTCAAAATTCAATTTGAACAGGTGCAGTATCTATTCAAAACAGATTTGCTACTTGTTACATTCAAACTGAGCAACCACCAAGCCACCACTTCACCTATATAAATAGGCAGTCCCTCATTTGGTTTTTTACATTGAAATTTCGTACTTCTCCTCTACAAATTTATTCTTCATTTTGCTACATTTAATTTTTGTGAGAAAGAGTGTAAACACTTAGTGTGTTCGTTGAACAAATAAATTGCAGTGCTGCATTTATTTGTAGTTGATCATTTCATCATGGGAGATAGACGTCCATATTCTGAAAGCACTGCAAAGAGGACGAATATGTCTTAAGGAGACAGTGTCGAACACTAGACTTGATCAGAATAATATTCAAGATATTAATCAAGTAAGTTATTTATTTATTTATTTTCTGTTTTATTATTTATTTAAATCAAATTTTAATTTTGTTTTTGTAACAAAATAAAATCTGTTTTTTTATTTATTTAATTCTATTTCTAGTTTGATTTTTGTAATCAAACTTTCTCTCCCCTTTCCTTTTTATCTTTTATATTCTGTTTGTCGTTTAGTACCCAAACAGAATTAATTAATTTAATTATAGTGAAGATTGTCCAACAAATAAATGTGGTTGAAAGCAACGATGACGGTAGAGATAGATTTGAGTGAAATATGCAACAACGGTAGAAACGGATGCAGTTGGAGACGGCAGTGGCAATCAACAATAGTTATGGTTGAAGGAATCGTTCATTGTGGAGAGAGAACAAAAAGAGAGAGCGTGAAAGAAAAATCTAAAGAGAGAGAAAGAGAACAAACGCAAGAGAAAAATATATAGAGTAAAATTTCAAAAGAAAAATATAATAAGAAAATTAAGGTTATAAATTGTAAGGTCATTTTTTTATGTGAAAACTTTTCCTTATCCTTTTAAAATTTGGAAATTCTACTTACACAAAAAAAAAAAAAAAAAAAAAAAATCTCCTTATACTCAATTTCTCATTACACAACACAAAAAATCCAATTATCTCTTTACAAACATTATAATACCTATAATAACCTTCATCCATACACCCCAACCTACAAACCCTAACTCTACCCCACTCTGACCACCACCTCCAGCAATCACAACCTTCAAATCATTACTTTTCTACCTCCACCTTCACTTTCATCTCCATCTCCACTTTCGACTATTGCCTTATAACCTTCGACTGCACCGATAACAAGTTGGTCGTCGAAGACTCAAGCCTAATAGAGAGCGTTGCAGTGACCATAGTACATCATATCGAAACAACCATCCATATAAACACGAACATGCTTATTCTCCTTCTTCATCCTCCATTTTCCTAGAGGGAAAGTGAAATACACACCCAGAGCAAAGACTCCGAGAACCACACCTCCAATCAACCATGTTGCGATCAGTTCCGTGCTCTGTGGATTTTTCAATCGGCCAGTGTCACGAGCAAAACCCGCCCCTATGGGTTTAGCATCGCAACCGGCCAATAATCCTTGGATTACCAAAGACCTCTTGACAGATTAACATATAATTAGGGGCTGCGGAAGCAAATATACAAAATATACGATGTCCAATGAGCTGTGCTGACATACATGGGACAGAATAGCTAGAAACTTTTATAATTTACGAGTGAAGTCAACAGACATTATATTTACATATCACACTTAGGCGCACATGTCAAAAAGCTCGCCCACAACTTAACAAACAACCATAGTCTAATAATGATTACAAAAACAGCCACAAAACTAGACTTCATCCGGAACCTCTTCGGGAGGCGCAAAGGTTGGCTGAGAAAAACTGAAACATAGGCCGTCAACTCTGGCCCTGATCACGTGCCGGCTCACCTACATACATACTATAAACAGTGAGCGGAAGCCCAGTGAATAATAACGGAGTAAAGGGTTTTAATGAATGAAGTCCATACAGATTCAGAAATCATGATTCAGATTCATAAACAGATTCATATTCTTGTTCAAATCAAATACAGAAATCAGAGTTCATGCTTAATCATACATGGTACATCCATTAGCGCTAACAGAACAAATACAGAACAGATGCAGAACATATGGTGGTTATGAATAACCAGTTCCATAAAGGAACCTCCAGATCTGGGTAACAGAGAATAAACATACTGAACTCCATGGTGGAGCCTCCGGTACGGGTAACAGATGACAGACATAATAAGTTCCATAATAGAACCTCTGATACCGGGTAACAGCTAGTAGATATCACATGATGCTAAGGATGCCACAAATACGTTGTCAAAAATCGGATAATCATTCATTGTACAGAACATAACATTTTAGAAAACAGATATTCTTTCATCATTCAGAAAATAAATAAAGTTGAATATAACTCTACTAATTTATTACTCACAGTTGACTTCGGGTGTAGACAGACAGAGCCGACTAATCAAACAGTTTATGGCACGTGACCTACACGAACACATAACAAAAACACACTTGAAACATCGTGTCGAATTATACATAACTTACTTTCTTTGCTCTTAGCCTGTTTCTAGCCGTTAACCTCATTATGGAGTCTTAATCATGGTCTAGGAATGCCTAGGATGGAATGAGGATGCAAAAATGCACTTAAAAATATTTTTCAAAACTTGCTGAAAACAGGGTCCACGCTCGAGCGTGGCTTTCCTCGCTCGAGCGAACATACAAGAAGTGAAGGTTCGCTCGAGCGTGACTTCCCTCACTCGAGCGGACTGTAAATTTTGGCAAAAGTACTGGATGCATGATTTTCACACTCGACGGACGCTCGACCTTCGCTCGAGCGTGAGACGCAGACCTTCGCTCGAGCGTGACTTCCCTCGCTCGAGCGGACTGTAAAACATATGAACTTCTGGGTACATGCATTTCATGCTCGAGTATGACTCACGTCGCTCAAACGGAAGTGCATGTACTCAGAGTGCTTGCTCGAGCGTGAATGCAAAATTTGGAATTTCCAGATTCGATCTCAAAGCTTCAAACTCAAACCAAACATTTCAAAACTCAATGCTTTGGGCCAAAACTTTAGGAAACTCATAGAAACTCATAACACAACATGTTTTAAAGATCATTTCAAGAAATCATGGCCCAATAACATGTCAATTGCACAAAATTCAACTTAAAACTCAAGAATGATCCATGAACATGACATGCATGCATTTCTTTGAACTAAAGCTTCTCAAAACATGATCAAGTGTTACCAAACAACATAAAACTCATTGTTTTCACAAAATTAGAGTGAATTCAAGGCATGCATTAAGGAATTCTTTGAAAACACTTTCAAAACTTCATGAAATGCACATGCAAACATAAGTTTATTCTCAATTCCAATCTTTAGCTCAATTCTCATGACAATCCACCTATCTCACTTGATCCCATGCATTGATCAACTAAATTATAAAACTAGAGGCTAAAATTCTAACCTAAGATTCTCAATTTCTTATAGTTTAGAGATATTCTTGAGCAATCTTCCAAGTCCCCTGGCAATTCTTCCAAACTTCAAGCTTGACCTCAACTCCCACTCTCTACTTCTCTTTCTCTCACGTTTTTTTCTCTTGGAGGCTCAAAGATGGTAAGAAAACAAAAGGCTCAAATGAGGTGTATAAGCCTTATGTAGGCTTAAGTGGAAGTACAATTAAATAAGGTCAAATAAATGGACATTAAATTAAATTAAATTAATCTACTTTAATCATTTCGAATCAGATTTCAATTAAACCTACCATAAAATTTAAAAAATTCCAATTAACACATAAATCAAGCCAATTTCTGAATCAAATGTTGATAAGGCCTTCAATTCGCAAACCAAAACTAAAACATGGATAGATCGTCCTATGCTAAATAGATAAACACACACATGAAAATTAATTCAGAATTCCTCCTTAATTACTGTCAGGCATAATTAATCATAAATTAATGTTAATCATAGGTCGGGGTTGTTACAGCCGGCCTCCGAACCCACCATTGATGAACTAAGAACCTTAACCTTGGTGGAAATGTGTGTGTGTGTGTAAAAGAGAGATGGAAGGGTAACTGTTGGAAATGCTGGGTTTCAAAATGCTAAGGGCAGAGTGTGGCTGGTTTGTGGAGAAGAGTGGTAGTGGTGGTTGGTCGTGGTGGCCGGAAGGAGGTTGTACGACGGAGGTGAGGGTTTTAGATAGAAGAGGGGTTGCGATTTGGTGGTCAAAAGAGCCAATAATGGCTAGCGAAATTGTTGGCATTGGAGTGACAACATCGGCATAAGCGGGCGGCAGCATGCGACTGTGGTGGTGGTCAGGTGAAAGAGTTCAAAAGATGGTTTGGTGAAATGAGAAATTAGGGTTTGTAGTTGTTAAAGATTAGGATTTTTTAGTAATTTTAATTAAGGTTAAAATTGTAATAATATTTTTGAAATGAGTGATGCTATTGGCAGGAAATTCTATTTCCACACACCTAGTTAGTTTAGAACACATCTTTAATGAAATATTAATTTTATGACAATTATATTCTAAATAAAAATGATCATAATAAACATCTAGCGACATTCATAATATTATATGAAAAAATTCTCTGTACACATCTTTTAAGAACAAAAATATCTCAATGTACATCTTTTGAGTTTAAAAAAAATAAAAATAAAATAAAGCTTAATTTTTTCATTGTTGTCACATTACTTGTTACACACTCTACACTCATCTATTGCTTGCAAAACAATATTCTCAAAACAAAGGTTTTTCAATGGATGGTGTACATTGCACGCTTCAGATTATTTTGCAATTGTCTTTAGCCATTAATATTGTCATATATATATATATATATATGTATATCAAACTGCTAGTTTAAGGTTAAGGACTTGTTTTGGTAAAAGAACCTGTAAAAACATAATAGAATTGCATGAAGAGCTAAAAAAAGTGTTTTAAGCTTCTTTTTTTTTCTTTTTTTTTATCCTCACTTTAAGCTGTAGATAAAAATTTTATTGGTAAAGTTGATAATTGGTCAATTGGTCAGCAATGTTGAATACAACCAGTAATTACTGAAACTTCAGTACAAGCAAAACTATCAAACATTAAGTAAAGTGTACCAGGGTGGCCAATTAAAGTAACTTGGTTTAAAAAATTTGTAATAGTATTTATTTTTTCCTAATTTTTTTTTTATAAACTTAATCCATTTACTCTTGAATTTTCTCTAAGGAATTACTGGCTGTGTGTGTGGGCAAGGAGGTTGTCCAAAATTTTGTGAAATCTATAGTTTGTTTGAAATTTTCATTAAAAACTCAAAGGCTTCCTTTGGACTATGTTCCATGGGAAACTACTTACCAATCAAATGAGATTAAAAAGGGGTCTGACTGATGATCCTAAATGCCCTAATTGTTGTGGGGTGGAGGATATGTCTCACCTCTTTAGGGACTGTTTCAAAGCAAAGGAAGTGTGGCTAGTTATTTTTAATCAAAATTGGTACCAGGATATGATGAAATGCCTTGGTTGGATTGGCTCAAGAGTAGTGCCAAAAACAAAAAAAATTTTAACGACACCATTTCTTGGCAATCTGTTTTTACTATTTCCTTATGGAAAATTTGGAAGAATAAGAATTTAATGGTTTTTGAACAAAAATCTACTCCAAGTCAAGAGAGTTTTAATTTTATTTTGGATTACTCTAGAGAGATTAACCAAGCATTCCTTCAATCTATATCCAAGACCAGACCTGCATTCAGAATTATTAATTGGTGTCTTCCACCTGCAGGTAGACTAAAATTAAATACGGATGGCAGCAGGAGAGTTGGTGGCGATAGAGGATTTGGGGGCCTAATCAGAGATGAAAGAGGAACTTAGGTGTGTGGTTACTATGGAAAATTGCACAGTGGAACCAGTCTAGAAGCTGAATTGTGGGCTGTATACAAAGGGTTGACTATCATACTACAAAAATGAATGAACCAGGTCATGATCAAGACGGATGCCGAACAGATGGTACAATTGCTACAAGAAGAACTAGGGGATAGATGCCCTTTCAAGAACCTGGTGGAGGATGCCTAGATTCTTCTCAGGGGATGTGAATGCTCTATGTAACATGTATGGAAATAAGGCAATTTGTGTGCTGCTTTTTTGGCAAAAATGGGAACCAACCAACCCGGAGAAATATTGGTGATGAATGATCCACCAGCTGCGTTAAGAGAGCTGTCTGTTTCTGATATGATAGGATTGGGTAGGAAGAGGACTTAATTCCTCCTTTTGTTGTTTTAATTCCGTTGTATCCAAAAAAAATTAATAACTTACTAATATGAACTCCCAAATTTTATACAAGTAAAAACTAAATGATAATTCGTTCTTTGTTTGACCCTATTGCACAAAATTCTGGCTCCACCAGGCTGTGAAAGACTTCGACCTAGACTTGCCTCAATGAAAATGCAAGAGAACTGTTCATATAAATCTCAAAGGAGGAATTTGACTTGATCCCAGAATATGTTTATATGACATGCACACGATATAACAAAAGTGGGAAAAAAATAAAAAACATAAATAAATAAATAAAAAAGTAACAGAAACTATTTCCACAGGGTAAAAACCATTTCCTTCAACAAAGGTTTTCAATGGAGGTTTGTTGGCACCATAAATATGCAATTTTATTATTATTTATTATTTATATAATTGCAAGACATGTGGCACCCTCCTACTCATTTGGAGGTTATGAGAAATTATGAAATGTGGAAAGATGATGGAGAACAAAGTGAAGAACATGTAGTATGAAGTGGAGGTTGAAGGAAGTAATGGAAGATCATGGAGTATGAAATGGAAGAGGTGGAAGAGTGGATAGTTTTAGGTAGTTTTTTCCTACAAATATTTGCCTATAAATAGCTATTCATGGCTACATTGTAAGGGACCAACTTAAATCAAAGACAATTGATTTCTATTTTTCTTGTCATTTTCCTTATCTTAGGAGTAGTTTAACACAGATTTATATTTCATGCACTTTATTTTATGCACCTCCTTTTCAAAACTTAGGAGTAGAAGTAATTAATGGTTACTTTGATTATTTACTCAATCATTTTTCTCCATCTCCCTCATTCTTTTTTTAATTTTTCTTTTCCCTACACGTGGCAATTTTGAAGTCCTCTTAATTGAGGCAAAAGAATCGTCAATGCAATCACTTAATAATTGGCTTGAATTTAATCTGTAAGGATTTTTCAATCCTTACTGGTACGCTCGCATTTATGATATTTTCCTTCGTACGAAAAATAAGTCAACAATTTTTGGTACGCCCAGTGAGATGTCAAGTGTAAGAAATGAAAGATGGATTGGATTCATCCATTCCAAATAACCTAGATGAAATCTTTTGGCGTAAACAAAAAATTTTGAATCTTTAAGAAGTGATCCATTTTCTTGATGAAATAAACTTTCATCCCTCACAATATTATTTGGTGGAAGAAAAAAGACACTATTTAATTGGAGAAATTCATCAACTTGATATGAAAATTTGCCAATGGAATGATAAGTTGTCAACTCTCGCTACCAAGTCTTTAACTGAGGCTTTAATGGCCGAAATTGGTGAATTTTTTCAGACTCTTTCCATGGTTGAAAATAGCAAAAGTAAAGAGTTGATTTTATCAATGGCTCGGGGGGTCAAAAAGCTCATTTTTAAAGAGCCAATTTATGGAAATAACATGGCTAAAAAGCATGTTGTTGAGCCAAGCATGGTTAAAAATAATGTTCCATATAAGACTCGGGGGTTGAAAAACTCATTCTTAGAGAGTCAAACCATGGACATAAGATGTCTATAAAGGATTTTCATAAGCCATTAATGGCTAAAATAGAACAACCCATTAGACCAAGAAATGATGAAACTCACATAGAAGATTTTCATAATCCATTAATGAATAAAATAGAAAAACAATTACATTTGTCAATGAATGATGAAAGTTATTTGGCCAAGAATATGTTCTCAAGCCAAACATGGCAAAGAATGATGAACAATTTAATATTCATGAATTTGAATTTTTTGAAATTATTCAAAATGTTAAGTTGTTTGAATTTTTAAGGCCATCTTATGCTATGGTTTTTGGTGTTAAAAATCATTTTTGGATTTGTGGTTCACATAAAAATTTAATTTTGATGAGATGGCTAATAAAACAATCATCTTTAAGCATTGTTTTGATGAGTTTGGATTAGTCATGTGCTTTGTTCGGCTCTTCAAAAATTCTAGTAAATATCATTTTTAAGGGCCGTGGAGGGTAATGCTGGAACCATAAATCTACAATATTATTATTATTTATTATTTATTATTTATTTAATTGTAAGACATGTGGCACCCTCCTACTCATTTGGAGGTTATGAGAAGTTATGAAATGTGGAAAGATGATGGAGAACAAAGTGGACAACATAGAACATGAGTGGAGGTTGAAGGAAGTTATGGAAAATCATGGAATACGAAATGGAAGAGTTGGAAGAGTGGGTAGTTTTAGGTAGTTTTTCCTACAAATATTCACCTATAAATAGTTATTCATGGCTACATTGTAAAAGATCCAGAATTCAAATCAAAGACAATTAATTTATATTTTTCTTGTCATTTTCCTTATTTTAGGAGTAATTTAACATAGATTTATATTTCATGCACTTTACTTTATGCACTTCATTTTCAAAGCATAGGAATAGAGATAAATTAATAGTTAGTTTGATTGTTCACTCAATCATCTTTCTCCGTCTCCCTCTTTCTTCTTTTAATTTTTCTTTTCTTTACACTTTACAGTTTTGAAATCCTCTGCATTGAGGCAAAAGAATCGTCAATGCAATTGCTTGATAATTGGCTTGAAATTAATCTGTAAGGATTTTTCAATCCTTACTGGCACACTCACATTTATGATATTTTCTTTTGTAGGAAAAATAAGCCAACAATTTTTGGTACGCCCAGTGGGATGTCAAGTGTAAGAAATGAAAGATGAATTGGATTTGTCTATTCCAAATAGTCTAGATAAAATCTTTTGGCTAATAAAACAATCATCTTTAAGCATTGTTTTGATGAGTTTGGATTAGTCACATGCTTGATTCAACCATTCAAAAATTTAAGTAAATATCATTTTTAGGGGCCGCGGGGGTAATGTTGGCACCATAAATTTGTAATTTTATTATTTATTATTTATTATTTATATAATTGCAAGACATGTGGCACTCTCCTACTCATTTGGAGGTTATGAGAAGTTATGAAATGTGAAAAGATGATGGAGAACAAAATGGAGAACATGGAGCATGAAGTGAAGGTTGAAGGAAGTTATGGAAGATCATGGAGTATGAAATGGAAGAGGTGGAAGAGTGGGTAGTTTTAGGTAGTTTTTTTCTACAAATATTTGCCTATAAATAGCTATTTATGGCTACATTGTAAAGGACCAACTCAAATCAAAGACAATTGATTTCTGTTTTTCTTGTCATTCTCTTTATCTTAGGAGTAGTGTAACATTGATTTATATTTTATGCACTTCCTTTTCAAAGCATAGGAGTAGAAGTAATTAATAGTTACTTTGATTGTTCACTCAATCATTTGTCTCCGTCTCCCTCATTCTTCTTTTAATTTTTCTTTTCCATACACCTAGCAATGTTGAAGTCCTCTTCGTTGAGGCAAAAGAACCGTCAACGCAATTGCTTGATAATTGGTTTGAATTTAATCTGTAAGGATTTTTCAATCCTTTTTAGCATACTCACATTTATGATATTTTCTTTCGTACGAAAAATAAGCCAACAAGATTCAATGGAGGAAATTTCACTGACTTTTGTCTTCACTTTTGCATGGGTGTGGAACTGCAAATGTGGAAGTAGGGTCTTAGAAAGTGTGTGGAAAGAAGGGTAAAGTAGTGTGTGTACAATGGTTATGAGTGAAGGGTGTAATTGTAACTTTAAGTGTGTAGAGTGATAAAATTAGTTAATAATCAAATTAATAGGTCTGTGTATTAAGAAAAGATGTACACTGAGCTAATAAGTGTGTGTGGAAATAGAATTTCTCGCTATTAGCACCTGCCAAAATTCTTTGGACCCTCCATTTTTGTCGACCTCCACCCTAAATCTTAAATTTTAATAATATTTTTTTTGACACCCCCACTTATTACCAAATCTACCCATATTCATAATATTTTCGCAATCAAATGCACACCCATCCAATTTTTCATATCCTCTCATTCCCTGTTACTTGATCGTCCGTCTCCTTGGTTTCGTCTCCTTTGCACTGACCCAATCTACCCATTTCTTACGGAGTGCTGCTGTTTCAATTCTTTTTTCCCCCCCTTACAAAGTGATGTTGTTTCGTCTCCTCTATTTCTTATAGTCTTTTGTTGGTGGTGGACACAACGTAGTTGGTGGTGGAGCCACACACAACAAAGCTGTAGACTTTTGCTCAGTTCAACAGTACCGAAAATAAAGATTATATTTGATTCAACAGTACTGACTATCTGCATTAATAGTCGGAACCTATGTATTGAACGAAAAGATCATGTTCAATACTATATTACCGAATATAATCCTAACAGTCGGCAAACTAACACCGAACAGCTTGAACAAAAGAAGAACGGCTGAAAATGACTGAGAATGTTAATGCAAGACAGATAAACTTACCAATGGAACCGGTCTTATTAGAATTGTTATCCTCGTCCTCCATTGCTCAACACAGTGAAATAATGATGAAGTATACGTTATACTTGAAGCAAAACTTTCTGGTTCAATAGGGTTGATGATGGTAATCAAGATGACACATTCAGGGTTTAAGATGATTATGAAAAATAATAGATTTAGGGTTTATGTTGGTTAGTTATGAAAAGTAATCACTGTGTTTGGTTTGAGTTTTCTGGATTAAGTTTTTTGAAAACTGAGTTTTTTAATTTTCGTGTTTTTTTGTTTTTAGTGAATATTTTTAAATTTTTAAACATTTTTTTTTACTTTTTTAGATGCACCTTACTTAGATGTGTCTAAAAAGTAAAAAAATTGTGAAAAAATATTTTAAAAAATTAAGAAATACATAAAAATACAAAAAATGTACTAAATTCTTGTATTTTTTTTGTATTTTTGGTATTTAGTGAATTTTTAAAAGATTTTTTTTACAATTTTTTTACTTTTTAGGTGTATTTATGTTAAGTGTGTCTAAAAAGTAAAAAATTTGCATAAAATATTAAAAAAATTCAGTAAAAACAAAAAAACATGAAAAATAAGAGTGTACAATTTTCTAAAAACTGTTTTTAAAAAATGGGTACCAAGCAAAGTGTTAGGTTTAGGGTTTACAAACATGACGTACAGTTGAAGTTGGAGGTAGGGTTGGGGATAGGAGTAGTTGTTCAATATTATAGAGCATTAGTTCTTATTTGATAGGTGAGTATTCCATTTAATAATGTTTTTTAATGTAATTTTACTTTAAGGTATAATCGTAATAAAAAAAATTATAAATTGGGAGTTTCAAAGAATTTTGACAAGTGCTAATAACAGTACCTTTTGAAAATTTTGAAATGTAATGAATTAAAATGGTTGTGTAAATAAAATTTCTCTTTAAAATTTGAATAGTTAAAGACTTTAACCAGCAACCAAACTTTTAAACTCATAAATATCTAAAGAGATCTCTACCTAATTTTTCTTTTTTACCAACTTGAAAAATAAGTTGAAACCAAACTTTCAAATTATTTTATTTAAGGAAACATTACAAACTTTTCGAGTCAAAGATAAGAGAATTAAGATTTCTTGCAATAATCTAGCTCTAATGCTGTAATATTTCAAGAGTTTATGTTTAAAATTAAAGTAAAATTATTGAAAAAGTTAAAAAAATAAATAAATAAAAATATTTGACTCTCATAACAAAATAAATTATGAGTTTTTTTTTATTTTATCAATTTAAATCCTTTTTTTTTTCAATCTAAATCACCTATCTATTTCTATTAAATAAAATCGATAAAAAAATAATATTTTAATCATTAAACTCAACAAAAAATAAAATTTTAGACATTTTATGTACAACTATATTGATTTTTATTTTTTGTTGAGTTTAATAATTAAAATATTATTTTTTTCGTCAATTTTACCTAACAGAAATAGGCTAATAGCTTATATTGAAAACAAATAAAACTATTAAGGTTTAACCGGCAAAAGTAAAAACTAAAGGTTTATATTGTTACAAAAGTCAAATTCTGATTTTTTTTGTCTTCTTTTCCTATAATTTCTCCAAAATTATTTTATTTATCAAAGCATTACATCATTTCATGTAAAACAATCTATAAATAAACATCTAATAAAAGGAAGCCAAGCAAAACAATTCAAGAATTATCAATAATCAAACTATTTGGTTTACAAAAGCTTCTACAAAACCCCAGCCATCTTCGATATCTGGCCCCTCCCAAAAACCCGATATTACAGTTTGAGTACTAAAACTTACATTAGAATGAAGAGAAACAGATCCATAAAAATGTCTGCAGTGTTTCATTATGTGGTGATTACAACTCCTATCTACCGAAGATTCACCTCTGTATGAGCAGTCCGGGGCAAGAAGCTTGATTGCTGCAAATATAATTCAAATTTTCAGCGAAAATGAAGTCATTTTATCACACTTGTCATGGCATTCAAAATGACTACACTTGTCTTGTATGGCATAAAAGAATTAATTTAATTGGTATATAGAGAAATATCACTAGTACAATTAAAAGGAGTGAAATCATTCGCATTTACAAGATGATCCCACTTGTACTTTTGTAATGTGTTCACCCTAAAAAATGGAAAAAGAAAGAAATAAGGAATGGGGAAAAATTGCATAGATCATACTAACATGTTACAATTTCGATCTCTTCATGTCTCAAATTTAATCAAATTTCTCACAAGCAACAAACCAAGCAATTTCATACTTGTAACAAAGTCCAGCCTCATTTATGCAGTAAGAACCTATATTATTTATCCAAAAGCACTTTTGATAATTCTAGAATCAAGCAATTTTGACAAATGTTTTCTTCCTTATGTACTTCTCCCTTCCCTCTTTTATTTCTTTTTTTCATTTTTCATATATAAGCAAATCTTCTATCTGCTATTGTTTTTAATGAACAAGTAGAACTTCTACTGCAAGCCTTTGTTTTTTGGTAGATAACCAAAACTTTCATCTGCAAGTCATTTTCGCATTGTCACCAGAAAACATTAATACTTCAGCAATTTACATTTTAGAATGCACATTGTCTTTTCAAAATGGCAAATTTTGTATCCAAAGAGATTGCAAAATTATTTTTCTTATTTATTTCCTTAAAAGGATAAAAAAATCAAATATAATGAACTAAAATATGAAGATGGTGAGGTTTTGGGTAGACAAAATGTAAAAAAAATAAAGCTATAATGTTGATGGAAACGTGGTTTTACATAACTAATTTGAAAAATAATAAAATATATTTTATTAGATGTTGAACTGTTAAAAGAAAATTGTTGCCATGTTTAGAACATATCATATTTAACATGGATGTATTCCATGTTCCAAATAACATAGGTTCAAAGTCCAAAACTATATTTTCAAAGTTTCAACTCCACACGAGTAACTTAACACTAACTTGAATCTTGAATTTGTTTCTTTTACACCAAATTCAGAAATTCAGATCAGTGGTTGCTTAGGCACTAATAGAAGGGGCAACAACATCAAAGGTAGTATTCAAGTAGGATTTTTTTTTTTTTTAAATACCTGTTTTGCTGGCTGCTGATCTTGAAAACCTTCCAAGAGCTGATCTCCATGGAAGAAATTCCTGAAAGTAAGTCCATCAGACATCAAGTATATAAGATATCCACAAGATTTTGTGCCATTTCTAGGCTGTGGTTAGTTGATAGGAGGTGTTCACCCATACGCTCAAATTAAATACTGATGCAATCATTCAAGCAAACATTGGTTGTAGTTAAATTCTTTATCTTGATGAGCGCATTAAGGAGATATATCAACACTACTTATGAGTGGACTTAACTAGCCGTTAGGGACGTTGTTGAGCCACAAATCATCCGTAATAACCTAATTAAATAGATGCCCAGCTTCAGTGACTCAAAAGAGAGATAATTGATGTTACATTAGAAGGACAAACCCACAGCAAACCAAATATTTTGAGTGAAAGCATAATTCAAGCATAGACAAACTCCTATGAATATACTTTACTTTTGTCCCCAAATATGGCTTTTCTTAATCCATGTGAAGGAAAGACGTTGCCATATGGTACAGAAAGTTGTTAATTTGTCCAAATTCAAAGATCATTCTTTTTCTAAAATCAATCCATCAAACTCAAAGCTAATATTACCACACCCACACCCATACCCATACCCATACCCATGCCCCTACGACATAATGACATAGTTACTTCTGCACTATATTAATTTAGCTTATATGAAATGAACACATCAGAAATCTTTATGATGCTAGGACTTCCTCAACATTCAAATGTCAACATCCACAACTTTCTCATGTTTCTTCAAAGAATATTCAATGACAAAATAAAGAAACCTCCACAAAATCAATCAAAATGTGGATTTCTCTCTCTTCCTTTCCTCTGGTTTGATCATCACAATATGGACGAGAACATTTTGCAAATAACGATGACAACAACAATATCAATGATAGTAATCAACAACTTTTCTATGACACCAAACACAAAGATGAAACAAGCTGGTCAAATATTAGTGAGCAAAGGCAATTAAGAAATAAATTGCAGCTTTACACCAACAAATGTTCAGCCCATTGGGATATCTTTACTTATCCTACCTATTGCAGATTTTGCAATCATATTTAGGATCAGATGCAGCACAAAAAAAATTGTACTGCTTGATCCCAAGATCGTGATTTTGTTCAGCATTGCTAAATCATTACCACTTGTGATGCTGGCTTCATAACCCTATGAGCCAACTGCACTGAACCAAGGCCATCCTTCATTAATTCACAAATTAACCTTTTAAACCCAAAGCCAACTTTTTACAAAACTCCAAACATTTAGCAAACATACAATACGACAGCTTCAAACCTACAAACTTCGTAAATGTACAACTGAAAATATTTGAATATCCGAATTGTAATATTCAGATAATTACTGAAGCAGATAAAAAATATTAAATGACCAAATTCGCCTAATCTTGTTAGAATCATTGAATATCAGGCCAAGACTAAAAGTGGAGCATTGCCCCAATTCAATTCAAGAATTTTGTCCCTATTCAATTTTGGCTGAACAACCACCAAATTGTAGGAACATGATAAGGGTTGAGCTCAGCAGAGCACAAAACTATGCTAATTCAATTAAGTCTGCAATATTGTTCATTTTCAAATATAGATTACTTAATAAAAACACATTCCATAGGAGTTGAGTGAAAGCATTCTATTGCAATTATAGAGGAATGCCATCAATTTTCTCCAAGTGACATGTATTGTTTTTCTTTTGCGGTCTCACTGGTCTGCCTAATTGCAGTAAAAAAATATAAGAAAAGAATAAACAGAAATTAAAATCTTAGGGCTTTTTTTTAAATGACGAAGAGAGACCAAAGTAATTACAGAAAATGTGCCATAAAGCTTAAAAATCACGACTAGTTGAGTTGAAATATAATTTACTACCACTTCAGAAACCAAAACGATAGAAAATATACAAAATTTCATCTTTCTAACCTTTCCTTTGTTGTCCTAGCAATCAAACAAATGGTTAATGAAGCAAACCCCACAATTACCCTCTCTATCTTCTTGCCTAACTAAACCAAACAACTTACATGCAAATGAACAAAACTGATAATTACCAGAAAAAGAGAGAGAGAAACAAATAGTCCAGCGTGCCTTCGCAGGTTCATTTGTGTATGTATTTTAATTATCTGAGATTTTTTTTTTTTTTTTTTTTTTACTTTCTATTTTCTTGCTTCGCATTTTCTCGGCAACCAACGGAAATAAATAAAGCCACTATGTTACCTTATCTAGGTTTTGGGATGCACAGAGATGCATTGAGAAGCTGAAGGAAGAGATTAAAAACGCCATGAAAGAGGAAACTTCGCCTTCTTTCTTTCTCGTTGTTTCCACTTGTACTGAAATCGAGCTAAAGGGTGTTTTACACTCTGTTTGGTTCGCCGGAAAAGAGGGAGGGAAAAGGGGAGAAAAAAAAGATATGTAACGTTTGGTAAGAGTTTTTAGAAATATGATTTGAAAATAGAATTATATTTTGAGTTTGTTAGTTTTGTAATTATAATTTGAGTGTAGAAAATTTGTTTGGTTGTTAGTTTTGAAAAGAGCGTTGAACTAAGTTTTAAATATTTAATGTGACATGTGAAATAAGAAAATTCATTTGGATATGAGATTTGAAAAGAATTTTCAAAATTAATTTAAAAAATTTATAATTCATAGCCAACACACAACTTAAAATTATATTGAAAATTTCATTCAAAATTCATAATTAAACTTTTTTTAACATTCAAATAAAAAAAAAATTTGTTATTTTGGTTTGAAAAAATATTTTTTATATTTAAAAAAATATCAAAAACAAATATAAAATTTTTTTTTTCCCAAATAACTAGTGGTAAGTGGCGATTGGTAATTGCTACAACAAAAAAAAATACATTGTTCCAGTCAATCGGCGGGACGTCCGGAAGGATGATTGGATAGACCCAAAATTCAAAAATTCCCTGCTTTTCAAAATGGAGAACACGAAAGAGAGAGAGTAGTCAAACGTGAAGGAGAATTACATTTTAAAATGTTTGGTGAATCACATTTTGAAAACTCCATCCAAACATTAAATGCAAATAGAGGGGTGAAATTATATTCACAGAACATAACCAAACACAACCAGTAATTTGCTTGATTTGTGTTTTATAAAAACACTATTTGGAAAATTTTAATTTATTGTTTTTTTTTTTTTTTACTGAACTTTTTTAATATTTTAAACAAATATTTTTAATTTTTAGATACATCTAACATAAATACACTTAAAAAATATAATTTTTATGAAAAAATCTATAAAAAAATTCACTAAATACCAAAAATAAAAAATAAATAAAAATTTAGTATATTTTTTTGTATTTTTGTGTATTTATTAACTTTTTTGAAATATTTTTCTTTTTAGACATATCTAGGTAAGCTGCATCTGAATAAGTGTTTAAAAAAAATGCTTTAAATTTTAAAAATATTTACTAAAAACAAAAAAACACGAAAAATAAAAAACTTTAATTTTCAAAAAATTAAATTCAAAAAATTAAAACCAAACACATTGATGTTACATGAGTTTGGTCAGGACATCAATCCCAGCCTAAAATAGGCCTCGTTTGACAATTATATATTTTAGTTAAAAAGTCATTATAAATTATCACATAATTTTTTTTAATGCATATATTTTTATGAAAAGTCAAAAAAATTACTAAAATAATTTATTTTTGAACAAGGCCTAAGTTAGGTTTTTGCTAAAATAGGGCCAGGCTGGCCCAAGTCAAATCTAGGGCCATAGGTCATCGGGTCAAGCCCATGGACTTTTTTAATTTTCAATTTTTAATGTTTATTTATATTAAGTTTTTTTTTTTTTTTTTTTTTTTTTTTTTTTTTTTTTTTTTTTTTAACTTCCCTTAAACTTGTATTACTAGAAAAATGTGTTTGTTGAAACAAATTTTTCGTCTGTTTTCCACCAAGAAATAAGATTTTTTTTCAACTTCTATTTTCTTTTTAGAGGTGGTGACTAATGAGCATCCGTATCAGGTTGGTTGTTATAATTTTAGAATAAAATTTACGTGCAAAATATTCATCCATCAATCTCATTATACCAAAATTAAATTTAGAATTGCTATAGTATATTGCTACATGTAGCAATATACTATTCACAAATTATACAATATTTTATCATTTATTTTTAAGAGTAACCGGACATTCTACCGGACGACTGACTACTACACCATTTTTTTTTTGGAAATATGAAATATAATATTTTATCATTTATTATCAAATGACCAGTTGTGCACGCTTATTTTTATTTTTATTTTTTATTTTTAATTTTTAATTTTTTATTTTTTATTTTTTTGAGGAATATGGCAAGAACCTTCTAGAAGCTATTTTGGGCAGAGTTGTTTGCATAATTCAGCAAATCATAAAAATGAATATATTGTCAAATTAAATTTTAAAATAGAAGTGTACATACAAAAATGTTAGATAAAATAGAAAAAGTAATTTTTTGATTATAATTTAGCTCAAAATTTGTTGAACTTGATGTGAATGTTCAAAAATAGACAGATGTGATGGTTGATCGTGGAAGTGGTTGGAGTGTCACTAGAATTTATAAGGGTGGTGAGAAAAGGACCGAAGGCTAGCCAAAAGATTGTTGAAGTTCTTTAAAATTTACACAAGAAGTTTGCCAAAATTTACCTAAGGGTGGCCACCGATAACGGGAGGCTAAGAGTAACAGTCAATGATAGGAGAAGATCAATTGTGATTGAGGAGAGATAAGATCATAAAAACTTCAAAACCAAAAAATAAAATATGAAAAAAACACATTTTTTATCGATAGGTGTAGTTCCACTTTTACGAAAAGAAAATAGTATAAACCAAACCAAACCAAGCCTTAAGTCCCATCAAATGGGGTCGGCTACATGAATCCTTCTTTTCCACGCAATCCTATCAAAAGTCATTTCATTAGTCAAATTAAGTAGATTCATATCTCTATTTAAAACGCTAGTCAACGTTAATTTAGGCCTATCCCGTCTTCTAACAGTTCCATCTACCGTTACAGCATCGCATCTCTTCACTACTGCCTCTGTTGGTCTCCGTTGAATATGACCAAACCATCTCAAACGATTCTCTCTCAACTTATTTTCTATCGGTGCTACTCCTACCCATTCCCGAATACACTTATTCTTAATCCTGTCATGTCTAGTCTTACCACACATCCACCTTAGCATCCTCATCTCAACCACACTCATCTTATCTACATGTTTCTTGGTTGCCCAACACTCCGTCCCATACAACATAACTGGTCTAATAGCCGTTCTATAAAACTCACCTTTAAGTCTAGTGGGTATTCATTTATCGCACAATACCCCAGACGCACTTCTCCACTTACACCATCCCGCCTTAATCCTATGGGCCACATCTGCATCAATCTTTCCTGCTGTTGTGATAATCGACCATAAATAACGAAAATGTTCACTCTTAGGCAATTCTTGATTCTCAATCTTCACTTATCCTTTGCTTTCATTGTTACTGTTACTAAATTTACACTCCATATATTCTGTCTTAGTTTTGCTTATCCGGAATCCTTTAGATTCAAGAGTTTTTCTCTAAATCTCTAACTTTGTGTTAACTCCTTCCCTAGTTTCATCCACTAACACAATATCGTCTGAAAAAGAAAATAGTATATCAAACTTTTTTCATTTCCAATTTCATAAATATAAAAACAAAGTCAAAGAAAAAAACGTTATCAAATGACCGGTAAATTGCAGGCTGTTGTATTAAATTAGTGAACAATCCTGTTGATTTGAGTCAGTGAATTTTGGCAGTTGACACACGGAATAATTATGATCAAAACCCATCATAATTATGATCAAAAAATCAAAAAATAATTATGATCAAAACCCATCATAAAAAGAAACAGTTACACCTTTACTCATATTACACCACCTATATTTGAAAATTGAGTGTCTTGTATAAGATGAATGGATGTGCAAGGCAGCAAGCAGAGAACACAATATAACTGTTAAACCTACTCCACTAAACCTAACCCACTACACCACTACCACCTCACCTACTCCACTAAACCTAACCCACTACACCACTACCACCTCCACTTCACCTACTCCACCACTCCATCTCCACTTTACATCTCCTATATAATTTACATACAATACAATCAATATCAATCAATCATAATACATACAATTTATTCTCTTTGTAATTCTCTCTCTATCAATTTATCTTACATGGTATCAGAGCAGTAGGTTAAGCTCTTGGTATTCTTCGCCTTCCGGCGGGCGGCAACTTTGCCTTGACCGCCCGCCGGACCTCAACCAATTTGAGACCTCCATCAACTCGCAAGACCTCTCTCACACTTTCTCTCTCTACTTTACAGTGATAACTGCAAAACTTCTCCATAACCAACCCAACACAACAAGTCTCTTGGGTTCAACTATTATGGATTTGGATATACTGAATCTTGATGTGGATAACCAACCCATCTCATTCTCCATGCAAACAAATGTTGGGTCCAACAGGTGGCTGTGAATCAATCAATATGGCATCTCCAATACCAGATCAATCCTCCCGTCGGACCACTACAAGCTCTTGAAATCCAACGTCGACGCTTTGAATCTCATCCAGCTCGGTCTCACTCTCACCGACGCCGCCGGAAACCTCACACACCTCGGCTCCGGCGAGAGCAGCTTCATTTGGGAGTTCAATTTCTGTAACTTCGACGTCGCGTGTGACCCCCACGCACCGGACTCCGTCGAGCTCCTCCGCAGCCAGGGCATCGAGCGACTACCTCAAGGCTACCAGTGGGTCCTTTGCTGCAACCGCAGGCACCACCGACGCATCCGTAGGCGGTGGATAACAACTGAGCGTCCCCATCGCAACATGAATCTAACGCCGGAGCTCTGCCGCCCTCTTCCGGCATCATTGGCAACCTCCCGGCATCGTTGTCAGAGACAGCACCACCATCGTCGTCGATCTCCATTGAACTCACACTCTCTGGTTTCCGACTCTCTAGAAATCCGCCATCTTCTCCGACCCATTCAATTTCACCTCCAACTGGAACGGTCCCAACGTCTGCTCTTATTTTGGAGTGTTCTGTGGCTAAAACAATCAACGAGATCATCCTCCTTAATGATAATCTCACGGGCTGTCTTCCTCCTGAAATCGGCTTCCTCAATAAGCTCACTGTGTTTGATGTTAGCTTCAACCACCTCCAGGGTTCACTGCCTTCTACCGTCGGACGCATGAGGAGCTTGGAGCAGCTGGATGTGGCCCACAATAGTCTTACTGGCCTCATCCCTGCAACTATATGCCAGCTTCCGAGGCTTCACAACAAGTGGGTACCCATTTTTCTTCTCCTCCAACCCACCATGTCCAACAACATTTTTTTCTCTCTGGTGATTCAGAAGCAGGCAAGCCAACTTTCAGCCCCGGGAACTTATCACCACCACTGAGCTGCGACTTGGCTGTGTGAAAATCTTCACCCCTTCTTCTATATCTATACATATCTATACCATATCTTTCCATTATATATTAATTAAGTGTTTATATCACCTACACAACACCTCCACCGCCATTCCCTAACCCACATGGGCTTGTTCCCATCTTTTCATACGACCCATCATTCCCAAATTGTTTAATCAATCAGTCTGATCCCACTATCCCCACTTTCTTTATTTTATTTTATCTTCATTTTTTCATTAAAACAAAAATAAAAAATAAAATAAAATAAAAAATAACATAAAATAAAATAAAAAATCTCATTCCCCACCAACTCGTTTTCGTTCCACTTGATTTTTCTGCTTCGTATTGTGCCATTCATATCATATAGATTTGCACAACAAACTTTATTTTATTCATCTCAAGGATCTACCCCAATCACAGTTCTCACCAGAGCGTTACACACAAACAAACAAAAAAAAAAAAAAAAAAAAAAACTGTTATTTCTACTTGCCGGGATCAAACCTGATCACAATTTTACATACACACAAAAAAAAAAAAAAAAAAAAACCCCACCAACCCACAAACACCCACCCATCGGCGGGATTTTTTTTTTTTCCTTATCCCTTCTTTACTCTGCCGCCGGTCTTTTCTTCTTGCCTCCGTCCTGGACGGCCCTTGACGGTGCTGCCTCCGTGTTTCCCACTCCACTGGGCACGATCACTACTCCCTGCTCCTCCACTGCAGCATATGGCGGCCCTTCAAATCGGAACATAACGGTGGCCTTCCGCTTCAGCTCCTTATTTTCCGCCTTTAGCACACTTATCTCTGCTCGCGCATCCTTATACATGCGCTGGAGCAGAGCCAGTTGGGCGTTTAACTGCTGCACCTCATTTGTCCTACTCTGCAGCCGGTGCGACAGGTTTGTGACCGCCGTCATGGTCTCCACACATAACTTCAAAGTATACTGATTGGCCTCAATATCAGTTTGCACCGCCATTTTTTGCTCCACCGACCGCATCGGAAAGTTCAACGGAGCAAAACCAGAGGCGCTTGGTTGAGGTTCACTGGCCACCGCACCAGTTATCTCTCTTGTTGACTCGTTGAGGTCGGGAAAGAGAGTGAGCAGACCATGGGACGAATAGGCCATATTCTGGGTAGCTGAACGGGAAGACGAGGCCATGTTCTGGGCAACCGAGTGTTACAGAGTGTTACAGAGTTTCTCTCTCCGCAAACGCAGACTTTTTTTTTTCAGAAGTTTTTCTTCGCAAGTTGTTTGTCTTCGCCTCAGCCTCAGCCTCCGTCTTATAGCCAAGGCAGACACGCGCATCATGCGCCGCTCGGCGCTCGACGACAAACTGGGCACGCCTTTTGATGGCACACCTTTTTATGGATTGGGCACGCCTTTTGATGGCACGTCTTTTGAAAGATTGGGCACACCTTTTGAGGGCACGACTTTTGAGGGCTCGATATCTATATCCATGTATATCTTTTGGGCAGCCTATATACACACTCATACAGTGTCTTCTACACCGGTCAGCTTTATCAATCCCTTTGTTTCAACCTCAACTAGGTTTCTATCTTCACACCTATTTGAGTTTGAGGGGGGGTTATACACAGTATCATGTATAAGTCGCTCATGGCGCACTCCCTAAGTCGCCCCCTTGGTGCACCACCACAACGGTCCAACATGACCCCATAAACTGTCCCGACATTGATTCCGGTCAGCTTCTACTACGGTCTGACATGACCCCATAAACTGTTCCGACATTGATTCCGGTCAGCTTCTACAACGGTCCGACATGACCCCGTAAACTGTCCCGACATTTATTCCGGTTAGCTTCTACAACAACGGTCTGACACGACCACACAGTGTCTGCTACAACGGTTCGACATGACCCCGTAAACTGTCTTCTACACCGGTCCGACATGACCCCATAAACTGTCTTCTACAACGGTCCGACATGACCCCATAAACTGTCTTCTACATCGGTCTGACACGACCACACAGTATCTGCTACAACGGTCCGACATGACCTCGTAAACTGTCCTGCTACAACGGTTCGACATGACCCCATAAACTGTCTTCTACAACGGTCTGACATGACCACACAGTGTCTGCTACAACGGTCCGACATGACCCCGTAAACTGTCTGACACGACCATACCGTGTCTCCTATCCTATTTTGTTTTTATTTATCAGTTTACTTTCATGTTTTGTTACTCTCTCCAAACTCAAGTTGGTTTGTGTCTAACCTCTTTGAGTTTGAGGGGGGCTGTTAAACCTACTCCACTAAACCTAACCCACTACACCACTACCACCTCACCTACTCCACTAAACCTAACCCACTACACCACTACCACCTCCACTTCACCTACTCCACCACTCCATCTCCACTTTACATCTCCTATATAATGTACATACAATACAATCAATATCAATCAATCATAATACATACAATTTATTCTCTCTGTAATTCTCTCTCTATCAATTTATCTTACAATAACAATAAGGATTAGAAAGGAAAAGATAATTCGCACATGTTAAATATTATCTCTGTCCCATTTCGCAATAATAAATAAATCTTTCTTATTCTTTTCTAAACCAACTGGCGAAAAAGAAGTTAACACTCCCAAGCCGAAATATCACAAGTAGATCAAGGTCCCCTTTATTATTAGAGAGAATAGCTTTTCTCTGAGCTACGAAAGAGAGAGGAGAGAGAACTCCATATATAGAAATGAGCATGAGGTAATCCACTTGAAAATTCAAACCCAACTTTACGCAAGCCTTAATATTTTCAATCTGAATTCTCAACAAACCAACATCACCATTACCACTCCCCAAAACCACCGCTTCCTTTCTTACCACAATTACTACATCAGTAGTCAAAGGAATTAATTTCAAACTGTTTTCCCAAAACAAAATATTAACACCAAAAGAACAATAAATTTCTTCTAAGCTCACTACAAAAGTTGCAACCTTTTTTTTTGTTTTTTTGTTTTTCTAGTAACCCCTGGGAATTTGTAGGCTTGTTCTCTGCTACATAGCTTCCAAAAATAACTAGTCCTCCCCGAGGCTACTCCACTGTAAACAAAAAGGCAATCATATGAATTTACTTCGGGAAATCATCGAAGTGTCTAAATCCCTAAATCTCTATCTCTAAGTATAGGTTTCTTCAGCGATCATGTACTTTGTTGTCTTTTTTCCTAACAAGTAATTTACTGTGACATGGGACATTGTTGCGACGGTGATGCAGATGTTTCATCTCCAAGGTTCATGTTAGCACATCCGGACAGTAGCTCCTGCAAGATAAATCAAAATTAGCACGACATCACCAAAGAAGGATAAATTCATAGCTCACACAACTACGTGATGGATAGTTTCTCAGAGAGACCTGTTTGGTTGTGTTTTCATTTTCTATTTTCCATTCTTATTTTTTTGGAAAACGTGGAAAATCTGTTTCGCGAATTGTGGATTTTAGGAAACACCAAAAAAGTTGTTTCACACAAAAATGAAAACGATGAGTGTTTTTGAACTTTTTATTGTTTTGTTTCTGAAAATACAAAAAAAATAAAATAAAAATGGAGGAACGCAGAACAAAGAATGCAACCAAATAAGCTCTACAGCAATGTTCCACAGCATAACCAAGAATACCTAGTTGTACAAGCATCTTTTACCAGATGTTCCAACACGGAAGTTATATAGAATGTGTAGAACTTGTTAAAAGTCACTTCATAGTAGTTGGGTTCGCCATTGAGTCAATAGAGAATATATGAAGCACTACTTCAGCGAGGAACAACAACAGATGGCCAAGTATTCCCTATGGATTTCACTAGGCAAATGTCAATCTATTATTGCTGGGAAGGTAACCACTCCTTTATTTCCAGTACAAAATGTGTAATGAGGCCGTGGTGAAAATAGAGATACCCAAAATGTTTCATCTTCTTTTTTCATGTTAAAAAAAAAAATTGAATTTTCTGCCTGGAAATGGCTTGAAAAGATATAAAACAAACTATATAAAGAAAAGATTTCTCTATATTGGCACTGCAGATGCCATAAAACTAGTGTGGTATGTGAACCAGATGGTTCAAAAAGATAGGCAGGAGCCTGCGGCCCAGTAACATATTAAGACACTGTTTACTTTACTGGAATGAAAGCTGGGAGTTAATGGTTTGGTTCAGTAAATAATAAAGATAAGAAATGCACATTCCAGATGGAATCACCATTCACCAATTTAGGAGAAAGGACATTCCATTGGGAGACCAAGGAATAGCTATTCCATTCCTGCACAAAATCATTCTAATAAACCAAACACAACCTAAGAAAACTTTCAGGTAGTACAGTATGTCAACAAAAGTGAAACTTTCAATGTTTTATCAGGTTAAAATCTCCACTGAATTAGATTAGCCAATACCAGTATTAATAAAATGCCATTACAAGCCATATTGGTAATCTAAAAAAGATTGGCAGGAAGGTCATCACATAGGTTGAAGCATACTTGATATGTTGTTGCATCAACGTTATCCAACTTTTGCTTTTCAATAAGTTGGCTTGCAGTTTGATCCATCAAGTGCCATTGCACAACCTGCAAGGACTCTCAAAGCGAGGACAAGAATTTATCTCATAAAATAGCTTAGCTTATGTGACTAGGACTAAAGTAAGAAAATGATTTATTTAATTTTTTTTTGTTTTAAATTGAGAGTAATAAGCGCATACAGATAACAAGGCAAAAATCAACCTGGCTATGGCATCTTTTCTCATTATTTTGTCTTGAATATTTTGATAAAAAAATTCAATTGGCAAAAAGATAAACACGGCAGAGATATGGCAAAAAATTTATTTTTTATATATTTTTTATTTACTATGTATATGAATATAAATTTAAGACACATAGATATGAGAGGCATGATGTATATGTAGCTGTATTTATATTAATTTTTTTTCTACTTATTCCAGTTTTATTTCCATATATTTTACTTTGATTCCAAATCAAATTTATAAAAAAAAATAGCAGGGGGAAAAACTACAAAGGTGTCCTGAGGCATGTCCAAACACAGAACATGCTTGTCCATGAAGTGCCCCCAGCATGTGCTGCAAAAAAACTAACAATTAAAAAATTTGACATGCCCTGTGGCGTGTCAGACACGGACATTGAAGTTATCTGGTTACTAATAATAAGTGAAACAGAATCCAATCTGGACACTCAAAACAATGATATATTACCAAACTCTTTTGTCTAACAATACATAATTTAGCAAAATTCAGACATTGATAGTACAAAATTCAGGAAAACAAGTATTAAATAAGCAAATTATAGTACCTGCAGTAGCTTCTTTACTGTTGTCTGGTGTAAATATTGACTCACCCTTTGTAATTCATTATCTAAGCACCACTCAGCCTAGAACAATAGGGAAACAAATCATTACATGTGATTTACATTATGCATTGCATGTACAACTTTTGTTAACTGCAAAACTAGTAACAACCTTCTTAATGTAGTCAACAGATGAATTGCAGGCAAGCCACTCTGAAGCTAATCTTGAATAGTAATTTGCAGCATCTGCAAGTATTGCCTTCTCCAAATTGTCATAATAGTTTGTGTTTTTCCCTCCTCCAATTTCAACAAAAAAGGCCATGGCATTATTTAGCAGGCCCCTATCAATTGAATTCTTGGAGCGGTCCTGATTGATCTGTATGCACAATGAAATCAAATGTGACAAGAACAAAATAGACTTATAAACTGAGCAAGTCAACTCAACCTACCAGCAAAATTGCAGCATCATGAAAATTATGGTAGTGCGCATTGAAAACCTGAAACAGAAAAACAGCATTAAAAAATGAAAACTAGGGAAGAAAATTACACATGGGGAAGCTAAACTAGGAATGTTAGAATAATATCCTTACCAGATCATGGAAACAACGAACAGAGGCATCATTAAGTGACACATCAATTTTTTCATGGCGATCAAGGTATAGAAAGAATCCTCCCAGACACTTAGCCATCACTTTATATTTTGCCCACATATTGGTAAGTTCTATCAACAGAGAGGCATCATTTTTGTCTTGTAAGGATGGCAAAACCTGAAAGCATAATATAAAGAAATACTAATTAGGATCTATGATTGGAAATTGGATACTTGCAGATAGATTTCAAGCAAAAGTATATGCATTGCAAGGAGAAAAGGGGATGCCTAAGCAATTCCGCATATACTATTAAACTTATTGGTTTTGTCTTCATCAAATAATTCAACCTAAAACTATAGGCTCTATAGTCTATACCATGTTAAGAAGATGCTAAGGTGCACTTAGCCTCACGTTTCATGCCTGAATTTGCATTCAAGTAAGACTCATATTGATCCTCAGGCTCTATCGTCTATACCATGTTAAGAAGATGCTAAGGTGCACTTAGCCTCACGTTTCATGCCTGAATTTGCATTCAAGTAAGACTCATATTGACCCTCTCTCTCTCTCTCTCTCTCTCTCTCTCTCTTTCAAATTACCAACTAATTGCAAATTTGTGAATGAGGCTAAGCAATCAAAGACGATTCCTAGAAAGCAAACCCCATCAGTGCAGAGCAAACCCCATTGTAAAGAGGATGTTTTTAAGTTGCTCTACATTACCCCGGATGAATGGCATCAATAGTTCATAGCGTTCCTTGTGAACTGATAAGTACAAGTTGGTCCTATAAAACTTGAAAAGAACTTCTGATCCATCTAACTACGCTTCTTTCATCTATGAATTACAAATTACAATCCATTCAGTCTTTGCCTCCTTTTGAACATGAAGCCTAAATAACCAAAGAAAGTTATTCACTCTTAAAATGTCATTCTACTAATAATTTTTGTTACTTTGTCATCTCTATTTCCACTTTTCCTAATATCATGTTCAAATAATCAATCTTAGACTTATTTTTACAGAAACTTCTTTGTTTTGAAGGTTCTTCCACAATATGATTTAGCATTTACCTCTAATTCAGCACACACCGAGAAAACTTGTCATGTGTATGCCTAGTTTATCTGTCCATAGATAAGCCAAAATTGTAGAGGTTTGATGTTAATTCTGTCTCATTTGCACTCCACGTATTTTCAATTACTTTCCCCTTTTTCCATTTTTTATACTTTCCCCTCTATTGTCAAGGAAAAAAATACCAACATCTGCCATTATCTCAAGATTTCAGATTATAGGGACATTAACACGTACAAGGGAGATATCTAACATTGATTTATTTATTTATTTTGATAAGTATAATATCTACATGTTTGCAAATTTCTAAGTTATGACCCTGGAAGCACGGATACGGATACGGGATACGGGATACGGATACGATACGGATACGGATACGGCGATACGACAAAATTTGAAAAACTAGGATACGGGTACGGCAGGGATACGTTAGTAAAAAATATTATTTTAACAATTTTTAGTAATGCAGTATGCATAAAAATAAAACCTAAAGCAAAAGACAACTTGATAAAGAAGAAAGATTCCTATAAAACTAAGAGTCTTCAAGGTCGATAGCTTCAACTTGTTTCCCTTCATCATTGAATATCACAAGACCTTAGCTAAAGCCAAAAAATCATTCTTAAATAAAAATTTCAGCAAATATACTTTTTTAAGTCATCAATGATAGCCTAGGAAGCATGGATACGAATATGGTGATATGGGGATGTAGATATGGCGATATGTCAAAATTTGAAAAAGTACGATACAGGTACAGCGGGGATACATTCATAATTTTTTTTTTATATAATTTTAATAATGTAATATGCATGAAAATAAAACTTAAAGTAAATTAATAAATAAGGAGAGGGATTCCTATTAACCTAAAAGTGCTCAAACATTCATAAAACATCCAAAACTAAAAGCAAAATCAAAAGCAAATGTAAATGCAAATTAAACATTATCCTTACATGCCAACACCAAAAAAAGAATAAGAGCAGAGAGAAGAAACGCGAGAGATTGAAAAAGCGAGAGAGAAGTGAGAGAGACAACAAGGATACATCAATTTGACAAATTCTATTACTTTAACTCTCACTATATTCCTCTTATCAAAGAACTAAACAAAATATTATAAGTAATATATAACTTCGAGTATCCGATACTTCAAAATTAAGTATCCGATACTTCAAAATTAATAAAAAATTAATTAAGAAGTATCTGATACTTTTAAGAAGTATCTGATACTTTTAAGAAGTATCCGATATGTATCCGCGAGTATCCGAGGAGTATTGGTATCCGATAAGTATCCGATACGGATACGTCACCCTTTTTGAAGTATCCGTGCTTCATAGGTTATGACACAGACATGAAAATTTTCAACAGATTTAACCTAAAATTGACATTATATGCTCATAACATTTCCATTTTAAAAGTTCATATAATTTATAGCGCACAAGTAGGCACTTAAGAGTCTGTTCAGATGATCAATCAATGTAATGCAATTTAAAACAAAATACTTTCAACTTAGATAGTAAAGAGATATCCCTGGAGCTTGAGTTTAGGCATTCCAAAAAACTAGGGAAGATGAAAATTAGAAAAATTAGGTAATTGTCGAAGTTCAAAAAATATTAGGGATAATGATTGAGAACAATAAACGCTATAAAATCAGACTACTAGCTGCCTCACAATGTCTAGCTGAAAAGAAAACGGATAAGGGAGCTTGCTTGCTTATTCAAGGCAAAGTGATAGCTAACTGTTAGTTTATTGCAAGAGTGAATCAAATTTCCAAGATGCAACATAAATGGCAATGAAACAGGTAGGTGTCTTTCACAATTTATTGAGACATAACTGATAAAGGTTGAGCACGTACCAAGATTGTCCAGGAGCAATTGATATATGAAGACAAAATGATTAAAAAAAAAAAAAGGATATATCACGATAGACAAGATATCGAGATGATGTATTCCAGAACTTAATTCTTCCACTAATGAATGGTCAATTCAAAATATTGCCCTATTATATCTATACCAGCTTCACTTGATACTCAATATATCACTATAGATATCAAACATGGAGATGATACTTCAAATACTGTCTAACACTACCATACAACAAAACAACATTTTTTCCCACAAACATTCTCTTCAATCTACTCAAGGAAATATACTTAGTTCATCAATGTAAATGACTTCAACACTAATGCAGCATCCATGAAGTAGCTTTCGAAGGAGTGCAAAGCTGCTCCATTCCACATGATGGTATTCAAATTCATCATCAAAACCAGCCTAGAGTCATTCTGAAGCTCTCTTAACTTAGTAGCCAGCAACATTGTCCTAAATAAGTCATCTAAAATAAGTCAGCAAGGCTTGAAAGATTACTTCTAATCAAAATCATGTTCACCCCATTTGTTGACAAAACCTGACTTCCAATAAATCAAGTCATTTTCAATCCTCCAGGCCGTTGCATTACAAGAACCTAAAATGTTTTTACTTGAGAAGAGGGGTTCCAAAACACACTACATAGCATAGGAAAGTTTCTCAATAATGAACCAAATATTTCACTAGGAGTTCTCTTTAGCAACCTTACCAACTGACTTCAAATCAGCTTTTCCAAGATTAATTTCACAACCAAAAACTAACTGGAATATTTATCCAAAAATAAATAAAAACAGAAACACTACTTCAAAAGGAAGGACATCCTCTCAAATGTCATCAGTACCCCCGTTAGAATTCTTCCCCATCCTCGTTTCTCCAAAAAAATCCCAATAAATTCTCATCAGTAGCCTTTAGTTTTAAATACTTAGACCTTCCCTAACAACAACTAAAAGGAAAGAAGAGAATCTCCTTCCAAACAAGACTCAATATGTGTCGGCAATACCTGCTAAAAACAAGCTTACAGGGCATCCCATGTTCATTGCATTGCATGCATGGTTCAATCCTGGTCCCACTTACAATATGTAAGTTTAATGAAATTACAATGCAAATGAACTATAAGAATAGCATAGATAAGTTCATTGAGCAACAGGACAAACTAGTATGTCAAGTAACGGGGGCAACATTAACTATAAATTACGAGTAAAAATGCCAACATCTTATTGACAATCCAATTATTATTATTATTATTATTATTATTATTATTATTATTGTCGTCGTCGTCGTCGTCGTCGTCGTCGTCGTCGTCGTCGTCGTTGTTATTTTAAAGTTGAATCTGCTAGTAAGACAAAACTACAGTGCAAAATGTCGAAATTTTTGAATTCTTACCTTTGAAGAAATGCTCTCTTTCAAAGCCCTTTCAAATCTTTGATAAAGATGTGCTGAATAGTTAGAAGGATGATACTGAATACACATGAAATAAACACAGCTATACAGAGAGTGAAGGATGCACTTTCCATTGAAATCAAATGGCATCGAATATTCACATAGATTAACAGAAACAAGAGCGGGGAAAATAAATATATATAATATAAAATAAAATAAAAAGAGCAAAGAACTAGATTCAAATTGATTAGAGTGTTTTATTGTTGTTCCTTTAAATCTTGTCAACATCAGCTTGTTTTCTATATTTAAATTGGGTGGGTATCGTTAAGTTTCACCAACTTCATAATGCTCTTCTAATGCTCCTTTTATAACCTTGTTTTGTTCCTAAGAATATATACGTACTATATTGCCCAATAACTGTATACCAATTTTCTATTAGATCAAAAATTATAATATTCTGGGTAGGGGTTTAGCAAGATGAATAAAACAAGCTAATAGTGATGGACCCATTTGAACAGAACATTAAGGCATTAAAAAGATCAATCCTTATTTGATACGAGGATGGAAAATAGAGAGGAATGCAGGAGTTGAAAATGTTACTAGAGGAGAAGGACAGAAGATTTTCTCAGGCTGTTTTGTCAAGCCAGTTGCCATAAGAAAAGGAGAAGTAAAAGTGTGTTGCTTGATTTTAGAACAAGAAGCAAGGGGGTTTACTTACCATTGTACCTTATAGTTCCCTTACTAGCTTTTAGGAACATTACAATTTATAACCACATCAGTTGGTGCGGTTTTACTGAAATTTTACAAAACTAAAATTGCAAATTTTAGTCTAGCTCCCTGCTTAAAGATTGGAATCAAAACCTTCAAAAGTCCCCTTCAAACTTCCATTAATTTATAACCAGAAAAAAAAAATATGACTAGTGAATTTAGGCACTCAAAAGAATGGCAGATTTTAATTAGCTAAAAGACCCATAAAGCCTGCCTCTCCCCAGTCCACTATTTTATGTAGGAACTATAGTAGATTATGCAGAAACGAGCTGAAACAAAGACAGGAATTGCCAAAAAAGCTTACCTTTCATGTATTATCTATTATCTATTATCATAAGAACATAAAATTATATCTGGTTATCATCAGCACCCATCAAGGCCTAAATAAATGAAGGCAACAAGAAAAAACAAGACAACCCATGAACATTGAACAATATAAGATTCATTCATCATTATACAAAGTTGGGAAAAAAATAAAGAATTCGTGCAGCCAACCCCATGTAGTCAGGAATCAGGATATCATATTAATTCAAATTAAGGGGTTATTTGGGATGTTCTAAATAAATGCACTTTTTGACTTTTTATGAAATATGAGTTGGGTTTGGAGTGATGTGGTAAAGAGGTGATGTGACTTAATAAAATGATGTGACTTAAATAAGATAGTGACTTTTTGACTTTTTTTTAAGATGCCAAACTTAGCCTAAGTATAATCTAATAATATATTCCATCTGACTCTGGACATTCAATCTAAGTTGCTTAATCATCAAAACCAAGAAAACCCAACTTAATTATGAATTGGGAACACATTTTACAACAATGTAAATTAAAACAGAAATCATCAAAACCAATAAAAACCAAACTTAATTATGAATTGGGAACCCATTTTAGAGCAATTTAAATCAAAAGAAAAATCATCAAAACCAACAAAGTCCAATTAATCAATTCAAGAAAGGATACTCATAGTACTTCATATATTCGGCAGCAGTGAAGAGTGCATTAGTGGGGTACCCATCAAGAATCATCTTTGCCTTCACAATGCCCTCTTCTAATATACCCAAACCCTCCTCTAGCGATATCCTCCTCCCCATCTCCGTAGTTTTCCTATCTCAATTTTGCAAAATACACATTTTTTCAGAGTCAATCCAATATCATTAAAATAACAAGAAGTCAATGGAATAACAACAATCAAGTCAACATTATATATATACACACACATATATGTATATACATTGTTTGTGTTGCTTCTGATGCACGTATTCACGCAGCTTTTCACGATACAGAAGTGCGTATATAACACATATATACAAATATGTGTGTGTGTGTGAAACTAGAGCTATATGAGAAAATTTATTGATATGAATCATTGGAATGTACAGATATTAAAGAACATAGACGGAGTTAGGGTTTCGGAATTTACTTTGGACTGTTTATTGGAAGAACTGTAACAAAGTAATTGTAGGAATATCTTCTTCTCTCACCAAGGCGTGGAAATTTGTAAAAGGATATTGGAAAATGTTTGGTATCTCAAATTTTTGTGGCTTAAATTATTCAAATCTGTCAAAACGACGTCGTTTTACACTCATTTACAATCAAAACGACATTGTTTTGAGTCATTTGAGTCATTTGAGTCACAAAATTTTAAACTACCTAGCATTGTTGAAGGATATATATAGCTCGAGTTTGTGTTGGGGATAATTTAAATAATTATATTTTTTTGATTTTTTTTTTGAGTAAATGTATGAAAAAATAACAACCATGCTCCATACACCCAGTGGGGGTGGCGCCCCCAGTGACGTGGCGCGCTCCCACTGGTCGAAAATCAAAAAAAAAAAAAAAAAAAAAAAAAAAACTGTTTTTTTCCTTCCAACCCCCAGCTGACACCTCACTGGATGTCACCCCCAGCTGGGGGTAGGAAGCATTTTTCAAAAAATAAAGAGATAAAATATGATTTAAGGATCCCGTTAAGTAGCTTGAAATATATTTGGCTTAGAGGTGTCAAAACGACGTCGTTTTGACATTTTTTTTTCTCCCTCTTTTTTCCCTCTCTCTTCTGCTATCTTCTGAAACTGGTAACAGAGGCGAGAGAAGGAAAGAGTTGAATCGAGCTTCAACTCGAGCTATCTTCTGCTATCCTTTGAAACTGGTAACAGAGGCCAGAGTAAGATCGCAGACCAGCACTGTCGTCTTCAAAGGAGAGTTGAATCGCTGCCTCTATTCTTCGAATGAAAGTCGAGAACGACAAGGATGAAAAAAAGGAACGGATGAATCTTATAGACCTCACATCTCTTCAATTTTCTCTTACTTTTTTCCAAACTCATCCCAACAAGTCCCCAATTTTGCTCCTCTTCCACCACCTAACAACACTTCTAAATCCCAAAACACCACAGTTCAATCATCCACTACCCAAAATCAAAATCAGACTCAGAGTAAAGATTTACATGATAAAATTGAAGCCAAAATCGGACTGTAAATTCAGTGCTAACATCTTCCCCTATTAGAAAAAATTATACAGGGAATAAAGATGTGAAAGTCACAGAGAAGGGTAAGAAACAGAGTAATGGGACTGATATGGGTTTGTCTGCAAAACATGGGAGTGAGAATTTGGGGAGTCTTTGATGAATTGTAATTCTTTTGATGGAAATTGGGTGAGAGATGATTCACATCCTCGGTATAAACCTGGGTCATGTTCAGTGTTGGTGAGTGAGCAATCATCACAACTTCTTCTTTGCAGGGAACCAACATTGAAGAAAAGCTTTTTCTTGAGAGTGGGTTTTGAAGAGAGGAGAGAGAACAATCATCAAAGCTTTTTTGGGTCAAGTTTGAGAGAGAGTTAGAGATAAGAGAGAAAAGAACCAACACTAAAGAAAAGCTTTCTTGAAAGTGGGTTTTGAAGAGAGGAGAACTGTAAGAGGGGCTAATTTGAGCCCACTAAATTATTTAGGCCCAATAGCCCAAGATTAGTGGGCCCGAATTTATCGCAAGTCCAAGAATCGGTGGGTCCAGATTTATCGCCATCAAACGGATTGAATTGCTCTAAGCCTCGAAAGGGTTCGGATCCACGAACCTAGAGACTTACTCAGGCCCGGACTCGAAAGGGTATTAGGCAAGCCTAGAGATCCGAGGCACTCGGACTCGAAAGGGTTCGGATCCACGAACCTAGAGGTCCGAAATACTTGGCTTCGAACGGATTCAGACGCAATCTAGAAGTCGCTCCGTTAATGAGTCCTAGAACACTTGCGGGCTCGGAGCTTTCCGGGATCTACGCACCAGAACCATGGGCGTAATGGAGTTCGAACAAAGGACCCGATCCCGAGGACGGTGAGTGGAGACAAATTCACTCTTCGGTTAAACTAGCCTATACCCGGGTCGAGGTGGCACGACCCCGGGGGGTCCATGAGACTCGGCAATATTTTGCGGCAGGACGTCCTCTGGGACTAATCCTGACCCTTTGGGATGATTGGGGATCATTGGTTAGGTGTGGCTAAGAAGAAGGGTTCGTCGAGGGATTGATCTCCTCTTCGGGGTTTTCTCATCCTCGGAGAAGTCACCTCCTCGGAGAGGTCACCTCCTCGGACAAGGTGGTTAGAGAGAATATCCCCCATGTGCCTTGCACATGGGCTCCATCCTACATCATGAGGTGCCTATAAATAGCACCCACCCATAGCTTTACAAGGGATGGATTTTGGAGATTTTTAACTCTTGGGAAAGAACTAATTTCCCTTCTCTATTATCAACCTTGAGAGTGAAAGTGGGAGATCCATGGGAGAGCCTTGCCATTATTCTATTCTCTAGCCATTTTGCCTTCTTCTTCACCCAATCTCTTATCTCCATCATCTCCTTTCTTTTGTGTTCTTGAGTTGAGACCATTGAAGAATCTAAGCCTCTCATCATATTCTAGAGAATTCGAAGTTGTTCTTCAAGGATCTTCGAAGATCTTCGAATTTTCCAACTCCTTTCTTGAACCCTCTCCTACATTTTGGCGACTCTGCTGGGGAGGCGGATTGGTTAATGGTCTCAACGAGATCTAGAATCCACACAACTCCAACAAGGATGGCGGGAGAAGATGAAGTTCACCAACAAGGATCCTCTAATGGTGGTGATGACAGAACCATGGCTCCAGATCAACCACTTTTGCTTGAAGCCATTCAAGGACTTCAAAATACTCAGCAAGAGATTCTTACCACTCTTCAGAATCTCACTCACACCATGTTAGTGATGAGTTCTAATTTTGCACCGGCGCCAAACGGAAATCAAACGGGTGGTGGAGTTATTCCCGCTGGAGCGCAAAATCAAATCCAAGGAGAAGTAGGCCCCAATCAGCCTATGGCTCATGGAAACACGGCCACAGTAACACATGCTCAAACCACAGTAGGCGGCAGCAGTTTGCCCATGCCCGGGCTCCATGGCGTGCCGAGCCAAGATCCAATGGTGACTAGGGGAGTTTCTGGTGTAATGAATGGCGCTCCGACGACTGTTGGTGTCCAGGAAAACATAAGGAGCATGATGGCGCAAAAAGGAGCTCTGCCCGTACCTAATCTTGTTACGCCATCAATAAATGTTACCCAAGCACCAAGCGGGCCTCCTTTGGTGCCGACAACGAATCTGCAAGCACAACCCGGTATAGCGGCGCCGTGCGGTGGACTCTATGGGCCTCAATTCAATATCCCATCACCAACTGGCTTATCTATAGGCACTGATGGCCAGTATCGTCAAATGTCCTCACCAATGGTGAATTCGCAGCACCAGAATGGCCAAGACGCCCCTAGCTCAGTCTTCGGGTACATAAGCCAAGTCCCGGGAATACCACCATCAAACTCTCTCCCTCAACAGTTTCTCACTCTCGCCGATGTGCAGGCCATGTTCGATCTCGAACGGGGCAAGAGGACCTTACCCTCTTTGCCTGATCCAGACGTCAAGCCGCCTTACCCCATTGAGATGCTGAGCTATCCATACCCTGAGGGGTATACAGTGCCGAAGTTCATCAAGTTCGAAGGCAAACAAGGAAATGCCCGAGAACATGTTGTGCGATTCATCGAGACTCTAGGTATTCATGGTTCAAACCACGTCCTCCGACTGAGAGAATTCTCTAAGTCCCTCACCGACCGAGCATATAGTTGGTATGTTAATTTGGCCCCAAACTCTGTCCGAAGTTGGGAGGAAATGGTTAACAAATTCCACTCCAAGTTCTTTCAAGTGGCGGAGAAGGTGACCACACTTACATTGTGTAAAGAGAAGCAACAAGAAAGTGAAGACATCCTTGACTACGTCAAAAGGTTTCAGGACAAGGCCGTGGATTGTCATGAAGCAGTTGAGGAGAGTTATCTGGTTCAAATTTGTCTAGAAGGGGCATTGAGCAGGTACAAAATGTTTCTAGTTAACCACAAGCTACCCACCTTCTCGGCATTAATAGAAGCAGCTCGGAACATTAGCATTCCTCAGGCTCAGGAGTCCGGATTTAAAGCCAGTTACAAGACTAGTTTCAAGTCATCTCGTGGACCTATCGTTGCTGCTGCCTCTGCCCCGGATACCCGAAATTCACAAGGAGGAGGTCATAGAGGCCAGAAAAGAAAGCAATATAATGGTGAAAAGGGGAATGTTTCTTATCCATGTGGAATCGAGGAAGTGAAAGCTCTAGTTAAGGAATGGGTGGCTGACGGAAAGCTAAAATTGCCTTATGTTGAAGAAATGCCATCAAAAAAGGACCGTGAGAGCCCTGAATTTTGTGTCTACCATCGTACATTGAAACATCCGACAGAGAAGTGTTGGACTCTCAGGAAAATCTTCAGAGATAAAGTCGAGGCAGACGAATTGAAGTTCAAAAAGCGAGGGACTCAAGACATCCGAGAACAACCATATCCTCAACACCGAGACAAGGGCAAGAATGTTGCTATGATAGCTTATGACGGCCCAATGATCGAGGCTATCGCTAATCTCGATGACGATGACTGTTATCTGGACGACATCCTCGAGCCAGAGGGTGAGCAAGTTTACTATGGAAGTGCTCTCGATCCAGAGGGCAGAACATTTATGACTCATGGCGAAGATCCCTTTGATCCAGAAGGAGGAGAAGAATACTATGGAAGAGGAGGACACCATGTTTATGTGGCATCTTATTTTGAGGAGACCGAGGAGATGGTTAACTACGAGCCTCCAAGAGTGGAGAAAGATCTGGATCACTATGCCAAAACCCTGCAAGACTGTGTAAAGTTCAAGCAGTTCTTTGACCAGCTTGGACTTTCCAAGGAGGCAAGAACATAAATCACCAAGTCTATCATTAATATAGCCGAGGCACACCATGAGGAATGTATGTCGACTGAGGGGTCTATCCCGAGGAAGGCAAAAGAGCAATCTAGTGCCATTACTTTCTCCGAGGCTGATCGAAAGTATCCTTTTTCTCACAATCGCCCGCTTTATGTGACTGTTTTTATTAACGGGGTTGAGTTCAAAAGGGTCTTTCTAGATAGTGGAGCCTCTATCAACATTATGACTCGCGCTACTCTAGAAAAAGCCGGAATCTCTGAAGAACGCATTGTGAAGCAGCCGATAGTCATCACTGGCTTCGGTGGAGAAATGAGAGTTACTATCGGATGCGTAACAGTTGATTTAGCCGTTGGAGAGATTCGCTCGGCCACCAAGTTCCATATTATCGATTCTGAGGCAAATTATCACATCATTCTAGGGAAGACCTGGATGCATAGATATGGGGCTGTACCATCAAGTTATCATCAGTGTGTTAAGGCTAAATGGGGAAAGAAGACGGTGACAATTCAGGCTACAGAAAGGCCGTTCGAGATCCATGAAGCTCATTATTCTGATGCCATCTACTTCACCGAACTGGCTGTCGAAGAAGTTCCCACCACCTCTAAGCCTCGAGGGGTCAAAATTCCTCGTTGGGAGGATATCAAAGATGACAAGGAGCCGATGACAGAATCAAGTAAGCGGGCGATGTCTAGACCAGAAAGTCCGCCTATTCCTCGGAAGGTGATGAAAGTTCGAGAAGGAGGCAAGATGGTGTATTATTTATGAAGGTGCGGGGAGTCGGTTTCTTCAGTCACCGACTCCGAGTCAAAAGAAGAGCCTCCTGACAATGATATAGTAATAAAGCCTGAAGTGGCTCCAGAATGTATGCAAGATGGGCCGAAGCCTCAGCCCGAACAACTTATCGAAATAGATCTGAGTGATGGACAAGATGCACCGAGGCCGGTATTCGTAAGTTCGAGCCTTAGCCCAGAAAAGCGGGAACAGTTGTTAAAGTTGATAAGCCGATACTCAGATGTGTTTGCTTGGTCATATAAGGAAATGCCCGGACTAGATCCTGACCTAGTCTCCCACTATCTTGATGTGTTCCCAAACTCCAAGCCAATTAAGCAAGCTGCTCGAAAATATCATCCAGATCTCGAAGAGAAGATTAAGGAGGAGATTGAAAAACTTCAACAGGCTGGTTTCATCCGGCCAATACAGTACCCCACGTGGTTAGCAAACATCGTGCCAGTAAAGAAGAAGAATGGCCAAATCAGAGTATGTGTAGACTTTCGAGATTTGAACAAATCTTGCCCGAAGGATGAATTCCCTCTTCCTCACATCGACACCCTCGTGGATACTACCTCGGGACACCAGATGTTCTCATTCATGGATGGATTCAGTGGATACAATCAGATTAAGATGGCTGAAGAGGACGCAGAAAAGACCGCTTTTAGAACACCTCTCGGAAACTTCTTCTATACAGTCATGCCTTTCGGACTCAAGAATGCCGGTGCAACTTACCAAAGGGCTATGACTGCAATCTTTCATGACATGATCCATCATGAGATGGAAGATTATGTTGATGATCTAGTGGTGAAATCCAAGAAAGAAGAAGACTATCTCCGAGACCTTGAGAAGGTATTCAAGAGGTGCCAGAAATTCAAAATGAGGATGAATCCTCTCAAATGTGCTTTCGGGGTGACGGCCGGGAAGTTCCTCGGGTTTCTTGTACATAGGCATGGTATCGAGGCAGATGAAGACAAGGTCAAATCTATCAGAGCAATGCCTCCCCCGCATTCTCAGAAGGAGTTAAAGAAGTTCCTCGGGAAGGTGTCTTATATTCGGAGGTTTATCCCAGCACTGGCAGAGATCTCTGCGCCTTTCGGCTCTTTGTTAAAAGGAGATGCCAAGTTCGAGTGGAACCAAGAGCACCAAAAGGCCTTTGAGAGAATCAAGGCGGCCTTGACCTCGCCTCAGACCATGATAGCCCCGCAGCCCGGGGTGCCTCTAATGTTGTACCTAACTTCAACCCCCAAGTCCATAGGGGCATTATTGGTCCAAGATGTAGATGGAGTAGAATGCCCGGTGTATTACATCAGTCGGAAGATTCGAGGAGCAGAAGTCCGATATACTCCAGTAGAGAGACATTGTTTAGCTTTGGTATTCACTGCCCAAAAGCTCAGACATTACTTCCTAGCACATCAGATTCAAATTGTTACTAGAAGTGATCCAATCCGATACCTCCTCAGCAAGCCTGCTCTAACCGGGAAGGTGGCAAGATGGTTGTTAGCACTGGGTGAATTCGAGATCACATGTGTAGCCCCCAAGGTGATCAAAAGCCAAGCCTTAGCTGATCTCCTTGCCCAATTTCCAAGTGGTGACTATGAACCAGTGAATGAAGAATTAAGAGGAGAGGTGCACGCAGCTATGGTTTCCGAGGAAAGCTTCTGGACATTGAGCTTTGACGGAGCAGCAGCCGGAGGGAAGGGAGGAACCGGGATAGTCCTTACAAGCAAAAGTGGGAAAAAGTTATATTTGTCTTATAAACTGGATTTCCATTGTTCAAATAACGAAGCCGAGTATGAGGCTTTTATTTTAGGCTTGATAGCAGCTGAGAAGCACAGTATCAAGAAGATTCGGATCCGGGGGGACTCAAAGCTGATAGTGAAGCAAGTTTCAGGACAGTTCGTCTTAAAGGAGCCTGCCTTGGCCACATATCGAACAACAGTCCAAAGGCTTCTTGACAAATTTCAGAAGGTCGAAATAGAGCATGTGCCTCGCTCCGACAACAAGTTTTCAGATGCCCTCGCAACATTAGGGGCAAGAGTTGACATTCCAGTGGAAGAGGCAACAATTGTTATCAAGAAGAGAACAGAACCTTCAATAATACCCGAAGACAAAGGCCTTCCGGAGGACTGGAGAGGAGAAGTCCTCGAACAACTCAGAAGCAAAGTTGGAAAACTAACTATGGCCAAGCTTGCCCAATTCACAATTATTCAAGGTGAACTTTACTTCCGAGGAGGTATCGGATTCCTAGCCCGGTGTGTTGGCCAACAAGAAGCAAGCTTCCGACTACAACAGATCCATGAAAAGTCTTGCGGGGATGGGGATATCAGTCTGTATAGAAGAATCTAAAGACAAGGTTATTATTGGCCCGAGATGGAGAAGGACTCAAATCAATTACAGAAGGAATGCCCCAAGTGTCAGTCATACATCCGGGAGGATGAGAGTTGCTTTGAAATTGATACCCCTGACTGGAGGCAAGTCTACATTGACTATCTCAAAGAGGGAACACTACCTGAGAGCCCGAGGGACATTGCACACCTCAAGAGGAGAGCGAGGCGGTACTTTCTTGATCAGGACAAGCTGTATAGAAGAAGTATTGAGGGCACTCCCCTGAGGCGTCTCTCCAAGGAGGAGTCAGATCTAGTCCTCGGAAGAGCCCACGAGATTGAACATCAAGGAGGGGCTCGGCTGTTCGAGCAACTTATACACCTTGGGTATTACTGGCCGACCATGGAGTCAGATGCATCCCATCACGTGAAGAGGTGCCAGACTTGTCAGAAACACGGAAATTTGATCCATGCTCCAGCTGTAGACCTGCATAGTATCCGAACGCCATGGCCGTTCCATACCTGGGCTTTTGATCTGATAGGGCCCATCTCCACATCTTCTAAGGGTTACAAGTGGATTCTCGCAGCCACAGAATTGAGCACAAAATGGGTCGAAGCAATTCCTCTGAAGAACGCTACGGGGCCTGCAGTCGCGAACTTCATCAAGGAGAATATCATTTGCCGATTTGGAGTACCAAACACCATCCTCTCGGATAACGGCACTCCCTTCATAAACAAATATGTGAAGAGCCTCCTAGAGACTTACCAAGTGAAGCATCACAAATCCACACCCTACTATCCAAAAGGGAACGGGCAAGCGGAAGCCACAAACAAGACACTGATAAGGATTCTGAGCAAGATGATGGATGAGTTTGGGGGGACTTGGTCCGAACAGTTGATAGTAGCCCTATGGGCGTATCGCACTTCGAAGAGAAAGCCAACTCAAGCAGCTCCTTACTCCCTTGTGTATGGGTCCGAGGCAGTGTTACCTATAGAGTTGGAAACGCCATCTGCTTGAATGGCTCTCGCCTCGGGGATGGTATTGGAGCCTCGAACCACCAGATTGGAAGCATTAGAGGAAAAGCATGACAGAGCTGCAAAAGTCATGGAAAGGTATCATGAGTCCATCGCCCGAGCCTATAACCAGACTGTGATACCAAGGAAGTTTGAAGAAGGTGATCTAGTATGGAAGATTGTAGACCCAATCATGCGAGGACAGCCTTTGCCCAAGTTTTCTCCAAAATGGGAAGGGCCCTACAAGGTGGTTCGGGCGAGCTCAAGCAGGTACTACAAACTTGTAAGGGTTGAAGACGGCTTCCGAACTGGCCCGCTCAATGCAAAGTTTATCAAGCATTACTACCCATAGTTGGACTCATCTATGTTGAAATTCATTTTCACTTTCTTACTTTGTCTAAAAGTTGTATTTCCCTTACGTTATGAAGAAGCTGGTTTTCTCTATGGTGTATGTTTTATCCCATCACTTACAGTGAATCTATTATACTTTTGTCAAGAAAGTTGAAGAACTAATGAGAATATTTCAGCTTTTATAAACATGTGCATATGATTGTTCTTTCCATTGTATCATTCGAAATAAATATTTTATCAAGTAGAATGAGAAAACAATGCGAAAATATCCAAACAACAAAAATTTTGTCATTTCATTGCATTGTCCTAGATAAAACATTTTTATCGAAAAGGGCAAGAAAGTAATGATAAAAAAAAAACTCAATCTTTCCTAAAGACACCCTCGAAGAAGTTGCCCGTCACATCTACATCTGGAGGACAAACAGTAGAGTGTGCCTCTAAAGTCTCTAAGGCCCGAGCATAACCCGACTCAAGTTCACGAAGAGTTGCCTTTATCTCATCTATAGAGGTGCGATAAGAGGCAAGCACAGACATAAGTTCCAGCCGATGACTGGCGTTCGAAGCTATATCCAGGCGCTTCCGAAGTCATGATAAGTCCACTTGGTGACGCTCCATGTCAGAGATCCCCTGATACGCCGTCTCGACTACTTTCCCATTAAGGTCACACAACCGTTGCTTGTCCAAGCTATATAAGATAGTGGCAAAAGACTCGAGAAGAGCAGTCTGAATGAGTGGACACTGGCAAGCAAATGAAGCAAAGGTCTCCGGGTAACTTGAATGCACAAGCTGTAGAACTGAAGCAAACTCAGGAGCTACCCAATAATGGAGAAATGATACTTTGCCAGAAGCTGAAGGAGGAATTGGGGCCGGAAAGCTGCTAGTCTCAGGAATCTCCCCAATGTCTATCGGGTTAGATGAACCACCCGGAGGGGTAACTCCCGGCAGAGGTCCCGAGCCTGAGAATGCCGAACGATAAGGGGAAAGACCAAAAGCATCACTATCAATGTGAAAATCACTGAGATTCAAATCCAAAATATTCGAAGGCACTGGCGATGAAGAACCTCTGGCAGTCGTCTCAAAGGCAGGTGTTCCCCCTTGAGAAGGAGAACCGTGAGGAGTTACAAAGAGAGTCGGAGTAGAGTCCGGAGTAGGTGAAGACGGGACCCCGGTAGCAGCTAACACTGGAGCAGAGTCTGAGGCAGGTGAAGGCAGGACCCCGATAGCAGCTAACACTGAAGAAAAGATAAGGAAGCCTTATTAGAGGTAGGGAACAGGAAAGCCATTTGAGTAAAGATTTCTCACAGATAGAAGTAAATGACAAACTTCAGAAAGAAAGATTACCAGAGGGAGAATCAATATGCAAAGCTGGAGCAACTGAAGGACTTCTAGCATTAGCAAGGTCACTTGGCCGTATAGAGAGCACCTGATCAATCTCAATGTCTGACGAAGCCTGAACAGTAGCAGTCATCCCTGAAGAAGGAAGGAGGGCCAGAGGATGAGAATCACCATAAGTGCCAGAGCGAGTCTCAGAGATTTCTAGCACATCCACCTCCACACCATTCCCAGAGGCGCACCTCATCTCTACATTACTTCTAGAAGCATGGCCTACGGCATCAATTTCTGTGGCATCAGTCCCTCCAGTAATCTCAACATCAGAACGGTGAGCCCCAATAACCTCGTCACCAAGATAGCGCTCCTCCTCAGCTACGGTAGGGCAGTGACGACGCATGCGTGGAATAAGGTCACAAAAATGGTCGGAGGACTCAACCTCATCATCGTCATCATCTATAACTGCTATACGAGAGGTGCGCATCTTCACAAGTCTTGCAGGCAAAGGGAGGGTGTCGTCCAAGTCTGAGTCCGGTCTGGGGGAGGCAGCATGGCCAGGAGCCACGATACTGAGAACGTCAACAACCGCAGGATCCTACACAACATGGACAAATAAAAGTTTTCATTTTAGAAGGTATAGTCGCAAAAAGGAAAGTAGCTTCAAATAAAAAATTTTGGGTACCTCATGAAGCCTTTTGGAAAGGCGAGGAGCGGAAGGACTGGCATCAGAAGTCCTCTTGTGAGCCATCTTCTTAAGGCGGGTCGTCCGAGGACCAGAGGCCTTATTCAAAGGGACTGGCTCCGGAGAAGTAATTGCTAAGCTAGAAGCAGATGCCCGAGCAGAAGGGTCAGTTGGAGCAGATGAGGTGAAGAAACTCTCGTACATGTAGTCAGATTTTCGACTCTCGGGTAGCTGAAGAGAAGAATCCTTCTTATAAATCGGCGGAGGCAAACATACGGTCGGTCTGCTCTGGACAAATGCAATAAACGCATCGATATTCTTCTTCCAATACCGCCTGAAAGAGGAGGTGAAACCCCCTACTCGACTCAAGCCTGGCATCGTCAAAGAGCCGGATATGGGAAGCACAGTGTGTACAAGCCCGCGACTGAAGCGCCCGTAGCTCGCTGAAAATGATAATAAAGGAGGTGCTGGCCCCGGGGCACATTGATCAAACCCGAATTGACATGCTACGCGGTCAGGCCTATAAACGGCACTATCAACGCCTTCCTCATGCCATACCGGTAATGAACTCGGACGGATCATAATCAGCATATCAACAAAGGGTGCAGGGATGTTCTTCGGCAAAGGAAAGGACACCGAGCGGGAGGAACCATGATAGATAAGCGGTGTGGCCACACCCACAGGCGGGCGTACATACGGCCGTGCCACAAAGCGTCGGGGATCATCCACTAGAGTATTCAAGGATAAGGTGGAAATGGTACGTGACCAACGTGTAATCAACGGCTGGCAAGACTTCGCTTTCCCAAATGTCCGAGACCCATCAGTATCAAGCACGGGGATGCCATCTTTATCCACTATCTCCCGAAGAACCTCCGCCTCGAATACAGTCGGAGCAGGGGCAAATTTTGGGAACCTCTCGAAGAAGAAACAAAGCAGGAACTGGCTGTGAATGAAGGAGACAGGCTCATATCGACCCACGGAGCGAACCATATCTCGATGTAGCAGATCCAGCCGATAATAGAGATTCCCAAGAAATAGGGGAGCCAAAGGGATCCGATCTCCTCTGAAGAGCCTGACTGCCAAGGGGAAGACGAAAGGATTGAGGGAATCCGGAGGTGTGCTCGGAAGAATGAAGAATGAAAGGAAGCAAGCCAGAAATCCCAAGAAATAGAGCCTGGAGCCATACATCGGACCGACCTCATACTCCCGAGAGTCAGGGTCAGCATCTCTGGCCAAGGGCTGAAGATCCTTGAAGAAGTGGCCGATCCATGCAGTATAAGAGGCACGGTCCGTCCTTACTCGACTAGTCCTCCTCGCTGAACCATCGAAAACGGAACTCCACCGACCACAAGTTTGAAGATTTAGTTTCAGAGATTGGATCAAAGAATCATCTTCAGGGGGTGTTTGCTCAGGGTCGAAGGCATCAGGGCCGGTCACTTCCAGACGCAGCAACATGAACACATCCTCGAGGGTGGGCCCTATCTCGTGCTGGCCAAGTATAAAGGTGTGTGTCTCAGTGCTCCACCGAAGAGCCATGGCTTCCAGGCTAGCATTGTTGCGACGGATGGATAGAGATCTAGATATTTTCACCGGGATCAATAGCCGGGCCTCTTGAAGCCGCTGACAGAAGCTTTTGTCCGAGAGGACATCATCGACCCACTCCTGCTAACCAAAAGGAGGGTTTGAGAAGGCCTTGAACTGAGGATAACAGTATGGAAAGTCCCCCCGCTCAATCCGAAATCGTAGCACCGAGGAAGGAGAAATGAGGGCCTCATGTCCAGAGTCAGTGTCCTTAGTGAGACATAATGGAGCCCCCTTCGGAGATAGAAAAGAAGTGGTGGAGGTAGCCGCCCGCCAGAAGGGGTCCTTCCGACCAAAATAAGGAGATTTCCTCCACTCAGATGTCGGAGGTACATCCCTTTCTTTCATGAGAGCCGGTTCTGATGACCCCGGGACTACGGGTTTCTTTCGAGAAGACATATGGCTGAAATAACAGGTATAAATAGCAATGAGTTGACCGTATTAAAATTCAGAATATTGGAATTAAAGCAACACATTCGAATGAAATTTCGGCATCAACTATTCGTTTCTCTGAGAGTCCATGAATTCAACAAATTCTACGAGGAATTTTTTTTTTTACACCAAGAGTCCAGGCACGATGTCTACTATTCTAAGGGTCGCAACAATCAGTCATTTTTTATAATTAAATTTACATGATGGGTTTATCAACAGGTTCAACCCCGGAAGTCATCAACAATTCTTTTTCTCGGGTATTCCTCAAGCTCAACAAATTACAGTACCAATATGTGTATCAACAACATACAGATTTTCAGTTTTCATCATCGATAAAAGGTGCAATATCATAGGTCGTTTTGTGATTAAGTTCAATTGGGTCAATTTCTCAAAGTCACTATGTTCCATATTAGAGGTCCAATTTATACGGGGCTCAAAATTTGGACAGAGTGAAGTTCAATAGTAAATTTCAGGCCCGAGATCCGAAGTATATTACATTGCTTATCAGTAGCAAGATTCAATGGATCATTATGCAAATTACAAGAATGTCCTTTCCAAAGTCCATATTCATAAGTCTAGGGTTTTCTCTCTCCATGTCAAAAATGGAGCTCAAATACTAGTCAACAAGTTATATTCGGCCTTTCCTCGGTGATAAAGTTCAACAAATTATGTTCAAGCCAAGCACCTCAATAAGGTTTCAAGTGCTAGTGCATGTTTCCATATGGCCAAAATCACGGTGTTTGAGCTAAAAAAAAATATCATTGGGATTGCCACAAAAAAATTGAGTCCATATTCAGATTCAGTTTTTTTTTTTTTATTTTTTTTTTATTTTTTATCAGATTGCTTGAGCCCTCTACATTGCCACAAAAAAAAATATATTTATATATATTTAAATATATTTACATTCGGAAGAGGGGGCCGAATTTCATACTTACAAATTTGGGCAGTTAGAAAGGTGAAGTCCGAAGCCGATACTGGAAATTTAAGCTGAAATCAGAGAGGCTTTACAGACCGTAATCAACAAGACTGGGCTAGGCTTGGCAGGACCACACACGTTGCGTTGAGAGGGCGAACGTGCGTGGTCGACGTCGGATAAACTGAAGCCGGAAGCAGCGATGTGGAGCTAGGTTGGGCAAGACCACACACGTTGCGTTGAGAGGGCGAACGTGCGTGGTCGACGTCGGATAAGCTGAAGCCGGAAGCAGCGATTGATTGTGCACAAGCCAAGGCTAATGTGGGTAATCCGAGCTCTAACCAAAAAAATATATATATATATGATAATCAGTATATATATATATATATATTTGCCCAAAGTTTGTCAAGTAGCGAAGTAAAAAAAAAAAAAACTGAACCACCAGCAGATTCAATCTAAAGCAAGCACCAGCAGATTCGAAGCTAAAAATATATATATATATATAATCAATATATATACTTGTCTACAGATTTTCAAGTAGCAAAGTAAAAAAAAAAACTGAAGTATTCTTGGAGATATGGATGCTATGTTGAACAACATAGGTTCACAAAAGATACTGTTACCGAGTAAGCGAAAGGCTGTGGGAGAACCCAAGTCCAGTAATTCTGTGGGACAACATTTGTTGACGCCAAACAGGAACGTGGCACAAATGGAACCATTTACCAACCCTGAGTTGCAGCAGACGTTGACGTGAACCGGTGGTAGCCGAAGCTGACGTGACGCCAAGGTTAGCCGAAGCTGTGGCTGTTAACGGTGGTCAGCGTTGATCAAATCACGGCTGAAGGTAGTGGCGAGGTTGTAGGACGTTAGCAGCATGAGCAAGCAGCTACCGTGGCGAGCTGGTTCCAGTACTGGCCAACCGTGGCAGTGGCGTGGGTCTTCGATGGTGTTGCTTGGAGCTGCGCCGACCAGCATGCAAATGGCGTTAGCCTCAGATTTGTTGAAGAACAAAAAGCCTGGGTTGGTCTTGGTTGAGAGAGTGTCAGCCGAAATGAGTTTCAAAAAATAAAAATAAAAAAGAAAGAAGAAGGAAGATGGCCTTTCGATCCAGAGAGAGAGTAGGTGTGGCGGCTGTGCAAAAATTTGGTGAGGCTTAGGGTTTTGGCCCTTTCTTTAAATAGAAAAAAGGAAGCCTTATCCTTTGAATATTCCATTTCTTAATATGTGTATTTGTGTAATTGGTTCGTTATGTTTGCCAAAAAACGTGTGAGCCCAAAAAACGTGTGAGCCTAAAAAAAAAAAAAAAAAAAAAAAGAAAAAAAAAGAGTACAAAAAAAATAAAATTTTTGCTTGTCAATTTTTTCTGTAAATTGAAGTGCGTCATCAACTTTATCCATAGGCTCTGTCGTGACAACATGTTTTTTTTTTTTTTTTGGAAACGTGATGCGAAGCAGGATCGAAGAAATGACAGTATGCATGTCTGAGAAATTTAAAATTTCTCATACACGCAAGGGGAAAATGTAAGAGGGGCTAATTTGAGCCCACTAAATTATTTAGGCCCAATAGCCCAAGATTAGTGGGCCCGAATTTATCGCAAGTCCAAGAATCGGTGGGCCCAGATTTATCGCCATCAAACGGATTGAATCGCTCTAAGCCTCGAAAGGGTTCGGATCCACGAACCTAGAGACTTACTCAGGCCCGGACTCGAAAGGGTATTAGGCAAGCCTAGAGATCCGAGGCACTCGGACTCGAAAGGGTTCGGATCCACGAACCTAGAGGTCCGAAATACTTGGCTTCGAACGGATTCAGACGCAATCTAGAAGTCGCTCCGTTAATGAGTCCCAGAACACTTGCGGGCTCGGAGCTTTCCGGGATCTACGCACCAGAACCATGGGCGTAATGGAGTTCGAACAAAGGACCCGATCCCGAGGACGGTGAGTGGAGACAAATTCACTCTTCGGTTAAACTAGCCTATACCTGGGTCGAGGTGGCACGACCCCGGGGGGTCCATGAGACTCGGCAATATTTTGCGGCAGGACGAACTCTGGGACTACCCCTGACCCTTTGGGATGATTGGGGATCATTGGTTAGGTGTGGCTAAGAAGAAGGGTTCGCCGAGGGATTGATCTCCTCTTCGGGGTTTTCTCATCCTCGAAGAAGTCACCTCCTCGGAGAGGTCACCTCCTCGGACAAGGTGGTTAGAGAGAATATCCCCCATGTGCCTTGCACATGGGCTCCATCCTACATCATGAGGTGCCTATGAATAGCACCCACCCATAGCTTTACAAGGGATGGATTTTGGAGATTTTTAACTCTTGGGAAAGAACTAATTTCCCTTCTCCATTATCAACCTTGAGAGTGAAAGTGGGAGATCCATGGGAGAGCCTTGCCATTATTCTATTCTCTAGCCATTTTGCCTTCTTCTTCACCCAATCTCTTATCTCCATCATCTCCTTTCTTTTGTGTTCTTGAGTTGAGACCATTGAAGAATCTAAGCCTCTCATCATATTCTAGAGAATTCGAAGTTGTTCTTCAAGGATCTTCGAAGATCTTCGAATTTTCCAACTCCTTTCTTGAACCCTCTCCTACAAGAACAATCATCAAAGCTTTCTTGGGTAAAGTTTGAGAGAGAGACAGAGATAAGAGAGAATGTGTTTGTATTTTTCTGGCTATTCGAGTCTCACTTGCTCGGACTATGAAGCATTTTTCATGATTTAAAAAGGATAGAAATATGCACTTTTGCATGTTGTTATTTATTTATTTATTTTATTTTGTTTTTTTTTTTTGAAAAGTAAATGCTTGGGAAATTAATTTAAAAATAATAATAATAATAATAAATAGGAATATTTATAATAAAAAAATATTTTAGAGTTTGACTATTGTAACAAAATAAATCTTAAATTTATTATTGTCAATTTTAATTCCTAGTTTTTTTTTAATTTTCAATCTAAATTATTTGTCTATTTTTAACAAATAAAAATTAACAGAAAATAATATTTTAGTCATTAAACTCAATAAAAATTAATATTTTAGACATTTTATGTATACCTATATTGAATTTAATGTCTTAAATATTTTTTTATCAGTTTTACTTAATAAAAATAAGCAAATAATTTAGATTGCAATAATTAAAAAATTGGTGTTTAAATTGATAATCTTAAAAATTCTGAGTTTATTATGTTATAATAATCAAATTCTAAGATTTTTTTATTTATTTTTCCTAATCAATAATTACACCAACAATGACAACTTTAAAAATAAGGGCGTTTCTATTTACATACCACAAAAAATTCTTAATACATCATTTATATTGTTTGGATATAAATTTATGAATAAAAAGTAATTGTTTAAACATAAAAAATAGCGAAACATATATTTAAACAATTTATTTTTGTTCATCAGTTGTGAACATTTACCTTTTGTTATAAAGTTTATATTCGAAAAAAAAAAAATAGTGTGTATTGAGATTTATTGTGGTGTGCAATTCACATTTTTCTATAAATAATTACGATAAAGTGTTGCTATTAGCACTCCAATTAATACTTTTAACCATTCATTTTTTTGACCCCTAACTACAAAATTCAAAATCCTAAAAATTTGTAAGAACTCCCCAAATAATACCAAAAATATTATTCTAAAAACATACACCAATCAAAATTGTGACAACCCTCACCTCTAATTAATGCTAAACTATAACTGAGAATGATAAGTAACTGATTAGGATGAAATCCTAAATTGATTACATGAGTATATTGTTTGTAATTGCATTTCCATCTGTTTGACTATAGAATGATCTGTTCATGTTTTAATTTCGAATTTGCGAATTGAAGGTCTTATCGGCGACCGAACCAGAAATTGATTGGTATTTTATGCTAATTAGAATTTATGTGATTTTATGGTAGGTTTAATGAAAATTTATTTGGAACGATTAAATTGGATTGAATAATGTTAAATTACATTAGTTTGAGTTATTACCAAATTGCCATTAGTGGGCCACTTTCATACAACACTTTGAGCTTAATTCATATCAGTTGGTGCATCATTTTGTCCATCTTCTAGTCCAAAACCGAGAGAGAGAGAGAGAGAGAGAGAGAGAGAGAGAGGGAGAGTAGGAGAAACTTGATTTCAACAAGGATTAGCTTGGAGACTTAGAGGAATTGAAGTAGATTGCAAAATTGAGCTTCCATACCTAGAATTCAAGACCTAAGGTAGAGAATTCATCCTTTGGTTTATGTATTTAAGTTGTTTCTTGCATGATTCATGGAAATTAGTGATCTAAGTCAAGAATTGGTTTAAAATGTTGAATTGAGAGTTAATTCTTGCATGCATGTGCATATTCTTGAATTTTGGAGTTGTTTCATGAGAATTTCCACATGCAAGTTCATATTTTTGTTATGGTCCATGAATTCATCATGATTTTGAGCTCAACATTGCACTTGATCTTGTTTTGAAACACTAGAGTTCATGAGAACTCATGCATGTATGATCTTGCAATGTTCTTCGTGCTTACACTTAATTTTTGTGTTCAATTGGCTTACCTTTGGGCTTGATCTTACAAATGATCTTCAAAAACATGTTATACTATGAGTTTCCAAGAGTTTTCTAGAAAATTAGCCCAAGGGGATCGAATTTGAAGCTTTAAAAGTTGAATTTCATGCTTGAGGTTCAATCTAAAAATTTTAGATTTTGGACACACGCTCGAGCGTTCACGCTCGAGCGTGCACTCTGAGTACATGTACTTCTGCTCGAGCGTGGAAAGTCACGCTCGAGCGTGAAATGCATATGCCCAGAAGTTCATGTGTTTTACAGTTCACTCAAGCGAGAAAGTTCACGCTCAAGCGAGGATCTGAGTCTCACGCTCAAGCGGGGGTCGAGCGTCCGTTGAGCGTGAATTGCATGCATCCAGTACTTTTCATGAAGTTTGCAGTCCGCTCAAGCGTAGGAAGTCACGCTCGAGCGGAGCTCCTTTGTCTGCATGTCCGCTCGAGCGTAGAAAGCCACGCTCGAGCGTAGACCCCTATTTCAGCAAATTTTGAAAAGTGTTTTAAAGTGCATCTTTGCATCCTCTTTCCATCCTAGGCATTCCTAGGCCATGTTTAAGGCATCTTAATGAGGATATTGATGTAGAACCACACCGAGTCAAGATAAGGACTAAGTTGTTGATTCCCGAGTGTGTAACTTAGTGTGTGTTTGTTCTGTAACTGTGTAGGGTTGGCACCCGAGGACGCCCACTAGCTGCTTATAGCCCAATGCTCTGTGAGTAATAATGTTGTAAAGATATGTTCAATTATGATTATTTTCTGAATGATCAACTCTTCTGCTTACTGAAACGTTATTGTTTAATGAATGAATGTTCGTCCTATTTGTAAATTGTATTCGTGGCATCCATAGCAATTTACTGTTCCTGTACTGTTACTGCTACTGGCACAGAGATCTCTTTCGGTTTCCATGCTTGGAACCACTACTGTTACTGTTATGATGGCCATCAACTGACTGTACGGTCTATTAAGAACTACTGTACTATTTTGCTATGGGATGCACCACATATAACTGCTATGGTTTCTAAGTGACTGATATGACTGTTTAATTACTGAAAGGACATTCATTCTTAACCTCTTTACACTGCTGTTATTCACTGGACTTTAACTCACTGTTTATATATATATATGTAGGTGTCCAGGCACCAGACTGGAGCTAGGAGCATCGGGTTAGCTCTTGTTTTGTCAAGCCAACCTTTGTGCCTCACCTCGAGGTTCCAAGTCCGTTCAAGCTACGGCTGTTTTGGGGTGTTCGGATTCACCCTTCTATTTCTGTTTTGTAATAGATGTTATAGACTTCTACTGTACAGTTATGGCATAGGGATTGAATCCCTAACTTGTATGTATGTATATCCGATATGTAAATGTGTTTTGGTTACGGACGTGACTTGTTCATAAAAGTCTTTTTGCATTCAGACTGTTACAGCTCATTGGACACATTTTATTTACTGTTGTGGCTTCCGCCAGCCCCTTTACTTTGTATTACTGTCATTACTGTCAAGCAGGCCTTCGGTAATTACGGATTGCTGGCCGGTTACGGTGCTAAACCCATAGGGGCGGGTTTAGGTCGTGACAAAAATACACACCTCTTAAAAACCCTTCATATCCCAAAATCCTTCATTATTAAACTTTCATTGTTTAAATCTAACTTTCTCTCGCCGTCAACTGTTGAACTCTCGTTGTTGAACTCAAACTTTCTTTTCACTGTTGGCAAAGTTCTTGTAACGCCCTCAAAATAATACATAAAACCCATCTCTTTAGACATGCATTGATACAAAGAAACCAACCATCTGTCCATTAATCTGAATAGTTCTTACAAAGGTATTGCATGTTAACAACAAAAGCAAATGCCCTACGAGCTTACAGCATTCCAAGTTAACACTTGGTTACAAAAAAAAGAGTACTAACTCAATACATATTAAGCCCTTGGCTTGAATTTATATGTAATACATCAAAAGAAAGCAAATAACAAAGCGGTCTGTCTTCCTCTAGCCTCCCAAGCTATGTCCTTGGAGGTGGCATGCTACTTGTACCTGAAAATGATGTCCCATAAAGGGTGAGCCACAGCCCAATAGAAATACACTAAACCAGCCATGAACAATGACTAAAAGATTAGCAGTTGATAGATGGCCAACACAGATACATCCACATATATCACATTTCGATTTCATGACATTAAGCCCATGTTACATTTCATTTCCCATGTCTTTTCCAACTTTGAGTTTGAAAACAAGGCTCAACACCTAGCCAAATAACTTGATGAGATTTAGACTCATCTTTAAAACACTCTCAAAATATATGAGGGATACACATTCTAATGCTGTATCAATAACACATAAACCATTCCCATACTTTGCGAAAGATACACATTTCGGTGCTGTTCAACATAACATAGAATCACTTCTATACTTTACAATTGATAACGATATACATTTTAGTGCTATATCAAATCAATTCAAACACTTCCATAATCAACACTTGATACACATTGTAGTGTTGTATCAATGTCACACAAAATCCGGTTTAGAGGTCCATCCCATATCTTTTCCTAAACCGTGGAGTACATCCCCTATCTCCTCCCACACAACACATGTATATAAACATAGATCATATACAATCAATCAATACATAGAATTAATGTATTATTCCAGTTGCTATATTTAATAGCATACTCAATCGATTAGTTTTAGTTTGCCTAATCATCATGCAGTGTCTACAATAATCAAGACTGTCCTCCACCGATAACCCAAAGCAGTTATTTTTATACTGAAAATAAATGCACCAAATGGATATATAATCAACATTTCAACTAGGTGAGTGATGAGCGAATCAAACTACACCCTTTAATCCCATACACATCCAATTCCAACATTCTTAATTTAATTCTTCTTTCCTTCAAATTAATTATCCTAATTAATTTATCAATGTAATTAGAGCATTTCCATAATTAACATCACAACCCTAAGGTTCCATTTTTACCAATAAACCAATATTGATCTCATTTCTCTATTCCAAACATGCATATAAGTTTATATAAACAAAACCCCAACTTTTGTAAAATTACACAAAGGCCTAAACTTTCTCAAAATTATCCAACAACCCCCAACTCATCAAAATGCTAAAATTCAAAGACAAAACTCATGAGAAGGAGTAGGATATCCCTACCTCGAAGTTAGAACTCAAATGGGAAAGTTGAAGAAAACCAAAATGCTCCAAACTCCAAGATCCACGGATCAAAATGGAACCCTCGACGATCCACACACTTTTCACAAAGGCCGAAGGATAGTGAGACACTCTAACTAGATCAAACCCTAGAGAGAAGGAGTTTCTAGAGAGAGGAGCTCTCAAAATACCTTTTTGGAAAGTAAGAGAGAGAGAGAGAATGTAAAAAGTGATTTTAAAATGCCCAGCTGCCGACTGATATACGACATTTCCGCTCGAGCGGAGAACACAATGCTCGAGCGTCAAGAACAAAAAAACTAGGTATGCTCGAGCTCAAGAAGGCCCGCTCGAGCGCCAAGACACAAGAATAAAGTACATCCGCTTGAGTGCGAAAACCAGTCCGCTCGAGTGTAGATTTTCCCCTTCCAGAACTTACATCAAAAAGTGCTACCCGCTCGAGCGCCAAAGCACCCACTTGAGCGCTACCGCTCGAGCGTAAAGAAACCTGCTCGAGCATAAAAATCACACCTGCAGAAGTTTTGCAGGGACACGAAAACTGGGAGTGTGCAATCTTCGCTCGAGCGCAACAAGGCCCGCTCGAGCGGAATGACCAAAAACCTGGCAACAAGATTTCAGACCAAGGTTCAACCCACCTGTTCGAAACATGCCCAACACATCCTAGAACTCAAACAAATGGAATTAAAGGATGACAACAAGATAGATACAACTACTAACTCCACGGAACCGAGTCCGGAATACAACAGAACAGTAAAGGGACAACTGAGATCGCTATAGCTCTACCATCAATCTCTGTAATAAGCGATCTCTCACAATTGACCTTTCTATGTCTTCAATCTTCCTTACAGTTGACCTCTCTTCGTTGTCAATCTCTCTACCGCTATGTTCGGACCTGTATTGCCGAACAAATTACCCATATTCAAACTTGTATTACCGAACAATTTGTACATGTTCGGGCATGTATTACCAAACATTATAAAAACGTAAAATCCCATGTATGTAAACAAGTTTGACCCATCAAAATTTAACAAACAAAAATATACATGTATCAACGAGTTTGATTAACAAATAAAACTAAAATATAATCGTATAATCAAAACTAGAGTTGTAAACGAATTGAGCCAAGTCGAGCCAAACTTTTGAATGTTCAAGCTCGTTTATTTAGAATTAGTCAAGCTCGAGCTCTAGTCAAGCTTAAAAAATCAAGCTCGAGCTCAGCTCGTCAAATATTTGTTGAACTCGAGCTCAACTCGATCTAGCTCGATTTCATAAACGAGCAAGTTCGAGCTCGAGTTGAAAAAAATTAAATCTAATTAATTTACATATTAAGACAAAAAAATACAAAATTATGAGTAAAATATATAATAATGCTTACATTAACAATAAATTTCATTAATCAAATATGTAAATTTATACAAACACCCAATATAAATAAAAAATAAAATAGATTTATTGAAATTTTATATAATATATTATTAAAAGTAAATATTAATTAATTAATTTTTATGTTCATGAGCCTTATCGAGCCGAGCTTAGAGCTGCTTGAGCTCAACTCAATTAATAAACGAGCTTAAAAATCGAGCTCTAGCTCGAGCTCGTTCATTTAGTAAACTAGTCGAACTCAAACGAGCCGAGCTCGATCTGTTCATGAACAACTTAGTTCATTTGCTACCCTAATCAAAATATAAGTATGCATTACATCCAAAGTACCAAACATATGAATAAAAAGGTTAAGATCCAAAGTACTAAACATATGAATATAATGTTCGATTAGAGTCGAACTAGTCCTTTTAATTCAACCCTATGTTTCCATTTTTTTTGACATATGTTATTGAGTTTAGTAACGAAAATTAGTCGAACTGTTTTCACTATATATTTTGAAAAAACTTATCATTACAAGGTAAACTTCCTCCGAGTAGTGAATATCATCGAAGCTGTGAATCTCCTTTCCATTCATTTCATGATATTGGGGTTGTCGGAAAAACTTTCATTCATCACCATTGTCAGATAAAGGTGTATTGTAGAATAGTTGCCACCAGAAGCTACCGAAAGACTAGCTGCTAGAGGGTTTTCAAGTGTATGGGTGGTGATGAAGGTAGGTACTCTCATAAACCATATGTTATGACTTAGTGGGTAAGTGAATTTAGTTGTGAGATGAAATGTCTCAAAATAATTCATGTCATTTTTAATAATTTTATTTGAAATTATTATTACAATAAAAAATAAAAGAAATAAGGGGTTTAAAATATTAATCAGAGTACTAATTGCAATACTCATTACAATATTACATATTATTTTACCATTTTGTCCATTTGTCTCTCTCCAACCCTTCTCATCTTTTTCCTTATTCCCTCTTTTAATTGGTTATTCCTTCCCTTCTCATCTTTTTCCTTATTCCCTCTTTTAACTGGCTATTCCCACTACTAAAAAAAATACTTTTTGTGACCGCCACAAGCCGTCGTAAATAATAAAAAAACAGTCGCAAAAGACTTTTTGCGACGACCCATGCGACGGCAAATGAGGGTCGTAAATGTGGGGGTGGCAAATACTTTTTGCTACCACAAAATAATAGTCGTAAACTATTTGTGACTGCCTAACCTACTTTTTGCAACAGCTATTTTGTTGTCGCAAAATGTATATATATATATATATTTTTTAGCGACTACTTTTTTGCTGTCGCAAATCATTATTTTTATAATGAAATCATATATACGTTTGCAACAACAAAAAAAATCAATTGCAAGCACCTAACAATTTTTTTTAATAAAAAATAACAAAATTAACAAATTAATTTAAACTCATAATGGAAATACTAACCTATTCACATATAAGTGTGCAAACAAAAAATAAACTTTTATACATGCAAAACAAATATCCATCAACCATCCTTAAAATATATTGTAATAAAAGATTCAAGTCCTCAAAAAAAAAAAAAAAAAAAAAAAAAAAAAAAAAAAAAAACAAGAAGAAAAGAAAAGAAAGAGCAACATAATCTCAGTTTGGCTCCCAAACATCACCCGCTCAATTATATCAACTACTCCCTCAACAAAACCACCAAAAACATATACACGTGACTTGAAAATTTAATGCAGTTTAACTTGAAATAATAAAAATAAAACTATTTCAAAAGAAATTGTCAAGAGAAAAAAAAGGGTTCATTCTCTAAACTCTTTAGCTTGGAGTAAATTACAAAAAATATAGATGCCAATTCGTAATTTGCACTAATAAATAGACAAGAAGTAAGCTCCACATGTGAGGTTCACCTCTTGTCTCACCTATGTGTTTGATTCTTTGAAAATCTTTTGTGCAATTATGCTTTTTCATAAAGCAAAGGATTAGCAAGCCAAGATTGTGCATCAAAAACAAAGAGGTGCTGTGAGAGAGTAATCCCATTAGATTTATTTGAGAGTGCCCCTGACAACATAATGCAAACATCTTTTTGTTTCATTGTATGTTAGATTTGAATAATGTGTATGGGCGCACGTGTGTGTGTGTGTGTGAGAGAGAGAGAAAAGGGGGCAGGGAATGAGAATTAATGAAAAATTAAGCACCAAAAAGAAGACAATAAAATTGGCAGAATGAGTTACCTCGCAATAGACTTCGTCCGGTTTGCATTTCCATAAAGAGGTAGGGACACAGCTCTAAAGGGAACTTTACTTTGAGAATGACTTATATTTAAAAAAAATAAAAATAAAAATAAAAATAAAAAAAACACAATAAACATTTACTCTTCTTTCTGTTATAGTTGCCTTGTCACCAATTTCAGAAACAAATATCAATGAGAATGCAGTAGTGAAGCCTGACTTCATAATTGTTGCTAAAATTGCTGAAGGTCCTTCTTTCACAAAGGCAATCAATGAATATACAAAAGCACATCCAAATAGCACAGAGGCCAGAGGGAGAAGGTATGGAATTCAATCAGGAGGCTTCCCACTGCCAAATCATAAAAGATGTATAGATCAGTTTGCACTCAATCAAGGATGCTCACTACAGTCAATTGGCTATTTATAGTGCAATAATTTACATCACATAATTATTCAACAAGAAAAATACAAGTGAAAATCATGATCCTAACTGTTAACGATCCCTGAAAATCAAGTGCGGAAAAAACCAAAAAAAGGAAGTTCCATACTCTGCCATCAACTAGCACTTTAACCTCATCCAAAGTAACTCAGAACAAAAACTTTAAATGAACTACTATTTTAGGTTCTTGGTAGGACAAATATTATATGTTGCTCTTTATGGATGATTTATATTCAAGTAATTTACAGGCATAAAAGGGCCCAAGTATATTTTTTTTATATGTTTAGTATTGCCATGTTTCTATAACATTTCTTAGTTTCTATGAGAGGAGAATAAAGACATATTGGAAGAGTCACTTTTAACTATAAAACAAGATAATTATAGTACCCTACTTCCTTGTCATGCAAGCAGATGATACATTGTAGCTTCCCATAATTTGTATGATACATAATTCATATAACTTGCTTACCACCAATACAAGTCTGAGTTCCACACATCGCACAATCTCATTCACAATCCAAACTCAAAAAAATACTAACATTCACAATAATAACACATCACAAGTTCATTTGACATGATACAACTTACATTTCAGATGAACTGTCACTTTGTGCATCATTGGCAAAGATATTTTGGTTGTCATTTTCCTCCCTCCCTCCATAGCCCGCAGATCCAACACCGACATTAGATGCCTGTGCTTTGATAGTGTTGCACACAGATTTCAATCTTGATAGTTCTCTACATCTCACTAAACATAAGTCAGCAAAAAACGTATTTGTAGCTCTGTGAGTCATATTTAATGATAATGTACAACTGCAAATGCCAAGAGGATGAGATTAAATGCCTATGAAAGGTAAATATCTCAATGCACAGGTGTCACAAAATTAGATCAAGCTCTTTTCTAGTAACAGCTTTAGTACATAAAGGAATCATCACCCAACTGAATATATCAACACCTCAGAGTTAGCTTGGTCCTGCTGTATGAATTGATAGTTTTGAACTATTAATAAAACGAACATACGGGAAATGAATGAAGACACCCAATTAAAGCTCCTTTTCAGTTGACATATAGCATTTCTCAATATAGAACCATGCCAACATCCAAATCTCTATTTCTAGAAAAATAGAGATTCAACTACATTGGTTCTTCTGCTCACTCTAACTTCTGGTTTAGTATTACAAATGGTTTTAGATAGTGATCCCTTACATTAGTGCATATTTTAGAAACATTGTGAGGAAAACAGAATCATAAATATCAATGTTTACATTTCTGTAGAACACTAAAAAGTATTTAGGAACATCAGTGTTTACATGCAGTAACGATACCTTTATTCTGTAGCTTCTTCACCTTCAAATCTCATTTTGAACCTCATCCCTACAGAATAATTACTCTTAACAGATTCCATGTATTGATCAAACGAAACAATATACTCAACAGGGCTTGTCCTGTAATAAAGAATTAGTTAACAGAAAATACAAGAAACGAAAGTAATTTCATATTTGCTATCTCATTCCCTGTTTTGACAATACATAGGTGATTTAGAGAAACAAATTAATGTAGTAGTCTGCCACATAATGAAGGCTTGAACCTAGTGTGGCAAATCACATTTCAACACTATAGAAAGCTATTCAATTCAAGTAATTATTAATTAAAAGTTAATTCTAAACTACACATATGCTTAATACTAAACAATAGTCAACCCAACCGAAACACTTCTCACAATCCTCACAGTTACATAATTACAAGTCAATCCAAGAAAGAGAAAAAGAGATGGATGAGTGAATGAGATGATGGAAAAGATCTTAATGAACTATCATAACTTTCACTCAGCCAAACCTTAAATTATGAACTATCCAACAAGTTTTCTTTAGTGCAATTCCATCCTTGAAGTGAATATATAGTATAAGACACAAACCTCGGCTTGTAATAAACTGTGAAAAATGTTCTTGTTATGTATGCATGCCACGCCATTGCAAGGACACCAATATGCATGCTGTGGTTGGATATGACAAATGATGGAATACTAGCCTGCTGTCTCATGGCTCGTCTTACTCCTATGCGAAGTTCCCCATTCTCACCTCTAAAAGTCCCATGTTAAAATCATTCCATAAGTCAATAACGAGTAGCTAACTTGGAATGTGAAAAATGTAAATGTCACGACCCAAACCCGCCCCTATGGGTTTAGCATTATAACCGGCCAGTAATTCTTGGATTACCAAAGGCCTCTTGACAGATTAACATATAGTTAGAGGCTGTGGAAGTAAACATACAAAATATACATAGTCTATTGAGCTGTGAAGACGTACATGAGACGTATAATTTAAAAATTTTATAAACATACGAGTGATGTTGGAAGATATAACATTTACATATCACTCCTAGAAGTATAATATCAGAAATCTTGCCAAAAGCTTAACAAAATAAACAAAGTCTAATACTGTTACAAAAACAGCCACAAAACTTGACTTTAATCAGAACCTCCTCGGGAGGCACAAAGGTTGGCTGACAAAAACCGAAACATAGGCCGTCAACTCTAGGCCTGGTCACGTGCCTGCTCACCTGCATACATAATATAAATTGTGAACTAATGCCCAGTGAATAATAACAGAGTAAAGAATTTTAATGAATGACACCCAACACTGATTTCAAATCTCATGGTAAATCAGAATCATAATCAGGTAGCGGAAACAGAATCATAGTTTTATTCATATTCAAATCATGTGTGGTACATCCATTAGCATAAACATGTCTCTTTGGTCAAGCATATCAAGTTCCACAAAGAAACCTCCGGTACCAGGTATCATATCTCATATAACGGCCATGGTATTGTTTCCCCTGGGCGAAGGCCTGTGCTACGGTATTGTTTTCCCCCGGCGAGGGCCTGGGCCACGGTATTATCCCTTGGGCTAGGGCCTCATGACCATAAGCCACAGTATTATGTCCCCTGGGCGAGGGCCTCTGCCAAGGATACCACAATTACGTTTCAAAGAAAAATTTGGACATTCATTAATTCATACAAAATGTAGTATTTCAGAAAACTGATCATTTCGTATCATCAGAAAATAGTTAAAGTCAAACATAACTTTATAGAGTTATTACTCACAGATAACCGGTGGCTCCAAATAGACGAGTAGAGTAGGTAATTCACTTACCTTGAGGTGCGTCACCTACATAACATGACAGATGTATACGTTGAAACACACGCTCGAATTGTACATAACTCATTTTGTTTGTTCTTAGTGCGTTTCTAGCCTTTAATCCCATTACGGTGTCTTAATCATGGCCTAGGAATGCCTAGGATGGAATGAGGATGCAGAAATGCACTTAAAAACATTTATTTTTTCAAAACTTGTTGAAAACAGGGTCCATGCTCGAGCGTGGCTTTCCTCGCTCGAGCGGACATGCAAAATGTGAAGGTTCGCTCAAGCGTGACTTCCTTCGCTCGAGCGGACTGTAAACTTTGACAAAAGTACTGGTTGATTGTTTTTCATGCTCAACGGACGCTTGATATACGCTCGAGTGTGAGACTTAGACCCTCGCTCGATCGTGACCTCTGTCGCTCGAGCGTGCTATAAAACATATAAACTTTTTGGTACATGCATTTCACGCTCGAGCGGGTCTCAGGTTGCTCGAGCAGAAGTGCACACACTCAAAGCGCTCGCTCAAACATGAACTCTTACGCTCGAGCGTGGATACAAATTCTGGAATTTCCAGATTTGATCTTCAAGCTCAAACTCAAACCTAAAGCCTTCAAACTTGATTTTTCTGGGCCTAAACTTGAGGAAATACATGGAAACTCTTAAAATAACATGAATTAAAGTTTATTTCAAGAAATCATGGCCCAATAGCCTCCTAATTGTGCAAAAATCGACTTAGAACTTATGAATGATTCATGAACATGACATGCATGTATTTCCTTTAAACTTAATCTTTTCAAATCATGATCAAATGCTATAAAATAACTTGAAACTTGATGATTTCCCTAAATTACGATGAATTTCAAACATGCATGAAGGAATTTCCCAGTAAACATGCTCTAAATGCATTAAAATGTGCATACATGTATGAATTGATCTTCCTATCTACTCCTTAAGCTTGGTTCTTACATCTCATAGCTCAATTCACTTGAATTCATGTACGAATTAACTCAATTTCAAGACTAGAGACTTGGCTTCTTACCTTAGATGCTCAATTGGGTCTTAGGTGCTAAATTATTGAGCTAGATGATCAAATCTCCAAAGTTCCTTTTTCTTTTCTAGTAATTCCTTGGTTTGAGTTAAATTTTCAAGCCTATGACCAAATCTTCCTACTCTCTCTTTTCCTCACATTTTTGAGCATCAATGAGTAGGAATGAAGGTGTATAGTTGAACTAGTGTGGTCAAATATGGCTTATTGGTAGTAAATAATCAAAGTTAATCAAATGGCATTTAATTAATCTAATTTAATCGCTCTGAACTGAATTTTAATGAAACTTACCATAAGGTTCTAAAAATTCCAAATAACTCATAAATCAAATCAATTTCTGTATCGAATGTTGATAAGGCCTTCAATTCGCAAACCAAAACTAAAATATGAACAGATCATTCTACGTCAAACAGATATAAACATTAAATAATGCAATGAACATGTAATTAACTTAAGACTTCCTCTTAATTACTTGTTAGGCATTCATAAACATGAATTAGCGCTAATTATGGGTCGGGGTTATAACAGTAAAAATGATTTGCACACCTTAAAAATATAAAAGCATCCCTGGCAACAAGCCTTTTAGAGTTTACAAAGACACTCTAACCACTTTGAAGTAGGTGCCTCTGTGGCTGACCTGCCATTTTGAAAATCACATGAACTAAGATGAGGCACTAAAACTCAACATGAATAAACGTAATGTTTCATCCAAATGCGTCACTCTAACATTACTCATTTGACATTGAATCGTTCCCTACTGCCACATAGTAGTAATAACAAAAATAAATATTAGTCCCTAACTTCGAGATTATGTATTTGCACACATGTAGTAATAACAAAAATAAATATAAGTACCTAACTACTAAAATCATGCTAATCGTAAAAACACAGTCAATTCTACTTTCTGATGTTTCCACGGCCTTCAATTAAATTTTTATAACAAAGAATCAAATAGATTTTCCTACGGTGAACAGATAGAAATTTAGAAACACATATAGTCATATAAATGGCACTTAAAATCATATTAGGCACATAATCACAATCATAATTAAGATTGATTAACATAACACGGGATAGGGTTATCACAATGACCCATTGAAGACTAATGAGTTTATAACCAATATAAATAATTGGTTAAGAAGCAAAGTAAAGGATTGGTTTATTTGATTAAGAAAAGATTAAAAAAAAAAGTAACTTTGATCAAGAGACTAATGCTATGTTCGATATGTTGTGCTATGTAATTGTGTTTGTAAGTCAAGTCAAGGACATTGCCCAACTGCTACAAGAAACCCATCAATGTGAGTAATAATATTGTAAAGATATGTTCATTTATGTTTATTTCGATACATAAATGTTGTGTTGTTTGGAATTATGTTTTGTGAAAATGAATAAGGTACAAAAACTGTGATATGGAATATGGATATGAAATGTGAATTGTTTGTAATATGATATGGTGGGCCCAAAGCCATTCCGTTTATGCTACGAGATAATACAAATTGTTCGGTCTTTAAGACCTATTGATTGTTGGTATGGAACAAAGTGTTGTACGAAACTAAGTACTACAATGGGAGTCACCTCTAAAATCCATACGAGTCACCTCTTGAGTCCATACATACATGAATTGGGCCCAAGGAGAGGTGGAAACATGTCGATGTTCTATCTACTCCATGATAAGATACAGTTACGACATGATATATTTAGACCTAAGGTCGTTCAGAAAATATGATATGAATACGAATATTTTTACATCGCTATATGACTCATATTTACGAGGTGTTATTTTATATGAATGAATAGATGTCCTATTTTAAAATGTGATTCTAACCCTTTGTATAAATGGGTGTACCAAGCACCACATAATATGTTTTGTAATGGTTTCAAGTATGTATTCCATTTGCAAAGCATGGATTTTGATACGATAAATGTTTGTTTTAAAATGATTTAAGATATGTTTTAGAATTCTAAAATATGTTTTCCTAATATTAAGGACATTATTCATTAACCTCTTTACTTTATTATCACTCACTAGGCTTTAGCTCACCCTTCTCCTTTATATATATATATGCAGGTGAGTCATCGAAGGATCAGCATTAGAGTTGTACCAAAGTCCACCTCTCTGTCAAGCCACCTAGGTTATGCCTCTGTGTCGAGGCTTTAACTTTGTATTGTAGAATTCTGTATTTCATTGAGTCTTTCATATAGTGTGTGAGATCTGTATAAGCTTTGTTATTGTATATGTAAATATGGAAAGTGTAGTTAAATGTTTTAATTATTTTAGTCATCATGTATGCACAAGCTCAATGAATATTATTATTTTTATTTTGCTTCCGCTTTAAGCCCTGATATGATTTTAATATTGTGAAATTTTGTTTATGAGGCTTAAGTACAGGTCGATCATGACTTAAACTTTTAGGGGCGGGTTTAGGTCGTGACACAAACCATCTGTGCTAAAATTTCCCAATAGCAGTCCCATCACTGCCATTATATATATATATATATAGTAGCCTTGGGGGCTCATATGTGAGCCAATGTAAACTCTGATTCAGGATTCAGAAATCAGCATCACATCTCTTAAAGTTTTTCACTATCTGTGCACTAAAATGCACTACTTTGTGGAAAATTTTATTTACACATCATAAATTGTCTCATACACATCATTATTTAGTTCATAACATTACTTAGTTCACATCTTTGATATTTTTAATCTTTGATATTTTACTCAAAACACACCACAATCTAACATGACAGAAAGTAATAATAATAATTCGAATTCAGAACAGAAATCAAGCAAGTTCAAAGCAATGCTATATATATATATATGAAGAGAGAGAGAGAGAGTGAGAGAGAGAGAGAGAGAGAGAGGTGAGAATTGGAAGGTCAAGCGACAACAATTAAGAATTGAATGGCTCAGCTTGTACTTGTAATAAATGATGAAGGATTGATTCAAACCAAAGCTTCGTCGAAAGGTGATTTATGGTTGTGACTAGAGAGAAAGAGAGTTAGATTGACGAAAAAGTGATCAAATTACAGTGAGAATAAATGATTGAATGAATTACAGTGAGAATGAATGATCGAATTACAGCGACGAAAAAAAGAGTTAGATTGAATGAATGATTCAAAGAGACTCATTGAGACGAGAGAAAGAGAGAGAGAGAGAGAGAGAGAGAGAGAGAGAGAGAGAGTTTATACCGTTGGTGATCTATAGAGCGAAATCGATCACAAGCAATCTCATAGTTGTTGAGAATCGATCACAACCAATTTCTTCAGACATTTGAGTGAGCGAAATTAGATTTCACGATTGAGCAAAATCAGATTCTTCATCACGACCATAGTGTCACGACCCAAACCCGCCCCTATAGGTTTGGCACCGTAACCGGCCAGTAATCCGTGGATTACCAAAGGCCTCTGAATAGATTAGCAAATAATAAGGGGCTGTGGAAGCAATAATACAAAATACACAAGGTCCAATGAGCTGTGATAACGTACATGGGACAGAACATTTCAAAACTTACATATATTCATAAGCATGCCAGTCAAGGACACCAATATTTACAAAGTATTACATCCCAAGACCTGTCCTTACAAAACACATACAGAGACTAGCATGAATACAAAAAACAGCCATAACATTAGACTTCGACCGGAACCTCCTCGGGAGGCACAACAGTTGGCTGACAAAACAGAACAGAAGACCGTCAACTCTGGCCCTGGTCACACGCTGGCTCACCTACATACATAATATAAACTGTGAGCGAAAGCCCAGTGAATAATAAGAGAGTAAAGGGTTTCAATGAATGAGTTCGCACAGATTCAAAAATCATAATTCAGTTCATATCAAAATCATAGTTTGTCCAGATCATATACAGACAAAAATCATAAGTCATGTTTAAGTTTACGTGATACATCCATTAGCATAATCAGAACAGAACAAAACAGAACGTATACACGTGAGGTTATGAATAACCAGTTCCGTAAAGGAACCTCTGGATCCGGGTAACAGAACAGAACAGAAGCTGAGCCCCCATGACAGGGCCTCCGGTACGGGTAACAGAGTGCAGACAGAAATAAGTTCTGTAAAGGAACCTCCGATACCGGATAACAGCTAACAGATATCACATGATGCTAAGGATGTCACGAATACATATTAGAAATTGAACAATCATTCATTGTACAGAACATATTATTTCGGAAAACAGATCTTGTTTTATCCCACAAAAAGTAGATACAGTTTGAACATAACTTTACTAAATTATTACTCACAGTTGGCCTTGAAACAGACAGACGGAGCAGATTGGTCACACGACACGCGGCACGTGACCTACATAACACATAACACATAACGGACACACACTTGAAACACACATTCTAATTGCACAAAACTTACGTTGTTGATTCTTAGTGTGTTTCTAACCTTAAATCCTCATTATAGAGTCTTAAACATGGCCTAGGAATGCCTAGGATGGAATGAGAATGCAAAGATGCCTTGGAAAACATTTCTCAAATTTTGCTGAAGATAAGGTCCAAGCTCGAGCTTGGCTTTCCCCGCTCGAGCGGACATGCAGAAAAAGAAGCCCCGCTCGAGCGTGGACTTCCCCACTCGAACGGACTGCAAACTTATGAAAAAGTGCTGGATGCATGCAATTCACGCTCGACGGGCGCTCGACCCCCGCTCGAGCGTGTGACACAGACCCTCGCTCGAGCGTGACTTCCCCCGCTCGAGCGGACTGCAAGACACACAAACTTCTGGGTATACGCATTTCACGCTCGAGCATGACTCTCGCCGCTCAAGCGGAAGTGCATGTACTCAGGTTTCACGCTCGAGTGTGAAAGTCCTCGCCCGAGCGAGGGTCAAAATTCTGGAAAATCCATATTGACCTCCAAGCATGAAACTCGACCTTCAACGATCTAAAACTCATTTTTCTGGGCCAAATCTTTGGAAAACACTTAGTAACCCATAAAACAACATGTTTAAAGCTTCAATTCAAGAAATCATGGCCCAAGAGTAAACCAATTGTACAAAACTCAACTAGAAACTTGAAATTAATTTCATGCACATGACTTGCATGTAAATCCTTGAACTCAAGTCCTCTAAAACATGATCAAATGCAATGTTCAACTCAAAAACAAGATCAACTATGATAATATGACATGGAACATGAAGAATTTCTAAACCAAAACTTGGATTATGACATGCATGCAAGGATTCTTTAGGGAGACAACCCCAAATGCCATGAATTACACATGCATGTATGCATTAAGCTTTAATTCACCAATTCTTAGCTTTAGACACTAATTAACCATGAACCAAGAAAGGAACAATTCAAATTCAAGTTCAAGGGGATGGATCTCTACCTTAGGTCTTGAATGTTAAGGTGTAGGGGCCTAATTATGCAATCCTTTCTTCAATTCTTCAAATTTCCTAGCCAAAACTTGATGAAATCGATTCTCCTACTCTCCCTCTCTCACTCACTCGGTTTGGTCTAAGAAAGAAATGCTGAGATATGAAACAAAAGCTTCTAATCAAGATTGAACAAAGTGGCCCACTAAGGGGCAAAAATGTAATAAACTCATTTAATGTAATTTAACTTTATTTAATCATACCAAATCAAATTTAAATTAAATTTACCATAAAGTCACATAAATTCTAATTATCACATAGCACTAATCAATTTTGAAATCGGGGGCCGATAAGGCTTTCAATTCGCAGTTCAAAGACAAAACATGAACAGGTCATTCTATAACAAACATATAGAAACGCAAAGATAATGCAATACATATGCAAATTAATTCCGAATTCCTTCTAAATTACTGTTAGGCATAACTAATCATGGATTAGCATTAATCGGAGGTCGGGGTTATTACACATGGTCTCTTCTTCAAACGACCGAGTGAGCGAAATCAGATATTTCTTTGTTTGTGAATTGTAGAGAGTGTGAAAAGGGTTAGGGCATAAGTATAAGAAAAGAGCAAAATAAATAAAAGAAAAAAATTTCAAGGCTGTTATTGTAAATATTATTTTTTGTGACAGTCAAAAAATTAGTCGCAAAAAGGCCCTTTTCTAGTAGTGTCCTTTATTATTAGTCGTTTTTTCTTTACCATCTCTAACTACCAAACACATGTCTCTTACTCAACCCAATTGCTCAACTGTGATTTTGAAAGTGATCATTTTTTTAAAAAAAAACATGAGTACGATGAAATCACATATCTATAATTATTGAATCAATATGATTTTTCTTTAATTATTTACATACAACAAACTTATAATATGAATTTTTCAAATTAGTGGAGAATAGCCAACTCAAGCTAACTTGACAAAAATGAAACCTTGGTCCAAATGAAAATAAGCCAAACCTTTTTTTTCCCCCTCACATGACAAACATAGGCTTTGTTTGGTTTAGGAGTGGAATCATAATTCCACCCTCCTATTTCAGTGCTGTGTTTGGATATACTTTTTAAAAATTGATTTCACACCTACGTTTGAAAATTCTATTCAGAACATGTTTAGTAGAGTAAGTTTTTGAATTTTGAAATTGGGTCTATCTAGTCGTCTGCCTAGACATCCTTCCGGACAGTTTTTGAATTTTTGGATCTACCCGGTCATCCGGGTGTCCGAACATCCACACGGATGACCAAAACAATGATTTTTTTTTTTAGTGCCTGCAATTGCCACATGTTATTTGAAATATATATATATATATATATATGTTTTTGATATGCTTAAAATATATAAATTATTTTTTTAGACCAAAATGACAAATTATTTGGCCATTTATTTAAAATTAACAAAAAAAATTAAATAAAAATTAATTTGTCACAGTAATTTTAAAAAAAATAAAAAATATTTTTAAACAACACAATTAAAAAAAAATTCCAATCAAATATACAATCAAAAGTAATTTTAAAGCACTGGTTGATATTTTTTTTAACAAAAAATAATATATGTTTTTTAACATTTTAAATAAAAAAATATTTTTAGAATTTTTAGAATTTTTTAAATAAAAAAATTATTTTTTGAATTGAATTTTAAAGAGTTTAGTTATGAGTTTTGAATAGAATTTTCAATAGAGTTTTGAGTTATGTGTTTCGTTATAAGTTATAATTTTTTGAATTAAGTCTTAAAAACTCTTTTTAAAACTCATAACCAAACAACTTTTCTTATTTCAAAAATTTAAAACTCAATTCAAAATTCTTTTCAAAACTCATAACCAAATAAATTTTCTCTTCTCAAATTATGATTCAACAACTCACAAACTTAAAATATAATTTCATTTTTAAATCATAATTCTAAAACTAAATCCAACGCTACCATAAGTTTTCTATGATATAGCTAAAAATAATTTTAGGCTACTACATTGGAAAAAATCCTTTATCTACATGACCAATTGACCAACTTGTAATTTTGCTTTAAAATTTGGAAAAATTACCAGTAAATCCTATATGGTAGAAAGTTAAACCATTTAGTCCTGAAACTATTTTTTTGGTAGGTTTTTTAATGATGATTTTATCTATTTTCTGTTTACATGAATACCCTTGATGTGATTTGTTACCTAAATGGTTAATTCAGTTTTTGGGTGGATAAGGCAATGTCAACGTGTGGGGTGGGATTCTGATTGATTAACATTCATCTTATTGTGTTTGGAGGAATATTGTGGGCTGTGTTTGGTGGTGTTGTGTGCCGTTTTCTCCGTCGGAAAACATTGTTCCAGTTCTGATGACGTTTTGCTGAGGGGTTTTGATGGTGTGAATTTTGTTATCGCAACAACATTTTTTTGGTGGGTTCGTTCTGTTGTTAATTCTGCTGGCCCAACAAGTGGGTGTTCTGTAATGGTTTCATTGTTTTTTTTTACATTTCTTTGTTTGTTTCTGCATTTCTTTTTTTTACAGGTGGGTGTTCTCTAATGGGTGTTCTCTAATGGAAAGTGTTGTTGCGTTTTTTACATTTCTTTGTTTGTAACGTTTTGGTTCCCTATTCCTCAAATTGTTTTTATTTTTTTTTCCCTAATGTTAACTGGGTCAGAAAATGGTGTCGTCTTACGTATAGAGGATGGGATGTGTTCTGTAATGGAAGGTGTTGTTTCATTTTTTTACATTTCTTTGTTTGTAACGTTTTGGTTCCCCATTCCTCAGATTGTTTTTTTGTCTTTCCCCGATCTTAACTGGGTCGAAAATGGTGTCGTCTTATGTATAGAGGATGGGATGCTGGTCGTATGTACCCACGGACAGACCAGTGTTATGTTCCTTTTTTTTCTTTTTTTTGCGATGTTATCTGGGTCTGAAATGTTGCTGTCTCAGGTATGGAGGATGGAATTCTGCTAATGTGTACCCATAGACAGACCAGTGTTCTGTTTCGGTTGCATCGTGGTGTCACGTTTGCACAGATTGTTGATGACATTTGTGGGAAATTTGATGGATTGGTGCCGGGGGTGGTCTGTTTGTTGTTCGATATTCCGGGGTATAAGAGGTTTAAGGTGGTTAGTGATGATGACATTAACAACATGTTGTGTCTAGGTAAATCGTTCGGGCTTAAGCACATTGAGGTCATCGTTCAGGCTCCAAGTGGTGGGGTGGGTGGTAGTTGTGGTTTGCTGGATTGCACGGATGATGGTGGGAATTATCAGGACGATATTCGGATTTCTGGTGTTGAGGATTAATCAGATTTGTTACCGACATACTGTCCTAACAGGTCAAAGACATTTCTGTCGGCTCAATAGGCATATAGGATTACCCATGTGGGACAATGTTTTGATGGGGGAGCAAATGAATTCCGAGAAGTTCTATGCAAGTACGCTGTGGAACGTGGATTCCAATTCAAGTATGTTAAAAATGATTCGGTTCGAATTACTGCAGTGTGCAAGTTTGCAGGGCAGACAGGGTGTATGTGGTCAGTTCACACGAGGATGTTACCATCAACGGGGGTGTTATGCATTAAGAGGTTCGATAGTGTGCACTCGTGTGGTGCTGCTGTGCGAACTTATAGGAACCTGCGTACGGGTTCTGATTTGGTGTCTACTATTGTTGCGGATCGGGTGCGCGATCAGCCATTGACCCGTCCTACGGATGTGGTGTTCGATCTGAGAAACGAATATGGATTGGAGATTAGTTACCGTGTGGCATGGTTGGGTGTTGAGAAAGCGAGGGGTGAAGTGTATGGGGATCACGCTATGTCGTTTGACCAACTTAGGTGGTATAGTGTTTCCGTAATGGAAAAAAATCCAAACAGTTACATTAACCTTGAATTTGAGCAGCAAATGAGGAAGTTTGTTCAGTATTTTATATCGTTCCGTGCATGCATAGATGGGTTCAATCATTGTCGGCCTTTGTTGTTTTTGGATGGAACGTTTTTGAAGGGGAGATTCAAAGGTAATTTGCTTGCCGCTACCGCGAAAGACGACAATCAAGGTAATGTTGCTTCAAATATAATTTTCCGTATGGTTTACGTGTTTCAAATGGTATTTACTATAATTTCATTTGCCCACTCAATGTTTTGTTCGAACATGTTGTCATGGGATTGATAGCATGGTGGACTTGTAAAACATCTTGTCATGATCAATTATTTTTTTAAAAAAAAATTTCATATACCACATTCGACATTGCACAACTTTTTCTTGACGTATGATATAACACATTGCTGTACCTTTTATTCGTACGTAATTTCTCATTGGCATCCAAATTGTTGGGGTTGATTTTTCACCTGTTTCATGATTTGTATGTAGGATTATTTCCTATGGCATTTGCTGCTGTTGATTCCGAGAATGCAGCCAATTGGGAATGGTTTCTAAGGAATTTGAAACAAGTTGTCAGCGGTGGCCGAACATTAACGTTCATATCTGACCGTCACATTGGACTGTTGCAGTGTTTGCCAAACGTATTTCCATCGGCACATCATGCATATTGTTTGGTGCATCTCCAAATGAATTTACGTGATCGCATGAAATATGTTAATGCATCGCAGAAGTTTGGGTTGATGCGCAAGTTGCGTGAATGTGCGTACGCGCCCACTGTTAATTGTTTCAATGAGAAGATGGAAGTACTCAAGAAGTGTAGCCCGGCTGTGATTGAAGGTTTTATGAAGGACTTGGACCCCAAACATTGGTCTAACGCATATTTCAAGTAATTCGCAATCTGTACATTACTATCACTTTCATTTGTTGTACAAATTATTCATTTTTGTTAACATTATTGTACATATTTTCCGTACCCCTTCAAGTGTGTTATTTTTCAAGGGGCAACAGTATCGTGAGATGTGCTCAAACGTTGCTAAATCTTTCAATAATTGGGTTAGTGATGTGCGCCGTCTTCCCATTACTCGTCTAGTTGATATGGTAAGGGGTCAAATCATGGAGCAGATGGCAGAACGCAGAGTTAAGTGCAACACATGGGCTGGTATATTATGCCCTAAAATGGAGAAAAAGTTGGCAACGGCATTTAACGATAGCAGGCTATGGTGTGTTAGTCAGGCTAATGACGAGGTGTACGAGGTTCACTCCAACCCGTCGGTGTTGGTCGATGTGGGTAGGCATACGTGTTCCTGTTTTCAGTGGCAGATAAATGGGTTCCCATGTTCTCATGCCGTTGTTACATTCCGTAATAGCGGGAGGAATATTTACAATTCCATAGACCAAGCATTTCACATCGACACATTTCATTCTTCATACAGTGGAACAATATATCCTATCCCTACCATGGAGAAGCCAAATGTCAACGCAGCTGAATATATGATAACACCGCCAACAGTCATGCGTCCACCGGGTAGGCCCAAACGGAAGAGGATTCCATCTAAGGGCGAGGTAGTTCAACGTATTCAGTATGGGCATTGTGGGAAATTTGGCAACCACAATAGGAAGACTTACAAAGAGCCAATATAGATGGGATACCATGTGGTTTTTTTTTTTTTTTTACCATAGTCAGTTTTTAAATACATGATAGTACTATCATATTTTCTTCCAAACTGGTTTCATAATTCATGTTAGGCCCTAACTATTTTTAATGTCTTCAGTTTTGATGTTTTTTCTAAAATACAATGTTGATGGTGGTGTTTCAATCCCACAAGCATGTTTTGCATTTTTTGGTCCTCAACCAGTAGTTTGTGTGTGGTAACAGATTTTTGTTTCTTTACATTACTAATCAGTGTAATGTGGTCACAACTTAAAGAACATGCACCATGACACCACTACTCCAACTATCCTATATTATACATACATTCAAATCATAATGAACAACTACACAAGTCAACATATGATAGGCAAAGTTTAGCAAAATTTACAGGACCCCAATAAATAATACGGAGGTATTTTGCAGGTCTATCTAGCCTTCTTGTAGGTTGACAATGTAACAGACATGTAGCGTGGACAATGTGGCCTATCAATGTAGCATAACAATGTAACACACGTATGATTAACAATGTAGATCGACCAGATATATGTGTAGTTCAACTTTGCCAATCTATTTTATTCAAAAAGAGCTATTGTTTAAATTACGTGCAAACTGGTTTCATTCTGCTATCAAAACCAAAAAAAAAACCGGCCATACTACCACCGGAAAACCTGTTAATCCACCATTCACAATACTAATAATGTACCAGATTTTGCTAGAACAAAAAAATATGCCAAAAAACATGCACTATTCACACACAGGTAAACATTTTTTCCCGACTGCCTAGCTAAAACATAACTACTACTCTAGGGGGTGTGGTTCTTACTGAAAAAGGGGGTGCTGATCATATTTTGTGCTGCCATTGCACGTAGTCCTTTTTCTGGGGAACTTAAAAACATTTCCACCATAGCAGCGCGCATAGTAGTAGGAGTGAGGCCGTCCATTGTGTTGTTGATGTCTGCCCCACGGATGTGTTGTTTAATAATGAAGGACACGAAGATTCCACAGTCCGACCTGCAGTCACGTAATATGTTAATTCATTTCCACAACACATTGATTGGGTTCGAGCAAACAAGATAATAAAAACAATACTTACGACTTTGGGGCTTATTGCGGACAATCCACAACGGATGTACGTTTGCCATTAAAATCCTCTACCTCAACATCATGATTTCCAATTCTTAGCTTCATAAAATTATTATGATGTTCAGCCACCCACTGTTTCTGTTCACAAATTTAATGTTAATACAATTACGTGCCTGCCAACACGAACATATCAACTTAACCATTCATCACTCATGCATACTCAAACTCAAAACTGATATAGTACCATGTTAACACTACAATTTCTTAACGAATAAATATACCACCTACCACTTTCAAAGCCTCATTGTAATGCTCATCGAGCACACCACGTCTTGGTCTTAACGAGTTGTAATGTTTCCAACCCCCGCTGTCTGAATCGTGTACCATGACAGTCCAGTGGTTGGCATAGTATATTGGGTATACAGTGTATCTGGAACCTCGCACTGCCTTTGTGTACGTTTAAGTACTTTGTTCGTGACAAAGCGTTTGTGTTACGCATCATGTCCTACACATACATTCAATGTCCACGTACCGCCACAATTTGAAATTGTTAGCAGGAATACATGTACGGGTTATGTGTTCACAGCACAACGGGAGGTAGTGGGGTTACTTACCGCGCACATGCTACTATACACATACGCCGTTCCTTTATATTCTCTTCTACCTGACACCGTCCTATACATGTCTGTCAACATAGCTCTGTACGCATCTATTACCTACACCACGTAGTGAACATTACAATTTGGTAGTCTCCATTTACAAAAAAAATAACACAACCGTGCCACACAGTGTATTCGCTGACATGGTGACAATATATTTAAAAAAAAAATCCAACCTATCAAGCCAACCCTGTTTCCAATGGTACCAAATCAGTAAGGAATTCATTTAAGAAGAAGAGAGATGTGCATACATTGCCATAAATCGAGTTCTCCTGTACCAAATCTTTGATGTCACGACCCCATTTCGCCCTTAGTTGAATGGTGTCGTGATGGCCAGTAATCCGAGATTACCGAAGGCCAACTCCCAAAATTCACACACAATCAGAGTATAAATATATGGGGCTCACAAGTGCAGAAGCAATATATACAATTCTAATTAGTTCGTAAGAGCTGTGCATAAGTCAAATGGAATGACATACATCTTAACAAGATCTTACAACTTGGATACAATAAAATGAAGTACAAAAATACATCTTGACCAAAAGGCTTCTCGAGCCATCATATACAAAATACAATGAAATGCAAGCTAAGAAGCATGATCTTCAAGATGCTACAAAATGCGAATCCAAAACAAGTTGCAAAGCACATCTAGGCGTCACCGCCGTCCTGCTTATCACCTATATATATATAGAGAGGGTGAGCTTGGATACTCAGTGAATGGTACAAGTAATAAAGGGTTTGCATGCCTGATATCCGAGATCTTTAACAAAGCAATACATGTTCATAGCTTATAACAGAACATGGGATGAATCCAATTCATCTAACAAATCTTTCAAGCTTCATCAATCAAAGTCTTTCAAGGCTTTCAAGTTTCAGGGGATGACATTAACAAAGGTTGTGCTACAAATGCTTATAGTCCCCTAGCACGTACGGACTTTCAAGGTTGTGCTACAAATGCTTATAGTCCCCTAGCACGTACGGACTTTCAAGGTCGTGCTACAAATGCTTATGGTCCCCTAGCACGTACGGAGTTTCAAAGGTTGTGCTACAAATGCTTATGGTCCTCTAGCACGTACAGACTTTCAAGGTTTTATCAAAACCAAGGCTAATACTTGACACACAAAATAGGGATAGTCATTCATGCTTAACAAATACTTTTCCAAAACAAGGCAAAGCAAAGCTTTATCAAAATCGCTATAACATAGCTTTATTAAAAATACCACTCACATAGTTCTTCAAACGTCGGGGTTAGAAGCAAGGATCCAAGGCCTACAAGCACATAACAAATCCCATTGAATGCACTATCAAACAAGCTTTACATGAATGTAAATGATCTCGGCATTCCTTCAAAACTAAGTCGAACCAAAACAAAACATTGTTCCTCATCTCGGGAAAACATAATGGGCACCAACTAGGTCCTGGCCGAGGTCCCACACCTCCTTGCCGAGGTGTGGTCCCGATGGCCACATTCAAGGAAACGAAGTCGGGAAAATTTGGGTTTCCCTTTCTTTGAAGAACATGAAGAACATGAATGCAAAGAGCATAACTTGTTATTACAAAATCTGAGATTTCATGCTACGAATTCAAAAACATGGACCTGGGCACCCATACTCGAAGATTTTATGAAAATAAATACAAAAACATGAATCTTAATGCAAACTTTCGGATCAAACAATGCTTTTTCTTCAAGAACACATGAATACCACTTTTTCTTTCTAAACCCAACTCTAAATCGATGCATGGCTTGTAAATCAGGTTCGATCATGCAATGTAGCTAGATGATCAATAAGAACAACAAGGGTAGATTAAGATTCTAGTCTCAAAACACGAACCCAACGGTTTGAACTCTAAGGATCAAGATTGGAATTCTATTCCTCCTCTAAAAACTTCTCTCTCCTCAATAACAAGATATGATACAAAATGATGCATTCCTCTCTCTGCCGGTTGATTTAACACTCAGCTCGGACACGTGGCAATGGTTGGTTGGTTCTTCTAAAAAAAGTGGCTGAGTGAAAAGACAAGACTATGACAAAGTGTGTTCAACAAGTAAGATGGCATAGGCACTTCGGCAGGAAATGATCTCGGCTAAGAACAAGGCATCGGCAAGTAAGGGAACAATGATCTCGGCTAGGAAGGACAACACTTGGCCTAGCTGTGCCACACCTCGGTCTAGGTCGTACCAATCCAGGAACAAGATTACTTAGGCGCAAAGGTAACATCTCGGCCTAGATAATACACATCTCGGCCTTGGTGATGAACACCTCGGCCTAGATGATGACATCTCGGCCAACATGCCTTGGTGAAGGTGGAGGTCAACCAAAGTGGTTCCAAGATGGTTCTAAGCCTAAGGTGACCTCGGCTTGGATTAACCTAGGCTAAACACGCACACCAAACAAGGAACAAAGCATGCAAGTAACACTTATGCAAGACAATCAAGGTTTTGCAAATGCAACATATCAAGACAAGATCATGTAATATATGCAAGCATGACTAGAGTAAAGTGAGGGTTGTTACATCCTAACCTCCTTAAAGAAGTTCGGTCCCCAAACTTAAGTTACCTTGCTCTGTAAATAACTCCGGATGACGGATTTTCACTTCTTCTTCCTTTTTCCATGTAGCCTCCTTGCCATAATGCTCCTTCCATTCAACCTTTACCATCGGTATCGACTTGCTTCTCAACTGTCTCACTTCTCTGTCAATAATTCTCATCGGCTTCTCCTCGTAGCCTAAATCTTCATTAACCACAATCTCGGAATACTCAATTACATGCAGTGGATCCCGAATATACTTCCTCAACATCGAAATATGGAACACATTGTGAACTTGACTTAGTTCTGGTGGTAAAGCCAGTCTATAGGCAGCTGGGTTAACTTTCTCAAGTATTTCAAATGGCCCGATGTAACGAGGTGCTAACTTACCTTTCTTCCCAAATCTGGAAATTCCTTTCATTGGCGAAACCTTCAGGAATACATGATCCCCAACTTCAAATTCCAACTCTCTTCTTCTCTGGTCGGCATAGCTCTTCTGTCAACTTTGAGCAGTTTTGATCCTTTGTCGAATGAGCTTAATCTTCTCAGTTGTAACTTGAACTAGCTCGGGACCAATCAAAGCTTTATCTCCTACTTCAGTCCAACATATCGGCGATCTGCACTTCCTTCCATACAAAGCTTTGTACGGCGCCATGCCAATGCTAGCTTGATAACTGTTATTGTAAGCGAATTCTACTAACGGTAGATGTACTTCCCAACTTCTCTTGAAATCTAACACACATAGTCTGAGCATATTTTCGAGTGTCTGAATCGTTCTTTCTGTTTGTCCATCGGTCTGGGGATAGAAAGCTGTGCTAAACTTCAACTCGGTTCCCAAAGCTCTTTGTAAACTCTGCCAAAATCTAGAAACAAACTTCGGATCTCGGTCTGACACAATGGACATCGGCACTCCATGAAGTCTCACAATCTTATTTATATATAGTACAGCAAGTCGATCAGTATTGAATGTAGTCTGAACAGGCAAGAAGTGTGATGACTTAGTTAATCTGTCAACGATAACCCAAATTGAATCCATGCCTTTTTGTGTCCTCGGCAAACCAACTACAAAGTCAATGGAGATGTGTTCCCATTTCCACTCAGGAATCGGCAAAGGTTGAAGTAGTCCTGCTGGCCTCTAGTGTTCTGCTTTCACTTGTTGACAACACAAACACTGGGATACGAACTCGGCTATTTCTCTTTTCATATTCGGCCACCAAAAAGTTTGTTTCACATCTTGATACATCTTAGTGTTTCCTGGATGAACAGCAAATCTGGAACCATGAGATTCCTGCAGAATCTTTCTTTTCAACTCTGGAATGTCAGCCACGCACAATCTTCCTTCAAACTTAAGTACCTGATTTTTAATAGTGTACCCTGACCTCGGCTTAGTGATAATCTCATCGGCAACTTTTTTGAAGAATCCGTCTTCCATTTGTCTGGCCTTCACTTCCTCTATAACGGTCGGTTCCACTGAAATCATGGTTAAACATGCCAAACTTCCAACTGATCTTCTGCTCAATGTATCAGCTACTGAGTTTGCTTTACCTGGGTGATATTGAATTTGCATGTCGTAGTCATTCAATAACTCAAGCCATCTTCTCTATCTCAAATTTAACTCCTTCTGAGTGAATAAGTACTTTAAACTCTGATAATCTGTGAAAACTTGGCAAGAAGCCCCATACAAGTAATGACGCCAAATCTTCAAAGCAAACACCACGGCTGCTAGCTCTAAATCTGTCACGACCCAAACCCGGCCCTATGGGTTTAGCACCGTAACCGGCCAGTAATCCGAGATTACCGAAGGCCTACTTAACAGTAGTACAGTAAAACAGAGTTTAGGGCCCGGCGGAAGCCAATACAGTAAATAAATAATGTCCATTGAGCTGTGACAGTCTGTATGCCAAAAAGATTTTTCATGCATTCATACATACAAACAGTACAGTCTATACAAAATTTACAGTCACACAGTACAGGGACCTAATCCCTTGATAACAGTACAGTTAGTAGCTGACAGTCTATATAGTAATCCAATCAGTATGGAGACAGACAGGGGAAAAACAAAACACCCCAAAGCCATAGCATGGCAACTCGGAACCTCGCAGTGACGCGCAAAGGCTGGCTTGACAAAACTGGAGTCTAACCCACGCTCCTAGCTTCGATCTGGTGGCTGAGCACCTACATATATATATATATATAAACAGTGAGCTAAAGCCCAGTGAATAACATAATGCGTAAAGAGGTTAAGAATGAATGTCCTTACAGTAATGAAAACAGTTCATTAAATCAGTATTTCAGTCGTTCAGTCAGTACAATCATATGTGGTACACCCATTAGCATAACAGTATAGTAAACAGTAGGTCTTAAAAGACCGAACAGTAATGATGGCCATCAGTCAGTAACAGTAGTAGTTCCAACAAGGGAACCGACAGAGATTTCTGTCACAGTAACAGTAAACAGTAGGTGCTAAGGATGCCACAATACAGTTCAGAATATAGGACATACATTCATTCAATTAACAGTAATCAGTTCAGAAAACAGTACAGTTCAGTTGTTCAGAAGATAATCATTCGTGAACATATCTTTACACAATCGTTACTCACAGAGTTCTGGGCTGCAGTGTGCTAGAGCGTGTCTCCCCAGTCGCCAACCCTACACAGTTAACAGATGAACACACTAAGCTACGCAGCTGGGAAAGATAATAACTTAATCCCTAATTTGCCTCGGTGTGCTCTACATCTATATCCTCAACAAGACGCCTTAAACTAGGCCTAAGAATGCCTAGAATGGGATGAGGATGCAAAGATGCACGTTTAAAAGCAGTTTCAGAAGTTTCAGAAAAACAGAGTCCCGCTCGAGCGCGGTTTTACCCGCTCGAGCGCGGTTTTACCCGCTCGAGCGGACATGCAATAAGGTACACGCTCGAGCGTCAGATATCCCGCTCGAGCGTACTGTAAAAGTACTGGATGGGTGAAATCTCCGCTCGACGGACGCTCGACGCCCGCTCGAGCTTGAGACACATGACTCCGCTCGAGCGCCCAATCCTTCGCTCGAGCGGATTGTAAAATAGTGCAGAGAAAATACTGGATGCTCGGATTCCACGCTCGAGCGTCACTTAACCCGCTCGAGCGGGAGTGCAGAATCTGGAAAACCCAGATTGCACCTCCTAGCCAAAAACCAAGCTCAAAAGCATAATTTTCAATCCTCTTGGGCTAATTTCTGGAAAAACACTTGTAAACCCATGGAATAACATGATTCAAAACTCAATTTGAGAAATCAAAGCCCAAGGGTGTTTAATTCAAACTCAATTTCAAACCATTTTTCATGAACATGGAGAATATGCAACCATGCATGAATTCAAATCAATTCAAAGCTTCAATTTGATGCTCTAAGGAGCCAATTGTTTCCAAAACATGATGAAATCATGGACTTAAACATAATTGTGGACATGCATGTAACATTTTGCTATGAAAACAACTCAACATCTACAATACAACCATGCATGCAAGGATTGAGCTTCAATTCAACAACAATGAACCAAAACATGACTTAGTTCTACAATGAAGCATGAACCATGCACGAATTAGCTCAAACACAAGAATGAGAAGATGAAATCCTTACCTAGGTCTTGTATTCAAGGTTTGGGAGCTCAAATAGCAATCTACACTTCAATCACCAAGCAATTCTTCAAGATGAATCCAATTTCTCTCACTCTCTCCCTCTCTTCTCTCTTGGTCGGCTATGGCAAGGAGGAAGGCTGAGAAAATGTTTTTGATTTAAGTGTGTACAAGGCTCAACATGTGTGAGGTAGTGGCCCACTTAGTGGCAAGTTTGGTAAATAAGTCAAAGTTTGCAATATAACAATATTTAATCTAATTCAGTCATACCTAATCACATTTCTGATAAATATACCATTAAATCACATAATTTCCAATGATCCCAAAACATCAATCTATTTTCGATTCGGCCGCCGATAAGGCCTTCATTTTGCAGTTTAAACATAAAAATACCAACAGATAATCAAACAATCGAACAGATAAAAATGCAATACAACAGATATGCTCAGTCAATTCAGTTCCAGTTTTCAATCAGTCCATTCAGTACTTCAGTTAGTTCAATTATCTGTCATAAGCAGTCCAGTTTAGCAATAATCAGTAGGTAATTCAGTAATTTTTTTTATTATTTATTTATTTATTTATTTATTTATTTTCGGATAAGCAGTATGGGGGTTGTTACAAAATCATGGGTAGGATAATTCTTTTCGTGAGGTTTTAACTGACGGGATGCATACGCTATAACCTTACCTCCTTGCATTAACACGTAACCCAATCCCCTATGTGAAGCATCACTATAAATCTGAAATTCTTCTTTGCCTGACGGTAGTATAAGTATCGGTGCTGTAACCAACCTCGTCTTTAACTCCCGAAAAGCTGATTCCCTACCCTCGGTCCATTCATACGCCACTCCTTTCTGAGTTAGTTGTGTCAGTGGTGCTGCAATCCTTGAGAAATCCTTCACAAACTTCCTGTAATAGCCGGCCAAACCCAGAAAACTACGAACCTCGGACACATTAGTCGGCGTCGGCCAATTCACGACGACTTCAATCTTACTTGGATCAATAGAGATTCCTTCTTCATTAATCACATGGCCCAAAAATGAAATACTGGAAAGCCAAAATTCACACTTGCTAAGCTTGGCATATAATTTCTTGTCTCTTAGGATTTGTAAGGCTAGTCTCAAATGCTTCTCATGCTCTTCACCACGCTTGGAATAGATCAGTATGTCGTCGATGAAAACAACCACGAACTCGTCTAGGTATGGCTTAAAAACTCTATTCATCAAATCCATGAATGCTGCAGGAGCGTTGGTCACTCCGAAAGGCATTACCAAAAATTCGTAGTGGCCATACCTTGTCTGAAAAGCAGTCTTCTCGACATCCTCGGCCTTAACTTTCAGCTGATGGTAGCCCGACCTCAGATCAATCTTAGAAAAGACCCGTGCCCCTTGTAGTTGATCAAGTAAATCATCAATCCTCGGCAATGGATATTTATTCTTAATGGTCACCTTATTTAGTTCTTGGTAGTCGATACAAAGATGAAGTGTACCATCCTTTTTCTTGACAAATAGAACTGGTGCTTCCCAAGGTGAAATGCTCGGCCTAATAAATCCCTTGTCCAACAATTCGTGTAATTGTAGTTTCAGTTCCTTGAGTTTGGCTGGGGCCATTCTATAGGGTGTTTTGGAGATAGGTTGGGTTCCCGACATAACATCAACCGTAAATTCTATTTCCCTATCCACTAACTGGCCAGGCAATTCATTTGGAAAGACATCGGGGAATTCTCTAACCACGGGGATGTCGGCTAACTCAACATTTCCATTCAAATCACTTAGTATACTACACAGATAACCTTGACACCCCTTCTGGATCAACTTATAAGCTTTCATGGATGAGATTAAGTAAGGTGGGGGTACTACTCCTTTACCCTAGAAAATAACCTCGGCTTGGTTTGGGGGTTTCAGTGTGACATTCTTCGAAACACAATTAATAGATGCATGATTCGTTACTAACCAGTCCATTCCCAATATGACATCAAAGTGAGTCATGCTTAACGGTATTAAATCAACTAATAATTCTACACCCTCAATCACAACGACACACGCCCTATAAATGGATGCAACAATAATAGTTCTCCCAGATGGAGTAGACACATATAACACATAATCAAGGGGTTCTTGTTCTCTATTTAACTTCTCCACAAACTTGGCAGATACAAATGAATGTGTAGAACCTGAATCAATCAATATGTATGCATCTTGAGAGCAGATTGGGAGTATACCTGACATGACTGCCTCAACATTCTGAGTGTCTCCTGGTACAAATGCAAAAACTCTGCCCTGTCTCGCCTGGGCCCTCCTGATGTTATTTCTTGGTGTAGAGCCTGAGACACTCCCATTCTCCTTACCATCATCAGTCATTGCCTTCGGACAGTCTTTCACGCGATGACCCATTTCGCCACATTCAAAACAGGCTCCTGATGCCCAATGGCAAACTCCGGAATGCGGTTTCCCACAACTTGCATACGTCGGCTTAGCATTACCTTCCTGGTTCAAGTTGCCGGAGCTGCCCACATTCGCTTTCTTCTTGGTGTTAAACGGAACTCGGCGATTATCATAGTTCCATCTCTTCCTCTGGCTCTCTCCTGAATTCTGATATCGGTTCAAGTTAGCTTCTGCAAGGATGGCCTTGTCCAATACTCCGGCGTAAGTCAGCATGTTGAGCATGTTAACTCGATCTTGTATCGGCCCATGAAGCCCACTTTTAAACTTCCTGGCTTTTCTATATTCATCATCGACCATGTGAGGCGCATATCTCGCCAACTCGGTAAAAACACGGTCATATTTTGCCACTGTCCTGCTGCCTTGAGTTAGAGTCTGGAACTCTGTAGTCTTGCGGTCTCGAACGCTAAGGGGAAAGTGTTTGTTGTAAAACAACTCTAAAAATCTGGCCCAAGTCAGACCTGGGTTGCTTTCTCGGGTCATCATCCACCACCTTCGTGCATCGTCGTCTAATGTGAACGCGGCCAATGACACCTTCTGGGCGTCGGTGCTGGGAAAAATCTCAAACAGTTTCTCCATTTCCAAGACCCACGCTTCGGCTTTCATCGGCTCTATACCCCCAGAGAATCTCAGCTGTTTCATTTTCTTAAACTCTCGCATCAGGGCTATGGTGCCGTCCCCATATAAAGCTTGCTGTGGAGGCACTTGCGGCGCTGGAGGAGGTGGAGGTAGAGGTGGAACTGCATGTCGGCCGTTTGTCTGCTCGGCCTGGGTAGAAGTAGTACTAGTGTCTTGTGGCCTAGGTTGTCTCAACTCACGGACCAAACCTTCGACCAATCTCTCTAATCTGTCCAATCTGTCTTCGGGATGATCTCGGCCAACTGGTGGTCTACCCCTTCTCATGATGCTAAGAGTATGCAATATGTGACTTTAAAACAGAACGATCAAATAACATGCATGCAAATAACAAATACTCACGCCGAGATGATGCACACATTGCCAAGTAGCAAGCATTATGATGCAATCCTAGCATCAATTCTAAGGGAAATCCTATGCGCTTTAGGACTCGAAGTGTGTGAGTAACGTACTATAGGAAACTTGGGCTCTGATACCAATTTGTCACGACCCCATTCCGCCCCTAATAGAATGGTGCCGTGATGGCCAGTAATCCGAGATTACCGAAGGCCAACTCCCAAAATTCACACACAATCAGAGTATAAATATATAGGGCTCACAAGTACGGAAGCAATATATACAATTCTAATTAGTCCGTAAGAGCTGTGCATAAGTCAAATGGAATGACATACATCTTAACAAGATCTTATAACTTGGGTACAATAAAATGAAGTACAAAAATACATCTTGACCAAAAGGCTTCTCGAGCCATCATATACAAAATACAATGAAATGCAAGCTAAGAAGCATGATCTTCAAGATGCTACAAAATGCGAATCCAAAACAAGTTGCAAAGCACATCTAGGCGTCGCTGTCGTCCTGCTCATCACCTACATATATATAGAGAGGGTGAGCTTGGATATTCAGTGAATGGTACAAGTAATAAAGGGTTTGCATGCCTGATATCCGAGATCTTTAACAAAACAATACATATTCATAGCTTATAACAGAACATGAGATGAATCCAATTCATCTAACAAATCTTTCAAGCTTCATCAATCAAAGTCTTTCAAGGCTTTCAAGTTTCAAGGGATGACATTAACAAAGATTGTGCTACAAATGCTTATAGTCCCCTAGCACGTACGGACTTTCAAGGTTGTGCTACAAATGCTTATAGTCCCCTAGCACGTATGGACTTTCAAAGGTTGTGCTACAAATGCTTATGGTCCCCTAGCACATACGGACTTTCAAGGTTGTGCTACAAATGCTTATGGTCCCCTAGCACGTACGGACTTTCAAGGTTTTATCAAAACCAAGGCTAATACTTGACACACAAAATAGGGATAGTCATTCATGCTTAACAAATACTTTTCCAAAACAAGACAAAGCAAAGCTTTATCAAAATCGCTATAACATAGCTTTATTAAAAATACCACTCACATAGTTCTTCAAACGTTGGGGTTACAAGCAAGGATCCAAGGCCTACAAGCACATAACAAATCCCATTGAATGCACTATCAAACAAGCTTTACATGAATACAAATGATCTCGGCATTCCTTCAAAACTAAGTCGAACCAAAACAAAACACTGTTCCTCATCTTGGAAAACATAATGGGCATGCAAGGAGCATAACTTGTTATTACAAAATCTGAGATTTCATGCTACGAATTCAAAAACATGGACCTGGGCACCCATACTCGAAGATTTTATGAAAACAAACACAAAAACATGAATCTTAATGCAAACTTTCGGATCAAACAATGCTTTTTCTTCAAGAACACATAAATACCACTTTCTCTTTCTAAACCCAACTTTAAATCGATGCATGGCTTGTAAATCAGGTTCGATCATACAATGCAGCTAGATGATCAATAAGAACAACAAGGGTAGATTAAGATTCTAACCTCAAAACACGAACCCAACGGTTTGAACTCTAAGGATCAAGCTTGGAATTCTATTCCTCCTCTAAGAACTTCTCTCTCCTCAAGAACAAGATATGATACAAAATGATACATTTCTCTCTCTGCTGGTTGATTTAACACTCAGATCGGACACGTGGCAATGGTTGGTTGGTTCTTCTAAAAAAGGTGACTGAGTGAAAAGACAAGACTATGACAAAGTGTGTTCAACAAGCAAGATGGCATAGGCACTCCGGCAGGTAATGATCTCGGCTAAGAACAAGGCATCGGCAAGTAAGAGAACAATGATCTCGGCTACGAAGGACAACACTTAGCCTAGCTGTGCCATACCTCGGCCTAGATGTGCCACACCTCGGTCTAGGTCGCACCAATCCAGGAACAAGATCACTTAGGCGCAAAGGTAACATCTCGGCCTAGATAATACACATCTCGACTATGGTGATGAACACCTTGGCCTAGATGATGACATCTCAGCCAACATGCCTTGGTGAAGGTGGAGGTCAACCAAAGTGGTTCCAAGATGGTTCTAAGCCTAAGGTGACCTCGGCTTGGATTAACCTAGGCTAAACACACACACCAAACAAGGAACAAAGCATGCAAGTAACACTTATGCAAGACAAATCAAGGTTTTGCAAATGCAACATATCAAGACAAGATCATGTAATATATGCAAGCATGACTAGAGTAAAGTGAGGGTTGTTACATTTGATGTCAGTGAAGTGAACTTGTATCCCATTCTCACCGCCATCCCATACTATTAACCTGCACGCCACAAACCAGAACATATTAATAACGTACTGAATGTTGCAATGATAATATATGACAACTTAATTAACGAAGAACTTACCCATCTCCTTCTAAGCTGTACATTTGCTCCAGTACCTTCGATCTTCATCTTTCAACATGCCCCACACAATGTGTCTCCGAGTCATTCCAAAACCATTCCATGTTTTACATCCCACATCAATATCCTCGACAATGTATATCTCCCCTGGCTTCGTTGATTTACAAATCCTCACTTTGTCACTCAGTTTGACCCTCTCAAATATGTTGGGGTACTCGTAATCACACAGCATTTACTCTCGTCTTGGCTTTTCTTTCACATGTTTGACCATTGACATAGTCTTCGGTCCAGAACTTGGTTCACTGGACTTGTCATGACAGATAGCTTCTGTGCCTTCAACATCAACACCCAAACCATCACACGCATGTGGAAGTGTCTGGACGTTATGTGAATTCCTCTTACAATCAATGCCTGCAACAGACGAACAAACATACCCATCGGCACAAGTAATACTCACATCTTCACCAAGTTATATATTTGTACAACTTGGTGCATGGGACTAGCTAAGCCTTCGGTCTGCCCTGCATGAGAAGATGATTGTTGCGCAACATCACTACTTGTCTTCGTGGCTGCTCCATTACTGTCGCCCGACCGACTATTACAAGCTGCCCGATGATTCGAGTCACTGTTCGTAACGGACTGCGTAATGTTGTGCACCTCACGAACATCAAGACTATCTTCCAAATCGGTTATTCGCGTGTTTGCTTGTTCAACCATCTTCGTTAGGCGTGCAATCTCAGCATCCTTCATAGTGAGAACACTGTCAAACCCTATCAGCATATTAGTAGCCTGCGCCCCTAGTATCTTCTCCATTGATTCCACACGCTATTCTAATTCACATACTCGTGCGCACTTACTTTCAATGTCCCTCTCCAACAAAGTTACTTTCATTTTAACATTTTCCAATTCATCTTCCATTCCCGTTGGTTCAGGCCGAACGACGTCACCATCTGGTGTGCTTGATGTGACACCCTGAACGTTTAATTAAATACCACATAAATATTTATAGTTATATAATTGTGGGTGTATGTGATAATATATTATTAAATAATTAATAATAAATACAGAATCTAATTTAGCATTGGGTTATATGGGATTAATTAGGGATTTTTATTTAGGGCCAAATTAACAGAAATATGAAATTTTAATACTAGTTGGGTCAAATTAAAGTTAAAGATAGTAAATAAATAAATAAATAATAATAACAATAACGAAAAATAATATATGGAATAAGAATAATAATAATGGCAATAATAAAATGAATAAGTTATATGTGTTATGTAAATTAATTTGTCATTAGTTATCAAATATATGACGAGGAAATTTATTAAGGTAAATTAAGTACCAGTTCTATTTGAGGTATATTAGTTGCTCAAATTTATCAAATAAAAACAAATCAAGGACCATCAATTATCTTAGATTACAAATCTTGCCCAGATTTATCAAATAAAAACAAATCAATGATCATTAATTATTTAGATTACAAATCTGCCGAAATGAGAAATGGAGGGGCCATCTGGACACCTAGGCGTGGGTAGAGGGAGTGAGTCATCACCTTGGGCCTTAGGATAAAGTTGAGTCATCACTTGAAGCGTGTATAAATAGGGGAGGAAGTGCTGTAAGCAAAGGGAGAAATAAAGAAAGAAAAAAAAAACTGAGAGAGAGGTACGCAAGTTGAGGGTAAGGAAGTTATAGTAGGAAAGTTGTGATAGTAAAGTAAGGCTAAGGGTTATAATTAAGGTGAGTTATATTATACCTTGATTTACCATTATATGTTTTACGAATATTTTGAGTTACCATAGCTTATTTTATACAAGTTATATTTATTAAGTTATATAAATAAAAGTTATGTTTATAAATATTTCAGTTACGTGGGTTACTTTCTAAACCCTATTTACTTAAAAGGAAACCCATAGATATGTTTGTTTAAATTTTAATATATATTTGACTATAACTTTATAAATAATTATATTTTGTAAGTATCACCACGGGAGTCCCATGCCTTGGGTGACTTAAATAGCCACTGGCCTCTGTTTGACCACTTTGTGGTCCTCTGTTTGTCATGGATCCATTGACCTCTGTTCTGATTATCGCTTCTGTGACCTCTGCTCTATTCTATTTATACCGTGGTCATGATTATTTATTTACATGATTTTTGTATTCTGCCACTTTAAATAAATTGTCATTTTAAATTAAATTATGCAAATATTTTAGCCTAACTAATTATCCATGGTTGTTTTGTATTCCCTACACTCTTGGCATAATATTTCTCACTCTGGTGTGTGCTTATAGCTGTTACCCTTTCAGGTGACGAGATGTAAGGGAAACCCATAACCCTGCAAAATGGAACCTGCACATGGACTGATGTTGAATCACTATTTTATCTTTCTTTCTTTTTTATATTTTTGCTCCCTTTTGTTTCTAGTCGGGGCTGGTCACTGAATAATAAAATAATGAAAGCCCTAGAAATGTATTTCCTCTTTCTTAAATAGTAAAATGAAGTAAAATTTCTGTTTACTTATTTTTATTTTCGCTTGCGCAGCTTAATTTGCTTCGAATAAGAATAAGTTAGCAAGTTGCGATTCCAACCCTAAGCCCCTGAGTTGGGTCGTGACAAAGGTGGGTATCAAAGCAACAGTTCAAAAAAAAAAAAAAAAAAAAAGAGGTTATAAATAAATCTATAAATAAAACCATATAGCTAAGAAAAATATAGTAAAATAAAAATAAAATAAAATAAAATAATAATAATAAATATTTATCTGTGACGATAGTTTTCCTGTGTAAAATCTCACGTTTATTCTGGTGTTGTAGGGATGTCAAATATTTACCTTGATGATGCTCTTTTGGAATGACCTCTAGGCCATCAATTTAGATGAAATCTTAGCCGAACATCCTGCCCCCGGCCCCGCCTCACCTGAGGGTTGGGGAGATTCCGAGGAAATAGTCAAGGGATTGAACCCAGGCCTTGGCCGGTTGATGGGTCGGCCAATTTATATCCAGGTTGACCCTACCGACGTCCCACACTTATTATGGAGGCACAACCTTGTCCATACACGCAGACGTTTTCTTGGACCATCTCGCGTCCTTGGCGTCGCCCCGGGTCACGACCGCTCGCATTATATTATAGGCCCTCTACTTCCAGAGTTTGCAGCCAGGAGGGGGAATGTGTACCCCGAGGATTATATTTTCACCACAGTCCCTAACCCACTGGAGATCATTAATATTCAAAATGTTGACTTTGATAATGACCTGTCATATGTTGAGACACCTGGCTGGATTGTCGGCCGCGCATTTATGGGTCATATACGGTCTATCCCCAGTTTCACGGTCCAGGTAGCATGGATGTGTTTTGGTGTAGTCCAGTTGGGGTGGGAGTTTGAGCTTTTTATGCAGCACTATTTCCCCTGGTTTTTCAGCCCATCTAACCCACCACTCTAGATCTGGGTAGTAGAAAATCTTTTGTATGCTGATCCTGATGTGTTCTAATCCTTTTTTGTTGACTTTTGTTTTTGTTTACCGCAGAAATGGGACACTAACATATTCTGACTAATGTAATATGAATTGTAAAAAAATAAAAATATGTAATGTTGGCATTTCATATAAATATAGATTGCGCTACATATATATATATATATATATGCTGCGTTGAGAATACAATGCCTCGTTTATTACTTTGTAGAATGGCTAATAATGGTAATGGAAGTGAGTCATCAGTTAGTGGCACTGAATCAATGGAAAGAGCGATTACTAGCTTTCTGCAAGCCTTGCAAACTAATATGAACAATGGGACGCCAGAACGGCGAGAAGGGCCAGTTACCATAAAACAGTTCCAAGATCTGAAACCCACCATATTTACCGGCGGCCCAGATCCAATGGTAGCAGACGCTTGGGGTTAAAGACATGGAAAAGATTTTTCGTGCCCTACCTAGCACCGAGAGACAAAAGGTAACTTTCGTCACTTTCACTTTCAAAGACAATGCACAAGAATGGTGGCTTCTTACTCTGGCCAAATAAGAAATTACGACTTGGGTAAGATTCTTAGAAGTATTCTACGAAAAATACTTTCCAGATTCATTGCGGGAACAGAAGCCATCTGAATTCATACATCTTAAGCAAGGAACCATGACGGTGGCCAAATATAAGAGCAAGTTCACACAACTTGCTCGGTTTGTAACATACGTCATCCCCAATGAAACTCAAAAAGTAAGAAAATTTGAAGCAGGATTGGATGCTGGAATTAAAGACAGACTTGAGGTCTTGAAATTGCCAACCTATGCAGAAGTGGTGGACCGGGCGTACATAACAGAAAAGGGAATTAAAGCCTCGCGTTCTGGAGAACCAAGCTACAAGAAGTGATTCTGGGAAAGGGATAACAGAAGACCCGGTGTTGCACCTCATAAAAAGGTGAATATGAGCACAACCAGCTCAAGCCATTAAGGTCCTACCAACCCCCGATGTGGCACTATTCCAAATTGCCCCACTTGTAGGAGGGCTCATTGGGGACAATGCCATCGAGACACGGGAGCATGTTTTAGATGCGAACAATTTGGCCACTTGCTAAGGGATTGTCCAAAGATGGTTAATCCTACAGCTAGCCCCTCTGGCCCAATCAAGAGACCCACGGGACCTGGAGGAGAAAAGAAGGATCAAAACCACCAAGGTCGGGCTTTCGCCTTGGTACTTGGAAAATCGGAAGTTACCGAAAATGTTGTGACAGGTACACTTTCTGTTTGTGGCCTTTTAGCTCATGTCTTTATTGACTCTGGGTCAACTCATTCTTTTGTTGCACCACACTTTGTTGCCAAGTTGACATCAACACCTGAACCATTAGGATACACATTGTCTGTGTCTTTTCCTTCTGGTAAGTCTGCCTGTAGTACTGATGTGTACAGATGTTATGTTGTATTCCTAAAAGGCAAAACCTTATATGTAGACTTGATTCCCCTCCACATTGGAAACTTTGATGTAATCTGAGGTATGGATTGGCTGGCTGCCAACCACGCCTCTATCAATTGTAAGGCCAAAAAGGTCTCTCTCAAGTTACCAAACCAACCCGAACTTATCTTTGATGGGGCTGAAGTTTCTAACCCTTCCTGTATTATATCCTCCATGGCGTCCCAACGACTTTTAAGAAAGGGTTATGGTAGCTATATTTGTTATGTGATTGATGCACGAAAAGAGGCCTCTATCGTTAATGTAATTCCTGTAGTTCAAGAATTCCCAGATGTCTTTCTCGAAGATCTACCCGATATTCCAGTTGATCGGGAGATCGAATTCACCATTGAAACCCAACCTGGCACGCAGCCTATATCAAAAGCTCCTTATCGCATATCAATGACAGAATTGAAAGAGCTGAAGACTCAACTCTAGGAACTCTTGAACAAAGGTTTTATTCGACCTAGTACCTCACCCTGGGGAGCTCTAGTATTGTTCGTGAAGAAAAAAGATAGCCCAATGAGATTATGTATCGATTACCGGGAGCTGAATAAGGTTACCATCAAAAATCAATATCCTCTGCCGCGAATCGATGACTTGTTCGATCAACTTCAAGGCGCACAAGTATTTCCCAAAATCGACTAACGTTCTGGCTACCATCAACTAAAAGTTAAAACGGAAAGCATTGAAAAGACTGCCTTCAGAACCCGTTACGGACACTACGAATTTCTCGTCATGTCTTTTGGCGTCACAAATGCCCCAGCAACCTTCATGGACCTCATGAACAGAGTGTTCAAACCCTATCTTGATGAGTTCGTCATTGTCTTCATTGATGACATCCTCATATACTCCAAGTCACCAGAGGCCCATGAGCAACACTTGCGAATGGTTCTACAAACGCTACGTGATCATAAACTTTATGCCAAGTTGAAGAAATGCGAATTCTGGATCACTAGTGTACACCTTCTCGGTCACGTCATTAATAAATATGGCATCTCGGTTGACCCCCAAAAAGTTGCAGCAATCGTGGACTGGCCACGACCCACTAATGTGTCAGAAATCCGAAGTTTCTTGGGTCTAACTAGTTATTATCGACGCTTCGTGCAAGATTTCTCAAAGATAGCATCGCCCTTGACCCAGCTAACTCAGAAGAACACACCCTTTGAATGGACTGATAAACAGGAGCGTTGCTTTCAAGAATTAAAAGGTCGACTTGTGTCAGCCCCTATACTAGCACTCCCTACCGGAGTAGATGGGTTCGTAATCTATAGTGATGCCTCATACAATGGGTTGGGTTGCGTTCTCATGCAAGACGGAAAAGTCATTGCTTATGCGTCACGACAATTAAAGACTCATTAGAAGAACTACCCGACTCACGATTTGGAATTGGCTGCGGTGATCTTTGCTCTCAAAATCTAGCGTCATTATCTCTACGGTACAACCTGCGAGATTTATATTGACCACAAGAGTCTAAAATATCTATTCACTCAGAAGGAACTGAATATGAGGCAACGACGGTGGTTGGAATTTATAAAAGACTACCATATAGAGATTCATCACCATCCGGACAAAGCTAACGTGGTGGCAGACGCACTAAGCCGAAAGACGACGAAAAGTTTGGCATGTACTCTCATTTTCCGCAAGATCAATGGGTTGCTCACCAATGTAACCGTAGAGCCTATATTGATTGAAGAAATCAAAGCACGCCAATGGAAAGATAAACTCTTGAAGAAAATGTACGAGGAACAAGGGGACACGCCTGATCCTGATTTCATTATAAGCAATGGGATACTGAAATTTCAGAATCGAATTTGCATACTTGACATTCCGGAACTCAAAAAGAAGATACTAGAGGAAGCTCATAACTCAAGATTTGCAGTCCACCCTGGCAACACAAAGATGTATCGTGATCTGAAGGAACACTACTGGTGGACCGGAATGAAAAGAGATATAGTAAGCCATGTTTCCAAATGTCTGCATTGTCAGCATGTTAAAGCAGAACATTAGAGACCTGCAAGGCTGCTGCAACCATTCCCTATTCTTGAATAGAAATGGGAACACATTACTATGGACTTCGTGGTCGGGCTACCACAGTCTTTTTCAAAGAATGATGCAATATGGGTTATAGTAGACTGATTGACAAAGTCAGCACATTTTCTACCAATCAAAATCATGTACCCTCTGAGTAAGTTTGCCACTTTATATATCAAGGAGATTATTCGGTTGCATGGTATCCTAGTATTGATCGTGTCTGACCAAGACCCTCATTTCGTGTCTCACTTCTGGAATAAATTGCAAGAAGCTTTGGGAACTACACTGAAGTTCAGCACGGCCTATCATCCACAAACTGATGGGCAATCCGAAAGAACAATCTAGACGTTGGAAGACATGTTACGTGTATGCGTGTTGGACCTCAAAGGTAATTGGGATGAACACCTACCTTTGGTGGAATTTGCCTATAACAACAGCTATCAGGCAAGCATTGGAATGGCGCCGTATGAAGCTCTGTATGGAAGGAAATGTCGATCACCTCTGTGCTGAACGGAGGTCGGGGACAAGAAATTGTAAGGCCCCAAAATCGTGCAAGTCACCAGTGAGAAAATCTAACTCATTCAACAGCGGATTTGCACTGCTCAGAGCCGCCAGAAAAGTTATGCAGATACTCGGAGACGAGACTTGGAATTTCAAGTAGGAGATCATGTGTTTCTCAAAATCTCACCAACAAGAGGAGTGATCCAATTCGGAAAGCGCGGAAAGCTAAACCCACGTTACATCAGGCCATTCGAGATACTGGAAAGAATTGGTCCTGTAGCCTATCGCCTTGCACTACCTCCTGAGCTATCTAATATCCACAACGTGTTTCACGTTTTAATGCTCCGACGGTAGCTCTGAGATCCAGAGCATGTCATCGACTATGAGAACTTGGAAGTTCGAGAAGATCTCTCTTATGAAGAACAACCAGTGTATATTCTCGATCGTCGTAATCAAGTTCTCCGAAACAAGACCATACCACTGGTAAAGGTCTTATGGCGAAATCATTGCATCGAAGAAGCTACGTGGGAAACCAAAGGACAAATGAGAGCCAAATACCCACACCTCTTCGAAAATTAAGGTACGTCAAGTTTGGGGACAAACTCCTATTTAGAAGGGGAGAAATGTGACACCCTGAACGTTTAATTAAATACCACATAAATATTTATAGTTATATAATTGTGGGTGTATGTGATAATATATTATTAAATAATTAATAATAAATACAGAATCAAATTTAGCATTGGGTTATATGGGATTAATTAGGAATTTTTATTTAGGGTCAAATTAACAGAAATATGAAATTTTAATACTAGTTGGGTCAAATTAAAGTTAAAGATAGTAAATAAATAAATAAATAATAATAACAATAATGAAAAATAATATATGGAATAAGAATAATAATAATGGCAATAATAAAATGAATAAGTTATATGTGTTATGTAAATTAATTTGTCATTTTAGTTATCAAATATATGATGAGGAAATTTATTAAGGTAAATTAAGTACCAGTTCTATTTGAGGTATATTAGTTGCTCAAATTTATCAAATAAAAACAAATCAAGGACCATCAATTATCTTAAATTACAAATTTGCCGAAATGAGAAATGGAGGGGCCATCTGGACACCTAGGCATGGGTAGAGGGACTGAGTCATCACCTTGGGCCTTAGGATAAAGTTGAGTCATCACTTGAAGCGTGTATAAATAGGGGAGGAAGTGTTGTAAGCAAAGGGAGAAATAAAGAAAGAAAAAAAAACCGAGAGAGAGGTACGCAAGTTGAGGGTAAGGAAGTTATAGTAGGAAAGTTGTGATAGTAAAGTAAGGCTAAGGGTTATAATTAAGGTGAGTTATATTATACCTTGATTTACCATTATATGTTTTACGAATATTTTGAGTTACCATAGCTTATTTTATACAAGTTATATTTATTAAGTTATATAAATAAAAGTTATGTTTATAAATATTTTAGTTACGTGGGTTACTTTCTAAACCCTATTTACTTAAAAGGAAACCCATAGATATGTTTGTTTAAATTTTAGTATATTTGATTATAACCTTATAAATAATTATATTTTGTAAGTATCACCACGGGAGTCCCACGCCTTGGGTGGCTTAAATAACCATTGGCCTCTGTTTGACCACTTTGTGGTCCTCTGTTTGTCATGGATCCATTGACCTCTTTTCTGACTGTCGCTTCTGTGACCTCTGCTCTGTTCTGTTTATACCGTGGTCATGATTATTTATTTACATGATTTTTGTATTCTGCCACTTTAAATAAATTGTCATTTTAAATTAAATTATGCAAATATTTTAGCCTAACTAATTATCCATGGTTGTTTTGTATTCCCTACACTCTTGGCATAATATTTCTCACTCTGGTGTGTGCTTATAGCTGTTACCCTTTCAGGTGACGAGATGTAAAGGAAACCCATAACCCCACAAAATGGAACCTACACATGGATTGCTGTTGAATCACTATTTTATCTTTCTTTCTTTTTTATATTTTTGCTCCCTTTTGTTTCTAGTCGGGGCTGGTCACTGAATAATAAAATAATGAAAGCCCTAGAAATGTATTTCCTCTTTCTTAAATAGTAAAATGAAGTAAAATTTCTGTTTACTTATTTTTATTTTCGCTTGCGCAGCTTAATTTGCTTCGAATAAGAATAAGTTAGCAAGTTGCGATTCCAACCATAAGTCCCTGGGGTTGGGTCGTGACACTTGACAGTTCTAGAAGATCCAGAAACAATACTGGCCAGACTTCTCCATATCCCATTTTTTCCCCCTCCACCTTTTCCTTACTAGTCGGCGTTCCATTGTTGTGTTTCTCATTTACATCTACCCCTTCCGTCCTCACATGACCACCCTCTGCCGAAAACAGTCTGCCAACAATTGAAGCTAGGATTCACATTTCCCCCATCCGTCACTGGATCCACATCCATCACATTTTGACCGCCTTCAGTATGATTAATCAATACCGGCTCATGTTGGACAATATGACACTCTCTGATTGTCCTAACAAGTTTATTGCAGTGCACTTGAAAAAAAAAACCAAACATTATACACATTATAATACATTCATAGTAACGCAAACAGCGCACTTCAATCTGTTTTCATGTCATACCTCAATACAACCTTCAGCCCACAAGTCTATCCCTTTCAGTTTCGCTGCGATGGTTCCAAGGTTCCATCGGCAAAATCTTGGCGTCAACTCAGGCCGTTCCAGAGTCACTATGGTCGAATGTTCACATATGAGAAACTGCAAACACAATTTCACACAAAACAATTAATTCTATCAGACAAAACGTTATCAATTTCACATCTGGGAACAGTGAATGATGTTTGGAAGATTTCATTTCGTACGTACCAACAGCACCACTACATACCCTGTTGCCCTCTCTGGCTTGCCGTGCATCTCATTTAGAGAATTGATTAGTGTGTTACGGATAGTTGTAGCCCAGTCGTACTGCTGTAACGTCTCCAGTTTGTCAATCACACGCACAAACGACCAGCCTATATGTTTACCGGTTGTTGCAAAAAATAATTTCGCACAGATGTAAAGACACAGCAACTTCGCCACGTCTTCTTCGTCATGCACAGTGCGGCCACGGATTGCTTCCATTAGCAGATCCTTAATAACTTTGGATGACATGCGTCCAACGTTCGGGCACCTCCTTTGCATGAAATCTGAAGGACCTTTTTGACCTTGTGACAAGTCCAACTTGTCTTTTCCATTTTGTACGCCAAAAATCAAACGAATGTCGTTGTTCCTTAAGGGTAGCTTTGCTCTACCAATGTGAAACTTTTCATCTTTTGGGTTGTAAGTCTATATAATTCGGCACACCGTGGCATCGCATTTTTTGAACGACTTCAGATTTACATCGTGAGCTCGGATAGCGTCTACCATTACCGCGAAATGGTGTTTTCTAAATTTCCCGAATGTGACCGTCCCCAAATTCCAACTCTAGCGCGGTGTTAATCACGCCTGATATGTTTGATCGATACATTGGCTTAGATGTGTCAACAACAGCCTTCTTGCCAACACTAACACTCACCCTCTGTTTCTTGTATGGCAGTCTCGATTACCTCTTCGGGGCCTTTTTGGTTGATGTTTGACCGGCTTGTTGCGACCACGATGCACTAGCACTCCATTTCCCATTCCTCCCTACACAGCTACCTGCATTATGTGTCACATATACATTTCAGATTGTAATCCTAACCAACACCAACGTACACAAAATAGCATGCATAACCTTAACACATTATTTTGAAATAAACAACATCTACAGTCCATTCTACCACTAGTCCAATAATTACATGTGAAAAAAAAGAATATCGCATCTCACTACCATCGCACGACACACCAACACCATATGCAACACATCATAAATATAATCATTCCCATACACAAACCAAAAACACCCCATTAGTTTTTCCACGCCAAACATTACAAAACCATATTTGCCACTCAATTCACCGACGACAAATTACATTTCACATCACATTACAACAATACGTTCCCAACACCTTCCATTACTGTAAACCCTACATTACTGGAAACCCCACAACATTACGTTCACATCACATTACCATTTTTACTTTCAACTATGCACAAAAGATCATTCATACTTGAATCTTAAACCAACGTGTTACAACACAGTATACACTCCGACATTATAGAATGACTACCATTGCGTAACGTAAAATTTAAAAAACATCACAAACCTCTAATTACACAATCTGGACATATCATAACAACACTCAAAAGCATACCAAACACATTGAACGAAGGACAACACCATTACATTACAAACACATACAGTAAAACCCACAACGAACCTTAAATTCACCAAAACCAGTAACATTACATTTGAAAAAACAAACAACTTCATATGTATGAACAAAACCAGCCCAACAAATTCCTTCCACCCCCTCTCTCCCGATGCAATTACGACATCACACCACACACATCACCCTGAACTACACCAAAACAAAATGAATGCAATTCCACAAATAAATGCAATTCCACAACTTATCCAACAACATTAACAAACTAATTCCGTCAATAATCCCCCCTCCCAGCGACGACAACCAACAATAAAACTCAAATTTTACAATAACGGCGCACAAATTATCCTAAATCCTAACGTTCATAACATATTGCACACTCCAACATACTCACACACATTAACCAATTCAACAAATACGAAATCGACGCCTATCACATTCAAATCAACAACGTACCCGACGCCATGTTCAACTAACACAGTATGAGTCAGTGACCAGTGAGCAATGTTCGGATGGTGATCACGAACAGCAAGGGAGAACGACAATGGCTTATTAGGTGTTCGTATTTTCTAGGGTTTACAACACTAATGGGTTTGTAATTTAGGATACCAATCCACAACTTTTCGCCGTCGATTGCGACAAATGACTCACACCCCCACCAACATTACGCCATTAACATCGAAAACTACAATCCTTTCCATCTACGATTCTTCCACTCAAAACACTTACACCGGATAACACAAACACATCACCTTAATGCTTTGGGTATAAGCGTAAATTACACATTGTGAAAACCCACATTTGCCCTGACCATAACTTCCCACACGCGAGGTAACGCGACTAATTTGGTCATTAACATTGGGTTAGGACCTAACGGTTCATAAGAAAATTAATAGGACCAAATGGGTCACAAGATACAAATTTGGGATTTATTGGTGCATTCCCCTTTAAATTTTGAAAGTGTAAAAAAAAAGAAAAAAAAATGTAATGGTTATATTAAAATTTTGAAGTGTAAACTTTAGCAAATAAGATCAATAATTAATTCACTCTTGGGAAGTCCAACGCCACTAAAACCCCTTAGATATTTGGGTCTCTTTTGGTAAGTGGATTAAAAATCAGTTTGTTGGCTTTTTAGTTTTTTTAGATCATATTATTTCTCTATTTTTATGTGTATATTTTTTTTAAAAGAGTCAAAAAAATTAAAATATCAACTTTTAACCTATTTCAACCATATGAAATAATGGTTTCGTTTGGGATGTGGGTTGACTTTTTGGCTATTTCAACTTGGAGCTAAAAAGCGTCGTCTGGGATAGTTTTTTTTTTTCTCTTTTGACTTTTATGTGAGAAAAAATAAAATGATTATGATTTGTATATAATATTTTTTAGCCTGGACTAAAAATTTTGGCAAAGTCTTTTTTTAGCTTTTAGAGCTAAAATTCACAAAATGACAAAATAAGCTAAAATAGTCAGTAAGACAAAATGTCATATCAAATCCACAATCATTTCACTTTTTCTCTCACAAATATCACATTTAATTACAAAAAAAAATAAAAAATCCAACTATCCTCCTAGACACAAAGGGCTTGTTCGGTTTGTTTTTCAGAAAATTTTTTGGAAAAAATTCTCTACAAACAAATTTTCAAGAGTAATTAAACCAAACAAATTTTTCCAAAAAAAATCTCAAAATTTTGTTTGGTTACCTACTTTCCAAAATCACTCTCTCTCTCATACACATCAAATCAATCACTTTTTTTAAAACTCTCTCCTCAAAATAATTTTTCAAAATCATTTCTGAAAAAAGGCAAACCAAACAAGTTTTCGTATTTTTTATCTCAAAAACTACTCTACAAACATAAACCAAACACACCAAAAAATTTTAATTTACTAAAATAGTAAAAAACTAAAATAACCTACTAAAATAGTAATTTTTTAAACACTCACTTTATCTTTTTGTGGCTATTTTAGTTTCATCCTATCCCAACCCAACTTTCCAAATCAGTGTAATGAATGGAATAGAAAAATGCAAGAGATCTCAAAAGTTTTATCAAAATTTTTTATATGAGTGTGGAACCCATACCAGGTGGGACCCAATGTGGGTCCATGGGTGTAGGACCCACATGGTGTGGGTCCCATACTCATATAAAACATTTGATAAAAAAATTGATAAAACTTTTAAAATCTCTAACATTACTCAATGGAATAATAGAAGAAAAATGTTAGGGATCTCAAATGTTTTATCATATATCTCACGTGGGTATGGAACCTACGCCGGACCCACATAGTGTGAGTTCCACACCCATATAAAATATTTGATAAAATATTTAAAATCTCTAACATTACTCCTAATATAATTTTATTAGGGAGGTTCAACTTAATAGAAGCTCCCTTGTTACACCAACCAAATTATGAATTTTTATCACAATTATATCTTTAAGCAAAATTATAATTAAGTACAAAATTTAATCATGTATATTTGAACATGTTCTCCATATTATCGCCATAACTCCTTTCTCATCCTGCCACTAGGGCTGAATAAGGAATCCGTAAAATTCATAATCTAATTCAGTCCAATCAAATCCGATAGGTTTGAATTGATTTTTTGAATCTGTGATTCAGTTCTAGATTAAAAAATTAAAATTTCATAATCCACAGATCAGTTCCAGATTGAACCCCACGGTTTCGGATTGGAACCATTTGGACCATATACAAATGGCCTATATTTATATTATATACCTTCTCGCATAGTATCTTCTCGTATTCCATATAAAACCTAAACCCTCTTAATATGTTCTTTTATTGCTTTTGTTTGTTGGTAATACTTATGGTGGAATCAGTTTTCTTATGTTTGTTTAAATTCTAAAACAATATGTCGCTATTACGAAAAGACATGTTAATATTATGGAACTAATATGATGCTATGTTTATATTTTTATGAAATTAAATTTTTTTTTTTGTTATTTAATTATGCGAATCCGTAATCCTAAACCGATTCAATCCGTGTTTAAATGGATTCGTTCAGATTGGTTTCACGATTTAAACGGATTGGATTGATTCTAATTTTTCAGAAATAATAAATAACAAATTAATCCTAATCTTATCTCAATCCAAATTAATGCGGACCATGCTCACCTCTACTTGCCACTGCCTACCTCCACAGCTCTTTATTGATTTTTTTATGTTATTTTATTTTATTTTATTTTTTGGTTCGACCATCTATATTTTCCTACCACTTTTACAATCCCAAATTAAAAAATTAAATAAAGTGGGGATAAATATTATAATAAAAACATTCACCAACAATTAAAAAATAACAATAATGGTTCATTGTATAAATTATTATTATTATTATTTTTTTTTTGCGCAATATTATATATAATATGTAAGATTTCGAAGTTAAAACAGTCACATCATATAATGAAACTTTAATAAAATAGATAATATGGTAAGTATTTTGTTTTGTTGTATTTGACTTTGACTTGACTAGTTATATTTGGAAAGTATTGGAATGCTAAGCAAATTAATTTCAGAAGTATAAATTAGGGAGCTTTGTTTTTTTTTTTTTTTCTTTTTTTTTTTTTTTATAAGTTCTCTTTTTAAGAGTTTTATTCGATTTAATTTATATTTTTTTATTATTCTATTAAATTTTATTTGAGGTAAGAAAATCAAAACACCCCCAATCTCTCATGCCCGCTATTAATGCTATTTGGAAAGGATCGGTTTATCAAAAAAGTCAAAAAGTTACTAAAAATGCCAAAAAATCAACAACCCATATAAAAAAGTCAAAGATTCTCTTCTCTCTACTTTTTGCACATCATTTCGTAAAAAGTCAAAAAGTCATCCCAAACATACTAGTTTTTTTTAGCTCATATTTTAGCCAAATAACCAAAAAGTTACTAAATTAGCATGTTCCCAAACGATGCCTTAATGTTGATTGTCATTATATTTTGATAGTTTTCATACATTAGGATGTTGATTGTCATTATATTCATATTCATTTAAAATAAAATTTTGTCATTGTGTTGTCAATTACATGATGTGGATATTTACATCATGTAATAGAAATGAATATTCACATTATTATATTTACATTAATTTGAAATGAATTTTTCTCATTGTGTTGTCAAATATATGATATGAATATTCATACTAAAATATACGAATGTGAACGTTCACATCACTGCATGTTGTGAATAAAAATGTGTTATCAATTAAAAATATAACATGTTGTAAACATTCACATCACTACATTAGATGAGAAAACTTTTCGAAAATGTGTTGTGAATGTTCACATCAGATGAGAAAGAATGTTCACATTATTTTTAATATGTTATCAATTAAAAATAAGAAGGTTCATATCACTACGTTAGATGAGAGAGAATTTTTCGAAAATGTGTTGTAAACGTTCACATCAAATGAGAGAGAGAATGTTCACATTATTTTTAATGTGTTGTCAATTAAAAATATATTTACGTCAGATGAGAGAAAATATTCATATTATTTTTAATGTGTCGTTAGTTTAAAATATATTCATATTATATAATAATATAAAATAATAACATTAATGTTATTTAATTTGTGTATGAAATTTCTTATACCTTGATCCTTTCCCTTCTCTCTCCTCCTCCAACATTATCAATATGAAATATAAGGGTACAAGAGTCTAAGAAAATAGTGTAAATCAAGAAAAAAAAATTTTATGAAATAAAAGTATAAATACATGGGACTAAGCGGGTTAAAAAATTCATTCATAGACTTCTTAAGTTAGAACACTTCTAAATAAGATTTATCAATAAAAATCCCTATAAATTAATATTAAGAGTAATACTAGACAAAACTATTAAATTAAATATAGAGTAAATTATACTTTGTCCCTTATCCGTTTCGTCACTTTTTCACTTTGATCTTTTAAGTTTTTTTTTTCTCACTTTAATCTTCATATTTCAAGTGTTTATCATTTTATTTATAAAATTAATTTTTGTTAAAAATTAGACCAAAAATTACAAATTAACAATTACGTAGTATAAAAATATTTTATTATATATGACTCGCACTTTTAATATAAATATAAATTATAATATAATAATATATTTTTTATGTTATGTGATAATTATTATGTGATTTTTTATTTAATTTCAAACAAAAATTAATTTTAAAAGTAAAATAAAATAAAAAAAGTTTGAAAGATGAAAAGATAAAATACAAAAAAAATAAATTTTAAAAATCAAACAAAAAAAAAGTGATGAAACTTAAAAGTATAATTTATCATAAAATAAAAATGGTAGCTTTCTGCACGTATTTTTGTTAGGCCTTGGAGTTGCTAGTCTGCTTGTAATGGTAGCCTCTGTTTCTCAGAGGTATGCAACTCTGTATATTTCGTTGCAAAGGGAAAAGGAACAAAACAGTGAAAAACACTTTCTGTGCTTTTTTTGAAACGTAAACGAAACTCAAAGACAGAGAGATTACATTGCCTTTGTGTGCATGTAATGCGTTTTGGGACTCCATTTAATGCTCCGAATAGTACTGAGATTTTGTGTAATAAAGAGCTTTCAATGGCTGAATATGAATGTGAATACGAGTTTCTTTATTTCAAAAGCTTTCAAGCCGGGTCCTCGTATCTTTAGAGGGTCTTGTTTGGAATAAAGGGTCCGATTATGGGGGTTTTGATGGTTTTACTTCTTGGATTTTTCTGGGTTTTGGATTTCCGAAGTGGGTTTTGGATTTTCAAAATGGGTTTTTGATACTTTCTGGATTTGCTTAGTATTTGGGTGCAGGGAAGGTGGTTTTGTAGAGGCAATTTAGGTTTGTTTGTTTTTTTTTTTGGGACTGAGATTGGGCTTAGGGCTGGGTGGAGATGGACGAGACTGATCTTGAAGAAGGGGAGGCTTATCCTCCTTACCCGGATGATGATCGAAACATCGATCCTGATGAAGCTTTCTCTTACATTGTAAGGGTTTCCTCAAGATTTGGTTTGAACTACTTTCAAATGTTATATAGTGAGTGATCACTAATAATTTGAAATGTTAAATAAAAAGTAAAGTTGTATTTAATTTTATATGGATATTTTGGTTTTGGTGTTTCAATTGATTGGAACGATGCTTTTGCTGGGTTTAAGTTTGGTGCCCTTATTGGAGTTGAAGAAGTGATTAACACCTTGTTGGGATGTAGTTTTTTTTACTAGCTTTTAGATTCAATGAGATACATTCTAAAATTTAGTAAAAAAGGTGCATCCAAACTTGCAATTGGTCGTATGATCTTTGATGTAAATATACATTAGCAGTCAATGTTCCTTGTTGATATTAGTTAAGAACACACGATTCAATTCATGTGTTTATGTAAAATTGTTTGAATTGGATAAGCAAGTGTATCAAACTAGGCTTTCCCGAATGAAGTCATAGTGGTTTAGCCCTAATATCCATCTATATGGTGCTCTGTACATGCTTCTGCAAGAAAGCCAATAGCTTGTATTTTGTAGTTTTGATTACATATGTTTGGTTCAATTAAGTTGGGTTTATAGTTGTTAACACAAAACTAATCAAAATAAATTTTCAGTAAGTAAAATAAATAACGATAAAAATCTCACACATAGAAGTTAATATTCTGATAAGACTTTGAAATGTACTCGATAAATATTTATATGAATACTTTGAACTATGAAGACACTCCGAGCTGAGGGTATCTTAAGTTTTGAGACACTCTGGTCTTACACTCTTTTACATGATTTGGTTGCTCACACTCCATGATTAGGGTAGTAGTTGCAAACATTTAACTGGTGAATTTGCTGGTGCTTTTGAATTTAGTATGAGTATTATAGTATCCATTGGGTATCTTATTGGATTACTAGAACCATTTGCCGCAGGCTTGAAGTAAAGTGCAAGACATCCTTGTCATTGCCATATTGTTATTAGGGTCTTATGTATTTATTAATGTTACAACTTATAGACAGTATTAGAATGCATTGCTGCTGTATAGGTTCACTTAGTGGTCATTTTGAAAAATCTTCTATTATAAAACTGATATAAATTAATGTGTAACTTCCACATTCTTCACATGTGAAAGCTAAAAGGTTATGTAAGGATGTGGTAGAGAAAATCAGTTGAGTTTTTGGGGTGTAGTTTCTGAATTTAAATTTTGTCATAGATTGTAATCCATTTGGGGTGGTCAATTGCAGATTTTGTGTTTAGATTTGGTTTTGTTAGAATGTAACTTTCGTATTAATAAGGATGGAGAGGTTGGACATAATTTGATCTATACTATAAAAGTAGGTTGGTTTAAGTGGAGGAGTGCTTCTGGCTGCAAAACAAAATTAATATTACATTTGTATCCTGAATTTTCATTGGGTGTTTGTTAATTTGTGGCCCTTCTAGTTCCTGTGTGGCGGTATTGTTTTGTTGAATTATATACTAAGTGAATGATTTTTGCCTTTTGTAATTTAGGATGAGAGGATTCAAGATGTTTTGGGACATTATCTGAAGGATTTTGAGGGTGGGTTTTCTGCAGAGAGCTTGGGTAAGTGAAACATCTCAGAAAAGAAAATTGGATATATTGAACCTCGAGGAGATGCATATATGCCATCATGGTATTCTTTCAAGTGATGCTTTGGGAATTATTCCTTCTGACAGGTGCAAGATTTGGTGGGTATGGTTCCTTTTTACCTGCTCATCGGCGCTCTCCCTCTATTTTGTCCAATCTAAAAACTCCCCAGGAAGTTGGGAGCCACAGCATCCCAAGACCTCTGCATAATCGTCCCTCTGAGGTATATTTCACTTTTTTAATACATTAGCTGTTCATTAGTCTGGAACAAGAAAAGTAAAGAACCATGACTGGCTTGGTTCTTATTCTTTCTTCTTTCTTCTTGATTCAATGTTTCTATTTTAATAAAGCACTTTTGTTATGTTACCTAACATACAGGGTGCTCATCAGAACTCTACGATTCTAATGAGTGAAGCTCTGCATGTAAGACATGATCCTGATTCAGACGGTGCTCTACCACCACTTGTATCAAGGTCTTCCATGGATAGTTCGGACATGCCATTTGATCCATCCAATCACAAAATGTTGAAGGTTCGGATCAAAATGGGTTCTGAAAGTATATTGGCTCTAAAAAATGCACAAATATACAGTGGTCTTGGTCTTGATATGTCTTCATCTTCATCGTTAGAAGAAAGCACAGCCTTATGCAAAGGGAATTTAGCTGAATCTCAAGAAACACTGGGTGAATCTCCTTCCTGGATTATTAAGGTAAATATTCTTCCAGCATTATGCTATTTAATATTGGCATATCTCAAGTGTTATCTTTAACGGAATTAGACATTTTTTTTGGTCTGTTGGTTTTTGCAAGGCAAGTTATTTTTAATTTTATGTTTTTGGCGCTATTGATGTATGGAGCAGATGATGACCTCTTTTCCCTTTCCTGATGGTGTACTGTTATCACCTCTTGAAGATAGTTTGGTTCACTTGGTGGAAGAGGAAAACTATCCAAAACATACTAGATCTGGGACTGTTCAAGAAATTTCTGCCATAATAGCGAATGAGTTTGCTCCTGAAAAAGGGAACATAGAAGTGTTTCAGAAGAAGAAACTGAAGCTACAGGACAAAACTCGAAGTTCAGTGGAAATGATAAATGAGAGTTGTGAGGATCCTGTGAATGTCATTGATACCCATCTAAACCAAGAAATAGATATTCAGAACTCCATTGACAAGGAGATTGTTTCTAGTGCCTTGAAGCTTCAACTTACATCCGATGAAAAAAATGAAGTCCTCAATGTGGTGGAAGGTACTGGTAGCACTTCTAAAGGAAAAATGGATGTTCCGAAGCATAGAATCGGGACCTTTATTATAGGAAAGGAAGGAGCATTGGAGCTACTATCTAACGAGCAGGCTAACGGGGCCCATCCGAGGGGGAATGCTAAAACTGGTTTGTTTGGAAAGGTTTGTGAAGATAAAAGAGCTGGTCTTGATATAAGAGATAGTGGGGCTAAAGTTGACAGCAGCTCTGTTTCATCTAAAGTGGATAATGATATCCCAAAGAAAGTGAAAGTTTTAGCTGGTGGAACAACCCAACGTGCTAGACAGAAATTTGATCAGAAAGCTCCTTCCCATCTGCAGGATAGAATGAAAATTTATCATGGAAAAGAAAATCCATCTTCTGAGGGAAAAAAGAAACTGAAAGGAAGTCAAAGCAATGGCAGATTGACTGCAGAGTCACCAAAGGAAAGCTTGATGTCTGGTTCTTCTAAGGCACCAAAAGATAAGAATGCTTGTAACAGCTACTTTCCTCCTAAAGGTGAAGGGAATGATGTGAAATCATATCAGGATTTGAGGAAGGCAAGATATGACCTTAGTTATTTTGGTGGGAAAATGAAATTGGGGAAAAATGGAGCGAAGCTCTCCAAGATTGGGGATGCTGAGAAAGAAATGAATGCATTCAGTGGCAAATCAAAGGAGAGATCAGGTGGTAAAAAACCTAATTCCCTGTCAACATTTGATGCACCTCTGAAAGTTGATCTGAATGACACTGCTTTAATGGAAAACAGACCCAATTTGAATGTGTTTCCCACAGAGTCTGCACCAGTAGTCATAGAGGAAAATTGGGTAGCCTGTGACAAGTGTCACAAGTGGCGGCTTCTTCCATATGGTACAAATCCCGACCACCTCCCAAAGAAGTGGCTGTGTAGTATGCTTAATTGGCTGTAAGTGCTTTTCCTGCATGTAAATGTGATATATATATATGCATGGTTGTGGTGGTGATAATGTATGAAGACCAACTAGCATGACCTGAGGATGATATTTGACAATCATCCTACAACTTTTCGAAGTTGTGAAGAACACCATTGATTAGAGTTCTATTTTTTGGTTCTTTTTATTCTCGAAAGTAGCTTAGAGGACTCTTCTTTTCTAAAAAAGTATGTTGATGTAGTTTTTCCCTTTTCAGGATTCACATTTTCTTGAAGGAAAACATTTATGTAAAATTTTTCAGCAGAAAAAGACCAAGACTCAGCTTTGTTGAGTTTTCAAATTTTGTTTTTGAATTTAAAAAAAAAAAAAAAAAAAAAACTAATTTGTTGAAAAATATGAAGAAGAAAAAAACTCATTATTTTCGTATGATTTTCTCTTTTAAGGGCGGAAATAATTTTAAAATTTGAAAATATCTTTTTTGGTGTTGATTTTTGTAAAACAAATTTATAATTAAAAAAAAATCAGAATTTTTTTTTGAAAACTCAACCAAACAGGGCGAGGGTCTTTCTGTGATGAAAGGTTTGTTATAGGAGCTAATGAAGGAGACACGAAACTTTCCAAACATAAGGGTGAAATATTCCTTAAATAAGTGGAGTCAGCAGAGATATGTATATCTATTTTTTTGTCAGCATTTTTCTGGGATTATTTTGTTAAAACTAATGGACTACTTTGCAAATTTCTCTCTGTCTAACCCAGTAATTCACTTGAAACCTTTTTAGGCCTGGAATGAACAAGTGCAGTTTCAGTGAGGATGAGACCACGAATGCTCTGAATGCATTGTATCAAGTTCCCACTTCTGACATTCCCATTAGTCAGTTGAGTTATTCTAATCGAGTAGAATCTGATGTAACCTTGGCCAGTGGTCAGCATTTTGATCCAATTCCCCAGGAGGTTGGTTTCAATGCTGTACCTGGCGGTGGAAAGAAGAAACAGGGATCAAGAGCAGTTTCAGATGCAGGTATACATGGTGCTTCTATGAAATTCTCTTGAAATCTATGACCAAAACCCAACAGGTCTCTTTTAGAAGCAGAAGTTTAATGAATGTAAAATTTCCTCTCTGGAGTCAAGGGTCAGAGAAAAAAAATTTCCTCTTCATTTTCCTCTCCGTTGAAAATTTTCTTGTCAAGGTTTGTGACGGTTTGGTTGACTAATGTGTTTACTTTGCAGATGATGCTAAACCATTGAAAATTAAGGGTAAAAGAGAGGCTGATCAAGATGGATTTGAAGTTCACAAAAAAGCAACGAAAATAAGTAAGCATTATACTGACGTGGTTCAGAATCCTGGCGGGTCAACAAAGCAAACCAGAATTGATGATCAGAAAGACAATAAATGCTTTGCTTCTCATTATTCACAGGCAAAGGATGGTTCATTAGCTTTTAAAGAAAAACAAAAGAAGCATGCTGAGAAGATTGTGACTATGGAGGAATGTGGCAAAAAGGAGATTTCCAGCAAGAAGAGGAAATTGAAGGACTTCCAGGGTACTCAAATTAATTCAGCGATTCCCCTGAGCAAACATCAGATAGAGAGCAAGTCCAGTGAATTGAATTATCAGGAAAATGCTTTTGATAGAAGTAAGGAGATTCATGGGAGCAAGGTATCTATATCTGCATCTACTCTTGATGCTAGAAGTTGTTTGAGAAAGGATTTGGGATCAGGACAGCCTTTTGTTGCAACTACCTCTAGCTCATCTAAGGTTTCAACCACCTGTAAAATTAAAGTTCGCTTGCGAAAAGTTAAGGGCTCACCTGTAGAATCAGTTACTTCTTCACCTTTAAGGATTTCCAACCCAGACAGTCTGAGCAAGAGCCTCTTAGGACTGGATGATGCTTCAAGTGCTAGTTTCTCCATTACAAATAGCCAGAGAAGAGGCTCAGGAGGTAACTTTGATGATGGAAGTGATCCTTCTGAGACAATACGAAAGGAGAAAGATCGGAATCCAATGGAGAGTTTGAAGTATAATGTGGAGAGTAACCCTCCGGATTGTACACCTTACAAAGAAGAAATGGATACTGTGAAGAACAAAACCCAGGCGGATTACAACATTAAGTCTGAGAATGTTCAGAGAAGTTATGTTGGTAGGAAATTTTTTCCTGGGAAAGATCTAAATAACTGTAGGAAAAGAGGGTACCAATCAGAATCTGAAAAGCGCAAGGATCCATATGCAAAATCAGATACTAAGTGGCAGGATGGGAAATCTACAGCAGAGAAGAACCATGAGAATGAAAGATCCGCAAAGGATACATCTTGTCATGCAGCAAATAATGCCTTGAAAGAGGCTAAGGATCTTAAACATTCTGCCAATCGTCTTAAGGTATGCCAACAATTTTGGTGATTTAATTTTTGTACTTTGTGATATACTCATTGCTGTAAAATATGTCATTCGCTTACATGATTCAACTATGCTGTGAAGATTTCTGGGTCAGGACTACGAAGCACCGAGCTATTCTTCCAAGCGGCTTTGAAGTTTCTTCATGGGGCATTGCTTTTAGAACATTGCAACAGTGATACTGCGAACTACGGGGAAATGACATCAATGCAAGCTTATGGTACTACTGCAAAATTATGCGAGTAAGTATTGACTGCAAACTGTGAAATATTGTTACATCTCCATCAAACAAGAAAAAAAAAAAAAAAAAAGAGTACAATAAGGGAAACAAAAGATGTGGAAACATATAAAAAAGCAATAATAATAATAAATGGTGTTTTCTTTGCCGTGCCCTTATATTGGAGAATACGGGATGGAGAATCTCTGAGGCTTTTCTGCCTAGCATGCCGGAAATGAAGTCGTTAGGTGTCAAATACACTTTAGCATACATGAACATTTAAGACGATGAAAAATGGAAGATAATAGGGGTGACATAATAACTGGAGTAAAAATTTAAGATGAAGTGCTTACATCATGAAATTTAGATTTTATCCAGCCACATGTGCAAAGGAATGGTCAAGCACTTCATGATCTCTCAGTTTGTTTCTTGAGAATCTTATTATACTTCTACAAGAGCTATGAACCTTTACCTATTTTTTTTTTAACTGTATATATATTGTTTCTAATTGGGCTTCACATCTTAAGCTATAAAGATTGATTTGATATTGTGAAGTGCAACATCAAAGATTGGACTTAGTTAACTCGAAATATGCTTTGCAGTTCTTTATTTCTTCAAAATATATTTTTTGTCCAACACTTTTTTGGAGTCTTAGAACTAGTAGAAAGTGACTGGTGTAACTTTAATGAGACAAGGATTGTTTATTTGCATTAGGAACTTACATTTGCCAACAAGTATCATGCTGTCTGAAGTGTCAAGATATTGACACACTATCACACTTTTCAAATCCTAGTGTTCTGGGTCATCTTTTCTTGTTGCCCATATATGTAGATGGAAAAATCTCTTTCTCGAGAACAATGATTTTCTTTGATTATTTTTTAAATCTTAATTGGTTGTTTCTCAGTTTGGTGAAATTAGCATGAGCTTTTGCTGCATTTTTAAATTTTAATTTTTGTTATTTTAGTCATTCATCTGGTTTGTGATGCCAATGTATACTTTTTTGACATATACAGATACTGTGCCCATGAATTTGAGAGATGCAATGACATGGCATCTGCGGCTCTTGCATACAAATGCGTGGAAGTGTCATACATGCGGTTAATCTATTCCAATGATCTCATTGCAAGCAAAGACCGTCACGAGTTGCAAATGGCTCTTCAAATGGTTCCTTCAGGTAATGATAGTGAATCCCTACCCTGAGAGGTAGCCAATTTTATTTGATCCTAACTCGTAACCTAGGGCAGAGGACTTTTTCTTGCCTTTCTTCCCCTTTTTATATATGTTGATGAATCTCATTAAAAAAAATAAAAAAAATCTGTCAGTGATGTGACTAAGGCCTGGTTAAAGGAAATACGTGGGTTAATGCCCTTGCCTGATTAGGATACAAGGCTTGGTTTTATTTGTTTAATACCCTGTTCAACTTAAACTGTTTCCCAAACAGGTGGACCAGCAAAAAAAGTAACTGCTTGACTTGGTTGCTTACATGCCAGTTCTAATCAATGAAATACAGTGAGAAGGGATGAATCGATTAAAAAGATATTATGTTGCCTTGAGTGTCCAGGATTTTTTCCCCCATTGTGAATATAAATTTTCTGGTGATTAAGATAGAGGTAGCCTACATTTTATGACATAATGTAATGGGAATTATTGATGAATCACTTGTTAAAATTGTGAAGTCTATCTCACACCCCAGCAACAGAAAATTGAGTGTGTCTTACCATGTGAATATGAAATTGGTTTGGCTACCTTAAGGCCTTTTATGTGGGTGGCTGCTGCCCTACTAATCCCACCCAGTTCTTATGTTTTCTGAACCATTGGTTTAGAATGTGGGAGTTGCATTTTATTTTGGATGCTTAGCTTTATAATACTTCTGTAACACAAGTCTTCTGTTAATTTTTCAATATTTTCCACAGTTGAGTCTCCATCATCGTGTGCCTCAGATGTTGATAACTTAAACTATCAAGCAACAATGGATAAGGCAAATGTTCCCAAGGATGTTGACTTGCCTCAACTTACTATTGATCATGTTGTTGCTGCTAGAAACCAGCCACGCTTTGTACGGCTGCTCAATTTTGTGAGAATACTATCTTTATTATCTTTTCTTAGTGATTCTTTAGGAAAGAACAAACAAAAATTCCTATTGACTGAATGACTTGCTAGGGCACACATTTTTTAAATGAATTGTATTTGCTCCAGCTAGTTAGGAAGTTGCTTGAATTGGCAAAGGTGGTGAATAGAGTAAATTTTGTGGTGCCTCTACTGTTTCAATATAGAAAAGAGGTTCTTGGCAGTATTTGGGCTGGTCTTTCAGTATGTTTTATTTCTTAGGATTTAGAAGATCATCATTGTCACCATCATCTTCTTATCCTTCTGCTAACTGCCAGCCAATGGAAGGCTTCATATGCACTAATGGTAGGTCATAATTATTGGAGAGCTTGATATGAATTGTTTGGCCTCTTCCCTAACAGTTTAAGTTTTGGGGACTATTCATGATCTAACATGGTATTAAAGCTCAGGATAGGAGAGGTCTTGGTTTCAAGTCTCTCCAATTGCATTAGTTTTTCTATTTGCATTATATTTCTCTACATATTTGGATGTTTGCATTTTCACGTGCAAGACGGGTTTGCTCATGAGGGAGGTGTTGGAGAGCTTGATGCATAGTTGGACTCATTTCCTAACACCTTAAATGTTTGGGACTAGTGGTGATCAAACAATAATCAAGGTGCAAACAAGCACTAGTGGTGATCAAACAATAATCAAGGTGCAAACAAGCAATGTAGGGTGATGTAGTTGCTAGGAGATGTGGCACATATATGAACTTCTCTTTTGGGCAACTCATCCTTCCCTTTATCTATTTCCAAATCAGAAATCATTCCGTCACACTTGTTTGCTGGGGGTTTTAGGTAAGCATTGGAACATTATGCTGTAAGTATAGTTGCTAGAGTACCATGATGTAGATCTGAGTAGAAAAATTATCCAAAAGGATTGTAGTAACCAATTAAAAGGAGCTTTATCTTTACTGCAGACTCCGGTTGCCCCTTGTTGACATCAAAATGGCATTTATTCTATTCCTTGTTTCCTTCCATAAACTTGGTATGTTTCTTTACTTCTTAACTTTTCGCAGGCACAAGATGTAAATTTTGCAATGGAAGCTTCAAGGAAATCTCAGGATGCGTTTGCCGCTGCTAGTGTAGTTCTTGCTGAGGCAGGAAACAGTGAGGGTATTTCTTATGTTAAGAGAGTCCTTGATTTCGGCTTCCATGATTTAGAGGGACTATTAGATCTGGTGCATCATACAATGGAAGTTCTTAATAGTTAATGTTCCCAGTTGTTACTGGGAAGGACTGGCACTTTTCTGAATATAAGAGAAATTTACTTAATTTTTATGACTCACTTCTTTCTCAGCCATCAGCTGGTTCTGACTTCTGAGCATGGGCGGAGCTATGTATGAACCCACTCAACTTTGATTTTTTTTTTTTTTTTTTCTTCATAATTATGTAGTATTATATAAATTTTTTGAGAGGTTTTAATAAATTGACCATTAAAATTGTTCAAAAAAATATATTTATGAACAAAAAAAAAATCAAAAAAAAATTAATTACATGTTTTTCATAATTTTATACCATCTTTTAGCATGCATAACTATTAATGATTAAAAATGAATGAGACTTATGGATATCATTATAACAATTATTGTGTATGTCATACATTAGATATCATGTAAAATATGGTGAGTGTAACCTTATTGATATAATAAATATCATGATATCATTTTTTTAAATAATGATAAAAAAAAATTATAGATAAGTTTTGTATAAAATGATGTAATTTAGTATGAATCTTTCATTTTAAAATAAAATACTTATGAAATTTTATATATAAATATAAATAGAGTTTATATGAAAAAAGAAAGAGAAAAAAAGCAAAATAAAAAACAAACTTCCTTCTTTGCAAGCATGAAATTCTTAACTCTTTACAGAGACATTTATTTTTTTTAATTTCTCAAGAAGAATTATTTGTTTCTTGTCTCTATTCTTTTTGATTTCATCTCTTGTGTCTATTTGATTGATTGAAAATTATAATCTCCATGTCTTTAATTTTATTGAAGAGTATATTATTGTACCTAAATATTGTTGTGTAATTTGATTAGTTTGAATAATTTTTTAATATTATTATATATATGACATTTTAGTATATTTATATTAGATATGTGAAAATTCATTTTGATAAGCGTTTTAGAATTACAAATATAAAGTAATGACATCTTTGATAACTGATCAAATGTTACCATTTAAAGAAATTTTTTCGTCACCATATTGCCTACACAAAATCTCCCAAAAAGTTTAAGAAAATGCAAGAATATTGTACACAATTCTAAAACTTGTATAGAACTCTCTAGAGTAGATTCTTAATAATTCTAGAAGGTTGTGGAAGGTTTTAGGAGAATTTCACACACCACATTAATTGTACATTCTAAATTATTCTTAGTGAGTTGCCTGTATAAAGGAGAAGACTCATTTGGCCGAACTAGGGATGATCATTTCTCCCTGCTCTGCTCCACCCCCGCCATGCACGGGTTTTTCCCACTTCGATGAGGAAGTAGAGCGGGGATAAATTTTACTTCTTCCATCCTGATTATATTTATTAAATATATTTATATATATAATCTATAATTTAAATGACATCAATGATAACTAATTAAATAACACTACTGAAAGAAATGTTTTGGCCACATCAATCTGAATTTGGCCAAAAAAGTTAAGCTTTCAAAAATTAGTTCAATTCTTGTAATTCTTTGAGATTGGAGGTTAGAAGAGATATTTAATATCACCCACTAATTTTGTGTTCTTTTTTATTTTTATTTTTGGTGGTTGGGTGGGTAAATAATGTACAACTTTTATAGATGCTATTTGGCTAGGAAAATAGCATTTTTGTTTTTGAAATTGAGAGAAAATGTACACAGTGATTTTATGAAATTGTGAAGATATATGTCCAAGTCCAACCATCTCTTTGGCATATCAATTCTGATTATGTTATAAGTCTGAGCACTATGCCGCCTTAGGTTAGTAATATTTCGTTCACTTCTCTCTCGCTTGCAAGTGGTATAAAATGGTTCTTATCACAATTGCAATGATAACTCAATTATTGAAAAAAATTATGAGAAATGGGAAGTTAAAGATGATATACCTATACATAAGACAAATCAGTAAATTGATACTCTTTGCAGATTTTGTGAATAAGGAAATTTTATTATCATAATCACATGAGTTACACTCAGGGTCATCACAGGTCGGGTTGGGTCGGGTGATATTCCATCTGTCATTTATCCAAAATTAGGTAAATTGAAAAAAATTAATCCACATCCGTCTATCAATTTAGCGGATGCGGATTGAGCGGGCCTTGCTGGTTGGCGGATATATACAATCGGTTTGATAGTTTAGACTTTACAAATTTTTGACATTTTTTAAAATTATAATTCATAACTTTTACGACCTCCAATAACTAGTGATTTGAAAAAATATGTATTATTTATCTATAATAAGCCATGACACCAAACATGCACAATTTAAAGGTATTATTTTTTATTTTCACAAAAATATATATTTTATTATTTTTACTCTACGTTGTTATTTGTTAGCAGTTTATTTATTTATTGAACTTCATCTACTAGCACATATGGTTCATGTGGGTGCGAGATGGTTGATCCACCATCCGAACCATATCTGCAAATTTTAAAATATTTTATCCATATCCGTCCACCGAAGGATATGCATCCACTCAAAATCAATCGGTAATATTAGTTTGGTCGGATTGAACGGATCCATGATCACCCCTAGTTGCACCATTTGAATTAAATGAATTCTTAGTTTTATTTTCATTAAGAATTTTGTTAGACTTTTTTTAACGGAATAATTGTGTTAGACTGGCTGTTGTTTCATTGATTTATCTCTCTTAAATTGTAAGTAACACTGACCGAACTCAGAGTCTTCTGTTCACATTTTCAATAAAATAGACTAATCGCTCAGGTTGGAGGCGCTTGCTTTGTGCAAATAATTTGAAAGTATAAAGATTAAACAGGCAGAAGGCTTGATTTTTATGTTTTATTTTTTGATTAATACATTTGTCATATTACACACACTCTCTCTCACACACACAATCAACAATAAAAACAAAATACGAGAGAAAAAAAAAGCACCCCATTAATATTGAATGATGGGGAATATGCTGTAGAGATGGGGTTGCCATCTTTAATTGTTAGGATGGTACTTATACGTAGAAATTGCGCGTCTGTTTATGTACTTCAGTATGTTTTATGTTGTATTTCTGATTGGATGCATGCAATACTTGTAATTCAACAGCTAATTATCATAAATTTGGCTTTGCATAAGGGAGTGATCCAACATTTGAGGTAGCACTTCTGCTTAAAGTATATGTATATATAGTTTTTTTTGCAATAGGTTTACAATCAGTTCAATATATACTGTACATAGTAGTGTGGTACTATGCACCTGCTAGATTTAAACCTGGGAAAGAAGAATCCCTTAAACCTCTGCACAAATGTAGAGAACCATCCATATAATTCTAAATGTTTGATTTCAGTGCATGGAAATACAGATGTTCAGCTCAACATAGAGCAAGAAGATTCAACCAAGAAACTAGGGAAATTGCAAACTTCCTTGTATCTTCTTGCTATGGTTGCAGACAAAGCAAATTTTCTATAATCTATTCTTTATACAAAACTGCATATTGAAATGTTACAAATGTAGTAAATGTTACTAAATTTGTAAACTTCTCCTTTCCTAGTTATTTGTTGTTGTTGTTCGATGCCAAAACCAAACCATCTTCATTATGCATAGCATTCATAGTAGCAATTGATGCGTCCCTCCTTGCACTACAACAAAATTAGTCTATAACCACGTTTTTTACACAACGTTTTTTTGAAAAACGCTGTGCAAAACCTAAAGTGAAATTAAAGACACGCGTGTTCCACTTAATAACGGTGCTCCGTCTCCCTCTACTCCAATTTCTCTTTCCGTCATTTTGTTCTCTCTATCGTTTTCTCTCTGTCCTGGATCTAGGGTTTTCTCTGTCTCCTCATGCTTCTTGAGAGATTCACTAGGGTTCAGATCTAATTCTAAATCCATTGATTCTTGCATCAATTTGGTTGAAATTTCTTGATGGTTTTTTTGGTTTTCTTGATTCTGATTCTAATGATTTTGTAGAGAAAGATGGTTCGGTTGAGTTGCACAAATCGGCGGGGTTACGAGACTGAAGAGTGAAGAAGGATCAAGATCATCTGGATCGAGACAGGGACTAGGACCGAGTCCGATCGAGTCAGAGCAAGGGGAAACCAGCCGATGAAATGATAGGCTTTTCTGTTCCAAGAAAAGCTCAAGCGAGATGGCGTTGGATGCGCTCTACTTGTTGAAGCTCCTCCTCAGGTCTGGTCCTCCCGTCGCTACCATCCCTCAGGTCCTCTCTCTCTCTCTCTCTCTTTTCTCTCTCTCTCTCCATCAGATCTTCGATGTATAATTACAATATTATATATAGTAGTAGATCAGGTAACTTACAGAAGTGTCTCTTTGGTTTTGTGTTTATTGCCATGAAAGACTTAATTTATTATATTTCTAAGCCTAGATTTTTCAATTGCAAAATAGTTATTGGTGTTTAGATTTACAGTTCACGCCAATAGTTGCTTTATTTAATCAACTAAATCCTCTACGAAGCATAATAGTTGCTTTATTTTTTTCTTTCCTTTTTTTTTTTTGATTCTATTTTTTGTTAGATCTGGTCGAAATTAGATACGAGGTAGATCAGGTATGAGAAAAGGTTTATGCTTTTATAGATCTGTAAATTTCATGGTAGATCGAGTTTGGAAAAACGTTTATTATTATTATTTATGTATAATTGATTTTTATTGGGTAATTTGTCGGAGTTTTTTAGTCTGTGATCAGATCTGCCACTTTCAAATAGCTCTTTTAAATATCTGTGGAGAATAAGAAAGTTACTGGGAAGGTTTGTTCACCTGACATTTTGATTTCTACTCAGCCCCTTTTTTGTTCACGCAACATAGTTCAATGATGTCTTGCAGTTTTCAATTGCTTCTTCACTTGTGCTCCTGTCTTTCTTGGTGGAGATGCGAAGTTACTTGAGCTAGAAAAGCATGTTCTCCCTCTTTACTTGAGTGTATATCTTTGAGATTGTTCGAATCCCTTTGAGGAAGGGCTTACATCTCTTTTCTTTTGTTCTAAACTTGGCGGGTTGGTAAATATGTAATTTTTTAACTCCTAATTTTAACTTCTAATTTCAATTTGATACTTGTCAATATGATATGCTGAAATGAATGACATGTAAATTTCAGTCATTTGATTCCATAAACATTCATTGTTATTAGTTTATATATTATTGTTATGATATGCTACAATTCCTCTACCCAAATCTGCCAATAAATAATCATATACCATTGTTTGGTTTTTTGTTTTATACTATCAAAACATTACTGGCCTATTGCGGCATTTCAAAAACATCGCTAATTCTCAATTTTCTTGCAGTGATTGTTTGGGAAACCTGAAAGTTTGGCCTACTGTTTCAAAAGGGTGTTTTGGCGGTTCATACTAATGAAACCATTCTGCTAATTATTATTTTGTTGCTGCTGACCTATAGCTCTTATCTGTGTATGTTGTACATTGTTCCTCGGACTAAACCAATTTTCATAATCATTAGACCCTTTTTTTTTTTGGTCTTCCAAGAAGATATAGGAGTTATCATCAAATCAAGTATACAAGACATCCTTGATCAAGCCCAGTTGGTAAGTTGTCCTTCCCCATTTTTATGTTTCTTTTCTTTTTATGTTTCCTTTTGTTATAACAATATATGTATGTCTTTAGCCTTTTTGCTATTTGTTTTTGTTGCACTATTAATATGAATTTTTGAAACACTTCAGGGATCAGATACAATGACAGATACTACCAATTTACTTGAGCCAGCGTTCTTTTCAAATGAACTAGTTTATCATCTCCAACCTCAATGCTCTGCAAATTCTACAACTTCTGTTTCCATCCAGATTTCTTCTTTTCCAGTGTCTCAGGGTATTATTCATATCAATAACATCTCCAACTTTATTACTGTCAGCAACATATCTGATGATCTCATCTGTTTAACATCACATCACATGGACACTGGACAAATTTAATATTTGCATTGTCTGCATTGTCTGTACTATGATGACTGTTGACTATACTACAATTGTATCTGCTTTCCTGATTATTTGTAAATATATCACATATCATTTCTGCCCTTACACATAGATTTACTTATATACCATGCAACAAAAAGCAATAATGTAGCCCTTCTTGTTTGCTTTAGTAGTTTTGCTCTTGTATTTTTATTTCAAGGTTTGCATCCTAGGATCAAGTTGTACTCTGGTTTTCTAATTTCATTCTTAGAGTTGTTCTCTTGGACTTCCAAAAGTCAGTCTGAAGATTGAATTAGCTGCATTTAAATGAGTTTGTAATTTCACTATGACTTGCTATCTAATTGAGGTTTCATTGCACTCCCAATTTGTTTCCATTGACTGCATACCTCATTTTTTGGATGGTCTTAGTAGACAATCAAAGTTTCTGAATCATATGTTGCATTCGTATATATTAAAATGGCCTAAAAACAAAGCAATGTGATTAATGTTTTAATTCTTGCCATTCATGATATCATTTTTCATTATATTTTGAGAGACTTTGGTGTTGATTCATGATGTTTTCTAAACTAGGACAGTTTGATGTTAAGTACATTCTTATTATGTTCGTGTGATACATTGATAGTACGGGCTAGGAGTAGAGCCCTGCATGATGAGCTTGGGCATGCAAGAACCCACCCATTGGGCTAGCCATCAGCTCAGAGTAAGGATGAATTTGATACATCAAATTCTTCATTCCTTTCTCTCTCTCCCTCCTTGCTATGATTTGTGGAACCATTTATACAGTCAATCATATGAAGGTTGATGTTGAACTATCTAGTTATATCTTATACCAGTGCTAACAGTTAGATGTGGTGGCTGTTAAATTTTCTTTTTTACTTGGTGTGGACGCGCCCTCGGGCTTTATGCCACCACAGTTCGGACTCCCTTTTTGTGTCACGGTTCTTAATCTGAACTAAAGAGTCCAAATCCGGCAAATCGTTTTGAGAAAACAAATTTTTAGAAAAGAAGTGCCAAACATGGACTGCTTTGCCAGATACAGAGTCGCCACCTAAATATTTTTTTAATGGGAGAATTTAGGAAACCCTGACTCGTTTGCCCAAGGCCACGTGTCCGTTATTACCAAAGTTGCCTCGGCTCGGAAACTTGGGTACAATTGGGGAAGGTCAGCTATGAGCACCCTCTCTCGCCCGATCCGAAGATCGGCCTCTACTAACCATGATATCCAATTTTGAAAACGTTATGTGTTCTTATTCCGGTTAATTAGCTAGAATTACTATGTGATGCGCACAGCAAAACAAGTATAGACTAGATCGCCTAATTTGGAACAAAGCATCGCATATTCGTTTGTTTGGAAAATGTTTTGAAATTTGCTACTTGCGAGTAGGCTAAAACACGGATTTTGATGAGTTGTTCCAACTCAAGCAATCCAACCTTCACCCACAGGCATTCAGGCAGTTCATATCACATAAGCATCTAGCCACATGGTAAGCATGCAATCATGTTAACATTCACACTCGTGCGAGATGCTAAAGCACAAAATACTTACAGTGTACTCCAAGCCAAAACAAAGAACTCGTTAGCAATCAATGTATGATCCAAGTCCATGCTAAGTGCCTAATGTAACGCATACAGAATGCAATTAGGACAGGATAGGCTAGGCTAATCCTAAGATGGCATGTGAAATGCAACCATTTGATGCACATATTCAAGTTAGATTTGAAATACTATGCAGTTAGTATGATGCGCCGAGCCCGATGCATGCAATACTGATGAATGATTCACGCATGCATAGCATAAGGATGCTAAATTAAATATGCCCTAGTACTAACCATCAAGCAGGTAAGTAAAAGGGAGGAAGAAGTGGGGGTTGGAAGACATGCACACACGCACCCACACTTATTACAAATTTGTCCTCGCTCGGAGGGACCAAAAGAATAATACAGATTTAACTAACCTACAAGCTAATTAAATATTACAGACCAATTAAACTAGTTAAGCAAATTAACTAATCTGATAGAACAGTAAACAACCTCGGGAAGAGGGCCCAATGCAATGCGTGTTCGGCTCCGCTCAGAAGTCCACTGCCATGAACAAGTTGCCTCTGTCCACACTGTTTTCCTTCTCTAATCATTGCAAAATTCCCAAGGTGCACTCTATGAACCCTGCGGGATACCACCGGCCAAGGGAAATGGTCACCGGCCAAAGGAAATGATCACCGGCCACTGGTTAAGCTATCGGCCACCAATTGTTGGTCGGTCGGCACTAAAAATGGTCGGCCGGCCAAATCTTCCTGCAGAATCCTGTTTTGACAGCAGCAGAGGGCAAAACAAGGCATGGCAATGCATTCTAAGCAAATGTGTACACCAGCACATCCCTTATCATGTTTATGACTCAAAGGGACATGGTTCTTGGTTCTCGAACCACCAATCGCGCATTTCGATGCGTGATGGCCCAAGAAACCAAGTTATGCACTTTGATTTCAAATGAAATGCACATAAACAAGCAAGGAGCTCAACCTCTATCATACTCAATTCAAGAGGCAAAGCATGCATGCCAATGCAATGCAACCTAGGCATGTTAACTAGGTATGCAACATGGGCATACAATGCACAATGCATACTAGGCATACAACCTATGCAAGCAAGCATGCAAAGCATGAGGCAATGCAAACCAACAAGTGTGCAAGATGCAATGTGGATGTTCAAGCATGCAACAACACATGGAGCAAACATGTTAAACAACCTAAACATGTAACAACACACAAGTATGCAACAACACACAAGGTGAGCATGCAATAACATGCGAATAATGGACTTAAACTAATTTGGGCAGCTCTATACTAAGCCCAAAACAGTGGCCAAATGCTATGGAAATGAGAGGCAAAACACACACAAGCATGCATGCACATAAGGACCAACACTTAGGCATTGAAGAGCAACTCTCAAGCACACTTAAGAGGATGAAAACATGGACAAATGGCATGCATTATAAGTTCTGAAAATCAAGTCATGAAAGGTGCCAAACTAACTAGACAAGACAAACAAGGCATGCAAGCAAAGCTAAAATTCAAGGCAAGCCAAATGTGTATTGAACTACACTTAGCAAAATCGAACATGGCATGGATTAAGCAACCAAAATAAGAGTTTTAGCATATTAAGACAAAGCCAATAACACATCTAGATGGCATCTAAATGGCTTAAACATGCAAGCATGCACAAGGGCCTAAACAAGGGGTATAAGACAACAACCTTTTAACACATTAAAGGGGCATCAAATGCAAGCATGCAAGCATGTCATGAGGACTGAAATGACATGTTAAATGGTTCTAAACCACTGGAATGATGCAAGGATGGCATGCTAGAGGGGTCAATGTTTAAGGCATACAAGAGAGGTTAAATGGTAGCTATACAAAGCAAAGCATGGACAACCCAAATGACCAAAAACAGACCTTTAGCATGTTAAAACAAGCATAAAAGCTTTACAAAACTAAACCAAAAACATGCTAGAAACAAGGCTCAAAGCACAAGGCATGTTAAGGCAATTCATGGCATTACAAGACATGTATGCTAAGCAAGCATGGTGTACCTAAACCAACTCACAACAATGCTATACCATGGCAAGATAGTCATAAAAAACAGTTAAGGCATGGCCAGCATACACTTAAACAAGGTGCTCACTAATGAGGCTTAAATGGCCATTATTGAAGACAACAAGGAGAGGGGGTGGCCCTCTCCTTCTTAGGAGCTTAAACCACCATCCTCACCACTGAAATCTTGAGGGATTTCAGTGGTGAGGAGGCCCAAACAAGGTGGTCCCGGAACTCAACCAAAATGGCACAAAATGGGGCCAAACAAGCCCTAAGAGGGGTCAAACAACCCCGAAGCTCAAAGCACTCTTAAACAACTATTTAGAGTAGGCAAAAACAAGACTTTTATATGTTATACATAAAGTCCAAAAACAGTTACAAGATAGGTAAAAAAGCTATGCAAAAATGGGGAATAAAGGATGAAGTTCTTACCCTTGTTGACCCTCTTCAAGAATGATGCTCCAGCAGCTTCTTCAAGCTCAAAACCACCCAAAAACACCAAGAACAGCCTTCTGGTCCCTCAGCAACCAAGAGAAGGTGTAGGACTAGGTGTTTGTATGCAATAATAAGACTAAACACACACACAAGGCAAAAAGAGAGAGAGATATAGAGATGGAATAGATACAAACTCAAACCCTAATCTCAGAGCTCCTTTGAAAATTTTTTGTAACCCTAATGGAGGGAGAAGAGGCTCCCTCTTATAGACAATCCCTCTTGTAAAGCTTTCCAAACAAGCTAGTCAAGAGGGAGATCCCTCCATACACGTGTATGGAGGGGAGCAAAGTGTATGCCAGCTAGCACAGCTGGCATAAAAATATCTGCAAAAGCAGATGAACAATGGTCGGCCAGCCAAAAATGCAATTCGACCAAAATAGATGGCCGGTCGACCATCTAGAGTGCCGGTCGGCCAAACATTTGGCCGATGGCAACAAAACACAGCCGGTGGCCTCAAGCCATGGCCGGTGGAGTGTGGGGATGGCCAACAAGCCATTCCCTGCCCTCCAAAACAAAAACACAAGTGTTTGGTGCAAAATCAAACACAAAACAGTCGAGTCGAGAGATACTGAGGCAAGGCGCATAGCCGAGACCTCTGGGAACTCAAGACGAACACAAACAAGGATGATCACCGAGCGTTCAAACGGTGACGTCCAAGTCTTGAGGACAGTCAAAAATGGGGTGTCTACACTTGGGCATTGTTTTACTTTCCATTTATGGTAGGAATTTTTTACCTACTCATCACCTCATGGTTTTTAAGCAAACATGAGGTTTCTAAGCAAACACGAGTTGATTCTCTGTATGATTGGTTAGTGGTTAGTAACAAAGCAGTGCTGCATTGATTGACAAACATGAGAATTAACTGTTACAATTCATACATGTATAGGCCTCAAATGCCTACCTCCAGTTTTTGCTTGGGCCTGCTACGGAAATGCTATTTGAATTTTGTCTACGAAATGCCCAAGCTTGAGACCCAAATCAAGATAGATCTCGCTTCTGTCCTTGGACCACTCTTCTTTACATGGGTCATTCTTCAATTACTCCCTGTGAGTATTTTGTTCCCCTTCTTTTTCACCAACAGTGGTGTTTGTTTGAATTACGGTATTTGAAGCCTGCATGTTGTGTTTTATAGTCAATGAAATGATTACATCTAATATCTGTTGGTATGTTATTTAGGAAGATGTTATTTGTTTCATTCTTATATATGGTAATAAACTTCAATTATTTTCCCTATTTATGCTGGTCATATTGACATCTTTGGTTTATGAGAAGCAACAAAAGCTAAGAATCATGATGAAAATGCATGGGTTTGGCGACGACCCTTATTAGATGATTACTTATGCTTATTTTCTTGTCATATATTTGGCCTACATGTTATGTTTTGTGTTATTTGGCTCAGTTATAGGTAATAAGACAATAAATGGACTACTGTACTTCTTTTGACTTTTTTTAATCAAGTTGCTTTAAAACTGTTGATTTTGATACAGGGTTGAAATTCTTCACACTCAATGACTACAACATCCAATTTGTGTTTTATTTCATCTACGTAAACTTACAAATTTCATTGGCTTTTTTAGTAGCTTCAATTTTTGCAAATGTGAAGACTGCTGCAGGTTTGGTCTCAACTAATTAATTTTATTTGTTAGAGTGGGCCAAATTATTATTATTTTTGCTTAAAGATTAGTCAAATAACAAAAGATGACAATTGAAATTTGATGATCACAGTTGTCGGGTACCTAATGGTTTTCGGATCCGGGCTCTTAGGAGGCTTTCTTTTTTAGTTCTTTGTTGAAGATACATCATTCCCAAGTATTCAGGTCAGTTTTGATAGTTCAGGTTAGTTTTGATAAATATTGAGATCTTCATATGCTATGTCATTGCACTGATGATAATGACATATGAATGGATATCTATTCTTGGATCTGGAGTTGTTTTATATAAGTCTTTTCCATGATACTTGCCTCATTCTAGTTGCAACTTAAATTATGTTCTAGTTATTGAAGGGATTTAATCTAAAAATACCCATGTGGGTGAAAACACTAAAGCTTGGTTAAATTTGTTTGCTTCTATGTGTTGTTATCTAACCCTTCCACTGCTATCTTATTATTTGTTGTGTGTGTAATATCTTTCTTCACATCATACTTGTATTTTTTAATGATCTTTTAAGTTGTCGTGAGAATGCTGTAACTTGATTATGGATTCGGTAATGAGAATTGGATTGTTTTGAAGTGCTTATGTATAAGAACAAGAATGCTGCTAGTTGTTTTCTTTCTGGAATTATTTTGATATTGTTGCATGTAAAGATGCCAATTGTTTGACAGGCGTTACGATGGTCTGCATTTCTTTCCTTTTGTGGCTTTTGGATTTCTTTCCTTTTGTGGCTTTTGGATTTCTTTTACTTTGCAAGAGTTACAAGGGAAAATTTAGTATGAAGCTGTGTATTTTGAACAATTTGACAACGTAATTGTTAAATCTACTGGTTGAATATATTTTTTGCAGCTATAAATTTAGAGTCTTCTCTATAAATATATTTTTTGCAATTATATTCAGAAGCGAGTTAATGTTCTCAAAGAGCTTTAGGTTTGCTTTCAATATATATGATCTTATTGATAGGACTGAAAATTGATGTTGTATAGCTTGGTTTCTATTCACCAACATGTTTTAGTGACTTTGAATTGCTGATTATATGGATATTTATGGAAATGTCCTTGATTCTCTTGAACATATGATTTATTAGGTGTGTTAAAGTGTAATGCTTTGCTCCATTATTGCAGAGCCAAGATGATGAGTTGGGGTGAAGTTTTTCGATAGAGCATCCCTTGAAGCTAACTTGAAGCTAAATACCAGAGCGCACTCTATATTGTTGTTGTTTTTTTTTCTTTTTGTTAAAATGAGAAAATATTAGCAATTTTTATTTTTATGTATTGAGTTAAAATATTGTGTTAAAAGGGTTTTTTTTTTTTTATTGTGGAAAATTGAATAATGAATACTCCATATTAGTAATTTTTTATTTTTTATTTATTTTTATATATTTTGGAAATGGTGATGGATGGGTGGTTTGCTTTGAACAGTAGTGAAAAAAATCATTAATTATGAATTTTTTTTAAAAGCAAAGAAAAGGTGGCGTTTTTCATAAAAACGTCGCAAAATGTCGTCATTGCATACGTCATAGTTAACTCTGACAGAAATAGTCAAACAGCTGTTAAAAATTAGTGACGTTTTACAAAACGTCGTCTAAACTCTATAGTGGCGTTTTTAAAACGCCACAAAGATATGACGGCGGCCGTATCAGCGACGAATTTTTTAAACGTTGTCTTATCGTTTTGTGGTGTTTTCCTGGCCTTTTGCGGCATTTTTAAAACGCTGCTAATTTGCAATTTTCCTGCAGTGTTGACACCTTTTATTTTTTTTAGGACTTAAAATACTGTTATATATCTAGACTATTCTTACGTTGTGTTTCATTGGGGATTTAAGAAGGGATTTAGAAAAGGAAAGAAAAGATAAAAAAAAGTAAGTGAAATGTGAATAAAATATACCTATATTCATTGGCAGAGGCAAAAAAGGACGAAGGGGTCACATGCCCCCCCTCAGTTTTGAGATTTTTTTTTTTTTTTTTGTGGTCATATATAATTTTTTTTTTCTTAACATGTTTTTTGGTTAAGGATTTATTGTATTATTCATAACATGTAATTGTTTGATACTTTAAGAGTACTGTGTGATATTATTTATATAATAGTTTAAATAAATAGTATAGCGAAAAATCTTATAGATTTGATATAATGAACTCATTATTTTCAAGCAGTTGACAGACTGCTTAGTGTGATTTGTGATTTCTCATGTTTTGAGCGTCACGTAGGCAATGCTATATGGTATTCTAAGATTGTTTAATAATTTTCATTCAAAACACATCATTTATAAGTAATGTCATCTCTTTAACATTTTTCTATTAAATAAAAATTAAATAAATTTTATAATAATTTGTGCTATAAACGATGTGTTTTATTTTCTAAAATTAAGAATTTTGATCCATAATTTTTTGTACTAAAATTACAAACTTACATCACCATTCTGAACTGAGCTATTCTACACTATTATAGAATTTTAATTTGTTCCTATTAATAATGAATATGTAATTTTTTATGCTTAAATTTAGCTCATAAAATTATTATTATCTTAATGTTCATCATGATTTTTTTTTAAATAAAAATTATAATTAATAGTGCCCCCCTCTAACTCAATTTCCTAGCTCTGCCACTGCCTATATTTCACATAGTTTCCTTTCCAAATTTTCCAACTAAATACAACGTTAAGGGTTCGAGGAAGGGGAGCTGGTAAGCAGTGGACGTAGGCGAACTTGTAGCTAGTGGTAAACGGAACAAATAGGAAATCTCTCATGTGAGAGTGTTGGGGTAATATCATTGCACCACAAGCCTCTGGGTCCTTTTGTCTTGAATGTTATATTGTTTGTTGCCACTGATGTTAGCGTCACAGTGCCACTGAGGTACATGGGTAAGTAGATGGATAGGCAGCTGAGTTAACATGGTTGGAGTTGAAAGAACACCTTCCTACCAAGAAGCTGTCATCCCTGTTTTATTTTCCATTGATATGTTGCTTTGATGGAGTATCTAGGGATGGGCATGGGTCGGGTTAGTTTGGATTAATAACAAATTTAGAACTGAATTGAATCAACCAAAGTCGGTTCAATCAAGAAGTTAGCCATTTTCAATCATTTTTAAGGTGGATGAATAAAATTATACTCATCAAATCATCAAATTATCTATGACATTGAAATGTCTAGTAGTACATTTGACAACTCCATTTCTTACTCAATGATGCTGTATATGCAAAAATATTTTGCAAAACAATGTGCTGTGTTCAGACAACATGGCACTCATCACGGTGAAGTGTGAGCTTTATTAAAGATTAATGCAGTATTATCAATACTTTGTGCACTTATCTAGAAAATTCCTTTTACTGTTTTCCATTCTCAGTCCCAAATACGTAACTCATGGCATCTCAGGTCATGTTTATTTAGGCGAACTGGATTAAATAAGATTAACATTATTAGAATTGTGAATATTGAAGTATAGACACCCCAATTTTGACCACTCGTAAGAGTTAGGCGCTTTATTCCGAGCACTCAATGATGACGATTACATTGAGTAAGTGGTTTGAATTCTCAATAAAGGAATCCGAGTTCGAGCTCTAAACAATTCCAACCTGCCATACCCACTGTATTTCTATCCCAGAATTTCACTATTGCACCTTGTACCAACCTGTATTGAACCTAAAAGTGTAGAACAGTGGGGATGCACTGAAGTCCGACCGGACCTCAGTGACATCCGGCCGGAGACACCAAAGTCCGGTCAGACCTCTTGACTTTTCAAGCAGTTTCAGCAGCAATCTGCCAGCTGCCTAAATTTGCTAATATTTTAATCAAACCTGTTTGAGGCCTATAAATAGCAGGGTTCAGATTGCTGTGAAGGGGGGTTGGAGAACAATATCAAGTGTTTGAACAAATCAATATCAAGTATAGAAATATCCAAGAGTTTAGAAATATCAAAGAATTGAGAAATATCCAAGGGTAGAAAGATCAAAGCTACCATCTATCTTGTTCTTCCATAGCTTTGAAGCTCTCCTATCATCCATACATACCAAAGTAGAGCTTGAACTTGGAATTTGGATTGAGACTTGAAGATCATAACTCAAACTTAAGGATGCTTTAGAATCAAGTTTAGTTTACAACAAGAGCACCTTCTCTACAAGAAGTAAAGTTTCCTCGCTTTCAATTCAATCTTTGTTCATCTTTTTCTTGTGTTTTCATATTTTTTTTGGGACTATTTTAAGGGCTGAAACTTGTGATTAAAAGCTACCCAAAGATGGAGGGGTTAATCACCCTTGCTTGAACCTTATTCCAAGCTTTTATCCTTGTGTTTCCCACCTATTTTCTCTAATTTTTATCATTGTTTTGGGGCTGATTTGGGACTGTTTTGGGGTTGCTTTTCAATATTTAAAATATGTGATTTGAAGTTATAAAAGTGAGGGGGGGTGTTAGCCACCCTTCATTACACGTGTTTACTAGCTTTAATCTCTTTATGATTGTGTACCTTCTAAAGCTTAGTTTCAGCACTATTTTATGCTATTTAGAGGCTGTTTAATTTATTTCAATAGTTTTTTTTGAATATTATGTTTGTGTCGTAATAACCAATAAATCAACTTTGCATAATCATTTCTGCAACCCCCCTCCATTCTTTGATTATTTCGATTAAAAAGTTGTGAAAAATTGAGATTGTTATAGAAAGAAATTTTTCCATGCTTAATGGTTTAATCTCTTCGGAGGTTCATTACTAAAGACATAAAACTTTTTCATATTTAATGGTTTAATCTCTTCGGGGATTCATTACCGAAGGCATGCATCTTTCTTATAACGCATAATTTTTATTTTTCATTTCTCTTTATAATCAGTGTGTCTACTTTTAAGGGACTAATTGACCCTTGGAAATTACCAAGGAAAGTGTCATTATCACTTATTATCAAGTTTGGATTTCAAGTCATTATTGCTCACTTTGCGTTTTTCTAAGTCATTATCACTCTTTTGAGTTTGACTAGTCCTTGTTGCGTATCTTGGGTTTGACTTGAAATCCCTAAATTGTAAATAAGTTTGACTCTTCCTTTGTAATTTCCCTCGAAGAAAGACAAGGTTTGTTTCTCGAGTTAAGTTTATGCTTGTTTCTCTTTATTATGTTTTGGACTTAGTGTACGTAAATATCACCTTGGACTTAATGGATTAAAGAAAATGAAAGGTAATATAAAAGAGACTAATAAAATTAAGTTTAAAATGAATCAACCAACATAAAGAACCAATATGATTGATTGAATTCGGTCGGACGTTATACCAAGTTTGTTGTGTCAAGGTTTGTCTTACATCAATTCATGATGTTTTGATGAATCTTGAAGCATCTTTACGGCCAGATGTTATGCCGAAGTTTATTGTGTCAAGACTTATCTTACATCAATTCCCAATATTTTGATGAACCTTGAAGCGTCTCTACGTCCCTTCTTGAATTCACTTCATGATCGGAGGGAGGGGGTGGTTGTAATGCATTGCATTTATTGATCTTTGTCCTATCGTGTCCAAAATCATCTTGCAAATCAACTTGCAACTATAAATGGTTTGGGAACCGAGTTCGCTCCTCTCTTGAGTATTTTCTATGATAGAGAAGGGTAGAATAGACAAATATGGCTAGGAATACCCTGTCTGCACTGTTTCACTTTAGGCACAAAAAATAGATTTTCACAAGAAAACAAGGTATGATTGGATTTATTTAGGGCTCGACTGAGCCGCGATTTGGGTCGGCAAGGCTCCAATAAATGACAAACAATACACTTTTAGTTGAAAACAATGATAGAGTAAAACAAAACAAATCCCAGTAAGGCAGACAGAGTAATTCCTGAGAAGCATCGAGCAATCATTGCATATTATTATTGTAATAAATAGACGACCCCTTTTAGTTATTATTCATTCGGATTTGTAATAATTATTTATTCGAACACTTGGACATTTGAACCCTCCTTCACGGGAAAAAATATGTAATAAGTTGTATGTGTTCCAACCCCCATTCTTTCTCGCTTTTATTTATCTGCTTATGATGGCTAGCATAGGGACTTCATATTTTCAAATTAGCATTTCTATGACTTGCATCCATTCATTTTGCATGCATAAAAGTTTGGCTCATCATACTATTCGAATGTCAATTTCAATCCCTTTACTTGAATACATGCGCTATCACATGCCTTGAATTGATTCACATGCCATGCTAGTAGCCGAGCTTATTACTTGCACGTTGTATGTATTACATTAGTCATATTGCATTAATTAGGATCATGCATTTTTTCTAACTATTTGCTTTCTTTTGACTCGTCTTCGGACATAAGGTAAGCATTTTTGCTTTAGCATATTGCATGAGTATGATTGCTGTTATATCAAACATACTACCATGAGACTAAATGCTTACTTGATATACCTGTTTGAATGCTTGTGGATGAAGGCTATTCACTGAAATTTGGATACTTTGATTAATGTATATATATATATATATGAGATCAATTTTTCAAGTGATACATATTCAAAACACTTTTTCAAAACAAACATGAAATCAAACGTTCCAACTTCTAGTGAAATTAGTCTATACTTGTATGTTAAAAATAAAATAAGAACATATATTGTACATAAGAATCACATCATGATTAGTAGAGGCCGATCTTTGATTGGGTGAGTGGGGTGCTCAATTAATGACCTTCCCCTTTCATACCTAAGTTCCCGAACCAAGACACTTTGGTAACGACGGACTAATGGCCTTTAGCGCGAGTCACGGGTAAATTTCCCAAAATAAATATTTAGGTGGTGACTCTGATATCTGGCAAAGCAGTCCATTTTTGGCATTTGATTCAAAATATCGATTTTTCAAAAGAAATTGCCGGATTTGGACTCTTTTTGTGTTTCCACTATTTCACATTGCACTTGTGAAATCAAATTCAGAACCCACAAGTGAAGTCCGAACTGTATGAGCTATTCATTCTTCCGAAAGGGAGCACGAAAAGCCGAGCTACATGGAGTTATCAATCCCTTTTGGGTGATGTATCCTATACTGGGTGTGGATTGACTCATGAATATGAGGAGGAATTGGTTGACAAAATCTTATCAGTTTTCTAATTTAGTCAATTAGTTCAAATTTCTCCCTAATCTCTTATTTTGTATTTCACTCCCTCTTGAGATTCAATAATCTCTTATATGGGGATATTATGTTCCAATGAATTATTAGTCTGAATTTTAACTTTCTTAGCCAAATGTAAAATTATGTATTTTATTAAATTATTAATCCAATCTCAATGTTATGTCGCCAAACAAGGCTTTAAGGTAAGAAGTCTGGCTAACCAATTCCATACTAGGTCAAAATCAGCTGGCCTTTGTGAAATGGTTGTGGAAACTATGGAAGTGGGGGCCTGAAAATTACGAATTTCTTTCATAAAATAGAACTTAAACCAACCAACATGTCTTAGTTCAAGCCCATTGGTTTATTCTAAGACCATAGTCTCCAAAATTCCTTCAGTATTTATTTATTAATTTTTTTATGTCGCACTCTCTTGGGGTGTTTTCTTTCAAACTATGATTCTTAAATTATTGTCATGTATGTCCATCAAACAAACTATAATTGATATATTGAGCCATTCATTGTTTATGAAATTCAGAATTCTTTAAATTTTGAGTTTGATGAAAATTTAAAAAGATAAAACATTGAAGATAATTTTTTTTCATTAAATTTGATGAAATGAAAATTTTGGAATAAAAGAACAATTTTTTTAAAAAAAATTCAATAAAAATTTAACAAAAGAATTAAAATAGTCCATATCAAATCAATTTTTATTCAAATTTAAAATCAAATTAAATTTAAAATAAAAAGTATTGAAAGAATGACAATATACTTAGACCTCATTTATCAATAAACTAAAATAGTAAAATAATCATTACAACTTGTCACATTATTTTTTTTATTTTTCTACATATTTTCCTTTATATATATTAAAAAATTAATTAAAATATTTAATCTCCAAACAAGTCGTTAATATCTATAATTGGATTTCCATTCTTTTCCTACTATACTATCCAAGCATGAACTTGCATGAGCATCGCAAGCAATATAGTAGCGGGGCACTGTATAATCTCCCCTAAGACAAAAGAGGTTCATAAAACGACAAAACAAGAAGAATGACAGGTTCATAAAATATGGCGACAAAAGTGAACAACGCAAAAAATAAAATAATAAATAAAAAAAATTCACTTTTTAATAAGCCTGCCCTTTTTTTCTGTGTACGGTATTGGGTTAAAAACACCTCAAAAAAAAAAAAAAAAAAAAAAAAAAAAAAAAAAAAAGCATCTTTCAGTCTCATCTCTCTCTTTCTTTCGCTCTCTACTTTTGGACCTACCAAATTACCAATCATTATTCAGTGTTTATGTGCCCCCACCACCACACCTCTCCATCACCGACCGATCTATAACACATCCCGCGATTTTGTAGGTTGGTTTAAAATATGAGTTGACTTTTTAAATTTTTTTAGTTATTTTAATTTAGGGTTAAAATAATCGTATTTGGAATAAATTTTTTAAATTTTATAAGAGAAAAAATAAAATAATTATAATTTAAATGTTATAACTTTTACTCTGAAATTAAAAAATTTATTTTATTTTTTATAACTAAAATAATTTAACACACTCCTCTCCCACATGTCAAACGACTACTAGATAAATTACTCCATTTATATTAGGCCATTTTTCCATTTGATCCTTATAATTTATTTATTTATTTATTATGACGTTTCATGTTTTATGTTTTTTTAATTTACTCTAGAAATTAACATATTTTCAAAATTAGATTAAAAATATATATATTTACAGTTATATGGTCTAAAAATATAATATATATATATATATATATATATGTAAGTAGTGCTTTTTCGTTTCTTATATGCTACATTCTAAAAACTTACCTTTTCTAAAAAAATCACATCACATGCATTTTTCATTTATATATAAAATTTTACACAAATTTAATTTCAATTATAATAATTAATTTTATATAGATTTTATTTGAAAAATACTTATTTTTCATATAGATTAATTCAATTGCAAAATTTCCAAATTAATTTTGATTAAAAAGATAAGATTGATTTTATAACTAAACAGCAACTAAATGAAATTGAGGAATTATACTGACAATTGAAATTAGGGTTTGAGATTTTAATTTTCGGAAAAAATTCTAGGGCAGAGAATTCACCACTAACCACATGGATGAGACTTAACATTGGCCAACAATTGCGATTCGGTTTGAACTGCCCAACATTTCACAACTACAAGTTTGAAATATTGATCAAGAGGGTTGTTGCATTCAACATACAGGCACGAATCATCCCGAGTAGTACGAGTCGTTTGCACTAAACTATGGTAGCAATAGGACCCGTCTCTCATAGCATGACTCGTCTCGTACTTTGAATACAAACACGAAGAAAACTAATGTATGGAAAGCATTAAACAATCACAAAGAGTAAAATACTTGAAGAGATGAAAGAAACAAATGTTAAAAACTTCTAAATCATCCATACATCCATTCAAACCAATTCATAATTAAAGCTAATGAGAAATCCTATTACATGGCTAGGGTTTCATCAAAATCCTAGAAAAGACGACTAGCCACTCATGGAGGAGTGGAAAGAGGAAAAAGATGAAGAAGAAACCCCCATGGAAGTGTTCCTCAAGCTTTGGTTGAATATCATCTCTTTGGAACCCTAGCCTCTCTCTATTCTGAATTAATTTTTGAACCCTCATTTTCGCTATTTTTCTGTCTTTTATTCGGAGCAAAACAAACCAAAAATTTCGTGCACGCGTCCCTAGGTGGGCCGCTCGAACGCCCATGTGGGCCGCACGTGCGATTAAGCTTGGCCGCCTTAACCGTACGTGCGGTGGTCTGGCTGGCTCGGATTCTTCACATCTCGCTCGGAGAATTTGCTTTCGCCCCCTTTTTGATTGAATTTTCATATTTCCTGCCAAATTTGTACAAGTACACGAAACACATCATCTCCACCAAATAAATAAAATTAAAAGACTAAAAATGTAACTTAAATGGCCTCAATGTGGTACCTTTCGGCCTACATCACACCCCTCAACTTTCATTTTGCTAGTCCTCAAGCAAAACAAAAGAAATAAGAAAAGTAAAATACTCTCAGCCACTTTCGTAGGGAACACGATTGCATTTAGCATATGCAACAAGCCTTTAAACCACAAGGTTGCCCCAAGTGGACGAGTATAGTTTCATGCGGGTTTTCAGAAATGATACCCACAAACATCAACATATTCATATCCGCTCAACAACAATTAACCACACTACTCCACACAACAACCAACTTATGTGCCATTACAGTATGATATTAAGACATGATGAGTCATTGAAGACACAATGGACAAATATGAAGGAATCTATTGAGCCAAAACCACAATTCAGTTTATACAAAGTAAAGTTCGCCTATACTTGTAAATACTAGTAAACACATCATTAGTACCCTCGGTGTAAAGTGCAATCTACATATTAGTTAATCGTCCACTTTAATAGCCCAGTATAACTCATAATAACACTCAACATATACAGAAAAAACTAAACTGTTGCAACCAAGATTCTCAATATTTTTTTTTTTTTTTTAAAGACTGTGCAATGTTCCGATCCATTAAGCTTTCTAGTCAACCCATGTAACAAGTATTGGGCTAACGACTCCCAAACCAGACAGTTTTAGGGCACTAGGTGTAAAGACACCCCTACGGACTTAATAACTCGAGCTGAAAAGGCCACAAATCCGAACAAGTCATTCTTATTTTTCCTTAACTGTGCAATGTCCAGGTCTCTTAAGCTTTCTAATTAACCCATGTAGCAAGTATTGGGCCAATGACTCCCAAACCAGACGGTTTTAGGGCATTAGGTGTAGAGACACCCCTACGGCCTTAATAACTCGAGTTAAAGAGGCTACGAACCCAAACAAGTCAAGTTTTTTTTTTTTTTAAGAGAATTTTGGCTACTCATTTATTCTTTTCTGCAACCTTAACCATTATCAATGATGTACACCAGGGATTATAATAAAAAGGTCACTGCTATGATAGTGTGTTCATGTGAATTAAGGCATACTCATGACAAGTGTACTAATACCACAAACACAAACAACTATCCTAGTGCAAACATCACATGTGAGTATTTACCCAATAAACCCTTTTCATACAAGCCCACTATGTTCCCCAATTAATATATGCTCATATCATTACCATACTGGCACAAATTAAACATTAAGTGAAGTGGTGCAATCAAGTGCAGCAAGTACAAATATGAATAGTTATTACAAATACCTGCACTCCCCAACTGGAATATAACATTGTCCTCAATGTAAACAAGTAGACATTAGATAGTAAAATGAGAGAGAGGATCTTACCAAATAGCATGGGCGCACATCCAGTGAGGCAAGGACACTCAAACACACTTTTGGAAGTTTTTTTTGTTTTTTGTTTTTTATTTTATTTTTTTATTTTTTATTTTTTTTCGATACAGCATAAAAGAGAAATGAAAAGAAAATAGAACAAAACAAAATAAATAAGGAAATAAAATAAAGGAAATATACAGAAATCATTGATATGGATCTGGCGGTGGTGGTGGGAAATGCTGCTCAAATAGGGCATGCATCAGTGTCCGAGTCTCGAATGCCTCATCATGAACCCTAGTGCCATGCTGATCGAACTGTCAATCAAACTGATCAAACTGATCAAATTGTTGCCCACTCGAATCTCGGTATGCATAGAAGTCAGTGTGCAGAGAGGCAATTGACTGCTGATACCTATCAAATGCCGCCTGTGAATAATCCCGGCAAGCCTGGTAGTCGGTCTAGAGATCAACCATAGATTGCTGAAGGGCGGCTTGATTATCCAAAAGAGCCTGATATTGCGCCCTCATCATACGGAATGGCGATGGTGCTGGCGCTGGTGCGGCGGCGGGCTCGACTGGGGCATCATTAGGATTGGCCGGGGCCTTGGGAAGGACTAGTGGAGGCAGCAAGCGAGCAGTGATTTGGCGCCAATGGGTTTTACTATAAAATGTGGGCGGCAGAAGCTGAACCTCGTTGGCCTGAAGTGGGTATGTGTCTTGGTCTTTGATGAGCGCAGTGATGAGGTTGGCAAAAGGGAGGGCCCATGTAGAATTGCCCCTGGTATTGCGCATTTTGACTTCATCAAGGATTCGATGCATTTGATTGTAGATCAAGGTAGGGATGTCAATCCAAAATCCGAAGTCAAATAGATGTAAGGCACGGAGGAAGTCCCCTTGCCGCTCTTCCTTGTGGCCAATAGGAATGACATTCTTTTTCAGTACCACATTGAGGAAGAAAAGGCGGCGTGGTAAATTAGCCCACCGGATGCTCGTACGGTTGTCATCCTCCTGACACCCCTCATAAAACTCAGTCACCAGTACCGGGATGGTGAGTTCCTGAGTGAATACCGGGAACTGTTCTGCATTGATAGGGTCCATGGAACAGTGGAGGACCTCGACAATTGAAGCTAAAGTGATGACTAACTCCACTCCGTCAACAAGGGAGCAAAGAGCTCCCGGCTCCTCGTCACTGATGTACATATGTTGATAGAAGAGTCGCACAATGCGCGGGTATGCCGATTCAGTGACGATACAAATGCCAGGAGGCCTCGGTCTTCAAGTTGTTGAATACTCCACACAGTGGTTTGATGGCGACAAAAGAAGTCCACCTCAAATGATGTATCACATGCAACTGGTTTGGTGGCCCAAGCATCTGTTGGCATATCCCTGAATGCAATGTTGGCATTGCGAGGCCGCTTGGGTGCTCGGCGGGATGATGAAGCCATATCTGCACAGAATAGTTCAACCAACACAACCAAAAATGTGGAACCATTATATTAACACTCATCAAATTAGCATGTATGCATAAATCATTCAAAACCGCATCATCCTCACACCATCAAATTGATTGGTATTTATTTATCTACAAACACACAGTGGAACTACAAAGATGAAATAAAGAAGAAAATTAAATTAAACAATCTAAGTTAGTAGAAGAGAAGAAACTGAAATAAAAAGAAATAAAAATTCAAAAAATAAAATAAAATGAAATAAAAACTAAACTATTTAACAATTAAAATAAAAATAAAAATAAATATAAATATAAAATCACTAACTAAACAAGTAAAATAAAAATAAAAATAACAATAATCCACTAGCTAATTAAACTAATCAGAATCACTAACGAAACAAATTAAACTAAACAAATAGAGGAAATAAAAAAAAAATTATTATTATTATTGGCACCTTTATTTCTGAGTTTTATTTTTTTATTTTTTTTTTTTAACACAAAGAAAATAAACTATGAAAGCATTCTTTTTGACAAAGAGGTTAAATACAAAGCTTGCCACAAACCTCAAAGCACAAGCTAGGAATGGTTTAATAGGACTAGGGCCACAAAACCATAAGCACCCTAGAACTAGCTTGAATACAATTGGAACCACAAAGCTATAAGCATTCCAGAGGGAACTTAAATAAGACAAAAACCACAAAGTTCTAAGCATTTTAAATGTGGTTGAATACTTGACTTCCCATAAACCACAAAGCAAAAATCAAGGTCTTACCCAGGCTAGGGAGGGTCCCTTCCACCCACACGCATGCAATGACCTTTTTCTGCTAAATTACAACAACATAGTTTAACAAAAACAAGAAGCACTCGCAAGCGTACATGTTTCAAGAAAATGGAAAACTGACTCCCACCACCTGTAACGCCCTCAAAATAATAACATTAAACCCAACAAATAAGACAAGCGTTGATAGATAAACTAACCACCTTCTATCATTCATTAGAATTCCATTACATAAGTATTACATGTTAATCTCATAACAAATGCCCTACGGGCTTACAGCTTTCCAAGTTAACACTTGGTTACAACAAAGAGTTCTAACTCGTTTACACATTAAGCCCTTGGCTTGAAATTACATGTAATACATCAAAAGTACAACAACAAAACTATGCCCGCCACTAGCCTCCCAGCTATGTCCTTGGAGGTGGCATGCTTCCTGCACCTGAAAATGATGTTCCCATATAGGGTGAGCCACAGCCCAGTAGAAGTACACTAAACCAACCATGGACAATGACTAAAACATTAGCAATTGATAGTTGGTCAACACTGATACAATCACATAAATTACATATTTATGTCAACGACTTACAAGTCCCATTTACTTTTCATTTTCCCTTTTTCAACAGATAAGCATGCTAGCTCTATCATCATTTCCACAGATATGTATAAAAACTATATCTCACATTCAGATAAGCATAAAAGCTATATCCACAATCTCAACAGATATGTATATCAACAATATCCACAGATAAGCATACAAGCTGTATCCACATTCTACAACAGATATGTATATCAACAATATCCACAGATAAGCATACAAGCTGTATCCACACTTCACAAAGATAAGCATATGAGCTCTATCTTCACTTCTCTAGACAAGCATATGAGCTCTGTCTACGGAGTACATCCCCTATCTCCTCCAAATACCTATCCGGTTTAGAGGTACATCCCCTATCTTCCCCTAAACCGCGGAGTACATCCCCTATCTCCTCCTCTACACACAACATATATAAACACATTGGTTCTATATACAATCACACAATACATACAATTAATGTATTCAATTAACCGTCAAGTTCCATGACACATTTCATTGATTAGTTTCAGTTTGCCTAATCAACATACATTGTCTACAACAATCACGACTATCCTCCACCGATAGCCCAAAGCAGTTATTTCTAAACAGAAAATAAATGCACAAATGGATATTCAATCAACATTTCATTTCCTCATTTCTCACCAATTAATTATCCCAATTAATTAAACAATGTAATTAGGCCAATTCCCATAATTAACATTTCAACCCTTAGGTCCCATTTTCATCAATGATTCAACATTAATTCCATTTTCCATGCCAAACATGCATCTAGGTTTATTATGAATAAAACCCCAACTTTTGTATAATTGCACAAAAGCCCCAAACTTTCACAAAATTACCAAACCAAGCCCAACATCTCAAAATACCAAAATTTAAAGACAAAACCCATAGAGAGGAGTAGGTTATCCCTACCTTGAAGTTTAAGCCAAAAAGGAGATGAAGACTCCAAGATCAACTTGCTCCAAATCCAAACTTTTTCAGATTAAATTGAAGCTCTCAACGCCCTCTATCTTTTTAACAAAGGCCCTAGGCTAGATTCACACCCTAGGGAGATGAAATCTTAGAGAGAGTGCAAGTTTAGAGTGAGAGGGTGTCGGATTTAGGGTTTAATCAAAGAAAAGGACTGAAAAAGTGATGTTTTAGACGCTGCTGTCCGCTGATATAAAACACTCTCGCTCGAGCGAAGGATTGGTCGCTCGAGCGACCAGACACAGAAAACTCTCGCTCGAGCCAAGAAGTTCTCGATCGAGCGAAGAAAAACCCAGACCGCTCGAGCCACGAAAAGCTCGCTCGAGCCAGAAACTACAACTCTCAGGTCCAGAACCGGGGCAACACTACTCTCGCTCGAGCGACAAACTACTCGCTCGAGCGAAGGACCAAAAATCTGGGCAGCAACACTAGGCTCCCAAGCACAACCAACCTGTAACAAACCTGCCCAACACATCCCATAACTCAAAATACAAAGTAAAGAGGATGCAAACTAGGAAATAAACAACTACCAACATTCACGGACACATGTCCGGATCACTGTACAACAAGGGTAAACCCGGGATCGCTATAACCTCCCCCCCTTAAAGAATTTCGCCCCCGAAATTAAACACAAGTTTTCAAAAACAGGTTTTCCTCCATTTTGAACAATGTTACAATTTAACATTCAACAATTCGACCCATTACCGGTCATCCCATCCCTTTAACAAGAGATATATCACAATATGTAAACAACATATGTATTATTAACATGCATCAACATTATGCACTAACTTTCCAATGTCAACAATATACTTAACACCTATAATGTTACATTCAACTTCCATATGAGGCAAGTTCCAAACATACTTCCAATAACCAAAACATTTTCAATGTTTCACAACTTAAGACATATATAAAAGCTCTTAAGTTCAACAAAATGTAAAATTTAAATACAAAATTACATATCAATAAACAAGTCCGGATATTTCTCTCGGACTTCCAACTCACGTTCCCAAGTGGCTTCCTCCACTCCGTGATGTTTCCACAAGACTTTCACCAAAGGAATGGTCTTGCCACGCAGGACCTGATCCCGCCTATCCAAGACCCGAACCGGTCTCTCCTCATACGAGGCATCCTCATCTACCTCTAAATCGCTCCAATCCAGCACATGTGATGGATCTGGCTCATACTTCCGAAGCATACTCACATGAAACACGTCATGCACCCCGGACAACTGCGGTGGTAAGGCTAACCGATAAGCAACCTCACCTATCCTCTCAAGGATCTCAAAAGGACCAATAAACCGAGGGGATAACTTCCCACTCTTTCCAAACCTCATCAGACCTCGCCTAGGTGATATCTTCAGAAAGACATGATCACCTACTTCAAACGCCAAAGGTCTCCTCCTACGGTCAGCATAAGATTTCTGCCGACTCTGGGCTGTAACAAGCCTCCTACGGATAAGCTCAACTTTCTCCGTCGTCTCCCTAACCAACTCCGGACCCAACAAAGGTGCATCACCCACCTCGGCCCAACAAACTGGAGACCTACACGGTCGGCCATACAAGGCCTCAAACGGTGCCATACCGATGCTAGACTGAAAACTGTTGTTGTAGGCAAACTCTACCAATGGCAAGTGCCTCTCCCACGTCCCACAGAAGTCCAGGACACAACCCCGAAGCATATCCTCGAGGATCTGAATAGTACGCTCGGACTGCCCGTCAGTCTGAGGATGATAAGCCGTACTAAAGGTCAACTTAGTGCCCAAGGCACTCTGCAAACTCTGCCACAACCTAGCAGTAAAACGAGGATCTCTATCTGAGACGATCGTCACTGGGACCCCGTGCAATCTCACTACGTCCCGAATATACAAATCGGCAAGATGATCTACCGAATCTCTCACGCGCATAGGAATAAAGTGCGCCGACTTAGTCAACCGGTCTACAACCACCCAAATAGCATCACTACCCCGCTGAGTCCTCGGAAGACCCACAACGAAGTCCATAGTGACATGCTCCCACTTCCACTCGGCAATAGGCAAGGGTTGCAACAAACCCGCTGGCCTCTGATGCTCGGCCTTCACTTGCTGGCAAGTAAGGCACTTCGATACAAAAACAGCCACATCTCTTTTCATACCCCGCCACCAAAACTGGCGACCCAAATCCTGATACATCTTAGTACCTCCTGGATGCACCGCAAGGCGCGAATGATGAAACTCTCGGAGTACTTCCTCTCGGCAAGACTCCGGTACAAACAAATGGTCTCGGTATCTCACACTCAGATCGGGATACACCGTCAAACCCTTCTCAACTTTCCCACTGGAGATCTTCTCTCGGAGGGATTCTACCTCAAGGTCACCTCTCTGTGCCTCTAACACTCTAGTCACAAGTGTAGGCTGCGCAACAACAGAAAATAAGGCCGCAGCCTCAACAGATTCGCCCAGTAGCAAATCGAACTCGCCAAGTGCTCCCAACATCTCCCATTCCCGGATGGCTATACAAGCTACATCACTAATGGTTTTCCTACTAAGGGCATCGGCCACAACATTGGCCTTTCCCGGATGATAATGCAATTCAAAATCATAATCCTCGATGAACTCCATCCATCTCCTCTGCCTCAAATTCAAGTCTCTCTGTGTAAACAGATACTTCAAACTCTTATGATCCGAGAATACCTCGAACCTCTCACCGTAAAGGTAGTGCCTCCAAATTTTCAAGGCAAAGATCACAGCTGCTAACTCTAGGTCGTGTGTGGGGTAATTCTTCTCATGTATTTTCAACTGACGTGAGCCATAAGCTACCACTTTCCCCTCTTGCATCAACACACAACCCAAACCCTCTCGTGAGGCATCACAATAAACCGAGTAACCCAACCCTCTCTCCGGAATAATCAACACCGGAGCGGTGGTCAATCTAACTTTCAGCTCTTGGAACGACTTTTCACAAGTCTCACTCCACTCAAACTTGACTCCCTTCCTAGTCAGTCTAGTCAACGGTGACGCTAACCTGGAAAAATCTTTCACAAACCGACGGTAATACCCAGCTAATCCCAGAAAACTGCGGATCTCAAACACACTCTTAGGCTGTGCCCAATCTTGCACTGCCTCAACCTTGGATGTATCAACAGACACCTCTTCCCCGGATACCACGTGGCCTAAGAACTTGACTTCCCCCAGCCAAAACTCACACTTCCCAAACTTGGCATACAGCCTATGGGCTCTAAGTAACTCAAGCACCACTCTCAAGTGTGCCTCGTGCTCCTCCTCAGAAGACGAATAGATAAGAATGTCGTCCACGAAGACGACCACAAATCGGTCTAAGAACTCCCGGAAAATCCGGTTCATCAAGTCCATAAAGACTGCCGGTGCATTGGTAAGCCCGAATGGCATTACCAAAAACTCATAATGGCCATACCGCGTACGGAATGCCGTCTTAGGAACATCTTCCTCCCTGACCCTCAACTGATGGTAACCCGATCTCAAGTCTATCTTAGAGAAACAACGGGAACCCTTCAACTGGTCAAACAAATCATCTATACGGGGCATAGGATACTTATTCTTAACCGTAGCCCGATTCAACTTCCGATAGTCAATACACAATCTCAAGGCACCATCTTTCTTTTTAACAAAGAGTGCCGGTGCTCCCCACGGTGAAACACTAGGGCGAACAAAGCCCTTCTCGAGCAATTCCTGGAGCTGAACTTTCAACTCAACCAACTCTGCTGGAGCAAAACGGTAAGGTGCCATAGAAATCGGCGCCGTACCAGGCACTAAATCAATAGAGAACTCTATCTCTCGGTGAGGTGGCAAACTAACAAGATCTTCGGGAAAGACATCCGAATACTCACAAACCACCCTTGGCAACACACTCTGAGTCTCAACACACTCGCTACTCTCAAGGCTAGCAAGTAGACTACTAAGCTCACTTCGCCCTCGCGAATCATACCCCGGTGGCAAAACACTACCAACCCGGTCTCCCAAGAAATGGAACCACTCCCCGCTCAAGGTACATAACGTGACCCTCTGGCGGTAGCAATCAATAACAGCCCGGTATGACGATAGCCAGTCCATACCCAAAATAACATCAAAACCCTTCATGGGCATGACAACAAACGGAAAAGGAAGCCTATAGTCGGCGACCTCTATATCACATCCTCTAACACCCTGTTTCAGGATCAACTCACCACCCAAAGGCGATACCACACAAATAGGAGATGCTAACTGTGCTAACTCCAATTCCAAAACAGATGCAAATGCAGCAGATACAAAAGAATGAGATGCACCCGTGTCTATCAACACACTAGCAACCGAGTTGCAAAGCAGAAAAGTACCTCTCACCACCGATGGAGCCGGTACTAAATCCTGCGCGGTAACAGCATACACGCGCCCCGTAGGCCCCTGGTCTACCTGCTCACCTCTCGGAGCAAAAGACTGCTGCACAGACTAGGATGACGAAACTCCCGGATTGGCCCTCGAGGCCTGCACAGACTGAGCTGGCTGAAAACCCTGCGTCTGCCTAGAACCAGACGCTCCCGAAGTGGCACACAACTGTGGGCAAAACCTCTTCATGTGCCCAGGTTGTCCACACTGATAACAAGTCAAGAGCTGCCCCCTGCCCAAACTCTGACTCTGCGGTCTAGCTGATGAAGAAACAGCTTTCTGACCTCCACCCTTCTGCGGGCAAACAGAAACCTTGTGACCAAACTGGCCACACTTGTAACAAGTGAATTCCCCCTGACCACCTCTCCCTGAGCCTACACTCGGCACTGGGAAGGTCGATCTAGCAACACCACCCTGCGACTGCTGAGGGTTAGAACCCCTCTGCCTCCTGCCATCACTCTGACTATCTTGGCTCCTCTTGGAGCCTCTCTGCCCCTCATCCTCTTCCTGCATCATAAGCTCCATATGAGCTGCAGCATCCACCAGGTGTCTATACTCTCGGATATAAGACCCACCAACTCTCAACTTGAGGCCCCGCCTCAACTTCCGCTCAAACTCATAGCAACGGCGTTCCTCAGACGCCACCAGTTCCGGTGCGAACCTGGACAGACTAGTAAAAGTAGCCTCAAACTCGGCCACTGACAAGCCCTGCTGATTAAGCCGGCTAAACTGATCCCTCAGCTTCTCCCTAGCTACTGCAGACAAAAACCTCTCCTGAAAAGCATTCACAAACGCCTCCCAAGTCCCACCAACACGAGCCTTCTCGTACTTCCACCATTGACCCGCATCTCCCTTCAGCTGGAAGGATGCCAAGGTCACTTTCAGTGCCCCGTCCTCGATGCCAAGCATCTCAAACGTCTTCGTTGTCTGTTCGAGCCATTCATCTGCCTTAAGCGGCTCTTTAGGATCCCCGATAAACTCGTCCGGATTACACCGAAAGAACTCCCTCTTCAAGAAGGAAGGCCCTGCCTCAACTGCCTGATTCTCAGCCCTAAGAATACCCAAAGCTCCTGCTAACTCTCTGGCCAAGGCACCCATAGCCTGCTGACCCACTGGTTCGGCCACATTGGCCTGCCCCACTCCCTCCTGCACTGCCGGAATCTCACCCTGTAACGGTGCTTCCTGCCTCGCAGGTCTACCTCGCCTAGCACCTCTTCCTCGTCCTGACATCCTAATAAAGGTAACACAGAACGTTAGCACCTTCATAGGTGTGCCGAAACTAAACACTCACGTCCTAATGCATGGACAAGTCTAATTCACTCCACATAAGCACATAAACACATAAGCACTTACGAATTTCATTTCCGGATAATGATAGTCCCGAGACGTCACTAGAGTTCCGGTTAGAAATAGCATTGATCAAGTGCTTTTCCAACAAGACTCCCAGAAACTCAAGGATCCAATCAACATCCCAGAAATTAAATCCCATACCCACATAGTCACATAAGCATGTTATCAAGTAAGCACATAGCATGTGATACTACATCTAAGTCTCTATCAAGCGAGACAAACCCATTGTGATACTAATCACTTCCCACGTACCCAAAGTATTCGAACCCGGTACGCTCTGATACCAAGTTGTAACGCCCTCAAAATAATAACATTAAATCCAACAAATAAGACAAGCGTTGATAGATAAACTAACCACCTTCTATCATTCATTAGAATTCCATTACATAAGTATTACATGTTAATCTCATAACAAATGCCCTACGGGCTTACAGCTTTCCAAGTTAACACTTGGTTACAACAAAGAGTTCTAACTCGTTTACACATTAAGCCCTTGGCTTGAAATTACATGTAATACATCAAAAGTACAACAACAAAACTATGCCCGCCACTAGCCTCCCAGCTATGTCCTTGGAGGTGGCATGCTTCCTGCACCTGAAAATGATGTTCCCATATAGGGTGAGCCACAGCCCAGTAGAAATACACTAAACCAACCATGGACAATGACTAAAACATTAGCAATTGATAGTTGGTCAACACTGATACAATCACATAAATTACATATTTATGTCAACGACTTACAAGTCCCATTTACTTTTCATTTTCCCTTTTTCAACAGATAAGCATGCTAGCTCTATCATCATTTCCACAGATATGTATAAAAACTATATCTCACATTCAGATAAGCATAAAAGCTATATCCACAATCTCAACAGATATGTATATCAACAATATCCACAGATAAGCATACAAGCTGTATCCACATTCTACAACAGATATGTATATCAACAATATCCACAGATAAGCATACAAGCTGTATCCACACTTCACAAAGATAAGCATATGAGCTCTATCTTCACTTCTCTAGACAAGCATATGAGCTCTGTCTACGGAGTACATCCCCTATCTCCTCCAAATACCTATCCGGTTTAGAGGTACATCCCCTATCTTCCCCTAAACCGCGGAGTACATCCCCTATCTCCTCCTCTACACACAACATATATAAACACATTGGTTCTATATACAATCACACAATACATACAATTAATGTATTCAATTAACCGTCAAGTTCCATGACACATTTCATTGATTAGTTTCAGTTTGCCTAATCAACATACATTGTCTACAACAATCACGACTATCCTCCACCGATAGCCCAAAGCAGTTATTTCTAAACAGAAAATAAATGCACAAATGGATATTCAATCAACATTTCATTTCCTCATTTCTCACCAATTAATTATCCCAATTAATTAAACAATGTAATTAGGCCAATTCCCATAATTAACATTTCAACCCTTAGGTCCCATTTTCATCAATGATTCAACATTAATTCCATTTTCCATGCCAAACATGCATCTAGGTTTATTATGAATAAAACCCCAACTTTTGTATAATTGCACAAAAGCCCCAAACTTTCACAAAATTACCAAACCAAGCCCAACATCTCAAAATACCAAAATTTAAAGACAAAACCCATAGAGAGGAGTAGGTTATCCCTACCTTGAAGTTTAAGCCAAAAAGGAGATGAAGACTCCAAGATCAACTTGCTCCAAATCCAAACTTTTTCAGATTAAATTGAAGCTCTCAACGCCCTCTATCTTTTTAACAAAGGCCCTAGGCTAGATTCACACCCTAGGGAGATGAAATCTTAGAGAGAGTGCAAGTTTAGAGTGAGAGGGTGTCGGATTTAGGGTTTAATCAAAGAAAAGGACTGAAAAAGTGATGTTTTAGACGCTGCTGTCCGCTGATATAAAACACTCTCGCTCGAGCGAAGGATTGGTCGCTCGAGCGACCAGACACAGAAAACTCTCGCTCGAGCCAAGAAGTTCTCGATCGAGCGAAGAAAAACCCAGACCGCTCGAGCCACGAAAAGCTCGCTCGAGCCAGAAACTACAACTCTCAGGTCCAGAACCGGGGCAACACTACTCTCGCTCGAGCGACAAACTACTCGCTCGAGCGAAGGACCAAAAATCTGGGCAGCAACACTAGGCTCCCAAGCACAACCAACCTGTAACAAACCTGCCCAACACATCCCATAACTCAAAATACAAAGTAAAGAGGATGCAAACTAGGAAATAAACAACTACCAACATTCACGGACACATGTCCGGATCACTGTACAACAAGGGTAAACCCGGGATCGCTATACCACCTAACAAAAGGCACCAGAGTTATGGCATAAAGTTGCCACTTCAGAATCCCCCAGGTAATAAAACCCAACGTAGTTTATAGCCTTCGGGCTACTAACCAAAAACAACAATTAACAAATACAACATTTTTTTTTATTATTATTATTTTTTTTAGTATAACTCTATATAAATATATATATATATATATCTATATTTACAAAAGCTTAAAGAAAAGAAAATAAAAACTAAGTACAGCCTAAAGTATACTTAACCATTTCTACCTTCAATTGACATCTAAAATAAATATAGCATTTTAGAAAACATCGGAATGCCTACTAAAGATATAATCTTCATGCGAAAACCACGGGTACTACTTTTCTCCCTAACTGTGTTTGTAACTTTCCCTATTCTCCAACAGGGTGACAGACTAGGTTGATTCGGTATCCATAATTGAGGCGCATAAAGCTCCCTCAACCTATGGGGCTGCCATACAGAGTTCAAGCCGGGGTAGTTTTGAAGCAATCTCCACACCCCTGGGTAGGGGTGTGCATAATACCGCCGAAACTGCCGAAACTGCCAAAACCGCACCGAACCGCACCGCCAAGGCAAATTTGTTATTATTTGCCAATCGAACCGCCGGTTTTTGGTAAGAAAAATGGCAAATTCTAGTGACACTTTTATCAATCCGCCGGTTTCTATTTTTCTTCCAAACCGCACCCACCCGCACCGCTATTAAATCACGTTTTATAAGATTCTAAAAATACTTTTTTACTTAAGTTTGCTTATTGTTCTATACCTTAGAATATAGTATTATATTACTGCTCGAGAGGAATTTAAGATGTCAGTAATTCAAAATAAAGTTGGATTTCAATTCACTTTTCAATCTTTTTTTTTTCTGGCCATGTTACTACACTTGCTGCATTAGAAGAAAGTTTCGCAAGATGCTTAACATCACAGTATCTCTCGTCTTTTTTTTACTCTTTGATTTAAGTTTTGTAATTTGAATTATATTTTTTATAAACCGCCAATCCGCCCGAACCGTCAAGGCAAATCCGCCATTATTTGCCAACCGAACCGCTGGTTTTTGATAAGGAAAATGGCAAATTCTAGTAACATTTTTATCAATCCGCCACCCGCCATACGGTTTCTATTTTTCTCTCAAACTGCACCGACCCGCACCGCACACACCCCTACCCCTGGGTATTTAAACCAGACTCTAGTCTCGAAAATTCCAAACATTTGTGTTCTAGGCTTTGCCATTCGAACTCTAGTTTCCACCATCTCAGTTAGTCTCCTAGGAACTCACTACAAACACGGTTAGGTGGCTATACCAGACCGTCAGATGCCGTTCGGGCATGGCTAATACCAAAGGAATTACACCTTTAGAGGATTTAAAGTCTCCTAGACGCAAATAAAGCACAACAAAAACAAAGAAAAATAGAATAGAATAAAAGGGAAAGAAAGAAGAACAAGAAATCAATCTATCAATCATAGTAAAAAGGGTCCATCAAAGCAATGGACTCAATCATTTCCCATTCCCAATCCCCTCTATATATGGTTTTAGTCTTTGGCCATTCACTTTGAAAGTGTGGTCATTCTTTGGATCTTGCACCTCAACGGCGCCATGAATAAATATCTCAACAACCACAAAGGGTCCATCCCATCTAGATCTTAGCTTACCTGGAAAGAGTCTCAATTTTGAATTAAAAAGCCACACTTTTTGGCCAGGTTCAAAGGATTTTCTATTAATGTGCTTGTCATGGAATTTTTTAGTCCAAGCTTTAAAAACTCTCGAACTCTCATATGCATCATTCCGAATTTCCTCCAGCTCATTGAGTTGCAATTTCCGGTTGAGCCCAGACGCGGCCATATTGAAGTTAAACTTCTTTATGACCCACAATGCTCGATGCTCAAGTTCAACCGAGAGATGGTAAGCTTTGCCAAACACTGCTCTATATGGTGACATCCCAATGGGTGTCTTATAAGCAGTACGGTAAGCCCATAATGCATCAATTAACCGTTGTGACCAATCTTTCCTATCTGGCCTCACCGTTTTCTCTATTATGTGCTTTACCTTCCTATTTGAGACTTCTACTTGGCTACTAGTTTGATGGTGGTAGGGAGTGCCAACTTTATGAGTGATAGAGTATTTATTGACTACCGACTCAAAGAACCGGTTGCAAAAATGTGTATCCTAATCACTTATTATGACTCTAGGAAACCCAAAACGACTAAAGATGTTTTCATGCAAGAATTTGATTACAACTCTATGATCGTTTGTTCGGGTAGGTATCGCCTCCACCCACTTAGACACATAATCTACTGCTAAGAGAATATACTCAAACCCGAATGACGACGGGAAAGGTCCCATAAAATCAATCCTTCAAACATCAAATATTTCTACCACAAAAATAGGAGACATTGGCATCATGTCACGCCGAGACATCGAACCCAGTTGCTAATAGCGCAAACAAATTCTACAAGATTGATGGGCATCTTTAAAAATTGTGGGCCAATAAAACCCGCTCTGTAAAATCTTGGCGGCCATTTTATGCCCACTAAAATGACCGCCACATGCAGAAGAATGACAAAATGTAAGAATGTTATGCACCTCACTCTCCGACACACAACGTCGGATCACTTGGTCGGAGCAATATTTAAACAACTCCGGATCCTTCCAAAAATAATACTTGACCTGCGAAAAGAATCGGTCTTTGTCTTGCTTTGACCGATTCTGCGGAATTTGCCCAATGGCCAAGTAATTCACAATATGTACAAACCACGGAGGGCTCGCTCGTGACAGCTCAAAGAGTTGTTCGTTCGGAAACGAATCATGCAAAATAAGAGGGTCACTAGTATACTCAACAAGGATTCGGGAGAGCTGATCCGCCATAACATTCTCAGATTGTCACGACCCAAACCCGGCCCTATGGGTTTAGCACCGTAACCGGCCAGTAATCTGAGATTACCGAAGGCCTGCAGAACAGTAATACAGTAAAACAAAATACAGGGCCTGGCGGAAGCCAATACAGTAATTAAACAATGTCCAATGAGCTGTGACAGTCTGTATGCCAAAAAGATTTTTCATGCATTCATACATAAACAATACAGAACAGTATGCACAATATTTACATTCATTCAAACTAGGGACTCAACCCTAGATAGCGGTACAGTGAACAGTCAGTCTATACAAAACAGTGAAGCAGTACAGAAGGGGGAATTCTTAAAACACCCCTAAGCCTTAGCAGATAGGCTCGGAACCTCGCAGTGAGGCACAAAGGCTGGCTTGACAAAACTGGAGTCTAACCCACGCTCCTAGCTCCGATCTGGTGGCTGAGCACCTACATATATATATAAACAGTGAGCTAAAGCCCAGTGAATAACATAATGCGTAAAGGGGTTTAGAATGAATGTCCTTACAGAAATGAAAACAGTTCAATTCAATCAGTATTTCAGTTGTTCAGTACAGTAAACAGTCATATGTGGTACATCCATTAGCATAACAGTAACAGTAGGTCTTAAAAGACCGAACAGTAATGATGGCCATCAGTCAGTAAACAGTAGTGGCTCCACGAGGGAACCGACAGAGATCTCTGTAACAGTAACAGTAACAGTAAACCGTAGGTACTAAGGATGCCACAGTACAGTTCAGAAATAAAGGACGTACATTCATTCGGTAAACAATATCAGTTCCGTAAACAGTTCAGTTCAGTAATCAGAAGATAATCATTTGTGAACATATCTTTACACAATCGTTACTCACAGAGTTCGGGCTACAGTACGCTAGAGCGTGTCTCCCCAGTCGCCAACCCTACACAGTTAACAGGTTGAACACACTAAGCTACACAGTTGGGAAATCTCATAACTTAATCCCTAATTTGCCTTGGTGTGTTCTACATCTATATCCTCATTAAGATGCCTTAAACTAGGCCTAAGAATGCCTAGGATGGGATGAGGATGCAAAAATACACTTAGAAAACATTTTGCAAACTTTGCTGAAAATAGGAGCCTCGCTCGAGCGGGACTTTCTTCGCTCGAGCGGGCTTCCAAAATCAAAGGCTTCGCTCGAGCGAGTAATCCTTCGCTCGAGCGGTCTGTCGAAACAGTAAAAATACTGGATGCTGTGATTTTACGCGCGATGGTCGCTCGATGGTCGCTCGAGCGGATTCCTGGGCAAAGGTGCTCGCTCGAGCGGGGAATCCTTCGCTCGAGCAAGGAAGCCAAATCTGGAATTTCCAGATCTGCCTCCCAAGCTCAAACCAAGCATTCAACCACTCCAAACTCGACCCCTTGGGCCCAAATTCTGGAAAACATAACTAAATTCAATGTATAACAAGTTTCAAAGCTTAATTTATGAATTCAAGCCCCAAAGATGAGTCAATTAAAACCACATTCAAACCCATTTTCAAGAATATGAAGAACATGCAAACATGCATGAATTCAAATCATTTCAAAGCTTCAATTTGATGCTCTAAGGAGCCAATTGATCCAAAAACAAGTTGAAAACATGAACCATTACAAAATTATGAACATGCATGCAACATTTTACCATGAATTCAACTCAAACTTCTACATTAACAACATGCATGCATGAAATGAGTTTCAAATCAACAACAATGAACCAATTCTAGACTTGAATCACTAGAGGCTCAAGAATCTTGCATGAATGAGCTTAAGCACAACAAAGAGGGGTTGAATTCCTTACCTAGAGCTTTAGTTACAAGGTGAGGAAGCTAAATTTGCAACCTATGTTCCAATTCCTTCATTTAGCAAGCGATTCTCCAAGCAAAATTGAGATGAACTTCACTCCCCTTGTCTCTCTCTCTCTATGGACGGTTAAGCTCAAGAAATGAGCTGATGAAATGCTCTAATTGAAGTGTATACAAGGCTCAAGTGTGTGTATTGGGTTAGTGGCCCACTCAAGGGCAAAACGGTAATTAAATCCAACCCTTTAATTAGCTTATTTTAATCTAATTTAACCATACCTAATCAGTTTTCAGATAATTATACTATAAAATCACATAAATTATGTTAATCATTAAACATCAATCAATTTTGGATTCGGCTGCCGATAAGGCCTTCAATTTGCAGTTTAAACATATAAGCACGAACAGATATTCATACAATCAAACAGATAGGATGTAATTTAACTAACATATACTCCATCAATTCGGTTTCCAATTTCAGTCAGTCAGTTATCAGTCATTAATCAGTAAACAGTATGAGGGTTGTTACACAGATCCCTTTTTATCTCAGATCTCTAGGTCAAATTCTTGGAGCAACAAAATCCATCTAATTAACCTAGGTTTGGTCTCTTTCTTTGATAGTAAATACCGCAAAGCGGCATGATCAGTGAAGACTATGACCTTGGAACCTAGGAGATAGGACCGAAATTTATCTAAAGCAAAGACCACAGCTAGCAACTCTTTCTCGGTAGTAGTATAGTTCAATTGTGCATCCGAGAGAGTACGACTAGCATAGTATATAGCAAATGATGCCTTATTGATCCTTTCGCCTAACACAGCCCCGACAGCATAATTGGAGGCATCACACATGATTTCAAAGGGAAGCGACCAATCTGGTGATTTCATGATTGAGGCAGTGGTCAAGGCCATTCTCAGTGTTTTAAATGCCTTTAAGCATGCCTCATCATAAACAAAAGGCACGTCCTTAACCAGTAAACTACACAAAGGACATGATATCTTACTAAAGTCTTTGATGAACCTAGGTAAAAACCTGCATCCCCTAAGAAAGACCTAATTTGACGCACGGAATTGGATGGAGAAAGGCTTGCAATAAGGTCAACCTTAGCCTTGTCTACCTCTATACCTCGAGGGGACACAATGTGTTCCAACACTATACCCTCACGAACCATAAAATGGCTCTTTTCCAAACTCAAGATTAGGTTTGCCTTAGTACATCGTTCTAACACTCTAGTCAAGTTCCTAAGGCATTCCTCAAAAGACGGTCCAAACACCGAAAAGTCATCCATAAAAACCTCTAAGAATTTCTCCACCATATCGGAGAAAATGGCCATCATACACCGTTGGAAAGTCGTCGGTGCATTACATAGCCCAAAGGGCATGCGCCTATAAGTAAAAGTGCCAAAAAGGCATGTGAATGTGATCTTTTCCTGGTCAGCTGGGTACACCGGGACTTGATTATACCTCGAATAGCCATCAAGCAAACAGTAGAAACCCTGCCCCGCTAACCGCTCTAGGATTTGGTCAATGAAAGGTAAGGGAAAATGATCATTTCTAGTCGAGGAATTCAGTCTCCTATAATCAATGCACACTCGCCACCCAGTAGTGGTTCGTGTGCGAACTAACTCTCCTCTCTCATTCTCAACAACTATGATGCCCGATTTCTTAGGCACCACTTGTGTGGGACTCACCCACTTGCTATCTGAGATGAGGTATATAATACCTGCATCCAACAATTTCAATACCTCATTTTTCACCACCTCTTTCATATTAGGATTCAGTCTCTGTTGCATTTCACGAGAAGGTTTGGTGTCCTCCTCTAGGTGTATATAATGCATGCACACGGAGGGATCTATCCCTTTTAAATTAGTCACTGACCACCCTATAGCGCTCCGATGTGCCACGAGAACACTCATTAACTGACTCTCCTGCTCTGCAGCCAAGTCAGATGAAATGATGACTGGTAAAGTCTCTTGGGGCCCTAAAAATGCATACTTGAGTGTGGCCGGAAGTGGCTTCAACTCAGGTGTAGGTGGTGTGACTAAAGATGGTATAGCAGGCTCTCTCGACAGAGGAGGTAATGACTTAAACCGGGCTTTCCATGGAGGAAAATCCGGTGTAGAAGAAGCATTAAGCAAGACATTCACCTCCTCAACTGACCCATCCATATCAAAATTTTCAAACCCAAAATGAGCTAGACAAGCTTCTAAAGGGTCCTCTACAAGAATGGAGGGCAAAACTTCCTCCACAACCTCATCCACAACATCCACAAATAAGTACTCCTCTCTCTTATGGGGTTGTTGGGATGCTTGGAAAACATTAAGTTTCACTTGCATGTTACCAAATGAAACTTCTATCACCCCGGTACGACAATTAATGCATGCATTGGCCGTAGCCAAAAAAGGTCGACCAAAGATCACCAGGATTTGTTTCCTAGAACTGGCTACCGGTTCCATATCTAACACCAAAAAGTCAACAGGGAAGTAGAACCTATCAACCTTAACTAGCACATCCTCAATTATGCCACGTGGCACTTTGAGGGACCGGTCAGCCAACTAAAGAGTAACGGTAGTGGGCTTTAACTCGCCAAGCCCAAATTCCTTGTACACAGAGTACGACAACAAATTGACACTAGCCCCTAAATCTAATAAGGCCTATCAATGAAATGGTCCCCTATAATGCATGCAATGGTTAGGGCACCCGGGTCCTTAAGCTCAGGAGGTGTGTCATTCAACAAGATGGAGCTTACCTACTCCATGAGTAGGACCTTTTGGGACACATGTGTCCTAGATTTACGCTTTTGCGTACAAAGGTCCTTTAGAAATTTGGCATAGGAGTTTACTTGCTTAAACGCCTCCAACAGGGAGAGGTTGATTTTTACCTGTTTAAAGACCTCCATCATTGCTTCCATAGATGCCGCCTTCTTATTAAAAGGGAACGATGTATCAAGGCATTGGGGAAAGGGTGCCTTAGGCACATATGGTGCCTTGGGCTCAAGTGAAGTGCTAGGGGCTAAGTCATCCCTCTTAAGTGTTTCCCCTTTACCCTTGCTCTCATTGGGTGTACCACCGTGGTCACCCTTCTTAACTCTAGTTGCATCAGACGCAACTGATTGAGGCTCTAACTCCCTCCCACTTCTCAAACTAATCACTGCTTGCACCTACTCATGGTGCTTTCCATTCCCACCCGAACTCTCTACCCCATATTGTCCCTTAGGGTTGGCCACAGTTTGAGTTGGTAATTTTCTCTCCTCTCTCCAATTCATGTTGTTAGCCATTTGACCCAATTGGGCCTCTAGCTTGGCAATAAAGTGAGTGTGGGAGTGAACTACCGGTGCTAACCCCTTAAGTTCTAAGATAACTTCCAACACCTGAGTCTCAAAGGCAGAGTTACCCTGAGGAACATGCGGGGGTTGTGGTTGCCGGTACGGTTGTAAGGGTCGATAAGGTTGCGGTGGTCGGTAGGATGATTGGTTGGCAAAATTATTGAAATTCTGCCTTGGTGGTGGAGGATTGTAAGAAGTGCCTTGTGAATGGGGTCTCCATGAGAAATTAGGGTGATTTCTCTATCCCGGATTGTATGTGTTGGAGTATGGATCGTTACCCGAGTTGGAGAATCCTTGAGCCGCATTCACATGCTCTTGGACTAACTCCGGAAATTGTGATGCCGAAGGGCACTCACTCAAGTCATGAGCAGGGCTCGAACAAATAACAGATGCCTCGTGAAATTGAGGCTAATCTTGCTGGGTAGGGGCATGTCCCACAGCTAATAATTGGTCCATCTTGTGGGACAATGCCTCTACTTGTTGGGCTAACTCTAGGTTTTGCCTGACCTCATAAATGCCCCCTCTTTTCGGGGCTCCAACTACTGGTTATCGGACTTGCCAGGCTGCGGAGGCGTGGTGAAGGGAATTATCACTTAGGTTCTCAAACAATTGCCATGCCTCGGCATCATTTTTGGACATGAATGTCCCACCACAGGATGATCCACCATTTGGCAGTGCGGCTCAGTTAAGCCATAATAAAATGTTTGAACAAGTTGCCAATCAGGCACTTGGTGGTAGGGACACTGTTGGAGAAGGTCTCGAAGTCTTTCCCACGTCTCATGAAATTGCTCACCATCCATTTGAGCAAAGTTTGTGATGGCTTGCCTCAGTTGATTTGTTTTACTTATGGGAAAGTACTTCTCCAAGAACCGTTGCTGTAATTGGTCCCAAGTTGTGATTGAATTAGCAGGTAAGGAATTCAGCCAGTGTTTGGCTTTTATCCTTTAATGAGAAAGGAAACAATCGCAACATTAAGGCCTCATTTGTGAAATTCTGGATCCTCACTGTCGAGCAAATTTCCAAAAATTCATTCAAATATTTGTCAGGATCATCATGAGTTAGTCCATGGAATGATGGAAGCATTTGTATGGTGCTGGACTTAATCTCATAATGAGCAGCAGTGGTGTTGGGTAATTGAATGCATGATGGTGATGTATATGCAGTGGGTGTGAAATAATCCTTAAGGGTCCGGTTAGGAACATTCGGGACATCTGGATCTGCCATCTCTAATGGCTCAATGTATGAATATGAATACTCAAGCCTAGGAACACGGGCAGAGGCCCTAAGTCTCCTACGAGTCCGTTCTAGTTCAAGGTCCAAACTCCACAATTCAAGACGACAAGAACGGCGCCCGTGCATACACTACCCACACACACACAAAAAGTTTCGACTCTGTGCACTAAGTTATGAAAGCAAAATACCAAAGGGATAAATACTCACAGCGGTTTAACGAAAATGCTTTACTCGTCTTGCGGGTGCTTGACGTGTAGACGTTGTCTCCAACCTCTAATTGAGCTTCGTTTTTCTTTTTAGCACTTTGGTGCTTTGCTTGCAAGTGTTTGTTTCTGTTTACGCACTTTAGTGCTGTGGTTTTTTTTTTTTTTTTTTTTTTTAAAGCTCGGTTGCACTCCGCTTGCACTTCGGTGATAGCTCCAATTTCAAATGCTCTGCACACTTAGCAACACAAAAGCATAAAATCCTAAACTAAAAATTAAAATAAGAATGTATCTTTAAATTAACTAATTTCGCCAGAACTCCCCGGCAATGGCGCCAAAATTTGATGGGTTATTACACACACCAAATATAAATAACTAAATTATATCAAATTCTATTAGAATAATGGCAAGTCCAGGTATCGATCCACAGGGACAAATGTGAATTTAGATTAATTCAATCGCAAAATTCCTAAATTAATTTTGATTAAAAAGATAAGATTGATTTTATAACTAAACAGCAATTAAATGAAATTGAGGAATTATACTGACAATTGAAATTAGGGTTTGAGATATTAATTTTCGGGAAAAATCCTAAGGCAGAGAATTCACCACCAACCACATGGATGAGACTTAACATTGGCCAACAATTGCGATTCGGTTTGAACTGCCCAACATTTCACAACTACAAGTTTGAAATATTGATCAAGAGGGTTGTTGTATTCAACATACAGGCACGAATCATCCCGAGTAGTACAAGTCGTTTGCACTAAACTATGGTAGCAATAGGACCCATCTCTCATAGCATGACTCGTCTCGTACTTTGAATACAAACACGTAGAAAACTAATGTATGGAAAGCATTAAACAATCACAGAGAGTAAAATGCTAGAAGAGATGAAAAAAACAAATATTAAAAACTTCTAAATCACCCATACATCCATTCAAACCAATTCACAATTAAAGCTAATGAGAAATCATATTACATGGCTAGGGTTTCATCAAAACCCTAGAAAAAACGACTAGCCACTCATGGAGGAGTGGAAAGAGGAAGAAGATGAAGAAGAAACCCTATGGAAGTGTTCCTCAAGCTTTGGTTGAATATCACCTGTTTGAAACCCTAGCCTCCCTCTATTCTGAATTAATTTTCGAACCCTCATTTTGGCTATTTTTCTGTCTTTTATTCGGAGCAAAACAGACCAAAAATTTCGTGCACACATCCCTAGGTGGGCCGCTCGAGTGCCCATGTGGGCCGTACGAGCGGTGGTGGGCTACACGTGCGGTTAAGCTTGGTCGCACGTACGATGGTCTGGCTGGCTTGGATTCTTCACTTCTCGCTCAGAGAATCTGCTTTCGCGCCCTTTTTAATTGAATTTTCATATTTCCCGTCAAATCTGTACAAGTGTACGAAACACATCATCTCTACCAAATAAATAAAATTAAAAGACTAAAAATGTAACTTAAGTGGCCTCAATGTGGTACCTTTCGGCCTACATCACTTGATATTAATTTATATTTAATTTTTTTTATTTAACATGAAATTATCTATCACAAAATATTTATATTTAATTTTAATTTTTTATGTCTATATACAATAAGTATGAATAATTTAAAAAGAATATTAAAGAAAAAAAATCAATACTCTACATAATTAATTTACATATTTTCTTCTTAATCCAATCACAACATATATATATATATATATAATCTTTTAAATAGATTTTGTATAGTTTTATTTCTACATATTTTTATTTTCTAAATAAATATAAATATAAATATAAAAAAAATAAAAATAAATAATTAGATTCACTTTTAATTTTATATTTCTAATTCTCTTTCTAATTTAACTATTATTTTTAATATCAAAATGAATATTTATTTTAATATCTTATAATTTAATATATATTATATAAAATATTATATGGTAAACTTTTATAGCACCATAGAATTAAAATTATCAAAATATAGAAATAATTTAACTAAATTTATTATGTATAAGCATTCAAGTAATACTTTTATAGAACGATAAGGTTACGATTATTAAAATACATAATTTAAATTTAAAAAGTTAATATTATTCTTTTGTAACACATATCATAATATAAAATATTATTATATTAATTAAAGTTAACTCTTTTGTGGTTCTATATTAGACATCATATTTCTATAAATGATTTGTATACATGTGTAGCGTCTAATTTAATATTGATTGATTAAATAATATAACTCAATATTTTTTTTGTTAAGTTTGTAGAAGATAAATTGACAAATATCAAATGATAAGTAGTGTAGAGTATTATTTTAAAGAATAATGATTCATAAAAAATGATTATGCATATTTAAGCCACCTATTGATGTTTCTTGAATAATTTTTTAAATAAATTTTTTGAATTTATAGGATTAGTAATAATGCACATTCATAAGCCCTGCTAGAAAAGATATGTAAAAATAATTTAGCTAAAATAAAAAAATTTGCAATTATTATGATATATCACATAATGAATCAGAATCCTTTGAGAACTAAAATTATTAAGGTTACAAATGTTTTATCCCTTTGAGGACACCATTTATGATTGAGCCTCCGTTTGGGAAGTAGGTTGGCTTTTTGGCTTTTTAGCTTTTTTGACTATTTTAGCCTGGGGCTAAAAAGCCTGATTTGGGAAGGGCTTTTTGACTTTTTTGGCTTTTTGACTTTTTGGTGAGGTGTCTTCCTGTTAAATTACCAACATGCCCTTTTTGGCTTTTTTTTTATTTTTTATTTTGGGTTTGGATTTGGCAAATTTTGCTTAAATGCTATTTATTTATTTATATTTATTTTCGGTTTAGATTTGGCGTATTTTGCTTAAATTTTTTTTATTTTTTTATTTTTTAATTTTGGGTTTGGATTTGGCGTATTTTGCTTACATTTTTTTAATTATTATTTAGGGTTTGGATTTGGCGTATTTTGCTAATAAATTTTGTTTATTTTTTATTTTTTTATTTTGGGTTTGGATTTGGCGTATTTTGCTTTTTTTTTTTTTAAAGTTTTTTATTTTTGGTTTGGATTTGGCATATTTTACTTAATTTTTTTTATTTTTTATTTTGGGTTTGGATTTGGCGTATTTTGCGTACATTTTTTTTTTGTTTTTTTTTAATTTTATTTTGGGTTTGGATTTGGCATATTTTGCTTAATTTTTTTTTTAAATTTATGTTTTTGTCTTTTTTTTATATACATTAATTAGTTCTTGTTCTTTAATTTACGTTTTTTGCCTTCTTTATTTTTATTGGTATACAATTTATTTTTTATTTATTTATTTATTTGTAAATTACGCCGCGAGTGGCAATTTACGTTTTCATGTTTTTTTTAAATGTTTTTGAATGAGGCGTATTTTTGTCGTTATTTATTTTAAATTTACGATTTTGTCATTTTTTTATTCACTCACATTAATTTATGTTTTTCTTTCTTTTTTATTTTTATTGGTATACAATAACTTTTTTTTTTATTTTTCAAAAATGAGTTTTCATGTGTTTTATTTATTTCTAAATTAGGTCGCGAATGGTAATTTATGTTTTTATTTTTTTAAAAAAATATTTTTGAATGAGGCGTATTTTTCTCGTTATTTTTTTAATTTACGTTTTTTTTTTCATTTTTTAAGTTTTTTCTCGTTATTATTTATTTTTTTATTTTTTTGTTTTTATAAATAAAAAATGGGTTTTCATGTGTTTTATTTATTTGTAAATTACATGGCAAATGGTAATTTCTGGTTTTTGTTTTTTATCTTTTTGGATGAGGCGTATTTTTGTCGTTCTTTTTTTTTTGAATTTACGTTTTTTTAATTTTTTAAATATTTTTAAATGAGGCGTATTTTTTGTTAAATAATTTATTCATTTTAAGTTTTTTTTTTTTTTGCAAATGGTTTTTTCATGTGTTTTTTATTTTATTTTATTTTTTTTTTCATTTTCTGTGAAATGATAAAAAGTGAGGTTTTAATTTATTGTCCTGTGTATTTTAGATAATTTAATTTATTTTAATTTTAAATATTTAATTTTTATTTTATTTTATTTTTATTTTAAATATTTAAATAATGTAAATAATGTAAAAAATTTAATAAGGAAAAATTTGAAATAAATATTCAAAAAATTTAAATCGTAAAAATTTAAATAATTTAAATATTAAAAAATTATTTGAACAAAAAAATTTAAATAATTTAAAATGTTAATATTTTAAATTTAAAAACAACTCTACATTCAAATAGTAACCAAACACATAAAATAAAACTCAATTAATAAATTATTTTTAAAACTCATAAGCAAACACATAACTTGAAACTCCATACTACTTTCACAACTCTACACTCAAAAAATAATCAAATACGTAATAAAAAAAATTAAAATATTTAAAAATATTTTTATAAATAGAGTTTGCATTTATTTTTATAAAATATTTTAACAAAAAACAAAAAAATGTTTTTAAATTTTTTTTTTCAACTTTCTTTGGTTTTCTGGGAAAACGTGTTTTTATTGGGAAAAGGTTGACATTGGAGTCTTCTTAGAGTAGCCCAAATAGCCCAGGGGTAAATTGGTAGTTTCATCTCTCTTTGTATGGAAGTTATGCTCCAAAACGGAGGCTGAATGTGTTTTGTCCGTTTGTGGCTAATTTAGCCAATTTTGTCGGTTTGTGGCTAAATTAGCCCACAACCCTCTTGCCAAACACAGGCTGAATTTGTAATTTTTTATGTATCAATATGAATAACTCCTATGATCTTACATAAATCTTATTTTTGTGTTAACCCACTTTAAGCACATTTTCATGTAATAAAATATTTAAATATTGTCATATAGAAGTATTATAATAAATTATAATCAAACACCACTTGAAGTATAATTAAAGACACAATACACCACTTTAGACATAACAAAAAACATAAGTAATTAGTAAAGACTTTTAATTAACAGCCAAAATAATATACCACGAGTTATAACCAAGTCATAATTTATACATTATAAAAATTTTTGTTGTTTTTATTTTTTTTAGAAAAAAATATTTTGATACAAGTGAGAAACATGATTTTTGATAAATTTGATTAACACAAATGAAAATTTGATTTCAGGTTGAGAATATATATATTTTTTAACTTTGAAAGAAATTATTTTTATAAGCCATTAACATAAGATCACACACACAGTGACAAAAATTGTCATCAGCCACTAGCAAATTTGTTTGTATTTGACTTTCAATTTTTAAAATTTTCTATACATAAAGTATTAAAATTCAAAATTAATTATTCATTTTAAAAATAAATTCCAATGTATTGCACAAGTCACCTATTAGTTTTATTATATATAATTTAGAGTTCGAATTTGCTAAAGTTAAAAACCTTAAATTCACGATGAAGTCGACCTATTATTGAACTAATTTGTACTTACTTGGGTGATTTAAATCGTTTATCTTATTTAACTAAATAAAAAAATTATTTATGCAAAAAATAAAATTCATCTAATATCAATTGTCATACTATTAGATTATTTTTGTCTATATGATCTACATGTTTTTAAAAATAGGCCATATATTTATTATAATATGTACAGGCACGAAATATTCTTCCCGTGTAATCCTGTTGATCAAGTCTTCGCTCCTCCATACGTCGTCGCTTTATTCCTTGAAAACACAAACGTGAGCTAGCCGGCGGGTGTGTGTCGGATACCTCTCCGATGCCTAGCTCAGTAAAATAGACAAATAGACAAAATGCTCTGTGTATTCGAGAGTCAAAATTGTGTGTGTTACCTCTCCAAAGGTGATATTATGAGCTTTTATAGGTTTCGCGTGGCATAATCTTAGTAGGACTCTTACTCCTCCATGTAGAGTCCTCATTGGATTCACACTCCTGAAAAATAATACTTATCCTTCAACACCCCTCACTGCTTAAACCAAGTGAGATGGTTTTTCCATGGTCGGACTCCAATATGACCGAGGTAAGCATAGCTATGGTAAGCCGCAGATCAGATCGGGATAACTCTACCTCGGTTCCTCCTGTACAAACCACAGCATGATTGGACCGAGCTAACAATTAGCATGGTTCCGACCGATCTAATATTACTGCGCCATGACCGGTATAACTTTTAGTATGGTGACCGAGCTAACCGTAGCTCTTTGGGACCGGAATAACTTCAAGCCTCATTTGGACCAGAATAACTTCATGGCCATTTTACTCAGTCCTTCGTACTGTGGCCCATAATGGCCCATTGTCCAGCTCGGCCCAATTTTCTTATAAATTACCCTCTCTTAATATATATGTGATTTGATTATATTTAATCAATCTAATTTTTTACATAAATATTCTTCTCAACTTACCATATGAGATGAACAATTCAAATCGTTGATATGAGTACAAATTAATCATCATAATGCACCAACTTTACCCGTGAAATTGATATCTTTAATTTTAGCAAATCCAAACTCAATAAGTCATACCTCGAATACAAACGCAAATCATTATATGGTAATAAATTTTGTTAAAAAGTGTGCTGAGGATACCAGCTACAGCTACTTACACCGACAATTTGAAAATATCATAAAAAAGCTAAAAATCAACTTTTTAACACATTTTGAATCAAATCACTATTCACATAAAAAAAAGTTAAAAACTCAACTTCTACCACCTTCTCAAAACATTTCATAAAATTTTAAAAAATTAATGAATGTTTATTGAAAAGAATTTAGTTCTCTTGTGATAAGACTAAAATATTCTCTTTCTTTTTAATCAAATTTTCTTTTAAAATTTTGTTAGGCTCGTTTTTCAAGTATAAAGTCTTAAAAGTTAGAAAAAAAATGAGTCAATTTTTTTTTTTCATTCAAAATGAAAATAAATCAAATTCTATATTAAAAAAACACTTAAAAAAATAAATTAATTTTCTCTTTCGTATTTTTTTTAAATTGCAAAAAATTAACAGATAATTTTAAAAGTTAAAATTGGTGTAAATTTTAAAAAATTATTAAAGACCAAAATAAATATTCCTTTTAAAAATCTTACCAAATTAAACACTTATCTATCATATTGTTTTTTTCAATGTAGCTGTATGAAAAATATTTAAAATACTAATTTTCATTGAGTTTAATAATTAAAATATTATTTTTTTCATCAAATTATTTAGCAAAAATAAATGAATGATTTAAATTGAAAATAAAAAAAAAATAGAATTTTAATTGACAAACTTAAAGATTCAAGATTTATTTTATTATAAGGCCAAAATCTTAATTTTTTCTTATTTCTTCCAATTTCCCCCTAACTAATATATTATTATATTTATTTCACTTTCCAAAATACACCACATCTGAGTAGACCACGCTTGTTTGTCAAGATTGAACACGAATTTGATTATTTATGTCAACCCTTGGTTTTAATCTTGGCTTTGTTTTGTGAGGTAGGCATTGGGACTGAATTAACAAGAATGTGGGACCTTTAAAATTCTGTTTGTTTACAAAGTGTCCCTTGGGACTATGAAAGATTGCATTTGAGGAGTGAGCTTGGGATGGTGGTATTGAGAAAGGGGAATTGAAAAATTAGGTTCTAATATAAGTTTTAGTGACGTAGTAAAAAGGTACCAAAAAATAAGTATAAACATCACATTACATGATGAGTTTCATTATTAGATCTCTTATAAAGTTTTAAAATTAAACTCTCAATAAATAAGTCATTGATCCCTCGTTTGGCAAGAGGCTATTTTAGTCAATTAGCCAAAAAGTTACTAAATTAGCCAAAAAGCCAACAACCCATACCAAAAAGTTAAAGATTCTCTTTTCTCTCTACTTTTTACACATCTTTTCGTAATTAGCCAAAAAGTCATCCCAAACATACAAGTTTTTTTTACCTACCTTTTTAGCCAAATAGCCAAAAAGTTACTAAATTAGCTTGTTCCCAAACGAGAGAAATTTTTGCATGTAGATAGGGTACATATCACGTGGTACCTTTTACTATTGTGATTGACTTTGACAGCAGGGTCCACTACATTTATGTTGAGTGTTTGAGGAACAATAATGGGCATATACACTTGTAATTAGTGGAATGTAGTATCACGTGGTACCTTTTAGGCATACAAAAATTTCTCAATTTTAAGGGGTAAATTACCCTTTGGCTTGTATCATTGCAAAGTCCTCTTTTGGAAAGTTGGTTAAAAGTCACTTTCCAACTTTAAACTCATTTTGGGTCACATCATCTCTCACATTTTTGAATTACACTAATAGTCCCTATAGTTTGGAGTTCATGTCACTTTGATTCATAACTTTTCAAATGTGACACATTTGACTATTAATTTTGAATTTTGTTATAAATATGGACAATTTAAGATACTATTACTTAATTTTAAGGTTAAAGTCGTCAATTTGATAAAATATAAACTAATTTTACAAAAATAAATGTCAAAAAAATATTTTTGAATTTTTAAAAATAATTTCTACCTACCAAAGATAAAATTATGTAAAATTGATAAATCTTTTAGACATTTATTTATTACCAAATTAATTTTTATTATGCGTTTGGATGATAATTATGTAATGAGTGGTTGTTAGGCTTTTAATGTGTAATCAATATATTTAGTATATGAAATATTTTTAGTTTTGGATTTTTTGATTTGATGGATTGGTTTAATAAGGATATCAAAGTTGTCGTCATATTTGACTTTTTGATAAATAAAAACTAATTTAATGAAAATAAAAACAATCACCCATTACATGATCATCATCCAAACACATAATAAAAATTAATTTGGTAAAATAAATAAATAAATAATTTATCAAATTTACATAATTTTATCTTTAGTAAGTAGAAATAATTTTTTAAAATTTAAAAATATTTTTTTGACATTTATTTTTGTCAAATTAATTTATATTTTATCACACTACAAGAAAAATGGGCTTATGAGACGGAACTTTTTGCAACGGCACATTTGCCGTTGCAAAAAATGACTTTTTGCGACGGTACAACTTACCGTCTCAAAAAATGTGACTTTTTGAGACAGCACAACTTCCTGTCTCAAAAAATGTGACTTTTTGAGACGGCACAACTTCCCGTCTCAAAAAATGTGACTTTTTGAGACGGCACAACTTGCCGTCGCTAAAAAATGTGGCTTTTTGAGACGGCACAACTTTCTGTCTCAAAAAATGTGACTTTTTGAGACGGCACAACTGCCGTCGCAAAAAATAGAGTATTTGCGACGGTACCAACTGCAATCACAAAAAAAAAGGAAAAGTTTTTTGCGATTATAATACGTACCATTGCAAAAATATATATATATATATGTATCGTGACTTTGAGACGGCTTCATATATATAGTCATAAAATGGTTTAAATAAATGCAACGGTATTTTTCTGTTACAAAAAAATAAAATAAAATAAAAACGACGTCGTCTTACTCTTTTGAACATTTCTTTTTTTACCATTTTTCCATCTTTCTATCTCTCTGTCTCAGTCTCTGTCTCTCTTCTCTTTCTCTCTCTTACTCATAACTCTTATCTATCTGTTTGTCTCTCTCTTTCTCTATGTGTCTCTGTCTCTCTTATCTCTTTCTCTCTCACTCATCACTCTTCTTTGTCTGTCTGTCTCTTTCTTTCTCTCTATGTCTCTGTCTCTTTTCTCTTTCTTTCTCTCACTCATCACTCATCACTCTTCTCTGTCTGTCTGTCTCTCTCGTCCATCTTTCTTCTCTTTATCTCTCTCTGTCTCTCTCTCGTTTATCTCTTTTTGCTCTCTCTCTCTCTCTCTATATATATATATATCTTTTCATCCATTTTTTCATCTTCATTTCTCTTTTCTCTTTCTCTCTCTCACTCATCACGCTTCTCTCTCTGTCTGTCTGTCTATCTGTCTCTTTCTCTGTGTCTCTCATTCATCTATCTCTTCTCTCATCTCTTTTCTCATTTATTTTCTCTCGCTGTCTCTTTCGCTCATCTCTCTTCTCTTTATCTCTCTCGCTCATCTCTTTTCTCTCTATCTTTCTCTCTGTCTCTCTCGTTAATCTCTCTTCTCTCTATGTCTCTCTCGCTCATCTCTCTTCTCTCTATGTCTCTCTCGCTCATCTCTCTTCTCTCTATCTCTCTCTGTCTCTCTCGTCCATCTCTCTTCTCTTTATGTCTATTTTTTGTCTCTTACTCTCTCTCTCTCTCTCTCTCTCTCTCTCTCTCTCTCCTACTGTGTTTGCGTTGCTCACTCTCTCACTCCTGTCTTCTCTATTTACTGAGCTCTCTCTCGATTTATCGATCCACTACAAAAAAATGCACTTTTAGCGACAACTTTGTCTCTCTCTCGCTCATCACTCTATCTCTCTCATCTATCTGTCTCTCACTCATTTCTCTCTCTCACCTCCCATCTCTTCTACCATCTTTACCACTACTGCAAACACCATTCCACCACCACCACTACTTCTACTGTCGTCACTTCACCTCTACGACTACCATTACTACTACCATCGCCACCACTCCACTACCGCCACTACTACTACTGCCACTACTACTACCATTACCTCTCCTTCACCCCTGTCACTCCATTTACACTACCACTACCACAACTTCACCACTAATCTCTTTCGCCATCACCATCACCACCACTATCATCTCTTATCCACCACCTTCACCACTATTGCCACTCCATTTCCTCTACCACAAAAAATTAGATCGTGATTTTTAGTAACAAAAAAAAATAGACCGCAAAAAAATATTTTTCATTGACTATAGAAAATTAACTTTTATTTTAGTGAAAAATATTTTTCATTAAAATATTACCCCTACTTCTACCAAATAAAAAATAAGAATATTTTTTTTCATTAAAATAAAAATGAAAAAAATAAATTTTCAATCTTAGTAACTAAAAAAAAAAATTAAAAAAAAATTCATTAACTACAAAAATATATATATTTTAACCAAAAAAAAAAATTTTTTGACGACAGCAACCCCCTTCACAAAAATAAATAAATAAAAATAAACGACATTATTTTGTTATTTAAATTTCATTTGTGACTAAAAAAGAAAATATTTTCTTATTTTTTATTCCCGCCCCTTTTTTTTGCCATTCCCGTCCCCCCAAATCTCCAATCTCAAACCCCAAACCCAAAAATCCCTACCCGCCCCCCCCAAATCCCCAATCTCAAACCCACAAATCCCCAATCTCAAACCCAAAAATCCCTACCCCCTCCCCCCCGTAAAAATCCCCAATGTCAAACCCACAAATCCCTAATCTCAAACCCAAAAATCCCTAACCCTCCCCCCCCCAAAATCCCCAATCTCAAACCCAAAAATCCCTAATCTCTTCTTACCCCCCTCTCTCTCTCTCTCTCTCTCTCGATCGATCGACAGCGAGCGGCGTCGGAGCAGTGTCGGAGGAGCAGCGTCGGAGGAGGAGCAGTGTCGGCCTCCTCTTCCTCAAGCCTCATTGTCTGAATTCAGCAGCGCCCGATAGTTTCTTCCTTTGATTTATCTGTTCGACCTGATTACATTATGCTCTAGATAATATTTTGGTTGATTGATTTCATATTTTAGAGAGGATCTAGTCAATGAAGTTTGATTTTAGTTTTTTTTTTTTTTCAAAAAAAAAATTAAAATGTTTGCTTCGATGTTCTTAAAAAAAATTAGGCCTTTGTTTTGAATTTCCTCAGTTGATTAGCTTGTGATTTTGATTTCATGTTTTCTTTGTTTGATAATAGCAAATGTTTTCTCTTTTTCCTTTTCTTCATCCCTGCTTTGGTAGAAAAAAATCCAAAACAAGTTATGTTAATATTCGTTTATAGGAGCAGCCTTAGATTCACTAGAGTTGAGTGTATAGTTTAAACAAAACAATGCCATGTGGAGGCCAAAAAGAGTGCCTGAAAATGCAAAACTTGTTGAGATAATATTTGGTTGTCAATGCAAGTATTAGTTGAATGTGTTGGTGATATGATTCCACCAAATTGAATGAACATATCAGCTTTGCCAAGGAAAGGAAACTTGAAGTTAATGTTTGTGAACCAAAGGAATTGATTGAAATATGTTAGCCTGATTTTTTTATCCTTTTTTCTTTTTTGTTTTTTTTGTTGAAATATATGCTTGTAAGTTGTATTTACCATCTGCAAAGTTGTGGACCACAAAGAGCTTTCTTTGTGTTGTATAAACTAAGCAATATTTCTTTCCCATGTATCAGGGGTAAAAAAAATAAATAATATAAAATAAAATAAAAAACTACAACAATATAATGAATAATATTAGTAATTTATATGTTGGTTGACTCTAATTTTTTTTCTTGCCTGATCCTTGACCTTGGTTTTTAGACAAAAATGTTTGAGAGTTCTAAAATAAGGGCTCTAAAGGAACTCTGAGGTAAGACTCACCAATTGATGCGATGTCTCTACGGTTTTAAAGTCGTCACCATATATCATAAATATCCATTCAATGAGTAGGAAAAGTAGTTAAGCCTTTCCATCAGGTATGCCATGAATCCATATCATCTCTCAAATGGTTACTCTGCACTGTTTTTTTCTTAATTGCTATATCTTTTGGTTTTACACACAGTACATTGTTTTCTTCTCCCATAATAGTGACCGTAGTTCCTTTAATGAAATATAAGGCATTACTCGGGCTTGTAGCTGTTAGAATTTTCTTTCTTCTTCTTCTAAGAAGTTTTAATTTTAGTTTTTAAAATCTCTTTACCCTTGATGGTTTCTAATAGCTCTCTTGTTGCAGAGATTTCTGATGGTGAAGCCTTGTCCAAAGGAGAAGAATTGTGATGTAGAGGTGTGGATCAAGTTTGTTTTGTGGTTCAGCTTTGTACTGTTTTTCCTGTCGGTTTTATCATTATAAATGCTATTGTCATTGCAGCTATTGTTGTTACTATACTGTGCCATGCACTGATGCATTATGCAAATTTGAAATTTATTTTTAGTAGAGGGATGAAGCTAAGGAGATTTGATATTTTAAAATTTATTAATTTTGATATTTTCACTTCCATCTATCATAAATTTCACTGCATCCTTTTCACATCTAATTAGTTGGATGTAAATTTGTTGTTTGTTTTGTAAAGAAAATGTTGCATATGATATTGATTGAGAGCTATTATTTGTTTTGTAGAGTAAATGTTGTTTAAGATATTGATTGAGAACATCTGAGAGTTCTTATTATTAGTGGCATTTATTTGTATGATAATCTGTACATGATGACACCATTGTCATAGATTTGGCATCTAAAGCTCCACTAGCTTCTTCGTATTGATTATTAGTCCCTTACCCGTGATCCTAGAATATTTGAGATCTGGCCATAGACTGTTGAAAAATTATGTTATATTAGCAAGATAGTTCTAGGAGGTCACATTGCATATGCTCATTTGCTTTATGTACTGTAACATTGTATATTTTTATTCTGGAATCAATTTTACATTTTTATTTATTCCCATTGGTTGAAGGACCAATTGTTTTACTTTCCTTTTCCTCAACATTGTTTATCACCCATGAACTTCATGCCTTGTTTGTGGAGACAAATAACATTCCATTATTTTTCACTTGTACTCTATATGCAGTTCATGTATAAGCTAGATCATGTAATTTGAACTTATGCATTGGTGCTTTATTGCAATTTCAAAGTCTTTTTTCCCTGCCTACTCTAATTATTACTTATGCATTTTTTTTAAATGTTTTTTTCGGGGCTCTTTTGGTGTCTTAGAGGGATGTTTAATTTGACATTTCTTTCGTAAGTGCTTATTGAGCCTCTTATTATACATAAATGGATTTCTCATTCAATTTTCTTAACATTAGATACAAAGGCATGACAGATGTAGGGGGTGGCCATGGGGGACCCCATGGCTCCTGCATCTATTTCAAAAATATTAATTTATATACTATATTTGTTTGTAAATGTCCCCCCCAAGTCCTAACATTTTCCCACACTAAGTTTCAATTTATTTGAAGCCTTTAGCTAAAGTCATGTTATAATACACATTATATATACCATATTTAAGTTTTAGTGTAAATTAATGTTAGTTATAAATAATAAATAGTTACATCCTATTATGATGTTTAATTTTGTTTCAAAGTGATGTGCATTACGATTCATTATGGTGGTTTTGATTGCAATCAAAATGATCTTCGGTTATAGATATAATTGATGTTAATCACGACTCAATGTAACAGTGATCAATGTGGAAAAAGTGCTTATATCATATTTTTTATTATATTTAAATCTTTTTTTGATACTTTTTGTCTTGTAAATGTCTATTGATTGAAAATTTTATTTACAAATTATTATTTTGTTTATTATGATCTTGAATTTTTTTTAATGCATGTATCTGTTTGGTAGTGTAGCAAGTGTCATAAATTTTTTACACAATAATTTCAGTCAAATATTAACACATAATTATATTGTCATTAATTATTTTTATTTTTCAGATATTTCCCATGTAGGAGAGTGCTTGTGGAATGCATGCCTGTGAAGAACGTGACTAACTTTTGTTTTTGTTATCTACGAAGAATGATGAGAAAAATATTTAATTTTGGTATATGTTATTTTGAATTATGAACAAAATCATGTATTTAAACATTATATATGTATTATGGAACATTATGTAGTGTGATAATTTTGTTAATGTGTTTATGAATGGAAGAATATTTGTTATGGAGAAATTGTTATTTTTATACAGAATGTTTTATATTATGGAGAAATTTTAATATTTTTAATAATTTTATCACAAGATGTTTTTTTCTTTTTGCAACGACATTACATCGTCGCAAAAAACAGAAAATTTTAATATTTTTATTGATTTTGTTACAAGTTTTACTTTTTGCAACGGCACTAAACTGTCGCAAAAAATAGAAATTTTATTATTTAAATAGAAATTTTATTATTTTTTAATACTTTTTGTGACGGTAGTACACTGTCGCAAAAAATAGAAATTTTCATATTTTTAATACTTTTTGCGACGGCACCACACCGTCGCAAAAACAGTGTTCTTGCCGTTGCAAAAAAAAGACTATTAGTGACGGTATTTTTTGCCGTCTCAAATAACATTTTTAGCGACGGTAAAATAGTGCCGTCGCAAAAAAATCAAGAAATTTCAAACGTTATTAGCGATTGTAAAGTGCCATTGCAAAAGGCTAAAATGCCATCGCAAAACATTAGAGACGGCACTGTGCTGTCGCAAAAACTCTTTTGCAATGCCCCCAGTTGCGACCCCCCTCTTGCCGTTGCAAAAAGTCATTTACCGTCACAAAAAGTTTTTTGCGACGGCATTAAGAGTATTAGCGACGGTATTTTACCGTCGTAAAAAGCTGAAATTTTAGTAGTGTCAACTTAACGACTTTGCTCTTGAAATTGAGCAATGTGATCTTCAATTGTCCTTATTTGGAATAAGACTCAAAATTCGAGGTCAAATATATCATAATTGAAAAGTTTGCGATCAAAGTAACACAAGACCCAAACTATAGAGACGGTTAATATAATTTGCTCCATTTTTTTTTTTAAAGTCAAAAAAATCAAAATTAATTTTTAACTATCTTCTCAAAATATCCGTAAATATGCTTTTGTTTTAAACAGAAGTCCCACTTTCATTTCAACGTATTGTAATTAGGAAGTCTCCTTCTATGAAATAAAAGGAGAAAAAAAATCAAAAATAATATACTAAAATAATATAGTATGATAATATGTTTATACCAAAAAAATCGTATATTAAAAAAATATAGTACAAAAAAATATATGTTTATAAAGTAACTTTTAATATTAAAATGTATCAAAAACACCAAGAGTATTTATAAAATTTCATATAGTAGTGTTTTGAGAAGTTGATAAAAAACTGATTTTTGATTTTTTTAGCCAAAAAAGCTAACTTGGATAAAAAAAATTAGTTTTTTTTTACTAAAAAAACTAAAGGCTAGCTTTTAGCTAGCTTGCCAAAGCAAGCCATAGTTAACAGAATCCGGATCACCCGTCGCCTTCCCCTGTCGCCCCCAAAACGACGTCGTTTTGGGGCAAATTTTCAAAAAAAAAAAACGCAGAGAAGAGGGAGGAAGGAGAGGAAGAGGGAGAGGGAGGGAGGAGGGAGGAGGAGGAGGCTGCGAGCTCGTCGTCCTCGTCCCTCGCCGCCGTTGCAGCCGTCGCAGGTCGCAGCAGCTCCACCTCGTAGCAGCACCTGCGACCGCCGTCGCCTTCGCCTTCGACCCATCTCCACCTCCTCCTCCTCCGCCCTTGTATTTATGGCCCCCTCCAGTCCGGCCCTTCCCCTCCTTCTCCCCCTCCTTCTCCTCCTCCTCCTCCCTCCTCCCTCCCTCTTCTGCGTTTTTTTTTTTTGAAAATTCGCCCCCAAAACAACGTCGTTTTGGGGGCGACAGGAAAGGGCGACGGGGAAGGGCGACCGACGATCCATTCCCTAGTTAACAAGCCATAGTATCAATGGCAAAAAAACTATGAATTATTACTAATTCGATAATCATCAAATATATATATATATATATTTAAATCCTCTCGCTAATAATTTTTACAATAATAATCTTACATAACCTAATTCTAAAAGCAAACTGCTCATTAAAAACAAACATTAATCATGTCTTTTGTTTGAATTCCATTTTGGAATCGCAAAAAATGTGCTCATTGGAGGGGGAAAGGAATAGTGGGAACCCCAATTATTAATATTATGAAGCCAAACACTTTAAAATTTGATCATTAATCCTAGCACAACTAGTTCAATCACTAAATTAGGATAATATTATAATGAATATATTTATATATTATAAAATATTTATCATTTTTGTATTAATTTAAAAGGTTTAAGATAATAAATCTTTTATAATACAAAAATATTAAGTGTATTTGGTTTCAGTTTTTTGAAAATTGAGTTTTTTATTTTTAATGGATATTTTTTAAATTTTAAGTTTTTTTTTTAATTTTTTAGATACACCTTACTTAGATATATTTAAAAAGTAAAATATTTTAAAAAAATAATAAATACACAGAATATGAAAAATATATTGAATTTTTATTTTTTTTTTTATATTTTTGGTAACTAGTGAATTTTTTAAAGATTTTTTCAGGAAAATTATATTTTTTAAGTATATTTATGTTAGATATGTCTAAAAATTTAAAAAATTACTTAAAATATTAAAAAAATTCAATAAAAACAAAAAAAAATATGAAGAACAAAAAAATAGAATTTTCAGAAAAGTGTTTTCAAAAAATTGAAAACGAACATAGTGATTATCATCACAAGAAGTCATTTGGCAATATATTCTAGTTAAAAAAAAAACAATAAGTTTTGAACTTATACAAAAAGTCAAATATTTATTTCCATTCACTTTATTTTATACATTTTTTAAAAAAAAATGTCAAAAAAATATTTTCGAACATATTAATTTTTTTTATTTTATATTTTAGACAAAAAATCATTAAAGAAAACTTTTCAAACGAACTCTAAAAAAAATTTAAGGAAATATTTGTTTAGATAGACTGAATAATGAAAGATTGTAATGTAATGCACTATTAGTCATGAAATAAATAATTCATAAATTATTTGGTTGAAAAGATGTATGTTTTTTTTATTGTTACTCCAATTTCACTTTTCTAACTAAACGATAGACTAGTAAATCAATTAAACATAGAGGGGTATTTTGGAAAAATGATTAAAATAAAAGTTAATTTTTTAACTTTTTAAATTTTTTTTTGACTTTTTTACGTGAGAGGTGATTTGATGTGATCCAAAATGAGTTAAATGTTGAATTTTAACTTTATTTATGATGTTTTCAAATAACCCCAGATAAGGGTGTGCGCAGTGTGGGTCGGTGCGGTTTGAGAGAAAAATAAAAATCGTATGACGGGTGGCGGATTGATAAAAGTGTTACTAGAATTTGTTATTTTTTTATCAAAAATCGGCGGTTCGGTTGGCAAATAATGGCGGATTTGTCTTGGTGGTTCGGGCGGATTAGCGGTTTATAAAAAATATAATTCAAATTACAAAACTTAAATTAAAGAGTAAAAAAAAGATGAAAGATACCGTGATGTTAAGCATCTTGCGAAGCTTTCTTTTGATGCAGTAAGTGTAGCAACAACATGATAATATCAACGACTATGTCATCAGTCCATTACAAGCATCTGTGGAAGCTACAATGATCAAATACAATACATAAAATTACTATCATTCAGGGTTTACAATATATTGAAAATGTTTACTGTTGAAAAGTATTTAGATTGAAAAGTGAGCTGATACAAGTTTGCAACATGGCTAGAAAAAAAATAGATTGAAAAGGGAATTGGAATCCAACTTTATTTTGGATTACTGCCATCTTGAATTTCCCTCAAACAGTAATGTAATACTATATTCTAAGGCATAGAACAACAAGCAAACTTAAGTAAAAAAGAATTTTTAGAATCTTATAAAATATGATTTAATAGGGGTGCGGGTCGGTGCGGTTTGGAAGAAAAATAGAAATCGACGGATTGATAAAAGTGTCACTAGAATTTGCCCTTTTTCTTACAAAAAATCGACAGCTCGATTGACAAATAATAACGAATTTACCTTGGCGGTGCGGTTCGGTATGATTTTAACGATTTCGGCGGAATTATACACACCCCTAACCCCAGAGTCCAATTCTGTGTCTCAATCCCATCAAACAAATGCTCCCTAAATTTATAGAGAAATTTTACAAAATTTGTCACAAATGTGAGACAAATAGCGAGTCTCACATATAGGCTTTATGTTACTATTTATCTCACATATATATATATATATATATATACTAGCGGTAACCCGTGCGATACACGGAAAAATAAACTATATACATTTTGTGTGATATATAAATTATTCTAATCTTGAATTATATTTTAATAGCAGCAAGCCATGATGTTAGGCCATCTTAGTTGATGTTAACAATAATTAATCTACAAAATTTCACAATAAAAATTTGATATACATAAAAAATTGTTAATTATAAAGATTGTTAGGATAATAGTATTACAATCACTTGCTAACATAAATAATTTGTATCAGACTATAGTGTCATGCAAAAAAAAAAAAAAAAAAAACAAAACAAAACAAAAACAAAAACAAAAACAAAAACAAATAAATTGTATAAGTTATCATAAATTTACTTATTTTAAATCAATGATTTATATTATTATTGTGGGACCAAATTATGAATAAATCTCAACTTTTAATTATAATTTGTAAGTAATCATTCTCCATAACTTGAATAATACTTTCATAGTTTCTACAATATTTAAAAAAAAATTCAAGATAAAAATTTCATAGGATTATAAAAATTATATAAGAAAATAGTTTAATCCATTTTATTTATAAAAAAAAAATGATGACAAATTATTTGAATTGTATTTGAAGAAATATAACAAATGATAGCTTTAATCATTATATACCCAAAAAAAAAAATTATATAGGTTACTCAACAACAAAATGGTCGAATATAACTAAAGTCATGGATATTGAATTAAATCATATGAGCTCTAAATTGATAATATCATCTAATAAATCAACGAATAATAAAAGAGAGATATCAACAAATATGTAATATTTCTCTACCATCTTTGTATTATATTTTCATTAATTTCATATATCATATGAAAGTTTTACTTGTCTCAATCTTTCAATAAAATAAACACCAAGAAAACAAATTTGATAAGAAATTAGTTCTAAACTTTATTATTAAAAAAATAGAAATTTCAAAGAGAAAATTTAGAGATGGGATTGAAAAAATACTATAACAAATGACAATCTTATAAAAAAAATAAAAAGAAAGAAAAAAAAAAACACATAGCAATGATCTAATGTAAACTATTTTTAAAAATTAAAAGAAAGAATATCAAATTATTACCTTTGATAAATATAGTGACGGAAAATAATTTTGTGAGATTTTTGTATTGCCTTCTCCCATGCAGATTTCATTATTTAATTATTAATACTCTTCTTATTCATAGCCAACCATTCTTTTTTTATATATATCTTTATCACTTGGTAGATAATAACAAATAATAAAAATTATGAGGATTAGGTTAAGAGGAGATAAGAAGTTATAGATAAGAGTATTTCACAAGATAAAAAATTCAAAATAAAAAAAAGATAATATGTGATAAAAGGAGAAAAAAAATATAAGTAAACCAAAATAAAGATTTAGATAGATATATTTTTGATAGATATGGATTAACAAATCATATATTTATCTAAATTTTATTATTTTAATTTTTTTTAAATCAATTAGTTAATCTTTATCTTTATCTGTAGACCATGAAATTAATTTTTATAAATTATTTATCAATTCTTATATGTTTATTTATCTATAAGTCATGAAATTATTATTTTTCAAATAATTTTTAAAATTTTTATCTTTATCTAAATGTCATGAAATAAATTTCCATAAATTATTTATGATTTTTTTATATGTTTATTTATAATGAAATTAATTAAAGTACAAAGTGAATGGCAAAAAACATGAGTAATTTTTTTTTAAATCAATTTTTTAACCTTTATTTTTATCAGTAGGCCATGAAATTAATTTTTATAAATTATTTATTAATTTTTATATGCTTATTTATGAGAAGAAATTTTAAATTATCTATAAGTTATGAAATTAAGTATTTAATTTTTATCTTTATCTGTATACCATGAAATTAATTTTCATAAATTATTTATCAGTTTTTATATGTTTATCTATATGGAGGAATTTTGAAATTCAAATCTTTATCCATAAGTCATGAAATTAATTTTCATTTTAATTAATCAAACAAATAGAAAATGGAGGAAAATAGAAAACACGAAAGAAAATCAAAAAGGGTTGTCACGTAGGAAAGAGATAATTTTAAAATTATAAGAATTTAAGAATAAATATTTATAAATTTTTGACAAAACCACCATATTTGATTATATAGATAGTATAGATAGATGTATGTTTCTCATCCTGTGAAATTCTTCAGCGCTATGATTTCATCCTGCCAAACATAGCATAGAGTGTGCGTATGTATAACAAGGAGAGATGTATACATACATTGTACATACATTAAGCCATCATGGACCCCAACTGTCCCAGTTCACATGCATCCAATGGTCCCACCATCTTAACCCCTCCACAGCCGTTGATGTAATTCCTTTCCCTTTCTGGAAAAAAAATAATTAAAAAATTCATAAAATACACACATCTATACATGTACATGTATTATGTTGTAATTTTATTCACCCCAATTATTAATAATTATTCGTCTCGTTTTGCTCTCTCTCTCTCTCTGATTCTTCTCTACACTCTCGAGATTGCAAGGGTTAGAAGATTCAACAATGTCGACAACATCTCAATTTTCTCAAAATTAGGGATTTGTACTGTCTCTAGGCGCTTTTCGATTCATTTCAATTTACTTGATTTTGTTTGGTTTTCGCATAAAGATTCGTAATTGAGGGGTTTTTTTGGATTAGATTTGGGTGAGAAATATTGGGTTTGGTTTGGATTCGCACACTTTTGACAATAATTGCGTATTTGTTTGGTTGGATTTTGAGGACTACACGATTTCCTGAAGCTTTTGGTTGAGATTAACGGTTTAGAAGGATTGAAGGGTGTTTCAGTGGAGTTTTATTGTAGAATAGGAGGATTGTTGAAGTTGTTGTTGGTTATTTCATAGTCTTTTTTTTGTGCCCCTTTTGGAGATTGTGGGTTGGGTGTGACGAACAGTTTGGTTGTTGAATATTTGGGAATTTGGTGTGTGTGGGTTTTGATTTGGTGGCTCTGTATGTCTAATTCGTAAGGGGTCCTCTGCTAGTGGAGGATCCCAAAATCGCGGTTTTTATTAAACTGTGGTTTTCTTTTGTCAATTGAGAGATACAATGCTGCTCTGTTTATTGGCTAATTTATTAAGGTGAAGTAGAAGAGTTGTTCAATTGTTGGGGTTTCAGTGATTTTGTTGTAATTTCAATTTAGCTTATTGGGTTTGTGGATTTGACATAAGTTTTGGGGGTCATGTTTGGCTCTGGTGTGGATATTGGGCCTGATAAGAGCGGGGTCTTGGGACCTGTATTGGTACCAAAGCAATTTGTGTGGCGGTATGGGGGCAGAAGGGTATTTCTTAGTGGCTCCTTCACTAGGTGAGTGATAATATGGGTGTCATGATGAGATCTTTTTAGTTTTTAGTTATGAAAGTATTTGATTAGTTATGTTCATCTTTCTAGTAGCATTTTGTTAGTTATCATTGATTTTGGTTATGTGAAATGGGTTTTAATTGAATTTCTTAATTGCACAGATGGACAGAACACATACCAATGTCTCCAACGGAGGGCAGCCCAACTGTGTTTCAGGTTATCTGCAGCTTAACTCCGGGATATCATCAGGTTAATATGCTATGATAATATTTATTCTGTGCCAACTGCAGTTGGAATTCGTCTAGCATTGAGGGCTATTAAATTAATCTTATATAAAAACGGATTTATGGCTAATATCATCATAATCATATATATGTTTGCGAGTCGGTCAACCAGGTACGATGAGTTTCTAGAATATTTTTCTTTAAATTTGAATGAATGATTGATACAATTAAATAGATCCTTGAGTTTCTAGCATCTTTTTATGCATAAAGGGTTTACAACTAAATAATTTTTATCATAAACCAGATAAATAGCAGTCTCTTGCATGTTTTTTGTTGGTAGAGAAGTACAATTCTAATTTTCCACGCATATGTTTATTTTTGGGTCCCTGCTCATGTTTTTAGGGGTGATGGATATTTAGTGAAAAAAACATTATATGTGATCTAAGCATAAGAAATCTCTTAAACTCATTATCATGCATAACTTGTAATTGCTAAGAATTGTTTTGTAGTGTATAACCACGTAAACATATTTTCTAATTTAATAATTAATACTTCTAACGTACATGGGTGACAACCCCTTAGCCTTCGGCATCTTTCAATAAAGTTTAGTTATCACACAAAAAAATAAAAAAATCTGCACTTCTTTTTGTATAATACAGCCTAGTGAAACAAGTCTTGGAAGGTCGTTTTAGCATGGGAAGGGAATGCTTCAAGTTCTTTGTAGAGATAAAGAATGCACCAAGGAGGCTCTACCTTTTCAATGGGAATATTTTACACTCTTACAATTTGAATTGAGACAATTATGTTACAATAATAAGGCTTGAGTTCTCGTTTTAAGCCCTAATAAATTGACATAAATTTAGCTAAAATACTGGAGCTTTTTCCTAGCAAAAATACAGTCAAATAAATTTACCTTAATTATCTTGAAGAATTTTATCCACCCTCCAACATCTGGTTAACCCTACTAGTGCCATTTGCCTGCAATCTCATGAAGTTTGGTGCGGAAGCAAAGACATTAATGTTACTTTAGGCAGAGATGGCCTAGTGTTATAGTGTTATGCATTCTTAGAGTCTGAGACATCACTGGTTCATAATGGTTTAAACTGCAAAGTGCAACTGGATAGGTTTTGCTCAACAGAGAAATGAAGGCAGCTGAGAGAATACTCATTTTACAGTTTTAAATTGATAGGGGTAGGTCTCTTGTCACAAATTGTATTGGCAATACTACAATGTGGCTTAAATGAATGCCAAATATGTCACTAAAAGAAGTCCATACCTCAGAAGCTGCTTGACCAACCAATCTGTTAATGGATTTCATATATTCCTTTCTTCAACAACACTGAGATGCTAAAGAAATAGTTACATTTCCTAAACTCCAAGTCCTTTGGAATGACATCCTTGAAGAATTTATATAGAGATGCATATTATGGGAGAGGGAATCTTATTCCAAATGCATCTATATTGAATTAATGGGGAGCCTCTATTACACATGAAGTTCGATGCTAATTTGGTAGTGCTAACACCATTAGAGCAGGGTATCTATAGGATTTGACCAGGACAGTAAATCAGGTAAATATATAATAATTTAGCATAGAAACAACGGAATCCTTCTGAAATAAGCCTTCCAAGTTATTGAGATTCGATTATTTAGAATTTATGAACACCGCTTGAAAGTTACTAACTAGACTATCATGATTTACGAAGTTGGTTTCTCCAAAGGTATTGACATAAAGATTATTGAGTTATTATCTAAATTCAAAAACTCTTAACTTTGTTGTTATTATTCATATCAATTATGATTGGGAACCACAATGAGATGTTTTTGTTTATATATAAACCTCATCAAGACAACAATATTTTTGTGCTGGATGAAGATTAGAGGATGAAGAAAGTAATCATGCATCTCACACTTGCACAGTAGTGCATGCAGTTTGACACTTATATAATTCTTGCAAAGTAGTATATAATAGAATGTGCAAGAATGTTTGGATATCAGATTTATTGTGCAAGATTGCTAAATTGAGCAGAAAATTTGCTGCCTTTAGTCCAAGAGTTGGGTTAATCTGAATTAACAGTTCTAGATGAGTACCTCCAATTCTGATATTGATGTTTATGTGTTGTTTTCATTTGTATGCAGTACAAGTTTATTGTTGATGGAGAGTGGCGGCATGATGAGAACGAAGATTTTGTAAGTGGAAATTATGGCGTGGTGAACACTCTCATCTTACTTAGAGAACCTGATGTAATTCATGCTGTGTATAGTCCAGAGACACCTGGTATATCTAATATGGATGTGGATCATGATCCATTTCTTCGTCTGGTAAGAATCTGTGGTTTAATACTTAAACTATAGTTTATTATTACATAGTGCAATTTTGTGGGAAATTTTGCATAATGAGTTTTACATAGAAATCACAAAATAAGTTGTATTCATATATATCACTGCTGAAGTTTTTCTGGAATGTAGTATTTCCAATGTTAATGAAAAATATTTTATTTCTTTCTGCTTTAATTTGGAAACATAAACTATGCACACATGAATCATTAATGGTTTCTCCGGAAGCAATAGTTGTGGACTAACGTGGGATTTGAATACCGTCATTGTTATTCAATGGCATAAAATAGTAGGTTATCTATCAAATGATAATTTGCAGGAAGCAATTCCAAGGATATCAGAGGCTGATATTGAGATTTCTCGCAATCGTGTATCTGTCTTCATGTCAACACATACTGCATATGAGTTGCTTCCTGAATCTGGCAAGGTTAGGAACTTAGTATGGTTGATTATGGGCTTTTGTTTTGTAATTTTAAGTAATTCATTGATCATTATTGTTGGATTGGATTTATGGATTTTTGGTTCAATTGCATCTAACATTGCAGGTCATTGCCTTGGACGTAAATTTACCAGTGAAGCAAGCATTCCATATTCTATACGAGCAGGTAATTTTGTGCATGTGCTCTCAATCTGAGGTTACCAGGAGAGGTTATCTCAACCTTCTTGGGTCATGGTTTTGCTATTGTTAGCTAAGGTTTCTCACATGTGTGTAGACAGAATGGTTAGTCATATGTGTGTGTGTTTAAAATCTACTGAGGATTTCTTTGTAGAGGATGCCTTATCCTTGCCTCGTTATGGCCTTGTGCCTTAATAAAATCTGTTGCTGTTGTTGATCCAAAAAAAAAAAAAAAACTGCTGAGGATTGATATGAAAGCCAGATGTATTTGCAGAAGAACTTTCATATTTTGAGTACTGGATAGCTTCTAGTTCTTCCATTGTATTGCACATGCATTACTAATGTACAGTTCATTTATTTTTCAAACAAATGATAAGCATCAAAAACCCTAATTCATCTCTTTCTTTTTGATGCAATGCCAGTGCTTTTGCCACCATGCTATGTCCTTGGCAAAGAGATTGAATTAATATGCTGTCCATTATTGATTTGTTATCCTTTATTAGCAGTTCCTGGGATGTACTTTGTTCCTATGCACTTTATCTTGGTCTTGCTGTCTATTCTGCCACCGTTCCTCATGTTCCCCCATGTTTTCTTTTGTGCAATTTTTTGGTATAGTTATTATTTCTGATTAATAGGCTGGATTGCATTTATCTGATTGAAGCTATTTGCAGGGAATTCCTGTTGCTCCTCTGTGGGATTTTGGAAAGGGCCTGTTTGTTGGAGTTCTTAGTGCATTAGACTTCATCTTAATTCTAAGAGAGGTGTGTATTGTGATAAAAATTTTGTCAGTTTGGCTTTCCTTTCTATGGCAACTCTGGTAGTGTTATGACTGTGTAGTAGAACTTCATCATTTAGATCTTGTTTCCTTGGTTGGAAGTTAAATTATTGTTTTTAAATGATAAATATGTCTCAAGCTCCTTTGTGCTCGTTCATGGATAAGCCCTGAGAAATTTTTGTATTCAGTGTTTTTGCACTATATCTTTTTTTCTTTCCAAAAAAAAAAATGACCTTTGAATGGTACAGAATATTTCCGTTGTCTTCTTGGCTGTATTTTTCCCTTTCAAGATGTACATCTATTGCTCAAGTTTCAATTACATGCTTGGTCACCATATTACTTGTGGTGCTATGATGAAATATTTTATGATGGCCTATTTTTGTGTAGGACCTGCTCCTTTCTTGTGTAGAATATCAGTGTGCATGCTTTTCCCTGGATATGATCCCTAAAATTATGTTATTGGTTTGACAAGTAATTTCTGTTTTTTAGTTTCATATATTTTGGAGTTGCAACATGTGTGTTTCTTTGGGTGTAAGGCATTTCAATTTTAAGGGATAACTAACTACTTTTGCTGCAATCTTACTGAACATCATACTATTTTTGTTTTGTGCTATTTATTTGTTCCCATGTACTTTTGCATCTACCTTTTCCTTTGGTCCATTTGCACATTTAGATGCCTTTGGACTAATGCTGTCTGATATTTTAAATCCCAGCTTGGGAATCATGGTTCAAATTTGACAGAGGAAGAGCTTGAGACACATACTATATCAGCTTGGAAAGAGGGAAAATCACATCTGAACAGGCAAATCAATGGCAGTGGCAGAGCATGCTCAAGGCGTCTTGTACATGTAAGTGATTCTTGTAGTAATATACCAACCTTCTGCAACATTCAAATTGTTTATTTTTATTTGTCTGAAAATCTTCATCATCTTTTGCATAAGGGAAGGATGGTTACATTGATTGTGGGTAATGATAACATGGGATGTATTGCCAAGGATCCTGGCTCATTTTTTATTTTCTTCTATATTATCTCACATGTTAGTGTGCAATGCGTTTGGTGGATGTTTGGTTGCGTTTTTGTTTTCAAAAAAGAGAAAACAAGAAACACATTTCTTTTTTTCTTTTTTCCTTCCAGAAAGATGAAGGCATGCAACATATTTGGGGCACAAACTTCATGGGTTAAAAAATTAAAACAGAAACATGGTAATACAAAACATTATAATTATTATTATTATTATTATTTTCTTTAAAATGACATTTAATGGAAAAAAAGCATTATGTATTTTTTTGTTTATCCATTTTCTGAAATACCGACCATTCATGGTTCCTAGCAATTCTTGGATCACCCTATTTCTATTCTGTTTATTTTTAGCCCTATCCACTTTTATCTTGCTTATGCAATTTACAAACAACCAATAAAGAATGCCAATTTATGTGGCAAGTATCAAGCACCTTATGACCACATCCCCCAATGGAGCATTTGAGACTGTATTTTGTGTGATGAAGCTCAAATCTTGTGAGGCAGAGCCCAAAGGCTCCAGGTAAGACTACTAGGTTCTAATTTTCCTCTTCATCTTCTACTCTTTATTTTTCACACTATTAATCTGTCATTTTGGTTCTCAACCCCACAAATCCTATTTTAAAATCCTAAACTTCTGTCCTCTCATTCATCCAACCCTAAAACACAAAAAGAACCCAAAATCAGCATAGTTAATTTTCATGACTGTTAATGGCCCCAGAATAACCTTACAAGGCCACAACGGTGCCTTCCCTTTCCTAGTCAAGTCTTTGAGACCTACCCATTTGTCACACAAACTCTCAAAGTTCATACCCTACCATCTTATCCACAAAAACTAGTTATAACCTGCCCTTAAGTAATTGTGAACCTGTTCGGTATTGCCTTTGTTGTACTTGTTGTTGGACTAACAAATGTTTCGGGTAATTTTTTTAGCCATTGATTTCGTGAAGAATTTTATTTATTCCTGGTTCTTCTTCTTGCTGCTGCTTTATTTGATATAAACAATGAGTTCTGTAATGTGCAGGCTGGGCCTTGAGATTCTGTAAAAATGTTTATTTGAATGATAACTGTTGCTTATTGTCAACAATCTTGTGTTTCGTATGAAGCAAGTTTCCCCTGCTTCTAAACTTAGATCTACTTCTGTTTTAATATTTACAATTTATGACTAATAATGTGCAGGCTGGGCCTTATGATTCTCTGAAGGATGTTGCTTTAAAAATTTTACAAAACAAGGTGGCTACAGTTCCCATTATCCACTCTTCTTCCCAGGATGGTTCATTTCCACAGCTACTACATCTGGCTTCTCTCTCTGGAATTCTAAAATGTAAGCTTTTTCCTGGTGTGCTGTTTGAGGGCATATGATTTGTTACTAACATGTGACCTACTTTTCAGGTATTTGCAGGCATTTTAGATATTCTTCTGGCTCGTTGCCCATTCTTCAACAACCAATTGGTTCACTTCCTTTGGGTACATGGGTTCCAAAAATTGGGGAATCAAATGGACAGCCATTTGCAATGTTGAGACCAAATGCCTCTCTCAGTGCTGCCCTGTCTTTGTTAGTTCAAGGTGACCTCCCTCTCTTTCTGTGATACATTTTTCAAGGTTTGGTGGTTTCATTTCTGGAATCAATTTACTTTTTTTTAAATTTTTTTTTATAGGAAATATAAATTTTAGGTTCTTTTTTTTCTTTTTTGGTTCTTTTCATGCAAAGAGTAACAAGACCTGACTAAGATTTTTTTTTTTTTTTTTTTGTTGAGGGAAATTGGAAAATCCGTGTGGCTTTAATGCAGCATTTACTTGAAACTTTGTTTACATTCTAATTTGTTGTTTTAACGTAATGTTGGTAGGTTTAAGTAAAAGCAGTTGTTTTGAATCTTAAGGATATTTTGACAAACATAGTTTACCTATACTTGAAGTACTAAGTATTGAAGAACCTCCTTAACTAGGATGCTTAGTTGTTGCTTAGTTTTTGAAATCATGAAGGCAGCAGGCACATGGTTTTTTTGTTTGTTTGTTTTCTTTTTTTGTTGTTGGGGGATGCCTGGTTTTGAAGAGACACCTTTTCGTATATTTATAGGGCACTTCCTTGACCATGCAACTGAATTGAGTCAAGCATTTAGGCCTTGTTTCAATTATAATAGAGGACAGAATACTTCTTGTGAATTTGTTTTTCTCCTGTCATTCATTTCTTCTGCTAGATTGCAGGAGTAGAATTTCAGTCTCAGTAACTTGTAATTCTTCTAACCAGTATTCTGTGGCTGTTTTTGTCAATGCACAACGCTGCTATGCAGAGTGCAGCCTATGGATTGGGCTTCAATTTATACTATATAGGCATACAATGGATAATTGGTCAGGGTGATATCATCTTAAGAAAGCAGGCTATTCTTGGCTTGACGCAAACTACTGTCATCTACCATAGCATTTGTTCCAACAGGATGTATATGATTGATGGTTTCTAGCTCATTATCCATCTTATAGTCTTTAAAAGGGTGCTAGTGATACATTTTAATGTGAGTTAGACACCCTATCATTGCTTGTTCTTGAATGAGCTTGTGGACTGGTGTTCTCCTTAGATGAATGAAGAATCAGGGACAGAATCTTTTGCTCCTTGTGACTTTGTTTGATGCTTCATCTCCTCTTATACAATTGCACTGTCTATTGCAGCTGAAGTTAGTTCAATACCTATCGTGGATGATAATGATTCATTGCTGGATATATATTGCCGGAGGTAATCTTCTGTGTATTATTTATTATGCATTGAGCATCTCTACCCATTTGAACTGTTTATATTTCTTAATTAAAGTTCATATTTGCTGGTTGTATTCTTTTGACAGCGATATAACTGCTTTGGCAAAAGACAGAGCTTATGCACAGATTAGCCTTGATGAAATCAGTATTCATCAGGTAATTGTTCAAATTTTGTTAACCTAAACAGCATTATTTGCAAGCGTTTTCATTACTTTTAAAGCTGGTTTGGTTTATGCTTGAGGACGTTTGAGAAATTTGTGTTCCGGAACACAAAGTTTACCATTGAAGGGTTTTCAATTAAGGATGATACCTTCAGTTTAAATAAACAATCGACTAAAGTGAAACTTATTTAGTGAATATCGGTCGACATTGATGACCTTCCACACATAGGAGATGTCAGCATACTGATCTGTTTACTATCTCCAACTTGCAGGCATTGCAACTGGGGCAAGATGCAAGTTCTCCTTATGGCTTCTTTAGTGGACAAAGATGTCAGATGTGTTTGCGATCCGATCCTCTGCACAAAGTGATTGAGCGGCTTGCAATACCTGGTAATTGTTTTCTGTTTCTATTGACCCCCTTATACTTTGTTCGAAATCATTTTCACCCCCTCAACTTTAAAATCTACATTTAAGCTACTTGTACTTCTGACTTAACTGAAAACATGAATGACATTAACAAAAAATTTAAAAAGCAAAAAATTACCCATTTGAACTACTGAAACTTAACACATATGCCTTTCACTATTAGTATTAAATTGAACATAATAATTAACAGTTTCACACACACACAAACAAACAAACAAAGAGGGTAAATTACACTGACCACCCTTAAGGTATACAAAAATACAAAAACCAAAGCTTGGCATATTACACCGACCTCCCTTTTAGTAAGGCTAAAGTGCTCAAAACTAATGCAAATGCTGTGTAGCCACATGGATAAATAAAGGAAAATATACATTTTAGTGTACAAGAAATGAAAAAACCATTTTTCTGTCTGTACAACTAAGAAATAACTGATGAGAAGGGAGCAAAGTGTTAGGTGAATTAAAAATCTTAAGGGAGTCCAATGTAATTATTAGTGTAATATACCCATAATATACCCCCAAAAATATTATTATTATTATTATTATTATTATCAAATAATAGTTTTTAATATGGTTTCAATAGCTCATTACAAGATACTCTTTACCAAGCAGCTCCTCGTTGTTCTCCTGTTTGGATAAAAACTCTTCACCTCCTTAAAGCATATCTGGCATATTTTCAGGCGTGAGGAGACTCGTTATTGTGGAGGCTGGCAGCAAGCGTGTGGAGGGCATTGTTTCATTAAGTGACGTGTTCCATTTCTTGCTGGGCTGTTAACTGAAATGGTTCTCATTGTCATCACGTGAAGAGGTTTCTTATGGTGGCTGAGAAGATACATTTATTTTACTTGACACTAAGTGTTCTCTGCTATGCCCCTCCCTCTTCTAGCTTGGGTTAGTCCCGGTGTTTTCTTCCGCGCCTTTGTTGGGCCTTGATTTTCTGAGCTCTCCAATTTTAGGACGATTTTTTTAAAGGATTAGAAAAATCTGTAAATTGAGAGGATTCAATTTTCTCCCCCTTTTTATCGTTACATTATGAACTCGATTCATGTTGCTGGTACAACTGCCATGTTTGTCTCTCTTACTACTAAAAGGGAAGTCGGCAAAGGATCAGCTGGAGAAGTTTGTAGCGCCTCAGCTGGAGAAGTTTGTAGTGCCTCGCTGATGGTGGGCTGTCCATAAAAAAGGAGTGGGTTGATAATTTCAATTTTTAGTTACTGATCTCCACTTTAACTTCATTTTTTTTTTCCTTTTTCTTTTATAGCATTGCTCTTCTTCTGGCATGTGCCAATTTCACTTGAATACCCACTGGTTAGGTAATGGGAATTATATTTGTTTATTCAATTTAGATGGGTTGTTTCGTGCTTGTGTTTTTCTGTTTTTTGTTTTTTTTTTTTACCTACTTCTTTGGCCAAGTATGGGTTGTTTGTGTTCATGTCACAAGTCTTGGTTCTTCTGATGAACAGGAAACAAGTTTTTGTGTGAAAAACAAACAAAAAGGTTGTTTGGTGTACACATGTTTTGAACTGTGTAAATAAAACAAGGAAACATGTTTGGCGGGTTGTTGGAGATGGTGGCAGGTGGCTGGGAGTGATCGGAGTTGTAGTGTCGTCAGGGATCTTGTGGTGGTTGAAGGGGTTGTTGGAGGTCATCAGTGCCTGTTGGAAAAAAGTTGGAAGGCTTGTGGTGGTGGTCCGGAGGGAGAGAATGAAAACATTTTTTCCATTTTCAAAATTTTGAAAATTTTTGGAATTAATTTTTTTTAATAAAAATAATATAATGAAGTTATAAAGTATTTTCATGGTATTTTATTTTAAAGTGAAAGTTTATATTAAATTACATCATTTTATACAAAAATTATGTATGAAAATTTTTATTTTTATATCATTATTCAAAAAATATATTATGATATTTATTATGTCAAGAAAATTACTCTCATCATATTTTCACACCATGTTTTATTTACTATTTAATGTATGACATACACAATGATTATTATACTAATTTATAATAGTATCTATATAAGTTTCTTTTATATTTATATTCAACTATTAATAACTATGCGTGTTAAATAAAAAATGATATAAAAATATAATAAGTACAAAATTAATTATTTTTTTAAACAATTTTTTGTTGTTGATGATAAATCTATTTTTTTTTAATAATTTTAATGGTATCAATTTATAAAAACCTCTTAAAATTTTTATATAATACAACATAATTCTAAAAACAAAAAAATCAAAGTTCAGTTGAACCAACTACTTGATGCGTAGCTCCGCCCACCAGAAACCAAATTGAATCAGCTGATACTCATCGTACATTTATGCGCTGCCTTCTGGGTCTATCATCATCAAAATCCCTGTCCAGATCTGACCGGTTATCAGAACCATTAAACCCTCCACGCCGCCAATGACCACCTCTATCATTTGTTCTACGGCCACCATGCTCATCCTTTTGAAATCCTCTATTATTACCATGAGGCTTTTTTGATGATCTATTAAAATCACTACCCTTGCTGTTATTCATTCTACGTCCACCATAGTCATCAACCCTTTGAAATCCTCGACTATTGCCACGTGACCCTTGTGATGATCTATCAAAATCATCATCCGACGGCTTCCTTCTGCCACCTGACATACCATTAGATCCAAATCGTGAGTCCCCAGAAAACTTAATATTGCCACGACCCTTTGAAATGCTTCCTCTTTTATCTCTAGGGGCACGTAGATCTTCCTCGTCAGAATCCAGACCAGAAAAGGACTCATCACTACTGACAGGAATTTGTCTCTTCCTAGAATCGTGGCTACTAGAAACCTGTTTATTTCCCTTGTTTTTCTTGGATCTAAAATCTTCATCTACAAAGTCATCAGTGTCGGAACTGAGCCCATAATCTTCATCTGCAACGAAACTTTTCGTGCCCTTACTCCTTTGTCTGGAATCAGCAACATGACTTGATTTCCAGTTGGGGTGAACTGGGAGCTCATTATCTGAACCAAAATCTTGTTCATCAGCCTCAGAGCCAGAGAAAGCTGCTTTTCGACGCATTGTCCTGGACGACTTATTGTGCAACCTATGATCCATATCAAAGCCATCAACATCTTCAGATTCAGAGTCACCTTCGACCTCGGAGAAATCAATTGAAGATCTCCTTGGAACTTGATTGTTGTTCTGCGCGTCCAGCTCATAACTGTCGACATCATCATCTTCTTCATCTTCAAAATCATCAAATCCTGTCCCAGGTTTCTGATGTGCAGGATTGGAGTATTCTCTTTCATGTGTCTTTGGAGTTCTTCTGGCCATAAAGGAATCATCGTCAGCCCCCCTAAAGTTTTCTCCATGAGCACGACTATGTGGAGGAAAATCTTCATTCAGCTTCTGAGAATCTGCATGCTCAAAAGCAGCAACGTCTGCCCCATCAGATTCATCGTCATCAAAATCGAAATTCCATGCATTAGAAACATCTGCCCTGTTGGGAACCTTCTCCAACCTCGTCTTAGGACCACGTTGCCTGTCTTGCATTTGATTCTCTGTAAATTCATCCGGGGGACGATTGTGTTCACAGTGAAAACATACCATATTCCTCCTATAATTCAAGAAATTGCACCTGCCAAAGAATAGCACCAAGGATAAACATGTAAAATTCTTCATCTATTGTAAACAACAGCATTGGGTACAGATTTGCAAATGGTAGGCCATGTTTGGGGCAAGACCAACCATTTCTTGGTCTTGCTCAACAAATGGTGAAACAAATTTTGATAGCTTCAGCATGTACAACCATCCCAAAAAAAAAGGGTTAACTACTTTCACCCCCTCTAGAAGGGGGTCTTTGTCCGATTTTGAATAGTTGAAGGGTCTTTGTATGATATTTTGTTATAGTTGAAGGGGGTAAAGTGTAATTAATCCAAAAAAGAAAAACAATAAAAAGAAAATGAAAAATGGAAGAGGAAAAAAGTACAAAAGTGAACTGTTGAATAATAAGGATGATATAGTTTTGTTGCAATCATCAGATTGCACCTTCCCATTTCATAACCAAGAAGACCCCAAATATGATGCCAAAAAATCCTTTTAAGCCCTTTGATGAACCTCTTGACCTACTCTAACACGATCAGCTATGTGTATACAGGCACACACACACATACCACCCATAACCATCACCACATTAGTAATAGCATCAACAAAAGAGCATAAATAACAGTAGCAAGTGGAAACATACTGAGGGCATTCCCATTCTCCTGGAAGCAGTTGTCTCTTGGGACGCCTGGCATCACACTGCAGGCACACTGTATTCTTTGCAAAATTCATGAAGTCACACCTGAAACCATTATTTATTGCTTATCAAATTACACAAGAATCTACTTACCAAAAAAAATCAAATAAATATATATATATATATATATTACACAGGAAATCTTAACTCCCATTGAATGCCAAAACACAACCAATGATTTCAAATCGTTTTGAAATAACTCTTACTGATGACCCTTCAAAACCAATACATGGTCATGGTGGCCATCAGTGCAGCCGACTATGCCATTTGTGACAAAAGATCAACCGCACTAATTGTTTAATCCTATGATGCCATCTGTCTCCTGGCAGTCAGAGAAGCCAGGGCAAATTATTAAATTGGAATATAATGCTGTTATTTATTGTTTAAGGTTGGTCGCCCAATGTAAGGCTACATCTGAGATGACCAGGAACATTCTATTTACGTACCAAAGGCAGCATAGCATATACATGCCACGATTTTGTTTGCCACAGACATAATGTTCTTACGATCATTTGTTTCTAATATTCCTTCATTTTGGATGCTTATATAATATAAACATTATTGACAATGCCAATGCCTTGGGAATCAAATTCAAAAGAAAACATGTTGCATATAACAAAATTACATAACTCTTAAAGAGATACCTACTTAGGACACAGCCAATCCCCTTTTTTCATCTCAATGTCATCACGTCCAACTCGTTTCTTTGGAGGAGGAGGAGGCTGCTTCACTTTTGGTGGAGGTTTTATTATTACAGGAGGAGGAAGATTTGGATCTATTGGAACTGCACTCAACTTGACAACCTCATGCAGTAGTTTGCGGATAACAGTCTTCACTGATTTTATTTTCAGAACGGGCTCATTGACAACCGATCCTTTTACAGGATCAAAGCCATATGTCAATAGGACACGCATAACGTCAATAGTCCGTGCCTCGTCTTCTTTATTTGTTACAAGATATGCTCTTTCGCAGGAGTTCCTCAAACTGCAGGAACTACAAACCTACAAATAATCATATTCAGTAGAGTTAATAATTTTAATTTTCATTCGTTTGATGTAAGTGTCAAGATGTTGCTGAGGAGATTGTGACTAATGTAACATGAAAACTCAGTTCTATTGTTAATTGTCCCATCGGAAGCAACTGCATATACTGACAGAATGCAGTTCACTATCAGAAAGTTGAACATCCGTGTCCAAGTCAAACTCCATCACACATGTTAGTTTCAGAGTTAATAATAAGGGTGGCAGCAGCTTTATTTCTCATTAAATGAATGCTATAAGACCTGTTAGGAACCTAAAAGGAGGAAAAGTCCTCCAAAAATAAGTAAACCAAGATCCAATTGATCACCCATGAGAGATTTAGGGAGAACAACGGGGATCAACCATAAAGCCATTGCTATGTTCTTCACAACATTAATAAAAGACTTTATTGCTGGAAATTTAAAAATGATGTTTCATCTACAAATATTTCTTTTCTCAAATCTAGCACCATAACTTTTAGCAACTACATCCATAATCTTCATAATGAATCACAGACACAATCAAAAAGAAATGGTACACTTCCATTAGAAGCTTGTGTTTGCATAGTGGCAAAGCCAATAGATTGTAAAATAGAAAGAAATCAGAGAACTATAATAAGAGAAAATGGAGTGCGATACACTTGTCATAAAGACATCATTTCACACATCTCTATCAATGAAGCTAAAATGGTAAGTCAAAATCTTACTATTCTAAGGTCGCAGATTTGACCTAGTACAAAACAAAAAACTGTTTTATCTTTTTTTGTGATAAATAAAATTTCTTGTCAACAATTTGGCAATTGAGAGAGAGAGAGAGCAAACCCCTGCTCTAGTGCAAAACCAAGTTACAAAAATTGGTGTATCTAAAAAGGGAGGTTCAACTTACTATGAAAACATCCATGATTTAGAAACATTTTCACTTGTTTTCCAGAACAGCCTATGTTACAATGGAAATCCTAAGCCCAAAGAAAAGCAAATTGCCAAATATTGTGTGACACATGAAAGAATAACAAAGAAGGATTATCATCATGCATATGTTGAGCATTAACCATATGGTAAATGATGACTTACTAACAAGCCAACAAAGTAAAGCTTACATCTCCCTCATCAAGGTGGACATGTTTCCTCAGTAACTTTGCAGAAAAAACCACCTTCTTATCCGCACTAGGGCACCCATAGCCAACCAAAATTTGAATATCTTGTCTCGACAATGACCTGAAATAAATTGCCATTCTAAGCACATCTCAACTGACGTGCTTAAATTGAAAGTTTACGGTAAATCATAATAGTTAAAGTCAGTGAAAATACCCTCTGAATCCTAAGAACAGCATCCAAAAAACTCAAAAGAATGCTCGAGGGTAGTAACTCTGCTTTGTTGGATGCAGTATGGTTAACCTTACCCTCCATTTAGTAAGGTTAACTTAGCAAAATAAATTGTTCTACAAAGTATGGTTAGGTAGTCTTACCATTCTTGGGTTCAAAATCGTGAACAACTTAAAGACTCAAAATTCAGTAATTTCCTACTGTCAATTCTCTCAGCAACCAAGAATAGTGACTTTTCTAAAGCTTTAGAGACAGGTTGCTCACTCTTTCAGTTTTTTTGTTTGAAAAATTAGAATTATCAACAATTCCAATGAAATTTGAACTGTTTTAAAGAACAATATATCTACCCACAATATTTGAATTCAGTCCATAGACAAGGAAGTACAATGAAGCAACACCATTGTTTTGTACCCAAAATTAAGACAAACTTGGAAAATAAACTAAGAAAATACCAGCAATATTAGTGAAACACTAAAAGTTCTAATATTCAAATTCACTCTATTTTCTATTTACTTAACCTCAAAAAGTCCCTTCTTGCTTTTGCCAATAGGGCATTTTTCAGAGGGAAAAAAATGGAAATATAATTCCCTTTCATAGTTAGTTCAAATTACATTCCATAAGTCCATAATTAAAATTCACATACTAATCATAAAACTAAGATCAAACATTGCTATATACATATCAAGAAAGCAACCACAGACCTCAAGATATCGAACCGATCACGCCCGAAATTGAGACAAGCGGTCTGAACAGTCTTCCAATCCCTCGTGAAATCGATCCCTTCCTCCGCAACATCCGACATTTGAAACCCCAAATCCTCCACCATCTTCTCCTCATCCTTCCTCCTATGATCAAAATAGTTCTGCTGCACCAACCTCTGCATCAATTCAATCCACTCAGGCCATGTATGCACCAATTCCACCTCCCTACTCAACAAGCCACCTCTCTCCTCCTCCTTCACCTCCGTCTCCAGGAAGATAGGCTCAATAGGCCTCAATTCAGTGACACCAAATCCTAGATTGTGGTTGCTATGCTCGTGGATTTTGTTCTTCTTGGACTCGCGCCAAGCGCGAATTCGCTGAAGAGTGTCGTCTTTCTGAGAGCGTTCTCTCTCGATGGCGTCGATTTGGTCGAAGACGAAGCTCATGCGGGCTGAGAGAGAGGTGGGTTCGGGATCAGAGGGGTTTGGGGGAGAGGAGAGAGAAGAGAAGGGTTTGGGTGTGAGGAGAAGATGAGAGAGAAAGAGAGGTCGAGTGGTTTTGAAGAGGTTAGGGTTTTGAGAGGAGAGGCGTCGTCGGAGGAGAGACAGAAGAGTGGTCTGTGCCATTGTAGAGAGAGAGAGAGAGAGACTAGTGTGGTGAGGTTTTAAAACCCTCACCATGAAACACAGAGAGCTGAGAAATGGTGAAAGAAGAAATGCTTAAACCCTCGGTCTGACAAGTTGGGCCTTCGATTAGGGTGAGCAAGTGATCCGTAAAATTCGTAATCCGATCCAGTCCAGTCCAATTCGATAGGTTTGGATTGGTTTTTTGAATCTGCGGTTCGGTTCCGGATTGAAGAATTAAAAATCCGTAGTCTACGGATTGGTTCCGGATTGAATCCCACGGTTCCGGATTGGAACCGATCCGAACCGTATACAAATAGTCTATATTTTTATTATACATCCTCCCCCATAGTATCTTCTCTTAATTCTATATAAAATCTAAACTTAAACCTAAAACCGTATAATATTTTCTTTTATTACTCTTGTTTGTTGGTTTTTAGTTTTAATTTGTAATGGTTTAAATACTTATAGTGAAACCAAATTTTCTTATGGTTGTTTAAATTTTAGAACAGTATGTCGCTATTATAGAAAAATATATTGCTATTGTGGAACTAATATAGCGCTATGTTTATATTTTTATAAAATTAAAGTGTTATAAATATATTTTTGTTATTTAATTATGTGAATCCATGGTCCTAAACCGATCCAATCCATATTTAAATGGATTGGTTCGAATTGGTTCCATGATTTAAACGGATTGGATTGGTTCCAATTTTTTAGGAACCGTAGATAACGGATTGGTCCTGGTTTTATCCCAATCCGGTCCAATCCGGACCATGCTCACCCCTACCTTCGATTAATTTCCCTTCACGAATTCGCTTAATTTATCAATTATAGTGAAAAAAAAAAAAAAAATTAAAAAAAATTAAAAAGTTATTATAAGGCCAAGTTTGGCATCCTCTAAAAAAATTCAAAAAGTCAAAAAGTCACTATTCTATTTAAGTCACATCATCTTATTTAAGTCACATTATCTCTCTAACACATCACTTCAAACCCAATCCAAATCCAATCCATATTTCATAAAAAGTCAAAAAGTACACTTATTTAGTCTTTCCAAACTTGGCCTAAATTTTTATATTATTATTTTGTAATTTTTTTTATAAAAAATTAAAAAATTCCTAAAATTAACATATTCTCAAACGAGTCCGGTCGAACCCACAACCCCCCCGTTGATTATGTTTGTTTTGTTTTTGTATTTTTAAAAATAAAATTAGGTTATTTGTACGATTTTAAATAATTTTTCAAAAACAATTTGTCAATTTAGTTTGCTGAAAACAAAATTTGCATGAAAACAAAATAAAATACAATGGAAACTCAGTTTAAAGTCAATTTTTTGATTTTTTAATTTTGTTGGGTTGTATCACTTCTCTATTTTTTTTTATATTTTTTCAACAAATTTTTATAAAAAAAAAATTAAAAAAATTAACTTTTAACTTACTTTACAAAGTCAAAGTGTCCAATTGGCCACTTTGAAGTTGCAGCTTTAAATTAAATTTGCATTTTGAAAATATAAATTTAAATAAAATAAAATAATAATTAAAGTCATATTTTATTGAAATGTGTATTAAAGATCCAATTTTGATGAAGACAAATGTTTGGGAGCTCTAAACTATGAGTTCTAAAGGAGCTCTAGGGAATGGGTTCACTTATTGATGTGATGTTTTGATTTTAGATTTTTTTTTTTTTTTGAATTTTCACATCATTAGTGTTCAATTAATACTCTCAAATTAAAGGGATAAATCATTGTTGTTTTGATGAATTTGTGACTCCCATAACAATTAGACATTGGCGTCAAGTCACAAAAATATAGCCTGACATGGGTAAACCCATAAAGATTATAGCCCACCGTTTAGGGCCCAATACATATCTCAAATACTAAAGTCCAGAACTGCTAAAGCCCCACATAGCAATAAGAACCAATGACATCAAGACACGTGGCGAGAGAAGGGCAAGCCACATCAGCAGACAAAGATCTGCAAAGTTATTGTCACGGCACATCGCCATTAATGAGGCCCCTTACAGCATTTATTGCGATAACCCTTCTCCATCAGGATAGCACGTCCTCACCCTGAACAAGGTAAGCTACAGCATAGACTTTCGGCCAAGGTGACAGGTCGGAAGGGACAACGAAATGATTACCAGAAGTTATAAACAGACGTTGAAGACAAGAAGAAGGTTAAGCTTTTCTATCTCTAGTCTATCTCTACAATCCACTTTTCTTCCTAACTTGCTCGTTGGAGGGTTCGCTGAGGGACTCCCCGTTCCCCATTGGACTTTTGTGCAGGTTCCCCCGTGGGTTTGGTCATTCGGACATAGGCTTGAGGAGCGTAGATCAATCCAACCCGTTCCACCTGGAACGAACTATATCATCAATTGGCGCCGTCTGTGGGAATGCTTTGCTTCGCGCACCAGTTGTGCTCATTGTTACTGGAAATCTTGTCCCAACAACCTTTTCTCGCTACCCATCAAAGTGTATGGTTACGACTAGATCCATAGCTTCTCACCATAACGCTGCCGACCACCAAGCCGACCCCTCCAATCAAAACAACCCACCACAGTATTTCATCGAGCTTACCAACACATTAACCGCATGGCCGAGCAAAACCAAGCCCTAATAAATGCTCTACTCCAAAGAAACCTTCCTATGCCTCCTCCACCACCCCTAGATATTCCCCCCAACCAAGAACGAGCCCCTAGCCATACTATCATGTAGCCTAATCCACCCAACTTGGAAGACTTACAACCTCCTCCCCCAAATATAAATCCACCACCCTGACCCCACATCCATCGGTCCCGGCACCAACCCCTAAATGAGAGGCCAGTAGCGTCCAGCCCCCGCTGCCCTCCGGTGGTGACAACATTTCTCTCTAGGATGCAGAACTCCGAGCCATGGAGCTCCAACTCCAAGGGGTCATGCAGAACATCCAGCATAAACCCTCTACCACAGCCAACTCGCCATTCGTCACCTCCATCCGGGATAAACCTCTACCCCCTAAGTTCAAAATGCCCACCATCGACTCTTTTGACGGTACGACGGACCCAGTCGAACACTTGGAGACCTATAGGACCCTCATGATCCTCCATGCTTTCCCTGACGAAATCATGTGCGGGGCTTTCCTCGTGACACTCAAGGGGTCAGCTCGACTTTGGTTTAGTCAACTGTCAGCAAACTCTGTCTCCACTTTCCAACACCTCAGTGACTCTTTCCTCAGCCATTTAATTGGAGCCCAGCGCCAGCAGCGTCCGGCAACCTAACTCCTCAATATTCGTCAGACCGAGGAGGAGTCGCTACGCAGTTTTGTTACCCTCTTCAACACCGAAGCCCTGCAAGTAGCGGAAAACGATGACAAGGTCATCCTTACGACTTTCATGGCCGGTCTGCGATCATCTGACTTTATTTTCTCTCTCTCTAAAAACCCCCCGACCTTTATGGCAGCCCTACTCTCCAAAGCCCAAAAATACATGAATGCTGAAGATTCCCTAGCCACCCGGCAAGATCCTATAACCAAAAACCCGACCCCCAAGGAAAAGAGAAAAGATTTAGAAACTAGAAATACCCAGTACAATAACCAAACATCTCAGTACACTGACCGACCCCCCAGAACTGGCCGGTCGGCCCCAGCCCGACCGCCCCGCCGGTTCAAGCGGTACACCCCCCTAAACTCCCATATGGAACAAGCCCTCCATCAGATCCAGTGGGACTACCCCCTAAAATGGCCCCAACCATCACGGACTCCTTCCAATTGGAAAGACCAGTCCAAATATTGCCATTTTCACCAGGATCACAACCATAATACCGAGGAGTGTGTTAACCTCAAAGATTAGGTCGAGGGCTTGATTCGTCAAGGACGCCTCAGCCGATTCACGAATACTCGCCCTCAGCAGAGGCAGAGAACTGAACCCATCAGAAACAACCGCCGGCGCACTCCTCCCCGACAGCCAGCACAGCCTAACCAAGGTCATGATCGCCCTCCACAGCAACCTCAGGCACAAGGTAACCCCGCTCCACCTGTTGGAGAAATCAGAGTTATCTCCGGCGGGCTTACTTATGGAGGACCATCCCGGTCGGCTCAGCGGGCAGAACTCAGGAAAATAAGGCAAGGCTCAAACAAAGAAGTTGCCACGTTGGACCGACCCTCCAAACACCCTAGACAGTGGACTAAGCCCATCACCTTTACGGACGCCAACTGCACAAGCATCCGTTATCCTCATGACGACCCTCTCGTCATTTCTGCCCTCCTCTCCAATTACAAGGTCAGACGGGTTCTCGTCGACAACGGCAGTTCTTCAGACATCATCTTCCTCAATTGCTTCCGCCAGCTCAAGATTGGGGAAGGAAGTTTGTTTCCCCTCCAAAGCCCTTTAGTCAGTTTCACTGGCGACCGGGTGACCTCCATCGGCTCCATCGATCTTCCTATCACAATTGGCGAGTACCCGCAACAGACCACAAAGTTGCTCACCTTCTTTGTTATTGACTGCCCCTCTGCCTACAGCATCATCCTTGGCCGCACTGCCCTAAATGCTTTCCAAGCTATCACATCCACTTACCATATTGCCATCAAGTTCCCACCGATCTTGGGGTCGGCACAGTGAGCGGAGAGCAGACCGTGGCCAGAGAATATTATGTCGCATCACTTAAAGAAGTCAAGTTGAAGGAGGCTATGATCATTGAAGGACTCGATGTCAGAGATGAAGACAAGCTGGTCAGAGAGGAACCAGTGGAGGAGCTCGTCGAAGTCCTCGTCGACCCTACCAACCCGGCCAAAACCGCCAAGATCGGCAGCCAACTATCCCCCCAAGCTAAGGCCGACCTCACTGCCCTCCTGGTTAAACACAACGACGTGTTTGCCTGGACTCACTCCGATATGCCGGGTATTGACCCCTCCTTCATCAACCACCGTCTTAGTATTGAGCCCCATTTCCGACCTATCCACCAGAAGCAACGCATTTTTCACCCGGAACGCAATAACCTTATTGTTTCTAAAGTAGACAAACTCCTTGAGGCACAGTTTATCACTAATGTGGACTACCCCAGATGGCTGTCGAATATGGTTCTGGTTCGTAAAAACAATGGTAAATGACAACTCTGTGTCGACTACTCCGACCTCAACCAAGCTTGCCCCAAGGACAGTTACCCTCTTCCTTGCATAGATCTGCTGGTCGACGCCACGACCGGTCATCAAATGCTCAGTTTCATGGATGCCTTCTCTGGATACAACCAAATCTTGATGCACCCATCTAACCAGGAGCACACATCCTTCATCACCGACCGAGGCACCTACCATTGCCGTGTGATGCCATTTAGGTTGAAGAATGCCAGGGCCACTTACCAACGGTTGGTCAATGCCGTCTTCCATCATCAGATAGGCCGGAACATGGAAATATATGTCGATGACATGCTGGTCAACAACAAGCTCTCCACCGATCATCTGGCTGACCTCCGAGAAACCTTCGTCACCCTACGCAAATACCAGATGAAGCTCAATCCGAAAAAATGTGCCTTCAACGTAGGATCTGGGAAATTTTTGGGACCCATGGTCGGTCAGCGGGGCATCGAGGCTAACCCCGAAAAGATCAAGGCCTTAATCGAAATGCAGTCACCCAGAACAGTCAAGGAGGTTCAGAGGCTTACTGGCCGAGTGGCCGCCCTCAACTGCTTCATTTCCCGAGCAACGAATAAGTGCCTCCCCTTCTTCAAAGTCCTTCTACAAACTTTTGAATGGACGGCAGAGTCTGAAGAGGCCTTTCAACAGTTGAAACAGTGCATGGCTAACCCTCCCTACTTTCTCAAGCCATCACGGGCGAACCCCTCTTCCTCTATCTGGCCGTGTCACACACTGCAGTTAGTGCAGCACTCGTCAGGGAAGACAGTTCTGTCCAGCGACCGGTCTACTACATCAGTCGGGCTCTTCGGGGGGCGGAACAGAACTACCCATTGTCAGAAAAAATGTCCTTAGCCTTGGTCACAGCCTCCAGACGACTCCGCCTTTACTTCCAAGCCCATTCTATAGTGGTCTTCACTGATCAACCGTTTGTAACAAGCCCGCGGGGGACCTCGCTACAGCTCGGACTCGACTTTTCGTAGTCACGGTTCTAAGTCTGAACCAAAGAGTCCAAATCCGGCAAATCGTTTTTGAGAAAAACAGATTTTTGAAAGAAGTGCCAAACATGGACTGCTTTGCCAGATACAGAGTCGCCACCTAAATATTTTATTTTGGGAAATTTAGGAAACCCTGACTCGGTGCCAAAAGGCCACGCGTCCGTCATCACCAAAGTTGCCTCGGCTCGGGAACTTGGGTACGATTGGGGAAGGTCACTTCGTGAGCACCCCCGCTCGCCCGGTCATAGACCGGCCTCTACTAACCATGATATCAATTTTTGAAAACATTGTGAGTTCTTATACCGGTTATTAGCCTAGGTTACTATGTGACGCGCACAGCATATAAGTATAGACCGGGTCGCCCGAATTGGAACAAAACATTTCATGCTTGTTTTTGAAAATGGTTTGTTACCCGCAGGTAGGCTTGAAACATTTTGGTGATTCATTCCAATTCAGATAACCCAACCTTCACCCACAGGCATTCAGACAGATATATCAGATAAGCACATAGCTTCATGGTAAGCATGCTATCATGGCATTCACTCACACGCATGCAAGGATGCTAAAGCATAAAAACTTACCGAGTACTCCAAGCCAAAATAGAAACTATATTAGAAATCATGCATGATGCTAAGTATACAGAAATGCCTAATGCATCACATGCAAAAATGTAACTATAGCAGGCTCGGCTATTCTAAGATGGTATATGAGATGCTACAACTAACATGTATTCAACTTGGAATTAAAAATACAATGCAGTTAGTATGATGCGCCGAGCCCGGTGCATGCAATACAGATGAATGATGCAAACATGCTGTCATACTGTATGTTAATTTAAACATGCCCTAATCTAACCATCATAAGCGGATAAATAAAAGGGAGAAAGACGTGGGGTTGGAAGACATACATCACACTCACGCACACTTATTACAGTTGTGCCCTCACTCGGAGGGTCCGAATAAATAATACAGTCCAAATATTACAGTCCCCAAAATAAAAGAATATTACAGTCCAAAATATTACAGAATTCTAATTAATTAATGAATTAACTAGAAAGCAAATAAACTGGCGTGCAAGCCAGGGGCTGCCTTGCTTCTGATGGATGATGCATGTCCGGATTGTCTTGCGCGGAAATCCACCGGGATGCCCCAATTAGCCTCTGTTTACACCTGTTCCTTGAAAAGCGTGCCAAGTCCCAAAAAGTCGTTGATTCTCCGTTTTGCTGCAACAGAGAGCAGGAAAGGGGCATAGCAATGTATTTGCACAAATATATGCATGTCTCGATCCTCGTGCCACCAATCGTGCATACCGAGGCATGATGGCCGAGGAATCGAAATGCACAACTCTATATAGGATGAATGCACATGAAACTATAGCTAAAACCTAACCCCATCATGGATAATCCGGAGTGTCGGCGACTGGGGGAATAGAGACACATTCCGTCACTCGGAGTACGAAATGTACCTCGTTTCCCGTGTCCGGGCTAACTCTTATTCCGGACACGATGCAACATGCATGATATGCATGAAATGCAACTAAAATATAATCCTAACATACAGAATGCTATGGAACGAGATGCCTCGAAATGCGTGCAAGCGGGCACACAAACCGAGAAAGTGACTGGATGTTGAAAAATGAGATGCCTCGAAGTGCGTGCACACGGGCACGCAAACCGAGGCGATGATAAATACAATGAGAATGAGATGTCTCGAAGTACGTGCACACGGGCACGCAAACCGAGGCAATGCTAAAATGACATGGAAAATGAGATGCCTCGAAATGCGTGCACACGGGCATGCAAACCGAGGCGATGACAGATACGATGAAAATGAGATGCCTCGAAATGCGTGCACACGGGCACGCAAACCGAGGCGATGACAGATATGATGAAAATGAGATGCCTCGAAATGCGTGCACACGGGCACGCAAACCGAGGCGATGACAGATATGATGAAAATGAGATGCCTCGAAATGCGTGCACACGGGCACGCAAACCGAGGCGATGACAGATATGATGAAAATGAGATGCCTCGAAATGCGTGCACACGGGCACGCAAACCGAGGCGATGACAGAATGATACGGAAATGACAAATGGACTTATACCAACATGAGTGAGCCTCGGCCACACTCACATCGGATGCCGATGGCAGAAAATGAAGTGCCTCGAAATGCGTGCACACAGGCACGCAAACCGAGGCAATGATAAAATGATGCGAATGACATGGAAAATGATAAATGGACTTATACTAACATGAGTGAGCCTCAGCCACACTCACATAAGATGCCGATGGCAGAAAATGAAGTGCCTCGAAATGCGTGCACACAGGCACGCAAACCGAGGCAATGATAAAATGATGCGAATGACATGGAAAATGATAAATGGACTTATACTAACATGAGTGAGCCTCAGCCACACTCACATAAGATGCCGATGGCAGAAAATGAAGTGCCTCGAAATGCGTGCACACGGGCACGCAAACCGAGGCAATGATAAAATGATGCGAATGACATGGAAAATGATAAATGGACTTATACTAACATGAGTGAGCCTCAGCCACACTCACATAAGATGCCGATGGCAGAAAATGAAGTGCCTCGAAATGCGTGCACACAGGCACGCAAACCGAGGCAATGATAAAATGAAATGAAACAAGGCCAAAATGATATGTAAGCATGCTAATGGAATTTCAGCAACAAAATATGGGGGAAAACAGTCCCGAAATGAAGCGAAATGACATGAAATGTAAGGAAATGACCCGAAATGCAACATTAGGCATCCGAAATGGCCTATAGCCATACTAAACATGCACAACATGGACATGCAATGCAAAGACAGAAGCTAGACAGTCCCAAAAGATGCACTTTCACAGTTATGAACATGGCCAAACAGTAAGCATAGGTAAGGGAAGCATAGCATGCAAGAATGGGGGCCAAAAGAGGGGTAAAGAAGCAAGTGGTATAAGCAAAACTCAAACTGAAAAATTTCCTTCTATAACACTGAAGATGGACCAAAAATATGAACATTTACAGTATATGGCAGCCTCAAAATCAGTATACAAACATGCTAAAAATATGATGCAAAATAAGGCTCAAAAGGTACTAAAACATGAAGTGTATAAAACAATCACCAAACAGAAAAAAAGTGTGAATGAAACATGAAGTATAGGCCAAAATAAGACCACTTTCAGTTCGGATCAAGGTCCAAAAACAGAAACCAAGAGGGCTATCACCTTATGCAAAAATGGGGCCAAATAGGGGATTAAACTACAAGTGACACATGGAAACACCAAACAATGTTGAGCCCTTCTCCAATGTTGAAGAGGGGCTCAAAATATGCCTCATATCAGTTTACAACATGCTCGAAAATAAATTGCTCATAGGTCAAAAAAAGCATACAAAATCATGACATACAACATGGTCAATGAAGCAAGTATATTATGGAGGGCTCAATCAAGGTTGAGCCCTTAATGAGAAGTGAAGATGAGCTCAAAATATGGTCCTTTTCAGTTAGGACCGAAGCTTGAAACCAAAAAGAAATGAGGCTTAGAAATAGATCAAAGAAAAGGGTCAAAAGGATCAAAGTGTAACTTACCCTTGAAGATCTAGACTTTGGTTGCTTCTTGGATGGATTTGCTGCTCCTTTGGCCTTCAAGAACCCTTCCTAGCTGCTGGAAATGAGATAGTGGTGGTAGAGCTTGGTGGTATAGAAGGAATGGAGGTTAATGGACTTAGGGTTTTTGAAGAATTGAAGAAGATGAAGATGGAGTTGGCTATGGAGTTCTTAAGATCAAATTTTCTAACCCCCTAGAAGAAGGTCTTCAGCTGGTTATAAGGTCAAGAAAGGGGGTGTAAAAGGGGGGTCAAATGGAGAGGAAAACTCTCTCCCAAAATATCCCCCGGATACAGAAAATATCTGGGGGATATTGCCTCACAGCTGGAAGGGGCACAGTGAGAGGAGCACGGCCGGCCGCTTACTTTTGCTGGAGGTGGCCGGCCGGCCACACCCCCTAGCCGGCCGGCTAGGGGTCAAAAGGGTCAAGCATCTTTTCTGGCCGGCCAGGTATTGGGGAGGTAGGCCTTTGTGTGTACAACACAACCATGTAATTGAAATTCCAAGAAAGTGGGCCCAAGGGGTTCAACAGTGGCTCGGAAAGAGGGGTTCAAAAGGGTCAAGTGACCTTAATGGCCGGCCATAAACTTTTAGTGGCCTCTCAGGTGTGTACATCACAGATATGTGGTTGAAAGTTGGAGAAAAAGGGTCCAAGGGGTTCAACATTAGCCCGGAAGAAAGGGGTCAAAAGGGTCAAATGACCTTAATGGCCGGCCATGAACTTTTAGGGGCCTCTCAGATGTGTAGATCACAGATATGTGGTTGAAAGTTGGCAACGCTAGCTCTAAGGTATTCAACATTAGCCCGGAAGTTGGAAAAACGGGCGCCGGGAGGCTCGGGAGGAGAGATAACTGGCTGTCGCAACAATTGCTGGCCTCCCACCCTTCAGTGACCTTCCCTGTGATAAAACAGAGGTACCTGCCAAAAATGAGCGAAAACCGTTGCAAAACGAATGTTCCGGAGCCAAAACACGTAGTTCGGGGTCCCAGAAATGGGCTGTTAAGCACCGAAAATCGTATTTGACCTCGAAGTGGGTTTCTCAGCCCTCAGTGTCCCTCAAAATGGATGAAATAGGATGTATGCCAAAAAAACAGGGCAATAGGAGATGGTTAAGCGGTCCCGAACCGAGGCACACGGCCTGACGGCTCCGAAAACCGGGAACCGGACTCCGAAATGGGCAAAATGGCCTACGGCCACCAAATGTAGCCTACGGACGTTGAGAGATGGTCTACGGGACCTCTCTCTCCCCTCAGGAAAAGAAACAGAGAAAACCGAGTCTGGTTCGCAAACCGAGACAAGGCACAGAAAAGGGTTCGGGAGTCCGGAGGCAGGGCTCACGGCCGCGACTCTGAAACTTCTGAACAAGCACATTATGCAACATCACCAAGCGCTCAATCGGTGACATCTGAGTCTTAAGGTCGGTCAAAAATGGGGTGTCTACAGTTGCCCCTCTTTGACAGAACTCGGAAGTCACAAGTGACGGGAGTGAATGTCAAAGCCTAGAGACGACCCATTTTTGACAAGGCCGAAGACTTAGACAAACATACAGGATAGACGGAAATGTGCCCGCAGGCATGCCCGCAGGCAGGGGGCAAAATGCGAATGATATGCAAGAAACCGAAGGTAGCCCAATGATCGTGCAAATGCAGCTAGCTGTAATGAGGCAAGTATTCGCAAATAGATGCAACAATTTTAAGCAAGAATGCAAAGTGACAACTACATTTCATGCAGTTAAGAACGCGGAGGATTATCCAATCCCCGCCATGTCTCACACGGAGAAGATACGATACCTGCGCGATTCGTCTGGTCGCACCAGCCTCAATTGAACCGTACATACAATATCGTGCCTGCAAAAGAGAGAAATTGCAACAAGTACAATATGCTAACAACACATATTTGATGTGATTTCGAAAGTTCGACACACGCAGTGCTGGTGAGCGGATGCATCGTAATGCAAGAATGAGATATGTGTGACGACGCATGCTCAAACACAGAGGTATACAAATATCGAGAAATGTACATGACAATGCGAGTATGCTTATGAGAATGCAAGATAGTACAAAACGAGCATGAAACAGGGTGTTCATTTGTCATGAAACAACGAGTACGGAAACGCGTGTTTCGGCGAAGGTAACTTAATCACGACCTCTGATTCACTTCTCTGAAAGGTTATAACCCATTCGAAAGGGATACACGTTGATTTCGATGGACGATGATGAGACACACATCAGAACTTGAAACCGAAGTCCCGACGGAGTAATTTTGCGACCGGAAGTGTACGTTTCTTGAACTTTTTCAGGTCCCGGGAACTCCGATCTTCCTCAAAATTTGCAGAGAGCTAGGTGAGCATGTGGAGGTGATGGCCGGCCGTTTATCTTCCCTAGGGGGGGTGTCCAACCGTTTTCCACAAAAGCCAATGGCTGGCCGGCCATTTCTGCAAAAGCAGATGGCTGGCCAGCTATTTTTAGAGGCCGGCCGGCCGTGCCCTTTTCCCAAGGGCATTTTCGTCTTTTTGCCTCCTTTTTGTATGCATTTCATCCAAGACTTGAAGCCTATAAATAGCAACCGAACCCCTTTTCATTCCTTGCCTCTTTCAACACTTTTCTCTCCAGTTTTGAGTTTTACGCGCGTTTTCCAACGCCTCGCGCAAATTGTTTTCGTAAAAACACTTAGTTTTAAACACTTTGGAGCGATTAAATTCCGGCTTCGGAGCTTCTTTTTGCATTTTCAATACTTGAGGTAAGTTCATCTTAAAATTTTGAATATTTTCCCGGGAGTTGACTTTTGTTGACTTTTTCCAATTTTTGCTTATTTTGCTCATTTTTGCTCCCCTTTTGCAGATTTCTGAAAATGGCGGGTACTTCTTCCCCTGGTGGCGGTTTTCCGGGTGCTGGGGGGGATTTCGATCCCACGACTCTACCTCCGAGGACCCGACCTTTTATGCCCGAGAGGTACCGTCCAGTAGTGCACGTCCTCCCTCGTGCCGTTTTTCGTCATTTCACCAGTTTCGACGAGAGAGCACCCGCAGATCTGCTTCTTAGAGAGCCGGAGCAACATCTCTCTCACGAGGCTCGAGAGGTATTTACCTCCTCTTCTGTATTTTACATTTCGCACCCTTGCCATGTTTAGACATTTAGCTTGTGACATTGTACTTTCCTTACATCTTTGAACATGTAGTTTCAACACTTGAATTTCTGAACACTCGGCTCATTAATTAATCGCGAACACACGGCCCACATTAAAACACATGGCTCAAACACTGACTTGTCGAACACACAGCCCGAATTCGAAAGTGAACACACAGCCCACACTTTAACTGAAAGTTGAACACGCAGCCCAAACTTCAAATTCTCTGAACACGCAGCCCAGGTAGATAGTGAACACGCAGCCCACAAATTAACTGAAAGTTGAACACGCAGCCCAAAATTCGAATTCTCTGAACACGCAGCCCAGGTAGATAGTGAACACGCAGCCCACAAATTAACTGAAAGTTGAACACGCAGCCCAAAATTCAAATTCTCTGAACACGCAGCCCAGGTAGATAGTGAACACGCAGCCCACAAATTAACTGAAAGTTGAACACGCAGCCCAAAATTCAAATTCTCTGAACACGCAGCCCAGGTAGATAGTGAACACGCAGCCCACAAATTAACTGAAAGTTGAACACGCAGCCCAAAATTCAAATTCTCTGAACACGCAGCCCAGGTAGATAGTGAACACGCAGCCCACAAATTCACTGAAAATTGAACACGCAGCCCAAAATTCAAATTCTCTGAACACGCAGCCCAGGTAGATAGTGAACACGCAGCCCACAAATTAACTGAAAGTTGAACACGCAGCCCAAATTTCAAATTCTCTGAACACGCAGCCCAGGTAGATAGTGAACACGCAGCCCACAAATTAACTGAAAGTTGAACACGCAGCCCAGGTAGATAGTGAACACGCAGCCCACAAATTAACTGAAAGTTGAACACGCAGCCCAAATTTCAAATTCTCTGAACACGCAGCCCAGGTAGATAGTGAACACGCAGCCCACAAATTAACTGAAAGTTGAACACGCAGCCCAAATTTCAAATTCTCTGAACACGCAGCCCAGGTAGATAGTGTTTGCATGTAGCTTATTTTACTTCATCGGCACACAGCCTATTTCATCTCATTGGCACACAGCCCATTTACTTATCATTGGCATACAGCCCATTCACTTTATACTGACGTATGTATTCATTCTGAATGCAGGGTGGTTCCCGCAGTGTGCGAGGATATGGTTCTACCATGGCACGAGATTGGTATGCTGAGCTCCCGGAGGGCGTCAGGGATTTGGTAGATTTGGCGGGGTTTGGGCCCTTCTGCACCGGATTGTCACGCTGTCCTGCCAGGAGGACCTTGATGGCAGCTTTGGTAGAGAGATGGTGGGACACCACTAATTCCTTTCATTTCTCTGCTACCGGGGACATGACCATGACCCCTTTTGATTTTGCTGTATTGACCGGCCTTGATGTCGGAGGTTGGGCCATCCCATACGATGAGGATATGGGCGAGTGGGAGGCCGCCTGGATGTATTTGTTGGGGGCTCGCCCACCTGTTGATAGGGTTTCAGGGAGAGTCAGATATACTTGGTTCTCATCCCATTTTCGGCGGGCTGAGATGATGCCCGAGACTCCTGAGGAGACAGAGCAGTATACTCGTGGCTTCCTGATGTTCCTCTTCGGGACTACCCTGTTTGCCGACAGAGGGAACACCATTGGGCTATATTTGTTGAGCGCTCTGGTTGACCTATCACAGGTCAGTAGATATGATTGGGGTGGCGCTGGCCTGGCTACCCTCTACTTTTACATGAGCGCGACCTCCCGCGGGCGGGGTGATTTGCTTGGCGGCTACTGGAGAGCTTGGGAGGTACTTTCTGTCTCCTTGATTTACATTTCTGCTCTTTATCACTTGTATATTGCACATACAGCACACTTTTACAGTCTGCATTTTGCTCTCATCATTTCGTACTTACATTCTGCACTGCTTTTCTCAGCTATGGGTTTATGTATACTTTCCATCATTAGCCCCAGTGCTGGAGGTGGTGGGGATCCCCGTGACCCCATATTCATTGATATTTGAGGGCCCGCACCGGGCGAGGCCTCGAGAGACCCTGGTTCGCCTGCGACAGTACTTCGACACTGTGCGACACTCAGAGGTACTTCAGAACTTTCAGTTCTTTTCATTTTCATCTTTGATTTGCTCTGTATATTCTCGTTCTCTGATTGGTTCATACATTTATCATCCGCAGATTACTTGGCAGCCTTGGGCGCCTCTGGGTGATGATCTCCTACTTCAGTATACCGGAGCATCAGGCATCTCCCGGTATAGGGTCCTGCTCGAAGGGCCAGTTGGCAGAGTCTGGTTTCTAGGGGAGCGCTTTCTGTGCCAGGTACGGGGATATCTTTCCCAGGACGTTCCCGCGGTACCTCCGGCTAGTATGCGGACCGCTGACAGGCTCTCTTACTCAGAGGTAGTCGGCGCCATGCTAGGCAGCGATGCTTTGTTATATGTTGCGGAGGGGGACTACGCCACCTATCGTCACATATATTTGATGCCTCCATTGACAGAGGCTCGTATTCCGATGATGAGACCTGCCGGCATGTCATCCTCGGATCAGGCTCAGGCTCGGGCTACAGACATCCCTTCTTCTAGCAGGGCTGGCACATCTAGGGGTGGGAGTAGACCGTTTCCTCCGAACCCGTCGATTCATCCTCATCTAGGATGGCCAGATATGCCTACTGAGTTGATGGCGTGGCAGTATGGGACTAGCTCTCCGATTCCAGTTCCACTAGAGCCTCGGATGCCCAGTGATCGATATGCCATTGATCCGGACTCACCGCCGGTACGCTCCACTTTCGTCATTCATCATTTCAGATGTTTAGATACTCATTTGTTCACTGATGATTATGAACTCATTTTTGCAGCCATCGCGAGGGTACATGGAGGAGATGGTTGAGCTGGTGGCCACACTCGAGGGCATGGTCCTACGCAGGGAGGCACAGTTGTCTGTTGCAGGCATTCAGGTACCCTTCAGTTTTTCCTGGCATTTATCATACTTCTGATGACATGCTGATTTCTACTGCATTGATAGACTACCTGTGTAGAGCACATCTGACACACACATCACTTGTATACTGTATTTACACGCACCCACTTCATGTAGCTTTTGCTCGTATCTGTATCCGATGTACATATTTGGACTGATGTATTTGATTTGAACTCCTTGTTTTCAGATGCCTACATGGTCCGGTCAGCCGCAGGCCAGGCCACCTGGGCCTCATTGGGGAGCTGGGCCATCCGGGCCTTATCAGGGAGCTGGGCCATCCGGGCCTTATCAGGGGGAGGGGCCATCTCGGCCTTCCCGGGGAGCCGGGCCATCTAGGCCTTATCGAGGAGCTCGAGGAGGACCGGTCCGCAGGCGCAGGGCTCATGTTGTGGAGGTGGAGCCTGATGAGGAGGAGGAGGAGGAGGAGGAGGAGGAGGCTACCGACCGCCAGTTCGAGACATCTGTCGAGGAGGGAGGCTCCGGTTTTGGCTCGGGGAACAGAGGCGAGGCTGAGGAGGATCCTGAGGATGACAGCTCCGACTCTGACGATGGTGTGGAGGTTGTCCCACAAAAGAGGACTAGGCGTGCTTCTCGTTCCCGCTCCCGAGGATTTTGATGCTGCTATTTCCATGCTTTATTTTTCTTTTTACTAGTAGTTTGTAGCACTTTGCACATCGTTAGGCAGTTTTATTTTTGTAAAACCTGTACCTTTATTTGTTGTAAAGCATGATGAAATGAAATAGCTTTTGAAAAGGTGTTTGTACTTTGAACTTTTAGCATCATATCGCATCAATTTGTTTTGCACAAGAAATGAAATTGAATGGTAATGCGCATTGTAATCACCAAATCAGGTAGTGAACCGACGCAACAAACTAAACAACCCAACTTACTAAGATATAACAGAATCTTTAGCAAGTTTACAACTCGATAAGCAAAAAGTAACAATGCAGACAAACAAGACTTTAACAAAACTTGCTTAAACAGAGAGCAAGGACTCAAAACACAAAACACGTCCGCTCGACAAACAACTCGATAAGCAGAGTACAACAACTCGATAAGCAAAACTCAACAACAAAAGGTGTACTTCTGACGATCTGGGCATCGGCACGCGTCTGAAATGAAGGCCTTCGGCTCTCCTGTTGTATGGTAATGTTTGGAGTTCTCCTTCGAAGAGCAAAACAGGACCGAGAAGACATACTGCAATATTGCCAGCCATCCTTGGGAGCTGGCTGGCCAGAGATATGCCACGGCATGGAGGACTAGAGAGTTTCTGGCCCCTGCTTCAACCTTCAGTTGCACTTTGTCAGATGAATGTGTGGATTGGCTCAAAGAGGAGGCACAAGTTGGGCCTAGCTTGGCATCAGATGCTCCGTCCAGCTCCGGGAGGGGACACATAGATACTTGATTCAACTATGCCCCAAATTTATTGCTTATTTAGCATTTTCAAGTTTTCTCTATGACTGTACTAAAATAAGCAACCTCGATTGTAATGCAAGAGCAGGAGAACTCTATTTTGAAATCAATGAAATTGAAAGTTATGGTACTGAAAATTTTCCACTTTTGGTCCAAAAATGGTCTTAGTCGTAAAAAGATTGATTTGAACAAAGTCAACTTTTATTGAAACTTTTCAAAACTATTTTCGATGTGGATCAGAACTGGACACGCCGAAAATCTGTCACTGAAATGCACAACCCCGGATCCCCGCAACTAGAAAGTTGCCCCTAGTCTGAAGAACAATGCGGCACTCCAAAGCAACGGAAAGTTGCCCCTAGTCTGAACAGCACTGTACCGGAGATCACGGTAAATGCTGATAGATAAAGATGACTGAAATGATTGAAATGGACAAAGTTGATCGGGGAAAAGTTTATGACTGAACTTCAAGACGAAGCTGCCTACGTATCCCAAAGATGGGAATCAAGTCTTACGTAGTTCAGGCTTAGGTTCGCTCGAGTATTTTCACTCTCCTTTTGCGCTCTAACTTTTGCCAAGGCCGCCCTTTGCGGGTTTTCAACCTTGCGAGCTCAGTTTTTATATTTTCTAATTTTTTTGTGCCCTGAATCTTGCCTAGGTCGCCCTTTCGGGTTTTCGGCCTAGCGAGCCTCTCAAGGATAGTATTTCTTCAACTTGTCCATATTGATCGGTTGTGAGAACTCCAAGCCATCTAGATCCATCAGAACCACAGCCCCACCTGACCAGATAGCTTTGATGATATAAGGACCAGTCCAATTGGGTTTGAACTTGCCCCTTGGGTCGTGGATGGGAGCTCGGTTGTCTTTGAGCACCAAATCTCCTTCTTTCAGATTCCTGGACTTAACCTTCTTGTTGAAAGCCCGGGCAATTCTGCGTTGATAGCCTTGGATGTGGTACAGTGCTTTCAGTCTTCTTTCATCAAAAAGCATGAGTTCTTCGAATCTGCTTTGCTGCCAATCTGCCTCGGCTATCTGGCATTCAGCTAATACCCGTAATGATGGGACCTCAATCTCAATGGGTAGAACAGCCTCCATTCCATAGACCAATGAATACGGAGTTGCTCCAGTAGAAGTTCTGATTGAAGTCCTGTAGCCCCATAGAGCAAATGGCAGCTTGTCTGGCCAATCTCGATAGGTTTCCACCATCTTCTGTAGTATATGCTTGATATTCTTGTTGGCGGCCTCAACTGCTCCGTTGGTCTGCGGCCTGTATGTGGATGACTTATGGAAAGCCACATTGTATTTCTCCAACAAGTCTATCACTTCTTTCTTGAAGTGGGAACCATTATCTGAAATTATCTCGTTTGGCACCCCGTAGCGACAGATAATATTGTTCCTGATGAACTTTGCGACATGCGACGCCTTCAACACTGCGTATGATTGGGCCTCGACCCACTTTGTAAAATAATCTATCGCTACCAGGATAAACTCATGCCCGTTTGACCCCTTCGGGGTAACAGCTCCGATCACATCAATTCCCCAGACTGAAAAAGGCCACGGCGAAGTCATGTTATACAGTTTTGACGGCGGGATGTTCATGCGATTTGCATGAATTTGGCATTTGTGGCATCGCCGAACAAAACCAATGCAATCCTCCTCCATGGTTGACCAGTAGTAGCCCTGTCTGAGGATCTTTCTGGCCAGCATTACTCCATTCATATGTGCACCGCACTCCCCCCCATGGATGGCTTCCATCAGGCGTTTTGACTCTTCAGCTTCTACACAGAGCTTATGCATTCCCAGATGGCCCCTTTTGTACAAATTTCCCCCGCAGATAATGAACTGAGCAGCCATTCTTCTGACAGCCCTCTTATCCTTGGCATTTGCCCCTAGTGGGTATGTCTCCTTTTCCAAGAAGTTCCAGATGTCGTAATACCAGGGGTTGCCGTCTTGAACCTCATCTATGGCGGAAATCGACTCATATGCCGGCGCAAACTTTTGATCAATAATGATTGGACGCATCCGGACTCCGGACGGGATGTCTATCATAGAAGATAGAGTTGCTAATGAATCTGCAAACCTGTTGTTCTCTCTTACGAGGTGGGCGAAATTTAGCTTCTCAAACCGAGGAATTAACAAATCCAAGGTTTGGTGGTAGATTATCATCCTTTCCTCTTTAACCTTCCAATCTCCTTTTGCTTGAGACACAACAAGGTTCGAGTCCCCAATGACGTCCACTCGTCTTGCCCCTAGTTCCAGGGCTGCTTCCAGCCCAGCAATACATGCCTCATACTCTGCTTCATTGTTGGAAACTTTGAACCGGAGCTTGAATGCTAAAGGAATACGGGAATCATCAGGCGCTATCAGCAACACCCCTATCCCATATCCATACTGGTTTGACGCTCCGTCAAAGTACATTGTCCAGGTTTCATCTTTAACGTGCAGAATTGCTTCATCCGGGAATAGATACTCAACCGCTTCATCCCCCTCAACCGGGTGGTCGGCAAGGAACTCTGCTACCGCTCTGCCTTTTACTGACTTGCGCGTTACATACTTCAAATCAAATTCGGAGAGCAACAACAGCCATCGAGCTAGCCTACCCGTAAGTGCTGGTTTCTCGAAAAGATATTTGATGGGATCTAACCGCGAAACCAACATTACAGAGTGAGCTAACAGGTAGTGCCGCAGCTTCCTGGTTGCCCATACCAAGGCCAAGCAAGCCTTTTCCAGCGGTGTATAGCGGGTTTCGTAATCTAGCATCTTTTTGCTCAGATAGTATATGGCCCTTTCCACTTTGTCTTCTGACTCCTGCGCGAGCATGCAGCCCATGGTAGTCTCAGTTACCGAAAGGTACAGTATCAACGGTCTCCCCGGCTCTGGCGGTGACAACACGGGTGGGTTCTGTAGATATTCTTTGATCTGTTCAAAAGCTGCTTGACATCGGCCGTCCCATTGGAATTTCTTTCCTTTCTTCAGGAGACCAAAAAGTGGTTCACAAGTTAAGGTTAATTTAGAAATAAACCGTCTTATGAATTGCACTTTACCCAGAAAGCCTCGCACCTCCTTTTCAGTCCTTGGTGGTGGCATTTCTAAGATGGCCTTGATTTTGGAAGGGTCGACCTCGATGCCCCTTTGTGTGATCAGAAACCCTAACATCTTCCCTGCTGTAACACCAAACGTGCATTTCTGAGGGTTCAGTCGCAGCCGAAACTCTTTGATCCTCTGAAAGAATTTTTGTAAGGCGGTGTAGTGGCCCTCTCTATCTTTGGATTTGACAATCATGTCGTCCACGTACACTTCGACCTCCTTATGGATCATATCATGTAATATTGTAGTTGCTGCCCGTTGATACGTAGCTCCAGCGTTTTTCAACCCGAATGGCATCACTCGATAACAATATGTCCCCCACGGGGTAGTGAATGCAGTCTTCTCCCGGTCTTCGGGTGCCATCACTATCTGATTATAGCCTGAGAAACCATCCATAAACGAAAGCAAGGCGTGTCCTGCCGTGAAATCCACCAATTCATCGATGTGCGGCAAGGGGAAGTCGTCCTTCGGACTGGCCTTGTTCAAATCCCTGAAGTCTACACAGACCCGAATTCTGCCGTCCTTCTTTGGCACTGGAACTATGTTGGCCAACCAAGTTGGATATTCAGATACCAACAGGAACCCTGCGTCAATTTGTTTGGTGACCTCTTCCTTAATCTTGAGAGCCCAGTCCGGGCGAATCCTTCTGAGTTTCTGTTTGACAGGGCGGGCCTCTGGATCAAGAGGGATCCGGTGCTGTACAATCTCAGGATCGATTCCAGGCATGTCTTCATAGGACCACGCGAAAACATCTTTGAAATCTTTTAATAAAGCGACTAAGCGCTCGCGCTCCTCTGAAGACAACGTGGACCCGATCTGGACCAGCCGCGGGTCCTTCTCAGTACCAATATTCACAGAAGTGATTTCATCGATTAAAGGTTTAACAAATCTTTCCTGCTCTTGATCAATTAATCGTTGCAAAATTGGAGGAATTTCTTCCTCACTATTTTCATCAAAATTTTGAAAATCCTGATTTAAGCAATAAATCAAAGGCACAGAAAAATACTCGGAAACCACATCCACATCATTCTCATTAAATACTTCCAAGCCGTCAGATTCCTCTGTTACAACAGACTCAAAAGAAAATGAAAAAGACGACCTAGACAGGACTGTGGTATCCGGGTTATCACCCCCAGGAATACCGGACTCAGACTCAGTCGAGCTGGAATCTGATTCCGACGCAGAAGATTCGGCAGAATCAGATTCCGGCTCACTACCTGACCCGGAATTGCTAGATAAAAAGCCTTCTTCATACTGCCAAATGAGAGAAGGTGCGATAGATGCATCCAAGATCGGCGCTGGGAAGCCCGCGGCTATTTCATCTCCAATCACAGAAACCGAAGAGTTATCCCCCAAGCACTCTTGGCTGATCGGAGGATCTGATAGTAGACTCGCCAGTGCTACCCCCATTTCCAGCTCTGTACTCTCGGGATCCACTGCTTTACATTGCTTAACCTCGGTTGGTGGGTCTGTCTGCGCCTCGGCAACGTCATCCCCAGATAATTGTATGTCGAAGAAGATTTCAAAACCAGGCACGCGCTTCCCCTTTGCGTTTAGCCATGGCTCCGGGAAGCCGCAGAATGGAAAATCTTCCCCCTCCCGGACGAAACGTCCGTTCAGGGTACCCCAGATGGGCCTGTGCATTAAATCAAATGGCTTCCCGGCCTTCTTTGCTCTGGCCCTTCCCGCCATTTCTTTTCCTTTCCTTACCCAATCCTCCTTGGTGGGCAGATAACCCAGTCCAAAGGCATGGGGGTTGTGTGGCACTTCGGCCAATACTGAGACGCCCTTCCGGCCGCTTCTCCCTAATCCCATCCCAGGGGTATGTTTTAGCTTGTTCATGAGGTATATGGATTGTGCACTAACGTACATGCCCTCATTCGCAGCCATGACATTCTGCACTACTTGAGCCTCGGCCAAAGTGAACCCCGACAAAAACACATCCTCCGTGCCGTGCTCGATTTCCAAGACGGGTGTAGACACCTCCGGCGGGGGATGGATCGATGAATTTCCAAAAACGATTGCTACCCCTTTCCCGTGAGGGTATTTCAGTATTTGATGAAGGGTGGAAGAGACTGCTTTGACCTGGTGCAACCACGGTCGCCCCAAAAGTAAGCTAAAGGTTGCGGGAACGTCCAAAATATGAAATTCGATACTGTGTTGTCCTGGACCAACCTTAGTTTGAATTTTAACAGTCCCCATCACCTCTCTGCTGGTATTGTCATATGCCCGGATCACTTGGGTGGTTGGGACGAAATCTACGGGCTTCAACCCGATTGCATATGCCGTTCTGGTCGGGCAGACGTTAATCGCAGACCCGGTATCAACAAGTACCACCGGTATCCACTTATCTCTACATTCCACAGAGATGTAGAGAGGCTTATTATGATTTGCGCCCTCAGGCGGTAGCTCCTTGTCTGAAAAAGTCAATGCCGGGGAACCTCCTCCCGGAAAAACCAGCCCAACCAGCTGTTCAGGCGTGGTGTCTATAGAAAGTTTCGACTTGTCCATGGCAGATAGGACAGCTTCCCTGTGCACTCGTGATGCCATTAGCAGTCCCCAGATGGAGATGTCTGCTTGTATTTTCTTTAATTGCTTCAACACAGCCTCGTCTTCAATTTGCTTCTCCTTCTGTCTCTCTACCTCTCTGTCTTTCCCGGATGCTTCGGGTTGGTCTAGGTGTGGGGGCTTGAAGTACCGCCCACTTCTTGTCATATGGTCCATTTCATCCAGATACCAAGTATCATCCGGTTGGTTATTCCCCCAGTCCTCATCGGTGTGGGCAAGACACAAATCGTCATCTTCCCACCACATTCCACTGGCAGCCAACAGACACCTGTCTGGCTCCGGTCCACTCGCACTCTCAGTGCTCTCTGTCCATACGTTCGCAGCATTGCTTGTCTTTGTGCGCACAGAACTTTCGGTCCCCTCAGGGCCTTTTGCCTTTCTGGCTCTCTCAGTTTCCTCAAACTTTCCCTGTTCCAACTGCGTCAGTACAGCTGCTTGTTCAATAGTTCCCACATCCGTAATGCCCATGTCCTGAGCGGAATTCTTAACACCGGCGCTCTCCGGCGGTACAACTTGATTTTCGGCCGTTCCGGCCACAACTGATATTTCTGCCCCTGCCGGGCTCTGTTTTGGTTGAGCTTCCCCCACTGCATCCGGTTGATCTTCGAGCCATCCCGTGGCCTCCTCTGATCCCTCATAATCATTCCAGTTAATGGACGCATCCTCCAGCTCCTGATCATCGAGAAATTGCAAGTTAGCAAAGTCCTCTTCTACGGTTGTCGGCTCATCTGCCCATAGCCCAGATCCACCCCCTCGGATCATGCACAGTTCTCCTGTCTCGGGAAATTCTGCACTTAGCCCATTTCGGCTCGTTGATAGGATGTACTTGCTCGGATCATAAGCTCCTTCAGCAAAATTCTGTCCAGTCCCAAATTTAACAGACTCAGTCTCCCCCAAAATCTGCCCTGCCCTGCCTTCGACGGTCACCACCATCGGTTCTGGCTGGGTTTTGGAGGTGTCCACCATACACAAGAAGTCAGTGCAATCGGGGAGGAGCACCTCCGGCTTGGGTAGGTGGGTGGGAGTAATGTAGATGCTAGGATCGTAAGATGCGACCCCAGTCTGGATAAAGTTAATTCTTTTGGGAGGAGGAGCTTGATTATGTGATGGGAGAGGGTTGGTCGTAACATTGGGTTGGTCGGGAGGTGCAATCACCTGTTTGTCAATAAGATCTTGGATTTCATGACGCAGTCTGTAACAACGGTCGGTGTCATGACCGTGTTGTTGGTGGTATGCACAGTATTTTGACGAGTCATATGAGGGGGGAAGTGGATTTGGTAATGGCTTTGGTTCCAGGGGTTTCAAATGATTCTTTCTGATCAGTATTCCTAGAACTTTGGTCAGAGGCATATATAGTGGAGTAAAGGTTCTTTGGCCTCGGGGTTGGAATCGGCTGTTTTGTGAGTTGCTTCCGGACGCGCCGGAGAATGGTGTGGCAGTCGTGGGTCTTGGAGGGGGAGGGGGAGTGGTGGTGACCATACCAACTTCCGAGGCTCTCGTATTTGCAGCGCCGCTCGGGCCTGCGTTGTTGTTGCGATTGAAGGTCCTCCTTGGTTGTTCTCTGTCCTGGTCAAGCAGTCCTTGCCTCATAGCATCTTCTATTTGCACCCCCATATCATGTAAATCTGCGAAAGTAGGGAAGGGGACCACAATCATTCTTTGCATTAACTTGGGGTGGAGATTGCGCACAATCATCCGAATTTGATCTCTGTCAGTGGGCCTTAAAGTCATCGTCGACGCCTTTGCCCTCCATCGGATCACAAAGTCCGAGAAAGATTCCTTAGGCTCTTGCCTGGTTGTTTCTAGATCACGGGTTGTGATCTCGATCTGCGTATTATATGAATATTGTGTGACAAAGGCCTCAGCCATCTCATCCCAGTTTTTCTTCACCTCATCCGATAATCTTGCGTACCAATGGGAGGCCACACCCGACAGGGTTCGGCCGAATAATGAGAGTTTCTGTTGTCGTGTAAGGCCCATTGGCCGTAAGACATCCGCAAACAGTCGGATATGAACCATGGGGTCACCAGTCCCGTCAAAACGGTCTATTTGTGGCATTTTGAACCTATCGGGGAGTGTCACGGCCTCCTCGGTATATCCATCTCCGATATCCGGCATAGCCTTAGCCCCTTGGGATTTCTTAAAGAGTTTCTCCAATTTGCTCAATTTCAGAGCCGTAGGATCAACCTCGTCCTCGGATGGAGAGTCCGGGTGATTGGATGTATGAGCCTTGGACAGTTGTAGTGGAATCGGGGGCGGTGCTGGCCCCGTTGGAAGACTCGTGTCCTCTTGTAAATTTTGAACAGTCGGTACAGTACTTTGGGTGTTCAGAGGAGCGTCCTGAATAGCAGGAGCCTTCTCGGGTAATGGGACCCCTGCTGGAGGGGGGATTTGTGAGGCAGATGCTGTGTTCTGTTGTTGTAACCTGGTAATCAACTCAGCCTGTTGGGCCATAACTGTGGCCTGCTGTTTGGAGAATTCTGCTTGACGGGCGGCATCATCGTGCATCTGTTTCATGCTTTCCTGCATCTGGCGCATTAGAGCCTCTATCCCCGATGTATTCTGTTGCTCCATCTGTCTAACAGGTATGTCTATTTCTGCAGCAGTAATTGAGACCTCAGTCCTATAGTCCTCTGATGGAGTAACCCACTGCCTTGACAACCTCTGTTCCGACACACTACGCCTTTTCGGCTTCCTTCTGATAACAGGGGGTAGAGAATAGAACACTGGCTGTCCGTCTATCAGATCCTCAGATCGGTGGAGTCGACGACCTCGTGTCCAAGGTGCTTGGGGAATGCCTGCTGGTTCGGAAGCAATCGTGCTAAAACTGACCTAGCAAAAGATAAATAAAGCGAAAAGGAAATAAATGAACAGATAAACGGGCAGCATAACAGCTTAAAACAAAATGCAAGACACACAGTCGGGCATAATCAACACACGGTCAATAAGCTGAAATATACACTGTCCTCAAACACTGATTATCATCCCTGTATCACTGTTCCCCAAAACAGAATCTGATATCCGCAGATAAATAGTCCTCAAACACTGGCTGATGCTCACAGGCTTGATACCCGTAATACAAAACTGATGCCCGCAGGCCTGATGTCGACGATACTGAACTGATGCCCGTAGGCCTGATACTGCCAATACCCTGAACCATAGCCCGCAGGCTTGATATTCAATACTCATATACTGATCTGATGCCCGCAGGCTTGATGCTGACAATTCTGAACCGATGCCCGCAGGCCTGATGCCCAAACTCATATACTGATACATGCATTCCTGTAGAGACGCACTCTAAAGCACATAACAGATAAGTGAGAGCCAAAACACCCCTATGTTGGGGTAAGGTTTCCCTGTCCTATTTTGTCAAGAGCTAGGGTTTCACTATGCACACAGCGGTTTCAAACAACTTATGAACGGGTAAGCAGCCTGTCCTAATTTGGAATGGTCACTATGGATCTGAATATGCACTAGGCCGAATGGTCAAAGAGGGTGCCCCGGTAAAACCGGGGTTTGTGTTCCCATACTGGCAGAGCCCACAACCGGTCAGCCTTATGGTCATGCCTTGACAAGACAAGCCTCCGGCAAACCGTTCAGGAATAGCAGATGGCAAACACGGTGTCCTAGGCGCACCAATGCAAATGCAATGCAAAGAAACACACAAGTGTAGTCAAAAACAGATATCATGAGTTCGAGTTAAGTTCTCTAAATCCCCAGCAGAGTCGCCAGAAACTGTAACAAGCCCGCGGGGGACCTCGCTACAGCTCGGACTCGACTTTTCGTAGTCACGGTTCTAAGTCTGAACCAAAGAGTCCAAATCCGGCAAATCGTTTTTGAGAAAAACAGATTTTTGAAAGAAGTGCCAAACATGGACTGCTTTGCCAGATACAGAGTCGCCACCTAAATATTTTATTTTGGGAAATTTAGGAAACCCTGACTCGGTGCCAAAAGGCCACGCGTCCGTCATCACCAAAGTTGCCTCGGCTCGGGAACTTGGGTACGATTGGGGAAGGTCACTTCGTGAGCACCCCCGCTCGCCCGGTCATAGACCGGCCTCTACTAACCATGATATCAATTTTTGAAAACATTGTGAGTTCTTATACCGGTTATTAGCCTAGGTTACTATGTGACGCGCACAGCATATAAGTATAGACCGGGTCGCCCGAATTGGAACAAAACATTTCATGCTTGTTTTTGAAAATGGTTTGTTACCCGCAGGTAGGCTTGAAACATTTTGGTGATTCATTCCAATTCAGATAACCCAACCTTCACCCACAGGCATTCAGACAGATATATCAGATAAGCACATAGCTTCATGGTAAGCATGCTATCATGGCATTCACTCACACGCATGCAAGGATGCTAAAGCATAAAAACTTACCGAGTACTCCAAGCCAAAATAGAAACTATATTAGAAATCATGCATGATCCTAAGTATACAGAAATGCCTAATGCATCACATGCAAAAATGTAACTATAGCAGGCTCGGCTATTCTAAGATGGTATATGAGATGCTACAACTAACATGTATTCAACTTGGAATTAAAAATACAATGCAGTTAGTATGATGCGCCGAGCCCGGTGCATGCAATACAGATGAATGATGCAAACATGCTGTCATACTGTATGTTAATTTAAACATGCCCTAATCTAACCATCATAAGCGGATAAATAAAAGGGAGAAAGACGTGGGGTTGGAAGACATACATCACACTCACGCACACTTATTACAGTTGTGCCCTCACTCGGAGGGTCCGAATAAATAATACAGTCCAAATATTACAGTCCCCAAAATAAAAGAATATTACAGTCCAAAATATTACAGAATTCTAATTAATTAATGAATTAACTAGAAAGCAAATAAACTGGCGTGCAAGCCAGGGGCTGCCTTGCTTCTGATGGATGATGCATGTCCGGATTGTCTTGCGCGGAAATCCACCGGGATGCCCCAATTAGCCTCTGTTTACACCTGTTCCTTGAAAAGCGTGCCAAGTCCCAAAAAGTCGTTGATTCTCCGTTTTGCTGCAACAGAGAGCAGGAAAGGGGCATAGCAATGTATTTGCACAAATATATGCATGTCTCGATCCTCGTGCCACCAATCGTGCATACCGAGGCATGATGGCCGAGGAATCGAAATGCACAACTCTATATAGGATGAATGCACATGAAACTATAGCTAAAACCTAACCCCATCATGGATAATCCGGAGTGTCGGCGACTGGGGGAATAGAGACACATTCCGTCACTCGGAGTACGAAATGTACCTCGTTTCCCGTGTCCGGGCTAACTCTTATTCCGGACACGATGCAACATGCATGATATGCATGAAATGCAACTAAAATATAATCCTAACATACAGAATGCTATGGAACGAGATGCCTCGAAATGCGTGCAAGCGGGCACACAAACCGAGAAAGTGACTGGATGTTGAAAAATGAGATGCCTCGAAGTGCGTGCACACGGGCACGCAAACCGAGGCGATGATAAATACAATGAGAATGAGATGTCTCGAAGTACGTGCACACGGGCACGCAAACCGAGGCAATGCTAAAATGACATGGAAAATGAGATGCCTCGAAATGCGTGCACACGGGCATGCAAACCGAGGCGATGACAGATACGATGAAAATGAGATGCCTCGAAATGCGTGCACACGGGCACGCAAACCGAGGCGATGACAGATATGATGAAAATGAGATGCCTCGAAATGCGTGCACACGGGCACGCAAACCGAGGCGATGACAGATATGATGAAAATGAGATGCCTCGAAATGCGTGCACACGGGCACGCAAACCGAGGCGATGACAGATATGATGAAAATGAGATGCCTCGAAATGCGTGCACACGGGCACGCAAACCGAGGCGATGACAGAATGATACGGAAATGACAAATGGACTTATACCAACATGAGTGAGCCTCGGCCACACTCACATCGGATGCCGATGGCAGAAAATGAAGTGCCTCGAAATGCGTGCACACAGGCACGCAAACCGAGGCAATGATAAAATGATGCGAATGACATGGAAAATGATAAATGGACTTATACTAACATGAGTGAGCCTCAGCCACACTCACATAAGATGCCGATGGCAGAAAATGAAGTGCCTCGAAATGCGTGCACACAGGCACGCAAACCGAGGCAATGATAAAATGATGCGAATGACATGGAAAATGATAAATGGACTTATACTAACATGAGTGAGCCTCAGCCACACTCACATAAGATGCCGATGGCAGAAAATGAAGTGCCTCGAAATGCGTGCACACGGGCACGCAAACCGAGGCAATGATAAAATGATGCGAATGACATGGAAAATGATAAATGGACTTATACTAACATGAGTGAGCCTCAGCCACACTCACATAAGATGCCGATGGCAGAAAATGAAGTGCCTCGAAATGCGTGCACACAGGCACGCAAACCGAGGCAATGATAAAATGAAATGAAACAAGGCCAAAATGATATGTAAGCATGCTAATGGAATTTCAGCAACAAAATATGGGGGAAAACAGTCCCGAAATGAAGCGAAATGACATGAAATGTAAGGAAATGACCCGAAATGCAACATTAGGCATCCGAAATGGCCTATAGCCATACTAAACATGCACAACATGGACATGCAATGCAAAGACAGAAGCTAGACAGTCCCAAAAGATGCACTTTCACAGTTATGAACATGGCCAAACAGTAAGCATAGGTAAGGGAAGCATAGCATGCAAGAATGGGGGCCAAAAGAGGGGTAAAGAAGCAAGTGGTATAAGCAAAACTCAAACTGAAAAATTTCCTTCTATAACACTGAAGATGGACCAAAAATATGAACATTTACAGTATATGGCAGCCTCAAAATCAGTATACAAACATGCTAAAAATATGATGCAAAATAAGGCTCAAAAGGTACTAAAACATGAAGTGTATAAAACAATCACCAAACAGAAAAAAAGTGTGAATGAAACATGAAGTATAGGCCAAAATAAGACCACTTTCAGTTCGGATCAAGGTCCAAAAACAGAAACCAAGAGGGCTATCACCTTATGCAAAAATGGGGCCAAATAGGGGATTAAACTACAAGTGACACATGGAAACACCAAACAATGTTGAGCCCTTCTCCAATGTTGAAGAGGGGCTCAAAATATGCCTCATATCAGTTTACAACATGCTCGAAAATAAATTGCTCATAGGTCAAAAAAAGCATACAAAATCATGACATACAACATGGTCAATGAAGCAAGTATATTATGGAGGGCTCAATCAAGGTTGAGCCCTTAATGAGAAGTGAAGATGAGCTCAAAATATGGTCCTTTTCAGTTAGGACCGAAGCTTGAAACCAAAAAGAAATGAGGCTTAGAAATAGATCAAAGAAAAGGGTCAAAAGGATCAAAGTGTAACTTACCCTTGAAGATCTAGACTTTGGTTGCTTCTTGGATGGATTTGCTGCTCCTTTGGCCTTCAAGAACCCTTCCTAGCTGCTGGAAATGAGATAGTGGTGGTAGAGCTTGGTGGTATAGAAGGAATGGAGGTTAATGGACTTAGGGTTTTTGAAGAATTGAAGAAGATGAAGATGGAGTTGGCTATGGAGTTCTTAAGATCAAATTTTCTAACCCCCTAGAAGAAGGTCTTCAGCTGGTTATAAGGTCAAGAAAGGGGGTGTAAAAGGGGGGTCAAATGGAGAGGAAAACTCTCTCCCAAAATATCCCCCGGATACAGAAAATATCTGGGGGATATTGCCTCACAGCTGGAAGGGGCACAGTGAGAGGAGCACGGCCGGCCGCTTACTTTTGCTGGAGGTGGCCGGCCGGCCACACCCCCTAGCCGGCCGGCTAGGGGTCAAAAGGGTCAAGCATCTTTTCTGGCCGGCCAGGTATTGGGGAGGTAGGCCTTTGTGTGTACAACACAACCATGTAATTGAAATTCCAAGAAAGTGGGCCCAAGGGGTTCAACAGTGGCTCGGAAAGAGGGGTTCAAAAGGGTCAAGTGACCTTAATGGCCGGCCATAAACTTTTAGTGGCCTCTCAGGTGTGTACATCACAGATATGTGGTTGAAAGTTGGAGAAAAAGGGTCCAAGGGGTTCAACATTAGCCCGGAAGAAAGGGGTCAAAAGGGTCAAATGACCTTAATGGCCGGCCATGAACTTTTAGGGGCCTCTCAGATGTGTAGATCACAGATATGTGGTTGAAAGTTGGCAACGCTAGCTCTAAGGTATTCAACATTAGCCCGGAAGTTGGAAAAACGGGCGCCGGGAGGCTCGGGAGGAGAGATAACTGGCTGTCGCAACAATTGCTGGCCTCCCACCCTTCAGTGACCTTCCCTGTGATAAAACAGAGGTACCTGCCAAAAATGAGCGAAAACCGTTGCAAAACGAATGTTCCGGAGCCAAAACACGTAGTTCGGGGTCCCGGAAATGGGCTGTTAAGCACCGAAAATCGTATTTGACCTCGAAGTGGGTTTCTCAGCCCTCAGTGTCCCTCAAAATGGATGAAATAGGATGTATGCCAAAAAAACAGGGCAATAGGAGATGGTTAAGCGGTCCCGAACCGAGGCACACGGCCTGACGGCTCCGAAAACCGGGAACCGGACTCCGAAATGGGCAAAATGGCCTACGGCCACCAAATGTAGCCTACGGACGTTGAGAGATGGTCTACGGGACCTCTCTCTCCCCTCAGGAAAAGAAACAGAGAAAACCGAGTCTGGTTCGCAAACCGAGACAAGGCACAGAAAAGGGTTCGGGAGTCCGGAGGCAGGGCTCACGGCCGCGACTCTGAAACTTCTGAACAAGCACATTATGCAACATCACCAAGCGCTCAATCGGTGACATCTGAGTCTTAAGGTCGGTCAAAAATGGGGTGTCTACAGTTGCCCCTCTTTGACAGAACTCGGAAGTCACAAGTGACGGGAGTGAATGTCAAAGCCTAGAGACGACCCATTTTTGACAAGGCCGAAGACTTAGACAAACATACAGGATAGACGGAAATGTGCCCGCAGGCATGCCCGCAGGCAGGGGGCAAAATGCGAATGATATGCAAGAAACCGAAGGTAGCCCAATGATCGTGCAAATGCAGCTAGCTGTAATGAGGCAAGTATTCGCAAATAGATGCAACAATTTTAAGCAAGAATGCAAAGTGACAACTACATTTCATGCAGTTAAGAACGCGGAGGATTATCCAATCCCCGCCATGTCTCACACGGAGAAGATACGATACCTGCGCGATTCGTCTGGTCGCACCAGCCTCAATTGAACCGTACATACAATATCGTGCCTGCAAAAGAGAGAAATTGCAACAAGTACAATATGCTAACAACACATATTTGATGTGATTTCGAAAGTTCGACACACGCAGTGCTGGTGAGCGGATGCATCGTAATGCAAGAATGAGATATGTGTGACGACGCATGCTCAAACACAGAGGTATACAAATATCGAGAAATGTACATGACAATGCGAGTATGCTTATGAGAATGCAAGATAGTACAAAACGAGCATGAAACAGGGTGTTCATTTGTCATGAAACAACGAGTACGGAAACGCGTGTTTCGGCGAAGGTAACTTAATCACGACCTCTGATTCACTTCTCTGAAAGGTTATAACCCATTCGAAAGGGATACACGTTGATTTCGATGGACGATGATGAGACACACATCAGAACTTGAAACCGAAGTCCCGACGGAGTAATTTTGCGACCGGAAGTGTACGTTTCTTGAACTTTTTCAGGTCCCGGGAACTCCGATCTTCCTCAAAATTTGCAGAGAGCTAGGTGAGCATGTGGAGGTGATGGCCGGCCGTTTATCTTCCCTAGGGGGGGTGTCCAACCGTTTTCCACAAAAGCCAATGGCTGGCCGGCCATTTCTGCAAAAGCAGATGGCTGGCCAGCTATTTTTAGAGGCCGGCCGGCCGTGCCCTTTTCCCAAGGGCATTTTCGTCTTTTTGCCTCCTTTTTGTATGCATTTCATCCAAGACTTGAAGCCTATAAATAGCAACCGAACCCCTTTTCATTCCTTGCCTCTTTCAACACTTTTCTCTCCAGTTTTGAGTTTTACGCGCGTTTTCCAACGCCTCGCGCAAATTGTTTTCGTAAAAACACTTAGTTTTAAACACTTTGGAGCGATTAAATTCCGGCTTCGGAGCTTCTTTTTGCATTTTCAATACTTGAGGTAAGTTCATCTTAAAATTTTGAATATTTTCCCGGGAGTTGACTTTTGTTGACTTTTTCCAATTTTTGCTTATTTTGCTCATTTTTGCTCCCCTTTTGCAGATTTCTGAAAATGGCGGGTACTTCTTCCCCTGGTGGCGGTTTTCCGGGTGCTGGGGGGGATTTCGATCCCACGACTCTACCTCCGAGGACCCGACCTTTTATGCCCGAGAGGTACCGTCCAGTAGTGCACGTCCTCCCTCGTGCCGTTTTTCGTCATTTCACCAGTTTCGACGAGAGAGCACCCGCAGATCTGCTTCTTAGAGAGCCGGAGCAACATCTCTCTCACGAGGCTCGAGAGGTATTTACCTCCTCTTCTGTATTTTACATTTCGCACCCTTGCCATGTTTAGACATTTAGCTTGTGACATTGTACTTTCCTTACATCTTTGAACATGTAGTTTCAACACTTGAATTTCTGAACACTCGGCTCATTAATTAATCGCGAACACACGGCCCACATTAAAACACATGGCTCAAACACTGACTTGTCGAACACACAGCCCGAATTCGAAAGTGAACACACAGCCCACACTTTAACTGAAAGTTGAACACGCAGCCCAAACTTCAAATTCTCTGAACACGCAGCCCAGGTAGATAGTGAACACGCAGCCCACAAATTAACTGAAAGTTGAACACGCAGCCCAAAATTCGAATTCTCTGAACACGCAGCCCAGGTAGATAGTGAACACGCAGCCCACAAATTAACTGAAAGTTGAACACGCAGCCCAAAATTCAAATTCTCTGAACACGCAGCCCAGGTAGATAGTGAACACGCAGCCCACAAATTAACTGAAAGTTGAACACGCAGCCCAAAATTCAAATTCTCTGAACACGCAGCCCAGGTAGATAGTGAACACGCAGCCCACAAATTAACTGAAAGTTGAACACGCAGCCCAAAATTCAAATTCTCTGAACACGCAGCCCAGGTAGATAGTGAACACGCAGCCCACAAATTCACTGAAAATTGAACACGCAGCCCAAAATTCAAATTCTCTGAACACGCAGCCCAGGTAGATAGTGAACACGCAGCCCACAAATTAACTGAAAGTTGAACACGCAGCCCAAATTTCAAATTCTCTGAACACGCAGCCCAGGTAGATAGTGAACACGCAGCCCACAAATTAACTGAAAGTTGAACACGCAGCCCAGGTAGATAGTGAACACGCAGCCCACAAATTAACTGAAAGTTGAACACGCAGCCCAAATTTCAAATTCTCTGAACACGCAGCCCAGGTAGATAGTGAACACGCAGCCCACAAATTAACTGAAAGTTGAACACGCAGCCCAAATTTCAAATTCTCTGAACACGCAGCCCAGGTAGATAGTGTTTGCATGTAGCTTATTTTACTTCATCGGCACACAGCCTATTTCATCTCATTGGCACACAGCCCATTTACTTATCATTGGCATACAGCCCATTCACTTTATACTGACGTATGTATTCATTCTGAATGCAGGGTGGTTCCCGCAGTGTGCGAGGATATGGTTCTACCATGGCACGAGATTGGTATGCTGAGCTCCCGGAGGGCGTCAGGGATTTGGTAGATTTGGCGGGGTTTGGGCCCTTCTGCACCGGATTGTCACGCTGTCCTGCCAGGAGGACCTTGATGGCAGCTTTGGTAGAGAGATGGTGGGACACCACTAATTCCTTTCATTTCTCTGCTACCGGGGACATGACCATGACCCCTTTTGATTTTGCTGTATTGACCGGCCTTGATGTCGGAGGTTGGGCCATCCCATACGATGAGGATATGGGCGAGTGGGAGGCCGCCTGGATGTATTTGTTGGGGGCTCGCCCACCTGTTGATAGGGTTTCAGGGAGAGTCAGATATACTTGGTTCTCATCCCATTTTCGGCGGGCTGAGATGATGCCCGAGACTCCTGAGGAGACAGAGCAGTATACTCGTGGCTTCCTGATGTTCCTCTTCGGGACTACCCTGTTTGCCGACAGAGGGAACACCATTGGGCTATATTTGTTGAGCGCTCTGGTTGACCTATCACAGGTCAGTAGATATGATTGGGGTGGCGCTGGCCTGGCTACCCTCTACTTTTACATGAGCGCGACCTCCCGCGGGCGGGGTGATTTGCTTGGCGGCTACTGGAGAGCTTGGGAGGTACTTTCTGTCTCCTTGATTTACATTTCTGCTCTTTATCACTTGTATATTGCACATACAGCACACTTTTACAGTCTGCATTTTGCTCTCATCATTTCGTACTTACATTCTGCACTGCTTTTCTCAGCTATGGGTTTATGTATACTTTCCATCATTAGCCCCAGTGCTGGAGGTGGTGGGGATCCCCGTGACCCCATATTCATTGATATTTGAGGGCCCGCACCGGGCGAGGCCTCGAGAGACCCTGGTTCGCCTGCGACAGTACTTCGACACTGTGCGACACTCAGAGGTACTTCAGAACTTTCAGTTCTTTTCATTTTCATCTTTGATTTGCTCTGTATATTCTCGTTCTCTGATTGGTTCATACATTTATCATCCGCAGATTACTTGGCAGCCTTGGGCGCCTCTGGGTGATGATCTCCTACTTCAGTATACCGGAGCATCAGGCATCTCCCGGTATAGGGTCCTGCTCGAAGGGCCAGTTGGCAGAGTCTGGTTTCTAGGGGAGCGCTTTCTGTGCCAGGTACGGGGATATCTTTCCCAGGACGTTCCCGCGGTACCTCCGGCTAGTATGCGGACCGCTGACAGGCTCTCTTACTCAGAGGTAGTCGGCGCCATGCTAGGCAGCGATGCTTTGTTATATGTTGCGGAGGGGGACTACGCCACCTATCGTCACATATATTTGATGCCTCCATTGACAGAGGCTCGTATTCCGATGATGAGACCTGCCGGCATGTCATCCTCGGATCAGGCTCAGGCTCGGGCTACAGACATCCCTTCTTCTAGCAGGGCTGGCACATCTAGGGGTGGGAGTAGACCGTTTCCTCCGAACCCGTCGATTCATCCTCATCTAGGATGGCCAGATATGCCTACTGAGTTGATGGCGTGGCAGTATGGGACTAGCTCTCCGATTCCAGTTCCACTAGAGCCTCGGATGCCCAGTGATCGATATGCCATTGATCCGGACTCACCGCCGGTACGCTCCACTTTCGTCATTCATCATTTCAGATGTTTAGATACTCATTTGTTCACTGATGATTATGAACTCATTTTTGCAGCCATCGCGAGGGTACATGGAGGAGATGGTTGAGCTGGTGGCCACACTCGAGGGCATGGTCCTACGCAGGGAGGCACAGTTGTCTGTTGCAGGCATTCAGGTACCCTTCAGTTTTTCCTGGCATTTATCATACTTCTGATGACATGCTGATTTCTACTGCATTGATAGACTACCTGTGTAGAGCACATCTGACACACACATCACTTGTATACTGTATTTACACGCACCCACTTCATGTAGCTTTTGCTCGTATCTGTATCCGATGTACATATTTGGACTGATGTATTTGATTTGAACTCCTTGTTTTCAGATGCCTACATGGTCCGGTCAGCCGCAGGCCAGGCCACCTGGGCCTCATTGGGGAGCTGGGCCATCCGGGCCTTATCAGGGAGCTGGGCCATCCGGGCCTTATCAGGGGGAGGGGCCATCTCGGCCTTCCCGGGGAGCCGGGCCATCTAGGCCTTATCGAGGAGCTCGAGGAGGACCGGTCCGCAGGCGCAGGGCTCATGTTGTGGAGGTGGAGCCTGATGAGGAGGAGGAGGAGGAGGAGGAGGAGGAGGCTACCGACCGCCAGTTCGAGACATCTGTCGAGGAGGGAGGCTCCGGTTTTGGCTCGGGGAACAGAGGCGAGGCTGAGGAGGATCCTGAGGATGACAGCTCCGACTCTGACGATGGTGTGGAGGTTGTCCCACAAAAGAGGACTAGGCGTGCTTCTCGTTCCCGCTCCCGAGGATTTTGATGCTGCTATTTCCATGCTTTATTTTTCTTTTTACTAGTAGTTTGTAGCACTTTGCACATCGTTAGGCAGTTTTATTTTTGTAAAACCTGTACCTTTATTTGTTGTAAAGCATGATGAAATGAAATAGCTTTTGAAAAGGTGTTTGTACTTTGAACTTTTAGCATCATATCGCATCAATTTGTTTTGCACAAGAAATGAAATTGAATGGTAATGCGCATTGTAATCACCAAATCAGGTAGTGAACCGACGCAACAAACTAAACAACCCAACTTACTAAGATATAACAGAATCTTTAGCAAGTTTACAACTCGATAAGCAAAAAGTAACAATGCAGACAAACAAGACTTTAACAAAACTTGCTTAAACAGAGAGCAAGGACTCAAAACACAAAACACGTCCGCTCGACAAACAACTCGATAAGCAGAGTACAACAACTCGATAAGCAAAACTCAACAACAAAAGGTGTACTTCTGACGATCTGGGCATCGGCACGCGTCTGAAATGAAGGCCTTCGGCTCTCCTGTTGTATGGTAATGTTTGGAGTTCTCCTTCGAAGAGCAAAACAGGACCGAGAAGACATACTGCAATATTGCCAGCCATCCTTGGGAGCTGGCTGGCCAGAGATATGCCACGGCATGGAGGACTAGAGAGTTTCTGGCCCCTGCTTCAACCTTCAGTTGCACTTTGTCAGATGAATGTGTGGATTGGCTCAAAGAGGAGGCACAAGTTGGGCCTAGCTTGGCATCAGATGCTCCGTCCAGCTCCGGGAGGGGACACATAGATACTTGATTCAACTATGCCCCAAATTTATTGCTTATTTAGCATTTTCAAGTTTTCTCTATGACTGTACTAAAATAAGCAACCTCGATTGTAATGCAAGAGCAGGAGAACTCTATTTTGAAATCAATGAAATTGAAAGTTATGGTACTGAAAATTTTCCACTTTTGGTCCAAAAATGGTCTTAGTCGTAAAAAGATTGATTTGAACAAAGTCAACTTTTATTGAAACTTTTCAAAACTATTTTCGATGTGGATCAGAACTGGACACGCCGAAAATCTGTCACTGAAATGCACAACCCCGGATCCCCGCAACTAGAAAGTTGCCCCTAGTCTGAAGAACAATGCGGCACTCCAAAGCAACGGAAAGTTGCCCCTAGTCTGAACAGCACTGTACCGGAGATCACGGTAAATGCTGATAGATAAAGATGACTGAAATGATTGAAATGGACAAAGTTGATCGGGGAAAAGTTTATGACTGAACTTCAAGACGAAGCTGCCTACGTATCCCAAAGATGGGAATCAAGTCTTACGTAGTTCAGGCTTAGGTTCGCTCGAGTATTTTCACTCTCCTTTTGCGCTCTAACTTTTGCCAAGGCCGCCCTTTGCGGGTTTTCAACCTTGCGAGCTCAGTTTTTATATTTTCTAATTTTTTTGTGCCCTGAATCTTGCCTAGGTCGCCCTTTCGGGTTTTCGGCCTAGCGAGCCTCTCAAGGATAGTATTTCTTCAACTTGTCCATATTGATCGGTTGTGAGAACTCCAAGCCATCTAGATCCATCAGAACCACAGCCCCACCTGACCAGATAGCTTTGATGATATAAGGACCAGTCCAATTGGGTTTGAACTTGCCCCTTGGGTCGTGGATGGGAGCTCGGTTGTCTTTGAGCACCAAATCTCCTTCTTTCAGATTCCTGGACTTAACCTTCTTGTTGAAAGCCCGGGCAATTCTGCGTTGATAGCCTTGGATGTGGTACAGTGCTTTCAGTCTTCTTTCATCAAAAAGCATGAGTTCTTCGAATCTGCTTTGCTGCCAATCTGCCTCGGCTATCTGGCATTCAGCTAATACCCGTAATGATGGGACCTCAATCTCAATGGGTAGAACAGCCTCCATTCCATAGACCAATGAATACGGAGTTGCTCCAGTAGAAGTTCTGATTGAAGTCCTGTAGCCCCATAGAGCAAATGGCAGCTTGTCTGGCCAATCTCGATAGGTTTCCACCATCTTCTGTAGTATATGCTTGATATTCTTGTTGGCGGCCTCAACTGCTCCATTGGTCTGCGGCCTGTATGTGGATGACTTATGGAAAGCCACATTGTATTTCTCCAACAAGTCTATCACTTCTTTCTTGAAGTGGGAACCATTATCTGAAATTATCTCGTTTGGCACCCCGTAGCGACAGATAATATTGTTCCTGATGAACTTTGCGACATGCGACGCCTTCAACACTGCGTATGATTGGGCCTCGACCCACTTTGTAAAATAATCTATCGCTACCAGGATAAACTCATGCCCGTTTGACCCCTTCGGGGTAACAGCTCCGATCACATCAATTCCCCAGACTGAAAAAGGCCACGGCGAAGTCATGTTATACAGTTTTGACGGCGGGATGTTCATGCGATTTGCATGAATTTGGCATTTGTGGCATCGCCGAACAAAACCAATGCAATCCTCCTCCATGGTTGACCAGTAGTAGCCCTGTCTGAGGATCTTTCTGGCCAGCATTACTCCATTCATATGTGCACCGCACTCCCCCCCATGGATGGCTTCCATCAGGCGTTTTGACTCTTCAGCTTCTACACAGAGCTTATGCATTCCCAGATGGCCCCTTTTGTACAAATTTCCCCCGCAGATAATGAACTGAGCAGCCATTCTTCTGACAGCCCTCTTATCCTTGGCATTTGCCCCTAGTGGGTATGTCTCCTTTTCCAAGAAGTTCCAGATGTCGTAATACCAGGGGTTGCCGTCTTGAACCTCATCTATGGCGGAAATCGACTCATATGCCGGCGCAAACTTTTGATCAATAATGATTGGACGCATCCGGACTCCGGACGGGATGTCTATCATAGAAGATAGAGTTGCTAATGAATCTGCAAACCTGTTGTTCTCTCTTACGAGGTGGGCGAAATTTAGCTTCTCAAACCGAGGAATTAACAAATCCAAGGTTTGGTGGTAGATTATCATCCTTTCCTCTTTAACCTTCCAATCTCCTTTTGCTTGAGACACAACAAGGTTCGAGTCCCCAATGACGTCCACTCGTCTTGCCCCTAGTTCCAGGGCTGCTTCCAGCCCAGCAATACATGCCTCATACTCTGCTTCATTGTTGGAAACTTTGAACCGGAGCTTGAATGCTAAAGGAATACGGGAATCATCAGGCGCTATCAGCAACACCCCTATCCCATATCCATACTGGTTTGACGCTCCGTCAAAGTACATTGTCCAGGTTTCATCTTTAACGTGCAGAATTGCTTCATCCGGGAATAGATACTCAACCGCTTCATCCCCCTCAACCGGGTGGTCGGCAAGGAACTCTGCTACCGCTCTGCCTTTTACTGACTTGCGCGTTACATACTTCAAATCAAATTCGGAGAGCAACAACAGCCATCGAGCTAGCCTACCCGTAAGTGCTGGTTTCTCGAAAAGATATTTGATGGGATCTAACCGCGAAACCAACATTACAGAGTGAGCTAACAGGTAGTGCCGCAGCTTCCTGGTTGCCCATACCAAGGCCAAGCAAGCCTTTTCCAGCGGTGTATAGCGGGTTTCGTAATCTAGCATCTTTTTGCTCAGATAGTATATGGCCCTTTCCACTTTGTCTTCTGACTCCTGCGCGAGCATGCAGCCCATGGTAGTCTCAGTTACCGAAAGGTACAGTATCAACGGTCTCCCCGGCTCTGGCGGTGACAACACGGGTGGGTTCTGTAGATATTCTTTGATCTGTTCAAAAGCTGCTTGACATCGGCCGTCCCATTGGAATTTCTTTCCTTTCTTCAGGAGACCAAAAAGTGGTTCACAAGTTAAGGTTAATTTAGAAATAAACCGTCTTATGAATTGCACTTTACCCAGAAAGCCTCGCACCTCCTTTTCAGTCCTTGGTGGTGGCATTTCTAAGATGGCCTTGATTTTGGAAGGGTCGACCTCGATGCCCCTTTGTGTGATCAGAAACCCTAACATCTTCCCTGCTGTAACACCAAACGTGCATTTCTGAGGGTTCAGTCGCAGCCGAAACTCTTTGATCCTCTGAAAGAATTTTTGTAAGGCGGTGTAGTGGCCCTCTCTATCTTTGGATTTGACAATCATGTCGTCCACGTACACTTCGACCTCCTTATGGATCATATCATGTAATATTGTAGTTGCTGCCCGTTGATACGTAGCTCCAGCGTTTTTCAACCCGAATGGCATCACTCGATAACAATATGTCCCCCACGGGGTAGTGAATGCAGTCTTCTCCCGGTCTTCGGGTGCCATCACTATCTGATTATAGCCTGAGAAACCATCCATAAACGAAAGCAAGGCGTGTCCTGCCGTGAAATCCACCAATTCATCGATGTGCGGCAAGGGGAAGTCGTCCTTCGGACTGGCCTTGTTCAAATCCCTGAAGTCTACACAGACCCGAATTCTGCCGTCCTTCTTTGGCACTGGAACTATGTTGGCCAACCAAGTTGGATATTCAGATACCAACAGGAACCCTGCGTCAATTTGTTTGGTGACCTCTTCCTTAATCTTGAGAGCCCAGTCCGGGCGAATCCTTCTGAGTTTCTGTTTGACAGGGCGGGCCTCTGGATCAAGAGGGATCCGGTGCTGTACAATCTCAGGATCGATTCCAGGCATGTCTTCATAGGACCACGCGAAAACATCTTTGAAATCTTTTAATAAAGCGACTAAGCGCTCGCGCTCCTCTGAAGACAACGTGGACCCGATCTGGACCAGCCGCGGGTCCTTCTCAGTACCAATATTCACAGAAGTGATTTCATCGATTAAAGGTTTAACAAATCTTTCCTGCTCTTGATCAATTAATCGTTGCAAAATTGGAGGAATTTCTTCCTCACTATTTTCATCAAAATTTTGAAAATCCTGATTTAAGCAATAAATCAAAGGCACAGAAAAATACTCGGAAACCACATCCACATCATTCTCATTAAATACTTCCAAGCCGTCAGATTCCTCTGTTACAACAGACTCAAAAGAAAATGAAAAAGACGACCTAGACAGGACTGTGGTATCCGGGTTATCACCCCCAGGAATACCGGACTCAGACTCAGTCGAGCTGGAATCTGATTCCGACGCAGAAGATTCGGCAGAATCAGATTCCGGCTCACTACCTGACCCGGAATTGCTAGATAAAAAGCCTTCTTCATACTGCCAAATGAGAGAAGGTGCGATAGATGCATCCAAGATCGGCGCTGGGAAGCCCGCGGCTATTTCATCTCCAATCACAGAAACCGAAGAGTTATCCCCCAAGCACTCTTGGCTGATCGGAGGATCTGATAGTAGACTCGCCAGTGCTACCCCCATTTCCAGCTCTGTACTCTCGGGATCCACTGCTTTACATTGCTTAACCTCGGTTGGTGGGTCTGTCTGCGCCTCGGCAACGTCATCCCCAGATAATTGTATGTCGAAGAAGATTTCAAAACCAGGCACGCGCTTCCCCTTTGCGTTTAGCCATGGCTCCGGGAAGCCGCAGAATGGAAAATCTTCCCCCTCCCGGACGAAACGTCCGTTCAGGGTACCCCAGATGGGCCTGTGCATTAAATCAAATGGCTTCCCGGCCTTCTTTGCTCTGGCCCTTCCCGCCATTTCTTTTCCTTTCCTTACCCAATCCTCCTTGGTGGGCAGATAACCCAGTCCAAAGGCATGGGGGTTGTGTGGCACTTCGGCCAATACTGAGACGCCCTTCCGGCCGCTTCTCCCTAATCCCATCCCAGGGGTATGTTTTAGCTTGTTCATGAGGTATATGGATTGTGCACTAACGTACATGCCCTCATTCGCAGCCATGACATTCTGCACTACTTGAGCCTCGGCCAAAGTGAACCCCGACAAAAACACATCCTCCGTGCCGTGCTCGATTTCCAAGACGGGTGTAGACACCTCCGGCGGGGGATGGATCGATGAATTTCCAAAAACGATTGCTACCCCTTTCCCGTGAGGGTATTTCAGTATTTGATGAAGGGTGGAAGAGACTGCTTTGACCTGGTGCAACCACGGTCGCCCCAAAAGTAAGCTAAAGGTTGCGGGAACGTCCAAAATATGAAATTCGATACTGTGTTGTCCTGGACCAACCTTAGTTTGAATTTTAACAGTCCCCATCACCTCTCTGCTGGTATTGTCATATGCCCGGATCACTTGGGTGGTTGGGACGAAATCTACGGGCTTCAACCCGATTGCATATGCCGTTCTGGTCGGGCAGACGTTAATCGCAGACCCGGTATCAACAAGTACCACCGGTATCCACTTATCTCTACATTCCACAGAGATGTAGAGAGGCTTATTATGATTTGCGCCCTCAGGCGGTAGCTCCTTGTCTGAAAAAGTCAATGCCGGGGAACCTCCTCCCGGAAAAACCAGCCCAACCAGCTGTTCAGGCGTGGTGTCTATAGAAAGTTTCGACTTGTCCATGGCAGATAGGACAGCTTCCCTGTGCACTCGTGATGCCATTAGCAGTCCCCAGATGGAGATGTCTGCTTGTATTTTCTTTAATTGCTTCAACACAGCCTCGTCTTCAATTTGCTTCTCCTTCTGTCTCTCTACCTCTCTGTCTTTCCCGGATGCTTCGGGTTGGTCTAGGTGTGGGGGCTTGAAGTACCGCCCACTTCTTGTCATATGGTCCATTTCATCCAGATACCAAGTATCATCCGGTTGGTTATTCCCCCAGTCCTCATCGGTGTGGGCAAGACACAAATCGTCATCTTCCCACCACATTCCACTGGCAGCCAACAGACACCTGTCTGGCTCCGGTCCACTCGCACTCTCAGTGCTCTCTGTCCATACGTTCGCAGCATTGCTTGTCTTTGTGCGCACAGAACTTTCGGTCCCCTCAGGGCCTTTTGCCTTTCTGGCTCTCTCAGTTTCCTCAAACTTTCCCTGTTCCAACTGCGTCAGTACAGCTGCTTGTTCAATAGTTCCCACATCCGTAATGCCCATGTCCTGAGCGGAATTCTTAACACCGGCGCTCTCCGGCGGTACAACTTGATTTTCGGCCGTTCCGGCCACAACTGATATTTCTGCCCCTGCCGGGCTCTGTTTTGGTTGAGCTTCCCCCACTGCATCCGGTTGATCTTCGAGCCATCCCGTGGCCTCCTCTGATCCCTCATAATCATTCCAGTTAATGGACGCATCCTCCAGCTCCTGATCATCGAGAAATTGCAAGTTAGCAAAGTCCTCTTCTACGGTTGTCGGCTCATCTGCCCATAGCCCAGATCCACCCCCTCGGATCATGCACAGTTCTCCTGTCTCGGGAAATTCTGCACTTAGCCCATTTCGGCTCGTTGATAGGATGTACTTGCTCGGATCATAAGCTCCTTCAGCAAAATTCTGTCCAGTCCCAAATTTAACAGACTCAGTCTCCCCCAAAATCTGCCCTGCCCTGCCTTCGACGGTCACCACCATCGGTTCTGGCTGGGTTTTGGAGGTGTCCACCATACACAAGAAGTCAGTGCAATCGGGGAGGAGCACCTCCGGCTTGGGTAGGTGGGTGGGAGTAATGTAGATGCTAGGATCGTAAGATGCGACCCCAGTCTGGATAAAGTTAATTCTTTTGGGAGGAGGAGCTTGATTATGTGATGGGAGAGGGTTGGTCGTAACATTGGGTTGGTCGGGAGGTGCAATCACCTGTTTGTCAATAAGATCTTGGATTTCATGACGCAGTCTGTAACAACGGTCGGTGTCATGACCGTGTTGTTGGTGGTATGCACAGTATTTTGACGAGTCATATGAGGGGGGAAGTGGATTTGGTAATGGCTTTGGTTCCAGGGGTTTCAAATGATTCTTTCTGATCAGTATTCCTAGAACTTTGGTCAGAGGCATATATAGTGGAGTAAAGGTTCTTTGGCCTCGGGGTTGGAATCGGCTGTTTTGTGAGTTGCTTCCGGACGCGCCGGAGAATGGTGTGGCAGTCGTGGGTCTTGGAGGGGGAGGGGGAGTGGTGGTGACCATACCAACTTCCGAGGCTCTCGTATTTGCAGCGCCGCTCGGGCCTGCGTTGTTGTTGCGATTGAAGGTCCTCCTTGGTTGTTCTCTGTCCTGGTCAAGCAGTCCTTGCCTCATAGCATCTTCTATTTGCACCCCCATATCATGTAAATCTGCGAAAGTAGGGAAGGGGACCACAATCATTCTTTGCATTAACTTGGGGTGGAGATTGCGCACAATCATCCGAATTTGATCTCTGTCAGTGGGCCTTAAAGTCATCGTCGACGCCTTTGCCCTCCATCGGATCACAAAGTCCGAGAAAGATTCCTTAGGCTCTTGCCTGGTTGTTTCTAGATCACGGGTTGTGATCTCGATCTGCGTATTATATGAATATTGTGTGACAAAGGCCTCAGCCATCTCATCCCAGTTTTTCTTCACCTCATCCGATAATCTTGCGTACCAATGGGAGGCCACACCCGACAGGGTTCGGCCGAATAATGAGAGTTTCTGTTGTCGTGTAAGGCCCATTGGCCGTAAGACATCCGCAAACAGTCGGATATGAACCATGGGGTCACCAGTCCCGTCAAAACGGTCTATTTGTGGCATTTTGAACCTATCGGGGAGTGTCACGGCCTCCTCGGTATATCCATCTCCGATATCCGGCATAGCCTTAGCCCCTTGGGATTTCTTAAAGAGTTTCTCCAATTTGCTCAATTTCAGAGCCGTAGGATCAACCTCGTCCTCGGATGGAGAGTCCGGGTGATTGGATGTATGAGCCTTGGACAGTTGTAGTGGAATCGGGGGCGGTGCTGGCCCCGTTGGAAGACTCGTGTCCTCTTGTAAATTTTGAACAGTCGGTACAGTACTTTGGGTGTTCAGAGGAGCGTCCTGAATAGCAGGAGCCTTCTCGGGTAATGGGACCCCTGCTGGAGGGGGGATTTGTGAGGCAGATGCTGTGTTCTGTTGTTGTAACCTGGTAATCAACTCAGCCTGTTGGGCCATAACTGTGGCCTGCTGTTTGGAGAATTCTGCTTGACGGGCGGCATCATCGTGCATCTGTTTCATGCTTTCCTGCATCTGGCGCATTAGAGCCTCTATCCCCGATGTATTCTGTTGCTCCATCTGTCTAACAGGTATGTCTATTTCTGCAGCAGTAATTGAGACCTCAGTCCTATAGTCCTCTGATGGAGTAACCCACTGCCTTGACAACCTCTGTTCCGACACACTACGCCTTTTCGGCTTCCTTCTGATAACAGGGGGTAGAGAATAGAACACTGGCTGTCCGTCTATCAGATCCTCAGATCGGTGGAGTCGACGACCTCGTGTCCAAGGTGCTTGGGGAATGCCTGCTGGTTCGGAAGCAATCGTGCTAAAACTGACCTAGCAAAAGATAAATAAAGCGAAAAGGAAATAAATGAACAGATAAACGGGCAGCATAACAGCTTAAAACAAAATGCAAGACACACAGTCGGGCATAATCAACACACGGTCAATAAGCTGAAATATACACTGTCCTCAAACACTGATTATCATCCCTGTATCACTGTTCCCCAAAACAGAATCTGATATCCGCAGATAAATAGTCCTCAAACACTGGCTGATGCTCACAGGCTTGATACCCGTAATACAAAACTGATGCCCGCAGGCCTGATGTCGACGATACTGAACTGATGCCCGTAGGCCTGATACTGCCAATACCCTGAACCATAGCCCGCAGGCTTGATATTCAATACTCATATACTGATCTGATGCCCGCAGGCTTGATGCTGACAATTCTGAACCGATGCCCGCAGGCCTGATGCCCAAACTCATATACTGATACATGCATTCCTGTAGAGACGCACTCTAAAGCACATAACAGATAAGTGAGAGCCAAAACACCCCTATGTTGGGGTAAGGTTTCCCTGTCCTATTTTGTCAAGAGCTAGGGTTTCACTATGCACACAGCGGTTTCAAACAACTTATGAACGGGTAAGCAGCCTGTCCTAATTTGGAATGGTCACTATGGATCTGAATATGCACTAGGCCGAATGGTCAAAGAGGGTGCCCCGGTAAAACCGGGGTTTGTGTTCCCATACTGGCAGAGCCCACAACCGGTCAGCCTTATGGTCATGCCTTGACAAGACAAGCCTCCGGCAAACCGTTCAGGAATAGCAGATGGCAAACACGGTGTCCTAGGCGCACCAATGCAAATGCAATGCAAAGAAACACACAAGTGTAGTCAAAAACAGATATCATGAGTTCGAGTTAAGTTCTCTAAATCCCCAGCAGAGTCGCCAGAAACTGTAACAAGCCCGCGGGGGACCTCGCTACAGCTCGGACTCGACTTTTCGTAGTCACGGTTCTAAGTCTGAACCAAAGAGTCCAAATCCGGCAAATCGTTTTTGAGAAAAACAGATTTTTGAAAGAAGTGCCAAACATGGACTGCTTTGCCAGATACAGAGTCGCCACCTAAATATTTTATTTTGGGAAATTTAGGAAACCCTGACTCGGTGCCAAAAGGCCACGCGTCCGTCATCACCAAAGTTGCCTCGGCTCGGGAACTTGGGTACGATTGGGGAAGGTCACTTCGTGAGCACCCCCGCTCGCCCGGTCATAGACCGGCCTCTACTAACCATGATATCAATTTTTGAAAACATTGTGAGTTCTTATACCGGTTATTAGCCTAGGTTACTATGTGACGCGCACAGCATATAAGTATAGACCGGGTCGCCCGAATTGGAACAAAACATTTCATGCTTGTTTTTGAAAATGGTTTGTTACCCGCAGGTAGGCTTGAAACATTTTGGTGATTCATTCCAATTCAGATAACCCAACCTTCACCCACAGGCATTCAGACAGATATATCAGATAAGCACATAGCTTCATGGTAAGCATGCTATCATGGCATTCACTCACACGCATGCAAGGATGCTAAAGCATAAAAACTTACCGAGTACTCCAAGCCAAAATAGAAACTATATTAGAAATCATGCATGATCCTAAGTATACAGAAATGCCTAATGCATCACATGCAAAAATGTAACTATAGCAGGCTCGGCTATTCTAAGATGGTATATGAGATGCTACAACTAACATGTATTCAACTTGGAATTAAAAATACAATGCAGTTAGTATGATGCGCCGAGCCCGGTGCATGCAATACAGATGAATGATGCAAACATGCTGTCATACTGTATGTTAATTTAAACATGCCCTAATCTAACCATCATAAGCGGATAAATAAAAGGGAGAAAGACGTGGGGTTGGAAGACATACATCACACTCACGCACACTTATTACAGTTGTGCCCTCACTCGGAGGGTCCGAATAAATAATACAGTCCAAATATTACAGTCCCCAAAATAAAAGAATATTACAGTCCAAAATATTACAGAATTCTAATTAATTAATGAATTAACTAGAAAGCAAATAAACTGGCGTGCAAGCCAGGGGCTGCCTTGCTTCTGATGGATGATGCATGTCCGGATTGTCTTGCGCGGAAATCCACCGGGATGCCCCAATTAGCCTCTGTTTACACCTGTTCCTTGAAAAGCGTGCCAAGTCCCAAAAAGTCGTTGATTCTCCGTTTTGCTGCAACAGAGAGCAGGAAAGGGGCATAGCAATGTATTTGCACAAATATATGCATGTCTCGATCCTCGTGCCACCAATCGTGCATACCGAGGCATGATGGCCGAGGAATCGAAATGCACAACTCTATATAGGATGAATGCACATGAAACTATAGCTAAAACCTAACCCCATCATGGATAATCCGGAGTGTCGGCGACTGGGGGAATAGAGACACATTCCGTCACTCGGAGTACGAAATGTACCTCGTTTCCCGTGTCCGGGCTAACTCTTATTCCGGACACGATGCAACATGCATGATATGCATGAAATGCAACTAAAATATAATCCTAACATACAGAATGCTATGGAACGAGATGCCTCGAAATGCGTGCAAGCGGGCACACAAACCGAGAAAGTGACTGGATGTTGAAAAATGAGATGCCTCGAAGTGCGTGCACACGGGCACGCAAACCGAGGCGATGATAAATACAATGAGAATGAAATGTCTCGAAGTACGTGCACACGGGCACGCAAACCGAGGCAATGCTAAAATGACATGGAAAATGAGATGCCTCGAAATGCGTGCACACGGGCATGCAAACCGAGGCGATGACAGATACGATGAAAATGAGATGCCTCGAAATGCGTGCACACGGGCACGCAAACCGAGGCGATGACAGATATGATGAAAATGAGATGCCTCGAAATGCGTGCACACGGGCACGCAAACCGAGGCGATGACAGATATGATGAAAATGAGATGCCTCGAAATGCGTGCACACGGGCACGCAAACCGAGGCGATGACAGATATGATGAAAATGAGATGCCTCGAAATGCGTGCACACGGGCACGCAAACCGAGGCGATGACAGAATGATACGGAAATGACAAATGGACTTATACCAACATGAGTGAGCCTCGGCCACACTCACATCGGATGCCGATGGCAGAAAATGAAGTGCCTCGAAATGCGTGCACACAGGCACGCAAACCGAGGCAATGATAAAATGATGCGAATGACATGGAAAATGATAAATGGACTTATACTAACATGAGTGAGCCTCAGCCACACTCACATAAGATGCCGATGGCAGAAAATGAAGTGCCTCGAAATGCGTGCACACAGGCACGCAAACCGAGGCAATGATAAAATGATGCGAATGACATGGAAAATGATAAATGGACTTATACTAACATGAGTGAGCCTCAGCCACACTCACATAAGATGCCGATGGCAGAAAATGAAGTGCCTCGAAATGCGTGCACACGGGCACGCAAACCGAGGCAATGATAAAATGATGCGAATGACATGGAAAATGATAAATGGACTTATACTAACATGAGTGAGCCTCAGCCACACTCACATAAGATGCCGATGGCAGAAAATGAAGTGCCTCGAAATGCGTGCACACAGGCACGCAAACCGAGGCAATGATAAAATGAAATGAAACAAGGCCAAAATGATATGTAAGCATGCTAATGGAATTTCAGCAACAAAATATGGGGGAAAACAGTCCCGAAATGAAGCGAAATGACATGAAATGTAAGGAAATGACCCGAAATGCAACATTAGGCATCCGAAATGGCCTATAGCCATACTAAACATGCACAACATGGACATGCAATGCAAAGACAGAAGCTAGACAGTCCCAAAAGATGCACTTTCACAGTTATGAACATGGCCAAACAGTAAGCATAGGTAAGGGAAGCATAGCATGCAAGAATGGGGGCCAAAAGAGGGGTAAAGAAGCAAGTGGTATAAGCAAAACTCAAACTGAAAAATTTCCTTCTATAACACTGAAGATGGACCAAAAATATGAACATTTACAGTATATGGCAGCCTCAAAATCAGTATACAAACATGCTAAAAATATGATGCAAAATAAGGCTCAAAAGGTACTAAAACATGAAGTGTATAAAACAATCACCAAACAGAAAAAAAGTGTGAATGAAACATGAAGTATAGGCCAAAATAAGACCACTTTCAGTTCGGATCAAGGTCCAAAAACAGAAACCAAGAGGGCTATCACCTTATGCAAAAATGGGGCCAAATAGGGGATTAAACTACAAGTGACACATGGAAACACCAAACAATGTTGAGCCCTTCTCCAATGTTGAAGAGGGGCTCAAAATATGCCTCATATCAGTTTACAACATGCTCGAAAATAAATTGCTCATAGGTCAAAAAAAGCATACAAAATCATGACATACAACATGGTCAATGAAGCAAGTATATTATGGAGGGCTCAATCAAGGTTGAGCCCTTAATGAGAAGTGAAGATGAGCTCAAAATATGGTCCTTTTCAGTTAGGACCGAAGCTTGAAACCAAAAAGAAATGAGGCTTAGAAATAGATCAAAGAAAAGGGTCAAAAGGATCAAAGTGTAACTTACCCTTGAAGATCTAGACTTTGGTTGCTTCTTGGATGGATTTGCTGCTCCTTTGGCCTTCAAGAACCCTTCCTAGCTGCTGGAAATGAGATAGTGGTGGTAGAGCTTGGTGGTATAGAAGGAATGGAGGTTAATGGACTTAGGGTTTTTGAAGAATTGAAGAAGATGAAGATGGAGTTGGCTATGGAGTTCTTAAGATCAAATTTTCTAACCCCCTAGAAGAAGGTCTTCAGCTGGTTATAAGGTCAAGAAAGGGGGTGTAAAAGGGGGGTCAAATGGAGAGGAAAACTCTCTCCCAAAATATCCCCCGGATACAGAAAATATCTGGGGGATATTGCCTCACAGCTGGAAGGGGCACAGTGAGAGGAGCACGGCCGGCCGCTTACTTTTGCTGGAGGTGGCCGGCCGGCCACACCCCCTAGCCGGCCGGCTAGGGGTCAAAAGGGTCAAGCATCTTTTCTGGCCGGCCAGGTATTGGGGAGGTAGGCCTTTGTGTGTACAACACAACCATGTAATTGAAATTCCAAGAAAGTGGGCCCAAGGGGTTCAACAGTGGCTCGGAAAGAGGGGTTCAAAAGGGTCAAGTGACCTTAATGGCCGGCCATAAACTTTTAGTGGCCTCTCAGGTGTGTACATCACAGATATGTGGTTGAAAGTTGGAGAAAAAGGGTCCAAGGGGTTCAACATTAGCCCGGAAGAAAGGGGTCAAAAGGGTCAAATGACCTTAATGGCCGGCCATGAACTTTTAGGGGCCTCTCAGATGTGTAGATCACAGATATGTGGTTGAAAGTTGGCAACGCTAGCTCTAAGGTATTCAACATTAGCCCGGAAGTTGGAAAAACGGGCGCCGGGAGGCTCGGGAGGAGAGATAACTGGCTGTCGCAACAATTGCTGGCCTCCCACCCTTCAGTGACCTTCCCTGTGATAAAACAGAGGTACCTGCCAAAAATGAGCGAAAACCGTTGCAAAACGAATGTTCCGGAGCCAAAACACGTAGTTCGGGGTCCCGGAAATGGGCTGTTAAGCACCGAAAATCGTATTTGACCTCGAAGTGGGTTTCTCAGCCCTCAGTGTCCCTCAAAATGGATGAAATAGGATGTATGCCAAAAAAACAGGGCAATAGGAGATGGTTAAGCGGTCCCGAACCGAGGCACACGGCCTGACGGCTCCGAAAACCGGGAACCGGACTCCGAAATGGGCAAAATGGCCTACGGCCACCAAATGTAGCCTACGGACGTTGAGAGATGGTCTACGGGACCTCTCTCTCCCCTCAGGAAAAGAAACAGAGAAAACCGAGTCTGGTTCGCAAACCGAGACAAGGCACAGAAAAGGGTTCGGGAGTCCGGAGGCAGGGCTCACGGCCGCGACTCTGAAACTTCTGAACAAGCACATTATGCAACATCACCAAGCGCTCAATCGGTGACATCTGAGTCTTAAGGTCGGTCAAAAATGGGGTGTCTACACCGTTGAAGAAGATAACGCAACAACTAGAGCTTTCCGACAGGCTTATACAATGGTCGGTCGAACTCAGTCAGTTTGATATCTCCTACCGACCTCGAACAGCAATTAAGGGACAAGGTGTTGCGGACTTCATCCTGGAATTCACTAACCTCACCCCAGCCACAACTCCTCCCTCCCCACCAACCCCTACCGAACCAGAAGACCCCCATTCTTGGACCTTTAACGTCGACGGATCATCCCGCAAAGAAGGCAGTGGGGCTGGTCTCATCCTCACCGCCCCTGACGGTGGTTATTTCAAATGTGCTCTCCGCTTCCTGTTCAATGCAAGCAATAATGAGGTCGAATATGAGGCACTGATAGCAGGTCTCCGCCTAGCCAGAGACATCGGTGTCAGCCACATCCGGGTGTTCAGCGATTCCCAGCTTATTGTCAAGTAAATTATGGGAGAATTCGATGCCAAGAAGGACACCTGCGGGCATATAGGGATGTTGCTCTCCCCCTTGCTCGCCTCTTCAATACCTTCCACATCAAGCATATCCCTCGAGCTGAAAACTCCAAGGCAGATGAGATGGCCCAATTGGCTTCTGTAGACCAGTCAGACCTCAACCACGGTGTCCGCCTCGAATACCTATCCCACCCGGCCATCTCCTCCAACCTGCAGGGAGTCCACTTCCTCCAAGATGAACCTATCCCATGGGCAGCAGACATCTTTCTGTACCTGACAACGGGGGAACTTCCAGACGACAAATAGGAGGCCGCCAAAGTCAGGGCCCGGTCGTTTAATTACACCCTTGTCAGCGGCCTCTTGTACAAATGTGGCTTTTCACACCCATATCTGCGATGCCTCAATCCCGCTCAAGCAACCTATGTGATGAGGAAAGTTCATGAGGGTATCTGTAGTAATCATTCGGGTGCCCGGTCCCTCGCCCATAAAATACTTCACACTCGTTATTTCTGGCCTACTTTCAATCAAGATGCGACTGACTTTGTACTCAAATATGATAAGTGTCAACGTTTTGCCAATATCCCCCATGCTCCTCCAACAGAATTGATCACGCTTTGCAGCCCCTACCCATTTGCCAAATGGGGGATCGACCTGGTTGGCCCATTGCCCACTGGCCGAGACCAAACCAAATTCGCAATTGTCGCCATCGACTACTTCACTAAATGGGTGGAAGCAGAACCCCTTGCTACGATTACTGAGCGGAACACAACTCGATTCATCTGGCAGTCAATCGTATGCAGGTTTGTTATCCCTCAAGCCATCGTCTCCGACAACGGCAAACAATTCGACAACGCCAAGTTTAGGAAATTCTGTCCAGAACTCCAAATCCAGCCATGTTTCTCTTCCCCAGGTCATCCCCAAGCCAATGGCCAAGTTGAGGTCACCAACCGTTTTCTCATGGAGATTATCAAAACCAAGCTGGAAGCTGTTAAGGGACTTTGGGCTGAGGAATTACCCAATGTACTCTGAGCTTACCGCACCACCGTTCGGACTCCCACTGGGGATAGGAATGGTAATGGGGCCGGGCCGGGCCGGGTCGGGGATCACACCCCCAGTCCTCGATCCCCGATTGTGAAAATCTCCCCGGCCCCGGCCCCGATCCCCGACAGGGTCCCTACCACCATCCTCATCCCTGCCCTCTAATGGGGATCGGGTTTCCTCGACCCCAAAAATTCCCCACCCCCCAAACCTGTTTCAACAGCAACACAATCAACAACAACAACAACATCATCATCATCCCCAATCATCAACAGATCATAAAAATAAATAAATAAATAATTAGATAGATATATAGACATACATGAATAAATACAAACAGATCTGAGATCGGCGTTGCGAACAGTGGACGAAGGAAGATCTGCAATGGGGGGTAAGCCATGGACGAAGGAGGATGATTGGCGTCGCAGACAGTGGCGATGGACGACGGAGAAGGACAATCGGAGATTCGAAGGCGATGGGTGGCTCAACACCGTGGCTGTGAGTGCGACAACAGAGGAGGACGATTGGAAGAGGAGGAGGAGGAGACAGCAGTGGCCTAGACGATAGTGGAGGAGGCGACGAGAGGCGGAGCAGCCGACTGCGTGCGGAGAGAAGAAAGAGAGAGACAGACAGACAGATCAGAGAGTGAGGTGAGGGTAAGTGTGATGAGATTATCTGGGTGAGAGTGATGAGATTTGCCCTACTTTATATATATATAATGGACAAATTAGCTATCACAGATTGTACATGGGGGTTATATATATAAATAGACAAGGGCATTATGGTAATTTTACTTCGAGGAAAACACGGGGCTGTGAAAATGATCCCCGTTCCCAGCCCGAAACTGGTCGGGGATTTAATTTTAAATACCATCCCCGACCCGTCGGGGGTATTTTTTAGAGAAAAACCGCTCTTATCGGGGACGAAGGGTCGGGTCCCCGTCGGGTCGGGTTCAAATTGCCATCCCTAACTGGGGAGACGCCCTTTTGCCTAACATACGGAGCTGAGGCGGTCATCCCGGTAGAAGTCGGTCTACCAACCCCAAGGGTTTTACACCCGAACCCAAAACTAACCGAAGAGTTGCGTCGGGCAGACCTAGATCTGATCGAAGAACTCTGAGAAACCACTGCTGTCAGACGGGCCGTATACCAACAGAAAATGAGGACACACTACAACCGCAAAGTCAGACCGAGGGAATTCGCCGTGGGGGACCTTTTTTTGCAAGAAGTAACTCTTGCCACCAAAAATCCAACTGAGGGCAAACTGGCAACCAAGTGGGAGGAACCTTACGTTGTGAAAGCTAGACCACATCCGGGCACTTACCGACTTCAAGACATGGAAGGTCGAGACCTCCCCCATCCTTGGAACGCTGAGCATTTGAAGCGCTATTTTCAATAAAAGTTGTATTTTTGTATTGTCCAATTATTGTATATTCTTTTTGACAATCTACACACTTGAATGTTCTCATTTTCTCCTCATATGGTGTAAATCTATGATCCAATGGGCTACACTTTATATAATAGCAAGCTTATATCTCAGTTATCTGTGGTATTCCAATAATGCTTTGATTGCAGCCTCAGTCACTCCGCATTGAGTTTTCCTTACAATCACTCTGCATTAAGGTTGCCTTATTGAGCATGAAGAGCTCGGCCAGACCGAGTCACTAAAAGCCTCAGCCAGACTGAGCACAAAAAGCCTCAGCCAGACTGAGCATGAAGAGCTTGGCCAGACTGAGTCACTAAAAGCCTCAGCCAAACTGAGCATGAAGAGCTCGGCCAGACCGAGTCACTAAAAGCCGCAGCCAGACTGAGCACAAAAAACCTCAGCCAGACTGAGCATGAAGAGCTCGGCCAGACCAAGTCCCTAAAAGCCTGAGCCAGACTGAGCACAAAAAGCCTGAGCCAGACTGAGCATGAAGAGCTCGGCCAGACCGAGTCACTAAAAGCCTCAGCCAGACTGAGCATGAAGAGCTCGGCCAGACCGAGTCACTAAAAGCCTCAGCCAGACTGAGCATGAAGAGCTCGGCCAGACCGAGTCACTAAAAGCCTCAACCAGACTGAGCATGAAGAGCTCGGCCAGACCGAGTCACTAAAAGCCTCAGCCAAACTGAGCATGAAGAGCTCGGCCAGACCAAGTCACTAAAAACCTCAGCCAGATTGAAAACAAAAAGCCTCAGCCAGATTAAGCATGAAGAGCTCGGCCAGACCGAGTCACTTAAAGCCTCAGCCAAACTAAACATGAAAAGCACGTCCAAACTAAGTTACTTCAAGCCCCAGCAGGGCCGAGCCACCATTGCAACTTCATGATCGTAAGCATAATGGCCATACTTAGTCAAATTCCAGTCCAACGTTTTCCAAATCAGGCTGGTTCCTTGCTGGGTTGGGATTCACAAACTTCGCATCTTTAACACTCTTACAAGCTAAACTTCACTCTGTATTGAGTTTTTCTCACATTCACTCTGCATTGAATTTTTCTTACAAGTCAAACTTCACTTTACATTGAGTTTTCCTTATAGTCACTCTGCATTGAGGTTGCCTTACGTTTTAAACTTCACTTTACATTGAGTTTTCCTTACATTTTGCACTTTACAATGATTTATACACAAGCCTTATACAAGTCACTATTCTCATTCATTTCAGATGCACAAACAAAAGCAATAGTATGAAAACACGACTCAAAATTTTATTTATTCACAAACTTGCACATAAGTTTAGTACATCCATTCAAAAAAAAAAAAAAAACGCTAAGTTCATATTTTCTCCACTCCACTCCACTCACTCCTCTTCTTCACTTGAGGCGAGATCTTCCTCTTCAATGCCCTCATCTAGGGGGGTTTGGGCCATGTCGTCTTCGTCAATTCTAACACTGCTGAAGTCTATGTCTGAGAGCAGCTCTTCTGCTTTGCGCTTGAACATCTTCCAGCCACTGTCCCAGAATTCAGCCATTTCGTGTTTGTAGAAGTCCGACCGCTGGAAGCTCTGGATCACTTCATCTTCGCTCCTGCTCCTAGCGGTCGTCCTCCACGGACCAGCCCCCCTAGTTCCCTCTCTCGCCAAGTTGCTGGCAATAGCAGCATCGATGGCCATCTGAAAGTCAGCAGATGCCTTAAATTACTCCACTGCTGCGACACACAGATTGGGGTATGCTTTCCTTTCAGAGGCTGCATTAGTTTTCTCTCCCTCCAACTCCTTCTCCAACCTCGCCTTCTCCTCCATTTCCCTAGCACGCTCATCTTCCAGCTCCTTCTGCAACCCAGCAATCTTCAGGTCTGCTTCATCATTTTCTTTGATTTGCTGGGCGCGCAGTTTTTCATTGCTGGTCATAGCCTCTTCAAACCGCTCGGTGGCAACTGTGCAGGCATTTTGAGCATCCCCCAGCTTCTTCTACTCGCCAGCAAGCTGGAACTCGAGTGACACTACCTTGCAGCATTCGTCCTCTAGCTCTAACTTGATCACGAGCAGCTCAATATGGGCCCGAGCGACAACATTGCGCTGCACGATCGCCAACACCTCCATCTTCTTCGCCTTCTGAGCCTTTTCCAACCCCCTAGCGCAAACACTTCGTGCGGTCCTCCTCCACCCCGCAGTTTCACTCCTCAAACTCTCAAGTTGGGCCTTCGCCTCCTCTAACTTGGCCTTCAGAGGCTTCACTTCACCTTTTGCAGCCACCGTCTTTCTTAGCAGAGCCCCTGCTAAAGTGGTCGCCTCCATTTGGGCAGATCACAACCCCCTTAGCAGCTCAGCCTCATTGAACCTAGTGGCAGAGCGCATGGCTGCTTCATCCACTACCCCTAAGAGAAGATCTGCCGCTGTCCTGGCTGGGCCTTCTTCTCCCTCCAGTCGCCCAGCCACTGCGGGGGCGTGACAGATGGCATGCTTCAACCTGACCACCTCTCTTTGGGGCACAGGCCCCCCCTTAGGCTGCTGTTCCATCACTTCCTTTGGGTCGGCTGACCCACTCTCTACTTGCATCTTGGGCATGGCACTCATGTGCGTTTCTCTCTCCTGGTCTCCCTGACCTTTGTCCCCTTGCACCTCTGGGACAACCACCCTTTCTGGGGTCACCCTCACTACCTTCTCCCCTATTTCCTCAGCCATAGGGGTGTCTTCCCCACCAACCCTCGCCTTCTTCGATCCAGGCGCATCTGCAGCCCCCTCAGGGACACTCCTCCTTTTCTTCTTCTTCTTCAGAGCCTCCCCCTCCTTGTTCGCCCTTTCCTTTATTGGATCAACTGGGGGCGGTCGTGGCTCAAAACTGCCCAAGTCCTTCTCCCTTAGCGGCTTGGGGCGCGGTCGGATGCGTTCCCTCACGATCGGCTTCGAAGCAGGCCCCAGTTGGGTCTCCTTGTACTTGTCCACTCAAGCGAACAACCTCCTCTCTTCCTCCTCCCCTGCCTTCCTCTGCGCCTCTAACTCCTCCTTTGTTGGATCATCTTCCAACGGTTGCGGCCCCAAGTCCAGGGTAAACAACTTTGAAGGCTGGACCAACTCGTCCTACCTCACCCCCTTTTCTTCCCTCAATTTCCTCACCCTTTTCACTCGGTCCTCCGCCGCCCTGTCCAATTTGGGCTCGACCGATTTGGTGGGCACCTTCCATGTCGCGCGAATTCCCTCCCCACTGTTCGCTGTTACAAAAAACCATCTCGGTCTCCATCCATTCACCGACGATGGGAGACCCACCACCAGCTCTCGCCTCGCCACTGCTTGCAAGGTGACCCGGGTCTCCTGCTGACCGGATGCCTTGTAACAAGAGAAGAACTCGTCCACGGACATTGCCGTCCCCCCGGTCGCCTACAACCAGGCACTCACGCACGCCATTACTATCTTCTAGGCATTTGGCATCAGTTACCCTGGCACCGCCTCCAACCTGTTTAACACCTCCACTACCACTTGGGGGAGAGGAAGCCTCAAACCCCCTCGCAGCGCCTCCTCGTACAAACTGAACTCGCCCCGCCACACATCTGATGCCCTCTCCGTGGATTCGGGCAGTCTTAGCCCTATCTCCAACGGAATTTGATACTTTTTCCTTATTCCCTCAAGCTCATTCACTGTCAGTACGGATTTGTCTGACTTGGTGTGCCAATGGTCCAGCTCCACCTGGCTGATTGGTCTTGCGGCCGAGATAATTGTCCTGGGGCGAACTCGTACAACTTGACTCGCTCCCTGTCCCTCCCTACGCTCCATACGATATTGTTCTTCTAAATCTACAACATCGTCGTCACCTAGTGGATCAACCCTTGCGTTTGTTGCTTCCTCTTGGGCCATCTCTCTCGTGTGTCTGCGAATCGCTTCGGATGCGGGCGTAAGAAAATCTACAAAGTGTCGTAGGGGCGTATCGCTAGCAACGGAGGAATTTACACTGGAAATGTTTTGATGTTTTGCAAACAGATAGGAAAGAGAATAATACCAAAGACCCAAGGCTTGCCTGTATTCCAAGGATCACAATTAATTCTCGTCAGTTTGAAAATTTTCAAAAATCAACCCAAACTGTCTTTTCAACACCCTATCATGACCTATTGTTTCACTTATTGCCCAACGCCTAACCTCCCCCACTACGTGATTCCGCCACGTGTACGACCACGATCCACTACCCCTTTCCCCTTCCCTGTCTATTCCACTACACTTCAGCACGTGCCACGCCGCCTCTCGAGCCCCACGCCACACCACTCGGCCACCCTTCGCGGTCGGCCCTTCTCTTGGTTAGTCCCTCCACTCGATTACCCTTCGCGGTCAGCCCTCCTCTTGGACGGTCCCTCCACTCAGCAACCCATCGCGGTCGGCCCTCTTCTTGGTCGGTCCCTCTACTTGGCCACCCTTCGAGGTCGGCCTTCCTCATGGTCGACCACCCCTTTCAGTCAGCCTTGACCCTGCCGGTCCCTCGCAACCCTCATTTTCTTCATTATTCCCTTCGTTGGACTAAAGCTGCACTTGGAAATTGGGGACTACTGACATGGGTAAACCCATAAAGATTATAGCCCACCGTTTAGGGTCCAATACATATCTCAAATACTAAAGCCCAGCACTGCTAAAGCCCCACATAGCAATAATAACCAATGACATCAAGACACGTGGCGAGAGAAGGGCAAGCCACGTCAGCAGATAAAGATCTACAAAGTTATTGCCACGGCACATCGCCATTAATGAGGCCCCTTACAGCATTTATTGTGATAACCCTTCTCCGTCGGGACAGCATGCCCTCACCCTGAACAAGGTAAGTTACAACATAGACTTTCGGCCAAGGTGACAGGTCGGAAGGGACAATGAAATAATTACCAGATGATATAAGTAGACGTTGAAGACAAGAAGAAGGTTAAGCTTTTCTATCTCTAGTCTATCTCTACAATCCACTTCTCTTCCTAACTTACTCGTCGGAGGGTTCGCTGGCTGACTCCTCGTTCCCCATTGGACTTTTGTGCAGGTTCCCCCGTGGGCTTGGTCATTCAGACATAGGCTTGAGGAGCATGAATCAGTCCGACCCGTTCACCTGGAACGAACTGTATCATCATAGCCTAATTAACCTACACGTTAAGCCCGAAAGGCTTTTATTATCGAAACTCCAAGTCAAAATTTTAAGCTCATATCCTATCTAATAAGTTCATAGAATAGATCGACGCTCACAAATCAACCAACTTGAGTTTTGAACGGAGAAATTTTTAAAATTCCTTCGGAGTTTTTTAACTAACTTATGAACCAAATCGAGTTTCAAACATAAGTCCAAATCTCATTTGAGCAGGCCTATCTGGCCCCGGGGCAATGATTTGAGCAAGTAAAAGCCCACTGGGTTTGGCGAGCTTAGGATAGGCCATAGGCCTTCGGGCCCAATGGCTTTGTTTCCAACATCACACAGAAACGACATCGTTTCCTAGTACATTAAGTCAAAATAAGCCATTTCATTTGAAAGGGAATGAACTTCTCTTTTCCAATTCAAGAGTTTAATGAGTTGATAAGGTAACTGTTTCTATGATATAAGGTTTCTGGTTTCAAACCTATTCCAATCTCATTATAATTTTTTATTGAAATTGGAGGGCGAGAGCTGATTTTCGTGATCTAAGGTTTCTGGTTTGAAACCTATTCCAATCTCATCATAAATTTTTATTGAAATTGGAGGGTGAGAGGTGAATTCCTCAATATTCTCCCAAATTGACTTGTAGGGTCGAGTCATAAATAGGCTCGATCTTGGTTCTCGGGTCATAAAAAAAAAAAAAAAAACTTGAGTAAATTACATCAACATCCCTTAAGGTTTCTGTTTAATACAGATCTCCCTTTACATTTGAAAAATTGCACTTACCCTTATATTAGATTAAAATAACATATTTGTCCGCCTTTATATATATAAAATAATAGAGATATTTTATTCATGTAATTTCAAGAGAAATAACACTCAACTTATTTGATTTCATTTTTTTGAAAACAGTTTTCAGAAAATTTTACTTTCTTATTTTTCGTATTTTTTTATTTTTACTAAATTTTTTAATATTTTAAGCAATTTTTAAAAAAATTTTTAGACACACTTAACATAAATACATATAAAAAGTATAATTTTTGTGATAAAATCTTTTAAAAATTCAATAAATACCAAAAATGCAAAAAAAAAAAAATTACAAAAATTTAGTATATTTTTCACATTTTCATGTATTTGTTAATTTTTTAAAATATTTTTTCACAATTTTTTTACTTTTTAGATACATCTAAGTAAAGTGCATCTAAAAAAGTAAAAAAAATTGCTTAAAATTTTAAAAATATTCACTAAAAACAAAAAAACACGACAAATAAAAAACTCAGTTTTTAAAAAATTTAATCCAAAAAACTCAAACCAAACACACTGAATTATTTTCTTTGGTTTAACTCACACAAAAAATTGAGTTTTTTTAATTTTTATTTTTACTGATTTTTTTTTAATATTGAAGCAATTTAAAATTTTTCTTTTAGATACACTTAATCGAGATATTCTTAAGAAGTATAATAGTTCGTGTTTTTTTTTTAATTTTAAATCCACCAAATACAAAAATTTAATACATTATTTTATTTTGTTGTATTCAATTGATTTTTTTTCTTAAAGTTTTGTGTATAAATTTTATACTTTTTAAATATATCTAAATTAAATTGATCTAATCTAGATATAACTAACGTATGCTTGTGTCTAAAGGCACGGTGTAAATAATTTTAAGATTAAAATGCAATTATAATTTATACGTTTTATGTTGAAATTTATTAAGTTTGTGTCATTTTTTGATAAAGATACTGAAAAAATATATTGAAATATTTTTCTTTTTAAAGAACTTATAACAATTTTGTTTGTATTACACACTCTATAAAACTCAAATAAAATAACAACTCCCCGTAATCTTAATGCAAATTAAAAAACAAACATACAAGATTTAAAGTTATATTGCATATCAAAATATAAAAGGCAATAAAAAAAGTGTAAACACTAAATAAAAAACAGAAATTAAAGTTATATTGTCATACACCAAAACCGTGGGTTAAAACTTTACAACAAGTGGGTTAAAGCTTTTCAAAATATGTATGCTTTATAAAAGATGTGTCAATAACATGTCTTCAAATATGTGTTTGTCCAAACTTCCTCCTCATTACTTTCCAAAAAGTCTTTCTATCAACTTGTATGTATCCCTGAGGAATATGCACAACAATCTAGTAATTTGTGGAAACAAAAAAAATATAGATTAGTATATTTGTTGAAAGTATACATATCAAAATACTTTGAGATTGAAATTACCTTATTACATTCTCATCGAATCAAGTTAGTCGTATTTCTCCTTTTAAGCTCTATAGATTTTTCGATCCAATCCTACAAAAGTCCAAATTTCAAATTATTATTAAATTAAAATTTTATAAAAAGTTATATAACAACGCTTCAGGATAAAATTTTTATAAATCTACATGGTTACCTTCTGGTAAAACGTCATTTAATCTACATAGAATACTATAATAACACTTCAGGATAAACAATATTTGTAGTAGAATCCAAACTATCTTTAGGGAGGAGAATAGTTATACGATCAAAGGATGTACATCTGGACAATGCCACATATAATTGCCCATGGCTAAACACTGGTATACGCAAATCATCCCCAACAAATTTCACAGATCGTCCTTGAGATTTTTTAATGGTCAAGGCATATGCCAATCAGACTGGAAATTGACGTCTTGTCATTTGGAAAGGCATTTCTGAAGAAGATGGTGTCAAAAATATCCTCAGAATGAATGCCAAATTGCCAAACTTTTCTCCAGTTAAAATTTGAGTTTTAATTATGCGAGTGTCGCACTTAGTAACCATCAATCTTGTACCATTACATAGTACATTTTTCGGTGCAATGTTTCTCAACAATATTATAGGACAACCACTTTCAACTCTAATTTAAAAGTTGGCATCCCAGGAGGATCCAATGAATTTAAATATTCATTAGGATATCTATTTATAATGGTATGATCAATTTCATTATCTTCAGACATTTTATCTGCTGCAAGATAAGTATATAATCTCCCTGGAAAGATATTCAATGCAGTAGTATTAATGTCACTTGAGAGGGAGATTTACGATCTGAGATTGGGCCGTGACGTTAGTCGGGCAGATTTGGGCCGAGGTATTGGGCTCCAAGATCAGGCCGTGGTATTGCTCGGTAATGGCAAAGCCCACGTGGAACCGAGTTATCTAATCTCGGTTCCGCGAAGGCCGGACAGGTGGAGGAACAGCCTAGATGAGGCTCCCTGGCTCACGCGTTGCAAGGTTGTAATGCACGCACCTTAATCTGGTAGGAAGGCCTGCGCTTGGGGCTTGGCCGAGAAGGTCTTTGGCTGACCGACGTCACCAATCTCCAGCTCAGCTTCGCCAGAATACAGTTGAGCACGGCTGGAATTAAGCCCGGTAGTAGGAAACTACGACATCAACTGCACTTGGGCATGTTCGGTATGGCCGTTGATAGCCGAGACAATGTTGCCCGGCTGCAGTGCTCCCAGTAGAGTGGGCTGGCAGTTGGGTTAGGTGATGTATAGCAAGATTTGTGCTGACAGATGGGATAACAGAACCACATATCGAAAGACCAATGAGAGTAGATTTGGGGCGCAGAAGGGTATATAAGCATGTCTGCGCCCCCCATACGCAGGACAGGAACACTTTGTAAAAAATTTCTTACACTCAAACACTCTTCTCTCTCTCTCTATCCTAAGGTGTGCGCTAACTTGATCGTCAGAGGGTTTTTCCGGCCACACACCGCCGGGTAGCTCACCTCGGTTGGAATCTTTGAGTTGAACAAACCATCAACTCCTTCGACCGGAGTAACTCATCTCGGTTGGAATCTTTGAGTTGAACAAACCATCAACTCCTTCAACCGGCGTAACTCATCTCGGTTGAAATCTCTGAGTTGAACAAACCATCAACTCCTTCAACCGAGATGCCCTACTCCGGTTGAAGGAGTTGATGGTTTGTTCAATTCTCAGAATTAAAACTGAGATGGTGTATTCCGGTTATACAAGATGTTTTGTTCAGTTCAGGCATGCTCAACCATGATGATTTAGTCCGGTTGAAAGAATTAGTGATTTTGTGATACCTCTGTTCTGTATTATGCTAAATTGGTCCTTAATTTGTTTATGGTTATGTGTTTAGCATGATTTTGTGTGCCATTATGTGATAATATATGATTTTGAATTCGTATCTGTTCACCGTAGGAATATCTGTTTGAATAATCCGCTTCGGGAATTAAATTGAGGGCCTTATCGGCCATAGAACCCGAAATTGATTACGTCACTGTGATTGGCATAATTTTTAGAGCCTACGGTGAAATTTAATTGAAAATTGATCCTGGTCAATTTAAACTGATTAAATTGATAAATTAAGTGCCCAATTGTTTTATTATAAAATAATGTTGAGTGGGTGCTTATTAAGGGTCAACTACACCCTAATTTCTCTCATTTAAGCTTCATTTGGCTGATGAAAAACTCTTAGACTTGAGAGAGGGTCGGCTAAGAGAGAGAGGGTGAAGGAAATTGAGATTTTGGTCCTAAAGCTTGGTGATCTTGGAGGCTAGCTCAAGAACTTACCTTAAATTGTGAGGATTAAGCTTCTAGGTAAGCCATTGACTCTTGAATTCATGAATTGAATGTGTAATCTTGTGAGCTCAAGTATTTTTCTCGTGATTAAGAGTATGATTTAAATTGGTCTTGATGAGATATGACCATGCATGCATAAAACTTTTGTTGAATTGCCATAAGTTGCATGATCTGGCACGTATCAAGTCAATTAAGCAAAAATTGGAGTTTGATCATGCATGCAAGCTTGGTTTTGTTGAGTTTTGGCACCATTTGCATCTTTGAAATGGAAATGAAGTCAAGATGGCCTTGCATGTTCGAATAATTAAAGATATGAGCTTGAATGCATGAATTTGTTATATGGGTGATGCGTTGTCATGTTTTGGGACATGCATGTACGTAAATCAAGAAATTGAACTTCATAATGTTATAATCTTGCAAGGGAACCATGTTAGTATGATTATATTTGAGATTTGAGCCTTTGCATGCAAGAATGGTAGCTGGGAAATTGAATTGAAGCTCAAGAACACAATCTGGAATTTTCAGAATTTTGACTTCTGCTCGAGCAGGGGAAGTGCCGCTAGAGCGGAGAAATCGACCTCCCAGCATTTTTTTTGCAGACATGGTTCCCGCTCGAGCGGGGGAATTTGACGCTCGAGCGGGGAGCTATGTAGATAGGCAGTACGCTCGAGCGGCCGAGTTCACGCTCGAGCTGGAATTGAAGGCAACCAGTACTTTTGCAGACCTAAGGGTCCGCTCGAGCGGGGACCCTATTTTCTGAATTCCTGTTTTTGCATTTTGTGTTCCGTCTTCCGTTCTCTTTCACTTGCAAGCACTCTTAGGCATATGTTAAGCATTATAAATGGGTTAATGAGGTAATAATAAAGCCTAAAGAGGAATATGTGAATTAAAGAACGGATTGAACTGTTAGTGACCCTTTTGTATTCATGAAATGTATAGGGTCAAGCTCTAGGGCAAATCCACAAGCCGATCACTGTGAGTAACATCGATATTTGAATGCTTGTGAATGTCCAATTGTTTACTCCCTTTTAAGCTTTATGAATTGCTAATTGGGATTGTGGACGTAAGTCTGATATGAATGCATAAATGGACCCAAGGTCGTTTCGATAAGCATAAATGGACCCAAGGTCGTTTTGATGAACATGAATGAGTGGGCCAAAGGCCGTTTTGAAATGAATGAGTGGGCCGAAGGCCGTTTTGAAATGAATGAGTGGGCCAAAGGCCGTTTGAAATGAATGAGTGGGCTGAAGGCCGTTTTGAAATAAATGAGTGGGCCAAAGGCAGTTTTGAAATGAATGAGTGGGCCAAAGGCCGTTTTGAAATGAATGAGTGGGCCGAAGGCCGTTTTGAAATAAATGAGTGGGCCAAAGGCCGTTTTGAAATGAATGAGTGGGCCAAAGGCCGTTTTGAAATGAATGATTGGGCCAAAGGCCGTTTTGACATAATCAACCGGGCCGAAGGCCGTTTCGTAATGAATGTAAAGTTGAATGAGCAAAAGGCCAGTGTGTGCGGGATTATGGTTACTTGAATTAAATTACCCTTATATATGTTAACTACAGATATGAATTGGACCCAAGGCCGTTTGGAAAACGTTGTTCTACGTCTTGTCGCTTAAATTCTGTAATTGATATTATTCACTGGGCTATCGTTCACGCTCATTCATGTCTTTGTAGGTGAGCCAAGAGAGGTCCAGACCCAGCCTCAGTGAAGCCTGTGTAGAACAACCCAGATTTTGGGGAGTCAGCCCTCGTGTCTCACGCATGAGACCTGTCTTTGCCTTTTGTTATCTATTTTATGTTGTCATGATGGCGAAGACTTTGTGTAATTCTGTACATAGTTTTGATGGGTTGACTTGGACTTATATGATCCTGTTTATACAGAACTCATGCTACTATTTTACTGTTGTGAGTGATTAATGCCTATGTATATGGTTGTTTTGACGTGCCATGTAAGCACAGCTCTGTGGACAAATTTTTTAATTTTTACTTTCGTTTGGCCCCCATTAACTCTGTTAAAATACGTTTGGATCAGTTTGAGGCCGTAGATAATCTCATGATTACTGGCCGGTTACGTCCTTAACCCACGGGGGCGGGTTAGGGTCGTGACAGATTTGTTCAACTTTGTTGTTCCCACCGAGATGTTTATTTCGGTTGAAGAAGTTCCTCAATTTTACTAAATTAACCGAGATGTTAATTCCGGTCAAGCTAGTTGGTGATTTGTGCAACTTCGTGATCTAAACCAAGATGTTTTGCTGAAGATAGAGTTCGAGAAAACCGTGCAAACACTTAATGCAATTAAAGCTTTTTATTGATAGAAAGTTAATACAAAAGGAGGGGCAGAGAGCCCGGTTACATGTGCAAAGCATAAAAAGCAATAGAAAAAAAGAAAAAACTAAGCTAAGAGGGAGAGATTGGTGAATTCATCATTCGGAGTTGTCTCCAAGTTCACTGTTGGAGATCGGTCTTCAACACCGGGCTCAGTTCGGCCGGGCTGCTCCTGTTCTGGTTGCTCCTCTCCGTCAGTATCTTCCCCGGCCTCTTCCTCTTCAAGCCCTTCCTCGGCCTCAGCCTGCAATGCACTGAAGACGTCATTGGCATATGGCACGAGGTAGGCCGGCAGGAAAGCAAGCGGCGGGGTGGCAAAGACATCAGTATCAGGACCCTGACCGAGATGCTCGCAGGAAGACTTCCAACTCGCTTTGAAGTAGATGTCTTGGGTAGCGAAGACCTTCTTATTGTAGCTTCCCTCGGCTTCTAGGAAGCCGTCGTTGTTTGCATCTCGGCAATCCTTCTTTCTTGACTTTTTCAGAGCGTCCAGCTCGGCTTGAGGCTCATCGCGCTTCTTCTCAGCCTCATCAAGCTGACCGTGCAACCTGCTATTGTCAGCATTGGCGATTTGGAGAGATGCTTTTCCTGGCCAAGCTCGGCTTGTAGGCTTTGGACTTGGCTGTTAGTGTCGACTGCCTTTTGTCGAAGTTAGTGGATGCACTCCATGACTAAGTGTTGTTTTTGGATGGCCTGCAAAAAAGGAAACCTGATCAGAGAAGAAGAAGAAACCGTGTAAACACTAGTGAAAATTGGAGTAGAAGGTTGAGACTTTTACCCTGGTCATAGACTTCACGGCTGATTTCACCAGCCGGGTGTCAGGAACGTGGTCGCTGACAACCACGTCGCTCGGTAGGAGAAGGGCTTTGGAAAGATCAAAGGCCAGAAGATGTTCTTTGTCTCCCTTGACGGAAGCCGTTGTCGGGATCTGCTTTCCCCGGTGCTTGAGCTGCGGTCTCCAAGCCGGCGTTGGGTCAGCTGTGACGGTAGGTTGCTCAGTGGATAGTTCGATAATTAGCTCGGCAGACGGGTCCGCGCGAGCTCTTTTGCCAGCCCAACGTGTTGCTTGGCTTGACGCCCCGGCAGCTTGAGAAGCTAGGGCGACCACGGCGCCCCTTGACTGACCAGCGGCTAGAGAGCGGGTGACGACGCTCGGTATCTCGACAGACGTTGCGGTGAGCAGGTTTTTGATTCGGCTTCGTTTGGCCATCTCTTGCTCTTCTGTCAACCGGATCAGTGGAATGTCTGGCAAAGTTGGATCTGGAGGAGGTGATGGAGCACGGAGAAAGTCTGTAACTTTACTCCAGCGGGGAGCAGAAGATCTGTAGGTTGGAGTGTAATTGAGCAGCTCGTTGCAATCTCGGTGGCGATGGCGGAGCACGGTCCGAATTGCCTCTATGTTGGGAAATTGGTAGTTGGTTTGCAAGGCTTGGATTGCTACAAAAAAAACAAGAAAACTGGTTAATTACAGAATAAAGAAGGTAGGCTGACCGAGCAAGTTTAAGCGGCTTATATGAGGAACTGAAGTTTTTACTTATGAACCAGCCCGGTACCTCGACTGTTTCGTAATTGCCCGACACCCAGAAAAAATCGTCGTCGTGCAAGTCTTTATCCGGGGTGCCGGTTATAATTTTCTCCTTGTCCGATCTGATTTTCAAATAATAGGCTAGGTCGTTACCGGTGTGACCCATCGTGTATTGCCTTAATATCTCGGCTAGACCTAAGTTGGTGCCTAGCCGATTGTTCAGTTCATGGACGCCGTTGATAATTCGGTAAGTGTTGGTGGACACTTGTGTGGGTGCCAGCCCGGTGCGGCGGAAGAACTCGGTGATAAGTGGGTTGAGTGGGAAGCGAGGCCTCCTTCGACGATGGACAGCACGGTGAAGAGGCATTGTTCTGTTCTGCCCCAAGGCGTGGTCTCTTCTTCTGCGAGCTCAAGATGGACGTCGGCCGGGATGTCGTACTCCTCCTTGAACGCAACTAGCTCAGCTGGAGTATCCACGAGGAAGCGGAATTTCCCCATTTACGACCGGCTAAATTAGCTCGGCTGTGGTTTGGCACTGTCAGGTAATTTGTGGCTTCTCGGTCTTTGGGAGCCTCAGGAATGGTCAGTGGTCCCCTTGGACTCTGCAGAAAAAGGAGGGCAAGTGTAAGAGGTAGCGCGGTCGCGCAAAGCGAGCTTGACTTTAGCTCGATCGTCTAGAGTGCCAAACTACCTCAATCGTAGAGGCTAACCAAGGAGCTCGGCCGCCCAAGCAGACCAGATTTTAGCTCGGTTGAGCGGCCAAGACCTTTGTTATCCCGGTTCTTGCTATGGTTAAGTCTAACAGGTTATTTGCTCGGTCGGGATGGTTTTTTGGATCAAACGAAGACCTGGAGCCCGGTCCGCCCCAGTCCTTCAAAGTTCATCAGTGAAAATGAAGAACACCATGAACAGTGGGAGGTTTGGGACGATTTCTATGGCCTATGTCCTAAGAACTACGTTTTATTGCCCTATTGTGTGAAATATCAAGGAAAATAACAATAACAAGGGTTGGAGGGCTTACCAATATGGAGCAGTGGTTGCTTCTTCTTCGAGCGCGAGTTCAGAAATGGCAGAGGAGAGGCAAGAGCTCTGGGTTGCTTGGAATGGCAGTGAGTCAGTAAGAGCTCAAGGAAGATGAGGGGGGGATGTTTATAGAGGAGACGAGACCGCCCAAATTCAAATTCTGGCAAGACGGCGGGTTGGCTGCTCGAGAACCAATGGTAGCTCGCCATGTGTCCCCATTTATGACGACGTCAGAACTGAAGAGACAGGTTGAAGAGTTGAGTCAACCGGTCTACTTTTGAAGAAGAGGACATCAACCGAGGAGTATAACCGGGCAAGTTTGCAGACAGGAATGTCAACTAGCCCGATCGGCATTTCGCATTCTGAGGACCGAGGAAGTGTTATCCCGGTCGAAATAAGTAATCCCAGTCACGCTTTTGCGAACGGAATTAAGGGACAATTGAGAGGGAGATTTACGATCTGAGATTGGGCCGTGATGCTATCCGGGCAGATTTGGGCCGAGGTATTGGGCTCCAAGATCAGGCCGTGGTATTGTTCGGTAATGGCAAAGCCCACGTGGAACCGAGTTATCTGATCTCGATTTCACGAAGGTTGGACAGGTGGAGGAACAGCCTAGATGAGGCTCCCCGGCTCACGCGTTGCAAGGTTGTAATGCACGCACCTTAACCCGGTAGGAAGGCCTGTGCTTGGGACTTGGCCGAGAAGGTCTTTGGCTGACCGGCGTCACCAATCTCCAGCTCAGCTTCGCCGGAATACAGTTGAGCACGGCTGGAATTAAGCCCGGTAGTAAGAAACTACGACATCAACTGCACTTGGGCATGTTCGATATGGCCGTTGATAGCCGAGACAATGTTGCCCGGCTGCTGTGCTCCCAGCAGAGTGGGCTGGCAGTTGGGTTAGGTGATATATAGCAAGATTTGTGCTGACAGATGGGATAACAGAGCCACGTGTCGAGAGACCAATGAGAGTAGATTTGGGGAGCAGAAGGGTATATAAGCATGTCTGCGCCCCCCATACGCAGGACAGGAACACTTTGTAAGAAAGTTCTTACACTCAAACACTCCTCTCTCTCTCTCTATCCTAAGGTGTGCCCTAACTTGATCGTCAGAGGATTTTTCCGGCCACACACCGCCGGATAGCTCACCGTTATTTGCTCGCAGGCGATCGGACAGAAACGAAGCTCGGAAGAAAGGAGTACGGGCTTGCCAGAATATTTGCTCCCCGTACATCACTGACATACGCGCAGACAGAATTGTGCGTTCAGTGAAAAATGTTGGGGTTGATGTCTCTATCATATTCAATTGTGGATAAACTGTAGGGAATAATTCATTCAAATCTTGAAATTTGTGTATTGTTGATGGAAGGTTAACGATTTCCTGAGGATTGGCCCCAATCTAAAAAAAAGTGAAATCAATAAAAAAGTAAGAGTATAAACACAATTTATTTATTTAAAATAATCTATATAATAAAGGTTAAAGTAGTGATACCTCCATCAAGAAATTTGCAAAATTAGCATTTTCATGGCCTTCATGATTCAAGCGCATATTCAAATCCAAAGTTAATATATATATATATATATATATGCTTCCATAGAACAGAATGTCTTAATGATGCATTCACAATTTGCTCACGAACTCCTTTAGGTATAACTTGTAAGATTTGTCGAAAGTCTCCATCAAGAACAACAGTAATACCGCCAAATGGCTTTTCACTATCACAAATATCCCTCAATGTACGATCAACCGCTTCAACACAATGTCTATGTTGCATAAGAACTTCATCCCAAATTATGAGTTTTGTTTCTCTAAATAACTCAACTTGTAATGATTATTTGCTAAACCCATAATGTGAATTTTCCAAGGCATCTAACGGAATGGAAAATGTTGAATGTTCAGTGCGACCTCCTACCAGTAACAATGATGTAATTCCAGACGAAGCCACAGTAACAATGATATGCCCAAGGCTGTGACATTTTAATGCAATCGTATTGTACAGAAATGTTTTCCCTATTCCAACACCCCCATTCAGAAAGAAAACAGTTCCTTTATTTTGAAAAACTGAAGAAGTGACTGTGTTATAAGCATTCCGCTGCCCTTTACTAAGACAATCAATAATAATTTGTGGATCTATATGTTGTGCCTCACTCTGCAGTTGTTGATGTTCGAATATCAATCGACTACTAACTACTCCACTCCAATTTGCAGTAGGTTGTGGCATCGGTGGGAGGTCAATAAAACTTTTGCCTGATTCACGAAGCATTTGATTCAAAAGATGGATACCATAATCTTCAATTTGAGCCTCAGTTGGGTTAGAAATGCCAAACAATGTACGAATCTTATGTACAACATCATCACATATATACGTTGAAAATTGATTCCATAATGCACATGGGTTTAGTGGAGAGCACTGGGTGAGAATAATACTAAACAATCTCCTCAATTGATATCTAGTTTTTATAACTGCAGTCTCTTTCAAGTATTGTATCCACTCTCCATCATCATCTAAAAGCCCCCTTACAACACATGCTAATTTAAATGTATCATGCACAACATTATCGACCGTGCGTAAAGACTAAAACGACTTTGGTCCTTTGACAACGGTTAGTAACAAACACAAATAAAATCTTTCACCACAATTAGGTCTAGCAAAGTATATTCTACCAATTGCATACCCCCTTTCTCTTGATTTCCATCTCTTTTCTGACTTGAGCCAAACAAAATGTTATGGAAATTCTTGATAAGTAAATGGACATTCATCTTCACTGGCAGCACAATATGCAAAGAAGCCAGTAAGAGTTGACATTAGTTGACCAGCTCTATATTGAATCATTTCTAATGACTCTTCTGAGTTAAAAAATAACGCGATGCATTCCAGGTAAATGAAGTGTCAATCGTACAACGGTTGGCATCTCTGCATGCAAAGGATGACCAAATATTCGCCAAGCAACTTCTGGAGGTCCAATATACCTTGCATCGAGATATTGTTGAATCTCATTTATCATTCCTACTAGTATCGTTGTATGATCATAACCCTTATAAATGTACTTACGTGTATACTTGACACATCTCATTCCGGCACAAACTTCTACATTTATATGACAGTTGAAAAGTTTAGAAAGATATGTATTGTATGGTACGACATTCCTGTTATAAACTTCTTGCCCCGTCACAGTATGTACTTGACCATTATTGCGATGACGATAGATAGGGTATCCATCTTGATCAATAGTTGTTGTTTCTGTGAAAGCTCGAGGGTATCTCTTAGTGAATTTACCATTTTCCATACATGGTGCTTGCGGATTTCGAGCACCATATGGTCCATGTACCATACAACATTTGATAGTTTCCAAAAGCATAGAATTATCTTTTAGGTCTGGAAATTCTGCACAGACCAATTTGTCTACTTGAGCACATGTCCGAATTTTGTCTGGACCCTTAAGAAATAAAAATGTATGCAAATGAGGGAGGCCTTGTTTTTGAAATTCAATTGTAAAAATATGTGCAACTTTATTTCCAAACACTTTATTTGTTTCTATCTCTTTCATCAAATATTTTCTCTTTAACTCAAAAAGACGGGCAATTAAATCAAGACGATCAATAGGTTTTTGATATGGTAATAATGCTGAAGTAATGTCAAGCCAATTGGGATTTGCAGTCATGGTAAGAAAAATATCTGGGTGTTGGTTGTATCGTGTGATAGCCATTGAATCTTGAAAGATTTCAAAAATATATCTAGGATTACCAATAAATGAAGATGGCAAAACAAACTTTTGACCAATTTGACCAGACCACACATAATCTGGATCCATATCTAACAACTCTTGGTAAAGCTTAGCCCGAAGTTTCCCTTGATTAAGTTTGTAGTATGTTAATCGATTTTGCTCAGTTGCAGCCCAAGCATCTACTAAAAACTCTTGAAATAGTTTCACACCTCTCAAAATTGTTGAATACTCTGTAGGTCATTCAAACAAACGATAACTATAAAAATCCATTTAAGTAAGTCGATCAATTGAAGGTCAATCATACTGAACGTTCCATAATTTCAACTTAGGTTCCCATCCAAGCTCACCACATGGAAATAAGAGAACATAATGTAATGGCAAGTATGCTGGGTAACATTTATTAATTTGCATCAACTCATTATTTTCTCGAAAATGTAAGATAATATCTCTCATTCCATTTACCTCTGTTCCATCACCTGATATTACAATTGCAATCTCATCTGTAGTTGGTAGGTTATACCAACATTGATCAGTTGTTGAATTGTAATGAAGATGAGTAGGTAGATTGTGTCATGCCGAGTCTAATTGATGTAAAATGGCATAAGCCTGGTGATATTTATCTACAAATGCATTGACTTGCAACAAACTATCCTGAATAGTTTTGAGAACATCCATTCTCAAGTTAGGATTTCTACGATTATGAATTTCTAAAGCTGAATAAGGGTCATAAATATACAGTTGAGCATAACTCGCATCCTGCCTTGGTTGTGGTTGTAGTGATCCTGTTCGATGTCACAAATCCCCATGAATTGTGAATGATGTAGGGCCCCTTCCACTGAGTACTCTAGGATCCAATGTAGCATCAAGACTTGTAAAAGCATTGGCTACATTGCACACTGGAGTATAACTTCAAAAGGATTTTGATTGATCAGTATTCCCATCATGCAATGCCTGAAGTGGTGGAGGGGGTGTAATAAGTAAAGGTAGCCTAATCTTTCCTTCCAAACAGCAAGTTTCGAATAAGGGACGCTTCATAGATGATTTTGTCAAATTTGCATCCATCCAATGTAAGGCTGAATAATAAGGACATAATACATCCATAGGCTGAATAATAAAGACATAATACATCCATAGGTTGAATAATAAGGACATAATACATCCATATTGCCAAGATAATGGCGGCAAGTATCTTTGTGTGCCCGGGCATCAATTGCTATACTCGTAGGCATTTCTTCTAATTCATCATCAGTACATAGATCTAGTTGAAGAAATCGATTTATAGGAGTAGACCTACGAATATTTGTGTATAAATAAAATTCTATAAAACAAAACGGTATGAGTAAAAGTATGTATTTCAAGATTAGACATAGTAGTTTACCGATTCCTTTGTGGAGCTAAAGATGTGCTTGGCATAGAAAACGAACATGTAGAATGATGGGTAACCATTGTTTGTTTTTGTGCCAAATGAGAATCTTCAATTATTGTTTCTCACTCCAAGCGAGTGCGATCGCGACGAATTGGTGTTAAAGAACGTTGTCTTAGTTGAACACATTCTTCTAATCCCTCTTCTTCTCGCTACAAGCATTGAAATTCAAAGTATGACTTTTCAATTTTTTCACGCTCTTGCCGTGCACGTTGGGCCAATGCAGCTTTTAATATTACATTATCATTTTGTGCCTAAAATGAAAATATTTTATCATTGAAGCAAAATATGCGAATATTTTGTGCTTAAAATGAAACTATCTTCTTATTTCTTCCCTTTCTCTTAGTTTTGTTTTCTATTTTATTTGTTTTAATAGTGTTATCTTTATTTCTTTCTTTCTTATTTCTTCCCTTTCCCTTTCTTTGTTTTCTATTTTATATATTAAATAAGCATTAAAAACCTATCTTATGTAGTTTCTCCTTTCTTTATGTATTTTTTCTTTATTCCTTCATTTCTTTTTTCCTATTCTCTTTATATAAGTAGCAACTTATGGATGGTACATTATAAATGCACATGTATCCATGCAAAATAAAAGTAAATAAATTTGAAAAACACATACAAATAATAGCAAGTTACGGAAAAACATATTGCAATCATTCTACAAAAACAACATAAAACAATAAATTCATTTTACACTCATATCTTTTAACTATTCAAAATTTTGATTTGTTTTGTATCATATTTTTTAAAAAGAATATATACCACTTGACATGCATTTGTCATTCTCTTACCAGAATGAGCCATCTTTTCTTTTCCTTTAGACATTGGGTTGACCTTTTCTTTTTCTTTTGTCTAACAAATATAAATAAAATATTCAAAAGATTAAAAAAATCTTATATAATCTTATATAAATAAAATACATACAATATTTGACTTGATTTTGTACTTACCGCACGAACACAGATAGCATTAAGGTCGTGCTTATCACGGATGACCACACCAACATTTCTAAATTAGGTTTACGGGTGTAATAATGGCCCGATCCAGCCCATTCGGGCTTTATGGGCTCGCGATTTTTTAGCGAGCATGGCCTGCCCGGTCCATGGGCTAAAATGTGGGGTCCAAGCCCAAGCCCACTCATAATGGGGCCTAGGGCTGGGCCTATGGCCTGGGCTCAGGCCTTGGCCCGCTGGCCGGGCCTAGTCGAGTTTTTTTTTTTTAATAATAGAAATAAAAAAAAATTTAAAAAAATTATACTAAAGTATTTTAATTACGATTAATGAGATATTTTGTTTGGTTATGTAATGTTTTATAGTGATATTTAAATTTAATTATATATGACTTATGTTTTTTAAATTGTGAACTTATAACTAAAAAAATATGCAATTATGTAATTTTTTTTCTTTCGAAATGAATAATTTTATATATATGAAATTGAAACTTTCAATATTACAATATTAAATTATTTATATAACATTTATTGAATGAATAATTTTTATTTCAAAATGAAATAAAATATTACAAAAATTGATATTATTAAATAAATTAAGTGTAGATTACTGATGATGGTATAGCAATTGTATCACTATAGATCAAGTACATCCCAACTAGGTTGGCACCTACTAGTCTACCAATCATTTGCATTATACTCCACCTCAATAATCTAATACAAAAAAAAAAAAAAAACAAAAACCAAGAAAAAAACGAAATGAAATGAAATAGTAAAAAATAAATTGTTGATCAATCATCGGAGGAGACAGACATTTCAGTCGCGTTGCCCGATGATATGTCACCCAAATCATATTGAATTCGCTCATTTTCACTAAAATTTTGTCTTCTTGTAAGCGCGTGCACATGATCCCTAGATATCATCAATGCCTCAACCATTTCGGGTGAAAACCTGCTTCTGTAGTCACTCAACACCCGTCCACCTGCACTAAAAGCTGTTTCTGAAGCAATTGTAGAAATATGAACGGTTAGTATATCACGGGCCATCTGTGAAAGCACATGCCACATAGATTCATTTTGTTTCCACTATTCCAAAATGTCAAAATTATCGGAATCATCAACTGACGGGCTTTCCAACTAACGTTGCAGTTCAGAACTACTTACACTTGTATGTTTAGATATTCTTCTACTTTTTATAGCTGTGAAAATATTTAATCTCCCGCCTCGTAATTGTTGGACTGCTAGTGTAGTGTGTGTAGGTGTATTTATAGATGCAGATGCAGTTGCAGCTGCCTTGTATTATTGAAATAATCTGTTGCATGTTTGCATAATAGGGGCAAACTGTATTTGATCATCGAAAATGCGCTCTAAAAATTATTGTAAACTAACTTCTTTACACCTAGGATCAATTATTATAGCTAAACCTAATAGACGAGGCAATGGATGAAAATATTTATCAAATTTTTCGTTCATTGAAGTAATAATGGTTACATAAAGTTCATTACCCATATATTTTATGAAAACTTTAATTATTTCTGCTAGCATATGTAAAACAAATGGTGAAGCAGAAATATATATATATAAGAAAATAATTTTGTTGAAGTATCGAAAACTTTTAAAAAATCTTTATACAAGGCTACTTGGTGCCAATTAAGTTCAGTGGGTGTCAGTACTCCTCCTATTGATGTTGTTGCAAAAAATAAATCTATTGTTCTTCTTTGTTTACAAGTTATTTTTAACATATTATATATTGAATTCCACCTACTATCTACATCTAAAATTAATTTTTTAAATAACATATTTTCTCGTTGACAAATTTTTCTATATTTTGAAATTCGATTACCAGAAGACATAATAGTAACAACTGCATTTTTTATTACAAGTACAGAAGTTTCGTATACATGTATAGCTTTTTTAACAATCAAATTTAAAATATGGGCACAACAACGAACATGAAATAAATCACCGTCAACAAGTAATTGTAAAGTTGATTTTAAATAGGCTACAGTTTGATTATAATATGATGCATTATCTAAACTAATCGTAAATATTTTATTTTGTAAATCCCACTCATATAATACATTTCTTATTCTACACCAAGCGAATGACCAGTGTATGGAAATTAATTTAAATGAAATAATTCTTTTATTTAATTTCCAATCATTATCAATAAAATATGCAGTGATACATTGATATTCAAAACTATTATTTGATCACAGATTAGATGTTAAACAAATTCTTCCATTCAAATTTTTAAAAATATCAAATAATTCACTTTTAATATCCTCAAATTTCTTTAAAATTCTATTTCTAGTAGTATTTCTTGAAAAACTTTGATATTGTGGTGCAAAACTTTCGTGAATCATTTCAATAAAATCAAGACATTCACTAGTACTAAAAGGTTGTTCTTTTTTAATAATATAATCAACTACAGAATTTTGTGCACATATAGGATTATATGAAAATGTTTGCAAATTACCAGTTGATGAAGCCTCTAACCGCATTTGACTTCGAATATCAGGTTATTTACTTTGTAAATGTTTGTCAGAATGCCTTTTTAAATGATTAGTACCCCCTGCAGATGCAACACTAAGTAAACGTGCACAATATTTACATTTTGCTTTAAATGTAATTGTGCCATCAGGATTATTTATAGATATTTTTTCAAAATGTTCCCAAACACTACTACTTCTGCTCCTAGATGATGATGCAACCGTTGGAACAGGGATATTAGAAAGAGAATCAACAGATTCATGTGGTGTAGTATATGTATCAACATCGACATAAACATTAAGCATATTAGGATCCATAGTAATGCAAGTAAAACAATATATAAGAATTAACAATTAATTTAAATAATATGTAAATTCAATCAGTAAAAAATAATAATTAATATATGTGCATAAATTTAATTAAACTAATTAATGTTACCGACTGGCGAATGCGATATAGAAATTTTATTCTTCTGCTAAAAGTTTCTTATTGCCCAATTACAATAGTCACTTAGGGATGACACTTCAAAATTAATTGAGAGTTGAGAGAGATTGAGAGAGTTGAAGAGAGAGAGAATGATTTGTTGTGAAATATATTTTGAAAGCTAAAATATATTTATACTAGTTTAAAATCTATCCGTTTGAATTATTATGACCGTTTTATATATATTCGTTTGAGTTTGTAACGGCTCAAAATTGAGGCTAGGCTAGGAAATGGTTGCCTCCTTCTCGGGCAACCATTTGGACGGTGCTCTTTCGCCAGTGGGAGCCATCACGGGTACCGGTTTGCTAATCGAAACCGTCAATGTGTACAACTTGCTGAGTATTATATGTTTGTAAAACATCACGTTGATCGGATATCTATAACTATCTGATCGGATTAGTTTTTTTTGTAAACCATTAACTGTAACACCATGCATTTTTATACCAAATTGATTTGATCATGTAGTTAGCGATATTCGATTAACGTGATTTTTTACAAACATACAATAATGGAAGAGTTCTACATATTAACGGTTTGGATTATCAAAATGGGACTCGTGGTGAGCCCCCACAAGCCCAGTATTACCTTCCAACTTAGTATATATATGTATATATATATATATATATATTTTTTTTTTCTTTCACGTGAGCTTAGGACCTTAGGTGTACTTTCCCATATATATTATTAGGTGCACTTTCCCACTTTCCCAGCCACACACACAGACTGTGCTGCTGTGCACACAGTGATACATCATATCATCATTTTTCATTAAATAATTCATAATTTGATTTTAATTTAATAAATTATTATTAATTTTTGTTTTATTTTTAAATTATTAATGTTATTATATTAATTTTTATTTAATTTTTTTTATTTTTTTATGTTTTTAGTTTTATAAGATCAATCTTTTTATTTATTTAATTATTTAATTATTTTATTTTTATAAAATCAATCTTTTTATTTATTTAATTATTTTATTTTTATAAGATCAATTATTTTATTTTTTTATTTTTATAAGATCAATCTTTTTATTTTTATAAGATCAATTATTTAATTTTTTTATTTTTATAAGATCAATCTTTTTATTTATTTTTTAAATTATTTAACTATTGTAAGTTGTTTTTTATCTTTATTTTTTGAAATTTGCCGGGCCGAGGCGGGCCGTTTGTAGGGCCCGAAATTTTTTGGGTCGGGCCGGGCCCCAAAATGGAAGGCCCAGGCCCAGGCCCAGGCCCATGGTACTGGGCTCGGGCCCGGGCTTAACTGAGCCGAAACGAGCCGGGCCCGCAGCGGACTTCGGGCCGCCCACGAGCCTCGGGCCATTTTTGCACCCCTATTTGGGTTATAGGAGAAGGCCTACAGAAATGGATTGTGAGCAAATTAAAATCTATATAATAAAATGGTAATAGTAAGAGTATTTATTTCAAGAATTAAACACAATTGTTTACCAATTTGGTGTCAAAGAAGGTTGTCTTGGGTTAATACATTCCCTTCGATCTGTCTTTTTCTCGTTCTCGTCGCAAGCGTTGTCTCAATTGGTATGCAGAACATGGCTTTTGATTTTTTTCACGTTCTCGCCGTGTACATTGGGCTAGTGTAGCTTTTGATAATAAATTATCATTGTGTGCCTAAAATGAGAATATTATATAAGAAGGTGCATAAAATGTGAAGATTAGCTAACTTGCTTCCCTTTCATCATGCATTTTTTCTTCTTTTTAACTAACTTTTCATTTTCACTCAGTTAAGTTATTAGGCATATAAGAACCAATGCACATATTGATGAAATTTAAAAAGGGAGGGAGAAATAATTTGAAAACACATTAAGCACACAAAACTGCAAACTCACTATGCATGCACTTATTGGTTTAAAGATACTATCCATCTCTTTACAAAATGTACGTTGAAAAGGTAAATTTAATATTAAATCATTGGATACGTAAAATGTGAATATTTGCGTGTAATGTTTTCTACTTTCCTTTTCACTTTCTTGTTGTTTTTGTTATATTAAAAGGCATTTTTGTCTTTTTCTTCTTTCCTTAAGAACTTCTTATAAGAAAAATAAAAATTAAAAAAATTGTATTATGTAGTTTCCTTTTCATCACATATTTGTTCCTTCTTCTTCTTTTCCTTTTTCGTTTTCTTCTCTTATATTTTTATTATGCTATGTTGTAACTGCAACATGTGTTCATACAAATAGACAAACATATTAAAAATTTAAATTAATGTTCATACAAATGTATTAGCATGTTGTACAAATGCTTACTTTAACATGCTTCAGAAAAACATTTCACATTCGATAAAAAGAATTGAATAAATATTTGAAAAAGAAACTTTTGAAAAATGTACATAAAAAAGAGTATATGACACTATGCAATTCCTAAAAAAATCTATATAGTATTCGAAAAAGGAACTTTTAAAAATTGTTGAGAAACCGTACCATGAGATGTGTATTTTTCTTTCCTGTGCCATAAGAAATAACTTTTTTTGTTTCTTTTGATATTACTTTGTCTTTTTAATTTGCATTTGCCTATAAAAAATAAGTAGAATATATTTATAAATTATTTTTAAAATGATAAGAAAATACATATCCAATGTTCAAGTGACTTTTAGGCTTGCCTCACGAATGCGAATAGTATTAAGGTCACGCTCATCGCAGATAACAACATTAACATTTCTTTCTTAAAGAAATCAAATCTATACATACAAAAACTTTATAGTGATAAATAAAATTTTATACACATAAATAAGAAAATTAGTAAATGGAGGTGATATTACAGTTCGATGTAAGTCCCTATCCACCTATAAAGTATGAAGAAAAAAAAATTAGAATAGTGATATTGTCTATAATTGTTGTACTTAAATTTATAAGAGAGGTACTTAAATTTATATGAAGAGGAAAAAAAAAAAAAAAAAAAAAAAAAAAAAAAAAAAAACTTACTTGACCAAAAATAGTGATATTGTCCACAACTGTTATACTTCAACCTAAAAATGTTTGGTTATATAATTTTAGACACCAAGAAACAAAAAATTAGTAATAATAAAAGTTAACATGGATTTCATTGGCAATGAAATGTTATTTCCATATCTGTTGCTACCAAATCGGATAATAAAATTCAAAATTTTATTTAAATAAATAATTGCCATGAATAGAAAATACTTAACGGATTACAATCAAGAGGAGAAGAAATAAATAAAAATATAAACATCTAAGAAAAAGAAAAAGGCCAACCCAATGTTTAGAATAGATGTATTTTAACAATCACATTAAAATGATAAAATTAAAATTGAAGTACAACAATTGTCCAAATTTGAACTCTTCTCTTTTCTAATTGACTTCAATTTTATAGAGATGAAATTGTGTGGGTGATTTTCCGACCACACTGCCCGCTTAGTAACCAGCTGGAGAGCACTGGCAGAATAGATGGCCCCTGACTGACCTGTAACAGAAATATAAGAATCCCGCGGTGGTTTTGACCACCCGGGGGCACTCCGACGATCAAGTCAGTATATCTCTCAAAGATAATCAAGTACTAACTCACAAGCTTGAGTATTAAAAACATACCTTAGACCCATGGGGGTGCCTATCTTTTATAGCCAATACAATCCTAGTCCCAATAGGAGCCTGGCCCTAATGGACTTAGGATTGCTGCTAATCTGGGACTCCCAGTAAGATTAGGATAAACTCTCTAAGAGTCTTATCTTAATACAAACTGAAGTCTTCTCCCAATCTAGGACTCTTGTCCATATCCAAGTTGAGTTCCCTCTTCGTTCTAGGACTCTTGTCCCTTATCCATTTATCTCGGATTCCGATATCCTCGGCCTTGCCGAGATAACCTCGGTGTCACGACCAGGACACGTGGCACCTCGGCTGACACGTCGGCGTCACCGTGCCACATGTTGGTACTCAGAAAATATTTCCCCACAACTGTCCCCTAGGTTCTATTACCTCGGCATTCTGAGGTGATGGAACCTACACTGTTCGTTCATCTGTGCCCCTCTGTCCGAGATCAAACTTGCCGACCTCAAAGTTCCCTGGACTTTACTGTTCACTTCTGTCAAGAATCAAGTTTCATGCTTTCCAAGCTGCTCGAAAGCGTACCTCCTAGCCGAGGTTCTGGTTCCATTAATTCGTAAACTTCAAGAGCTTTGTAATTGCTCCACTCACACTCTCTGGTGAGTTCCTGATTTCCAGTCATCTATTTGACTCCGGCGATCTTTATATCGGCGTTCATTTCACTTTGTAGGTTCATAAATTCTTACTTTTTATTAAGCTCAATCTTTCAAAACTCTTCTGATTTACTTTGAATCTGTTTATTTGCCATCTGTGGCCTTCTGTTCTCGTCTGTCTTCAAGTTTTTGATTTATTGCTAAAATGCCTGGAACTGTTCTTTGTCATATCCTCTTTCTGTTGCTAGCATCATGTCTGCTTCATTACTTTCTTGTTCTTCACATATTTACTTCGTGCCTGCGCACTTGGCTTTATTCTTGAACTTTGTCATCTTCTTGACTATTTTTCTCTTTTTTCATTTAACCCTCTGGCTTCTTCTCTTTCTAGCTCTTTTGCTTAAATTCGTCATTTGTTCCAAGCTTTCAAGCTTCTGCAACTGTCTTCGTTTCTCTCCTCTGGTGAAGCTTTACGTCATTCTGTCATTGTTGTCAGACTTCGGCAATTCTCATTCCGACTTCCTTTTTTCTGGTAAGCCACTGTTCCTCCTGGTTTTATTTCTTGTTGCTTTCCAAGAAGCCCTGTTTCATTGTTAATCACCATTATTGTTTTACTCGTTATTTCCAAATCATCTTCTTGAATACACACTGTTCACACATCTGTTGATTTCTACCACTGTTCTTGGCTTGACACACTTGTGCAATCTTTTTGTCTTGATTTCTTGGTAGCTTCATCACCATTCTTGATTACGAATTACATTCATGTTTCTGTTTTCTGTGTCTTTTTCCAGATTCTTGCTTTCAATCTTTGCCTTCAAACTCCGAGGTGCCAATCGCCGAGAAGAGCCTTGATCAAACTCTTCGGGAGATCGATGCTGAGCTCAAGGCCGAGAAGGCTGCTGAGAAGTCTTACCAATTGTCTTCTATATCCTGCCATTGATGCCGAGTAGTTTTGTTTCCTTCTTGAAATTGTTGCCGAGATAATGGCGGAGAAGCTCTCCCAGCTGACTGCCAATGCTGAACCACCGTCAACCGTTGTAGTAGATTAGTCCGACGTTCTTACTTTCAGTCCCTAGTTCTTTTAAGGTCTACATTTTTGTACTTGCCAACCTTCTCAGCTCTTAACAAGCTAGTTGTTCATTTCGGTTGATCATATCTCGGAAACGTCTTTCAGTGTTATCTCGGCTATTCCAAACTTGTAAATTGCTACAAATTTCAACAAGTGGTAGACTTCATAATCTTCGTTTAACTCATCTTGTAATTTGCTCAAAAATTTCAACAAGTGTTAACATTCCTTGCTCCTTAATTATCATTCCTTCCCCCTACACCTTCTCCTTGCCCCCTAATGTGAACGTAAGTTGTACTTAGGATCACATTAGGCAGGTGGGCTTCGTGCTGTAGTCACAGACCTGATGTGTTCTTCTTTCGCCGATGTATTAAAACTTCTGGTATTTAATGCACCCCCTTTAGACCCTCTTTCTCTTGGCCTTTGCAAACTATCATCGTTGTTTCTTGAAACATTTATTCCTTTCGCAATTCTGGTCACCACTTCTGGCGTGCACTTAGTGGTTCTAATCAAAACGTCATTTGACTCTGGCGAATCTTTTGCCGACATTTAACTTTGTGCACTCTCAGAATTTCATCATTTCGTTTTAACTTCGGTTTAAGCATCATCTCCGTTTAACTTTGGTTAAACATCATCTCGGCTTAACTTCGGTTAAGCATCACTTCAGTTTAACTTCGGTTAAACATCATCTCAGTTTAACTTCGGTTAAACATCATCTCGGCTTAACTTCGGTTAAGCATCACCTCAGTTTTTGAAGTTTTTCCTTTTTTTTGTCGCTTGTACTCTTGTACCTTTTTGTTCTTTAGATAATGTAAGCTCTGCATATGGCCGATGTGCCTCCTTGTTCTTGAATGTCTAATTCAACTTTCCTTCTCTGAATGAAGCGCTCTTCGTCGCCCTCCTGGACGAGGATTTTCTTCAGTGTCTCTTCACTCTTTTTGGCTGGCTCCTTGCCGACATCATCTAGGACCTCCATGTCCTCGTCTTCAATCTCTGCCTTCCCTGGTTCCCGAATGTTGCAGGTAGTTTTCATTGCTTCCATGGAGCAATTCTTTGCCTGCAGTTGGTCTCCTCTGACTTCTTCAATTCCATGTTCTGTGGAGAACCGCAATAGTTGATGCAACGTTGAGGGAACTGCCCCCATTGCATGCAACCATGGCCTTCCCGAGATGATGTTGTAAGGTGAAGACGTGTCAATCACGACGAATTCTATTTTGATCTTCTTCTAACTGCTCTTGCATGATTCTATACTTAGAATATTTTGTATGCCTTTCATACTTTGTCTCCTTTGTGCAATCTTCTCGGGGTTACATACCTCGGGTATAATAGCTACAAAACTTTTACTTCGACAAGATACTGACCTGCAAACTTTTCATAAATTCTAACAAATGTGAAACATATACTACTCAATGTTAACTTTGCAAACTTTTTCTCAAGTTTCAACAAGTGTTTAAACGGTGATCTCGATCTAGCCTATTTGTAAATTGCTACAAATTTCAACAAGTGTTAACATATACTGTAAATTTTTCTCAAGTTATAACAATGACCTACTTGTAAATTGCTACAAATTTCAACAAGTGTTTAAATAATATACTTAGCTTTTACCTCAACCTGTAAATTGCTGCAAATTTCAACAGATGATCATATGTCGGCTTAACATTATCTTGTAAATTGCTACAAATTTCAACAAGTGTTAAGCATCTTCTTCGGGTTAACCAACTTGTAAATTTCTACAAGTGTTTAACCAATAACCTCGGCTTTACCTCAGCTTGTAAATTGTTACAAATTTCAACAAGCGAAGAGAAACAGTAATCTCGGCTTAACTTCAACTTGTAAATTGCTACAAATTTCAACAAGTGAAGATAAGGAATCAGCTTAACTCTAACTTGTAAATTGCTACAAATTTCAACAAGTGAATTAAGGAATAATCTCGGCTTAACTTCGACTTGTAAATTGCTACAAATTTCAACAAGTGAAGATAAGGAATCAGCTTAACTCCAACTTGTAAATTGCTACAAATTTTAACAAGTGAAGATAAGGAATCAGCTTAACTCCAACTTGTAAATTGCTACAAATTTCAACAAGTGAATTAAGGAATAATCTCGGCTTAACTTCGACTTGTAAATTGCTACAAATTTCAACAAGTGAAGATAAGGAATCAGCTTAACTCCAACTTGTAAATTGCTACAAATTTTAACAAGTGAAGATAAGGAACCAGCTTAACTCCAACTTGTAAATTGCTACAAATTTCAACAAGTGAATTAAGGAATAATCTCGGTTTAACTTCAGTTAAACATCATCTTCGGTTTAACTTCGGTTAAGCATCATCTCGGTTTAACTTCGGTTAAACATCATCTGGGCTTAACTTCAGTTAAGCATTATCTCGGTTTAACTTCGGTTAAACATTATCTGGGCTTAACTTCGGTTAAGCATCATCTCGGTTTAATTTCGGTTAAACATCATCTGGGCTTAACTTCGGTTAAGCATTATCTCGGCTTAACTTCGGTTAAGCATCGTCTCGGTTTAACTTCGGTTAAACATCATCTGAGCTTAACTTCGGTTAAGCATTATCTCGACTTAACTTCGGTTAAGCATCGTCTCGGTTTAACTTCGGTTAAACATCATCTGGGCTTAACTTCGGTTAAGCATTATCTCGGCTTAACTTCGGTTAAGCATCGTCTCGGTTTAACTTCGGTTAAACATCATCTGGGCTTAACTTCGGTTAAACATTATCTGGGCTTAACTTCGGTTAAGCATCATATTGGTTTAACCAACTTGTAAATTGCTACAAATTTCAACAAGTGGTAAACGCATTCTTCTTCTCTCTGCCCCCAGTGTGAACTTAAAATCCACTTGGGTTCTTATCATACATGTAGCTTCGACCTTGTCGCCGAGATTTAATTCAAGTCGAGGTTGTCGGCCTTGGTTTCTCTATTGATCTTACTTGGCTCCAACCTGAGTTTGATTTTCGGCCTCGCATTGGCGAGCCGTTTCTCTTTTCTTGTTCCGACGTCTTTGTTCTCGGCATGTCCTCCTCGGCCCTAGCATACTTCTCAATTCTTGCCAACTTTAGTCTGATCTCGCGTGTTTTCTTTTTATCTTCTGGGATCTGAGATCTGCTCATTGTGCTTTTCTCTTCTCAGACTCAGGTGCCGAGATCTTATCTTCTGAAATCTTGGATCTACTCACTCTGGTTGAGCTCTTCTTTTCTCGGACCTACTCATCTAGGCCGAGATCATGTCTTCTGGGATCTGGAATTCGGGATCTGCTCACTTAGGTTGAGCTCTCATCTTCTCGGGCCTACTTGCATAGGCTGAGATCATGTCTTCTAGGATCCGGAATCTGGAATCCAGGATCTGCTCACTTAGATTGAGCTCTTCTATACTTGAATGTTATCTTCTTGGGAGCGCTCATGCCCCCTGTCTTTGCATCCCTTCTAGAAGGGTCTTCGTTCCAACGCAGGTATCTATCCTTCCATACTTGGAGGTCGTCTTCGTTACTTCGATCTGTTGTCTTTGGTACGTCACCTTCCTGGCCAGCTTCTTTCATTCCGTGACTCTGGTCACGAGTGTCTGTGTTGCTATTGTCCCCTTCAACGTCGAGATCGATAGGTCTTCCACTCCCAGTAGGAGCGTAGTCCTAATCTGATCATTATGTCCGTCATTGGCCATCTATTCTTCTTTCTTTCCCACAGACGGCGCCAAATTGTGTGGGTGATTTTCCGACCACACTGCCCGCTTAGTAACCAGCTGGAGAGCACTGGCAGAATAGATGGCCCCTGACTGACCTGTAACAGAAATATAAGAATCCCGCGGTGGTTTCGACCACCCGGGGGCACTCCGACGATCAAGTCAGTATATCTCTCAAAGATAATCAAGTACTAACTCACAAGCTTGAGTATTAAAAACATACCTTAGACCCATGGGGGTGCCTCTCTTTTATAGCCAATACAATCCTAGTCCCAATAGGAGCCTGGCCCTAATGGACTTAGGATTGCTGCTAATCTGGGACTCCCAGTAAGATTAGGATAAACTCTCTAAGAGTCTTATCTTAATACAAACTGAAGTCTTCTCCCAATCTAGGACTCTTGTCCATATCCAAGTTGAGTTCCCTCTTCATTTTAGGACTCTTGTCCCTTATCCGCTTATCTCGGATTCCGATATCCTCGGCCTTGCCGAGATAACCTCGGCGTCACGACCAGGACACGTGGCACCTCGGCTGACACGTCGGCGTCACCGTGCCACATGTTGGTACTCAGAAAATATTTCCCCACAGAAATTAAAACCAAAATCAAAACCCATTATAATCATAATGCCAAAAAAAATAATTCAACAGATACCAAAGCCATTTTATAAGCAACTAAAGTAATACACACACATATACATGCACCCAAATTTTTGAAATACAACATAGAATATTATACTCCCTTAAAAAGGTGCAAAAAATAAATAAATAAATAAACTCTCTTGCCATATTACACATAAATGTTAAAATGTCAAGTCTCTGAAATTTTTCTTTTAATTATGAACTCTAGATATTCAAAAAAAAATTATATGAAAAATACAGTCCCTTTCTTTTTAGAATCACATAACAAATATATTACATTTAAATTTTATTAATAAAATGTGAAATACATTTTTTCAAGTGTGTGAGTTTAATTTTTTTTGTTGTAGGAAGATCAACTAAATAAATCACCCTTACTTTCTTTTTAAATAGCTCCAAACAAACAGTCCCTTCTCTTTCAAATTAATTTCTGCAACACAAAGCACTAACCACAAACCAAGTCCCAAATAAATAAAAATATAAACATCTAAGAAAAAGAAAAAGGCCAACCCATTGTTTAGAATAGATATATTTTAACAATCACATTAAAATGATAAAATTTAAATCGGAGCACAATAATTGTCCAAATTTGAACTCTTATCTTTTCTAACTGACTTTAATTTTATAGAGATGAAATTAAAACCAAAATCAAAACCCGTTACAATCATAATGCCAAAAAAAATAATTCAACAAATACCAAAGTCACTGTATAAGCAATAATGAATAATTATTTCATGAAGGCAACTAAGTAATACATTCACTAGAATTTTTTGAAATACAACATAGAAAACTATACTTCCTTAAAAAGGTGCCAAAAAAAAAAAATAAACCATAAACTCTCTTGCCATATTACACATAAATGTTAAAATGCCAAGTCTTTCAAATTTTTCTTCTAATTAGGAACTCTAGATATTCAAAAAAAAAAAAAAAGAAAAAAAAACAGGCAATTTCCTTTTAGAATCACACAACAAATATATTACATTTGAATGGTACAATTTATTTATTTTTTATAATAAAATGTTAAATACATTTTTGTGGGTTAAGTTAAATACTTGGTGAATTTGATTCAAAGCAAAACGGATTATGTTAAATACTTGTAAGTTTAATACCTTTTTTTTCATGAAGACAACTAAAGTAATACACACATATATACATTCACCCGAATTTTTTAAAATACAACATAAAATACTATACTCACTTAAAAAGGTGCCAAAAAAAATAAAATAAATAAACTCTCTTGCCATATTACACATAAATGTTAAAATGCCAAGTCTCTCAAGTTTTTCTTTTAATTAGGAACTCTAGATATTCAAAAAAAAAAAATTATATAAAAAATATTTATCATCTGTACATTAGAATCACATGTTTATGGAATTGATTCAGTTTACTGAAATTGTCTGTGAACGGATTGAGCTTTAATTGGAACTATTCTGAGTAAATTGAGTTTTATGATAACTTTGATTAATTGTATTTGCCCAAGATGTTGCATGATTAGTATCTAATTCAGCTCTATTCATGATTTAAAATTTGATTAAGTGTAGTAAGTGTTTGGGCATTTTGTGATGGTGAATGTAGGAGATTAAATTCTGGTGGGTGTACTGAGATCTAGGTGCGTGTGTGTGCAGAGAAACCAGTGTAGGTGTGTGTATGTGACTACACGTGCTGTGCAATTTCAAATGGGAGGGGTGTGTGTGTATAATCTGATGCTTAGAATAAAGGTTTTATTTCTTTGGTTCATTGTGTTGAGAATATATATATATATATATATATAGAGAGAGAGAGAGAGAGAGAGGGAGAGAACTCATCTAGAGAGAGAGCTCAAGATTTTGAAGAGGAAAAAGGAAAGAGCTAGGAAGAGACCATCCTATAATCTGAAATCAAGCTCTAGGTAAGTGTTTATTTATGAATTAGACTCATCATATCTTTGGATTTAAGGAAATTATGGAGTTAACGTAAGAGAGAGCTCATAGATGATGAATATGGAAGATTAGCTCACATGCATGAACATTTATGTGCTCTAGTGTCGTAGAAAATCATGGAAATAATTTGGTCTCTTGCATATATTTTGTCATAGAAAATCAAGACATAGTTGAATGCATGGATGATTTCATGAAGATTTATTTATATATTTTGGAATTCATGCATGGGTTTTCAAGATTGAAGGAAAATGTCATAGATTTTGAGGATTTAAATTTAATCAAGAAGAAATCATGCATGAGTTTTCCAACTTGAGGAGGAAACCTCCATGAAGTCAAAGATTAAAGTTCAAGATTATGAGTTTGATGTTTTAATTTAAGGGTTTGAACTCTTTTCATGGAATTTGAGTTTCAATTTAAAGTCATGAGTTTGTTGGAAGCTATAGATGGTAAATTCAACATGTTTATGGGAGGTTTTGGGCCTTGATTTGCTTGAACATGAAGTTGAAATTGCGAATTTATATGTTTATGAGTTTCTGATTCAGTAATTTAAACATGACTGAATAATTGTAATTTAATGTGTATGAGCCTAATTTAAGTTTAATTTTGTAATTAGTGAACTTAATAAGGGTTTATATATGATTAGAGTCTTTATATTTAATTAGTTTGGTTAATACATGGCTAAACATATTTTAATTAGAAGTTAAAGGAAATTAATAATCTAATTAATTCATAATTCTTGTCATCCATATTTAAAAGCTTAAAGCTTAAGTGAACTAAATATGTTTAAGATGATTATGTATGGTACTATGCATATTTGTGATTGTAGGTCACGAGTCAAGGACTGCTTGACCAACCGTTCTGGAAGCCTACTGTGAGTAACGTTATTGTAAAGATATGTTCATATGAATTATGTTCCAAATGTGATTTGATAAGTTATGATTTCTGAAATGATATTTGTTTACGTGAACGAATGTCTTATGTTTGAAATCTATTATGGCATCCATAGATAGTCCCAAGTCATGGGGGACGGCATGTTAATGCAAGTCCATGACATACATGTGATTACGAGATCTCGTTAACCACTTCATTGTGGTGATATGTGTTTAATCGGTATCCGGAACCGATTACTCTAGTCGGAAGACGATATGTGATATGTTCTATGAGATGTACCATTATGTTATGTTCTGATATGAGATTAATATGAATAATTGTGTCATGATTTGTTTTACGGATATGATATATTTGGAATTCGTTCACTAATCCCTTTACTTTAATGTTATTCGTTGGGCTTTAGCTCACTGTTTATATATATATATATGTATAGGTGAGCGTTCTAGAGGACAAGTCTAGAAGGAGTCTTTAGCCGAGCCACCGTTTTGAAGCCTACCGCGTGGTTTTGAATGCCTCAGAGTTGAGGCTAGGCTTAGAAGGCCGTTGTCAAGCTTTTGATCGTGAAAAAAACTTTTATTATGTGTATAAGTTATGTACTGAATGTGGGTAAATTAACGTTTTTGCATGTAAATATTTGTTCATATAGATGCACAGCTCATTGGACTATTAGTGTTTTTGTATATTGTTTCCGTTAGCCCTGATTATTTATGATTGTACAAGAAGGCCTTTAGTAATCTCAGATTACTGGCCGGTTACGACGCCAAACTTATAGAGGCGGGTTTGGGTCGTGAAAAAACCAGAGCACAATAATTGTCCAAATTTGAACTTTTCTCTTTCTTAACTAACTTCAATTTTATAGAGATGAAATTAAAACCAAAATTAAAACCCATTATAATCATAAATATTTTGAATTTCACCATAAATTTATGCCAAAAAAAAAAGAAACAAAAATTCACCAGATAACAAAGCCATTTTATAAACAATAATGAATAATTATTTCATGAAGCAACTAAAGTAATACACACATATACATTGACTATAATTTTTGAAATACAACATAAAATATTATACTCCCTTAAAAAGGTGCAAAAAAAATAAAAATAAATAAACTCTCTTGTCATATTACACATAAATGTTAAAATGCCAAGTCTTTCAAATTTTTCTTTTAATTAGGAACTTTAGATATTCAAAAAAAAAAATTAAATGAAAAAAAATAGTCAATTTCTTTTTAGAATCACACAACAAATATATTACATTTGAATGGTACAATTTTTTTATTTTTTTTATAACAAAATGTTAAATACATTTTTTGGGTTAAGTTAAACACCTGGTGAATTTGATTCAAAGCAAAACAGATTATGTTAAATACTTGCTTTAAGTAAAATACTTGTAAGTTTAATACATTTTTTTTTTCCATGAAGACAACTAAAGTAATACACACATATATACATTCACCAGAATTATTTGAAATACAACATAGAATACTATACTCCCTTAAAAAGGTGCAAAAAAAAATAAAAAAAAATAAACTGTCTTGCCATATTACACATAAATATTAAAATGCCAAGTCTTTCAAATTTTTCTTTTAATTAGAAACTCTAGATTTAAAAAAAAAAATTAAATGAAAAAAATAGTCACTTTCTTTTTAGAACCACACAACAAATATATTCCATTTAAATGGTACAAATTTTTTTTTTTTTTTTCATAATAAAATGTTAAATACATTTTTGTGGATTAAGTTAAATACTTGGTGAATTTGATTAAAAGCAAAACGGATTATGTTAAATACTTGAGTTAAGTTAAATACTTGTAAGTTTAATACATTTTTTTTTTATGAAGACAACTAAAATAATACACACATATATGCATTCACCATAATTTTTTTGAAATACAACATAGAATACTATACACTCTTAAAAAGGTGCAAAAAAATAAAAAATAAAAAATAAAAAATAAATTCTCTTGCCATATTACACATAAATGTCAAAATGCCAAGTCTCTAAAATTTTTCTTTTAATTCGGAACTCTAGATATTCAAAAACAAATTATATGAAAAATATTTATCATTTGTACATTAGAATCACACAGCAAATATATTACATTTGAATGGTACATCTAAATAAATATATTACACAGCATATAAAATGTTAAATAAATTTTTTTGAGTGTCAGTTTAATTTTTTTGTTACAGGAAGATCAACTAAATAAATTACCCTTACTTTCTTTTTAAATAGCTCCAACAAACAGTCTCTTCCCCCCCTCTCTCTCTCTCTCTCTCTCTATATATATATATATATATTTTTGAGAAACCCATAATCAAACTCATATTTTTTGAGTCAACCGAACATTTAGAATAGATGTTTTTTAACAATCACATTAAAATGATAAATTAAAACCAAACCACAATAATTGTCTAAATTTGAACTTTTCTCTTTGTTAACTGACTTCAATTTTATAGAGATGACATTAAAACTAAAATCAAAACCCATTATAATCATAAATATTTTGAAGTTCACCATTTATGACTTTGAAAGTCCAAACATAAATTTATGCCCAAAAAAAAAAATCACCATGTAACAAAGCCATTTTATAAACAATAATGAATAATTATTTCATAAAGGCAACTAACGTAATACACACACATACATTAACCAGAATTTTTGAAATACAACATTGAATATTATACTCCCTTAAAAAAAAAAAAAAAACTCTCTTGCCATATTACAAGTAAATGTTAAAATGTCAAGTCTTTCAAATTTTTCTTTTAATTAGGAACTCTAGATATTAAAAAAAAAATAGTCATTTTCTTTTTAGAATCACACAACAAATATATTACATTTGAATGGTACAATTTTTTTTTAATATAATAAAATGTTAAATACATTTTTTTTGTTTAAGTTAAATACTTTTAAGTTCAATACATTTTTTAAAATTTTTTTTTATAATAAGATGTTAAATACTTGGTGCACAAACAACCAATTTGATTCAAAGCAAACATTTGGGTTAAGTTAGAACTTCTAGGAATTTAATAGGCAAAAATGATCAATTTTGACTCTAGAGTAAAGATACATACCCCTGTTTGTGGGTATAATTAACCACTAATCCTAAAAAATAGCTTGAATACTTTTTGATTACTAATGGAAAAACAACCATACCTACTGTTGATGGAATTACCTTCCAAAAATGTTGGAGGCAATTAGATCAATCATGATAGTTATTTAAATTTGAAGCAATTAAATCTTTCAATCGCTCGATAATGATGAGAGTGGAATTGCAATTAAACCCCAAACCACTCCCAAGTGTGTTATTCCCTTTATAATATAGAATAGACAGAGTGTACATTAATTTTGATACTATTCTTCATCTTCTTGGCTTTTATTTATTATATTTCAGATTTAATCTTGTTTTACCCATTCTGCTTCTAAAATTTGTTTCAGTAAAAATGACATAAATAAACAAATGTTTAGTTAATTCTTCATATGCAATTAACTTTGGTTACTCTTATATTGATAAAGAGTTATGGCCGTCAAATGACTTGGTAGAGGGATTCATATCATAGTCAATACCCAGTGATGGCAGTAGCTTGTCTTTTATTCTTTTAACAAACTACACTATAACTGCAATTTACTTAGTTTGATTCTCTTAATCGTTTTAGATTTAAAAAAATAATTTATTTACTTGATGCTTGTCTTTTAGTTGTTACTTGATGCTTTTGTCAAGTTTTAGATTTTAAAAAAATATATATATAATTTATTTACATTTCAGTCTCCATTACACTATCTTCCTTCCAATGACTTCTATATTTGACAGCGGGATTAAGTTTAGAATTTTGTGGGGGGGGGGGGGAAATGTGTTGGGAATTCAAAAAATCTAACCCAACACATTGAAAAAGTTTAAAAAATCTAAAATCTAAATTCTAAAATCTGATGAAAGTTTTAAGTATTCATGGGAAAATATGTAAAATCTGTTGGGTTGGTTGGTTTCTGCAGCTTTCTAATAAAACTAAAAATGTTGTGATGGGTTTGAACCGAGTTCACTCGTTTGTAACCCAATTTCTCCACAAAATAAAACTAAAAACCAAAGTTACAAAAAGTTGCTTCAATTTGTTTGCCTCAAAAGCATATCAAGCTAAAAGTATGGAATTTATCATATGTATGGAGTTTATAAAATTAAAAAAAAAAAAAAAAAAAACAAACAAACAAACAAACAGTGGTACAAAGAAAGTAACCACATAAAGTAACAACTTGATAGCAATATTTACTTTGGGCTTCGTTTAAAAGGAAAGAAAAAAATTAAATTTATGAAAATATCACCTAGGAGAAATTATTCTTTTGCCCAGCCAAAAACAGGAAACCAAATAGAAAAATATAGAAATATAGAAAAACACAAATAAATAAACAAGAAACCAAATAGAAAAAGACAAATACTTATGTATTTTAGAGCAATAGAAAAACATAGTGTGAGTAATATATCAGTTCAGAAAAAACACAAATATAGAAACCCATATCACAAACAAAAACATGTAGAAAAACATATCAGTTTAGAGCAACCCAAATACCTAAAAATATAGAAACCCATATCACAAACACAAACGCAAACTTATGTGTTTTAGAGCAATCCAAAAAATACCTAAAAAACTCCATAGCAGATATTACCACCAAATGAATACAAACCCAGATATTAAATGAATGAATGAAAGAGAGAACCATAGTGTAGTGTTAGACTAATAGATATGTATAAACTACACAACAACATGATTCCAATATATTAGACCAACATGATTCCAAATTCTAACTCAAATTGGACTAATAGGTTTAGATATTCTAACTCAAATTAGACCAACATGATTCCAATATATTTTGAGGGCCGAACTAAAATCAAACCTAGATTAGACCAACCTAAAAGAAGCTAAGTCAGCCAGAGTGTTAGACCAATAGATATGTATAAACTACACAACAACATGATTCCAATATATTAGACCAATATGATTCCAAATTCTAACTCAAATTAGACCAATAGATATGTATAAACCCAGATATTCTAACTCAAATTAGACCAACATGATTCTAATTTATTTTGAGGGCCAAAAACTAAAATCAAACCCAGATTAGACCAACCTAAAAAAAGCCCCACCCTAACAAAGACATAAAACTAAAATCACACCAAAACTCATATTATAATAAGCTTACAGGAGTAGTCGAAGTGAGCTCTGATTTTGCAACCAAGCTACTGGAGTGAACGACAATCAGAGTGAACCGAACTGCCAGAGAGAACCGAGTTGCAAGTCAGAGTGATTTTGAATGACGGTTGGAGTAAGCTCTGATGAAGCCAGAGAGAAATGCAGAGGCAAAAGCTGAGAAAGAAAGAGTTTAAAATTTGAAATCAAGAAAAAGAGAGGGAGAAGGGGTAGGTGGGAGACAGGCGTTTGAGAGACAGAAGAAGAGGAGTGTTTGATACACTTGGGCAGGAATGAAAGGAGTGTTTGAGAGACAGAAGAAGAGTGTTTGAGAGATAGAACCGTTAGATGTTGATCAAGAAAGATCTCAGCTATTCATACAAATGAATCTCTCATATATTTTCACATATTTTCAAAAACCTTTGTGCCTTATTATATAGATAGTAGAAATAAAAAATGAAAAATTATATTCATATATAAAAAATATTATAAAAATATTGTGATAGTGATATTGTTATAAATATAAATCATATTTATGGATGTTTTGGTTTAAAGTGAAAGGTCTCCATTAAATTATATCATTGTATTTGAAAATTTTATATAAAATTTATGTTTTTATATTATTATTTAATAAGAATATGTTCTGATAGAATTTAATGATGGAAAATTATAGAATATAGTCACGATGATAAGAAAAAGAAATAGTAGAAAAAAGAACGAAATGATCATTTAAAATTTTTTAAAATATGACATCAGTAATGCATGGAGCAATTTGTAATGGGATTACACAACCTTAAGGTTAAGGACAAGAATGTAGGCTCTGTTTAGTAGAGCTTTTGAAGTTTAATTCTATTCCTTAGTTTGATTCTACTTCATAGTTTGAGTGTGTTGTTTGGTAACAGTTTTAGAAAATTAATTTTACACTTACTTTTCAAAATATCCACTTTTCAATATTATATGTCACATCATTAAATTCAAACTATTTTCAAAATTTATAACTAAATAAATTTTTTACATTTAAATTATAATTTCAAAATTCATAAACTTAAAATACAACTTCATTCCCAATTCATAATTCTAAAAACTCTATCAAAGGCAACCGTAATTTTTCAAAATGAGTTTTGTATTAAACAAAAACGTTAGGCGCGTCAGTGTAATTTACAAAAAAAAGAAAAAAAAAGAAAAAAAAAAGAAAAAAAAAAGGCATTCTTCTCAAGCCTTATCTTCACAGATCATCTCTCTCTCTCTCTCTCTTCAAAGTCATGGAGTTCAAAGCAGCTGCATCATCTTCACTTTCTCTCTCTAGATCTCTCTGTCTCTCCACTCCCACCATACTATCTCCTTCTTCCCAGCTCCACCCTCGCTCCTACTTTCGCGTCTTTTCTCGATCCATCCCCATTTTCACACAATTCAGTACCACCCCTTCAATTTCAACTACGTCCCCGAATTCGAAACCCCGTCATCTCATGATCGCCCGAAATTCCAGTTCCATCACTGCCAAGCCCTCTTCGGAGCTCCGGAAGAAACGCGCTGATGGAGAGCAGGACGACAAGCTTCGAGCTCTCCGCGACCTCTTCTCCAAGACCCATGTTGGCATCGACGCTTACATTATCCCTTCTCAGGACGCCCATCAGGTCCAATTCTCAATTTTTCTTCAACTTCTCATTGAAATTTGAACTGGGTTTTCTCTTTCTTGAGCAATTTATTTGAGATTGTGTGTGTATATATATATATGAACTTGTATTTATTACTCTTTCAACGAATTGTTTGGTGTTCTCTCTTACGCTGTGTGTTTGGTTGGGGGATTTGGAAAAGAAAAGGACAAAGTGTATGAAACCAAGGGAAATAGTGGCATATTTTATTCACATTTTACCTTAAAAAAAAGCTTATCGAGGCTGCATATGACTTTATTTATTTATGATAAATATATGACTTCATTTATTTGTATTATTAGTATTATTTTAAAATATTTTTGGAATCGTATGCTTACATAGGCAAAAATAATTTAAAAAAGCTGATTATGGAAAAAAAAAGGAAGTTGGGGAGAGATAACTTTTTTTTTTTTTGAATGAGTTGGGGAGAGATACTTTGGCTTCTACTTTTGTAACTATCAACTTTCAGCTTAACCAAGCTGCACCAAACAATCATGAAATCATGGCCTTGGTGTATGAATTACTAGGTTTAATATCAATTCTAGTGATAGATTTATATATGTTGTTGTGAACGTGTGTATTTATGTAAATTGATATACTGGAAATGAGTTTGAATTCATAGGTTTAATTTCATATTCTTTGTATTAAGCTAGTAAGCACACAACTTCCAAGTCAACGGTACCTATCATTAATTTTAATTTCCATTTCTTTTGGATTTCAGAGTGAGTTCATTGCTGAATGTTACACCAGGAGAGCCTACATATCAGGATTTACTGGTAGTGCTGGCACTGCTGTTGTCACAAAGGATAAAGCAGCTCTTTGGACAGATGGACGATATTTTCTTCAGGTTTGAAAGGAGAACACGGGTGATTTATTTGGCAAAGGTGTTGTAATTCTGATGTAAACTAGCTTGAGTCTATTCTGTTGTGTTGATAATTTTCTATAAACTTTATGATTAGGCTGAGAAGCAGTTAAGCTCTAGTTGGATTCTCATGCGGGCTGGTAATTTGGGAGTTCCTAGCACTAGTGAATGGCTCAATGATATTTTGGCTCCTGGTTGCAGAATTGGCATTGATCCTGTGAGTAATACTGTACTTCTAATGATATGTTCATCAGATTATTAACTCATTAGTGTTATAACACAAAGAAAAGTATCATACACAAGGATTTGAATCTTGCTTAAATTTTCAGCAATGGTCAAAGTCTGTAACTGAAAGTATGGTTTGACATTTTAAAGGACTTGTTTGATAGTATGGTTCGACATCTTGGAGGATCAGAGGATTATGGTTTCTTAAATACAGTTTGAAGCATAAGTTGTTATTTTCATGGACCAGTGCTGAACTTCTAGTCCTGCATGCTAGTCGCTTTCACTGTCCTGCATAAGTTAATTTGTTATTATTACATTTTCAGTGCCCTGCATGGTTAATTTGTTTATCCTTTTCTTTCTCTGCATTTACCTTTTCTTTTGCATATCTGTCTACCGATTACACTTCCCCTGGCATTCCCCGTGCTTGCGTCTGATGCCGCCTATTTTTTTGTTTCTGAGAAGGGAACAGTTTCTTTTTTCTTCTGATGCTGCAGAGGAATTGAAAGAGGCTATTTCTACGAAAAATCACGAGTTGGTGTACTTGTATGACATAAATCTTGTGGATGAAATATGGAAAGATTCAAGGCCAAAACCTCCTAGCAAACCAGTAAGAGTACATGATCTTAAATATGCTGGTGTTGATGTGGCTTCAAAATTATCCTCCCTAAGATCTGAACTTAAAGGTGCTGGTTCATCTGCAATTGTTATCTCCATGCTTGATGAAATTGCATGGCTGCTGAACTTGGTAATCTTTCTTATTAACATTTTTAAGCCTGATCTAATAAGATTGAGTAAGCTTTTATGGTTTTTTCTTAAATTGTTTGTCTTGTTCACTGCGAAATTCCTGAGTTTTAGTCATTTTCTGCTTTATGGTTGTAGATTTTGTCTTTCTAATGTTCAAATAATGCTTTAATTTGTCTGCAGAGAGGGAGTGATGTCCCACATTCACCTGTGATGTATGCATACTTAATTGTGGAGATGGATGGAGCAAAACTATTTATTGATAATTCTAAAGTCACCCCAGAAGTGATGGGTTACTTGAAGAATGCAGCGGTAGATTTGAGACCATACGAATCGATTCTTTCTGAGATAAAAAGGTGATCTTGGGAGCTTAAAGCTATTTTCTTTGTGTGCATCTAATGGACACAATGCGTACTATCTTGTCATGTGCCCTCATGAGAACAAAACATTTATGTATATGAGTAGAAAGTTCTCTGTGGTTTCTATTGTTGCCAAATTCCAGTGATCCAGGAAAGTGGTTGCACAAATGTTGCCAAATTTCTAGTCTCTGTTTGTGAATTTGCAACATATATTCGATGTATCTGACTCGGACACAGCTGTTATAAGAGCAAAATCATTCCAACTTGATTTTAGTGCCCATGATATGCAGACACAAGATTTGTCTAATCTAAGGCAGCAAAATGTTATAAAATCAGATTATCCTTGTTGCATAGAGGCTTCACTGACAGCTGTAATGGGGCAGAACATGTACATAGCCATTGCTAATACATAATTTTCCTTTTCAGTTTGGCAATGCAAGGGGCACACCTTTGGTTGGATACATCATCTGTTAATGCTGCTATTGTCAATACCTATAAGTCTGCTTGTGAAAGATATTATGGAAGCATTGGGAATAAAAGAAAAAATAATACTATATCGTATGATGGCTCCAATGATCAATCTGGGGGACCTGCTGGAATTCATAGGACTTCCCCTATCTCTATGGCAAAGGCAGTAAAAAATCATGCCGAATTAGAAGGGATGCGAAATTCTCATTTAAGGTAAATGGAAACTTCACTTGGAATCTGATTTTCATGCTGACAACTTGTTTGATGTATTGGTAATCATCTAATTGTTTTCAACTTCTAGGCAATATTTTTGTGTGCACAAAAACTGTATTGGATATTTAAAAACAAATTCATGCTTTGAAAAATCAGTTAATGCATTACTGTTTGTTCACCAATTTGTCTTCATTTTTATGGGAATTTGTGGATATTATTGGCTTCTATGTGGTGTAATCACTGTTTGCTCAGAATGCCTTTTTTCTCAGCATTTGTGCCCTAAAAGGAACATCCATGAAACTTTTTCTTGTAAAAGAGTGCTAATTGCTTCTTCTGGCTTACTTTATGTCGTTGTTCATTATTTGTTACTTAGTGGCAGAGTTCAAATATCATTTGGTGGATTGGAGATTGTTTGCATTCCCATTAGAGAGGGTGCTTTGGGGATTTGGAGGTTAGATGTTCAACCAAGTACTCTTGGCCATGTGGCTTTGGAGAATTTTTTTTGCGAGAGTGACAAAATTTGGAGGAGGGTGGTGACTTCCATGTATGGAAGTTCATTGGCCTTTTGGACATTTTTAGAGGTCTCTAAGTCTTTTGGTAAGGGAGTAAGAGAGTCGGAAGGGTTGATGTGACTTCACAGGTCTCATGACATTGATGATTGGGGGAAGCAGTAGGGCGAGTTCTTATATATGTATAGATATATATACACATACATATAAAAGCAATAAGAAGAATTTTTTTTTTGTAGAATTAGGATCGTATTGTGTTTCTACACAATTTTATGACTAGGATTGTAGCCACTCTAAAATTTTGCAAAACTTAAGATCCTAGTGCAATCTAGATTGTTTGGGCAAACTGGGATCGTAGACATGTAAGGTTTTACAATCTGGATAAAGGATTCTGATAACCATGGTCATAGCCAACAATGCATGAAATTTAAATGTTCCAAATGACTACTGGTTTAATATTAGTAATATATGCTCGCTACCATTCTCTTTTTTGCAACTTGCATGTTGCATATTGGTTGTTCATGGGTTCTATGTACACCCTTGAATTAATTTTCTGTCTCTGTCACTGTGTACAGGGACGCTGCTGCACTAGCTCAATTTTGGGCTTGGCTGGAGGAGGAAATCCAGAAGGATGTAGTATTAACAGAGGTACAAGTTGCAGACAAACTTCTTGAATTCCGTTCAAAGAAAGCTGGTTTCATTGATACAAGCTTCGATACAATAAGTGGTATTTTAACTTCTCTATTTACATTTAATCTTCCTAAATATTATTGGTTCCTCTCTTACTAGTTCTCTTTGATACAAGCTTTGATAGAATTTTTTGTTAGGCATGTCAGATAATGGTCAATCATGACTAGCTACTTTTGCTTCCTAGCAAGTCTCATATTCGGCTAAGATGAGATGCTATTGATCTCCTAGCTTGCATGTGCAAGAGGGAACGAGACAGAATGGCTAGTGAAGAAAAGCATGCTAAATATGCCAGCTACAATTTTTTTTGGGAATTAGCAAAATTAAGTTTTGGAAAATTGAAGCTTCTTACTCTCTTCTATCTGTCGTTTATAAACATAAAAAAAATAAAAAAATCCTGTTCTATATTGCTTGTAATTTCAAAGCATGCTAAATACACTAGCTACAACTTTTGACTGAAAATATTTACACTAAAGTTATCCGTAAAAATTTTTATAATTGTGTTATTTACATTCTAAATCTGTAGAAAGAGCCTATGCCTAAAGATTATTAATTGACTCTCTTTTTGAAAATACTTACCAGTTCAAAAATATTGGAGTTGAGTAAATTTTCTTAAGGAATTGCTTGCACATCATATCACAAGCGTCAGTTCAGTTTCTGTAGGTACTTACATATAGAGAGATAAGTGATGCAAAATATCTAGTAAATAAAAGTTTAATAAGTGTATGGCTATACAAATATTGCAATTTTTAAAAAAAAAACTTTGCTGACTATTTTTAAATGCTTCTACAGGTTCTGGTGCTAATGGTGCTATTATACATTACAAACCGGAACCAGAGAGTTGTAGTGTGGTGGATGTAAAGAAACTCTTTCTATTAGACAGTGGAGCTCAATATATCGACGGAACAACTGATGTAACCAGGACAGTGCATTTTGGAGAACCTTCTGCACGGCAAAAAGAATGTTTTACTCGAGTTCTACAGGTGTCAACTTTTTTGATCTGTGTTGTCTGAATATGTGCACACACAATATATTCAATTTAGGAAAGAGATGTTATGGTTTCTCATAGTAAATGATTTTAAAATTTGATTCCCTCAAAAAAAAAAAAAAAAAAAAAAAAAAAAGCACTGTCGTAAACTTGGCTAGTAAAGAACTAAATGAGTTAGATTAAAAAATACATGAAAGAATGGGTGATAGTGGATTGTTTATGGGGCTGCTGCCTAGAACCATTGGACCATCTTCAAGACATTATGCCACTCTCTCTCTCTCTCTCCCTCTTGCTCCATGATGGCATTTTTTTGGCTGGCGGGGGGAGGGCATGCCAGAAGGGGATTGCAGTTACCGCTCAAAAGGAAGGTTTTTAGTTGTCTGATTTGAATTGAAGAATTGGTTGTTGAGGGACAAGATTTGAATAGCTTGGACTCTATGGTGGACTATCTTCCAAAATTTTGTCTGATCTTTGGAATCACTATTAAATCATCCGACATATTAATCCTTACTATTTTGCAACCTATGTTGGAAAGGCAAACACTTAACCGCATTTCTTTTGCCTAAATATAAGCTCAACTCATCACTCGTATTCAATTTTATTCATATTTTACGATAATACCGCCCTGAAGATGTTGTAATCTAAGTTGAAAGGGTAAAGAAGGACCTATTCCTATTCCTATGTTATTTGTGTTTCTTGACTTTATTATTATCAAAAAGCTATCAAACTCTTTTCCGAAGAGAAATGAGTGCTGAACCTTTGAGAGAACAAATCCATCAATTTTTTAAATCGCCAACCTTAAAAAAAATGGGTGGTGCATAATAGAGAATGTAAAATGTTGGGACTAAACACTAAATAATGAATTTCAAAAAGGCTGCCTCAGTATCATATATAAAAAGGTGGGGAGTGGTTATGATAGAATTGAGTTTTGTAATTGTAAGCAGAATCCACAATGGTAGTAAGGGCTCCAAAAAGAACCAAATAGGAGGCTTGTTGAGTTGAGTTGTGGTGTCCGCATATTGGGATATTTTGGTGTTGGAATGAGTAACTTCTGCTGTGCTTTTGGTTTTGAAATTTAAAACAATTTAACAAACATCACAGACAAGCCATATTAAAAGTTTCTCATGAATTCATGAACGCTTGTCATTTAATGAAATGAAGTCGACAATCCTATTCAAACATTTGGGGTTTGTTATTGGCATTTTGATGCTGGAAAGTTGTCCCTATCAGGCAGTGATCTGCAGTTGGCAGCTAGTAAAGGTCAGCCACTATATATACAGTTATCTTAGGTGTCCTTTAATGTGCCTTCTTGCTATATACTGTGTGGTGTATTCCGGTTGACAATGACCAAGCTTTGTTGCAATGTTCGATTCGATTGTGCAGGATGACTGATTATGTAGTTTCTGGTATGTCTAATTACAGGGTCATATAGCTCTTGATCAGGCAGTATTTCCTGAAAATACCCCTGGTTTTGTATTGGATGCTTTTGCCCGTTCTTTTCTTTGGAAGATTGGACTTGATTACCAACATGGTATGTGGCCTCCCTTTCTGTTCCTCTTGCTACCTAGTGGGAAAATATTTCCCTGTAATGCATACGAGATATAATTTTATGATTGTGCTCATTTACTACTTACTTTCCTTCCATATATTAGGGACTGGACATGGTGTAGGAGCGGCACTGAATGTTCATGAAGGCCCTCAAAGTATAAGCTATCGATTTGGAAATATGACCGCCTTGCAGAAAGGCATGGTGGTAAGCAATGAACCTGGCTATTATGAAGACCATGCTTTTGGCATTCGGATTGAGGTACTGTATCTATTTGACTATAATTACATGCATCTCAAAATTGCACTTCAGTTGTAATTAATATCCATGTGATGTTCTGTTGAATGCAAGATATATAATGGATTCTAGTTTAGGCTTGAAATTATCTACCTTTCTAAGGGCCAACAACTTTGCAATTTTTTTTACAGATAGAGATTATAGAGTCATGTTAGATTGTATCAAATATTTATCCTATACAATGTAAGCTGCGAAACAGGGTCATTGTTTAATGTTAGAACCCTTAACAAGCATGCTCTAATACTTATGCTGATTTGATTGTCAGAATCCATCTTTCAAGTGAAAACCATTGGCAAGTATTTGAGAAACAGTTTAAAGTGAGCTTCTTTTTAATTCCTGAAATGGAAGTTCATTAGATTCATTGGATAATATGCAATATATTCAGTTTCGTTATGGCATTAATGGCCGCTGGTTTACAAACAAGAGATCCCAATCATATTATAATTTTGTGGGGGACAGGCTCAAATTTTATATTTTTGTATATTTAGTTCAAGTTTGGCATATTGTAAAAAAAGCCAAAAAGCTAAAAAGTTACTCAAAAAGTTAAAAAGTTAACACTATTCATCAAAATACAACAATTACGGCTGCACAACTCCTAATCTTAATTTTTCCCTACAAATCAATTTTTACAATTTTTTATTACACATTTTTCCATAAAAAGTCAAAAAATTAACCCAAACATCCATATTTTCTTCCTCAATTTTTTAGTTAAAAAAGACAAAACGTGCACTTATTTAGGACACCCCAAACAACTCCTTATTATCTATCATATATAAGTATACATAATTATCATGTCTTATATATATGAATATTTATTTAAAAATAATTTTAAAATGCAACATAACATTAATTCCTAAAGTCGACATTGTTTTTAATAGGTACATATCTACATCATCTTTTAGTATTAGATCACAAGTTATTTCTCAAGTGTTCCCCCAAGTGTCTGGAATGTCCGGATCAAAAAATTTAAAAATAATGGGGCATATTTGGACGTGTGTTCGACAAGCGTCAAGAAGTGTCTCATGAGTCTTGACATGCCACTTTCTTAGAGGCACCTTCTTCTGTTTTTCTGTGTGACCATTATGGTTTATTGATACTTGATTTCTGCTATGAAGCACGAGTACTCCAATAATGATGCCCTACATGTACCAGGTACTTGTACTAGATTTATGTTTTAGAGGGCAATACCAAGCTAAGAAGGATGGTGGGCGTCGTAGGACGAGATGGTGTGACTTAAAAGGGGATAAAATAGAAATATTTAAAAATATAATGGATAATGAAGGTACTTGGGACTTGAAAGATGATACTAACACTATATAGAACTCGATGGCTAATTGTATGAGGAGAATCTCAAGGGAAGTGCTTGGAGAGTCGAAAGGGATGAGACCTAGCTCTTGGGAAACTTGGTGGTGGAGGGAAGAGGTTCAAGTAGTAGTTAAGGCAAAAAAAGAGTGCTTTAAAAAGTGACATAATGATAGAACTGAGAAAAACCTTAAGAGCTATAGATTGGTTAATAAGGAGGTCAAAAAAGTAGTGAGAGAGGCTAAGTTGAAAGCTTATGATGACATATACACTAGGCTAGATAGTAAGGAGGGAGAGAAGAGGGTATACAAACTTGCTAAGATACGGGAGAGGAAAATAAGAGATTTTAATCAAGTGAAGTGCATTAAGAGTGAGGATTCTAAGGTATTGGTGAAGGATGAAGAGATTAAGGAAAGATGGAAGAACTATTTTGAGAAACAATTAAATGAGGAACGTGGAAGTACGACAATAGGGGAAGAAATAGCCAGTAATACGATAAACCAAGACTATAGGTTCTATCGCAGGATTAGGAACTTTGAAGTGGAGATTGCACTTAAGAAGATAAAATCAAATAAGGCTATAGGACTCGATGATATCCCAATTGAAGCTTGGAAATGTTTGGGTAAAAAGGGGGTTGCTTGGTTGACTAGGTTGTTTAGCAAAATTTTGTTGACTAGAAACATGCCAGATGAGTGAAGAAAGAGTATTTTAGTGCCAATCTATAAGAATAAAGAAGATGTTCAGAATTGCAACAACTATAGAGGAATCAAGTTAATGTGTCATATAATGAAAGTGAGAGAGGGTGATGGAACGCTGATTGCGAGATATAACAGAGGTGTCAGAGAATCAATTTGGATTTATGTCTGGCAGGTAAATGATGGAGGCGATTTATCTTTTGAGGAGAGTAATAGAAAAGTATAGAGAAAAGAAAAGAAAAGAGACATTCAGATGGTATTTATCGACTTTAAGAAAGCATATGATAAAGTGTCCGGGGATATAATATGGTGGGTGTTAGAGAAGAAAGAGGTGACAAAAGGTTATATTGATGTGATTAGGGACATGTATGAAGGGGTGGTGACCACTATTAGATCGTCGGCTGGAGTGACAAATGAATTTCCTATCATTGTAGGGTTACACCAAGGAACTACCGTAAGTCCTTGTCTTTTTGCTTTAGTTATGGATGAGTTGACGAGAAATATTCAAGATGGCGTGCCATGGTGTATGCTTTTTGCAGACGATATTGTGTTAGTGGATGAGACTAGAGAAGGAGTTAACACAAAGTTGGAGATTTTGAGAAAAACTTTTGAATCTAAAGGATTCTGAATAAGCAAAACTAAGACAGAGTACATAGAGTATAAATTTAGTAACAGTAACAATGAAAGCAGAGGAGAAGTGAAGATTGAGAATCAAGAACTGTTTAAGAGTGAACATTTTCGTTATTTAGGGTTAATTATCACAACAGCGGGGCAGATTGATACGGATGTGGCCCATAGGATTAAGGTGAGATGGTGTAAGTGGAGAAGTGCGGCTGGAGTACTGTGCGATAAACGAATACCCGCTAGACTAAAAGGTAAGTTCTATAGAACGGCTATTAGACTAGCGATGCTGTATAGGACGAAGTGTTAGGCAACCAAGAAACAACATGTAGATAAGATAAGTGTGGCTGAGATGAGGATGTTGAGGTGGATGTATGGCAAGACTACACAAGACAGAATTAGAAATGAGTGTATTCGGGAATGGGTAGGAGTAGCACCGATAGAAGATAAGTTGAAAGAGAATCGATTGAGATGGTTTGGTCACATTCAACGGAGACCAACAGAGACAGTAGTGAAGAGATGCAATGCTGTAACGGTAGATGAGAGTGTTAAGGGACGGGGTAGGCCTAGCTTAACGTTGGTTAGTTTTGTAAATAGAGATATGGATCTACTTAATTTGACTAACGAAATTGCCTTTGATTGGCCGCGTGGAAAAGAATGATTCATGTAACCGATCTCATTTGATGGGATTTAAGGCTTGGTTTAGTTTGGTTTGGTTTTACAAGTACCAGGTATTTACCGGGTGCGGGTACGGCGTACCGGAATGGCAGTATGCGTATTGGGTACGCCGAATACATGTCGGGTATGGCAAATACATTTGGGTACGGCATGGGTACTAAGGATGTTTGCAGTTCGGTTGCGGCTAGGAAACCTCTAATTCACTATCCGTTCGCCGGATGGGCAGATTGAAAAAAATCAATCCGCATCCGTCCGCCGAATTGACGGATTGGCGGATAGATGCGAATTGGTTTGACGGTTTAAACTTTTACGAATTTTGAACATAATGCAACTTGTCAACATTTTTTTTTATTTTTTATAACAATCCAACTCAATGTAATGTAACTAAAAGATTATCAAGTAAATTGTTAAATATCAATAATAAATACATATAAGAAAATCATGCATTATCAAAACTATTTCATTACTTTTTTTTATTAAAAAACTATTTAATTTGATTTTTTTTTTTTAAATGACAAAATTAAGTATTATATTTTTCACACAAAAATACCAAATAAATCTTTGCCATTTGATAAAAGGATTTCCAAATTGAAAACATAACAGCATATCTAAATTCATTTTCAATTGAAAATACAAATAGAATATTTAAACAAATTAAAAACACAAAGTCTTATAAATTACTAGGAGTGCTTGCGGTTTGGCGGTTCGGTTGCGGCCAAAGGAATCTCAAATCTACCATCCGTCCAAAATTAGGCGGATTGGAAGAAATTAATCTGCAACCGTCCGCTCGCCATCACGCATCCCGTCCAAATTGGGACGGATCGGTTCGGTTTTTGGTTTGGTAGGTTTGGACTGATTGGAATATCTGCTCACCGCAAACGTATGGCACTGATATAGCGAGGTGATTTTTTTTTTGCAACTGTTAGAATTTATTATAGCATTTATTATTCTTCTTTCAATTTGAAAATATCAAGTAATTTATTTCTGACACCATTTACCTATGAGTCATGGTTTTGCGTTCTTTTGCATCCTGTTTTAGACAATCAAAAAAGAAAAATAAAGAATTATATAACTTTTTAGACAAGTTCTCCTCTTTTTAGTTTTGATATTGGAACTCTGATTTATATGTTGGATGTTTAGTTAGAAATTTTAATAAATAAAAAATTGACGTATCCGTACTTGTACTCGTATCCTATTTTTTTAGGAATTTACTGTATCGGCGTACCCGTACCCATATCTGTACCCGCACCCGTGCTTCATAGGATTTTTGCTACTTGTTTTGTGTTTGTGTTTCTGCAGTAGTGCTATCTTTAAAATGTGATTTCTATCTTTCTATTTATTCTTTTTTTTTATCATATTTAAAATTTTTCACTTGAGCTATTTGTCTCATCCAGAATCTCCTTTATGTGGAAGAAATTGACACACCAAATCGTTTTGGAGGAATAGGATATATGGGGTTTAAAAAGCTCACATTTGTTCCCATACAGGTATGGTATCTTATGCCTGAAGTTATATATTTTGAATGTTTGATCTTTCCCTTGTGTCTTGTGATCAATTTAGAGCTTATTTTTCATAGTAATACGTTCGCATTATATGTTTATTTTCTATGAATGTCTCTGTGGGTGTCACTGTGCAGGCGAAGTTGGTTGACTTATCTTTGCTCTCTGTTACGGAGATTGATTGGCTCAATAATTACCATTCACAAGTTTGGGAGAAGGTAAACGTACATCTAGAAACTTTTTTTTGATTGTCTGTGCAATCAATGGCATTGTGTATGACTACCCTTTGGGGAATTAATTATTCAAGGGACTTGCTCTCCTCACGACCCCTTGGCATTTAAGAATTCTTGCACATCTGAATTTAACGAAAGCATCTGTGCGCATATTCTTGGTCAGACTTGCTATTAGTGTCCTCAGTGATGTGGGTTTGAGTCACCTCTCTAGTTTGGCCCGCCCTAGCAGGTTTATCTACACATAGGTCACTTCAAATTGTGTTCTAGTCCGAAATCCAGATGTCACTTTTAACAGTTGCAGATTTGTCCTCGGTCTTCATAGACTGGTGTTGGTCTGGTTGCCTACGAATGGTTTGCACTAGCAGATTAACCATGTTTTGGGGAAGGATTTTGACTCGCGTATTCTACATGTATTTATGAAAGGCATAATAAATTTGATAATACTATCAAGTTTTATATTTTCACATGTTTTAGCAAGCAGTGAAATTTCTCTCTTTAGGATCCTAAAAATTGCGGTTACTTATCTGAGGTCTTCATGCAGGTTTCACCGTTGGTGGATGGTTCTGCGCGCCAGTGGCTCTGGAGCAACACACGCCCGCTTGTCAAACTTTAGATTCTATGGAGTGTTTGATCTGTGTCAAGTTGTTTGTACATAGAACAAGGAATTATATTTATTTATTTATTTATTTTCAAATCATAATTGTATACAGTTTTACATTTAAAGAATTAATTATGTTGAATTAAACTTATTTAGAAAAATTAGGGGTAAGCTCTAACTGTTTATAAGGGGATTCCCTTGTCAATATGTGACATCCATGGGCGTTTGCGATTGGTTTTTTGTCGGTTATTTTTTAAAAAGTTTTACACTAGGTTTTATTTGATTAGATGAATAATAAAAGTAGAAAATTAAAAAAAAAAAAAATTAGCTTGATGTACATTTATATATGGGAGTTTTTTTGATAAATTTACTTTCTAAGAGTTTTATTTCATCTAACTCATATTCTTTTTGACTATTTTATTAGGTCCTATTTGAGATAAGAAGACCAAACTACCTTTTTCATCTATTTATGTTCTATTTAGTTCACATTATTTTTTTATGTTTCAATAAGTCCTATGGGTGATATAATTATCAAAATACCCCTAATGTGAATGTTCATAGCGTCTTAATGTGAATGTTCATATCGTCAATGTGTAAGAGCCCGGCTCATGTCGATCTTCGTGGGTGCTCGGAAAAATTCAAGTCGGGCTGGGGCGGGCTGGGCCCGTTGACAATATGAATATTCACATTGACATGTTAACATTAACACTAATAGGAGTGTACAATTGGCCCGCGTCTCGTGGCGGTGTGAAACCCGCTCGCGGTCCATGGACAGCCCGGGGCGAGCCCGGTCCGGCCCGTTAACAATGTGAATATTCGCATTGACATGTTAACATTCACATTAATAAGAGTATAAAATTGGATTGTGGCCCATGGGCGGCCAAAAGCTTGTCCGCGGCTCGGGGCGAGCCCAGCCCGGCCCGTTGACAATGTGAATATTCACATTGACATGTTAACATTCATATTGATAGGAGTGTAAAATTAGTCCGCGCCTCGTGGCTGCCCGAAACCCGCCCACGGCCCGTGGACAGCCCGAGGCGGGCCTGGTCCGGCCTGTTGACAATGTGAATATTCACATTGGCATGTTAACATTCACATTGATAAGAGTATAAAATTGGCAAGCGACCCAGGGCGGGTTCGACCCGGCCCGTTGACAATGTGAATATTCACATTGACATGTTAACATTTACATTGATAAGAGTGTAAAATTGGCCCGCAGCCCGTGGGCGGTCCGAAGCCCGACCGCAGCCGGAGGCGGGCTTGGCTCGTCCCGTGACAATGTGAATATGCACATTGACATGTTAATATTAACATTGATAGGAGTGTAAAATTTGTCCGCCCGCCGAAGCTTGCCCGCGGCCCGAGGTAGGCCTGGCCCGGCCCGTTGACAATGTGAATATTCACATTGACATGTTAACATGCACATTGATAGGAATGTAGAATTGGCCTGCGACTCGTGGGCTGCCCGAAGCCCGCCCATGGCCCGGGGCAGGCTCGTCTGGGTCTGGGCCCGAGCATGTCCGAGATCCTAGGCTAGGGCCTAGACCATCACTTTGAAGCTCGGCTAGGCCCATCAATCCGCTTAAGGCCCATTCAAGGCTTGGTCCGAGGCCCAGCCCGCCCGAGGCGCAATGTCTTTTTTTGTGAAAAATAATAAAATTTTGGTAGAAAAAATTAAAAAAAATGGCTAGGCCCGTCCAAGCCCGACCTAAGCTCGAGGCTAAGCTTAGGCCCATCGGCCCGACCCGAGGTTGGATCCATCGGCCTGTCCAAAACCCAAATACCCTTGTGCCAAGACTAGGGCTTGGGCCTAATTTTTTGGCTCATAGGCCGGGCCGGGCCGGGTCGGCTCGGATTTTTTCGGACACCCACGAGGCTCGATATGGACCGGCCCGAGCCTCTACGCATTGATGATATGAACATTCACATTGACGATGTGAATATTCACATTATGAGTATTTTGGTAATTATGTCTCCCATAGGACTTATTGAAACATAAGAAAATAATGTGGATTAAATAGAATATAAGTAGATGAAAATAATATTTTGGTCTTCTTACCTCAAATAGGGCTTAATGGAATAGTCAAAAAGAACGTAGGCTGCCCGAAACCCGCCCACAGCCCAAGAAAGGCTCGTTTGGGCCTGGGCTCGAGCCTAGTCCGAGACCTTAGGCTCGGGCCTTGGCCATCACTTTGAAGCCGGACCCGCGCCGAGGCCTAGTGTCTTTTTTTGTGGAAAATAATAAAATTTTGATAGAAAAAATTAAAAAGAATTAAAAAAAATGGCCAGGCCCGCCTAAGCCTGAGGCTAGGCCTCCCATCGGCTCGACCCACCGGCTCGGGCCAGGACCCAAACGAGCTTGCCGTGGGCAGGCTTCGGGCAGCCCACGGGCCGCATGCCAATTCTACATTCCTATCAATGTACATGTTAATATGTCAATGTGAATATTCACATTGTCAACGGGCTGGGCCGGGCCTACCCCGGGCCGCGGGCAAGTTTCGAGTAGCGGGCAAATTTTACACTCCTATCAATATTAATGTTAACATATCAATGTGAATATTCACAATGTCATGAGTCGGGCCAAGCCCGCCTCGGGCTGCGGTCAAGCTTCGGGCCGCCCACGGGCTGCGGGCCAATTTTACACTCTTATCAATGTGAATGTTAACATGTCAATGTGAATATTCACATTGTCAACGGGTGGGATCAAGCCCGCTCTGGGTCGCTGGCCAATTTTATACTCTTATCAATGTGAATGTTAACATGTCAATGTGAGTATTCACATTGTTAACAGGCTGGGTCGGGCCCGCCCCAGGCCGCTCACGGGCCTTAGGCGGGTTTCGGGCAGCCACGAGGGGCGGGCTAATTTTACACTCCTATCAATGTGAATGTTAACATGTCAATGTGAATATTCACATTGTCAACAGGCCGGGTCAGGCCCGCTCCGGGCCGCGGGTGGGCTTTTGGCCGCCCATGGGCCGCGGACCAATTTTATATTCTTATCAATGTGAATGTTAACATGTCAATGTAAATATTCACATTGTTAACGGGTCGGACCGAGCCCGCCCCGGGCCGCCGGCTGGTTTCGCGTCGCCACGGGACGCGGACCAATTTTACACTCCTATTAATGTGAATGTTAACATACCAATGTGAATATTCACATTGTCAACGGGCCGGGCTCGCCCCGGCTCGCGGGCCGGTTTCGGGCTACTTACGGGCCAATTTTACATTCTTACCAATGTGAATTTTAAAATATGAATGTTCACATCACAAAATTGCTAACCATTCAAAAAATATTTATAAGGGTATAAAAATTAAATATAAGGGTATAAGTGTCCAAGAAAATAGTGTAAATTAAGAAAAAAGACTTTATGGAATAAAACTATACATACATAAGACTAAATGAGTTAAAAAATTTATTCATAAATTTCTTAGGTTAAAACACTTCTAAATAAGATTTATCAAAAAAAATCTCTTTATATATTTATTTATGTTAAAACTTTAGTTCTATAGTTATAAAGTCCAACTTTTTTTTTTCTTTTTCTTTTCCTTTTTCTACTCCCTATAAAATCCAAATTAAAAGCCAGGTTTTTAAAAGAAGAAACTTAAGCGGTGATTGCAATACAAATCTGTTGGATCCTTTCCCTTCCGGGCTCCATTCACCTGTCGTACGTAACGCTCCCCTAAATAAAAGCCCTTTGGAAACAACCTCCATACACAATTTACATTGGTTTTTTTTAAAGTTATAATTCATATAATTATTAGATCATTTTTTATCAGTATTTTGTTAGTCATAAATTATTAAATAAAATATTGTCATGTCATTTACTAAAATATATATTTATTTTTGTTAATTTTAGTTTTTACTTACCACCTCCATTAGTTTCAATTGCCTTAGGGTTGTTTTATAAATAGATTATTTTAATAAGTTTTTTATTTTTGGTTAAATATGAGATGAAAAAGATTAGTATGTTAAGAATAATTTAGGGTTTTTTTATAAATAGGTTATTTTAATAATTTTTTGAATTTTGATTAAATATGAGAAGATTAGTATGTTTAGAATATTTTTTTAACATTTTATGAAGAAATCGTATAAAAAGTATAGAAGAAATGAAATCTTTTAATTTTTTGGTATAGTTATTTGACTCTTTAACCTTTGATCTTTTGACATTTTAATTAATATGGAAGGTTCCAAACTTAGCCTTAGCCTAATTACCATAATTATGTCAAAATTGTAGGAGGATTAATTGTATTTTTCTCAAAGTTAAGGGGAGGTGAGTGTAATTTTACCAAAAAACAACATTTGAAAGATCGACCTTTTCCCGACCGTTAAAAGTATCAAAGATCAACCAGTACTATCTCTCTCTCTCTTTGAAGTCCATCATCGTCTTCATCACTCTCTCTGTCTCTCTCTCTAAATTCAACCTTCTAGTCTTCACTGTATTGATTTCTGAAGCAAATTAAGCGAAAGTCATGGATGGTATTCAATCTTTCTCTCACATATACATACATATTGGCTATTCTATTCTTCATGTAAATTGATTAATATATGTGTGTTGTTTTCTTGCAGACCAAACCCTCTCACACAATTGCAATCACATTGTTTTCGATTACAACAAGCCTTCTTCGATTTGTGAGTCAGGTTCGTATGTTTCTTCTTCATTCCCTTTCAACTCTGTTTTGTTTCAGAAAATTGAAGTGAGAATTGACCTGAAGTTTCTTGATTTGTCTTCAGATCGAACCCTAGAAACTGCAATTTGCGACACAGGTTCGTTCTTCGTTGATTTCTTGTCTTTAATGTTCAAGAAAATTGTGAATTCATGTTTCTCGCTTTCAATTGAGATCAAAACCTTTTCTTTTTTTTAAAAAAAAAATCTTTATTTTTTCCCTCTAATATGCTCTGTTTGGTTGCTGAGAAATACTGGAAAAGAAAAGAAGAGAAAAGAAAAGATAATTATGAATCTTATGTTTTCTTGACTACTTAAAGCAAATAGTGGTAGTTATGCTCAATTGGGTGGATTAATTTTCTTCTTTATACCAAATATTTTTTATTTTTTGTTTTGAGATATGAATTGAAATGTTTCTCTGTTCTCCAACAATTTCTCAGAAACCAATGGAGCATTACATATTTTGATTTTCTTTTCTTTTTTTCTTTTTTTTTTTTTTCTTTTTATATTGGGGATTGATCTGAAGGATCTTTCATATTATTTCAGAGCAAGTTGGGGAAAATACAGCTTTGGTGGACGATAGCGATGTTTCAGATGGACATGGAGCCCAAGAAATGTGTTCTGATGAAGTGCAGACTCTTCCAATTTTGCAGAAATTTGAACAATTGAGCAACCAAGTTCAGGTAAATCTTGAAATTTATACTCTTAAACATTGATTTCAATGACATATTTGGTTATAAATTTCTTGTAGTTGTCTCTAATTTTTATTTTTTGTTTCAGAATTTAAAGAAGGAGCATGCAGCTTTATGCAACGAAGTGAACGGCATCACTGCCAATTCTTTTCCTGGCTCTGAAGTTTTCAGTGCTCTTCAGGACCTCAGTATATTCCTTTTGCCAATAAATGAATTTTATTCTTCTTCTTCCACTTCTTCAACCCAACCCTAATTAGTTTATTGTCTGTTTTGTTTCGCATTAGGTACTGAACATGAACATTTGAAGAAAAAATACCACGAAGAGTGTGAACTTGTGAAGAAGAAGTACCTTGAAGAGTGCTCTGAACGGAAGCGGCTCTATAATGAAGTGATTGAGCTTAAAGGGAATATCAGGGTCTTCTGCAGGTGCAGACCATTAAGCCAAGATGAAATTGCAAATGGGTCTACTTCTGTAGTTGATTTTGATTCATCTCAGGAAAATGAGTTGCAGATTATTTGCTCTGATTCTTCGAGAAAGCAATTCAAGTTTGATCATGTATTTAGGCCTGATGACAATCAAGGTAACTTGAAAAGTCACAATTGGTAATTTGCTTCTTACAAATGAATGAATTTATTTAACAGATTTTGTACTATTTTAAGGTTTTAATCCTTTGGTTGTTATGCAGAGGCTGTTTTCATTCTAACTTCACCAATAGTGACTTCAGTGTTGGATGGATACAATGTTTGTATATTTGCCTATGGACAAACTGGAACTGGAAAAACATTTACTATGGAAGGAACCCCTGAAAATAGGGGAGTTAATTACCGGACACTGGAGGATTTATTCAGGATTTCCAATGAAAGGAGTGGTTTTATGAGATATGAACTGTTTGTAAGCATGTTGGAGGTTTACAATGAGAAGATAAGAGACCTCTTGATAGAAAACTCCAACCAGTCTAGTAAAAAGTAAGTTCTCTTCTGCTTCAGCCTTTTGAATCTTTGTTAGATTGGTTTCTTCCATTATCAGTCATCGTTATTCATATTTATAACTTGTAAAGAACTTAAGAATAACTCAATTTTTGGTTACCATAGGCAACTGTAAATGATTTATTGCATTGATTAATGTATACAAAAATTTAAAGCTGAAACACTACTATTGGCACCGTAAAAAGGCCTCTTAATTGGCAAGAGAAAAATCATAACTTATTTAAAATTTTAGATGCTTACAAAAATATTATTTTTAAAATAAGAAATACTAGCAGAAAGCAGATTTTAGTTTGAATACATAATTTCACTTCGTTCGGACACATCCTCATGACATTCTTTCTGGCAAGAATATTGTTTCAAGTCCCAGTTGATGGTGCATAAAAAATCATTGATAGAGCATCAGTTCAAGTAGTTTTTTATATCCCATATTTTACTAACATATAACCTAACATCAGTATTAACTGGGACAAAAACTGCCTACTTTCCAAGTTTTACTTGATAGATTGAACTTATAGTAAGTAATTTCCAATTGCTCTTTTAACTTAGCTCCATGGTTTTAGAATAGAGTTATTGAACAAAGGTTCATTGTGCGAATTTTGAGATTGATGATTATGAGGAAGCTCTTTCTCAAAGCAATTATTGTGCCTCATCCTTCCAATCTATTGTTTCCATCAATACAGCAATAAATTTTATTTTTGTTTTTTCGTCAATACAAAAATGTCGTGCCTTTGAATATTTCCATGTTGGGTTAATTTCCTCTCATGTTCCCTTTGTTCCCAATGTGAAAACAAATATAGAACTACTTTCTAAAAAATGAGTTACTTTGATACCAGCTGTTGTGGCCAAACTGAATGGCTTGTTTACTGTGATGATTCTCTCCTCAATATGTTTTAGAATTGTGTCTAAATCAGCAGCTTTGCCCTCTCCAATGTCATCATAGCTCTAGACAGGCATATCACAGTTAAATAATCCTTTTATAGTGCTTTACTGTATATACTTTTAACGAAGAGAAATGCGTTCTAACTCTTTATTTTTATCTTAGTTATCATTTATTCCAGTGGGTCATCAGTCCAGATTTACATCATGAAGAGATTTGACTGTTTTCTGTTTATGGAAATGAAGGTTGGAGATAAAACAAGCTGCTGATGGAACTCAAGAAGTCCCAGGACTTGTTGAAGCTCATGTTTATGGTACAGATGAAGTGTGGGAACTGCTTAAGTCTGGAAGTCAAGCCAGATCTGTCGGATCTACTAATGCTAATGAATTTAGCAGCCGTTCTCACTGGTAGCTGTGAATTCCTTTTAAAATGTCTTCAATTCATTGTCTGGGTCTAATCCACCTTATATTAAATTAAAATTTGAAACAATTGAAACAAATCAGAAAATGAATCATTATTACCTGTCATGTATATACCTACTCAGTTTCCGTGAGTTCTTTTTGTCAGAGTAAATACAATATTGTATCTCTTTCATTGTTCTAATGACCAAAAATTCATCTTTTGTAGCTTGTTACGTGTGACTGTTAATGGTGAGAGTTTAATAAATGGGCAAAAAACAAAGAGCCACCTTTGGCTGGTGGACTTGGCTGGAAGTGAGCGCATGGGCAGGATTGAAGTTGAAGGTGAAAGGTTGAAAGAATCGCAGTTCATAAATAAATCCCTCTCAGCACTTGGGGATGTTATCTCTGCTCTTGCATCTAAGACTGCGCATATTCCATACAGGTCTCTCTCTCTCTCTCTCTCTCTCTCTCTCGTGCATTTACTTCCTTTACACTCTACTTACTGGTTCTAACCTCATCGTCAAACCAGGAATTCCAAGCTCACTCATATGTTGCAGAGCTCTCTAGGTGAGGTTCTTTGTTGTTTCTAGTACTTTTATTTATTTATTTATTTGAGAGGAATATTCTATACGCATCATGATGAGAGAATACATGAGTAATTGGGAAATTAATTGCATAGGATTCCAATCTAATTAGACTCTCTTTGGGAACTAGGAGAGAAAAGAAAAGAAAATAAATGATTACTCTAGTTAGGAGAGAGAGAGAGAGAGAGAGAGAGAGATAGAGAGAGAGAGAGAATGACAAAAAAGATAGTGATTTCTCTTCTATCTTGTTTGTTTAAACTACATAAGAAAAAGAAAAGAAATCTGTCTCTGCCGGTTTCTTTTCTCTCCCAATCTCTCCATATTTGGAGAGATTCAAAATGAGAGTCTTAAGAGAAACTGGTTTCTCTCCATTTCTTCTTGTTTCACTCAATTTGTCCCCTCTTTAGTAATCCACATAGATGATATGAACCAAGAGAAATTCATTTCTCTTCTCTTTTCTTTCCAAATCACCCAATCCAAACGGGAAATTTCTGCAATGGAAACTCGGTGATTTTTATCTACTGCCTTCCTTTCCCAGTGAGTAAAACTTACAAAGACATGAAATGCAGGAGGAGATTGTAAGACCCTGATGTTTGTCCAGATTAGCCCAAGTGCTGTAGATTTGGGAGAAACCCTCTGCTCACTTAATTTTGCTAGTCGTGTCCGAGGAATTGAGCATGGACCTGCTCGCAAACAGGCAGACCTCACAGAGCTTTTCAAGTATAAGCAACTGGTATGCAGAGAGAGATCAATAACTTATCTCCCAATAACTACTATTCTTTTGAGGTCAAAAGTTGCTGCCGCTAATGATTTTCATTATTTACAAACAGGCAGAAAAGGCCAAGCATGATGAGAAGGAAATCAAGAAATTGAGAGATAGTTTGCAGTCATTGCAATTACGACTTGCTGCCAGAGAACACATCTGCAGAAATTTTCAAGACAAGGTAATGAGTTTCACAATTCATCTACCTTCCGTATGTGTGGGTGGAAAATGAAAGTCAACGGATGGTTAATGGAAAACAAAGCTCATCTAGGGGGAAAAAAATTCACTTTTGAAAAGATGAAAAAACTTTTTTTTACCAACACTGCCACATTGTCACCACCGCCACCCCGCCTCCATCACCACCTCTACCAATGCCACTATCACCACCCAACCATCCTGTCACCACCACCACTAATAACACTAGCACATTAGTTTCAAGGTCACAAATGTTTTCCAGAAAATACTTTCTGCCTCCCGAAACAAACGGAGTGCTGGTTTCTGTTTTAGAGCTATTTCTAGATGATGCTACAATACAACAAAAGGAAACGGATTTTTTGTTGTTGTTTTTGCTTTTTGTTTTTTGTTTTTGTGGCTCAAAATAAAGGGGTCTTTTCAGATGTTGATCAATTCACTTAAAAATGTCTAACATGTTCACTCCCTTGCCCATTGGGCATTTGCAATTGCAAGCTCATCTGTTCTTCATTAAATTGCTCAACAGAATAGAGAACTTGAGAGCCAATTAGCAGAGGAGAGGAAGACCAGACTAAAACAGGAAACTAGAGCTTTGGCTTCTGTTTCTGCTCAGTCTCCAGCCTTATCATGTCTAAATCAACCACATATGACGACTATAGCAGAGAAAAAGCCACCAATGTTTCCTTCAAAATTGAGGCTACCTCTGCGAGGAATCTCCAATTTCTTGCCCCCACGTTCTCCTGTCCCACCTCGCATGACCAAGACTTCGACTTCTATTTACCCAAATAACAAAGAAAACGTGTCGAAAATGATGACGACAGCAACCAAGACAAAGACACTCCTGAAAGCAAGACGGGGTTCTTATGCTGTTAGGCCTCCTCCGGTTGCAACAAATCAGGTCTTTCAGCCTAAAAGACGTGCCTCTATTGCAACACTCCATCCTGAGTCAAACTCAAATATTATGAGAACTCCACTTAACAGCTCATCCAATGCTCGATTAAGGACTGATCGTATGGTGGGTAGACAATCATTTGTGTGGGATCCACAAAGGGTATGGCGTGCATCAAGAGTGGAAACTCCATTGTCACGGTTGAAGGAATCAGCGGTGATGGCAACACCAATTGCTCCTAGGAGCAGTAAATTTAGAGGAAGTCCTCCAACACAGGCAGGGTCATGGAAGCCAAAGCATCCGACGGTTATTGCGCTACAAAAGAAACAGTTAGTATGGAGTCCACTCAAGTTCCGAGGCATGAGAAATAGTAGCAGGAAGTCATTATTGCCTTCTTGATGTTCTGAGAAGTATCAGTGTATTCTCAAACATCTTTAAAACATGTAATTTCTTCTTCCTTAACCTCTATTTTTTATTTTTTATTTTTTTGGGGATTTTACACCAGTGTATGCATACTAGTACCAACTGCTGCTTTCTTGAGGATAGCTCCATTTCTTGTATTGCTTTAACCAATTCTTCTCTCTTTGAGCCTTCAATTCACAATATATGATATACTTATTTGTCAATAAGCATTGTTTTTTATTTTATAATTATATCATATTATTATATAGCGGACTTTGATCCTCTCCATTACATATTTAATGATTATGAAATAGGAATGTAAATTTGTAATTAATTTAAATTAAATAAGATGATTACACTTACCGGTAGATGATGTAATAGAACCTCTCCATTACAAATATGCAATCATTCCACATGATGCATCATAGAAACCATGGAATTGTTTGGGGAGTGCTCTTGTTCAGCACCTTGTATGGAATTGTGGCCTTCCTCCAACTTCAAAGGAGCTGATAAAATTGGGGTTAAATTTTATGTCTTAGTGCTCTTGACCTCTTTTATCTGTTACCACCAGAGAGCCTCTTCAATTATGAATTACTTTAGAAAATATTAGTTATCTACATTATGTGAATGGCATTTTCAGAAAAGTCAACCCATTCTTTCTATTTTTTGACACATCTTTTTGTAAAAAGATCAAAAAGTCTAAAAAAAGTCAATTCCCAAACGAATTATAGTAGGCGTATAAATCCCAATGGATTTGGTTTCTCTAAAGTTGTCATCTCAATTTAAGAGAGCGTTTAGGTTTGGTTAGGCCCATTTTGGGACAAATTTTGGTAAACAGAATCGTTACTCTTTATGACTAGTTGGCTAGAATATTCATATAAAAGATCAACATGACTAGATGATAAATATAATTTCAATAATAGATATTCATTTTTTGTAATACAAATTGAATTCAAACATATAACTATTGATATGCGATCATTTTGTTTTTTTTGTATGAATATATTCACTCATTGAGTCTTAAAAAATGAACAGTTTAGATTATCGAAATCGGTCACAAATGAGCCTACTAAATTCTTTGAGATAGCCAACTTAAGAGAAATCAAACCCTATCAGAATTTTAAGATAAGAAGATAGAACCTGCAGTTCACATGAACCATCATTGTGAGCACAATTGAACAAGCTTTACAAACTCATTTGCCTATATTATACATATATACCACGCATATTATTGCATAGAAAAAAATAAGCTGGTGTGATAACAGTAGACTTTTCATTTTATCACATTTGATTTTAAAAAAAAAATAAAAAAGATGGTTTATTTTTAAAATGAATTGTCCATTTTGAGAGACAAACATTATAAAATAAAAATATTACAATTATCATATCGATCTAATAATAGTAGACTTTTCATTTTATCACATTTGATTTTAAAATAATAATAAAAAAAATATGGTTTATTTTTAAAATGAATTGTCCATTTTGAGAGACAAACATTATAAAATACAAATATTACAATTATCATATCGACCTAATTTTTTCCCTGCATGGTATACATGAAAAGTCTTACTAAATGAACAATTCGGATTATCGAAAGATGGCCCATTGTCGCAAACATTTTCTATTTAAATATGAAAGAAGTGCAATTTATGAGACCGTAGTTCGTAGCCACGTGTTCTAATCCTTTGAGCTATAAACCCACTCTGTCTCTATCTTTTGTGTGATAGATGAATGTCCCTATCAACTTATCATATGTATAGTATTGATTCAACTTCATTAAGTCCAACTATTTGAGATCGATTTCATGAAGAGTTATGCTTCACAAGTAATTCTATTTTTATTATTTTTACAAAGGAATAATATAACACTAATAATCACATTAATAAACTGAGTCCCATTTCCCATTGTAAAGTTTTATCATTCCATGTCACATTAGTTTGTACGAAAAGTATAAAAAAAAATTAAAATTTATTTTGTTGACATTTTTCTTTCGTAAATCTATTTATTCCTGTTAATCTGTTAAAACTTGAGAACTTCTATTTACACCTCACTTTTATCATATTATTACAGCCATTATTTAAAAAACACAAAAAAATATTACAATGTTACTCAGCCTCCGTTTGGGAAGTGGGTTGGCTTTTTGACTTTTTGACTATTTTAGCCTGGGCTAAAAAGTTTGGTTTGGGAAGGACTTTTTTGGCTTTTTAGCTTTTTTGTTTTTTTTTGTGAGAGAATAATGTAATGATTATGGGTTGGATGTGATATTTTGTTTTTTGTGGCTAAAATAGCAAAAAAAGCCCCGTTTAGCTCTTGCCAAACGGAGCCTCATAAAGCAAATTACCATTAAAAATTTCTCTTCACACCTACTTATCTCTCTTCCCCATCTAGGCACCACCCATTTCCACATATACAACCGCCATCCCACCCTTTACAAACTCTCCTTGCCAATTCTACCCTTGCTCACACTCGCTACAAAACTGCAACCCTACAAATACCACACCCTACCCCTTCTTTGCGCCACCCCATTTGTCTGTCCTCTTCCCACTTTTTTTTTTTTTTTTTTTTTTTTTTTTTTTGAGCGGCAAGGAAAAGGAAACATATTAAATAATAAAAGATACAAAGCTCGGGAGGGAGGAGCATCATTATCTTAGCCATGCATCCCAACAAGGTTAGCACCCAAAGCAAGGCTAATCATGTGCATAAGAGTTAGAAAGTTTCCAACTCCAAACACCCCACAAAACATTAGCCAATACAATTATCAACTGTAAGACACTTCTCACCGGAAGACAATAGCAAACACCCTAAACCAGACCACCACCTATACAGTACCTAATTTGTGAGAAGTTATAAGGGAAATCATAAATCGAGAATTGAGACTCCTTGGATGTGGCCTTTAACCAAATAGCAAGCCTAGTGACTATAAGCTCCTGCAGCTCCAGCATCTTATGTTAAGAACCTTCAAAAAGGCACTTGTTTCTATATGCTTCCATATGGACCAAAGAGCCACCAGTGGTGTAACAACCCCAACCCATGATTAACATTAATTCATTCTTAATTATGCCTAATAAGTAATTAAAGAGAGATTTTGCATTATATGTTGCCTTATGTGTGTTTGTATTTGTTTAACGTAGAAAGACATGTTCATGTTTTCGTTTCGGTTTGCAAATTGAAGGCCTTATTGGCATCCAATTCAGCAATTGACTTGATTTTTGTGTTAATTAGAATTTTTAAAATTTTATAGTAGTTTTAATTAAAATTCGATTCAGAACGATTAAATTATATTAATTTAATGGCTTATTTGATTAGTCTTAATTAACTATCATTAGGCAAGCCTATATAAGGCTTCTTAAGTCCTCCCACTCATTCTTTTCTTCCACTCCAAGACATCTTGAGCTCACACGCACACACAAACGTGTAGAGAGAGTGAGAGACCAAGGAGAAGTCTTCAGTAAGGAATTTGCTAGAGAATTAAGAAGAATTGAAGAAATTGAACAAGAACTCACTAGAATTCAAGGACTTGAGAGCCTAAGGTAAGAAATCAAGTCTTTAGTTGTGTAATTAGGGTACTTATCATATGCATTCAAAGGAATTAAGTGAGTTGAGCAAGAACTAAACTTAATGAAGTAGAAGAGAAGAGTACATACTTGCACGTGCATTACATTGCATTTAAAGTATGTTGTCTAAGAATTTGTCCCATGCATGTTCATATTTTGGTTGAAGTTTAAGGACTCACCATGTTTTTAAGTAAAATGTCTCATTTGATCATGTGTTTGAAAGCTATGAACTCAAATAAACACATGCATGACATGTTCACATCATGTTCTTACATTTCAAGTTGTATTTTGCACAATTGAGATGCTTTTAAGCCTTGATTTCATGAAATGATCTTCAATTTTTTGTGTTTTCCAAGGTTGGACATGTTTTCTTAAGTTTGGGGGCCCAAAGGTTGAGTTTAATGGCTTTGAATTTGAGTTTTGAGCTTGGGAGCAAATCTGGAAATTCCAGAATTCTGCTCCTACGCTCGAGCATAAAATGCATACTCCCAGAAGTTCTTATGTTTTGTAGACCACTCGAGTGACAAAAGTTGCGCTCGAGCGAGGGCATGTCTCTCACGCTCGAGTGAGCGTCGAGCGAGCATCGAGCGGAAAAATCAAGCAACCAGCACTTTTGCAAAAGTTTGCAAACTGCTCGAGTGACAGATCTTGTGCTAGAGCGATCACTCACGTTTTGCATGATCGCTCGAGCGTAGAAAGTTACGTTCGAGCGAGGATTCTGTTTTCAACAATTTTTGTTAAGTGTTTTCAAATGCATTTTTACATCCTCATTGCATCCTAGGCATTCCTAGGCCAAGATTAAGACATCATAATGAGGATAAAGAAGTAGAAACACACCGAAACAATAAAGAACCAAGTTAATGATTCCGGGTGTGTAATTCAGTACGTATTCGTTCTATATTTGTGTAGGTCATGTGCTACAAGATATCTGAATTGCCTACTCTGTTCGTTTACTTGGAGCCATCTATTATCTGTGAGTAATAACTTAGTAAACCTATGTTCAAGTTAAATTATTTTCTGTATATAGAATAAGATCTGTTCTGTGAAATGCCATGTTTTATATTATGAATGATTGTCCAACTCTGACAGATGTTTGTGGTATTTATGCTATGATTCAAGTATGCTATTTGTACTTGGACTGGAGGTTTCTTATGGAACTGACAAGTTATCTGTACCCGACTGGAGGTTCCTCATGGAACTGACAAGTTATCCGTTCCCAATCCAGAGGTTCCTTTATGGAACTGACAAGTTATCCGTACCCGGCTGGAGGTTCCTCTATGCAACTGACAAGTATGATCTAAGATGCTTTGTAAATGATTTGTTGACGCTAATTGATAAGCCATGTAAAATTAAGCATGAACTTTGGTTTCTGTATATGCTCTACACAATAATTTGATGTGAATCTGTTTCGATATGAACTCTGATTTCTGAATTGATTATGGGACATCATTCATTTAACCCTTTTACTCTGTTATTATTCACTGGGCTCCCGCTCACTATTTATATTATGTATATAGGTGATCAGGCACGTGACCAGGCTCAAAGTTGAGGACCTGGCGTCTCAGTTTTTGTCAGCCAACCTTTGTGCCTCCCGATGAGGTTTCAGATCAAGTCAAGTCTAGTGGCTGTGTTATTATGAATGTAAAAGATGTTGTTTCTTTTGCCCTATAAACAAGTTTTTCTGTTTATATGTTCATGAAGTGACGTATAAATACTGTATCTTTTGACGTCACTCGTATATTTATAAAAGTTTAAGATTATATGTCCCATGTGTGTCTTTACAGCTCGATGAACTATGTATATTTTATGTATTTGCTTCCGTAGCCCCTAATTATATATTATTATGTTAAGAGGCCTTTGGTAATCCAATGATTATTGGCCAGTTACGACGCTAAACCCATAAGGGTGGGTTTGGGTCGTGACAAGTGGTATGGCACGCCAAATTCTCATTTCCTCTTTATTGTAGCAATGCCTTGCCCACCATTGTAGCAGGCCTTCGATGGATCTTGGTACCACTTAAATAGCCCCCCACCACTGCAACAGACCAGATCATATCCTCCACACCATAGGGTAAAATAGTAGTACATGTTCAATTGTTTCTTGCTGAGTTTTATAGAAGATGCACATAGTGGATACAATTCTATCCAAAATACCAATCCGTTGCAAGAACACTAGTGTTTTGACCTTATGTTTCCATGCGAGCCAACCAAAGAATTGCACTTTGGGTGGGAGATATTTGATCCACACCATTTTACTGATGCGAACATTACTACCCAAATTAAGATTGGTATGATTGTAAAGAACAGAAACAAGAGACTAGTCTGGCTTTGCTACTAACCACACTACACTATCTTGGACCTCTAGATTCAATTCAGGTGCTACTGTTAAGGTGCCAATGAGTCTGTGTAGCTCCTCATTTTCCCATTTAAATAGGAGCCTTCTAAAATTGAGTAACCAGTTCCCAAAGGAGTTTGAGAGATCCACAAAGTCCTTAAGTGATCCCTCCTTATCATTGGACAATCTGAATAGCCTTTGGAAGTCATCTTTAAGGCAAATATTTGCACACCATCTGTCATGCCAGAAACTGATTCTACAACCATTGCCCACTTTGAATTGTAGGTTATTAACATTGTACTGCAGGAGAGAGTCCTTTTGTTCAACTGTTGCTACAATGTCACTCCAAAGTTTGGAGAAATTGATTCCTGGGGTCAGAGATGGAAGCCAATTTCCTTCTGGAAATCTGTACTTGTTACATATAACCCTCTTCTATAATGAATTATGTTCATAGGCAAACCTTCACCACCACTTGAGAAGTAAACACACATTCACATCCCTAATTCTTCTAATACCCAGCCCACCTTGATTGATGCTCTTAGCAACCTCTGAATACCCAGCCCACTACCACTTGAGAGTCCTTCTGTCCTCTTCCCACCCTAACACCATCCGCCTAGTCCCTTCTCGAACACCCCTTACCCTTTTTGATTCTCCAATTTTTTTTTTTTTAATAAAAAAATTCATAAGATTTTAGACTTTTACTTATGATATATCCAACTTATAATGACTTTTTAATTTGAATATCTTTTTTATATGACTTTGAATTTCAACTTTAGTTTAGACACTACAACATATAAGAATTTTGGAGACCAAATATTTTGGTCTCTAAAAGTGAAAATTTTGTTGCAAAAGATATTTAGGAACCAATTTTCATTGTCACGAGGATAGTCTCTAAAAGGTCGTCTCAAAAAGTCAAAAATAAGGCATTTAGCGACGAAAATTTGAAAATGTCACTAATAAATAGACTTTTAGGGACAAAATAATTTGGTCTAAAAATGGTTTATTTTTTGAGACAAAAAATTTGGTCCCAAAAAGATAATAATTTATCACTAATGTCTAATTTTTGTTACTAAAAATATAATGACAACACTTTTCGCAACAAAATTATTTGGTCCCTAAAAAATAATTTTATTCCTAAATTTTAGTTTCTAAAACCTTAATTTTTTGTAGTGAGACTTTTGATTAAAAAAAGTAAAAAAATTCACATTAAAAAGCTCATAAAGATAAATGATAAATTGAATGTCATAAAAATTCAAGTTATCAAAATGGTTGCACTTTTTCTATAAGGTTAGGGGTTTGAGTCCCCTATCATAAGTTGTGATTTATAATATATTAAAAAAAGAGAGAGAGAGACATTAAGTGTAACGCTCCAAAATTTATTATTCATTTTATAATTAAATCCATTAAAGAACGAAGGCTTTTATTCAAAATAATTTCTTTATCATTGTACCATTCTAAGTGAAATATCCATCATTGATTATTAACATACAACCATAAATAATAACAGTTTAGAGAGTAAAGGAATACAGAAGTAAAGTACCCTAATGGCATACATATTTTCAAGAATAGTCCTTGATTACACAAAAATGGACGGTCAGTCCCAAACCACAAAACAGTTTCATAGCTTCAACAAGTAATTTTGAGTGAGCCTTCGTGCTCCAGTTAAAACACATCTATCGCGAAGTCACTTTGGCGGAATCACACCATTATTTCCTAAAATGTTGTTAGTTTGGGGTGAGCTATTTCCTAGTAGGAAATACTATTAATAAGATACATAAATTATCGAAATGCATATGACCATGCCATACACTTGTTACAAATCTATGTTTTCTCTTTTAAAACCAAAAATGCTCAATGCATGATTTCCGTTCAAAATCTCATTTGCAACCACGGGGTGATAAATACGCTATGACGTTTCAAGTAAAAGCCACAAAACCATATTTACAAATAAATTTATATACAGAAAATACCTCACATTTGCCGGCTATTAATACGGTAGGAAATTGGCACCCAAAATCATTCATTTTTTTTTTTTACTTTTATCGACTATAATATGGCAGGACCGGTGGACACCTAAAAATATTTTTCCACATTCGTCTGGCGATAAGCTTAAGATAGGACAATTGGGCACCTTAACTCCCTGCGTGGGACCAACACAATACACAATTATTTTCCAAAATTTGACTCAACTACCCGGACTCATACGCTATTTACCCATTTTCAACATTTTCCAAACATCTATGAGATTGTAAGGTCAAAAGATAAAATCATAATGCACATGATGCATGAGTTTTTAAATCCAAATTCCCTAAGATTTGTTCAATTCACAACAACATTTAATAATATCAACAACTAAAGAATTTCTCCAATCTCATAATTTTCACAATCTCAACATATACCAAACTCAATACATTTATATCTAAGAAAATTCAAAAACCTCCTATCCTAACACTATTGTCAAAATTATCTACCAAATTACAAGATTTAAGAGTCAATTTGTCCAAACCCATTATTAAATCAAAATTTGAAAACTAAAATTTTTGAAAAATTGGGACTTTCCATTCTTTTGCACTTAAAAAGTTAATTTATATCACCAATAACAATAATCAACTATAATATACCATGATTTGTCCAAAACATGGGGCATCCCTTTTATTCATCAAACCCACTTTAATTCATAAAAATTAACTCATACATAATTATATTTGGGAAAAGACCACATATCCCAAAACATAGATATACCAAGTTAAAAGTAACCCTACCTCAAGAATGAAGATAAGAAAATGCAAACCCAGAGAGAAACCTCGAAGAAATCGCAATTCAATCGGTCAAAATGTTGATCTTCACTTGTTCTTCACCTTTAATGCAAAATCTATGGTGGATTCTTGATGAAAAATAGATGAAATCAAGGTTTGGAGTCTAGGGTTTTGGGTTTTGGGTATGGAGGAGAAGGAGAGAAAAGAGGAAGAAATAATGAAAAGTTTGGACCAAAAAGTGATTTTAAAGTAGTTGAGTTCGAATAGAAGTGGTCAAAGCTGGGCTCGAGCGGTGAAAAAAGCTCCTAGAATCTCTATAACTCAAATAGACTGCTCAAGTGGTTAAACGTTCGCTTGAGTGGACTTACTTCTGACATAAGTACTCAAATTTCAAACGGGCATAACTCCCTTGTCCGGACTCCATTTTGGGTCGTTCTTGTGTTTAAATTGAAGCCCTGGAAACAAACTTTCCATTGATTCTAGCCTCACATCCAAATTCAAAGTATGGAAAGAGAAAAAGGTAAAAGAGTGAAAACTACACATAAGACAATTGTTCAAATTAATATTTTTGGTTCAATCATACTTTACCATTATGATACCATCCCAATCAATGCTCTAAAATGAATCAAAGAGGCTCCAAGTATAATAATAAGAGTGTCAATAACAATCTCACTAGTCAAGTGAATACGAAGTGTTACATTAAGGACGATCATTTTAATCTAAACAAAACCTAAATTATCATAATTATGGCATATTATCATGTATCGGATGCACGTAAACTCATCCGGACACCAGATCATCGAAAATTATGTATAGGTATAGCACAGTCATTTTGATCCATCCACTTATCATTGCCCGCACCAATATAGAAATATGTAGGTTTTTCTAATCCAATAAAAGTTTAAAGATAAGAGTAGATATTAACTTCTTAATTCTTGATTTGAATATATGAAAAAATTATTAAAAATATATTATATGAATCATCCTTTTTATTTTGGAGAAATTACAAATACATGAAACAGTCACAAAATAATTGCATTACAAATGAATTTTTTTGGGTACAACTTTAACACAAAAAGATTTGCACCATCCACACAAAAGAATTGTACCATCATGAAAATAATTTTTTTTGCCACTACTCCACTAAAATGCAATTTTCCCTTTTATTTTTATGTTTTTAAGACTTAAATTGTTGTATTATTTTTTTTAAAAAATGAGGCATCGAGACATCAACAATGATTCATCCCCCTTTTCCCCCCACCTCCTTTGACCCCCTCTCTCTCTCATTGGTTACATTTTCTTTTTCTTTTTCTTTTTTTTCCTACTCCTCCAATCACCACCCGCCACGTGACAAAGGGGGTGAGGGGGTGACCCCAAAAGGGGGTCCCAAGCATTATTCATCGAGACATGAACATGATTTATTTTATTTATATTATATATTTGACCCCATTGCCATAGCAATTATGGCTGAATCTAGAGCAGCGGACAACCAATATGCTGCGTAATAGCCGTACGAAGAGCTCTGAACCTAGCCAAAACTGCTCTGGCGATAGTGTCACCACTTTTCAAACCAATCTCTATTACCTTTTCCCTCTCTCTCCTCTCTCGCTCTCTACTGTGGAACCAAAATAACCCCAAAACGCTCTCATTCTATACAAACTCTACTCACTCAAACTCTACTCACTCACTCACTCACACACGAAACCCTAGTAGAACTTGCTCTCTTCAATCGAAAATGCAAGACATGTTCGGTTCCGTCCGCCGATCGCTGGTGTTTCGTTTGCCGGAAGGCGGTGGCGGTGGCGGTGACGAAGGCACCACCGTCGGAACCCTAGTCGACAAGATCAACTCTTGCATTCGCAAATCCAGAGTCTTCTCCAAACCCCCTCCGCCATCTCCGTCTCCCCCGATCGATACGCCACCCATCCGGTGGCGGAAAGGTGAGTTGATTGGTTGCGGCGCTTTCGGAAGAGTCTACATGGGGATGAATCTCGATTCCGGAGAGCTTCTCGCTGTCAAACAGGTCATTCTTGTTTACTTATTATGTTCAGTTTTGCTTTTTGCTGAGTTTGATTTTTGAGTTAATTCTGGTTTAATTGATCGGTTATTGATTGTTCAGGTGTTGATAGCGTCGAACGGTGCTTCGAAGGAGAAAGCACAGGTTGGATCAAATGCTATTGTTTTATATACAGTTCCTTATATACATTAATTGAAGCATTGCATCATTGTTAGGTTTAGGTTGGATCAAATGCTATTGTTATGTATACAGTTCCTTCTATACATTAATTGAAGCATTTCATCATTGCTAGGTTTTCTTCTTGCGTGCATCGATTACTTTTCCTAGTATGTTAAGATGATGTTATATTGTATTTGCTCAGAAACCTGGGGAAGATAGCCATAGCTTGGCACAATTTGTTTTCTAAGGTTACATCAAATGCAATATTCAAAATTAGTAACTACCTGCATTGCAGAGCAGTACTCCATCATCATTATTGTTATTATGCAATGGATTGTGTTTGCAAGTTTTTCCTTTGTTTGTTTGATGAAAATCTGAGTAAATGGGAATGTAATTTGATTTTATTTTTTATTTTTTTATTTTTTATCTTACGATAAAGTATGTTTGACAAAGGAAAATCTCATCTTATTAAACCTATGGTTTGAATAGGAGTTGAGTGGAGTTTTTTGCTTTTTCGGATCTAAAAAATCAAAAGCAATCAAGAATCTAATGTAAGTTATTGCTTTGATGTAAGTATATCACATCATGTCTCATAAGATACATTTATTTTGTAATGTAAAATGCATTGGTCATATGTACCAGTTTATCCATAAAAATATCGGATTTTATGTATCACATTACTGTCAAAGAGTATTGTCATGCTTTGGATTTCTAACAAGTGATCTATTTATTCTGTTTTCTTATAACAAGGCATTAAAATAGTTCTGTACTTAATTTTGGGAACTTTTAATTGGTGTAAGCAGGCTCATGTGAAGGAGCTCGAGGAGGAAGTAAAACTTCTTAAGAATCTTTCTCATCCAAACATTGTTGTAAGTTGAATCTTATGTTCTTCTGGTGGATTTATGGCATTTTTAACTTTTCCAAACTGTGCCCATCTTTTTATTTTTACTTTTATGTGCTTTTTTGAAAAATATTTTTTTTTGTGGTTTCTCAGAGATACTTGGGAACAGTGAGAGAGGAGGAAACCTTGAATATATTGTTGGAATTTGTTCCTGGAGGATCAATTTCATCACTATTGGGGAAATTTGGATCTTTTCCAGAGGCTGTAAGTTTGTATAAAAATTTAAATTGAAAAAATACTGGCGCTTTCACTCTGTCTTTTTACCTAGTGTACTAATTTATCAAGCAGGTTATTAGAATGTACACCAAACAATTGTTATTGGGATTGGATTATCTTCACAAAAATGGAATTATGCACAGGGATATCAAGGTACTGCTTCTCTCCTTTCTGGGCTTTTGTCCTTGAGGTATGTTGTGAACAACTAATACATATATATATATTTTTTTCGTTGATATCCAGGGGGCTAACATCCTTGTTGATAATAAAGGATGCATTAAACTTGCAGATTTTGGTGCATCCAAACAAGTCATTGACCTGGTATTTACACCACCAGCTCTTTCACTCTCAATTTACTTGTAGGATTTTCTTGGATTGCAAGATCACTTTTGTGCTGAAATATCCCGTCTAATAAAGATTTATGTTACTACAGGTTACTATTTCAGGTGCCAAGTCTATGAAGGGTACACCGTATTGGATGGCTCCTGAAGTCATTCGGCAGACTGGTCATAACTTGTAAGGATAACCATAACCCTCTATTCACCTTAATGGTTACATGTGACTTTTATTTTCTGTTTTATTCTTTGATTTTAAACAGGAGGATGCTTAATGCTCATTTGTTTGTAAGCTGGACATTTATGGAAAATATTTCAGCTTTTTTAATGTTTTTGGTTTCTCATAAAATGCTCTGTACAAATATTTATTTTAGTCAAAGTACCACTTCTCCCTTCACCTCCATGGGGTAAGTCAATTTCGTATTGGATGGTTAGGAATTGTACACAAACAATAGACATGCATTTTACACACACACAGAGAGTAGCATGGACACGTACAGTAAGAAGAACCTGTGTCGGGCACCAACACTTCTGACATAGTCGTTAAATGTGTGCTTGGGCCCCAAAAAAGCCCTATAGGCTCATCAAGGCTCTAAAAAAGTGCTTCAATATATGTTAGGTTAGGCCAGACCCCTTTTGTCAAACCTACATAAAGCCCTCAGGCTCACACCTTCGAGTAACCTATAGGCTCAAAAAAGGTGCTCGTTTTATTTTATATGCCAATCAATATCAAATTCACATCTTTATAGATAGATGCATTTTTCTTTAATGACAAAATAGGTAAGTATTATGTATTCTAGATTCAGGAGCTTAGTTGGCTACTTGAAATAGATATCTTTAGTCCTTAATTTTTAGGATAAACTACAAATAGGTCCTAATAGTTGGAGTTAATTCCCATCAAGTCTTATTGAAAATAAGACTTGATAAAATTGTCACTAAAAATAATTTTTTTGTGACAATTTTTTTCATATGTTGCTAAAAATTGACAATTAGTGACTTTTTTTTGTAATGATTTTTATAAATTGTCACTCAAACTTACAATTAGTGACTTTTTTATGACAAATTTTTATCATAGGATCTATTAAATAATAAATTCATTTATTAGGACCTATACGTAAGTACCCCTAATTTTTATTGTTTAAAGAATACACGTATTTAAATTTACAACTACCTTTTTCATTATTACAAATTTCCAGTGATTATTTGATTTAGTTGATGCTTGTACTAGTTGAAAAGATTTACATATATATCAATTTGTCAAGCTCTTTTAATTGATTTGTCAAAAAATTCACCCTTTTGCACATTTCCTAGCTTTAATGTATTTTTCTGGTTTGTTTTCGATGGACTAAATGTTTTCATTACTTATTGTTGTGTCCTAGCTCTGCTGATATATGGAGTGTTGGTTGTACTGTAATTGAGATGGCTACTGGCAAGCCTCCCTGGAGCCAACAGTACCAAGAGGTACACGGCTGCAGCAAGTGTTGTTTGTTTGATTTTTGTTCTGTCTATGACATTTTAAAAATTAGATGCTAATGTTCTCAATGTGAGTGTTTTTCTGTTCTTTGAACTAACAACAGGTTCCTTTTAGGTTGCTGCTCTCTTTTATATTGGCACAACAAAGTCTCATCCACCTATCCCAGAAAACCTCTCTGATGAGGCAAAAGATTTTCTGCTGAAATGCTTACAACAGTAATGTTTTACTAACCTTTAATAATCTGTAAAAGGCTTGAATTTTAGTTGCTCTAGTTCCCCCATTCCCAGTCCAGGCATTGATCTATATCACCTCAAAAGAAACGATATAACAATACTTTCCTTTTCTCCCTTTTTTTTTTTTTTCTGTTGAAAATTTTGATGGAGTGGATTTTAATTTCCAACCCGTAGATGTCATAAAGATTATCTGCCCTACAAGATTGTTTGGATTATCATTTAATAATAATGACTGCTTAGAAATAATTGTCAGAGACCTATGGCTTGTTGGTTTATAATCCTCTATTTATTTATTGTTACAATTGCTATTTTCTCCTCTCTTTGGTACTCTTTAAGTGATCCTCCTGTTTTATGTTGGCAGGGAGCCAGAGTTGAGGCCACCTGCATGTGAGTTGCTGCAGGTGATTTAACCCTTTCCTTTTGGCGATGCAAATTTGGCCATTCAATTTTATTTATTTATTTTTTTGTGTCTTTATATTTTTGCTTTACTATCACATACAGCATCCCTTTGTTACTGGGGAACCTTTGCAGTCTCCTGCTGTTTTTTGTACTCCATACATGGTTAGTTCAATTTAAAGGGTTATTATTAGTATTATTTATTTATTTTTTTAAAATATGAAGTTATTAATGTCTTCTTGAAAACTACCTTTTACTTACTAATTTTGATGCCATCAGGAAAATTCCAAACCTGTTTCGCCTTCATGTGGGATAAATCAGGAAAATTCGTAAGTATTTTGGTTTGGTTTGGTGCCTTCTGAACTTGCCAGATTGTACATAATCAGATTTTAAAATCTTTTGATAATGTATTATTAATACTTTTGCTATTCCAATGACAAATAGCCCTGGCTCAATGGATATCTGTAATTTGGGTAGTCTGAGTGGTTCAACTGTAAATTTTGACAAATTTTCTGGAAGTAGTCATATATGGGGGGCAAACAACAGTGAAGATGACATGTGTCAGATTGATGAGAAAGATGATTTTATCTTGGGTGAAGAAGCAAAGATGAGCCCTGCTTTCATGCCTGACATCTTTAATAAGGTATAGAGCTGCTCTCATGTTCTCAAGTATTGTACAAGCTCTTAGCATACAGGTCTTCAGGAATTGATAATTAATGTATGACTTTGTTTGCAATAGAGTTTTAACCCAATTTGTGAGCCCTCTGATGATTGGATGTGCAAAGATGACGAGAGCCTGAGACTAGATGAAGGAAAAGTGAACTTGGACAATGTTCAACCAGTTGATATTCCTGCTGGTAGCTCTGGAACATCTGGAAAAGAGGACAATGAATTTCACTGTGGGCCATCACTATCTGAGGATGATGATGAGCTTACCGAGTCTAAAATAAGGGCCTTTCTGGATGAGAAGGTACTTTCTGTATGCCGTTGTTTTATTTTCTGTTTTAAATGAAGGAACAATTAGTTGTCATATAATATTGGGATTTAACATTATGTTCGCACTGTATTGTTATGGCATACCTTTTTCACTTTCTCAGGCTCTAGAACTGAAGAAACTGCAGACGCCCTTGTATGAAGAGTTCTTCAACAGTTTGAATGCTTCTTGTTCTACCAGTTTTGTTGAGACTGCAAGAGATGAAAGCAGTCCAAATTTCCTGAAATTACCTCCCAAAAGTAGATCACCCAATCGGGTCCCCACCGTATCTCCATCTTCAGCAGTTGATGGCGTAAGTAATGCTAGCCCTGGGAGTTCTAGCAGGCGGATATCAAATGTTGGCAGTGCTAGTAATCAATGTTTGCTGGACACTCCGTCACCTCAGCTTAATGATCGGAGAGGGCTCCAAGCTGACGCTGATCAAGAACCAGGTAGCCCGAGGTTAGTCCATCCATTAATGCTTTCTTAAGCTTGCACTTGTTTTGATTGTCAGCCGGATATTCAGTAACCTGAAATAGAAAAATGTGTTAGTGTCAGCTTTTCCGAGATACAGAAGAAGTGGAAGGAGGAGCTGGACCAAGAGCTTGAGAGAAAGCGAGGTAGATGTCTCTCACTCTTGTATAATTTTGCATTTGATCTATTCTCTGTTCTCTAATGCTTACTTGCTTGAGTTTGATGACTCTCAGCTTTACCACATTGTTTTAAATCCGTGTGGGTATCTGAAATTGTACATTTGATTGGTAACAATATGTGCATTTGGGGTCAACAGTACTAGGATTCAAATGATTTTCCTTGGTTGATCCACAAGGACACCAGAATTGATTTTTTTGAACTTTAGAATGCATGTTCTATGACAGGAGAAATTTGAGATTGCCATCCAATTGCTCCCCATTTTCCCTATACACGCTTTAGTTATAGGAATGTTGCAAAATCCTTGAGGTTTACAAACTAATTATTGGGTCTGATTTTTATTTTCAAAAATTATGAAAACTGGAAACAGAAACACATTTGGGAACTATTTTCGTTTCCAAAAAGTGACAAGTTTGATTTTTTTTTCAAAATTTGAGGAATATAAAAGGATCTTTGATTTATTTTCAAAATGAGTTTTAATTCCCTTCTCCCTTTGGCCACCACCTCCAACAACCCCCACACTGGTCATCGACATGTTTTGTTTTTGCTTTTATATGTTTTGAAAATCGTATGTTTGTACCAAACATGTTTTTGTTTTTGTTGTTTGCAACCAAAAAAAAAAAAAAAAAGTCTTCTGTAACATGTAAACAAAAATAGGAAACTGGCAACAAATGCTAAATACATTGAACTTGTGTGGTTCAGATTGGATACTGCTCTATCCTGGCTAGCTCATCTCCGAGAGAGTAGAAACACCGGTTCACTTTCTGCGTTTTACATGGAAATGAATTGTAGGAGATGAGAAATTAGGATTTTTACAAGTACAAATGCAGTTGTAACCGTCTCCCAACTCGCATGGTTTCATGTTTCTAATTGTGATATGTGAAAAATTTTGGTTTGTAGAGATGATGCGTCAAGTGGGTGTGGTAGGGAAAACATCATCACCAAAAGATCGAGCTCCAAATCGACAGAGGTCAAGATTCGCTTCTCCTGGCAAATGAGACGAAGAGCATTATAGTTCGACATCTGCGCTGGCATTTTTGGCGAAAATTTTACATTGTTCCATGGTGCAGCCAGCTCGGCAACCTCCAATGTTACCGGGTTTCTTATGTTTCTGCCCATATTTGAGTCCACGTCACATGTGTTTTATAAAAGGATGAGGTAGTGTATGATATTGTGCCATACGGCCCATACCAATAAGGGTTACACGGAAACAGCCTTTCCGCACGCAAAGGTATGTTTCATTTTTTTTTTTTTTGGGTTTGGTATTGGAGATATGAATTTGAGTGTGTCAATAGAACTGTATTTGTGAATGTATAATAATAATCAGGATTGAAATGGCATTTAACAACAGCCTAAGAAATGGTTTTCCATTTGTTTGCTTCATTTTTTGTTTTTCTTTTTCAGCAACTTGTGAGACTCTCAGTGTCTTTTGTGTTTGAATTGAGAGTCCACTTTCAATTCATCTGGGTTGAATGTGTTTTTTTTTTCCCATTTATTTTATTAACCCAATAAAATAAAAAATGATGGTTCTTTATCTACTTTGTCTCGAATGAAAATTTTAACTTGCCAATTGCCAAGTAAATATAGAACCTAGTGAGATTTTGAGCTCAATCCATTGCCCTACTTGTTATGACGGAAAATATTATTTAACAAAAAACTCCAAATTTTTTTTTTCCTCGTAGAAAACTTTTATTATATGTTTGGTTGCAGTTTTGAAATTAATGCACTAGTGGCAGCTGTGATAATGGCGATGGAAGTGATAGGTAGGGTGGCAAAGGTGGCGATAGTGGTTGTAGTGGTGGTATTAGTAAAATTTTAGTTTAAAAAATATTTACATTTTTCAAAAGTGAAAAACATTTTACACACTAATAAACTTATTCCCTGTGGTCATAAACTACTAAAAATATTTTTCAAAAAATACGTTCTGCCGAAACCAACTAGTGTATATATCTTCCACGTCTATAGTGTTACCATTAGATTGTTTAAGTGTGGGTGCTCTTCAAGTACTGGCTATAAAAAATTTTAAGAAGAATTTGTCTGTATATTTAGAAAAGTATTTAAAATTAGTAATAAATTTTATAAATGTTAAAATATAAAATCATAATTTTTTTCATAAATACGTTATTAAAAACTCCATTGGCATGTAATTTTTCTAAATTTTAAAGATGATAATTCAATTTTTAGACATTTGAAAAAATTACTACATCCAAAAATTATAGGCTATATTCCCGACACCTCTCTCATGTCGGATACATTAATTTAATTGCAAGGTTACAAATAAAACCGTTAAAACTATATTTCAACAATCTTCAAATCGAATTTGAATTAATTTCCAAATTTGGTAAAAGAGGCAAGTATTTGATGTCTCTACTTTTTACTGTTGGCTCATGGATGGAAAGAGTTCATAATTGCATAAAAGGAGTCAAAAACATTAGTGGGGTCATTATAAAAAATAAAAACTATTATTTCAAATTTGGGATACAGTGAAAATATTTCAAATCTGAAAATATAGCCTCGAAATTTATCTACATCCATGCTCCGTTTGTTTGGGAGGAACACATTTTTTGAAAAATAGTTTTCGTATTTTTTAACGTTTTGTACAATTAAAAATAAAGTCTAGCGTTTTGTACAATGAAAAATAAAGTCTAACAGAAAATATTTTTCATAATTAACAAAAAATAAGACCATACCGGCAGAAAATATTTTTCACTTTTAAATAGGGTAGCATACGAACCGAGCCGAATTTTGCTAAGCTCGAGCTCGGCTCGGCTTGTTAACATTAATAAAGCTAGAGTCCGGCTCTGCTCGATAAGTTTTTTTTAATATTATTTAAATAAAAAATATTATTTATATATATTTATATATTATGTATAATAGTTAATATATAAATAATATATTTATTATATAATTTAAATAAAAATAAACGAGTCGAGCCGAGCTTGTTCATGAACAGCTCGGTTCATTTGGAACCTTACTCTTAAAGCAAAAAATATTTTTCAAGCTAAAATTTTACTAATATCACCACATTACCACTACTACTATTACTTTCACCATCATGTCACCATTACTACAGTCACCATCACTGCCGCTACCAACCCGCCACCATCTCACCACCTCCACCTTCGTTCCACCACCACCACCACCACCATCACCATCACCACCACCACCATTACGGTTAAACATAAAAAAATATTTTTCCTAAAAGGTATTTTTTTTAAAAGTAATTTCCTAAAACAGAGCGTAATATGGTCGGAATTGGATTTTGATTGATTCCTAAACAAATTTGCAACTGACATTCAACCATTCACCGCATTGGGAATAACAATGTGTACTGATTTAATGAACCTATCTATAATATATCTCTGTGTCTTGTTTGGTAGGGCGGTGGAAAAGTGATTATAAATTATAACTTATAGCTATGAGTATAAGTTGGTAATTTATTTGGTGCAACAATGAGATTATAGATTTAAGTAGTAACAAAATAATATTTGGTAAATGAGCTGTAAAATAGTTTTTTTCTGTATAATTAACCTTTTTGCCCTTAAATGATATAAAAATGATAATTTTATCATTTTTTTTCAATTTAATTTAAAAAAATTATTTGATTAATAAAAGTTAATATAATTAGTATTAATCAATATCAACTAATATAAAAATTGATACACTTGACAAAAATGTAATGGAAGTATTATTGTAATAAATTTTTTCCATTATAAATTAATTAGTATCAATTATTTGTTTAATCAGTATCAATTAATACTACAATTATTAATTAGTATCAATTAATGGCTTAATTAGTCTGAATTAATACTAAAATTATTAATTAGTATCAATTAATATTAATAATTAATTTTTATTAGTATCAAATAATATTAATAATCAACAATTGTTATTAATTAGTATCAATTAATAATTAATTCAATACAAAAATATACAATATTAAATTTCTTTGACATTTCTAATTTTGTTTTTATTAAATTTTTTTTTACAATTAATAATATAACAATTGTTATTTTTTTAATTTATTATTCTTTTTCATTACAATTAAATTGTGTAATTTATTTAATGGATATAAACTGCACAATTTATGTCAATATTAATAAATTATTTTTATTATTATTTTTTTAATTTATTTTTTATTTTTATTTCAATTTATTTTGTTCAATATTATTTTTATTATTTTGTTTTTAATTATTATTTTTGTTTAATTTATTTAGTTTTTCTTTCTTTCTCTTCCTTCCTGAGCCATCCGTACGCCATTGGTAGTCTGCAACTGTAGCCACCACCGCGATCTAGAACGGCAGAGAGATATATTATACGTAAAGGAATTTTTAATATGAATGATTCTAATACCTTTAGAATTTCAAATTATTTTTTTTGAATTTTTATAATTATAAATTCACTCTATTTCTTACGTGGCATACTCCTCTCACACTATTCCTATTTGTTTAACTTTCTGAATTTAAAAAAAAAAAAAAATCTAAACAAAGGTACAATCCCTTAAAACTCTCTCAAATCACCCTTCTTTCCTCCCCTTCTCATTTATGTTTCTTTTATCTTTCCTTTCCTCTTCTTCAAATCCTCTTTTTAAGTTTTCATAGGTTCTTGAGTCATTGTGAACACACAACATAACAAAGTTGAGGACTACAATAAGGAGCATCTATTGGCTTGGGAGTTTGTGTGTAAAGATGATTGATATGTGTTATTGTCGGTTAATCAAATTATCTTTTCAGATACTCATTCACCAAGTTGTAAGTATTATCTCCCTCTTTTCCTCTTCTTATGCTACATCCATTTTGATTATTTCTTTGTTTATTCTTAATTTGTTTTTATCGAAACCTATGCACGAAAAAAATAAACTCGAGGTTGCAAGGCTCTCGAGATTGTAAGGCTACCATACAAGTAGTATTTTTTTTTTTAATCGAAATCTATGTATGTTTTTCTTCTATTTAATATGTTTGGATTAGAAATTAAATTAAATTTTTTTTTTATTGTTGACTTTGTTTTGCTTTGTATATATATTCCCATAATATTACTGATTTGAATTGATTCTTACAACATTGCATTGTTATGGGATAGAAAACTATAAGGATTTTTCATCTAAAATGCTCTATTAGCTCTAAGACATTAATCTAAATTTTTAATCTTAAATTTTAGTAAATAAACATGGCATAGAAATATTAGTCCATCTAACAATATCTATAATTTTGAAAATTAAAATTTTAAACTAAAATGTCAAAAATAAAATTTAGCCATCTAATTTGAAAGTTAAGAACATTTAAAGGAAATTCCAAATATAACTTTAGTTTTATATAATTTCAAATTTTAAAAATATTTACTTAAAAAAATTAAAAAATGGAAAGGCATAATTTTATGTTTTCCTATTCTATATTTGAGTGATTCTCTCCTTTTAAAACCCAAAAATTATGGGATAGTTTTCATAATTTTGAATTTTAAAATTTATTTCTTGACAGGCTAACCAATTAGATTTTTTTTTTTCCAATTTTTAAGTCAAAAAATTAGGAAAATTAGTTTGAGAGATTAGAGCGCTCAAAAATTAGTTTGAGGAGATTTTATTTATTTATTTGTTTAATTTGGATATTACGTAAGACACAAGAATAGTTTTTTTTTTTTTTTTAAATTGAAAAATCGATTTTAGTCCGTGATCAATTTGAATTGATCTTTTTATTATTATTTTATTTTAGGTAAATATGTTAGAAGATTTTGAAGAAATTTTATTTATTTATTTATTTTAATTCAAAAATTATATGAACGGATTTGAATTGATGATTTATTTTAGGGAAGGAAGGATTTTAGGTAAAGATTTTAGAGGATGGGTAAATAATTAATTAATTCATTTCTTTAAATTGAAAGGTCAACAACAGTGTGTATTTGATTTTACAAAAGGACGAATTTAGGCAATTATCTTAGAGATGTGTTTCAAGAGATTTTATTTATTTATTTATTTATTTGTTTAATTTTGAAATTATTTATTTAATTCAAAAATTATATGAACATATTTGAATTGATCCTTTTTATTATTATTATTTTTTTATTTTAGGGAAGGAAGGTGTTAGACTTATTTATTTTGATAATTTATTTCATTATGTTTTAATTTATTTGAAAAAGAAAAATAGAATCCAAAATTTCTTTTAATGATTTATTTAATTATGTTTTAATAGAATCCAAAATTGATTTTGATAATTTATTTAAATTATGTTTTAATTTATTTGAAAAAGAAAAATAGAATCAAAATTTATTTTGTCCTATTATTTCTCATCTAAACTTTTATCCTAAATATTGTTTGAATGTATTTAATATTTGTTTAAATCAAGAGTTCATTTAAACCCAAAAATAATGTCCAAACTAGAGATTCAAACAGCTCAAAACGAAGGTTCAAACAGCCCAGTACAGCAGCAGGCCAAAAGGTTCAAGTGGAAGATATTCAAATTAGTAATGATGGAGTGGAAGATATTCAAATGAGTACAACGCCTATAAACGGCTATACATTCAAATGAATACAACGGCTATAAACGGTTATAAGTTTCATTATATATATCAAAGCCTCTAATGTAAACAAGTTACAAAAAAAATCAGAAAATATTCTTTGATCTAAAATCACTCTCATCTATTCTCTGAAAATTTTTCTGAGAAGTGTTCTTCAATTTTTGTTTACATCCTCTCTGAAAAATTATACATTAAGTCGTATAGCTTTAAACCCATATTTCATGTGTGAGGTTTATAGAAAAATCAGAGTTTCATTTTTATATCTATATTTGAGAGATAATTCTTGTGGCTTTCTATGAAAGCAAAAACACATCCTGTTCAGCCTTGTAAGAGTGTAGTACACTCAGTGTTCTTGACTTAGAAAGTCTGTGTAAAATCTGTGGAAGATTGCTCCATCTGTGAAAAGGTTGCTAGCACTCTGTGAAGCTAGAGTATAGTGAAAAATCTCAAGTGAAACTTGAGGAGTGGATGTAGGCCGAGTTGAAGCCAAACTACTATAAATTTGTTTGCCTCTTTCTCCCTTATCTCTTTAATTTATTTAAATTGCTATAGCTATATTTCATATTTTTATTGTGCTAAAATCATTAATTGACATAGTTGTTAGAGCACTTGTTTTAATTATTTTTATTTCATTAATTATATTTATCTATTGTGCTAGTCATAATTTTTATTAGGGTATTATTTTTTATTTGTAAAAACCTAATTCACTCCCCTTTTAGGTTGTCTTTTGGGTAACAATTGGTATCAGAGCCTAGACTCTTGTTTTAGATTTAACTATCTGGGAGTTTCGATCCATGGCAACCTTAGCTGAAGGACAAGCCACAAATAGGCCACCATTGTTTGACGGAAACAACTATAGTCATTGGAAGGATAAGATGGTCCTATACCTACAAGCCACTGATTATGCCATGTGGATTATTGTCACCAAAGATCCAAAAATTTCTACCAAATTAGTAGATAATATTAGTGTACCTAAAGCTAAAGATGAATGTGATGAGAGGGATCATAAATTATTGCAAGCCAATGCTAAAGTCAAACTCACCCTTGTTTGTGGATTAGACTCTAAGGAGTATAATAGAATTTCAAGTTGTGATTCGACAAAAGAAATTTGGGACAAACTTGAGGTAATGTATGAAGTTACAAACCAAGTGAAGGAATCTCATATTGATATACTTGTTCATAGTTATGAATTATTTAAAATGAACTCTGATGAATCTATTTCAAGTATGTTTACTAGATTTATAGAAATTGTAAATTTTTTGAAATCTCTTGGCAAAACTTATGCTAACAGTGAGTTGGTGAGAAAAATTATTAGGTGTTTACCAAAGAATTGGAAAGCAAAAGTCACGGCCATTATAGAAGCCAAAAATCTCTCCACACTTAGATTGGATGCGCTTATGGGTTCCCTTATGACTCATGAGATCACCATGAAAGGACATGAGAATGTTAAAAACAAAAAGAAAAATGAAATTGCATTCAAAGTCTCATCAAATGAAGAAGAACACGAAAACTCTAGTGAGGATGAAAACTATGCTATGTTTAGTAGAAATCTCAAAAAGCACTTCAAGAAAAACAATTATGGAGGAAGAAAACGTTTCAAGAAAGAGTACGACAAAGATAACAAGAAAGAGTCTATTATTTACTATGAGTGCAAAAATCCTAGACATATAAAGATGGATTGTCCAAAATTGAAAAACCATGGAAAAGACTACAAAAGAAACAAGAAGGCCATGGTAACAGCTTGGGGAGAAAGTGAAGATGAAAACTCAAGTGATGAAATTGAAAATGAAGTAGCCAACTTGTGTCTCATGGCTCTTGAAGATGAAGACTCTACTCAAGATGAGGTAACTAATTTTTATGAAAAACTTGAAATGCATTCCATGAACTACAAGATGAATTTAGAAAAATTTGTGCCAAAAATAATGTGTTAAAAAAATCTGTTGTATCTTTATCTAGTAATGTAGAAGAATTAAAGAAAGAAAAAAATTATTTTGAAAAATGATTTTGATACCATCTCTAATGAAAAAACTGCTTTAAAAAATAATGTTAATGATTTAACAAAAACACTTGAAAATTTTGTAAAAGGTAAAAATAATTTCAACATGCTTCTTGGAAATCAAAGATATGTTTTCGATAAAACGTGCATTAGATATGACCCTATTAAGAAACAAAAAAATCTCAATACAATTTTTGAAAAGGTACCTCTAATGACACACCCTCATAGTACTTGTCATTATTGTAGAAAGAAAGGCCACTATATATCTTATTGTCCATTTAAAAATAATATGAATATGAGAATTAAAAAGATTTGGATTATTAAGGGATCCAACAAAACTAACCAAGAAGGACCCCAGAAATTATGGGTACCAAATTTAAGTCCAAAGCTAAGTCTTATAGGTTTGCTTTAAGTCCAAAGCTAAAGAAGGAAAGTGATACCTTGATAGTGGATGTTCCAGACTCATAATCAGAGATAAATCCTTCTTTACTAAACTATCATCGAAAGATGGAAGATTTGTTACTTTTAGAGACAACAAGAAAGGAAAAATCATCGGTATTGGTAGCATCGGTATTTCTCCTAACCCTTCTATTGAAAATGTTTTACTTATTGATGGACTTAAGCATAACCTACTTAGTATTAGTCAATTATGTGATAAAGGTAATTGAGTTATTTTTGATAAATCACATTGCACAATTGAAAGCACAAATAATCATAAAAATTTAATTGTTGGTAATCGCCATGATAATGTTTATGTTTTTCATCTTAATGATCTCTATACTAGTGATGTTAAATGTTTATATGTTAATAATATAAATAATTGGTTATGGCATAGAAAACTTGATCATGCTCATATGGATTTAATTGCTAAACTTTTGAGAAATGATTTGGTCATTGGACTTCAAAAAATTAAAGTTGAAAAATATCATCTTTGTAGTGTTTGTCACCAAGGAAAACAAACTAAAACATCATTTAAATCAAAATATCATATTTCCACAACTAGACCTTTACAACTATTGCATATGGATTTATTTGATCCCTCAAGGACATCTAGTCTATGTGGTAAATATTATTGTCTTGTTATAGTTGATGATTATTTAAGATATACATGGGTTATGATTTTAGCACACAAAGATGAAACATTTTCTTCTTTCACAAAACTCTATCATAGAATTTAAAATGAAAAATACTTTCTTATTACTAATATTCGAACCGACCATGGTAGAGAACTTAAAAATGAGAAATTTGAATTGTTTTGTGATGAACATGGTATTGTACATAATTTTTCAACACCTAGAACCCCTCAACAAAATAGTGTAGTAGAAAGGAAGAATAGAACTTTAGAAGAGATGAGTAGAACAATGCTTTGCGAAAATAATCTTTCTAAATATTTTTGGGCCGTAGCTGTTCACACCGCATGCTATATTTTAAATCGTGCATTAATTAGACTGATTCTCGAAAAGACTCCTTATGAACTTTGGCATGATAGAAAGCCCAACATTAGTCACTTGCATGTTTTTGGTTATAAATGTTTTGTGCACAATAATGATAAGGATAACTTAGGTAAATTTGATTCAAAATATGATGAAGTAATTTTTCTTGGCTATTCCTTAACTAGCAAAGCTTATCGTGTTTTTAATAAAAGAACTCTTGTTATGGAAGAATCTATACATGTGGCATTTGATGAAATTAACATCTTTGTTCAAAAGTAAATTGTTATTGATAATATAGATTTGGAACCAAATGTGGAAGATTCAAGTATCTACAAAGAAGAGCACCAACCATATAAGTTGAACAAAGAGATTGAACAACCTATTCTCCCACCTCAAGAAGAAGGAGAAAACAATGATGATTTGCCAAAATAATGGAAGTTTGTTCATAATCACCCTATGGATTTAATCATAGGTGACCCTACAAAAGGTACCGAAACTCGCTCTTCACTTAGAAACATTTGTAGTAACCTGGCTTTTCTCTCATAGATTGAGTCTAAAAACTTTCAAGAAGCCAAATTCGATGAACATTGGATGATAGCTTAACCAATTTGAGAGAAACTAAGTGTGGGAACTTGTGTCAAAACCTAAAGATCATACCATTATCGGTACGAAATGGATCTTTTGAAACAAACTTGATGAATCTGGCACAATTGTAAGAAATAAGGCTAGACTTGTTGCACAAGGATACAATCAAGAAGAAAGTATTAATTTCGATGAAACCTTTGCTCCGGTTGCTAGGTTAGAAGTGATTCGCATGTTACTTGCATTTGCATGTTTTAGAGATTTCAAACTTTATCAAATGGATGTAAGAAGTGCCTTTCTAAATGATTTTATAAATGAGGAAGTTTATGTTAAACAACCCTCAGGTTTGAAGATCATGTTTTTCCAAATCACGTTTTTAAACTATCAAAAGCTTTATATGGTTTGAAACAAGCACCTCGCGCATGGCATGGACGATTGAGTAAATTTTTTATTGAAAATAATTTTTCTATAGGAACGATTGACACAACACTTTTTGTTAAAACTAAAAATGATAATTTACGTATTGTGCAAATATATGTGGATGGCATTATATTTGATGCTACTAATGAAACCTTGTGTAAGGAATTTGCTAAGTGTATGCAAGGTGAGTTTGAGATGAGCATGATGGGAGATCTAAATTATTTCTTTGGGCTTCAAATCAAATAATGCAAGGAATAAATTTTTATCAACCAAGCTAAGTACACAAAAAAACTACTTAAAAAGTTTGGTATGTATGACTCAAAAATAGTTGGAACACCTTTGAATACATTCATTAAGCTAGACAAGGATGAAAAATGTAAATCCATTGATCAAACAAAATATCGAGGTATGATTGGCTCACTTCTTTATTTAACTGGAAGTAGACCCGATATTATGTTTAGTGTTTGTATGTGTGCTAGATATCAATCAAATCCTAAGGAATCACATCTTAGTACTGTTAAAAGAATTTTTAGATATCTTGTTGGCACTCAAAATTTGGGACTGTTTTATCCTAGAGGTGTTGCATTTGATTTAATTAGTTACTCGGATGTCGACTTTACCGGATGCAAACTTAATAGAAAAAGCACCAGTGGTACTTGTTACTTTCTTGGTAACTTATTAGTATCTTGGTTTAGTAAAAAGTAAAATTTTGTTGCTTTATTAATGGCCGAAGTTGAATGTATAGCTTCCGGAAGTTGTTGTGCCCAAATACTTTGGATGAAACAACAATTGGAGGACTTTGATTTGCATTATGATCATATCCCTATTAAATGTGATAATATTAATGCCATCAATTTAAGCAAAAATCCGATTCAACACTTACAAACAAAACATATTGAAATTCGACATCATTTTTTAAGAGATCATGTTCAAAAAGGGGATATTGTACTTGAATTTGTAAACACTGACAAGCAATTGGCGGATATTTTCACAAAATTGCTAAGCGAGGATCGCTTCAATTTTATTCGTGGCAAGCTTAGAATGTCGATTTCTACTTAAAAAATTTTGTTATGGCTGTGAAACTTGATTTTTTGTTAAAATGATATATGTGTATTGCTGCATTGATATGGAAACATTTATATCAGTTGAATGCTCTCAAGTCCTTCATATATTTATTCTCCTTAACAGTTTACTATTCTCAACTGTGCTATTTTTTTTTTTTTTGCATATATTGATTTTTTTAAAACCCTTATGGTATTTTTTTTTGCATTACCATTCCAGCAACACCAACGTCCCATTAAGTTTAATTTCTGCTGGTATTATTTTATTTGAATTTATTTTATTTTTTTATTTTGCTATTAGGCTTAATTTCTTTTATTTTTATTTTTTTTCTCATTATTATTTTTTGTTTGGACTTAATTTTCTTATTTTTTTCTACTTTTTAATTTCATTTTTTGGTACTTAACAATAAAAACAAAAACAAATCACAATACACATATTTACATTAAAAACAAAAAACACTCTTCATTTTTTTTACGGCCATACGCCGATCTTACTTGGCTCTTCCACCGCTTTCTTCTTCTTTTTGTCAAACGCCAAGAATGACGTTGCTCTAAATCGGGCCATGGAGGTGGTGTTTCGTTTAAGCTCTTTATTTTCGGCCTTCAGTGCGCCTATCTCTGCTCGCGTATCCTTGTACATGCGCTGGAGTAGAGAGAGTTGGGCATTGTCCTGATGGAGCTCACTCGTCCTGTTCTGCAGTCGGTGAGCCAATTTTGTAACTGCAGTCATCGTCTCCATACAGGATGTCAGTGTGAAATGATTGGCTTCAATGTCTGATTGAGCTGCCATTATTTGCTCAATCGACATCATAGGAAGGTTGGGAAGAGTAGGAGCCGGGGCACTCGGCCAAGCAGCACTTACAGGATCATTCAAGTTCGGAAAGAGAGTAAGGGAATGGGACGAGGCCATGTAGTAGGAGAGAGAGATGTAATCGAAAGGAGGGTAATTTTTGGCAGCCTTTCTACTCTGCTCAATCTCTCTATTCTATCTCTCTCACGCAGAAGACGAAAGGGATGGAAGCGAATGAGGAAGAAGAAGGCAAAGAGAGTGCTTAAGAAGAAGATGGATGAGAAGAAGACAAGAGGGAGAGAGAGCCGAGGCAGCTAATTGACTCGTCTCGCTTTTGTTGGTCGGCTGACGCAAAAGCGAGGCCACGTGTCCGACGCGATTTTCGACAAAAAAGAGAGCCACGAGCGAATTATATATATATATATATATATGTTTTGCTTTCTATTTTTTAATGCCATTTATCCCTATCATTTTCCTCCTCCAGATTCTGACCCATGATTTCCTTTTGATAATGTCACAAGGAGAGAAAACTTATGATGTTATGTATTATGATATTATTTCAAACTAATCTAATGTTATGTATTTATAGTTTGATATCTTAATCTCATATCATGTTTCTAATTAAAGTTTATTTATTACACATGTGCTCAACTATGTTTTTATAAATGAATTTAGGGAGCATGACTTGAGGGAGATCTTTTCTTACTCCCAAATCAAATCAAAATATCATTGTGTGCCATAATAAAAAATGGAGAGATTGTTAGACTTATTTATTTTGATGATTTATTTAATTATGTTTTAATTTATTTGAAAGAGAAAAATTGAATCCAAAATTTCTTTTAATGATTTATTTAATTATGTTTTAATAGAATCCAAAATTTATTTTTGATGATTTATTTAAATTATGTTTTAATTTATTTGAAAGAGAAAAATAGAATCAAAATTTATTTTGTTCCATTATTTCTCATCTAAACTTTTATTCTAAATATTGTTTGAATGTATTTAATATTTGCTTAAATCAGGAGTTCATTTTAACTCAAAAATAATGCCCAAACTAGATGTTCAAACAGCTCAAAACAAAGGTTCAAACAGCCCAGCACAGTAGCAGGTCCAAAGGTTCAAGTGGAAGATATTCAAATTAGTAATGATGGAGTGGAAGATATTCAAATGAGTATAACGACTATAAATTCAAATGAATACAACGGCTGTAAACGGCTATAAATTCAAATGAATACAACGGCTATAAACGGCTATTAGTTTCAGTATATATACCAATGCCTCTCATGTAAACAAGTTACAAAAAAAATCAGAAAATATTCTTTGATCTAAAATCACTCTCATCTATTCTTTGAATTTTTTTTTGAGAAGTGTTCTTCAATTTTTGTTTATATCCTCTCTAAAAAATTATACATTAAGTCGTATAGCTTTAAGCCCATTTTTCCTGTATAAGGTTTATAGAAAAATCAGAGTTTCATTTTTATATCTGTCTTTGAGAGATAATTCTTGTAACTTTCTGAGAAAACAAAAACACATTCTTTTCAACCTTGTAAGAGTGTAGTACACTCAGTGTTCTTGACTTAGAAAGTCTGTATAAAATATGTGGAGAATTGCTCAATCTGTGAAAAGGTTGCTAGCACCCTGTGAAGGTAGAGTATAGTGGAAAATCTCAAGTGAAGCTTGAGGAGTGGACGTAGGCCGAGTTGAAACCGAACCACTATAAATTTGTTTGCCTCTCTCTCCCTTATCTCTTTAATTTATTTAAATTGCCATAACTATATTTCATATTTTTATTGTGCTAAAATCATTAATTGACATAGTTGTTAGAACACTTGTTTTAATTATTTTTATTTCATTAACTATATTTATCTATTGTGCTAGTCATAATTTTTATTAGGGTATTATTATTTTATTTGTAAAAACTAATTCACCCCTCTCTTAGGTTGTCTTTTGGGTAATAGAAGGATTTTAGGTAAACATTTTAGAAGATGGACAAATAAATATTTAAGTTATTTCTTTAAATTGAAAGTTCAACAAACAGTGATTATATATTTGATTTTTGAAAAAGACGAATTTTAGGCAATGATTGTCACGACCCGAACCCGCCCCTATGGGTTAAGGCCATAACCGGCCAGTAATCACGAGATTACCTACGGCCTCAAACCAAATAAGACAAAACTCATCAGAGTAAAAGGACCAAACGGAAGCAAATTTAAAACTTTGTCTATAGAGCCGTGCTTATATGCACATCATAACATTCCACATTTACATATGTTAGTAACTCACAACAGAAAGTATAGTAGCATAAGGTTCTGTACAAACATGATCATTCAAATCTAAGTCAGCCAAACAAAACTATACACAGACGTATACCAAAGTCCTCGCCAACATGACAAAATACACAGAAAGGCAAAAGGGCGAAGACGTGTCTCATGCGTGAGACGTAAGGGCTGACTCTTCAAAACTTTGGTTGTTCCATACAGACTTCACTGAGGCTGGGTCTGGACCTTTCTTGGCTCACCTACAAACACATGAATGAGCGTGAGCGAAAGCCTAGTGAATAATATCAAATAAATAATATACATTGGAACAATATACATCAAACGGCCTTGGGCCCAATTTATATTTCTAACTAGTACATACATACATAAACATATGTAAGTTAAGCAACTGCGGTTCCAAACACATCTACGGCCTCGGGCCCAATTTGTTCGTATCATTCAGGTCAAAACGGCCTCTGACCCGTTCATTCATGTCAAAACGACCTCTGGCCCATTCATTCATGTCAAAACTGTTATTCGTGTCAAACTATTATTCGCGTCAAACTGTTATTCATGTCAAACTGGCCTTTGGCCCATTCATTCATGTCAAACTGGCCTCTGGCCCATTCATTCACGTCAAACTGGCCTCTGGCCCATTCATTCACGTCAAAATGGCCTCTGACCCATTCATTCATGTCAAAATGGCCTCTGGCCCATTCATTCATGTCAAAACAGCCTCTGGCCCATCCATTCATTCTATTATTCAGATCAGACTGGCCTCTGGCCCACTTATTTGGTATAGCAAACATTGTCCACCAATCGAATCAATGAACTTATAAAACTTACATGGACGTAAGCAATTGGACAATAACATATTTTAGATATCTTTGTTAGATATTACTCACAGTGATCGGCTGATTGATTTGCCATGGAGCTTGACCCTACACATCACAATACACATATAGGTCACAACCGATACAATCCGTTCTTAATTCACATATTCCTCTTTAGGCTTCATTCTTATCCCTTTAACTCATTTACAATACTTAATGCATGCCTAAGAGTACTCAGAAGTGAAAGAGAACAGAAAATGAAACACAGAATGCCTTTTCAAAATTCCAGAAAACAGGGTCCCTGCTCGAGCGTGGACTTCCCCGCTCGAGCGGACCCATAAGGCCTGCAAAAGTGCTGGATGCATCAAAATTACGCTCGAGCATGAAGTCTGGCGCTCGAGTTGAAAGTCTGTCTACATAGCTCCCCGCTCGAGCGTGAACTTTCTCGCTCGAGCGAACATCCAAGTCTGCAAAAATACTGGGAGCACGGAATTTACATTCGAGCGTCGGTTTTCCCGCTTGAGCGGCCATCAAATTTTATGGGTTTTCCAGAACATGTTCTTGAGCTCCAATTCGACATTCAATGGTTCTAGATGCATGCTTTTGGCTCAAACTTCACATAATTATATACTAACATGGTACCAACACCAAATTACAACACAATGGAGCTCAATTTCACAAATTAATCACATATATGTCCCAATCTACACCAAATTCACTTTCAACATAACAATTTCATGCATTCAAGCTCATACTTCTTATGAATGGTACATGCATGTGAGATATAACTTCCATTTCAACTCAAATTGTACAAATGGTGGTCACAAGCATGGATTCTAGCCAAGATTCTACATGGATCATATTTTTCATGCTCAACTATACAAATTCATGGCAATTATACACATGCATGCATTCCATAACTTCAAATTCATCAAATACAACCTAATTCTTGTTCTTGATCACCCTTCAACTTTGAATTCACAAAATTACAAGATTAAACTCATGAATTTATAATCAATTACTCACCTAGAAGCTCAATCTTCCCAATTGAAGCAAGTTCTTGAGCCTAGCCCTTCAAAGCTTGAGTTCCTTAGCAAAATTTCCAAAATTGAACCCTCTCTCTCTCTCTAAATCTGGTTCTCTCTCTCTCTGGAGGGGAATTTTGGATGATGAGCTCAAAAAAGAACAAAGTGAAGGTGTATAATGGCCTCTAAAAATCCTCTCTCAAATACTTTATTCTAATGTAAAATAATTGAGCACTAACCCATTAATTTAATCTAATTAATTTGATCCAAATCAATTTTCAATTAAATTTCACCGTAGACTCTAAAAATTATGACAATCACGAGGGCATAATCAATTTTGGGTTCTGTGGCCGATAAGGCCTTCAATTTAATTTTCAAAGTAAATAATCAAACAGATATTCCTACGGTGAACATATAGAAATTCAAAACCATATATGTTCATATAAATGGCACTCAAAATCATATCTAACACATAATCATACTCATATTAAGGACCAATTAACATATTACGGAACAGGGATATCACAATGATATTAGGAGATGGGTTTGAAAAGATTTTATTTATTTATTTTTTTTTGAAAAGATTTTTTTTAAAATTTATTTGTTTGTTTATTTCAGAAATTATGTGAGGCACGTGAATATTTATTATTTTTTTATATTGGAAAATTGATTTTAGGCAATGATCTTAGGAGATGGGCTTGAAGAGATTTTATTTATTTAATTTAGAAATGATTATAGTGTAAATATGATGAAAATGATTAAAGTTTAATTAATTCTAAATTATTTTTCATATATATTTTAGACAAATTTTATGTTATTATTTAATTTAAAATTTAAAATTTTAATTATTTATCTGTACCCGTGCATGGCACGGATATTACACTTATATATATATAAACAAATGTAGTGGGCTCTCTAAAATTTTCAAAATATCGATACTAATAGCTAAGACGTTTTCTCTCTTATGTGATATTTTCTGAAGTCTCCCTTACATTTTCCTAATTTTTAATTTTTGAATGTAATAAAAAGTCAAAAATGTAAGAATTTGAAATAAATAAATTTAGATAAGGATATGATTTGTTAATTTAAATCTATCAAAAACATATGTATTTAAATATTTATTTTAATAAATCACATTATTTACTCATATTTTTTCTTTTCCTCTGTTACATATCAAAAATTAAAATTTTTGAAATAATGAAATTTAAATAACGATATATTTTGTTAATCTATATCTATCAGAAATATATATATCTAAATCTTTAATTTGAATTGTTACCCAAAAGACAACCTAAGAGGGTGAATTAGGTTTTTACAATTAAAATTAATAATACCCTAATAAAAATTATGACTAGCACAATAGATAAATATAATTAATGAAATAAAAATAATTAAAACAAGTGTCTTAACAACTATGTCAGTTAATGATTTTAGCACAGTAAAAATGTGAAATATAGCTATGTCAATTTAAAATAAAATAAAGAGATAAGGGAGAGAGAGGCAAACAAATTTATTGTGGTTCGGTTTCAACTCGGCCTACGTCCACTCCTCAAGTTTCACTTGAGATTTTCCACTATCTTCTAGCTTCACAGGGGTGCTAGCAACCTCTTTACAAATTGAACAATCCTCCACGGATTTTACACAGACTTCATAAGCTCAAACCCTTGCAAATCTTAGGTGATTCACAATCACTCTCAAAATTTCAAGAACACGGTGTTTGCAACACTTTTACAAGATGAAATGGTATTTTTGTTTTCAAAGAAAACTTACAATAAATATTTCTCGAAGATAGATATATAAAATGAAGTTTTGATTTTTCTGTAAATCTCACACAGGAAAGATGGGTTTAAAGTTATAAGGCTCAGTGTATAATTTCTGAGAATAGATGTGAGTGATAATAAATCAAAAAATATTTTCAGATTTTTTGTAACTTGTTTACATTAGAGACTTTGGTATATATAATGAAAATTATAGCTATTATAGCCTTTTATAGCCGTTGTATTCATTTGAATTTATAGCCGTTTATAGCCGTTGTACTTCCATCATTACCAATTTGAATATCTTCCACTCTATTATTACAAATTTGAATATCTTCCACTTGAATCTTTTGAACCTTTTGGCCTTTTGAACCTTTATAGCCGTTTATAGCCATTGTACTTTCATCATTACTAATTTGAATATCTTTCACTTGAACCTTTTGGCCTGCTGCTGTGCTAGGCTGTTTGAACCTTTGTTTTGGGCTGTTTGACTCATGTTTTAATCAAATATTAAATACATTCTAACAACATTTAAAATAAAGGTTTCGGTGAGAAATAAATCATCAAAATAAATTTTGAATTCTATTTTTCTCTTTCAAATAAATTAAAATATAATTAAATAAATTATCAAAATAAATAAGTCTAACATGAATAAATCACAGGATTTACTTCTATTTTTTCTCTCCCTCCATTACATATATTATAGTAACTCCCTTCTTTTTCCTGCATTATGCTTTCCACTTATACAAGTTTTTATCAGTCAAACAAATATTAGCTTATTCTTTTGTTCTTTTTTTTTTTTTTATATAGTTTTTTTTCCTTACTCATTTGACCAACCATAATAGTTGTGACGACAACGACAAGGCCCACCACGACAATTGTGGAAGGAGACCAAGTTCATCATTGTCGCTATCATTAGCCTCAATAGGTTAATGATTTGGAGAAGACATTTTTGATAGTGGAGAAAATGAGCTAAACTAAAGTGAATAATAGGGAGCAATTTTTAAAAAAAAATTAATATTTTGATATATATATATATATATATGTGTGCGCGCAAAAAATATGAAAATTTATATGGAAGTTGATATTTTTTTAAGGTGTTTATGAATTCATTGATGAAAAATTGTGCAAAATTAATAAATTTCAACATTTGGGCTTAGCTAATTTTGTTAATTTCAAAACTATTCGAAATTAATACATTGTATTCCTTACCTACAATACCTTTTTATATACTTTTCTAAACAATATTTCTTATAACATGAAGTTTTCCCTAATAGTTTTGATTGTTATCTTAATTTTATAAATTATAAATTGATATATTTTTTGCACAATATAAAAATAATATGAAGTTTGTTTAACAAATATAAATTTCACGTATAACATGGCTTATACATAACACAAGTTACCACAAAAAATTGTAAAAACTTATTTTAAATTATAAACTCCTGTGTATAGCAAGGGTTATCACTAATATATATATATCAAAAAATTATTTTTTAAAAAAAATCGCTCCCTATTATTCACTTTAGTTTAGCTCATTCTTTGTGATATCAAAAATGCCTTCTCCAAATCATTAACCTATCAAGGCCAGTGGCAGCAACGACGATGGATTAGGTCTCCTTCCATAATTGTCGTGGTGGCCCCTATCATGGTTGTGGTGGTAATATTGGTAATGATCATGACTATATGACCAATAATGGTGTATTGTAAATAATCGAATTAATATATATATATTTATATATATAATAAAATAAAGAAACTAATAGTTAGAGAATGAGTATAAAAATGATGGTTGAAGTCACAACTATTATGATTGGTCAAATGAGTAAGGAAAAAAAACTATAAAAAAAGAAAAAAGAATAAGCTATTATTTGTTTGATTGATAAAAACTTGCATAAGTGGAAAACATAATGAAGGAAAAAGGAGAAAGAGGCTATAATATATGTCATAGAGAGAGAGAAAAAAAATAGAAGTAAATCATGTGATTTATTCAATTTAAAGATTTAGGTACATATACTTTTTGATAGATATAGATTAACAAAATATATCGTTATTTAAATTTCATTATTTCAAAATTTTTAATTTTTAATACGTGATAGAGGAAAAGAAAATATATGAGTAAATAATGTTATTTATTAAAATAAATATTTAAATATATATGTTTTTGATATATTTAAATTAACAAATCATATCTTTATCTAAATTTATTTATTTAAAATTTTTAACTTTTTATTATATTCAAAAATTAAAAATTAGGAAAATATAAGGGAGACTTCAGAAACTGCCACGTAAGAGAGAGAATGTCTTAGATATTAGTACTGACATTTTGAAAATTTTAAAGAGCCCACTACATTTGCTTATATATATATATACATATAATATATATATACTAGCATAATACCCATGCCATGCAGGGGTACAAATAAATAATTAAATTTAATATTTTAAATTAAATAATAACATAAAATTTGTCTAAAATATATATGAAAAATAATTTAGAATCCATTAAATTTAATCATTTTCATCATAATTACATTATAATCATTTCTAAATTAAATAAATAAAATCTCTTCAAACCCATCTCCTAAAATCATTGCCTAAAATCAATTTTTCAATTTAAAAAAATAATAGATATTCATGTGCCTCACATAATTTCCAAATTAAACAAACAAACAAATAAAATCTTTTCAACCCCATCTCCTAATATTATTGCCTAATACTCGTCTTTTCCTAAAATCAAATACATAATCACAGTTTGTTGAACTTTCAATTTAAAGAAATGAATTAAATATTTATTTTTCATCTTCTAAAATGTTTACCTAAAATCCTTCCTTTCCTAAAATAAATAATTAAAAAAAAGATCAATTCAAATCTGTTCATATAATTTTTGAATTAAAAAAATAAAAAAAGAATTTTTTTTTAAAATTTTAAAAATAAATAAATAAAATCTCTTCAAACACATCTCTAAGATAATTGCCTAAATTCATCCTTTCCTATAATCAAATACATACAGTTTGTTGATCTTCCAATTTAAAGAAATGAATTAACTAATTATTTGCCCATCTTCTAAAATCTTTACCTAAAATCCTTCATTCCCTAAAATAAATCAAAGAAAGATCAATTCAAATCTATTCATATAATTTTTGAATTAAAATAAATAAATAAATAAAATTTCTTCATAATCTTCTAACATCTTTACCTAAAATAAAATAATAATAAAAAGATCAATTCAAATTGATCACGGCCTAAAATCAATTTTTCAATTTAAAAAAATAATTATTATTCATGTGTCTTACATAATATCTGAATTAAACAAATAAATAAACAAAATCTCCTCAAACTAATATTTGAGCGTTCTAATCTCTCAAGCTAATTTTCCTAATTTTTTGATTTAAAAATTGAAAATAAAAATTGAATTGGTTATAGCCTGTCAAGAAATAAATTTTAAAATTCAAAATTATGAAAACTATCCCATAATTTTTGGGTTTTAAAAGGAGAGAATCACTCAAATATAGAATAGGAAAACATAAAATTTTGCCTTTCCATTTTTTAATTTTTTTGAAGTAAATATTTTTAAAATTTGAAATTATATTATACTAAAGTTATATTTGGAATTTCCTTTAAATGTTCTTAACTTTCAAATTAATTAGATGGCTAAATTTTATTTTTGACATTTTAGTTTAAGATTTTTAATTTTCAAAATTATAGATATTGTTAGATGGACTAATATTTCTATGTCATGTGTATTTACTAAAATTTAAAAATTAAAAACTTAGATTAATGTTTTAGAGCTAATAGAGCATTTTCAATGAAAAATCCTTATAGTGTTCTATCCCACAACAATGCAATGTTGTAAGAACCAGTTCAAATCAGTAATAGCATGGGAATATATACAAAGCAAAACAAAGTCAACAATAAAAAAAATTAATTTAAATTTAATTTCTAATCCAAACATATTAAGGCCAAGTTTGGCAAGTTGAAAAAAAGTTAAAAAGTCAAAAAGTTACTCAAAAAGTTAAAAAGTTATCACTATTTACCAAAAGTCAAAAATTACGGCTGCACAACTCTCAATCCTAATTTTTCTCTACACACTAATTTATACAATTTTTTAGTACATATTTTTCCATAAAAAGTCAAAAAGTTAACCCAAACAACCATATTTTTTTCCTCAACTTTTTAGGGGTTGTTTGGAATGTCTTAAATAAGTGCACTTTTTGACTTTTTGGACTAAGGGGTTGTTTGGGTATCCTAAATAAGTGCACTTTTTGTCTTTTTGAACTAAAAAATTGAGGAAGAAAATATGGATGTTTGGGTTAACTTTTTGACTTTTTATGGAAAAATGTGTAATAAAAAATTGTAAAAATTAATTTGTAGGAAAAAATTAAGATTGGGAGTTGTACAGCCGTAATTGTTGACTTTTGGTAAATAGTGTTAACTTTTTAACTTTTTTGTAATATGCCAAACTTAGAAGAAAAACGTACATAGATTTACTAGTTGCATGGTAGCCTTACAATCTTGAGAGCCTTACAACCATGAGTTTACTTTCTTTGGTGCGTAGGTTTTGATAAAAAAAAAATGAATAAATAAAGAAATAATCAAAATGGATGTAGCATAGGAAGAGGGAAAGAGGGAGAGAATACTTACAATTTAGTGAATGAGTACTTGAAAAGATAATTAGATTAATCGACAACAATACATATCAATCACATTTGCACACAAACTCCCAAGCCATTTATTCGTGATGGGTGTTCCTCATTATAGCCTTCAACTTTATTGTGTTGTGTGCTCACAATAGCTCAATAACCTATGGAAACTTGGAATGTGGAATTGAAGAAGAGGAAAGAAAATATAAAAGAAACGTAAATGAGATAGGGGAGGAAAGAAGGGCGATTTAAAGGGATTGTGGCTTTGTTTGGAATAATTTTTTTTATAAAATTCGAAAAGTCAAAACAAATAAGGATAGAGTCGGAGGAGTATGCTAGGTAAGAAATAAAGGGAATTTATAATTATTAAAGTTCAGAAAAATTAGTTTGAGACTTTGGAAGCATTAGAATTATTCATATTAGAAAATCCTATTTTACTTGTATAATAGATAGATAGATAGATAGATAGATAGATAGATAGTGCCGTTTTGGGAAGAAGCCAAAAACGCAAGCGTTTTGTTGATTTAAAGAAAAAGCTGGGCAGCCGAAAACGCAATTTGTTGCATTTGGGATGTGACAAAAATGTTGCCTTGTGAAATTACCTAAATACCCTCCATGTTAACAAATTACCTAAAATTCCAAAGTTTGGCAAGGATATTTTGGTCATTTTGTTTTGATTTGATGCCATAAATAAGTATTAACCCAAAAAGTCAAAAGCTAACTTTTTACCAACTTCCCAAATTACTTTTTAAAAAAGCTAAAAGGCTTGGTAAAAAATCAAAAGTCAGCTTTTTAACAACTTCTCAAAACATCCCATAGATAGATATGTGTGCGTAAAAAATATGAAAATTTATATGGAAGTTGATATTTTTTTTAAGGTGATTATGAATTCATTAGAGCAAATTATGCAAAATTAATAAATTTCAACATTTGGGCTTAGCTAATTTTGTTAATTTCAAAATTATTCGAAATTTACACATTGTATTCCTTACCTACAATACTTATTTATATAACATTGTAAACAATCACTATGTTTTGTTTCAATTTTTTAAAAATTGAGTTTTTATTTTTTATTTTTCTTGTTTTTTATTTTTAGTGAATATTTTTTAAATCTTAAGAATTTTTTTTTTTACTTTTTGATATGTACCTTACTTAGATATATCTAAAAAGTAAAATATTTGTAAAAAAATATTTAAAAAAATCAATACATACATAAGAATATAAAAATGTGTTGAATTCTCTCTTCTTCTTCTTCTTCTTTTTTTTGTATTTTTGGTATTTATTAAAGTTTTTTTTTTCAAAAATATTATACTTTTTAAGTATATTTATGTTAAGTGTATGTAAAAATAAAAATAAAAATTGCTTAAAATATTAAAAAAACTCAGTGAAAATAAAAAAATATGAAAAATAAAAATTTTCAATTTTTTAAAAAATGAATCCTAAATCTTAAAACCAAACGTGCTGAATATTTCTCATAACATGATGTTTTACCTAATAGTTTTGATTGTTATCTTAATTTCATAAATTATAAATTGATATATTTCTTTGCACAATATAAAAATAATATGAAGTTTGTTTAACAAGTATAAATTCCACGTTAACATTGGTTATACCGAATACAAGTTACCACAAAAAAATGCAAAAACTCATTTTAAATTATAAGATCCCGTGTATAGCACATGTTATCACTAATTTATTTATAATGGGAGTGTGGTCTATTTCACATCATTAAGAATGAATTAGGAATACTCAATTGGAGCTCTTAAGTATTTTTCATTATAATATAAAAAATTTAAAAGTAAGTCACACAAAAACCAAACATAGAGGGATGTTTTGAGAAATTGGTAAAAAGTTGACTTTTGATTTTTTTAGTCTCCGTTTGGCAAGATGGTTTATGGGTTTTTTTGGCTATTTTAGTCACAAAAGACAAAATAGGTTATTTTAGCCACAACAAACAAAACATCACATCCAACCCATAATCATTACACTCTTCTCTTACAAAAAAAAGTCAAAAAAGCTAAAAAACCAAAAAATTCTTCCCAAACCAAGATTTTTAGCCCAGGCTAAAATAGCTAAAAAAGCCAAAAAGCCAACTTACTTTCCAAACGAAGCCTTAGTCTATTTTGTCTTTTTGTGAGTAAAAAATGTGAAAGGTAAGGTAACCCAAAATAGATAAAAAACTAAAAACTGGCTTTTTACTTGCTTCCCAAAAGACCCGAATGAGACATAATCTTCTTAAAAAGGGTAGAGCCTACATGTGACCCACATGTGGAACTCACCCTTTGTGAGAGGGTTATGCCCCATTTTGTGAATAATTTTTATGTTCCTATCCTTACTTAAAATTTAAATATAATGTGGGTGTTTAGGAAGTGAGTTTTATTTGTAAGTTTTTTTAGTTGTAAGATATTATTGGAGAAAATTTTTTTGTGTTTGGAAAAATAGTTAGGCTTTTTTGTGATTGGATGTGATGTTTGTGAAAGAAAAAGTGAAATGATTATGGAGTTTGATGTGATATTTTATTTGGATTTGTTTTTTTTAGTTTTGTAAAACATTTGTCTTGTTGTGAAAAAAAAAAACCCCCAAAAACAAGTTTTCAAAAACACCAATACAATATTTAGGGATTGTTTGGAATGACCTAAATAAGTACACTTTTTATCTTTTTACGAAAAGATATGTAAAAAAATAAAGAGGTGATGTGATGAAAAAAAATAAAAAGATAATTATTTTAGAGTTGCTAAACTTGGCCTTACTTATGATCTGCATTAATTTTTATTATTTTACCCTTGCTAAAAACAAATAAGTGTAAGTATTTTAAAAGTACGAAATTAACAGTATTTTAATTTTTTTTTTCTAACTTTCAGTGGAATATACTCAAATAACAAAAACAAAAACCAAACTGTCAGGGGATAATGTAAACCAGCAGAATTCAAGTAAATAAAAAAATTAGTATATCACCCGTGTTATACACGGGATTAAATTTAAAAAAAAAATTATTTATATTATGTCCAATATATTTATAAATTATTAGCATAAAAATATGCAATTTTAAAAGAAAATGTTGACATTGCATAATTAAAGTAATAAAAATAAGAATTTATTATATTTGTTCGAAATACATTGAATAAGTAAAACAAAAAAATAACTAAAATCTAAATTGTTGTGAGTATTCCATCAGCATTCTTGCATTGTCAACATGATAGTTAGATGGTGTTTGGTTATCATATTTGGCTAAATAATCACAAAAAGACAAAAAAAAAAAAAATCCACTTTTCCAAAGCTAAAAATCCAAAAATCCAATCAAGAATACCAAACGAACAAAAAAGTCTCAAGCTAAAAAAGTCAAAAAGACCAAAAAGCCAACTAAAAAAGTCATTGTCAAACAAAGGCTTAGTATTATAATTAATGAACAATACATATATTATGTATTTATAAAATGTCATAAAGTAAAAATGTTATACTTACATATTTTTTTTTTAACCTTCTGAAATGTATAGACATTCTTCTGACCAATTTACATTTAAAAAAAATAATCGTTGAATTAACTACAATCACATTTTTCTCTTTGTGAGTGTTTATATTTATCTAACTTCAATCATATTAAAAAATCAAATTATAATTTTTTTTTGGCTAGACCAAATACAAATAAAAAAAAAAAAATGAGATAACTTCAATCATATAAATCACAAATATTTTTATGCTATCTAACTACAATAATATTTTTTTCATAATAAAAAAATAATTATAAAGAAGAACCATTAAAACAGTAAATAAAACGATTAAATCACGTTAAAAAAAAAATCATTGAACAAACTACAATCACATCACATTTTTCTTATAATAAAAAAAATAAATGAAAAAAAAGAACCACTGAACTAACTACAACACAATCACATTAAAAAAAAGAACCATTGAACAAACTACAATCATATTACATTTTTCCCATAATAAAAAAAATAAATGAAAAAAAAGAACCATTAAACTAATTACAATACAATCACATTAAAAAAAAAAGAACCATTGAACTAACTATAATCACATTAAAAAAAAGAACCGTTGAACTAACTACAATCACATTTTTCTCTTTGTGAGTGCTTATATTTATCTAACTTCAATCATATTAAAAAATCAAATTACAATTTTTTTTTAGCTAGACCAAATACAAATAAAAAAAAGAAGATAACTTCAATCATACAAATCACAAATATTTTTATATTATCTAACTACAATCATATTTTTTCATAACAAAAATAATAATTGTAAAGAAGAACCATTAAAACAGTAAATAAAACAATTAAATCACATTAAAAAAAATCATTGAACAAACTACAATCACATCACATTTTTCTCATAATAAAAAAAAGTAAATGAAAAAAAAACCCATTGAACTAACTATAATACAATCACATTAAAAAATAGAACCATTGAACAAATTACAATCACATCACATTTTGCTCATAATAAAAAAAACAAATGAAAAAAAAAAAGAATCATTAAACTAATTACAATACAATCTCATTAAAAAAAAGAATCATTGAACTAACTACAATCACATTTAAAAAAAAATAAATTTGTTGAACTAATTACAATCACATTTTTCTCTTTGTGAGTATTTATATTTATCTAACTTCAATCATATTAAAAAAATAAATTATAATTTATTTTTTTTTACAAATTACAAAAGGAGATAATTTCAATCAAAAGAACCATTAAAAGAACTATTAAAATAGTACACAAAAGAAGAAATTGCTAAACCAAATACAAATTATAATTTTTTTTTTGGCTAGACCAAATACATAAAAAAAAGGAGATAATTTCAATCATACAAATCAGAAATATTTTTATGCTATCTAATTACAATCATATTTTTTTCATAATAAAAAAAATAATTGTAAAGAAGAACCATTAAAATAGTAAATAAAACAATTAAATAATTATGAAGGGGTTTTAATCAAATCTCCCAAAAGGCATGGGGATTGAGAGAAATTAATAAATGTTGAGTTTTTTTTTAAATAAAAAAAATTAGAAAATTAAGATTGGGATATTGGAACTCGCACAAGACTTGTGGGTTAAAAACCTCATTTTGCTTAATATATAGTATAGATAGATAGATAGATATATAGATATAGATACAGATATAGATAATATAATATAGATAGATAGATGTGTTGAAATTTTCAAGAAATTTTGTTTATGCTAGTCTTTAATGCATTAAAGTTTAATTATGAGGGAGTTTTGACCAAATCTCTCAAAAGGCATAGGAATTGGAAGAAATTAATAAATGCTGAGATTTTTTTTTTAAATTAAAAAATTAGGATTGAAATATTGAAACTCCCACAAGACTTTTGTGTTAAAACTCTCTTTTACTTAACATATAGTATAGATAAACCTCCAAAAAGAAAGTAAACAAATATATATTTCTTTATTATTATTAATAAATAATGATATGATAATGATATGAATTGAATTGAATGGTGTTTGCATACGTTTTTATTTGTTTGGTGAGGTGGATTAGATTCGACCGTTAGCAACTGAAAATGATCCGTTACCAAAGTGTTGTTCCGTTCATGTCCACCAACATGAACCCACTTCGGAGACAGAGAGAGAGAGAGAGAGAGGAGAGTGGGCAAATTTCATTTCCCCGAAACCCACTTTTTTGGGTTGATTTGATTTTGAATCTGTGTGAAGGATAAAAATGGTAGCAAAAACCCCACCAAAGCAGAGGAAAATGGTGGCTCCTCTCAACCCCACTCTTCTCAGAGACACAGTTGACAAGGTACCCTCCTCTCCATCTCTCTATAGAACTATTTCTATGTCTTATTTGTTATTCCATGGTTGATTTGGGTTGGTTTTAGATTAGTATTGTTGATGGGTTTTCTTATTCCTTTCTCTGTGATTTAACTGAAATTTTAGAAGCTCTCTGTTTGTCTCACCATCTCTCATCAAACACACACACACAAACATTTTGGGGATTTTCTCATGCCTCCTTTTGTCAATGGGTTTTATTGGATTTTTAGAACCTCTTTCTCTCACCATCCCTCATGAACACACAGATTCTCTGTAAGAAATGAAGGATCTTTAACATTTTTGGTTTTTTTTTTTTAAAAAAAAAGAAAAAAGATTAGTGCGGATGGGTTTTCTTATTCCTTTGAATTACGCTACGTTAGGTTGGAAGATTTATGAAATGATTTGGAAGGTGAAAAGAAAAAAATAGATAAAATATGAATAAAATATATATACATTTTTACTTAGTTTCACACTTTTTTTTTTTCTTTTACTTTTTAAATCACTTTCCAAATCTCTCAATCAGAGCTTGATTTGCAATGAAATGACAATTCCGTAAGTCCATATTCATGTTTCGTTCGCTAAAACAACAGATTAAAAAAAAATTAAATTATAAATAAAATTATCATTCACCATTTTAAACAATCTCATGAACACACAAACATTATTGTATGGTATATAGAATTGAAGGGTGTTTTAACATTTTTGGGAATGTTGTATTTTTGAAGGTGGATAAGTGTATGGAAAGATTGCAAGAGCTTCAATACACAGTGTCAGGTGGGACGAAGGTGATATCAGGTGTGAGCCTCAGTCCTCGCAGTACCAGAGGTTACCTGAGGACTAGCCTCAGGTGCAAACAAGAGTCTTTGAGGTAAAGAAAGCTTCAAACTTTTTTTAATTATCAGAAAGTTTCTAACTCTTTTTTTTTTTTTTTTGGATTTAAATACATGTATATATATGCACATTGAAATGGGTTTTCTTTGATTTTCCTTTGCAATTTGAAGGATCAAGAATGCTAACTCTCGCAAAACATCTCCACCAGGGAAGTTGCCAACAAATACAGGTCTGAAATCTACAATCGAAACAGTTGAGAGATTTTTTTACAAGGAAAAAAAATATTTGAAGCAATTTTGTGTTACATGACTGTTTTTATGTAAGTCTTTGAAAAGAAAAAAAAAATTGTTACAAGTTTATCGACTTGCCACACGTTTTATTTTTTTTCTAATATAATTGTAACAGTTACTTAAATTATTAATTTGGAATATGAATTTGACAAGTTTGGTCTTTTGAACAATTTTAAAAGTGGAATATTTTTTTTTGTTATTAAACCACTCTTAATGATGTGTTTGACCAATGTTAAATTTTAATTTGTCAAACATTCTAATCTCGATATCACATTATTAGGGATAATTTAGATTTGATAAATTAGAAAATGTAGCATTTTTGTTATAACTATTATTATTTTGGAATAAATGTTGACAAAATTTCAGACAAATGAAAAAAATAGTTTAGATTTGATAAATTATAAAATGTAGCATATTTGTTATAATTATTATTATTTTGGAATAAACGGCGACAAAGTTTCAAGGGAAAGTTGTATGACAAAACGAAAAATTGCGAAGTCATGAAAAAAATGATAATTTCAATTATTAAAGTTGGTAAGTAGCTGTTGTTGTTGTTGTTGTTTTTTTTTTTTTTTTTTTTTGTTTTTTTTTTTTTTTTAATTTTTTAACGGAGTATTCAGGCCCGCTTAACAGTGTAATTAATTATTAACATTGATAAGTTTTATTATTAATTTGTAATTTATTTTAAAAACAAGCAATTATTTATAATCCTCACAAGTTTCAAAAAAGGCTTTAAACCCAAATTAAACTTCTATGACGCCATTACGACATAATTGATCAAATTTGAGTTTTGATTTGGAAATTCTACATTTTAAGTTTAAAAAAAAAATTAGATATCTTTAAAGTTTGCTTAAAGTATAGATTGTCTCATGTGATTTAAAAAATTACAAATATTCTCTTATCATAATTTATAGATTGTCTCATGTAAAATTTTTTACTTTTACACAACTTATTAATTGAAATATATTTCTAATATTATTAAAAATAGTTTATTGACTTGATAATTTATTAATAAAAAAAATAATTTGTTATTAAATTAGAAATCTCATATGGGTGAAATGTATTTTCCAAAATCACAGAAGTGATTTGTATTTTAATCAAATCTCAAGGGTGTATTTATAATTTCTTTAAAAAAATTAAGATTTAATTTATCAAAGTCAAATTCTAAAATTATTTTTGTAATTTTTCAAAAAATAAAAAAGTCATGAGGAAGATTTTAGAGCACTGAATAATTTCTCTACACAGGGGAATGGCGGCGAATGTCGTTGCCGGCAATGCTCGTCGGAGAAACAGTCGGAGAAATTCTACAAGCAAGTCTATTCGCCAGACAAATACTCACATCCGTCTCTTCCAACTCCTCCTCCGACAACCCCAAAACTCCGGTGAATCTCCGGCGACAGCAAAACCAGACTCAACCAAACCCTAAAACCTCCGATCAACTTCGATCTCGAAGAAACAGAGAGAAACAAGTCAAATTGCAATCGATCCGATTGGAATCTGACTCTCCCTCCCTTCAAAGAGCTCGATCTCGCATCAATTTCAAGCAGCCTTTCCCGGAAAACGAGAAGGAAAATGTACGCTACTCTGCGAACAGAGTGTCTCCGAGGAATCGGCCTTGGGCGAGGAAGGCTGTGCTATTTCCGAATCCATTGTTTCATTCATCGCCGCCTAAAAATCATCACAAGTTCTGCAAGACGAAGTCTCCGCACAAGTTCTTGATCAGAACTAGGTCTCCGCCGCCGCTTTCTCTTTCTCTCCCCCCCACCAGATCTACGAGCTTGAGCAAGAAGAATGCTTTGAAGCCTTCGTCATCAACTGCTGCGAAGCTACGCAGATCGTTTTCGCCTTCGAGATTGGCGAATAGATTGGTGTCGCCATTGAAGAGCAGGAAGACTGTGCAGAGGAGTGAGGATGGGCTAGTGATTCGTCCCGATTCGACTCCCATGCGATTCAATGCTCGGAGAATATGAAAGGTTCATCTTCTTTTTTCATCGTTTGTTAATTCTCTGTTTGTTTGGAGATTGAATTGATTCTATTTTCTTGTCTGTTTTTTTGTGGTATTTTCTCTCAATGTCCATTGTTAATTGTTTTTATTTTTTCTTTACTTTTGATATGTAATTATGAGGTATTCAATCAATAATAAGATTTTCTTGTGCAATGATGCATTTGAAATTACAAATTTGGTGTCAAAGTCAATGGAGGAAAGAGTCTTGTGTTTGGTAAGATTTGAATTCTTGATTTCTTAAAGTGCAAATGCTTTGGTTGGGATGCAAATGAGCTGAAGTTGAGTTGTTTGATTGTTTAAGTTTAGTTTTCGAACCCATCCCAAATGCATTTTAATCAAATCAAGCTTGAATAGTTTGATTTTTATAGTGTATATATAAACTTATTGAACTGATTTCGAGCTAAACTCAGAAAATTGATGAGTGTTAAGTTGGACTAGTTTACATAAAATAAGACGAAACTCATGAGCTTATTATCTTAGGTTGGAACAAGTTGTGGCAACATAGGGGCGAAAAAAGTAAAGAGAGGGATGGGATTTCTCACTTTTGGCATAGCAGCCCTTAGTGGGAGGCTCGCACAACAAGCTATTTCCCTTATTGAGAATGATCTTCGTTTAGCCAATTTTTCAGCCTCTTGTCATGTGATTGCACAAAGTGAATAGTCCAGCCTTCCTTGTAGCTTTTGAGTGAGTACTAATGGAGTTACATATATCTGACATTCTTTTTCCTTTTTCCATTCTTTTTAGTTTCTTTTTTCTTCAGAGTAGGGGCAGGCAAGAGATGATACACGAACAATAGTAGATTTAATCTTCTGCCTCCAAAGAACCAAAAGAGAGAAAAAAAGAAACAAAAGAATGAACAAGAAGATTTTCCAACGCCCGTAAGGTGAACTACCTTCCTTGTAGCTCTCTCTCCACTTTCTTATCCTTGCTAGGGTTGGATCATCTTGTAGGGTGAGCTCGCAATACGATTGTAGCCTCTTTGGAAGGGCATTGTAGACTTGCAACCACCTCCGGTGAGCTGAGGTGCTAGCAAACCGATGAAGCCCTGGTATGTCCCAATTACAGTCGTGTTCTGTTTGGCACATCCATGGCTTAATGCCCAAGTAATGCATGGCATAGGCATTTCTAGGCATCTCATGGTTTTTGTTGTCTGCCCCATCAAACAATGTAAGGCTATTTAGCCTTGAAGGCCATCGATGCCACCATGTAAACATCTCATTAAGAAAACCCTGATCAGTTGCATCATATGAAGCCACTTGGGACATTTTTTCCATTAGGGTTTCAAATGTACACTTGGATGGCTCAACCAGCATGATCCCAGAATTGAATACAAAGTCATCCTCTCCAACTGCTGAAAATTGTGGGTAAACAAAGAACTCATCGATGTTTTCGAGAACTATGAAGTCAGCATCTATACATATGATTTTATCATACTCTGTGAGTTCCCATACGCGAAGCTTGCTGTAGTTCCACTCGCTATAGATCTTTCTTTTTGAATCTGGGCTCCGGATGCGTTTAGTGTGCTTGATCTTCCATCCTGCTGCTCTTAGACCTTGTAAGGACGACTTAGATATAGAGTCATCAGCGAGCAAGACTAGATCTTTGGTAGTGTTGGTTTGAATTATGCTTTGGGCCAAAGCTATTGCACCACAAACAAAGGAATTTGAAGAATGAAGGACTGTCACATAGGCCTCTCTTGGTTTAAATATAGTGTTATTGGGAACTGAGAGCTCACATTTTCTCCACATTTCTTCACCTACATTTCAACCAACTAAAATTATAACCCTGCTATTAAAAAAAGGGGGAACAAAAGAAAAGAAAAAGAAAGTAGAGATGATATGCAAAAAAAATTATGAAATTTGATGAAAAATAAAGATGAGATGAGGGGAAAAAAAAGTACAAGAAAATTTGACCATAGTATGCTTTTATTTAGAAGAAAAAAGTTTGTGTTTTTGACCAGCATTTTGCCAACATGGAATGCCTATTTTTCTTTTTGACAAGAAAGAAACTTTAAAAGATCACTACTCAAAACAAAGACGACCAAATCTCAAATTCTTACTGCTTTGCTTTTAGGTTTGATCAATAAAAAATCTTATTCCAAATTTTGTTATATAAGTGATAACTTACTATGTAATGAATACATGGATTCATAAGAAAGTGAAAACTATTGGATGAAGTCTTGTGATCTTCCACCATGTCATGACATAAAAATATCACGAGGTTTAAGATCTCTCTTAACTACTAAATTTGCCTATTATTATACGACATAAATATGTTTCCTAGCATTTTTTTTAACAAAACATTGGCAAATTTTTATGATTGTTTGAAAATGTTGATTTAAATTGGTGAATTTGATGACAAACTAGGCCTGTAAACAGCACAATGAAATGAAATTTTGCTTCCAATTCCTTGTTCTAGACAAAGGTTTGTCAGCTTTTTCTTCTTTAATTTCATGAACTTCCATTTGCTTTTCAATTTGTAGGTTTTCTTAATGAACACAACATTGCGACAAGAGATCACCAAAATAGATTGAAACTCACCTGGTTCTTCGTAAGGAGGAGCAACCTGGCATGTCCCAACAGGCATGAGCACCTTCTGTTTTAATTTCCTCAAATTTGGCCTATAAACAAAAAAATTGTCCTCATGCATTAAGAGATCCTCACATCTAAATATTTCACGCATGGGTCCACAAGAACTGATAAACACAGCATACACCGTTCGATCAAGTTGATGATTGTCATTCTTCCATCCACTCCTTACCAACAGATTAGCAACCACTAAGTTAAGTTGTAACCTAAACACATCCTTAATACCTTCCCTCTCCGCCCATTTTTTACATGGAACCCTAGCTACAACCACGTTGAGCCCATGATAATCCTCAAATTTCGGCATTGGGATTTCTGGGCACAATGGTCGGCCTTTTTTCTCATCTTCATCAATCCATTTAGGGAAGAAGTCTGACCATTGGCTATCCTTGCCCACACGATCAAAACGTACTGTTACTGTCTCTGCCTTTGGTAATCCAGGCATTTGATAATTTTCACCAACTTCGTACTCCATATTAACCAAACCAATCTTCACCTTTTTCCCTTCCATTTCTTTCATGAGGACATTGTACCATTTTGATTGGAGTTGGTGAGTGTCGTTTTGATTAGGCTTTGGCTGGAACTTTTTGTTTAGGAGTAGAAGGGTTAGGGAGATAAAAATTAGAGTGAGAATGGAGGGTATTAACTTAGAACCAAATGGCTCCAGAGCCATTCTAGAGGGTTAGAGAGAGAGAGAGAAAAGCTTAGGACGAATCACATAATTTTTTTTCTTGGCATTGTAGGCAGGGCATGGATTTCATGCCATGAAACATAGCCTTCTTTATCCTTTGTTTTTTCTTTTTATTTTTTATTTTTTATTTTAAATTTCTTGTTTTAAAATATCATATCTTTTAACACATTCAAGGCCATATTTGATGATTTGAAGTCATTAAAAGCTTTAAATATGAGTAAACCCTAATCTGTTACTATCAAAATCAGTATGTTTCAAACTTCATTTTCCCTCTTGAATGTTATTTATGATTTTTTTTTTTGTAACCTAAACAAACCATCATATACACAATATTATGTTAGTAAATATTAGTAACCTCCTACTCTAATATTATTACTACCACTAGTAACTATCCCTAACTTCATATTTTTTTAAACACATGCATCAATATGAAAGAGCAAAATGTCGAAAAACTAAATTGCTTTTTGCTTCCAAAATGCAAGAATTTGATTTTTTTTCATGTCATTGGAAGGATGAACTCCATTTATTTTTTCGTCGATCTCATTTTAAAGATTTTTGCCTTTTGACTTTCTGATGTAGAGTAGCATGTAGGAAATGGATTCAATGAACTGGTTAGGAACAGCTAGTTGTACCTGTTAATACTCTGTGAATAGTAAGAAGATTTTTTCAATTTGTTGACTTTCTAGAAATAGAGGCTTTCAAATAAAGGATACCCTCTTTGTATTATCATTCAACCAAAATAGATTTGTCATAGCCTACAACTCTTATTTATAATAAAGAAAGAGCTAATTCTATTAGGAAACATCTAAACTAATCCAATTTGCTTGTTAAACACAAAATAATAAATAAAAGCATTTAAAGTCCTCTACTTTTTTTGTCATAAATTGACAAGGGGAAGAAAAAAGCAAAAAGGAACAAAAAGAAATTCTCAACAGAATTTTGAAGATAAAACCAATAAGATCTATGCAGAAGAACAAGTAGTTCCAAAACCTTACACATTATTAGAATTAGTAGTCACACTCCTAAGTCTAGTGAGTAATTGTGTGAAGAATGAATGCAACATGGTTTCAAAAGTCATCAAGAATTAAAAATAGACTCGTCATGACAAATCCTAGACTTAATCATTGAAGCGAGACAGACCAATTAGTTTATATATCACATCTTCGAGCATTCCCATCTCTTTAATCTGATTAAATTCTTAACCACCTATTCGTCTAAAAAAGTTTTAAGTTGTTAGAGAGGGAAGTAATTTTACTTTATATACTCAACAAGTCTAAACGCCCATTTTTTTAAAGCTCCAAATCCATATTAACTATTGAATGTAGACATGTGAAATTCCTTTCGTAAAACATTTGTGATTTTAGCTATCCAACACATGAGCTACGTTTTATGTTCAATTTTTTAGGCATATATGATTACCAAAGCACATTGAGCATGAGCATACTCTAGTGTCTCAATAACAAAATTCAAAACAATTTTTCTTTTGCACAGTTTTCATCTATTCACACTTACTGAGGAATTCACAATTTATCCCATTCACTAAGTGGTTCACTTCAAGAGGTGAGCGATCTAATCATGGGTCTTCTGCAATTATAATCTGGTTTTGGACTTGATGTGGACAACATATACTTGAAATTTCAAAATCAATCTCAAACCAATTGTGAATGCCTCATCTACAAAATTTTTATCTCAAACCATAGCAACATACATATGTCAGGAGATCATCTACACGAGTAAGCTTAATCTATTGTGTGAGGATTTGCTCTTCAATCTCCTTCTCTGAGTCTCAGTTCATCAGTGGATGCCTTCAATTTAGGTTTAACATCTTTGCCTAGCCTCATGTGTGGCTCAGTAGAATTCTAAAGCTACTTCATATCCTGTCAACTGATAGTTTTCTTTCTTTGTTTGGGTTAAGTGTATATGTGGTAGCTTCATGCTATTTCCATAATGACGCTTTTATCTATTTATACATTCTCTCCATTCCTTTTTGCAATGTTTTTATTATGATTAGTTATTATTGTTATTTTTAGATTTAAAAAAACCCTTCTCCTATAGGGAACTCCCATGAGTCTCTAGCTGAGAGTTGGAAATTATGGTGTAGTTGAAGAGCTGGTTGGTGAATGCCTCTAAGGGCTTGTCATTTAAGGCCTTCAAGAAGTTGGAGAGACCCCTAGGATGTGAAGACACTAGAATAGAGTTTGTAACACTAGGAAAGATGACACATAGTGAATCCAAGTTTTCTTCTCCTCTTAGTTGTCGATACTTGAGAGAGAGATATGGCACACTTCACGCAATCAATTAACCAAATATGTATCTTATCTCTTTTCCAATACGTAGTTTTCCAGCAATCAATTAACCAAATATTTCAGACCAATTTTTTTTTTCAGAGTCTCTAATGAATCCTTCTTTTCCTTTTCAACCCTTACAAAAGATGATCTATGATTAGTAATTTTTTCCTGCATTTTGTCACGTGATTGCCACAATTTGAGTCCTTCCATCCCATCTTTCTTGTAGCTTGTGTCACAACTACGGAGTTATATCATTATCATGACATTCTCCTTCTATTACCTTCTCTTTTCTTCAAACCACGGGCATGCAAGGGATGATACATGAATCATAGGTCCGTATCAGATGTAAGCTTCTGTCATTGAAGAGAAAAAAGAGTAAAAAAAATAAATAAAAGAAAAATAATAATCGAGTAGATTTTCCAATCCCCAGGAAGTGATGAACTAGCATCCTTGTAGTCCTCGATCATGATTAGGCAAGAGATGATATACACGAACAATAGTTGATTTTAAGTTTTTTGCTACTGAAGAGCAAAAAGTGAAAAAAATAAATAAAAGAACGAAAAAAATAGGTTTTCCAATGCCCATGAACGAAACTAGCATCCTCCTAATGCCCATGAACCGAACTAAATCCTTGTAAAGCTGTCTCCACTTTCTTATTCTTGAAATGCTTGGATCATCTTGTATGGTGAGCTCACAATACGATTGTAGCTTCTTTGGCAAGGCCTTGTAGAGTTGCAACCACCTCGAGTGAGCCAAGTCACTAGCAAATATGAAGTCCCGGTATGTCCCAATTACAGTCGTAATTTGTTTGGCACATCCATGGCTTAATGCCCAAGTAATTTATTGCATAGAGATTTCCAAGCATCTCATGACTTTTGTTGTCCACCCCATCAAATATTTTAAGGTGATTTCGTGTTGATGGCAACCGATGCCACCATGCAAACATGTCATTAAGAAAACCCTGATTACCAGAATCATATGAAGTCACTTTGGACATTTTTTCCATTAGGCAAATGACACTTGGATGGCTCGACCAACATGACACCAGCATTGAATACAAAACCAACATCTTGAACAGCTGACAATTGTGGGTAAACAAAGAACTCGTCAATGTTTTCAAAAACTAAGATGTCAGCATCTATGTATATGATTTCAAACATGAAGCTTGCTATAACTCCATTCACTGTAGAACTTTCTTTCCACGTGGGGGCTTTGGATTCGTCCGATTTGCTTGATGATCTTCCATCCTGCAGCTGTTAGACCTTGTAAGAATTTCTTAGATATGGAAGTGTTGGTTTGAATGATGCTTTGAGCCAAAGCTATTGCACCACAAAGAAAGGAATTTGAATGAAGGAGAGTCACATAGGCCTCTCTTGATTTCCATAAGAGTGTCGTTATTGGTTTTGGAGAGTTCACATGTTCTCATTCCTCAATCACCTACATTTCAACCAACTAAATTTATAACATTGGAATCTTAGAAAAAAAATATGAAATAATGAGAGAGTAGATTCATGCAACAATTTAAACAAAATTTGATGAAAATTATAATCTTTAGGGAAAAAACGTAAAAGAAAAATCGAACTATATATTTCTTTAAAGTTATAAAATATTAATAAATGTGTGCTTGGCCAACATTTCAATTGCTTTGCTTTTAGGTTTGATGAATAAAAAAAACTTAGTCCAAACTTTGTTATATAATTAGTAACATGAATGCATGGATTTTAATGAAAATGAAACTCGAGGCATGTCCCAACAGGCATGAGAACTTTCTGTTTTAACTTCTTCAAACATGACCTGTAAATAAAAAAATCATCTTCATACATGAAGAGATCCTTGAATGTTAATATTTCATGCATAGGTGCACAAGAACTGATAAACACAGTGTCCACTGTCTGATCAACTTGATGACTGTGATTCTTCCATCCACTCTTCCAGTTGAGATTCTCTCCTTAGACTCTCTCCTTGCCTCCTTACTTGTAACGGTAGAGATACACTTTAAGTTGATCCAACGGTTTAGATTTTTAGCTATTTAAAAATAAAAAAATAATAAATCAAATTCAAAATTGCTTTTTCTGTTCAAATCTGGACCGTTAGATCAACTCAAAGTACATCTCTACCATTGCAAGTAAGGAGAAAAGGAGAGAGTCCAAGGAGAGGATCTCAACTCCCACTGTTCACCAATAGATTAGCAACCACTAAGTTAATTTGTAATCTAAACACAAACCTTAGCACCTCTCCGTTCCCTCTTTTGCATGGGACCTAGCTACAACCACATTTTGTCCCCATGATAATCCTCAAAACTAGGGCATTGGGATTTCTGGGCAAAATGATCGGCTTTATTTCTCATCCTTTTAGGGAAGGAATCTGGACATTGATGATTGTTGCCCACACGGTCAAAAAGGTATTGTGACTGTCTCCACCTCTGCTAATCCGGTTTCACCAACTCCGTCCCCCATGATAACCAAACCAATCTTCATCTTTTTCCCCTGTTGTGTCTGTCTACTGTCTCCACCTCTGCTAATCCGGTTTCATCAACTCCATCCTCCATGCTAACCAAACCAATCGTGATCTTTTTCCCCTCAATTTCTTTCACGAGGACAATGTACCATTTTGGCCGGAGTTGGTGATCAATATCATTTAGATGAGGCTTCGGTTGGAACTTTTTGTTTAGGAGTACCAGAGTTGGGGAGATTTTTTGTGAGTAGTGCGAGTGGAAGGTATTAACTTGGAACCAAATGGCTGTAGAGCCATTTTACGACAACCCCAAAAATAAAGAAATAAACCCTAGAAAAGTAAAGAAATAACATGAAACAAATTAAAAGACAATCAATAAAGATAATCCTTGAAAAAAAAAATACAAAATGAACTCACCAAGCTAAAACATTATATATTTATAAAAAATTAAATAAAAATATTGACTGCACAAAGTCAAGATACTCCTCCCACATTGGGAACTAATTCTAACAAAAACAGCCTACTCAGTAGTAATTTTGTGAGCAAAACTCCTTACACAAAGTGTACTACTTTTTAAATGAAAATTGGGAATTCTCTACAAGAGAAGCCATCTTGAGAAACACATAAAAGTCAGGATCTGAAAATGAAGGCCAACGTGGAGTCTAATTGAACTTGCCAGGCTGAAGTGCAACTAGAGCTTCGCAAAACACGGTCATTTAACTGGAGGCATTCTTCCTTGCAGCATAAACACGGTAGGCAGCCAATCCAACAATGGCTACCGCAGCTCCAACTGTAGTGATGAAGTGATGACAGACATTGTCAGTGAACGGAGGAGAAAGACGAAGAAGATGATCAAGTGTTACATTCTAAGATGCACAGACAAGCACATTTTCAAAAAATGCAAACACAGCAAGCAAAGACATATGCGAAACATATAGTTTTATACATTTAATGTCACATTTGAATATTATATACTTATTTTATCTCAAACATTTATTGTTATCAAATTCATCAACCTTGCATATGCTAGTCCAGTGAAAAAGACAATAAATAAATGGGACACCGCACACCCCAACGTGTCCATAGCGTGTCTGCGTCCGACGTGTCACACACTGACACGTGGCCTGAGGTGCCCGTGCTTCATAGGTTACATCATGAGTCTCCATAATAGAAAACAGAACGAATTATTCAGACAAAGTATTACTTAAAAAAACTTTTACAGTACCATCTCTTATCGACAAAGCAAGCCCATAAGATTTAAATCATTTCAAAAGGCAATAAGAACAAATAAAAAAAATATTAAAATAAAAGAAAGCAGGTTCCAATATGAGAGTAGCAACTTTGAGCAAATAACTAGAAAGAGTCTGTGTCCAATCACTTAGACACTTTGTTCAACCACAATATAAAGTTCAGGCCTCAAGATGGCATCTGCTTTGGACAAACCAGAGAGTTAAAAGAAAACAAAAAAACCAGCATAGTGTGATTACCATACAAAGAAAGGGACTTGTAAAGATCTGAGAACTTAATTAAATAAATAATGCACATATCATAACCTAACAACTGCAATAAAAAATATTTTGAATAAGCAACAAACACTTAAGCTTCCATTTATTTTATTTTATTTTATAAAAAACAACACTCAAAAGCCCAATGACTAAAACAAGTATAGGTTATTTTACCTGATACAAACATCAGAGAGCGATTAATAAGCCGGTTATATTGCTTGCGACTTTTTCCAGCTTCAGTTTCAGGAATGCTCAAATGAGGGTGCTCTGCAGCACTCACAATCCTACGAAACACATTATTAAAATCCCCCAACTTTGTGCTGAGAGGTATAGGAGCTTCTATTCCCATATCCTGACTTACCTATGAAGCAAAATTTGAAGCAAAATGTGTTATTAATGTGTCAAGAACTGTAAACCAATAATAACACCATAGCAAATAACATATTAACTATTTGTCAGGTATCTTCCTAAAGCCTTACTCCCTATTATTATGAGAAAACCAAACCAAGGGTATTGTTCACAACTAGTGTTCAAACAGCCTTTAGACGGGCCCCAAAATCTTTTCCTTTCATTTCCAAACTCTTAGGTTGTGTTTGGATCATGAATTTGAGTGAGATTTGGAGAGAGAACGAGAAAAAGTGAGGTAAATATGACTGACATAAGCTAAATTTTTTTCCCATTTCCCTTTCCTTTTCCAAATCCATGATCTAAACACAGCCCTACTCTTACATTACTCTATGTAAACCCTAATAGCGTCCATAATTTTACCACAATTTCAACAGAAAAAAGTCAACTAAATCAGCCTGAAGTCCTACTTTTCTACTGCACCATATTAGTTTTGGGGTCACTGCTAGTGGGAGAGTGTTCACCATACTCGTCCTACATCACTTGCGATGGCCACTGAACTTGTGTATTTCAGTATGAAAAGAAATAGTCAGTGGTCAAAATCTATACCCTTGTAGAATCATGTATCTCTGTGGGAAATGGATCCAGATCATCTTTAGCCGCAACAATGAGGCAAGGCACCTCATGGCTGTTCATTTCTCCATGACTAGCAACTTCCACAAGCAATTCGGTTGCTCTCTTCCATGAATACTCATCAGAACTGGAAAATGAAAAGCATTAACTCGTGAAAAATCAGAGACGTGCATAAATGACAGAGCAAACATTGTAAGCATTCGGGACAACGCATATGGGTATCATGGAAATAGGGTGTCCTCGAACAATTTTGACAGACATGATGTTATAGACTATCAGTACACTATTACAAAATTACTTATTAGGGGATCAGCCGTACTAGTGATTCACTGGATCTGACAAAAATAATGGCATTTTGGTTACCTGTCATGAACAAATACTGCTATGTCACAGGCTGCCAAATAATCCCTCGTTGAAAGCAACTTTTGGACTGCATCTTCAGGTATCTCTCGCAATATAAGAGTTTTTTTAGTTCCCTGTCAACACAACAAAATATATACTTGATGGGGTTCAACTGCTTAAAGAAATAATAATAGTAATAAGAAAAACATGAATAAAGTTGAACAAATAATAGTAATGAGAATTTTTTGGGTTATTAATTCTAACTTGATAAAACATTGAGTACTTTGGGTTTTAAAACATTCAATACTCTGGGTTTTAATTTGTTCTCTAAATTTATGCTGGAGATAAGAACTAATATAGGTCTTTCAATAACTTTCTCCTAGTCATCATCTTTTCCAAAAAAAAAAAATCAGAAAACAGACAAGATTGCCCAATCAGACTATCTGGACCATCAATCAGTTAGGCTTCCAGGTTTCAAAATCCCTGTAACCTTAGCATCCAAAACCATCCTGTATTTCAACTTGTCCAGGCCTGTATTTCAACTTGTCCAGGCAGGTAGATAAATTGTTGATCATTTATTCATGGCTCAATGTACCACACCAGTATATTTATATTTATGTTAAGAAGACCTCTAAACAACAAGAATTTTACCAACTGTTGAGAATTCATGGCTCAACAGGAATTTTATTCATGGCTCAACAGGAATTTATTCATGGCTGAATAAATTGTTGATCATTTATTCATCACTCAATTCTCTCAAACATATCGTTCTCTTATGCTGTGTTTGGTTGAGGGATTTGGGAAGTAATTTGGAAAAGGAAAGGAAAAAGGTGTGTGAAGCTATGTAAAATGTAGGTATATTTTATTCACATTTCATCTACTTTTCCCTTGCCTATCCCAAATCCCCCAACCAAACACCGTATTAGGAGTTCCCATCTTTTTTATTTGGTAAGTGAGACTTACTCCATCATCTCCTCTCATGTACTCTGATTTACAGAATGAACAACCAACTTAACTTATCCAACAAAATGTGCTACCAACTTAATCAAAAGTATCTGTTATACGCTATAGTTATAATAATTTTACCAAATAAAACTTTCTAAGACTTAAACCCCTTCAGACCCTATATAGTAATTTCCTATTAAAAGTTTCCTAGAGAACTGTACTTGAAGAGTAGTAGATTTTTCTGAAACCTAAATGTTGGAAAGGTTGTGTTAAAAGGTGAGGCTTAAATCCTAATTGCATCAAGGCTGACACCTTGAACAACTTTCAAGTAATTAGGTTGTCTTAATGTCATGTCCAGATTAAACATTCCCTGGTCCTAATCAAAAGCTAATTCTCCTTTGTGGAATACACGTGCGTGCGGTTTGGACCCTCAACCTGAAGGACCAAAGTTATACAAGGTTGACAGGTAAAACTTAAATACATTTTAATGAAAAATATGCTGGAAACCACAAGTGTATGACACTATTTGTAAACTGCAGGCATGTCCAGCTATCATTTGCTCGTGAAAGTGCCAAAAACAGTGGGAATTGTGTAACTTCAAATTGAAACCACAATGAAAATGTTCCTTGCTTCACTGTTGGGTACTTTATGATGCACTAACCTGACAATACATGCTGGAATATCTAAATAAGGCCAATGTTTCGTCTTATCCATGGAATGAGCTCATGTAACATATAAACCATCAAGCCACATGGTGCATAATGTAATAGCACTTACCCCAGGTTGGTCAACAACATTGACTGCATAGCGCTCATCAGTGGTTGAAGTATAAATATCAGAGAAAGGCCTACATTTCATACATCAACAACATACCTTGTAAGACTTGAAAAACATAGATGAATTACCAGGTGTAATCAAATATAAATTTCCTTAAGATAAAGAAGCCTATCAAACATGGATTCAGAAGAAGCACCTTCCAATAAAAGAATTCAATAGCCCAGACTTTCCCGCCTTTTTTGGACCAAACACAAAACACTGGAAAACGGTTCTTTCTGATTGTTGCTTTTTGCGATCTAGACGTCTTCTTCGAGTGACACGAATGGCAGAAGAAGGATCACCAGCATATCCAATATAAATAAGATTCTCGACACTACGAATTGGATCTAGAAGTGTCATAAGGGCCCACTGCATACCACAAACTTGTGACCAAAAGATCAAAACACATGTTGCTTGGAAGAACATGTGTGTGCATGCGAATATGGTGCATGTCTAAAACGATACAGACAAATAATTGGATACAGAATGAGATTATGTTGAGCTTTTATGTTAACCAGATCTCAAAAAAATTGTGACCATGTCTTTCTGCAAGATATAAGTTACCTATAACAGCAACAATTCGAAAAAATGCAATGTAATCCATCTACCAAACTGACAAAACTGTAAGTCCACAAATTTAGTATAGCCAATAAAACAAGTTGGCACACCTAGCACCACAACTAGTTTAGGTTTGTTACCAATCCAAGTCAAGCTGAGTATTGAATTTATTACTCTTGACCCCGGTAGCCCTTAGGTCAGATTGGGCTCAAATTGGTCAAATAGAGGGGGAATGTTGACTAAGAGTAACATTTACTAATTTTGCTGCAGATAGAATTTTTAACTGTAGCACTTCATGTATTAACTACTGGACAAAATCACCACATTTTATAATGCAAGTAAAACTCACGTTATATGCTACTCCCAGAAATGAATGAAAAGTGAAAAATATGGGGACACACAAACCTCTGACAAAAACCCATCAAGTGATAGCCCCCCCAAGGCAGTTTTCTCTGCGGCATCCTTACATGGACCTTCATCCCAAGGACTGAAATTTAAAGAGATGGTAGCAACAACTACATCAATAACAAAGCATAATAGGAATAAACAAATTCATAAAAAAAAAAAAAATGCATTTATATGATACGCTAGTCATGTAATACGGCATTGGCAACATATCTCATTCATTCTATATGCAAAATTTTATCCGAAAGTGTCTCAAATTTACTTGAACATGAATGTCATTCCATATGAATGTCATTCCATATTGTAACGTAATAAGCTAGCTGTCTATCTTTGCTTACATCACTCACCTCCCACCCCAAGTCCCCATCTATCACCCGTCTACCCTTTTCCCAAACCAGCAAACCCCCAACAGGAACCTCTGATCCCAAGGCCAAGATGGGAAGACACTGCTGGAACAGAAAGACCCACAGTCGTCGTCTCAAAATACACAAAAAAATTACCTATTCAACAAAGTTCATTGCATACAGGTATTTAATCAAAATTGTTTTGTAGTTTAGTGAAAGCGTTAGAACTCTTTCACATCTCTTCAAGATTGCCAGAGTTAATGGCTAGATGCTGTAAAAAGGGTTTTGACGTCTAACAAGCCTTAGAAAAAGTCAAACCCCTGCAGGCTGCACATTCAGTGAGTTTTTTTTTTTTTTGACAAGTCATTCAGTGAGTGTTTTTTTTCATAGTCAATATGCCAAATATTGTCATACTCGGGCGACATGACTTGGTATCACATCACTAAAATATCTCAGTTTCAGATTACACTCTCAATATAGACATTACCTCAAATGTGCAACCATGCTCACTCTATAAAATATATTCATTTTAAAACATAAATGGTTTCAATATCAACCAAAATTGGAAAATTGCTTCAGATCAATGATCACGAGTTGATTATCAGCGAACGTACATTTTCATTCAACAGTAGCTTAATTACACACCACATGATATTTAAGCAACTCTGATTATATATATATATATATATATAGAGAGAGAGAGAGAGAGAGAGAGAAATATCTACCAGAGAAAGTGACAGTAAAGTGAAGGAAATGCTTCTAATCCATCAATGAAATGAAGAATTCTACTTACCTTTCTGGTGCAGTAGAAAAAAGATCTTCAAGTTCAGCTGGTTTAAGGGCCCCATCCTGGTAAGAATATCATCGAAATTTTGAGAAGTCAGAAAAGTAACATCTTTAACAACAGAACCTTGCTTTAAATCAAAATGACGACTATTATTTAATCACTATTGAAACTGTCACACACAATCAAACATTCATAAGTCAGCTCATGCAATCAATCCCAATGTTCCATGCCAAATTTATGCCTCAGTCGTCACTAGTGAGAGCAAGCAACTATTCAATCAATTTAGTTTTGATCCAACATGAAATTTATGGCTCATCACTAGTGAGAACAAACAACTATTCAATCAATTTAGTTTTGATCTAGTCAAACTATCTTTTCCTTTTCGTTTTTTTTTTTTTTTTTTTGTTGATCAACAACAAAATTAATTTTATAGACTAAGAAACTAAAAATTAATGTTATTGACTAAGAAAAAGAAACTATCTTTTTCTTTTCCTTCTAAACCAATCTCACGAATGTACATGTAGCATACAAGCCCTAAAGCCCAGGCTCAAAACTGACTAATGCCTAATTGAGTTGTTTAGACCTTAAACAAAGTGTTTTTAGTTAATTTTGAAACAAGTTTTCATTCCCTTGACTGCCTATCACAACCACAGGTCACCACCCCATTGAACACCCTCACTGCCTACCACCACCTCTGGCCATCTTCCACTGTCACTCTCCACTGCCAGCCTCTAATTCAGGCCACTCCCCAACTCCTACCACCACTTCCGGCAACTCACCAAACATGTTTTCTTGTTTTTGGTTTTTTATGTTTTGAAAAAAGGTTTTTGTTTTTGTTTTTTGCAAAAAAAAAAAAAAAAAACACATATCTCGTTTTTTGTAAACAAAAAAACCACCTTAATCATTTATTATTAGTTCACATGTTAGCTTTTTATTCTTACTTCTTGCATCATGGACAAGGTTTTTCTTACTTGAAATTTGGATACTTGTTGCACGAGATTTGATTTTAAATTTCACTCACCATTTTGTTCATTTGGTAAGGTGCATTCCTCACCCTCTTAATCAACAAGGGGTAAAACGTTGGCCACTTCATTCATATGAAACTGAAAGAGAGCCATCAGCATTCGAAAGTGTCTCACAATATGGCCTAGCAGCTTTGATTTCAGCCCAAATTCTTTGAAACAATATCATAATGAAGTGGAATACACATCGAAGATTTGTATGTTTTCATTTTATCTATTCTTACATTGGAGAGCAGAGATATTCTCCTAATTCTAAGAGGATTGTAACTCCAAATTAGGAAACTTTCTTCAATCATTAAACTATTCTAGACATAATTAAAACCACATAAAATGACCAATGGATGATCCTTATTCCTTACAGTTCTTGTCCAACAATTCACAAAATTATTGAATTACCATAGACAACTAAAACCTAATAATAGTCATAAATCTGTCCAACGGCATTCTCACCTATAAACTACATAAAACAAGACTCAAATTGACCTTAAGAAATTATACAAAGCTCCATGTGTGTTACAAGTAAACTTCAATATTTGCCCCTCTTCCTTTTCAAGTACTCTACATCAGTACCCATGTAAAGTTATCAATCTAACAAATTGTTTGGATGTGTATTCGCTTTTCGTTTTTGTTTTCGTTTTCGTTTTCCAAGTTTTCAGAAACAAAAATAATGAAAAGTTCAAAAACATCCATCATTTATTTTTGTGCAAAAATAGTTTTCAAAAATTGAAAATGAATTTCAGTGTTTCCTAAAAAGTGGGTTGTTTTCAGAAATATTTTTTCAAAAATAGATTTCGGAAACAATTCACCAAACAAATTTTCTATATTTTCCAAAAATTTAAAAATCCAAACAAGCCCTTTGTACAAATCAAATAAGGAAAATTTGAATAGTACATAAACCATCGATGTAAGTCAAACATGACATTAGCAACTCAAAACCATAACGACAATAATACCATGTAAAAGTTTTGTTCACAATATAATGATAAACAACATACAACAATATTATCATTGAACCTGCCATTATAGCCAATTCACAAATTAAATAAATCTCACATTATAATATGTCAAATCCATATTTCATATTAAACTCTAAATATATGAAAAGAAACTTAGTAATACATACACCATCGTTGTCAAACAAGAGAAAGATTCCCTTGAGAAATTCCACAGCTTCACTTGTTAGCTCCACACTCTGCAAATGACAACTAAGAATTAGTATTTCTAAAAGAACAATATCTACATCCATGACCAATGAACTTAATACTAAAAAAATAACCCATTATATTTAGAAAGGAGAATATCAATAAGAAAGTGTTGGGATGTATAGAATATACGAAATTAGTCAAATGTTGCATTTGAAAATCTCATTTTCATGAGCATAATACTCCAAGCTACATGCTTATGCTTCAGGGGTAGCAATTTTAGATTCAATCATGCCAACCCAAAATTTTAGTTTGTCATGGCCAGAGAGTGCAAGCTACATGCCTATGCTACAGTTGAAAATCTAATTTTCTTGAGCATAATACTCCAAGCTACATGCCTATGCTTCAGGGGTAGCAATTTTAGATCCAATCATGCCAGCCCAAATTTTAGCCTGTCGTGGCCAGAGAGTGCAAGTGACATCAAGGGTCAAAAGATTCTTCAACTAAAAACAGTCCAAGCGTTTAAAAAGATGCAAGCTAAACCTTTTGTTAAAGCAAAGAAGCAATATGGTAAATCTCCAGACGATTGAGTTCCAGGCTTTTTGAAAAGCCTAGAAAGATAATCAAGATTTACGTTACACAGACTCGGGTGCGGGTATCGGGTGTGGTTGTGGGTACACATCTAGGGTCGGACACTTCAAAATTAAAAATTGAGGATACGTGGATATGGATCCAAATTTGAATATGAGTACGGGGATACGTTTACGGAGATACATTATATAGTTTTTTTTTAAAATATATTTATTATATGAAAATGAGTTAAAAAAAGTTAAGGAATAACATATTTTGTTTAAAAAAATAACAAATAAAAATTATTTTAAGCACAAAATAAATAATATTATATATGATAAAATAAATTATTTTTATTTTGGGTATAAAAATTATATTATTTATAATATATTATATTATACAATAATATTATATAATATGAATAATATTATACAATGTTATATTATACAATAATATTTTATAATATGAATAATATTATATATTATTATATTAATGTAATTTATATTATATAACATGTAAGAAGAGAAAGAGGATAGAGAAGAGAAAGAGAATAGAGAGAAAAGAAGACAGTTGACAGAATCAAAGAGAGAGAGAGAGAGAGAGAGAGTAGAAGAAGAGGGAGATCGAGAGGAGAGGAAGAGGGAGATCGAGAGATGAGAGAGAAGACAGATCGAGAATGAGAAGATAGAGAAGGAGATCGAGCATCGAGCAAAGAAGATCAATGTCGAAATCGAAGCCAACGACCAGAGGAATCGAAGTCGGCGATCAGATCAAACAACGAACAGCAACCAGGTTCTCTCTTGCTCTCTTCTCTTTCATTTCTTTTGTCATATCCGTTTGTGAAGAGCCGTGTTCTAGCCGAATCCCGCACCCGCACCCGCACCCGCACCCGTGTCGTGTCGACACGGGTACCTCCGAAAATCCAAAGAGTCCGCGTAACGTAGACCAAGATTAGACCTACAGGCATCCTGGAAGCTCGGCCCAAAGACCACACCAGTACCCAACAGTGGCCACCACTATAAGAGGGCCATGTGTAAACTAGATTTATCACTTTTCAATATCTTGCAAGCAAACAAATTCATTATGAGGAGATAGAAGCGCATCCTAACCCTAACCCTATAACTTGCTGCCTTGATTAAGAACATGAGGACAACAACCAAGAATCAAATGGAAGAATGCTTTGCCTACAACTCACAACTGTACCATCACATTGATGATTTATGAACACAAGGAAAAGTCTCCACGGGTGACCAATATCATCACACTGGGGGTTCCCAAAAACAAAAACCAAATTGAACACTAATTGTATAGCACAGATCCCACACGAGAAAGTATGCATGATATACCAACAGATGTCCAACTTCAATACTAGATTTATTGCATTGACGCTTAATAAACATAATGAAGTCTCTGGGGGTGGCAGGCATCATGCAAGTATTTCACAGATGTCCAGCTTAAAAGCTAGATGTATTGCATTGATGCTTAATAACCATACAGAAAATCTCCATGGGTAGCAGGCATCATGCTAAGGGACCCAAAAACTTAACCAAATGAAAATGCAGAACGTACAGAATGGATCCCACACAAGAGAGTATGCATAATTAACCACAGATGTCATATATAAATGCCACAGAGAGAGAGAGAGAGAACGCAGAAAGAGCAAAAACACAAGCAAGTTAATAATATCAACATTGACAGATTTGCATCATGTAGCAACTTAAAATTCATTTGTTGCCAAAAACCACTATATGGTAACCATGTAACAGTAACCCTAGTTAGGCTAATATAGGGATCTGTAGTAAAAGTAAGAACCAGATTCAGTATAATCTCAAACTCTAACATCATCAATTATAGAATTTGTACAGTTGGATAAATATTACAGGTTCAGCTGGGTTGACCTCCAGTAACTAAATACTGCCGAATCCAATCTTTATCAATTTCCCATTCACTTTGGACAAATAAATACACAAGCTTCTCAAAGATAACGAATTATAATTAGATCCAACAAACTAATCCCTAAATCAAGGTTTACTCAAGGAGTTACCTGATCAGGTGCTCGTTTAATTGGAGCCGGAAGCAGATCTTCACCAAGTCTGATATCATTATTGTACCCGAATTTCCTTAGGACAGTCCATGTTGTTTCGAGACGTCCCTTTTCGATGAAGAGTGCATGAAGAAAGAGGAATCCCGTCAAAGTCAGACCACGGTCATTGACACCTTCAGGTAGTTTTTCTTGCACTACCCTCTTAACACCCACTATTTCAGAAGGTTGTAGAGGAGCATTAAAACATTTGACCTGTTTACAACCATTATAATATGATACAAATTGTAGTCAAAATATACATAAACCATGCAAACACAACTTTGGTTGGAATATAATAAGATTACTCATTAGAACTCACAAAAGAGTTCAAAGAATGAACAAGTTCAACAGTAATATGTTTATATCCCATACATGCATATAAATTAAGTGCATTCAGATATAGTCACCTACACATGAAAAAGAAAAGGCAGACCTGAAAATCATTCAACTCTGCATCACTGAGTGCACCATCCCTGTCATGGTCACAGAGAATGAATATCCGTTTTAAAGCCCTTACACACCGAGGCTTTAGAGTTTGTGCTTCCTGATCAAATAGTGGAGCTGTTGGATGAAGTACTGCTTTTTGTGCATAGTAGAAAACTTCAGGAATCTGCAAGTAGAGAGAGAATTTCCAAAATTCTACATTATGGCGAGCTGAATATAAAGGACACCACACTAACAGATTGCTTTGAAAATATTAATTTAAAAAAAAAAAATCATTAAACAGACCAGTTGGATGACTTATAATATTGGATTCTTTAACCTTATGGTCGTATAAGTTATGACAATTGAATTCACAATGCACAGATTCTCAGTATGCAAATCCTTAAGATTGAATTCTAAAACATCTTAGAAGGACCCATATAAGCAGGTTACACGTAATATATAAGACAAGTCCAGAATCGCACTGCTGCGAACATGGAAGACACAGTCTCAACAATGCACAACCAAATGACAGTGGTAAAAAAGGTTTAAAACAAATGAAATTTTCTTTTGATAAACAGTAAACCAATGACAAAGACAGATGACGAGGACTAGCTATGTCAGTCACTTTAACCATTATTGTAGCTCGCCATATGTATTCCATGCCCCCTTGTCCATATCTACCGTCAAGAAGGCTTTTAAACCATACCTGAATAAGTTTGAATGCTGAACATTCAATACAAGTTTCGATCTCCCGAAACTGCTGCATTATTGGAGACATCACCTGCTCCAAGCTCACCGGATTATGGTCATCCCTCAAATCCAGTTTGCAACCCACTACTATCACGGGCACCTTTACCTGCTCAGATATATCCAATCCACATTAATATCAAAAAAATGGTAGTAAGACAAACAACAAGGCAGAAATTACAATTTCACAGTATCTCTTCCAGAAGACTTTCAATCGGTTAACTAAATTTGAAGCACAAACCTCTAATCGACGAAGTTCGGGAAGCCAGAAAGTACTCAATCGGTCGAGCGTGGCAGGTTGATCACACGCATAAGTAAGCACCACTGCATCAGCTCGCTTCAGTTCTTCAGCCAGTTTACCTCTATTCTCCAAACTGAATACAATAATATCATAAAAGCATTCAAATTTACCTCTAAAATTTAAAAACTATACAATATTCATACGCATACAACTTCAGCTAGTTTTTAAGATTGAATTAGGGCGTATTACTGTAGATTGAGAGACACTGAACATACACACACATACACATAGATAGAGAGAGAGAGAGAGAGAGAGAGAGAGAGAGAGAGAGAGGGACCTGGAAGATGTATCGATGATTGTGACAGGAACACGATCGGGATACATATCATCGGGCAGCCTCGTCGGCGGCAACACAGGGGGGGCATTGGTGGGAAAAGTTTCGGCGGCGACGGTGACAATCAAGCTCGATTTTCCGGTGCCGCGTTCGCCGGCGACGACGATGCGAACGCCACCGCGGACGCCGGAGCTCGCCTTCGCAGCTGCGCCACCTCCAGCCATTCACACTGCACACGGATATCCAAAACCCTAATTTATACAAAAATATAAATATATATATAGACACACCACGGCTATATCTATATATATATGTGTGTGTATACGTGAGAGAGAGAGATTGAAGAAGATGCTTAGAAAAGAATATTTACCCTTTGGTGCAGAGCTATGATGATGGGGGGGGGTTTGTGTTAGATGCGACCTTGATTGTGGTCGCAAGACTGCTTTGCTATGCTAGCGAGGATCGATGTACTAAAACCTCGTTTGGATTGATTTTGAAGAAAAATCAAAAAAAGTAATGTATACAAATTTCTTTGTCTTAATTTACCTTATTTAAATAATTGAAGAGGAGAAAATTAAACGGAAATAAAAACAAATGTTTACATTTATAAACTTATATGGAGAGATTTGAAGAAACACACTTGCTTGGTTTGGGTTTTCTAAAAATATCTTTTAAAAAAATTTACTTTCTTATTTTTTATATTTTTTTATTTTTATTGAATTTTTTAATATTTTGAATAATTTTTTAAATTTTTAGACACATCTAGCATAAATACACTTAAAAAATATAATTTTCGTGAAATTTTTTTTAAAATATAATTTACGTGAAATTTTTTTTAAAAAAAATTCACTAAATATAAAAAAATATATTGAATATATTTTTGTATATTTATTAATTTTTTGAAATATTTTTTCACAAATATTTTACTTTTTAGGTACATATAAGTAAGGTGCATCTAAAAAGGTAAAAAAAATACTTAAAATTTTAAAAATATTTACTAAAAATAAAAAAACACGAAAAATAAAAAACTTAATTTTCAAAAAACTGAATTTAGAAAACTGAAACTAATCACGCTGATTGATATTCTTAATGTTAAATTTAGATAATATAAAAAAATATTCACCTAAATGCGAAAGAAATTTTAAAAATAACTTATATTTTCTTTTAATTTCCCTTATGTAACCACTAGATAGAATAAAATTTATTGTATTTTATTTCATGTAATTTTTTTCTTATTTTATTTTATCTACCGACTTAAGTAATTGTTTATTTTATTTGTCTTCTCGGTTTCCAAAATTGACTTCACTTGTGAGACCTTTTACTTGGTAATATCGATTTTGAGTCATTTGACAATTGTTTTCCTTTTTTAATACATACTTGAATAGGAATATTAGATAAATGAGAAGCGAAAAATGACAAATTTAACAATATGTCTGTTTGGTAGGATTTATTTTCAGTTTATAACTTAAAATAAATGTTTTTGGAGTGTTTGATATAGCTTTTCAGAGATGCTTTATAACTTATTTGAAGCGATTTTCAATTTAAATGTCTAAGCTGGCTAAGAGGTGCTTTTTGAAACAGCTTAAGCGGACAACTGAGTTTTGAGGGGTGTAATGACTTAAATGCCCCTCATATACTTCAAATATTACCAAAAAAAAAAATCAATATATAAGTCCACAACAAACACTATTCATTCCCTCATAGAGAGAGAGAGTGAAAGGCAATTTTCGATGCGTAAAAGGCGATTTTTCTGATGGTGTGAACTAAAGTTAGCTCTCTCTCTCTCTCTCTCTAAAACTACATCACGATCTGAAAATGGTGATGATGATGATGCGATCGACGGCGTGTGACGATCTGACGAGCTCTTTTTTTTTTCTCTCTCTCTTTTTTCTCTCTCTCTCTCTCACGATCTGAAATGGTGACGATGATGATGACAATCGACGGCGTTACGATCTGACGAGCTCTCTTTCTCTCTTCGCGATTGCAAAGAGAACGAGCTTGAGCTTTCTCTCTCTCTTCGCAATTGCAGCTAGGGTTTTGCAAGGGGCTTTTGGCAATGAGATGAAGAGGAGAATGAGAAGAAAAAGGAGCTGCCTGCTAGGGTTTCTTGCCGACCACCGGCGGTGGCTAGGGTTTTGCATAATTGCAATGAAAAAAGAAATGAAAAAAACACAATTTATTTCAATTAACTTCCATTTAATTTTAAAAAGAATATTTCAATTAATATTGAAATAAATTCAGCAATTTATATCCATTAAATAAATTGCACAATTTATTTCACAATTAATATTGATATAAATTGCACAATTGCACTATTTAAATAAAGAAATAAAATGCACAATTTATTTCAACTAATATTAATATAAATTTATTTCAATTAAATAACTTCTATTAAAAGAATTTTATATTGATATAAAATTCTTTGGTATTGTAATAAATATAAAAAAAATTGTTGCTAATTGATATTAATGAAAAAAATGAAATAACTTTTATTAAATGAAATATAAAAAAAAAATGAAATAACAATTGTTGTAATGACATGTATCAATTTTGATATTAATTGATACTAATTATATTAACTTTCATTATTGAAACAATTTTTTTAAAAAAATTAAGACTAAAGAAAATTAAAAAATAACAATTTTTATATCTTATAAGGGCAAAAAGGACATTACACGGTAAAAAATTATTTTACAGCTTAAATCAATAATTCCATAGCTGTACCAAACAGGTTAATAGCTTATATTTAAATCTATAATCTGTTAAGCAATAATCTATAATTACTTTCCCACAGTTACATCAAACTGGGCCAATATTAGTAAGAATTGTGTGAAAATTACAAAGCTTTCACTTGCACAATTTCTAATTACTTTTTTTTGGTTTCCATTTGTATGATATTCTTCTTTCTTTTAAACTTAATTTAAGATGACAGATTTAAGAGATCATTTGATATAAAATTTTATTAGTACAAAAAAAAGGGGGTTTGACAAACAAAAAGTGTTTCTTACTTCAATTTCTCTATTTTTGTTAAGACAAGATATTAATCAAAATATCTCTCTCATAATAACAGTGTTGTTTAACTCTTTATACTACATCAACTACAATTACAAAAATTGCTTCAAAATTTTAAAATTTAATTAACTTTTAATATAAATATTAATTTTCAATAAAATCCGCCTTTTTTGAAATCCTTTGGACGACGATCTATCAAGTAAGATCTACGATCAATATGAAATATTAAAAAAAATAATAATATTCACCAAGTTTACAGTGAAATTTTACTAGTTTTAATATAGTGAAATTATCAACTAACGGTTAAAACTTGTAAAGATGAACACAAATTACAAAAGAATGTTGCTAGTAGCACCCCATCAATTATTTTATACCCCTCATTTATTTGGACCCCCAATTATAAATTTTAAAGTCCTTCAAATTTCTTTTATTCCCTCAAATAATACCAAAATTATCCTTATGAAAATATTCTACCTATTCAATTGAATGCACACCCCCACATCCCAAAAAACCTCTCTCCCAAAAATCTAACAAAACCCGTGAAGGTGATTACTATTTCATCTCCACATAATTGTTGATTACTGTTTCATCTTCACATAATTGTTCATGACCTTATGGTGAGAAAATAAATATAGGGTTTTTAATCTTCAATCCTTAGAATGTATTAGCAAGAATTTGGGTTAGGATTTTTGTACTTGAAAAAGAAGAAGAATAGCCAACCATGATTACTGTCAATTGCCCTGACAAGATTGCCTTGGGTTGTGATATCTGTCGCCTCATTCTTTTCTTCGGTTTGATCATTGTTAGAGTTAGTTATCTGTTCCCGAACAAATAAGAAATGTTCGGTTACCTGTTCCTGAACAAATAAACAATGTTTGGGCCTGTGTTCCCGAATTTCAAGCATATGTTGGAGAGTTCAATCCAAAAAAAAATGACGAACTGTTTTTATTATTTTTGTTATTTTTTTCAAAAAACTTATTGTTACAAGGCTAATCTTAGCTGAGAAAACCATCAAACTTATGAATCTCCTCTGAGCTTTTATTTTTATACTTTTTTCATCTTATGGAGTTATGATTGCCAGAAAAATTTTCATTCATTGTCATTGTTAGAGAAGTGTAAATAATTAAATGGTTGCCACCGTTACTGCCAGAATATTGCCGCTAAAGAGTTTTTAAGGTTTTGAGGGTGGATAGATTTTGAAAGTGTGATTTTGGGAAGATGGATGAGTGGTGATGGAGATTGGTGTTCTCACAAATCATAATTCATGATGTAGTGGGTGTGTGGACTTAATTGTGAGACAGGATGTCCCAAGATTACATATTGATGTCCTTTTTAGTAATTTTATTTGGGATTATTATTGTAATAAAAAATAAACTAAAAAATGAAGGGTCTAAATTGTTGGAATGCTAATAGCAGCACTCATTACAAAAACTAGTTCCAAATTTAGAGCTAAAAGGATAAAACTATAATTTTTTTAGATATGGATAAAACTATAAATTTATATATTCTAAAATAGTGGAATTTCATTGTCCAATGGCAATTCTATCATTTCTATCCAACTATTAGAGATTAAAGCTTCGTTTGGCATTAGCTAATATAGTCAATTTTTTTGTATTGAGATTTTTTTTTTGGCCTGGCTTTTTTAGCCACGTTTGGTTTGGATTTTTTGGTTTTTTTATTTTTATTTTTGTGAGAGAAAAAGTATAATGATTATGGGTCAGATGTGATATTTTATCTTATTAGCTTATTTAGCCTATTTAGCTTATTTTGTCATTGTGTATTTTTTTAGCTCCCAAAATGATAACCAAAGCAGGGCTAAGTACAATATAAAAGCTTCAATAGGAATGAAATAATCAAAAGAATAGTATGGTCACGAAGTAGAAAAACAAAAAAATAAATATAAATATAAACATACAAAAGAAAAGATGATTAGACTTGTAAATTACAAATATTTTTTAGTTTGTTTCCTATAAATAAATTCATAACAATATCCCATAAATTAAAATCATACTAAACGATTCATAACCATGCAAATATGTTTCTTAATATATATATATAGGCAAATTAGTTGCACTCTTTTTTGCTTTTTTTTTGTTTTTAAGCCTTAAAATGAACCTTGTTCCATAAGGAAAAATTAGTCTAACATTTCTCCCAACTTTTAGTAATAGGAGAGATTTACAATAATTTTTGTTATAACCTAAGGTCCCTCACCCACACACATACACTCTCTCATTCTCTTTTCTCTCTCTTTTCGCACAAAACCTCTCGCTTTTCCTCTGTTATGTTCTTCTTTCTTTTATTATGTTCTTCTCTGTTGCCCAAAGGCAAGCTTTGGTGGATGGAGGAAGAGAGAAAGGTCGACCGATCGGACGTTGAGCATCTTGAGGACGACAATTGTGGCAATACTGGCGTAGTTGAAAAGGGGGTCTTTGGTGAGTTTGTTAAAGGAATCGATGATGCCATCGATGTGGGATATGGAGATATGGCTCGTGTGGACCTTAAGTTGACTAGGAAGGTGACGAAGTCGTCAATTTTGTCAATAGCACAACTCAAGAAGTCAAAACTAGGGTCGAGGTTAGCAATAGTTGCGAGTGCGAATGGCTTGCAGAGGTGAATATAGGCTTGAGTTCAGTAAGAAGGGTTGTAGAAGAAGAAGAAGAAGAAGAATAGAGACAAAAGAAAGGTTCTTGCATCTCAAGGTTAATGTTTAGATTGATGACAACATATGGCCATTATTGTGGTGATGATGCTTAGGTAACAACACTAGTCTACATATATCAGTAGACTAGTTCAATTTTCTCTAGGTTTTAATTTTCTTTAATTTGCTCAAAATACAGAGAAAATTGTGAGCAAATCAGAGAAAATTGTTAAAAAACAGGGAAATTTATGAGCAAATCAAAAAAATTCTGTGTAATGAAATTTCTCTAGATCAAAATTTATCTGGATCGAAATTTTTCTAAATCAAAATTTCTTCAAAATATTATATGTATTTTATCCTTTAAAATCTTAATATTAGGAACATTAAAAAAAATTTCCCACTCCATAATGGTTAAAAAGGAAGAGATCTCATATTTGAAACATGTTTTGGTATGACTCTAACTATTTTAAACTTTTGATAAATGAAGTATTACTAATTTGTCCTACTAAAAATAAAAAATATTTTTTTAAAGTTATGTTTTGAGATTAGTTATTTTGATAATATGATTTTAAGTAATTTCTTATAAAATTTATTTAACTTCAAGTTCAAAGTTATGTTTTTAAAACACAATTTTCTTATAAAATTTATTTAACTTCAAGTTCAAAGTTATGTTTTTAAAACACAATTGAAAATCACCAACCACTAAAAATGAGATTCCAAATCACCAAGGTTGCATCAAATCAGCCTCTATTTTAGCAATTGGATTAAAAGTTAAAAAATAACAAAAAAATTAACTTTTAACATAATTCTCAAAATAAGTTGAAATATTAGGCTTTTTTAAAAAGTATTTTTTAAAAAAAATTATTTTAGCCTTCGTTTGGCATATCAAAAAGTCTATTTTTTTTGGTTATTTTAGTTATAAAAAGGCAAAATAGACTAAAAAATCAATAAGATAAAATGTCACATCAAAATCATAGTCATTTCATTTTTTTTTTTTGCAAAAGTTAAAAAAAAAAACAAAAAAAGCCTATTCCAAACCCTAAGTTAAAATAATAAAAAAAAAAATCAAAAAATTAAAAAACCTCTCAAACGAGCCATTAGTTTGACTTGTTGTCTTTATTATTTTTTTTAACATTTAACTTTTTTTTTTAAACAAAAAAAAGTTACTCACCTAACACACAAATCACACCAAATAATAGAGTTAAATTAGCTATCAATTTATCCAACTCCAATGTTCTAAATTATATAACAAAAAAAAGTTACTCACCTAACACACAAATCACACCAAATAATAGAGTTAAATTAGCTATCAATTTATCAAACTCCAATGTTCTAAATTATATATACGTTATTCGATCTTACTTTAATTAATTTAGAATTCTAAAAAATTAAATTAATTTAGATTTCTAAAAAATATTTAATTATATTGGTTCAATTAAAATAAAATATATCGGCATTAGTATATAAAAGAACAACAATACTAAGTGAGCCCCAAAAAACATAATTCAAATGATTCAAAACATCTAAAATGATATTATTTTAAAGGAAAATGCTAGGTGTTATGAAGAATTTTCATGAAAACTGTCATGAAAATCATCTGCACCGTTAGATCAGGTATGTGTCTCATGACCCAACGGTACAAATAATTTTCATGACAATTTTCATAACAATTTTCATGAAACCTAACGGATCCCTATTTTAAATATAAAATAATATTATTTTGCCACATTCAAACCATACCCACGACCTTTGAAATAAGATCATAGGTCTAAAATGCGATTGAAATAAGAAAAAAGAAAAAAAATTAAATGCCAGAGAGAGACAGACAGGATAAATCTATGTCCGAGCAGAAGGTGAGAAGAGAAATGAAAAGCTGGTGTTGGTGGTTTTCATCTTCATCTTCATCAGCGGCAAAAAATCAACAAAGATTTGTGAAAGATGATGTCAGGCAATTACACTACGATTGATAATCAGAAAGTCTCCGGATCTGTACCTGTAATTTCTTGTCAAATTCAATTCAATTTAGCCTCCTCAATCCTCTAGATCTTTGTTTTTTCCTCTCTAACTCTCTCTCTCACAATTTCTCAGGCTGTTTCCGATTCACCAGGTCACGTAGCAGTCAAATTCACAGGTAAAATCCGCGGATTCTGACTCTTGAAGCTCTTTCTGATTAGCAATTTTCGTGTTTTCTTGATTTTCTGAAGCAATTTTTGTTTTTTTTGTTTGTTGTAGATTCGAATCTCCAGACATTTCCTCCTTCAGGAGCGCAGGGGAAGATCTTCGGTGGCTCACGACCTCCTCGCGATGCCGATGGTACTATACTTACAAATGTGCATTTATGCAATTTGGTTTGGTTAAATTGAATTGTTATACTGGTTCTTCATGTATGAGAGGGTGTGCTGTTTGTAACTGTCTGTTTGGATGGGATGATTTGGCAAGAAATGAAGAGAAAGGGATCACTTTTCCTTGTTTAGTTTTATGAATTAGACGAGAAATGGTGAGAAACCGATCTTAGTTCGTATGTCACCATAATAGTGAGAAACAAACTGATTTGTTATGTGATTTTTATAATACTAAGATTGCCAATTAAAATACAAAACAACAAAAAAACACCTCACTCATCATATCATATCCATTTCTCACATGCTATACAAATGGATTTTGTGGTTCGTTCTTGTCAATGCTTTAGGAGCATAGGTTGTAGCAGTAGTTAGGTTTGAGTTATAAGGGGGGTGAGCAACTGAATCTGCTGATTCATGTTGTTTGGGCTCTTTATGAATATAAGGTTATGAAGTTGAAACTAGGAGGGTTTAAGTTGTTTTTGTATTTTTTATTTTCAAGAAATACATGGGTTTCTATTCTTATTTTGTATAATCGGATTGTATGTGGTTACAATTCTTGATACTGAAATTGTGAATACGCTTTGTTCTTTAAATAGTCTTTAGCTAGATGGTGTCAACAATATCCTAATTGCCAACATGGAGGTTAAATTTATCATTTCATTTAAGTCAAGTAATACTAGCGCAGCCATTTGATCACAACTGTATCACTATCTTTGTGGTCTTGAAAGTATCAAGTATGAGGAATGCTTTTGTAGCGTAATTAGGTGCTTCCTTTCTATGGTCTCCAGGAAATTTTAGCAAAGCATAATACTTCTAAACTTCTAATAGATTTAATGAGTTAAAGATGTATTGGGGGAATGTACTTATTAAAAAAAAAAGAATTATCAGTGAGTATTTAGGAAATTTCTTGTTTGTTAAAAAAAGATTTATCTTGGAAGTTGAATCACTCTCGATTAGGCATTTCATAACAAGTCTGAGGTAAGTGCTTTACTTATACATATATAAAGGATTAGTTAAAATAGGAGAGACAACTCGGAGAATTATGTGGATTTTTCATGGCTCCTCCTTTTTTGTTGCATATCATTCCTCGTTTTTCAGTTTATTTATTTATTTTTAATAAAAGAGCAAAAGAATAATATTCTTGTATTTATATACAAAAATGATGCAGATACATTCTCAAAACCCGCATCTGGTTCTGATGAGCCGCAGCAGCAGCAGCAAAGTGGTTGGTTTCAAGTGTTCTCAATTGCTTATTATAGGCCTTACTTCGATGTCGAAACAGCAGATGTTATGGAGAGGATTAAGGATTCACTTTTTCCATTTAAAGGAAGCTTTTCTGAAAAAACTTCTAACAACCCAGATTTGTAAGTTGTTGCTCTGGTAATTTTTTATATTTTATGGACAAGTTTTGAAAGAAGTAATTTCATTTTGAATATTTCCTCTCTAAAGATTTTATTCATGAATATGATTATTGGAATGGAAGTTACTTACCCTTATTGCCAAAAAGATCTTGCTTATTTCCTCAGTAATTGTAGTTGGCAATTGAAATGACATGTTCTGGTCCTCTAATTGTAGTGCCTTTTTCTATGGTGAAGATATATTAGTTAGCTCTATTAACAGCTAGTTGATTCCATGCTTGTATATTATAAATTGTACTGGAAAATCACGCGCTTAGTTAAAAGTGGGGGATATTGTCATTAGCAGCATACTATTTTTTACTTTATACTCATGGTAAGACAAACGTATGGATGTCTTGTATGATTTTTGCCTCAAATTGAGTAACATGGCTGTTTGGATAATAATCAAGTGTCACCTGCGTGTCACCTATAGTGTGAGAATTTAGCAAGCATCTGGGCTTAAAGAGGTATGAGGATTGAATAGCTCAAGTGTGTTTTATTTATCTTGTGTAGTTAAAATCCATAATTAACAATGAGTCATTAATGGAAATGGTAACTATCAGTCAGTGTAATTAAAAAGTACAAGTGTATGAGATTCTAAAGCCATTGTGTAATGTATACTATCAACACCAGTGGCTCCCATTTTCTTAAATGGACCTATACTATTTTATGTAAGCTTAAAGAAAATCACATGTTTAATTGTTAATGTTATCAATTATCACCATGATTATTTGAAATAGTACTAGTGAAATTTATTCTGGTTACGTGCTACACTATTGAGATTTCATGCAATGGAATATATATGTAACTGGCAGTGGCCACACAATGACAGGACAGAACTATGAGTGAGTGCTGTGTCAACAAGTATCAAGATGGATATGCATTTCAGTTCATATGGCCATGTGTTAATATTCCTATGGTTTTCTGTTCAGGTATGGACCATTTTGGATCTGCACAACCTTAACATTTGTGGCAGCTTCGATTGGCACATTTGTTACCTACGTGGCACACAAGCTACAGAAAAAAGAATGGAACTATGATGTAAATTTGGTGACTTGGTCCGCTGGTTTGTTCTATGGTTATGTCACTGTTGTTCCTGTTGGATTGTATATAATCCTCAAATACTCCTCCGTCCCTTCTGGCCTCGTTCAGCTGTTCTGCCTCTATGGCTACTCTCTGTTTATCTTCATTCCCGCTTTGGTAAGGTTTATCACTCTCAGTTTTTTGCTCTTTGCTCCTTTCAAAACTTGTGTGGTTTACATGCTTATTATGGAAATCAATGATAGAAGGTAGATTTTGGCGGTGTATTATCATTCAAGCTATATCATAAAATCCAAATACTTCAAACTGCAGTTACCATACGAGGCATGTTAGTATGAAATTGGGCAATGCATCCCAGTGAATTTGATGTCTTGAAGCCTGTGTCCATTGATTAAGCCACAAAATAAAAAATATAATTTGTTAACTCAGGATTCAAAAGTTGCCATTAACCACAATTCATGATTTCATACTCAATTGTTACTCTCTATTTATCCTCTATTTTTTTGATTTTAATTATTTCAATTATTTATATTTAATATAACAAATAATACACGTGCATAATGTGTGCCTCAACTTATAATCTTAAGATTTGTCATTAAATTGAGTGTTAGTCATTCATTGTAATACATTTTTAGCTTGCAAATTTCATATGTATGTCCAATGTATTTTCCAATGCACGAGGTGGTATTATTTTGTGTGACGGTACACAACATGCATGCGAGAGAAAGTGAAACACCACCATGGGGTCCCCATAATACAAAATACTCTCTCCCCCATATCTTTTGGAGGCTCGGACAAAATATTCGATGCTTTATGGTCAGAAGTATCTTTTGTAGAAGTCAACATCACATTGTTTAAACATCAAAATTTTCTTGAATTTTAAGATAGGAACTTGTTTGCTTCTTGAAAAAATTCTCACTTCGATTATTGTTGCAGTGTCTATCTGTTGTTCCTTTGGAACTGTTCAGATGGGTGGTTGCTGGTGTAGCAGGGTTCATGTCGGCAACCTTTGTTGCACTCAATCTCCGAAACCGTATTAAGTCTGCCGGTGAAAGGTGGTTCTTGATTGTGACCGGGATCTTTCTGTTGCAGCTGGCTCTATCCATTGTACTAAAGCTTTATTTGTTCACCATCACAGTCTGATAATAATATAGTATATCATTGAGCAGCTTGGACTTTTTACTATAGTTAACATAGAAAGGACTTTCTTGCCCCATGATTTTTTGTCATTTAAACTTCCATAGATGTATTATTCATCATTTAAATCCAATTATATTGATTCATTTTTGGGAATATATACAATTAGATCCTAAATTCATATAATATAGTAATTAGGCATACCTATTTTTTCGTATTTCGGCTTGTGAGCTTTCTAGTTTTTAGTCCTCCGCTCTTTCACTTGAAAGTAGATGTTTATAAAGTAACTTGGTTTACCTATGGAAAACCAAAGTTGAAATAACACTGTTAATGAGAAAGGCAAATTACACTTTTACCCTCACTAATCAACATAAAATAAAGGAAAAACAAGACAAGAAAAACTTTCAGAACACCCTTAGTTTTCATAAAAAAAACATTTTTCAAAAACAATTCCAATTTGTACAAAACCATCATAATTGACGTGGGTAAGTCCATAAAGGCCATAGTCCACTATGAACAACTCAAGCCCATCACTTGGAGCCCAATACATAACTCAGTTGGTGAAGTCCAGAACAGCTGGAATCCAACGTAGCATAAAGAGCCAATGACATTCAGACATACGGCAAGTAAAGGACAAGCCACATCAGCAGACAAAGATCTGCAAAGTTATTGTCACTGCACATCACCATTAATGCAGCCCATCACAACATTTATTACGACAACACCTCTCCGTCAGAACAGCACCCCTTACCCTGAACAAGGTAAGCTACAGCATAGACTTTTGGCCAAGATGGCAAGTCGGAAGGGACGGCGAAATGATGACCAAATGATATAAGCAAACGTTGAAGACAAGAAGAAGGTTAAGTTTTTCTATCTCCAATTCATTTCTCTGCATTTCATCTCTCTCTCTCTAACTTGCTCGTCGGAGGGTTCGCTGGGGGACTCCCCGTTCCCCATTGAATTCCTGTGCAGGTTTTCTGGTGGGCTTGAACACTCAGTTACCAGTTGAAGAAGCATGGATTAGTCCTACCCATTCCACCTGGGACCCGTTGTGTAGTAACTGTATCATCAGTTGGCGTCGTCTGTGGGAACACTTTGCTCCTCGCGCCAGTTGTGTTCACTGTTGCCGGAGACCCTGTTCCTATACCCCTTTCTCGCTACCCATCGAAGTGTATGGTCACGACTAGATCCATGGCTTCTCACCAAAATGCTGCCGACCACCAAACCGACCCCCCCAATCCAAACAACCCACCACAATATTTCATCGAGCTTACCAACAGCATTAACCGCATGGCCGAGCAAAACCAAGCCTTGATCAATGCCCTACTCCAAAGAGACCTTCCTATGCCCCCTCCACCACTTCCCGATATTCCCCCCAACTACGAACAAGCCCCGAGCCATACTATTCCGCTGCCTAATCCGCCCAACAGAGAAGGCTTGCAACCTCCCTCCTCCAGGTATAAACCTACCACCCCGGGGCCCACAACCATCGATCTCGCCACCAATCCTTGAAGGAGAGGCTAGCAGCGTCCAGCCCCCGTTGCCCTCCGGAGGTGACCACTTCCCTCTCTAGGACGCGGAACTCCGAGCCATGAAGCTCCAACTCCAAGGGGTCATGCAGAACATCCAGCATAAACCCTCTACCACAGCAAACTCACAATTTGTCGCCTCCATTCGCGACAAACCTCTACCCCCCAAGTTCAAGATACCCACCATCGACTCTTTTGACGGTACGACGGACCCAGTCGACCATCTGGAGACCTACAGAACCCTCATGATCCTCCATGCATTTCCTGACGAGATCATGTGTCGAGCTTTCCCTGTGACACTGAAGGGTCAGCTCGGTTGTGGTTTAGCCAGTTACTAGCAGACTCCGTCTCCACTTTCTAGTATCTCAGTGACTCCTTCCTCAGCCATTTTATTGGAGCCCAGCGTCAGCGACGCTTGGCAACCCCTCAACATTCAACTGACCGAGGGGGAGTCGCTACGCAGTTTTGTTACCCGTTTGAACACCGAGGCCCTGCAAGTAGCGAAAAATGATGACAAGGTCATCCTCACTGCTTTTATGGTCGGTCTGCGGTCGTCCGATTTCCTGTTCTCCTTCTCTAAAAACCCCCCGACCTCTATGGCGGCACTACTCTCCAAAGTCCAAAAATACATGAATGCTGAGGATTCCCTAGCTGCCCGGGAAGATCCCATAACCAAAAACCCGGCTCCCAGAGAAAAGAGAAAAGACTCAGAACCTAGAAACACCCAGTATAATAGCCAAACACCACATTATACCGACCGGCCCCCCCGAGCTGACCGGTCGGCACCAGCCCGACTGCCCGGCCGGTTCGAGCGCTACACACCCCTTAACTCCCCCATGGAACACGTCCTCAATCTGATCCAGCGGGACTACTCCTTAAATGGCCCCAACCGTCATGAACCCCTTCCAATCGGAAAGACCAGTCCAAATATTGCCGCTTCCACTAGGACCATGGCCATAACACCGATGAGTGCATTAACCTCAAAGATCAGGTGGAGACCCTCATACGCTAGGGGCGTCTTAGCCGGTTCACGGACACCCGCCTTCAGCAGAGGCAAAGGACTGAGCCCCTCAGAAACAACCGCCGGCGCACCCCCCCGACAGCCCGCCCAACCTAACCAAGGCCATGATCGCCCTCCACAGCAACCCCGGCCGCCAGGCAACCCCCCTCCACCTGTTGGAGAGATCAGAGTCATTTCAGGCGGCTTTGCTTGTGGGGGACCATCCCGCTCGGCTCAGAGGGCAGAACTCAGGAAGATCAGGCAAGACTCAGACAAAGCAGTTGCCACGGTCGATCGACCCTCCAAACAGCCCAAGCAGTAGACCGAGCCTATCACCTTCACAGACGCGGACTGTACAGGCATCCGTTACCCTCATGATGACCCTTTCGTCATTTCTGCCCTCCTCTCCAACTACAAGGTTAGACAAGTTCTCATCGACAATGGCAGTTCTTCAGACATCATCTTTCTCAACTGCTTTCGCTAGCTCAAAATTGGGGAGGAAAGTCTGTCTCCTCTCCAAACCCCTTTGGTTGGTTTCACTGGCGACCGGGTCACCTCCATCGGCTCCATTGATCTTCCCATCACAATCGGCGAGTACCCACGGCAGACTACAAAGTTGCTCACCTTCCTTGTTGTCGACTGCCCATCCGCCTACAACATCATCCTTGGCCGCACTGCCTTAAATGCCTTCCAAGCTATCACATCAACTTATCACCTTGCCGTTAAGTTTCCCACCGATCTGGGGGTCGGAACTATAAGGGGAGAGCAGACCGTGGCCAGGGAATGCTATGTTGCCTCACTAAAAGAAGTCAAGCTGAAGGAAGCTATGATCATTGAAGGACTTGACGTCCGAGATGAGGACGAGCTAGTTAGAGGAGAACCTGTGGAGGAACTCGTGGAGGTTCCCATCGACCCTACCAACCCAACGAAAACTGCCAAAATCGGCAGCCAATTATCCCCCCAAGCAAAGGCCGACCTTATTGCCCTCCTGACAGAGCACAATGATGTCTTTGCCTGGACCCATTCAGACATGCCGGGTATTGACCCCTCCTTCATAACCCATCGCCTCAGCGTTGAACCCCATTTCCGACCTTACCGCCAGAAGTAGCGCATCTTTCATCCTGAGCACAATACTCTTATCGCTGCAGAGGTTGACAAGCTCCTTGAGGCACAATTCATAAAAAACGTGGACTACCCTAGATGGTTGTCAAACGTGGTCCTGGTCCGCAAGAGCAATGGTAAGTGGCGACTCTATGTCGACTACTCAGACCTCAACCGAGCTTGCCCCAAAGACAGTTATCCACTCCCCCGCATAGATCTGTTGGTCGACGCCATGGCCGGTCACCAGATGCTCAGTTTCATGGATGCCTTCTCCGGGTATAACCAAATTCTCATGCACCCATCTGATCGGGAACACACCTCTTTCATTACAGACCGAAGCACCTACCATTACCAAGTGATGCCATTTGGACTGAAAAATGCTGGGGCCACCTACCAACGGCTGGTCAACGCCGTTTTCCATCATCAGATCGGTCGAAACATGGAAATATATGTCGATGATATGCTAGTCAAGAGCAAACTCTCCGCTGACCATCTGATCGACCTGCGAGAGACCTTCGCCACCCTATGGAAGTACCAAATGAAACTCAACCCGGAGAAGTGCGCCTTCGGCGTAAGATCTGGGAAGTTCTTGGGTTTCATGGTCAGTCAGCGGGGCATTGAAGCTAACCTTGAGAAGATCAAGGCCTTGGTTGAAATGCAGTCACCCAGAATGGTTAAGGAGGTTCAGAGACTCACTGGCCGGGTTGCCGCCCTCAACCGCTTCATTTCCCGCACAACGGATAAATGCCTCCCCTTCTTCAAAGTTCTTCGGCAAACTTTTGAATGGACGACCGAGTCCGAAGAGGCCTTTCAGCAGTTAAAGCAATTCATGGCCAACCCCCCTTCCTTTCTCAGGCAATCACGGGCGAACCCCTCTTCCTCTACTCAGCCGTTTCAAGCATCGCAGTCAGTGCAGCTCTTTTCAAGGAAGACGACTCTGTTTAACAGCCGGTCTACTACATCAGTCGGGCCCTCAGGGGCGCTGAGCAGAATTACCCACTGTTAGAAAAATTGTCCTTGGCCTTGGTCACCGCCTCCAGACGACTCCGTCCTTACTTCCAAGCCCATTTAATAGTGGTCCTCACCGACCAACCTTTGAAGAAGGTAATGCAGCAACCAGAGCTCTCTGGTAGACTCATGCAATGGTTGGTGGAACTCAGCCAGTTTGACATCTCCTACCAACCACGAACAGCAATTAAAGGGCAGGCTGTCGCTGACTTCATCCTGGAGTTCACTAATCCTACCCCAACCAGGGCCACTCCACCCCCACCAACCCCTACCGAGCCAGAGGACCCTCATTCTTGGACTCTCAATGTCGACGGATCATCCCGTAGAGAAGGCAGTGGGGCTGGCCTCATCCTCACCGCCCCTAAGGGTGGTTATTTCAAATGTGCTCTCCGTTTCTTGTTCGATGCCAGTAACAATGAGGCCGAATATGAGGCATTGATAGCAGGGCTTCGCCTAGCCAGGGACATTGGTGTCAGCCATATCCGAGTGTTCAGCGACTCCCAGCTCATTGTCGGACAAATTACGGGGAAATTCGATGCAAAGGAGGACACAATGCTTGCTTACAGGGATATTGCCCTTCCCTTTGTTCGCCTCTTCAATACCTTCCACATCCAGCACATTCCTTGGGCGGAAAACTCAAAGGCAGACGAGATGGCCCAGTTGGCTTCTGCAGACCAGTTCGACCTCAGCCATGGTGTCCGTCTCGAGTACTTAGCCCACCCTGTCATTTCTCCCGATCAGCAAGAAGTGCAGTTCCTCCAGAATAAGCCCATCCTTTGGGCGTCAGACATCTTTCTATTTTTGACAACGGGGGAACTTCTAGATGACCAACAGCAAGCCGCCAAAGTTAAGGCTCGGTCTGCCAATTACATCCTCGTCAATGGTGTCTTGTACAAACGGGGTTTTTCACGCCCGTATCTCCGATGCCTTAGTCTAGCTCAAGCAACCTATGTGATGCAAGAAATTCATGAGGATATCTGCGGTAATCATTCAGGCGGTCGGTCCCTAGCCCACAAAATCCTTTGCACTGGATATTTCTGGCCTACCCTCAACCAAGATGCGACCGACTTCGCGCTCAAATGCGATAAATGTCAACGCTTTGCCAACATCTCCCATGCTCCTCCCACCGAGTTAATCACACTTTGCAGTTCTTATCCGTTCGCCAAATGGGAGATCGATTTAGTAGGTCCACTTTCCACCGGCTGAGGCCAGACCAAGTTCGCGATTGTCGCCATTGATTACTTCACCAAGTGGGTAGAAGCAGAACCCCTTGCCACCATTACTGAACGGAACACAACCAAATTCATCTGGCAATCGATCGTATGCAGGTTTGGCATCCCTCAAGCCATCGTCTCCGACAACGGCAAACAATTCGACAATGCCAAGTACAGGAAGTTCTGTGCAGACCTCCAAATCCAACCCTATTTTTCCTCTCCAGGTCATCCCCAAGCCAATGGCCAAGTCAAGGTCACCAACTGTTCCCTTCTGAAGATCATCAAAACTAAGCTAGAAGCTGCTAAAGGACTTTGGGCTGATGAATTACCAAATGTACTCTGGGCTTACCTTACTACTGCTCGGACTCCCACTGGGGAGACCCCCTTTCGCTTAACATACGGCGCTGAGGCGGTCATCCCAGTGGAGGTCAGCCTGTCTACCCCAAGGGTTTCACACCCGAACCCTGAACTGGTTGAAGAGCTCCGTCGGGCAGACCTTGACCTAATTGAAGAGCTCAGAAAAACCACTGCTGTCAGACTGGCCTCCTACCAACAGAAAATGAGAACACACTACAACCGCAGAGTCCGACCAAGGGAGTTCACCGTAGAGGACCTTGTCTTACGCGAAGCAACCCTCGCCACCAAGAATCCAGCTGAGGGCAAGCTGGCAGCTAAATGGGAAGGACCTTACGTTGTCAAAGCCAGACCTCGCCCAGGCACTTACCGACTTCAGGACATGGAAGGCCGAGACCTCCCCCATCCTTGGAATGTTGAGCATTTGAAGCGTTATTATCAATAAAACTTGTATTTTTTGTATTGTCCAATCGGTGTATGTCCTTACTGACAATCTACACACCTGAACGATCTCATTATTTCGCATATGATGTAAATTTATGACCCAACAGGCTACACTTTGTATAACAGCAAGCTTATATCTCAACTATCTGTGGTATTCCAATAACGCTTTGATTGCAGCCTGAGCCAGACTGAGCACAAAAAGCCTCAGCCAGATTGAGCATGAAGAGCTCGGCTAGACCGAGTCACAAAAAGCCTCAGCCAGATTGAGCATGAAGAGCTCGGCCAGACCGAGTCACAAAAAGCTTCAGCCAGACTGAGCACAAAAAGCTTCAGCCAGACTGAGCATGAAGAGCTCGGCCAGACCGAGTCATAAAAAGCCTCACCTAGATCGAGTCACAAAAAGCCTCAGCCAGACTGAGCATGAAGAGCTCGGCCAGACTGCTCTGCATTGAATTTTTTCTCACAAGTTAAAATTCACTCTGCATTGAGTTCTCTCACATTCACTCTGCGTTGAATTTTTTCTTACAAGTTAAAATTCACTCTGCATTGAGTTCTCTCACATTCACTCTGCATGGAATTTTTTCTTACAAGTTAAAATTCACTCTGCATTGAGTTCTCTCACATTCACTCTGCATTGAATTTTTCCTTACAAGTTAAAATTCACTCTGCATTGAGTTCAAATTAAAATTCACTCTGCATTGAATTTTCTCACTCTCACTCTGCGTTGAATTTTTCTTACAAATTAAAATTCACTTTACATTGAGTTTTCCTTACATTTTACACTTCACAATAATTTATACATTCTAGATGCACAAGTAAAAATAATGAACTTAAAACACAACTCAAATTTCATTTACTTACCAACTGGTACATAAGTTCATTGCAGCATTTTCAAAAAAAAAAAAAAAAAAAAAAAAAACAACTCTATGTGCAAGGTCTTCTCCTTCTTCTTCAATTATTCCTCCTCACTGGAAATGAGGTCTTCTTCTTCAATCCCCTCATCCAGGGGGGTCTGGGCCACATCGTCTTCGTCAATTTTTACACTACTGAGGTCTAAGCCTGGGAACAGCTCTTTAGATTTACCCTTGAACATTTTCCAGCCACTGTCCCAGAACTCAGCCATTTTGTGCTTATAGAAGTCTGACCGTTGGAAGCTCTCAATAACTTTTGCCTCAGTCCTGCCCCTAGCGTCCGTTCTCGATGGGCCCGCCCCCCCAGACTCCTCCCTCACCAAGTTGTTGGCGACCGCGGCATCAACTGCCATCTGAAATTCAGCAGACCCCTTGAACTGATCCACTACTGCAACACACAGATCGGGGTATGCCGCCTTTTCAGAGGCTGCCTTGGCCCTCTTCTCCTCCAACTCCTTCTGCAGGGTCGCCCTTTCAGAGGCTGCCTTAGCCCTCTCTTCCTCCAACTCCCTCTGCAGGGTCGCCCTTTCAGCAGCCGCCTTGGCCTTCTCTTCCTGCATCTCCTTCTGTAGGCCCTCCCTTACCTCCACTGCCTTAACACGCTCATCTTTCAGCTCCTTCTGCAGCCCAGAAATCTCCAGGTTTGCGTCTTCTTTTTCCTTGATCTGCTGGGCACGCAGATTTTCATTGCTGGTCATAGCTTCTTCAAATCGTTCGATGGCAACCGCGCAGTCCTTTTGAGCATCTCCCAGCTTCTTCTGCTCACCTACCAGTTGGAACTCGAGTGACACAACCTGGCGGCGTTCGTTCTCCAGCTCCAACTTGACCGCTCGCAGCTCAGCATGGGCACTCTCCTAGCCTGCACGCTCCTCCTTCAAACTTGCAAGTTGAGCCTGGGCCTTGTCTGCCTTCATCTTTGCAGCCGCCGCCTTTCTCAGCAGAGCTCCTGCTAAGGTGGTTACCTCCATTTGAGCAGAACATAACCCCCTCAGCAACTCAGCCTCATTGAATCTGGCTATTGAGCGCACGACTGTCGTCAGCCCGACACCCCCTCCTTGGGGTGCAGGACCCCCCTGGGGCTGTTCTCCTCCCCTTGGCTCAGGGCCAGTTGCCCCACCTTCTACTTGCACTTCGGGGGCGACCCTCGCCACCTCTGAGGCGATCTCCACCATTATTAGGACGACCTCCACTCTCTCCGAGGCGATCTCCACCACTTCTGGGACGACCACCCCTCCTGGGGTTTCCTCCATTCGCACTTTCTCTGCCTCCTTGGCCATGCTGGTCTCTTCTGCCATCATTTCCCTCCTCCTCTTCAAGGCAGGCTCCCCCTCACCCCTCTCCACCTTTCTTTTCTTCTTCTCCACACTGCCCATCTCCTTGGCCCTCTGTTTCAAAGGATCAATCAGGGGCGGTTGTGGCTCAGACTTACCTAAGTCTTTTTCCTCCAGCGATTTTGGGCGCGGTCGGATCCTTTCCTGCGCGATCAGCTTATGCAGTCGGTCATCCTGTGCCTCCTTTAACTTACTGGCTTTGGCAAGGATGGCCATATCCTCAGCCTCTTGCGTTTTCCTCCTCACCTCTAGTTCAGCCCGTCCCAGATCTCCAATGCTTGGCTGAGGGCCCAATCTCGCCGCAAACAAGGCTGAAGGTTGAACGAGCTCGTCCCACCTGACCCCCTCCTTCTCCCGCCATGCCTTCACCTTCTTTATTCTCTTCTCTGCCGCTGCTCCTAGTCTTGGCTCTACAGATTTGGTGGGCACTCTCCACACCGTGCGCACTCCAGCCTCTCCATTCGCAGACACATAGAACCAACGCGGCCTCCAACCTTTAATTGATGACGGCAGCCCCGCCACCAAACCCCTCCCTGCCGCCGCCTGCAACGTCACCCAAGTCTCTTGTTTTCCTGAGGCCTTATAACATGCGAAGAATTCGTCTACTGTCATGGCCGCCCCTTCGTTCGCCTTCGGCCACGCGCTTGCATAGGCCAGTACAATCTTCCACGCGTTGGGCATTAGTTGGCCCGGTGCCGCTTCCAAATGGTTCAGGACATCTACCACCACTTGCGGTAGTGGCAACCTCAGTCCTTCCTTCAATGCTTCCTCGTAAAGGGCAAACTCCCCCGGCCTTGTGTCGGGTGGCCTTTCCGTTGACGTCGGCAACAATAACTCTATTTCAGCCGGCACTTGGTATTTTTCGCGAATAGCCTCCAACTCCGCCGTGGTAACCGTCGATTTGTCAGCCTTCGTATGCCAGTGATCTGGTTCCGCCTGGTTGATTGGCTTCGGAGCTGCTATCATGGTGGAAACATGAGATCGTACCACCAGTTCCCCCACCCTCTCCATTTGCCTCTCCGTCCTATACTGCTCTGCTAACTCCACTGCGTCGTCATCACCAAGCGGATCCACCCTGACATTCACAGCTTCTTCTTGGACCATTTCTATGGTATGTCTTCGAATCGCTTCGGATGCAGGTGCAAGGAAATTGAAAAAATGTTGCAGAGGTGTATCGTCAGCAACAAAGGAGTTAACACTTGGGATGTTTTGATTTTTTGCAAAGAAGTAGGTAAATCGAATAATGCCAAAAGCCCAAGGCTTGCCCGTATTCCAAGGATCGCAATTAATTTGCGCCAATTTGAAAACTTTTCAAAACATCCGCCAAAACTGTCTTTTCAACACCCATAATGACCTATCGTTTCATTTTTGATCAAACGCCTAATCTCCCCCCCCACGAGATGTTGCCACGTGTGCGACCACGATCCACTATCTCCTCTCCTTACCCTGTCTTTTTCACTTCAAATCACCACGTGACACGCCGCCTCTTGAGCCCCGTGCCCCTCCACCTTACCTTTTGCTGTCGGCCCTCCTCGTGGTCGGCCCTTCCACTCGACCACGATTCGCGGTCGGTCCACCTCATGGTCCTCCCTTCCACTCGGTCCACCTCACGGTCGGCCCACCTTGCGGTCGGTCCATCCACTCGGTCGCCTCTGCCGGTTGACCTCCATCTTGCCAATCTCTAACACCCTCATTCTCTTCATTAGTATTCCCTTCGTTGGACTAAAGCTGCACTCGGGAATGGGGGACTACTGACGTGGGTAAGCCCATAAAGGCCATAGCCCACTATGAACAACCCAAGCCCATCACTTGGAGCCCAATACATAACCCAGCTGGTGAAGTCCAGAACAGCTAGAATCCAACGTAGCATAAAGAGCCAATGACATTCAGACATACGGCAGGTAAATGACAAGCCACATCAGCAGACAAAGATCTGCAAAGTTATTGCCACTGCACATCACCATTAATGCAGCCCATCACAACATTTATTACGATAACACCTCTCCGTCGGAACAACACCTCTTATCCTGAACAAGGTAAGCTACAACATAGACTTTTGGCCAAGATGGCAGGTCAGAAGGGACAACGAAATGATAACTAAAGGATATAAGCAAACGTTGAAGACAAGAAGAAGGTTAAGTTTTTCTATCTCCAATTCATCTCTCTCTCTCTAACTTGCTCGTTGGAGGGTTCGCTGGGGGACTCCACGTTCCCCATTGAACTCCTGTGCAGGTTTTCTTGTAGGCTTGAACACTCAGTTACCGGTTGAAGAAGCGTGGATTAGTCCTACCCATTCCACCTGGGACCCGTTGTGTAGTAACTGTATCATCAATAATGTTCATCCCAACTAGAAAATATTACATTACAATGATCAGAAGTTACAACAACTGATGCATTTCTTAGGTCATAAATTACATAAATCCAGTTTCCATGCACTTCCAAAAAAAAAAAAAAAAAACCAAAAATCCATACATCAATTCAACAAAACAAGATACACCAATCCCAACAACTCAAACATCAAGTAGTGACTCAAGCAAACCCTAGAAACCAAATCGGCTGAACTTACAAAGCTTCCAACGGAGGTGTTCGTGCTCAAGACAACCACCCCAAGCCAACTCCGGTATACTTGGAATCATTAAGATAGCTCGAATATTGGGATTGCGTGTAGTTTGTGAGGACTAGGGTTGGAATGAGAGCTTTGGAACACAAACTAGCATTTTTTGGAACACAAACTAGCATTGACCCCATCTATCGTGGTGTTAATGTTTATATCGCATTTTTTCAAAAGATCAGGATAATTAGCGATTTGGGCACCGGACATGGTTGCTAGGGCTGGTGGTAGTGGTGATGGTGGTGGTGCAAGGTTGGTCCTCGAGTTGGTCGGCTATTTCATCAGCAAGGCAATCGGCTTTGTCATTCTTTGTGAGGGGTGGGAGGTTTAAGGATTGCGTATAATTGTTAATGCCTTGAAGAAGATTGTCTTCCATAAACGGGCCAAATACCAAAAAGTCTAGGAGTACAGAGAATGAGACACGGAAATTAAACACAAAAACTATTCATCGATTGACCGCCTGGATGACCTGATAGAGCTTGTCGACCGCAGCTATCATGGTATCGACCATGGCTATCAAGGTTGTTAACCACAACTGTCATGTGTAGACCGCGACTGTCATGGTGTCTTTTGGTTGTCTGGACGGACGAGCGGTGAACAATATTTTGTGTTTGGCATCTGTGTCTCACCCTCTGCATTGCTGGGACAAATACATACAAATCTCTAGTAAACAGTGAAATTACATGTGATCTATTATCTACTCGATAATGAATTATTAACCACAAACTAATCTAAAAATTTAAGAAGAGAGAGACAATTTGATTATTTATATAGAAAATTAAGATTTAGGCCTCGTTTGGGAACATGCTTTTTTAGTAACTTTATGACTTTTTGACTAAAATATGATATAAAAAAACTAGTATGTTTGGGATGACTTTTTGACTTTTTACGAAAAGCTATGCAAAAAGTAGAGACAAAACGGAATCTTTGATTTTTTGGTATGGGTTGTTGGCTTTTTGATTTTTTTAGTAACTTTTTGACTTTTTGGCTAAAAGGAATATTTGCCAAACGAGGCCTTAGTCTGGATTCTGGTCATCTACATTTCATGGATGAAATGAAAATTTCCATTTCATTTCAAAATCAAAGAAAATGTGTAAAAAATTATGTACCACAAATAGTATATCAAACATAAATTGTGTTTTCATTTGAGATTTTTATTTTATTATTATTTTTTGTTTTGTTTTGTTCTGTTTTGTTAATAATGAAACTGAAAATACACAATCATTCATTAAAAAAAAAGGGTAAATTGCAAATACACCTTCTGAGATTTACTTAAATTACAAATTACCCCTGTAGTTCTAGAAATTACATTATGCCCCTTAAGATTTCTAATTTTATAACAAATAGGTTATTTTATTAATAAATCATCAAGTTAATTAACAGTTTTTAATAATATTAAAATTTTATTTCAATTAATAATTCAGATAATTTTATTATTACATAGGTGGACAGTTAAAAATTTCACTTTTTCAATTAATTCTGTTAAATAAAAAATTCTGACAGGAAGATATTTGTAATTTTTCAAATCACATGAGACAATTCATATTTTAAACAAATCTCAAAGATGCATTTCTAATTTACCCAAAAAAATATATAATCTTGACCATACATAGCAAATGTGAACCCGTCCATAAAGAGATTGCTCTACTTCTAGACAACAGTACTGATTTAGTATATCCTTCCGTCCATTATTTGTCATGTAAAAGTAAAATTCAAGAAGTCACTTTGTAAGAGTTGAATTTTTGGCCAAATTAGCTCTGACCTTACTTTTTGAGTGGTAGGATATACCACACGACTATAAGATGTACTCGGTATATAAAATATTTTTTTACTTATATTGCTCAAATTGTGTCGATTTTTTCTGTAAAATTATTTTAAGAGAGAGAGTACCATCAGAATAGACTGGATTAGATAGCAAGAAGAGGAAGCACAAACAGGAGGAGAGGAAGCTGAAGAGATGAAACCATTGTGCTTCTTTCTGAATATCTAACCCAACTGTAAGCTATATAGCTTGCTAGAATCTAGAATAATTAGAGAAGGAGATTGCTCAATAAAAAGAATGTTTTCTTGTTGTATAACAAACCTTCATACGTATATGTATATATTTATGTTTATATTTTGTTCATGTTCTGTTTTGGGTGTGATGGTGTGGTTTCAACAGCTACCACTTGGATGCATGGCCTTTACACGTGGCAAACATGCAAAGCAAATGAGTGAGGTCAAACTTTACATGTAATCTCCCCACTTTGCTCGACTTAGTTTCTTGGAAAAGTTAAATAATTCAAATGTGAAATATAAAAAATAATTATAAATATGTGGGGTGTAATTTTTTAGGGTGAAATATCAATAAATTTCAAATTAGTGACTTGTGCACTATTTAGTCCTACATATTTTCTTTTAAACCAAAAAGTCCTGAGATGATTGAAATGTCACATTTGGCCTTCATCTGCCGTGTGTTTATGTTTTAATTAGAGGGCAATGTTGGTTTTGTGTAATTTTGAATTTACTTTTGTGGACATCGAGCGCACTATAGGGTTTTTTTAGTTTTTCCTCGTCTTTGATTAAATCTTTTAGACTGTATAAAGAAACATTGGTGATGACAATTTCCACATTTGAACATTGCTATGTGTTATTGTTAAAACCCTAAATGTGGGTTTTGAATCTACGAATATAAACAGCACGAATTCTACATTGGCGTTTCGGGAGGAACCCTAAATCGGGAGGAAATCAACACTGCTTATCCCAACTACTGCCATCGTTGACTGCGATGGACCAAAACGTTGCTTCGGCTGCTTCGTTAACACCATTAATATCAGCGTCGTATACAAGCACTACAGATTACGCTGATGCTTCAGTCATCCTCCAGAGTTACAGTCGATGACAATGAAAATAGTTTGTGGGTGATAAGTAGTGCTAAACTTCAGTGTGGTTCCTAAAGCTTCTTGCAATTTGTTCTAGAAGTGAGACACGAAGCGGGGGTCTCGGTTAGACACGATTAAAACTGGGGTACCATGCAAACGAATAATTTCCTTGATGTATAAATTGACAAACTTATTAAGAGAGTATATGATTTTGATTGGCAGAAAATGCGCCAACTTCGTCAATCGGTTTACTATAACCCATACTGCATCATTCTTTGAAAATGATTGTGGTAGCCCGACCACAAAGTACATAGTAATGTGCTCCCATTTCCATTCAGGAATAAGGAGTGGTTGCAGCAGTCCTGTAGGTCTCTGATGTTCTGCTTTAACATGCTGACAATGCAGACATTTGGAGACATGGCTTGCTATGTCTCTTTTCATACCTGTCCACCAGTAGTGTTTCTTTAGATCATGGTACATCTTTGTGTTGCCAGGGTGGACTGCAAATCTCGAGCTATGAGCTTCCACCAATATCTTCTTCTTGAGTTTCGGAATGTCAGGTACGCAAATTCGATTCTGAAATTTTTGTATCCCATTGTTTATAATGAAATCAGGATCAGGCGTACTCCTTTGCTCCTCATACTTTCTCTTCAAAAGTTTATCTTCACATTGGTGAACTTTAATTTCTTTAATCAATACAGGTTCCACGGTTATATTGGTGAGTAGTCCATTGATCTTGCGGGGAACGAAAGTACACGTCAAACTTTTGGTCATCTTTCGGCTCAGTGCGTCTGCTACCACGTTAACTTTGCCTGGATGGTGATGGATTTCTACATCGTAGTTTTTTATAAATTTTAGCCACCGTCATTGCCTCATATTCAGTTCCTTCTGTGTGAACAGATATTTAAGACTCTTGTGATCAGTGTAAATTTCGCATGTTGCACCATAGAGATAATGATGCCAAATCTTGAGGGTGAAGACCATCGCAGTTAATTCTAGATCATGAGTTGGGTAGTTTTTCTCATGAGTCTTTAGTTGGCGTGAGTCATAAGCAATGACTTTTCCATTTTGCATAAGAACATAACCCAAACCATTGTATGAGGCATCACTATAAATTACAAACCCATCTGCTCCTATAGGGAGTGCTAGTATAAGAGCTGACACAAGTCGACTTTTTAATTCTTGAAAGCAACGCTCTTGTTTGTTAGTCCATTCAAAGGGTGTGTTCTTTTGAATTAGCTGGGTCAAGGGTGATGCTATCTTTGAGAAATCTTGCATGAAACGTCGGTAATAGCCAGCTAGACCCAAGAAACTTCAAATTTCTAATACATTAGTAGGTCGTGGCCAGTCCACGATTGCTGCAACTTTTTGGGGGTCAACCAAGATGCCATCTTTATTAATGACGTGAGCGAAAAAGTGTACACTAGTGATCCAGAATTCGCATTTTTTCAACTTGGCCTAAAGTTTGTGATCACATAGTGTTTGTAAAACCGTTCGCAAATGCTGCTCATGGTCTTCCGGTGACTTGGAGTATATGAGAATGTCGTCAATGAAGATGATGACGAACTCATCAAGATAGGGTTTGAACACTCGATTCATGAGGTCCATGAAAGCTGCCGGACCATTTGTGACGCCAAAAGGCATGATAAGAAACTTGTAGTGCCCGTAACGGGTTTTGAAGGCAGTATTTTCGATGCTTTCCGTTTTGACTTTTAGTTGATGGTAACCAGATCGCAAGTGAATTTTTGAGAATACTTGGGCGCTTTGAAGTTGATTGAACAAGTCATCAATTTATGGCAGAGGGTATCGATTCTTGATGGTGACCATGTTCAGCTCCCGGTAATCGATGCATAACCTCATCGTGCCATCATTTTTCTTTACGAATAGTACTGGAGCTCCCTAGGGTGAGGTACTAGGTCGAATGAAACCCTTGTTCAAGAGTTCCTGGAGTTGAGTCTTTAGTTTTTTCAATTCCATTATTGACATGCGGTAAGGGGCTTTTGATACTGGTTGAGTACTAGGTTGAGTTTCAATGGTGAATTCGATTTCCTGATCGATCGGGATACCAGGTAGATCTTCAGGAAAGACATTCGGGAATTCTCAAACCACGGGGATTGCATCAACTGTGGGGGCCTCTTTTTGTGTATCGGTCGCATAACAGATATAATTACAACAACCCTTTTTTAGAAGTCGTTGGGCTGTCATGGAGGATATAATACAGGGAGGGTTGGAAACTCCAGTCCCATCAAAGACAAGCTCGGGTTGGTTTGGTAACTTGAGAGAGACATTTTTGGCTTTACAATCAATAGAGGCGTGGTTGGTAACCAGCCAATCCATCCCTAAGATTATATCAAAGTTCCAAATACGGAGGGAAATCAAGTCTACATATAAGATTTTGCCTTTTAAAGATATAGTACATGATCTGTACACCTCAGTACTACAGGCAGAATTACCAGAAGGAAAAGACACAGACAATATATATCATAAGGGTTCGGGTGTTGATGCCAACTTGGTAACAAAGTGTGGTGCAACAAAAGAATGAGTTGACCCAGAGTCAATGAGAAAATGAGCTAAATGACCATAAACAGAAAGTATACCTGACACAACGTTTTCGGTAACTTCTGGTTTCCTAGGTACCAAGGCAAAAGCCCTTCATTGGCCTTTTTGGTCCTTCCTCTCTCCTCCAGGTCCTGCGGGTTTTCTGACTGGTCTAGATGGGCTGGATCTAGGATTGGTCAGCTTTGGATAATCCCTCAACAAGTAGCCAACTTGACCATATTTAAAGCATACTCCCATATCTTGATGGCATTGTCCTCAATGAGCCCTTCCATACATAGGGCAAGTTGGAATGCTACCACCACTGGGGTTAGTAGAACCTTGATTATCTGAGCTGGTTGTGCCCGTACTCACCCTCTTGGGAGGCACAACTCCGGATCTTCTGTTGTCTCTTTCTCAGAATCGCTTCTTTTGACTTGGTTCCCCGGAACGGGAGGCTTTAATTCCTTTTTCTGCAATGTATGCTCGGTCTACCACTTCTGCATAGTTTGGTAGTTTCAAAACCTCAAGCCTATCTTTGATTTCAGCATCCAATCTTGTTTTGAATTTCCTTGCTTTTCGAGCTTCGGTGGGGATGACGTATGTCGTAAACCGAGCGAGTTGTGTGAACTTGCTCTCGTATTCAGCCACCGTCATGGTTCCTTGCTTTAGATGTATGAATTCTGACGCTTTCTATTCCCGTAACGAATCTGGGACGTATTTTTCATAAAATACTTCCAAGAATCTTACCCAAGTTGCAATTTCTTCTTTCTCTAGAGTGAGAAGTCACCATTCCTGTGCATTATCTTTGAAAGTGAAAGTGGCGAAAGTTACCTTCTGTCTTTCGGTGCAGGGTAAAGCACAAAAAATCTTTTCCATGTTTTTAACCCAAGTGTCCGCTACCATTGGGTCTGGACCGCGGGTAAATGTGGTGGGTTTCAGATCTTGGAGCTGTTTATGGTAACTGGCTCCTCTCGCTGTTCCGGCATCCCATTGTTGATGTTAGTTTGCAAGGCTTGCAAAAAGCCAGTAACTGCTCTTTTCATGATTCTTTCCATTAACTCAGTGCCACTGACTGATGACTCGCTTCCGTTACCATTATTGGCCATTCTATAAGGTAATAAACGAGATATTACATTCATAATGCAGCATATATATTGCATATCTAAAATACCAACTTTGCTATTTTTACAAATATAATATTACATCGTTGTTCCAAAAAAATTGTGTTAGTGTCTCATCCCTGTGATATAAAAACAAAAGAGGAGTTAGAACTCATCATGGTTAGCTTACAAAAAATTTTATTCTACCAAATCTAGAGTGGTGGGTCAAACGGGTCAAACAACCACGAAAAGTAGTATTGCATAATTAAACAAAAAATTTACTTCATTCTATTATTTTAATAAGAGAAAATACATCTATAGGTTTTTTATTTATTTATGTTTTTATTATGCAGTGACTGGGCCTCAGTAAAAAAAATAAAAATAAAAGAAAGGAAAGGAAAAAAAAAAAAAAAAATAGATCAGCATAAATTCTTGTTCAGGTTCCACTATATGAGGTTACGGGTCTTCCTTACATCTCGTCAGCTGAAAGGGTAACAGCTATAAGCACACAGCAGAGTGAGAAATTGTCATAGCCCGAACCCGCCCCTCTGGGTTAAGGCCATAACCGGCCAGTAATCACGAGATTACCTACGGCCTCAAACCAAATAAGACAAAACTCATTAGAGTAAAAGGGGCCAAACGGAAGCAATTTTAAAACTTTGTCCATAAAGCCGTGCTTATATGCACATCATAACATTCCAGTCATACATATGTTAATAACTCATAACAGAAAGTATACTAACATAAGTACTGTACAGACAGGATCATTCAAATCTAAGTCAGCCAAGCAAAACTACATACAGACGTATTCAAAACTTCGCCAACCTGACAAAATGTAAATACATGACAAAAGGGCGAAGACAGGTCTCGTGCGTGAGACACAAGGGCTGACTCTCTCAAAACCTTAGTTGTTCCATACAGACTTCATTGAGGCTGGGTCTGGACTTCTCTTGGCTCACCTACAAACACATGAATGAGCGTGAGCGAAAGCCCAGTGAATAATATCAAATCAAATACAGAAGTTACATAACAATGTAGAACAACGTGTTCCAAACGGCCTTGGGCCCAATTCATATTTCTATTTAACAGATATATATATAACTATACGAAATTCAAATCAAGTGACTGTAGTTCCAAACATTCTGGCCTTTGGCCCATTCAGATTTCCATTCATGTCCAAACGGCCTTCAGCCCGTTCGTTTACGTCAAAACGGCCTTTGGCCCATACATTTGTGTCAAAACGGCCTTCGGCCCACTCATTCATGTCAAAGTGACCTTAGGTCCATTTATTTCTATCAAAACGACCTTAGGTCCATTTATTCATATCGAAACGACCTTCGGTCCATTCATTCGTTCATGTCAGACTTTTGTCCACAATCCCAATTAGCAACTCATAAAGCTTATAAGGGAATAAACAGTTGGACATTGCTAAGCTTTCAAATATCGATATTACTCACAGTGATCGCCTTGTGGATTTGCCCTGGAGCTTGACTCTACACATTTCATGAACACAAAAGGGGTCACTAACAGTTCAATCCGTTCTTTGATTCACATATTCCTCTTTAGGCTTTATTCTTATCTCATTAACTCATTTACAATGCTTAACATATGCCTAAGAGTGCTTACAAGTGAAAGAGAACGGAAAACGAAAAACAAAAAACAGAACGAGTATACAAAATTTCAGAGGACAGGGTCCCCGCTCGAGCGTCAACTTACCCGCTCGAGCGGACCCTTAAGGCCTGCAAAAGTACTGGTTGCATGAAAAATACGCTCGAGCGTGGAATAGAGAGCTCGAGCGGAAGGCCTGTCTACAAAACTCCCCGCTCGAGCGTGAGATATCTCGCTCGAGCGGAAATCCAACTCTGCAAAAAGTGCTGGGAGCACGATTTTCCCGCTCGAGTGGCTCTTCCCCCGCTCGAGCGGCCATCAAAAATCTGAGTTTCCAGATTAAGTTCTTGAGCTCCAATTCGACCTTCCAACTACATTTCCTGCATAATATGGCTCCAACTTCATATATATTTGCACTAACATGATATAAACACCAAAACACAACATCATGGAGCCCACTTTCATGAATTAACCACATGCATGTCCCAAATTGGCACTAAACTCAACTCTAACATACACATCCATGCATTCAAAGCTCCCATCTTCATAAATTGTGTATGCATGTGATGAATTAGCCTCATTCTCAACTTAGATAACAAAAATGGTGATCATTCTCATGGAACACAACAAAAACATGCTTGATTATGCAAAATCATGGTGATCCTACACATGCATGTGCACATTAGTTTCAAATTCATCAATTATAGCACAACTCTTGTTCTTGATCACCAATTAATCTTTAATTCACAAAATCACAAGTTAAGTCTCATGAATTCAAGACCAAATGCTTACCTAGAGGCTCAATCTTCCAAACTATAGCAATTTCTTGAGTTCAATCTTCCAATTCTTCACAAATTTGAGCCAAACACCCAACTCTCCTTTTTTCCTCTCTTTAGCCGACCCCCTCCTCCTTCTCTTGAGTTAGATTCAGTCAAAATAAACTAAAGAGGGAAGTTTGAGTGTATAAAGCCTTTATAACAAAACCTACCAAGGCCAATATAATAGTAATAAAGTAGTTGGGTTCTAATTCATCAATTTAATCGATTTAATCTGACCCGAATCAATTTTCAATTAAATTTCACCGTAGGTTCTAAAAATTATGCCAATCACATTGGCGTAATCAATTTCGGATTCTGTGGCCGATAAGGCCTTCAATTTAATTTCCAAAGCAGATTATTCAAACAGATATTCCTACGGTGAACAAATAGAACTTCGAAATCACATATATTCACAAAATGGCACATAAAATCATATTAAACACATCACCATACTCATATTAAGGACCGATTAGCATACTATAGAACAGTGGTATTACAGAAATATTATGTCAAGAGTATAGGGAACACAAAATAGCCATGGATAGTTAGTTAAGCTAAAATATTTATATAACTTAATTTGAATAAACAAATTATTCAAAGTGGTAGAAACTGAAATACGAAAATTATGTAAATAAATAACCATAACCACGGTACAAAACAGAACAGAACAGAGGTCACAGAAGTGACAGTCAGAACAGAGGTCAATGGATCCATGACAAACAGAAGACCACAAAGTGGCTAAACAAAGGCCAATGATTATTTAAGTCCTCCATGGCGTGGAATTCCCGTGGTGGTAAAACATATTTATTTATAAAACCATTGTCAAATAATTTCTAAAAGTTAAACAAACATATCCATGGGTTTCAATTTAAGCAAATAGAGTTCAGAAATAATTAACGTAATCAAAATATTAATATAATTTATAAATCATAGATTGCGTAAAATAATTTATGGTAATCCAAAACATACGTAAAATATATTATGGTGACTCAAAGTATAATATAACTCACCTTAATATTAACCCTTAGCCTTTACTTTTTACTATCACAAACCTTCTTACTTCTTAGTTTCCTATCTCCAATACCCTTGCTTGTTTTTCTTCTTTTTTTTTTGCACTGATCTTGATCTCCTCCCCATTATAGGGAGGCAAGCCTTGCCATTACCCACCACGTGTCCATAGCAATCTTCCTTAGGTTTGGATTGAAATCTCTTAAATCTATACTTATCTTATTAACTTCCGGTAATTATATTTTGGCCCCAATTCTTTAAAATAATTATATTCCCCTTCGTTTGATAAAAACACAAACTAATCCCTAATTAAATGACACTTTATCGCATACCGATAGAAAATTAATTATTTTATTTTACTATCACTCCCACTAGTATTAATATTATTATCATGATTAGTTGTGGTATTAATTAAATATTTAGGGTGTCACAGTTTCTGCCACTTAATTAATTTGTTTATTCCACTTAAATTATGTTAATATTTTAGCTTAAATAACTATCCATGGCTATTTTATGCCCCTATACTCACAGTATAATATTTCTCACTCTGCTATGTGCTTAGAGCTATTACCCCTTTCAAGTGACGAGATTTAGCAGGATCAAGATGGGGGATAAACCACAGTGTTTTCTTTCTTTTTTTATACTATTTGTATTTTTGATTGGACTCTTATAATAAAATAAAAGGCCAAATGACTATTTTTGTTTCTTTTTAATAAACTTTTAGTACCCAATTATTTTATTTTAATTTATTTAATTTATCCGTTGCGCTACGACTATAGTAATTTTAGAATTATTTTATTTTTATCTTGTTGCAACGTCAAGCCTTTGGGTATCGGGTTTGGGTCATGACAAAAGTGGTATCAAAGCAATGGTTTTGGGCACAAAAAAAAAAAATACTAATAATAAATTTAATTTCATATTATTATTTGATATTATGGTATGTGGTTTCCAAAACAAAAAAAATTTAAATTAAATTGTCTAACACAAGTAAACTGTGTTATAAATATTTATGGGCTAAGTTTTCCTGTGGTGTAGGAATGGCAAACCTGATGGAGTTATTTTGGTTCGAGCCCCCAGGAGCTCATCTTATCCCATCTTATCCTGAACTTATTAGAACGATGTGGTGATTCAGAGAGTCTTGTCAGGTAAGCCCACCCGACACTTGACCGACTCATGGGGCGACCTGTGTATTTGCAGGCCGACCCCGAAGAGGATTTCATATTTTGGAGGCTTAACCAAGGCAGCACTCATGAGAGGTACATAGGGCCGACCCACGTTGTTGGTCTTGCTCTAGACCTAGGACAATCGCATTTTCTAGTTGTATCTCTACCCCTGGGCTTTACGGAGAGGAGAGGACATGCATATCCTAGCAGCCACATTAGCACTACGACACTTCATCCATAGCACATTGTCCAGACCCCAGATGTGGACTTCACTAACAGTGTATCATACTTGGAGATACTGGTGCGGATTACCGGACGAGAGTTTTGGGGTTATGATCACAGTATTCCTGTCTATATGGTCCGGGTAGTATAACGATGCTTTGAAGTAAAGCTCAGTGGGTGGGAGTTTGAGCCCCTCATGCATAGTGAGCTCGCGGGGTTATTTCATGGGCCAGTTTTCCAGAGCCAGTTCTTATGGTGGCCTAATAGTCCCTTACCAGGAGATCCTTTTTTTTTTTTTGGTGACCTGACCATGATTAGTCTAATCCTTCTGTTTTTGTATTAATAGGATTAGACACTAACTCTTGACTGTATTTTAAGTACGTTGTACTAGTATGTTTTCTTTTGCATAAGTAAAAATGATATATGTACTGTTATAGTATTTTGTGAATCATAGATAATTAAATGTATACTAAGTGGTTCAAAAAAAAAGAAAAAAAAGAAAAAGAAAAAGGGGGAATTTACTAACCGTTTTCACCTTGTAGTAATGGCTAATGATGGAAATGGAACCGAATCATCGGTTAGTGGTACTGATCCAATGGAGCAAATAATGGAAAGAGCAGTTACTAGTTTTCTGCGAACCTTACAAACCAACATTAATAGCGGATTGCCTGAACAACGAGAAGAGCCAACTACTATAAAACAATTCTAGGACTTGAAACCTACCATATTCACCGGCAGTACAAACCCACTGGTGGCAGAAGCTTGGGTCAGAGATATGGAGAAAATTTTTCGCGCGCTATATTGCACAGAAAGGCAGAAGGTGACTTTCGCCACATTCACCTTCAAAGACGATGCACAAGAAATGTGGCTTCTTACCCTGGAGAAAGAAGATATTGTGACTTGGGCAAGATTCTTGGAGGTATTCTATGAAAAATACTTCCAGATTTGTTACAGGAACAAAAGGCGGCAGAATTCATGCATCTAAGGCAAGAAACCATGATGGTGGCCGAATACGAGAGCAAGTTCACGCAACTGGCTCGATTTGTGACATACGTCATCTCCACCGAAACTCGAAAAGCCAGGAAATTCGAAGTAGGATTGGATGCCGAAATCAAGGACATGCTGGAGGTTTTGAAACTACCAACCTATGCGAAGGTGGTGGATCGAGCATACATTGCGGAAAAAGGGATTAAAGCCTTGCGCTCTAAAGAACCCAGCTAAAGGAAGCGAGTTTGGGAAAGAGAAAACAGAAGACCTGGTGTCGCGCCTCCCAAGAGAGTAAATATAGGTATAACTAGTTCAACCAGTTCAAGCAATTAAGGTCCTACAAATCCCAGAGGTGGCACCATTTCAACTTGCTCTACCTATGGAAGGACTCATTAGGGACAATGTCGTCGAGACACGAGAGCATGCTTTAGATGTGGCCAAGTTGGCCACTTGTTGAGAGATTGTCCAAAGCTTGCCAATCCTACAACTGGCCCCTCTGAACCAGTCCAAAAACCCGTGGTACCTGGAGGAGTAAGGAGGGACCAAAAAGGCCAAAGAAGAGCTTTTGCCCTAGTGCCTGGAAACCCAGAAGTTACTGAGAATGTTATGTCAGGTACATTTTCTATTTGTGGTCACTTAGCTCATGTTCACTTTGACTCTGGTTCAACTCATTCTTTTGTTACACCACACTATGCTACCAAGTTGGCATCAACACTTGAACCCTTAGGATATATATTATCTGTATATTTTCCTCCTTGTAACTCCGCCCTTAGTACTGATGTGTACAAATCTTGTACTGTATTCTTAAAAGGGGAAACCTTACACGTAGACTTGATTCCCCTCTGCATTAGTACCTTTATGTGATCTTAGGAATGGATTGGTTAGCTGCCAACCATGCCTCTATTGATTGTGAAGCCAAAAAGGTCTTCCTCTAGTCACCAAACCAACTCGAGCTTGTCTTTGATGGAACTGGAGTCTCTCCCTCTCCATGTGTTAGATCCTTCATGATAGCCCAACGACTTCTAAGAAAGGTTATTGTAGTTGTATCTGTTATGTGATCAATATTCAACAAGAGGCCCCCATACTTGATGAAATCCCCGTGGTACGAGAATTTTCGGATGTATTTCCTGAAGACCTACCTGGTATTCCGGTTGATCGAGAAATCGAATTCACCATTGAAACCCAACCTGGTACATAACCAATCTCAAAAGCCCCTTACCACATGTCCATGACAGAATGAAAAGAGCTGAAGACTCAACTCTAGGAACTATTGGACAAAGGTTTCATTCGACCTAGTACCTCACCCTGGGGAGCTCCAGTACTATTTGTAAAGAAAAAGGATGGCACAATGAGGTTATGCATCGATTATCGGGAGCTGAACAAAGTCACCATAAAAAATCAATACCCTCTGCCATGAATCAATGACTTGTTCGACCAACTGCAAGGCGCCCAAGTATTCTCGAAAATTGACTTTGCGTTCTGGCTACCATCAACTAAAAGTCAAAACGGAAAGTATCGAAAAGACTGCCGTCAGAACCCGTTACGAGCACTACGAGTTTCTCGTCATGCCATTTGGTATCACAAATGCTCCAGCGGCCTTCATGGACCTCATGACTCGAGTATTCAAACCCTATCTTGACGAGTTCGTCATTGTCTTCATTGACGACATTCTCATATACTCTAAATCGCCAGAAGATCATGAGCACCACTTGCGAAGAGTTCTACAGACTCTACGTGATCACAAGCTTTATGCCAAGTTGAAGAAATGCGGCTTTTGGATCACTAGTGTACACTTCCTCGGTCACATCATCAACAAAGATGGCATCTCAGTTGACCCCCAAAAAGTTGCAGTAATCGTGGATTGGCCACGACCTACTAACGTGTCCGAGATTCGAAGCTTTTTGGGTCTAGCAGGCTATTATCGGCACTTCGTGCAAGATTTCTCAAAGATAGCATCATCCTTGACCCAGCTAACTCAGAAGAACACACCCTTTGAATGGACCAACAAGCATGAACGTTGCTTCTAAGAATTGAAGAACAGACTCGTAACGGCTCCTATACTAGCACTCCCCGCGGAAACAGAAGGGTTCGTAATTTATAGTGATGCCTCATCTAATGGTTTGGGTTGTGTTCTTGTGCAAAATGCAAAGGTCATTGTATATGCCTCACGTCAACTAAAGACCAATGAGAAGAACTACCCGACCCATGATTTGGAATTAGTCGCAGTAATCTTTGCCCTCAAAATCTGGCATCATTATCTCTACGGAATAACTTGTGAAATTTACACAGATCATAAGAGTCTCAAATATCTGTTTACACAAAAGGAACTGATTATGAGGCAACGACGATGACTAGAATTTATGAAAGACTACGATATAGAGATCCATCACCATCTCGGAAAAGCTAACGTAGTAGCAACGCATTGAGTCGAAAGACGACCAAAAGTTTGGCATGTACCCTCGTTCTCGGAAGATCAATGGACTGCTTGCCAACATAATCATGGAACTCGAGCTGATTGAAGAAATTAGAGTTCGCCAATGTAAAGATAAACTTTTGAAGAAAAAGTACGAGGAACAAGCAGGCACGCTCGAACTTGACTTCACAATAAGCAATGTGATGCTAAAATTTCAGAATCAAATTTGCGTACCTGACCTTCCAGAACTCAAGAAAAAGATATTGGTAGAAGCTCATAACTTGAAATTCGTGATCCACCTTGGCAATACGAAGATGTATCACGATCTGAAAGAACGCTTCTAGTGGACAGGAATGAAGAAAGACATAGCAAGCCACATTTCCAAATGCCTGCATTGTCAGCGGGTTAAAGCAGAACATTAGAGATCTGCAGGAATTTTTCAACCACTCACCATTCCTGAATGGAAATGGGAGCACATTACTATGGACTTCGTGGTTGGGCTACTGCAATCAATCTCGAAAAATGATGCAATATGGGTTATCGTAGATCGATTGATGAAGTCGATGCATTTTCTACCAATCAGAATCATGTATTCCCTCTCTAAGTTCACCACTTTATACATTAAGGAAATCATTCGTTTTTATGACACCCTAGTTTCAATTGTATTTGATAGAGACCCCCGCTTCGTGTCTCACTTCTGGAACAAATTGCAAAAAGCTTTGGGAACCACTCTGAAGTTTAGCACGGCTTATCACCTGCAAACCGATGGGCAATCTGAAAGGACGATCTAGACTTTGGAAGATATGTTACGTGTGTGTGTGCTAGACCTCAAAAGTAATTGGGATGATCACCTACCTTTGGTGGAGTTCGCCTATAATAACAGCTACCATGCAAGCATTAGAATGGCACCGTACGAGGCACTGTATGGAAGGAGATATCTATCACCTCTATGTTGGACGGAAGTCGGAGATAGGAAATTATTAGGGCCCGAAATTGTGCAAATCACAAGTGATAAAATTCAACTCATTTAACAATGAATTCGCACTGCCCAAAGCCGCCAGAAAAGCTATGCAGATACAAAAAGACGAGACTTAGAATTTCGAATAGGAGATCATGTGTTCCTAAAATCTCACCCACAAGGGGGTTATCTGATTTGGAAAACAAGGAAAGTTAAACCCACATTACATCGGGCCATTCAAGATACTAGAAAGGATTAGTGCCGTGGCATATCGCCTTGCGCTTCCACCAAACTTGTCCAATGTCCACAATGTGTTTCACGTTTCAATGCTTCGGCAGTCCAGGGCATATTGTTGATTATGAGAGCTTGGAGGTTCAAAAAGACCTCTCTTATGAAGAACAACCTGTGCAGATTCTTGATCATTGTGATCAAGTTCTCCGAAACAAGACTATGCTAAGAGTCAATCCTAAGGGAGTTAGTAGTAGGAAACTAAAAGCTAAGGGTCAATCCTAAGGTGAGTTATATTATACCTTGAGTTATTATAATGTGTTTTCTATATGTTTTGAGTCACCATAATATATTTTACGAATGTTTTGAGTTACCACAATGTATTTTATGTAATTTATGCTTTGTAGTTATATTAATGTTTCAATTATGTGGATTATTTTCTGACCTCTATTTGCTTAAATGAAAACCTATGGATATGTTTGTTTAAATTTTAGAAAGTATTTGACAAATATCTTGTAAACAATTATTTTCTATAAGTACCACCACGAGAGTCTCATGCCTTGGAGGACTTAAATAACCATTGGCCCTTGTTTGACCACTTTGTAGTCCTCTGTTTGTCATGGATCCATTGACACCTGTTGTGATTGTCACTCCAGTGACCCCTGTTCTGTTCTGTCTTGTCCTGTGTCGTGGTTATAGTTATTTACGTAATTTCTACATTTCAGTTTTTGCCACTTAATTAATTTGTTTGTTCAACTTACATTATGTTAATGTTTTAGCTTAAATAACTATCTATGGCTATTTTGTGCTCCTATACTCATAGTATAATATTTCTCACTCTGCTATGTGCTTATAGTTGCTACCCCTTTCAGGTGACGAGATTTAGCAGGATTAAGATGGGGGATAAACCACAGTGTTTTTTTTTTTTAATACTATTTGTATTTTTGGTTGTATTCTTATAATAAAATAAAAGCCTAAATGACTATTTTTATTTCTTTTTAATAAACTTTTAGTACCTAATTATTTTATTTTAATTTATTTAATTTATCCGTTGCGTTACTACTACAGTAATTTTAGAATTATTTTATTTTTATCTTGTTGTGATGCCAATCCTTTGGGTACTGGGTTTGGGTCGTGACAAAAACTATTGATTGAGATCCAAAAATGACATCACACAAAATGCAATTAGGAGATGGCAACACAATCAATATGAACGAGGCTTGTTTTATTTTCCATCTTGTCTTTCGATTCTGACATCGTATTTTTTTATTTTTTATTTTTGTGTTAGAATAGTAGATAGAGAGAGGAAAATAATATGTATTGTATTGAATGAATTGTTAGAAAGCCTGTATATATAGGCTGAGAAAGAGTATCCTACTAGAAATCTAACTATGAGAAAGAGTATCCTATAAGAGACCTAATTATGACAATATCTAATATATCTAGGAAATCAATACCTAATATATGTAGGAATATATACCATATGTACATTAACATCCCCCTCAAACTCAAGGAGGATAAACATTTTGAGTTTGGAGAGAGAAACTAAAACATGAAATAAAACTAAATAAAATAAAAGGCAAATAGATTGCAAAATCCGAACTGGAGCGCAAGGGCACTTAAAATAGATCGGAAGCTGGAACTAAAGCCAAGAGACAGTTTATGGTCATGTCGGACCATTGTAGGAACTGGCTGAAACTAATGCCAGGACAATTTACGGTCGTATCGGACCGATATAGAAACTGGCTGAAACTAATGTCGAGAGACAGTTTATGGTAGTGTCGGACCATTGTAGGAATTGGCTGGAACTAATGCCAGGACAGTTTAAAAGGGTCATGCTGGACCGATATAGGAGCTAACCAGAATCAATGTCGGGACAATTTACGAGGTCATATCGGACCGTTGTAGAGACTGGATGTTGAACCAGTAAGCGTGGCACACACATAACTTATGACATGGCGCTGAACGATGATAGCAATAGATAACTGAGTGCGCCAATGACTGGATGTTGAATTAAGGAGCGACTTTGGTGGTGCGCCAATGGGCGGCTTGGGTTGCGCGCAAGAAAGGGTGGCTTGGATTGTGCGCCAGGGGAGGCGGCTTGCGTGGTGTGCTAAAGGGCGACTTAGGTGGTGCGCCACATGAGACGAATTAGAGAGTGTGCCAAGGGGGCGGCTTGGGTGGTTTGCATGGTGTATAACCATACTCACCATGATATAGGTATAATACCCCTCATCAAACTCAAATAGGTTTGAAGATAGAAACCAATTTGAGGTTGAAGCAGAAGGAAAGATAGAGTAGAGGAAAAAAAATGTATTACGAGTAAAAGACAAAAAAAATAAAAATAAAATATGATAGAGATATTTGGAGTAGGAATAAACCAACAGATAGAAGAAGAGATCACTACAAAGTGATACTGAAAGTAAAACATGACAGTGTAATAGGTTAAGGTTCGATGGGGGACCAAGGCAAGGCTGCCGCCTGCCGGTAAAGCAAAATTACTAGGTACTTAACCTAGCTCTGATATCATGTTAGAATAGTAGAGAGAGAGAGAGAGAGAGGAAAATAATATGTATTGTATTGAATGAATTGTCCTATACAATAGAAAGCCTGTATATATAGGCTGAAAAAGAGTATCATATTAGAAATCTAACTATGAGAAAGAGTATCCTATAAGAGACCTATCTATGGCAATACCTAATATATTTAGGAAATCAATACCTAATATATGTAGGAATATATACCATATATACATTAACATTTTGGAAAGACAAAAAAATAAAATCCTAATGACCTATAGATGTGCATGTTAATTTAGCTTGTAAGCTCTTTGAAAATGACTAAATGTATGCATTGTTGGAATGTGTCCCACATCGCTTGGAGTTGTCCCATCTGTGCTAGTTATAAGACTCTAGTTTCCCTCTTCTTAATACCTAGGTTTTAAGAAGTTTGGGTTGGGCTTTTCAACTTGGTATCAGGGCTTGGTTGGGCCTGTGACTGGTGGGCTATTTGTCCAACTAGTGTGTGTTGTGGTCCAAGAGGGTGTGTTGGAATGTGTCCCACATTGCTTGGAGTTGCCCCATCTGTGTTGGTTATAAGGCTCTAGTTTCCCTCTCCTTAATACCTGGATTTTAAGGAGAAGTGTGGGTTGGGCTTTTCAACTTTAGCCAAAGAAAAGATTCATTCATTGTCTTCACTTTTATTTTATGTCATATTTGAATCTCATGCAAGTCTATTATGTGCTAATAGACAGAGGAGCAAAATTAAACTCACTTCACCCTTTTTTAAATTTCATCAACATTTTTTTCTTCTAAATTGCAAATTATGTTACTTTTTTTCCCCCTTTATCATCTATGAAATACAGATTTTGCATTATTCAAATACAATTTAGTTGATGGTTAGACTTTTTGGAAACTTTTATGTTTGTATATTTTCTTCTAGGTGTGTATATATATATATATTAATGAAGAATGTGATTGACTTAAATCCATCTCTTGTTAACAATTGTGAAGAAGTTAATGATTCAATTAATAAATCAATGCTATATTTGTTATTGCTTGCCAATGGTTGTGCTAGCTATCTTTTGTTAGATAATTTTGGTTCCTTAGTTTGTTACCTATTTCTCTAATTCAAATGAAATTTGTGTGATGATATTTTTCTATGGTAAATGCTTATTGTGCTTGTAGTGCAGGGATTCATTTGAGTTCCAAGAATACATGTTCTTTAACTCAAGTTTGTGCCTGATTATTTGCCATATTAATTGTGATTGATTGGAAAACAGAGTACAAAATTCATTTTAACGAGGATTTGTGCAACACACATATTTGGAAACAACACAAAGAAACATAATACAATCACTTTTAGTACAAAGAAACATAATACAATCACTTTTAGCCATTTATGTCTAGACACTATCTGTAGAAATTTATTATTTGCCTAATTCTTATCAACTCTAAATTTCAACAGTATTTCTATGAAACCAAGTTCTTAGATTATTAATTAACCATTACTTTTTGACTAACACAATTAAAAAGACTTCAAAAGATATTTGGAGCAAATCATGGGTAATATATTCTTTGGGCTTATGGTGAAAATAAGTTCCCTCATGAGCATATTGTCAAGCAAACACCAAGTGGATATACAAGTATACAAAATCAATACGAACATCTGCAACCATGACTAGTGCCCACATCATGTGCCCAAAAAAAAAAAAAAAAAAGATTTATGACAATAACATACTATATTGTGCCGTTTGGGAGTTGATCTCTTGGACACCATGAAATCCAAATTGCAGGCATATATATATGATTCCAAATTGAAGCTAGTGTCCACTGCTTTACAAGATACAGATATAAGCTGCAAACTCTATTAGTCCACCGCTTTGCAAGATAGAGATATAGGCTTCAACCTCAGTTGGTTAACCTAGAATTATGATAGAAAAAGCAAGACAAATTAGAAATATTGCTGCATTAGATTCACAACACCTGCTGTTGCAAAATTTGGTTTATTAGGCTTATTTTGGGCCAACTTTGAGCCCAAAATGAAGTGGGCCCCAAACGTCTTTTGGGGTGGGTCCGAAGAGGTGATGTATTCCTTACCGCATGGTAAGTCACACGGTGAAGACGGTTCGTCAAAACCATTTATGAGTGAATGGGAATTTGACGTCGTTTTCGGGTTCGTGGAATAGATGGTTAAAGAAGTAAATGTGGGTTTCTTTGAAATGGGTTGTCCCACATTGAAACTTTAAGAGAGCTTTTATGTGTATATAAACTCTAGCCTACAACACTTGGGTTGGGCCCCAAGGGGCACCTCAAGTTTGTAGAAGGGAGGAGTTATGGACAAAGTGAACCTTAGCCCAAAACCACCACACACGCGCGCCGCCGGGCGCGAGTGTGGGTTGTGGGTCGGGTCGGTTCTAATATTAATTTTTTGGACAAAATTTATTTGAATTTTAAATGAAATTAAATTCAAGTTTGTGCCAAATAATTGAATTATTTTTCTGTCCATTCAGTCCAGAAATTCCAAACAGATTAACTGCTCAAATTTGTTGCAGTTACATAGATTGAATTTCGGACAGATTAATACAAGTCCAAACAGGTCCTATTTGTTGCAACCGGACAGTTTAAAATTTCTTAACTGCCCAAACAGTTACAGTTTGAAACAGTATTTATATCTGTTGTAACAGGTTCAAACCTGTCCGAAACAGTGCTGCAGTTACAGTATGTAACGGTCACTAAATTTGTTTGAATTCAAAATCTGAATCTGTCCAGTTTTGCACCTGTTCACTACTTGTTTACACCTGTTCGGGGTAGCCTTTTGTGCCTATAAATACATGACATTTCCAGCAGTCTTGTGGATCCGAAAAATCAGTCTGTAGCTTTTATATTTGCTGTCCAATTTTCTCCATTGCGTTATTAATTCTTCATTCTAGTTTTAGAGTAAATTTAAAGAGAGTATAGAACAAAAGGTTCTAGTTCGCTGGACAATTTTGTTTGAAGTGCTTCTACAAATTTATGAAGATCATTGTATCCTGGGAGATAGACACCACTCAACCGTAAGCACCGAAGCGGGGCGAATCTGTCTTAAGGACAGAGTGTCACACACTCGACTTGGTCTTTGAATTTTTCTTTTAATTTAGTTCGGTAAATAAATTCGGTACGTTATTTATTTATTTGTTGGTTTTGTTTCTATTTATTTTATTTACACAGAAGATTGTTCCAACAATCTTACGACAGATTCGAATTTATTCTGTTTACAGAATCTTTTTTTGTTTCCTTTTCTCTTTCTTCTTTTAAGAAAATTATTTTCTGTGGATTTTCAAAATAATATTCTGGTTAGAAAAACAAATAGTGATTATATGCTATTTGACAGATAGTAGTAATACACTGTCTATTTTCTTTGACAACTAGTAGTAATATATTGGTGTCATTAACAATTCAGAATATATTTTTGTGGAATTTTTTCAGAAATTAATTTTGGTTTTTAGAAATTATTTTTTGAGTTTTCATTAGTTAAAATTCTATTTTAGTATTTTAATTATTGAAGTGTTATAGAAATTTAATTTTCTGTATGGAATTAATTTGGTTAAATAAAATTGTATTTTATTTCCAAATTAATTGAAAAATAAAAGTTACATTATTGTTTCTTTTATTTTTACAGAATTTAATTGGATTAATTTTCTGTGTAGTATAAATTCTAATTTTAATTTTGTTTTATAAATTAGAATTAATGGCTACTGAAACAAATGCTCAAACAAGTACTACTGTGGTGGCTGCAATGACGCCAACCCCCTCTCCTGATGTGACAGTACCGGTAAATCACGGTGAAAAGCCAGAGAAGTTCTCAAGAATTGATTTTAAAAGATAGCAACAGAAATGTTGTTCTATCTTACAACTCTGAACCTGGCTCGTTTTCTCCGTGAGGATGCTCTTATTTTGAAAGAGGATGAAACCGACCAGCAAGTGGTTGCTGCGGTTGATGCCTGGAAACATGCTGATTTCCTTTGCCGGAACTACATCTTGAACGGACTTGACAACACATTATACAATGTCTACAGTCCTATCAAGACAGCAAAGGAACTTTGGGAGTCGTTGGAGAAAAAGTACAAAGTGGAAGATGCCGGCTCAAAGAAATTTGTGATTGGCAAATTCCTAGACTTTGTAATGGTTGATTCTAAAACTGTGATCAGCCAAGTTCAAGATCTCCAAATCATTTTACATGACATTCATGCAGAAGGCATGTCTCTTAGTGAATCCTTCCAAGTTGCAGCCTTAATTGAGAATTTACCACAAGGCTGGAAGGAATTCAAGAACTACCTCAAACACAAGCGCAAAGAAATGTCTATGGAAGAATTAATTGTGTGTTTGAGGATTGAGAAGGACAACCGCAATTCGGAAAAACGGGCTGGTAAGCATCCTATGGAGTCTAAGGCAAATGTGGTGGAACATGCTTCAAAAACCAAGAAACGAAAGTCTTCTGGAGAAAGTTCATCACAAGGCTCTAAAGGGGGGGAAAATAAAAAGTACAAGTTTAATGGAAAATGTTACATCTGTGACAAAGAGGGACATCGGGCCAAAGATTGTCGTAGCAAAGGCAAAAACAAAAGGAGAACAAGCAAGAAGCCTGCTCAAGCCCATATGACCGAAGTGGACAATATTTCCAACGGTGTAGATGACATCAATCTTTCTGCAGTTGTTTCCGAGGCAAATCTTGTCGGAAATCCTAAAGAATGGTGGGTGGACACTGGTGCTACTCGCCACATTTGTGCCGACAAAAAGATGTTCACATCTTATTCTACAGTGGACAATGGTGAACAACTTTTTATGGGCAACTCCTCAACTTCCAAAGTTGAAGGACAAGGGAAGATTGTTTTGAAGATGACATCTGGAAAAGAATTCACTCTCAACAATGTGCTGCATGTACTAGACATTCGTAAGAATCTTGTTTCCGGATCTTTGTTGATTAAGAATGGGTTTAGGCTAGTGTTTGAGAGTGATAAATTTGTACTTACTAAGAATGAGATATATGTAGGAAAAGGTTACATGTCTGATGGCCTTTTCAAGTTAAATGTAATGACCGTTGTACCCTCAGTTATTAATAAAAATACATCTTCTTCTTACTTGCTTGAGTCTTTAAATTTATGGCATGGTAGACTAGGACATGTTAATTATGGATCTTTGCGTAGATTAATTAATATGGAATGTTTACCTAAATTTGACATTGATTCAAATCATAAATGTGAAATTTGCGTTCAGGCAAAATTATCCAAAACTCCTTTTCATTCAATATAAGAATGAAGTTGAAAATCAACTTGGTAAGAAAATCAAAAAACTAAGAAGTGATAGAGGTGGTGAATATGAATCACCTTTTGGTGAATTTTGTAAAGAACATGAAATAATTCATTAGACCACTACTCCTTACTCACCTCAGCAAAATGGAATTGCTGAAAAGAAAAATAGGACTTTAAAAGAAATGATGAATGCCATGTTAATAAGTTCTGAATTACCTCAGAACTTGTGGGGGGAAGCAGTACTTTCTACTAATTATATACTTAATAAAGTACCTCGAAAGAAAGTGAATCAAACACCTTAAGAAATGTGGCATGGAAGAGTACCATCCTACAAATACTTAAAAGTGTGGGGGTGTTAGGCTAAAGTGGCTATTCCTAGTCCTAAAAAGACTAAGATAGGTCCTAAGACCATTGATTGCATTTTCATTGGTTATGCCAAGAATAGTAGTGCATATCGGTTTTTGATTTATAAATCAGAATATACCGAAATGCATGTAAATACTATTATTGAGTCTCGGAATGCATCTTTCTTTGAACATGTGTTTCCGAATAAGACTGGACAAGAGACTAGTACCAATAAAAGATCTCATGATGCTATTACTAGTCAGGATCAAGAATATGATCAAGAACAAGAGTTAGATCAAAATGAGGAAGAGGAACTTAGGCATAGTAAACATGCTAGAACCTCAAAATCTTTTGATCCAGATTTTCTAACATATTTGTTAGAAAATGAACCTTTAACTTTTAAAGAGACTATGTCCAATCCTGAGGCTCCTTTATGGAAAGAAGCTATCAATAGTGAAGTTGAATCTATCTTGCAAAATCACACTTGGGAATTGGTGGATTTGCCACCAGGTTGTAAGCCTTTTAGGTACAAGTGGATTTTCAAAAGAAAATTGAAAGCGGATGGATCAATTGACAAATACAAGGCTAGACTTGTGGTCAAAGGTTTTAGACAAAAACAAGGTCTTGATTACTTTGACACATACTCACCGGTTACCAGAATAACATCCATTAGAATTGCCATTGCATCTTTATACAATTTAGAAATTCATCAAATGGATGTAAAAACCGTTTTCTTAAATGGCGAGTTAAATGAAGAAATTTACATGGAACAACCAGAAGGTTTTTCTGTTCCAGGAAAAGAAAACAAAGTGTGTAAATTGGTTAAATCATTATAAGGTTTAAAACAAGCACCAAAGCAATGGCATGAGAAATTTGACAAGGCAATGATGTCAAATGGATTTAAAATTAATGAGTGTGACAAATGTGTTTATATTAAAAACACAGACAAAAGTTATGTCATTGTATGTCTTTATGTAGATGATTTGCTCATCATAGGTAGTAATAATGACATGATTAAAACTACTAAGAAAATGTAGAATAAACATTTTGACATGAAGGACATGGGCATTGCTGATATAATTCTTGGTATGAAAATTACCAAAACATCAGAAGGATATACTTTGTCACAATCTCATTACATTGAGAAAATACTTGACAAATTCAGCAAAGATGATGATCATCTTGCTAGAACACCTGTAGATGTTAATTTGTTTCTATTTAAGAATGTACAGGAAAGTATTTTTCAATCAGAGTATGCCCAAATTATTGGAAGCTTAATGTACTTGATGAACTGCACTCGCCCGGATATTGCTTATGCAGTAAGTAAATTAAGTAGATATATGAGTAATCTGGGAGTAGAACACTGGAAAGCAATTATAAGCGTTCTTAAATATCTCTGATTTACTCATAACATTGGGCTGAATTATACTAGATATCCAACAGTACTTGAAGGATACTGTGATGCAAACTGGGTATCGGATACTAGATACTCAAAGTCCACCAGTGGGTATGTCTTTACTCTTGGTGGGACGGCTGTATCTTGGAAATCTTCCAAACAGACTTGCATTGCTAAGTCTACTATGGAATCAGAATTCATAGCTTTAGACAAAACAGGGGAAGAGGCAGAATGGCTTCACCACTTCATTGAAGATATTCCAATATGGCCAAAATCGGTGCCTGCTATATGCATACATTGCGATAGTCAATCGGCAATAGGTAGAGCACAGAGTTATATGTATAATGGTAATTCTAGACACATTCGTCGTCAACATAATACCGTAAGACAACTACTCTTTAATGGAATTATTTCCATTGATTATGTGAAGTCTAAAGACAACATAGCAGATCCACTAACCAAAGGGTTAGCAAGAGAGCTAGTTGAGAATTCATCGAGGGAAATGGGACTTAAGCCTATTAAATAAGAGTTACCACAACGGCAACCCAACCTAGTTGACTGGAGATCCCAAGATCTAGGTTCAAAGGGACAACCGAGTTGTGAATGACTCAGAAGGATCACTGGGGAGTCTAACTCCTACCCATTTCTATGATGAAATAGTGATGCCTGCAGCGTTTCAGGTTAAGTAAAATTTTAATGATTCTTATATCTAGGTAAACCAAGTAAAGTATGACAGGATACTCTTCATAAGAATCACCTATGTGAGTGTGAACTGGGCCGGTTCTATGAGATTTGTGAAGGGCTACAATTCTCTAGAGCACTCATGAAAGACCAGGTTGTTCAGGGCCAAAATGAACACAATAGTGAGAACTAAACTGCGTCTAGGGATATACTGTGTGAGTTCTATTGTCTTGGTTTACACAAACGGCTGAACAGTTCAAGACATCATGTTTACTGGTTAGCTAGTAAATCCGATAGTGTCTCACAAGGGAAGGTTCAAAGCCAAAAGCTACCTATCCTTTGCAGAATATTTCCAATTTCTGTACTCTCTGAAATTAGATCATGTTGTTGCATTTTCTCTTCGTCAAATTCTATTCATGTGGGGGATTGTTGGAAAATTTGGTTTATCAGGCTTATTTTGGGCCAACTTTGAGCCCAAAATGAAGTGGGCCCCAAACGTCTTTTGGGGTGGGTCCGAAAAGGTGATGTGTTCCTTACCGCATGGTAAGTCACACGATGAAGACGGTTCGCCAAAACCATTTATGAGTGAATGGGAATTTGACGTCATTTTCGGGTTCGTGGAATAGATGGTTAAAGAAGTAAATGTGGGTTTCTTTGAAATGGGTTGTCCCACATTGAAACTTTAAGAGAGCTTTTATGTGTATATCAACTCTAGCCTACAACACTTGGGTTGGGCCCCAAGGGGCACCCCAAGTTTGCAGAAGGGAGGAGTTATGGACAAAGTGAACCTTAGCCCAAAACCACCACACACGCGCGCGCGTCGCCCCCGTCCGTCTGGTCGAGCTGGACGCGGGTGTGGGTTGTGGGTCGGGTCGGTTCTAATATTAATTTTTTGGACAAAATTTATTTGAATTTTAAATGAAATTAAATTCAAAGTTTGTGCCAAAGAATTGAATTATTTTTCTGTCCATTTAGTCCAGAAATTCCAAACAGATTAACTGCTCAAATTTGCTGCAGTTACACAGATTGAATTTCAGACAGATTAATACAAGTCCAAACAGGTCCTATCTATTGCAACCGGACAGTTTCAAATTTCTTAACTGCCCAAACAGTTACAGTTTGAAACAGTATTTATATCTGTTGTAACAGGTTCAAACCTGTCCGAAACAGTGCTGCAGTTACAGTATGTAATGGTCACTAAATCTGTTTGAATTCAAAATCTGAATCTGTCCAGTTTTGCACCTGTTCACTACTTGTTTACACCTGTTCGGGGCAGCCTTTTGTGCCTATAAATACATGACATTTCCAGCAGTCTTGTGGATCCGAAAAATCAGTCTGTAGCTTTTATATTTGCTGTCCAATTTTCTCTATTGCATTATTAATTCTTCATTCTAGTTTTAGAGTAAATTTAAAGAGAGTATAGAACACAAGGTTCTAGTTCGCTGGACAATTTTGTTTGAAGTGCTTCTACAAATTTGTGAAGATCATTGTATCCTGGGAGATAGACGCCACTCAACCGTAAGCACCGAAGCGGGGCGAATCTGTCTTAAGGACAGAGTATCACACACTCAACTTGGTCTTTGAATTTTTCTTTTAATTCGGTACGTTATTTATTTATTTGTTTCGTTTTGTTTCTATTTATTTTATTTACATAGAAGATTGTTCCAACACCTGCTTGCTTCCATTCTTTTATATAATGTTATAGATTTCTCATAGTTTTTTTTCCCTTTCCTTTCTCGCACGTCCACATTACTCACATCATTTACCTCACTTAAGCTTGCACATGCTAGTCTTCTTCCTCATTCAACTAATAAGACTCAAAAAAAAAAAAAAAAAAATCTTAAACTTTTTTTTTTATTTTTTTATTTTTTTATTTCAATAAAATTTGTATTCCTTTTATTCTTAAAAATTGATTTTTATAAAATTACTTTTAAGCCATCTTTTCATGTCTCATGAATTACATTGGCATGATTCCTTGCAAGAAGGATACATAAGTAAGGTAGTCTGATGGAATTATGGCGGTGCAAAATACTGTCTAATCCGTATTGATTTGCCTGTTAATTGCAGGTTAATTTGAATCGTGATTTGAAATTTACTATCTGCCTTCGAAATTGATCCGCTCTACTATAGTTAATACATATATTTTGTTATATATATATATATATATATATATTTTTATACCTCTAATGAAATATTAAAGTAAAAATAAGTGAGAGAGATTTAAGATATAAAATTTGTTATAAATTAATGTTATATACATAAAAAATATTATGTAAAATTAGTTAGTGTTATATATATGTAATGCTTGATAATTATTTAAGCTTATTCTTCAATCAACTAGCAAATCGAAACTGCCCAAATCGTTCAACCTGTGGTTTGGTTATTTGTCAATCCGCCATTCATGGTCTGATTTATAATTTTACTCTCAAACTACACCAAACCACACCACGCGCACCCCTAGATAGAACTTCACACATGACCACCTTCCCAAAATAAAGTGCATATTTTTGAAAACAGTCTATGGCTTACAACCTCACCAAATGTAGTGTTTATAAATTTTTTACATTCATCCATGACACACTTGGATATTCCCGATGAAGAAACCACAAGGAGTAGGTACCCTATTTGGACTGATCACAAAGTTTGGATACCTTCGTTGATATCGCTGATGAAAAAACCAGAAGGAGGGGTTGTTCCCCCTTAGTGATTGTAGAAAAAGGATATCGTACTCTAAAACTACTTGAATAAACTATTCAGTACCCTTTGGAAAACATAAGACCTAATCCTTAACTTTTTAAACCCAATAGTAAGAAAAAGTGGCAACATGGACCTTTCAACATGCCCACATCTCCCTTACTTGATCACTTGAGGTAGTGCACGTCACTTTGATGTAGCACACACTACTTTGAGAAAAAGTGCAAAAAGCAATTGACATAGCCTATAGTACAGCTCAAGTGGCACATGCCACTTCATGAGGTAGCGCATACCATGTCATGAGGTGGAGCATGCTACTTCCATGGTAGAATTCCTTACTTATATCTTGTGAATATATGTTGTAAATTGATTTTTAGTGTAATTATGAAACATAATCATGCTTAGGAGAGATTAATGGTTCAAGTGCAAACAAAAAGTACAAGTTGCCTACACTATTATAAATAGTAACCATTGCTTCACTAAGGTGTGTAGGATTCAATGGCAAATATTGTGATGAAACCCTAAAGATGGGAGTGTTATCAAGTTCATTGACATTGATATTCAAAACCCTGTTAAAAAAATAGGTTGTGATCAACTGTCTTAAATCTACTTCTCCAGTCACACCCCATCCAAAAGGGATTGTGTCTAACCGATCCAAAATTTCAACTTTAATACCAAAACCTTGATCAGCTCCTTAAACATTTTATATTTGTAATGGTGTGTTTTGATATATTTTTAAAATTTTCCAATCTTCTAGTAAATTTGGATTTGGTAATTGAGGTGCTACCTTGGAAACATCCATATACTAACCAATGTTTTGATTTCCATTTGAAAATATATATCTCTCATTCCCAACAGTCAATCCCCTCATAAATCACACCTTGGTCATGGGGTTCTCCTTTCGCACACATGTGCCATTTGTAATTTTGTCCTCCTGATTTGATATCAACTTCACCTTGCATGCAAAAATATAAAGCATTTTCTCTTAAAAAAAACATCATTAAAGACCGGGTCCGTTTGACGGGGATGCAATTGAAATTCATGACGTAAGCTACTCATCATTGGAGAATGGTCAAACAAATTATCAGAATTATTGTTATTAACCATTCTGAATAGATAAGTTTCAACCAAATTTTGATAATATATTGTAACATTAAACTCTTTTGGTATCAACTGTAGAACAAGCCAACCCGGCATACCTTCCCATCCATTTACGAAAGATACAAAACATCAAATAGTAAAAATATAGAGTAAAATATAGCTAAACAATGTTTTTTGAATACTACCACCCAAGAATAAAGCTAAAATAATAAACATATTGTGTGAGTCGATTTCTGACCACACTGCCAAACTGGTACTTAGCTGGAGAACACTGGCAGAATAGATTAAGCCTGAACGACCTGTCACAAAAAGAAGAGATTCCGGTGGTGGTTCGTCCACCCGGGGGCACTCCGACGATCAAGTCAGTTATCTCTCAAAGATAGCAAAAGTTCTTAACTCACTATTCAGAACGTAAAAAACATACCTTAGACCCATGAGGGTGCCTCTCTTTTATAGTCAACACTTACCTAATCCCAATAGAAGCCTAGCTTTAATGGACTTAGGATTACTGCTAATCTTAGACTCCCAGTAGGATTGGGATAAACTCTCTAAGAGTCTTATCTTTACCCAAACTGAAGTCCTCTCTCATTCTAGGACTCTTGTCCCTTATCCACTTATCCCGGATTCCGGTATCTCCGCAGATAACCTCGGCCTAGCCGAGATTATCTCGGCGTCATGACCAGGACACGTGGCACCTCGGCTGGCACTTCGGTGACACCTCGGCTACGTGTCGTCATTCCAAAAAATATGTCCCTACAACTGCCCCTTAGGTTCCATTACCTCGGCATCCTGAGGTGATGGAACCTATATCATTCCTTCCATTTAGCACGTCGGCTAAGCTCGCTTTATCCTTCATCACCGAGGTCATCATTCGTTGGCTCTAAATGACCAAGACCTGTAATCCGCTTTCATCAAATGCTCTCGAACCAATAACCAAGTTTGTTCAGGTTTCTCAGCCGAGATCGTCCTCCTTGCCAAGGTCCTTCTCCATTAAACCAAGAACTCCAAGAGTTTCAACACGCGTATGAGCTGTCACGCACAATATTTCAACCGTTTTTGCCACGCATCTTTTCCCCACTGGTTCGTACTTGACACGCGCCTTTAAGTCGCCTTGCGTCTGCGTGCGCCGTCTGACAATCATGTCATCCTAGGCACATTGATGGTAATTTTGCTGCCATTTCGTGGCTTTGATCAAAACCACTTTTCTCTCTCTGTCTTTTCACTTTTGCTTCCTCAACCTTGTGCTAACTCTCTTTCTCTACTCTCCCAAATCCGTCATTGTTGCTCTCATAAAGCTTTCTGCAACCACCTTCAATTTCCCCTTCTGGCGAGGCTTTTGCTACACTTCTTTGCTTATTTTCACCGTTCGACACCGGCGCATTTTACACCGGCCTCATTTTCTTCACTAAGTCACTGTTCCTTCCTTGGATTCAATTTCTTGTTTCTCATTTTAGTGCCTCTGCTTATTGGTCATGTTTGAACATATTTATATGCTCCCATTCCTGTCTGTGTTTCGAATTTCTCCCTTTGTATGCCTAAAACATGCTCTGTTTCGCCTGTTTGTGGATATACACACATATTCACACACCTTGCTTACTTTGCCACTGTTCTTGGCTTCGCACCCTTGCACACACTTTGTCATAGTGTTCTTGATAGTTCATCACCATTCTTGACTCTGAATCATTGTTCTTGTTTCTGTTTTCTGTGTTTTTTCCAGATTATTGCCTTCAATCTTTGTTTGTTTAGACTTAGGTTTGAGATTTGTGGTAAAACACACAAACTTTAGGAAAAAACTGAAACAAACTTCACTTAGATCCTTAGAATTTCTTGCCCCAGCATTCTTCTAGGTTTCGCCGAGGTCCCTCAAACCCTCTCGAAGCACACCCCTTTGAAATCCAACACATTCCCCTCAAGCTGACATTATGGGTATGTGAAAGCATAGGGTAGATACCCCAACTAAGTTAGAATACTTTAGGCAGGAGTTTTCCATTCCAGTCGACGTTCACCTTAGGTTGGCTGGGGAGGACGACTCCATTATGCCCAAAGTCGACTCCATGCCCTTCCCGGTCGTTGCCTTCATTGAGTGTGGACTTAAGCTTCCACTAGACATCCTTTTCCGAGAAGTCCTCCATTATTACAAATTAAACCCGATGCAGCTTGCCGTTAACTCTTACCAAGTTATCAATGGTATAATTGCCTTAGCACACCGAGAAAAAGCTAGGGTAACCTTAGTCGACATTCAATACTGCTATACCATGTGTGGCCTCAAGTTAGAAAAAGTCTATGTCTACTACCTCAAACTGAGGTCCACTGAATACAAACTTGTTACCGACCTCCCAGGCTCCAACAAGGGAGCCGGGGATGATTACTTCATTGTCTCGGGCAATTGGGAGTTCGCTCCAGATGAAGACCTTCACCTCTACCCTCTTAGCCGAACAGTATTCATAGAGGGTAATGGTAAAAACTAAGTGTTACACTCACTTATTTTTCAAGTCTTTAATACTTTGCTCTTTCCATATGTTCTAACGTCTGTTTTTCTTGCAGCTCTTCCACAACCACCAAAAGACTTCCGTAAGTCCTTCTTCCCCAGCAAGGATCTTAAGAAGTTGCTGGATCTGCCAGTTCATAAGCGGAGAGCTCCTCTACTGCTCAACTTCATCCTGACTTACAAGTCGGTACTTCTCGACATCCCAAAGAAGCAAAAAAGCAAGTCTCCTCCTTCCGCCACAACTCCACCAACAACTTCATCATCTCGGCCAGATCAGGGGTCAACCTCAGATCCAGCAGAACAACCATATACCTCGGCTCCACAACTGATCCCACCATCTCAATGCCGACGCTGACGCCGATGCCAAACTGCAATTGCCGCCGAGATGGGTTGCAAGAAAGCAGTTGCAGAAGATTTTCTAGCCGACATCCCCGACACCGTCAACGCTCAACCAGCACAATCCCAGCCTCAACCAAAGCCAAAGCCCAAAAGACTGAAGAAGGCTTAGCCCAAGGCAACTGATGACTCAGATTGACACTGAGGACACTTTGCCTATTTCAAAATTGGCTGAGAGTGGGAAAACCCCCTCCACTGCCGAGAAGAGGCCCGTCGAGGCTGAACCATCCCAATCAACTCGGTAGAAGAGGTCGAGGTTTGAATCGGCAACAGCCTCGGGCTCTATGAAGTCTAATGCTCCCTGGGCTCTCTCCATTACAATTAAGGACAAGTCGGTCAGAGCCGGCGACAGTGCGACTGACCTCGAAGTCGGTGTTGCCCTCTCTATGGCTGTGCACCTTCCCAACGATCTCAATCGTAACGCCGAGATGAGCGAGTTTGAAAACTTCGCTTTGATGTTGCAGGATTCCGTTCAAGTAAGTTCCTTACACTTGATATATTTCTTTCTCTATTTTTCCATACTTAACTTTTGTTCTGTCCATTTTCTTTTAGGCGATCCAGCATGCCTACTCATTCTCAATGCAAGCTTTTAAAATGAGGAAGGAATTGACCGATAAGATCAGGGAGATTGCTGGTTTACAAAAGACCATCAAAAAGGATGAGGCAAAAATGAAGACCTTGTCAGATTAGGCCAAGGCAGCCATTAAAGCTAAAGATGAGGCCGAGGAAAAAACAGATGCTGCAGAGGCCATTAAGAAGGTTCTTGAGGCCGAAAAGAAAGAGGCCGAAGAAAAGATGGCCGAGGCCCAAAAAGAACTCTAGGATGCCTTGGCCACAAAAGATGCCGAGATCAAGGCCGCTGACGAAAGAACGTATGCCGAGGAGGCGGCTGATGTTAAGGAGGACTACCAAAAACAAGTGAGGCAGGCATGCAACAAGGGTTTCACCCTTGGTTGGATGGCTGCCCTAAAAAAGCTGGATGCCCCTGAGGACTCCCCCCTCAAAAATGCCGGTGACCTTCCCCTGCCATTTCCCCTTACTCCAAGCCAATCCGAAGACGATTCTGAATCCGAGGAGGAAGCTTTGGTCAGGAAGAAGAAGGCAGCTGCTGGGGCCAAGTCCCCTACTCTGAATGAGCAAGTCATGGACTTATCTCAGGATGAGGAGGGTGAGGTCTCCAAATATGCTACTCCTGAGAGGATAACTTCGAACGCGCTTATTGCCGACAAGAGCCTCGACCAGACTCTTAAAGAGATCGACGCCGAGCTCGGGGCTGAGAAGGCCACCGAGAAAAGTTCTCAAATGTCCTCTGAGCCCCAAACCAATGCTGATGCCGAATAGTCTAGTCTTTGATGTTTTTCTTCTGTACTTGGCACTTTTTATTTTTTGAAACAATGTAAGCTCTTTATCTGGCCGATGTGCCTTCTTTTGAGTGTAAATACAATTTCCTTTTTTGAATGCGTGTATGTTTGTCTTCTTTATATGACTCTATACTTAGAATAATTTGGATGTCTTCAACATACACCTTAATTGTGCAATCTTCTCGGGGTGATATACCTCGGTCAAAGAAAATAAACGTTTTTATCTTGGCAAGTACGTAAGTACTTCTTTCATTATAACCTTGGCCTAACTTGTAAATTTTTATAAAAAATTTCAACAAGTGTTTAAATTAATCTTCCTTTAAGATAACCTCGGTTTAACTTCAACTTGTAAATTTAAAATTTCAACAAGTGTTAAACATGTCCTTGGTTTAACTTCAACTTGTAAATTTAAATTTCAACAAGTGTCAAACATGACCTCGGTTTAACTTCAACTTGTAAACTTAAATTTCAACAAGTGTTAAACATGTCATCGGTTTAACTTCAACTTGTAAATTTAAATTTCAACAAGTGTCAAACATGACCTCGGTTCAACTTCAACTTGTAAACTTAAATTTCAACAAGTGTTAAACATGTCCTCGGTTTAACTTCAACTTGTAAATTTAAATTTCAACAAGTGTCAAACATGACCTCTGTTTAACTTCAACTGGTAAACTTAAATTTCAACAAGTGTTAAACATGTCCTCAGTTTAACTTCAACTTGTAAATTTAAATTTCAACAAGTGTTAAACATGATCTCAGTTTAACTTCAACTTGTAAACTTAAATTTCAATAAGTGTCAAACATGACCTAGGTTTAACTTCAACTTGTAAATTTAAAATTTCAACAAGTGTTAAACTAGTCTTAGCCTGTAGATTCCAGCTCCCAGACATCATTCTCCAACTCTCTGCCCCCTAATGTGAACCTAAGTTCCACTTGGGTTCTCATTTAAGCATGTGGCTTTTGCACTTTCTGCCGAGGTCAGATTCAAACAAAGGCTGGCCGAGGTTACCAACCTTGGCCTTTTGTTAATCTGACCAGTATGTGCTGAGTACTAGCTTGTGTTTGACTTTGCTGAAATGGCAAATCCAGGTTAATTCAACTTAGTTCAACTATATTATATGCAAGTAGGGACTCTGCCATATAATAAGTTCGTCATGTTTTAATCAGAAACATCGTCAAGTTATTGACCAATCATACTACACAAGTGTAGAAAATCAAGCTAAAACTTTATTATTACTTCGGCTAATAACAAAGAACAAGAAAATCTAATGATAGAAAAACTTCAGATTACTAGTATTCCAAGGCCTTGGCAACTCTTTGCCTTCACTATCTTCAAGCCGGTATGCTCCATTGCCCAATACCAAGATGATTCTATAGGGTCCTTCCCAATTCAGGCCAAGCTTGCCCTCCTTGGGATCTTTCTTATTGCCGACGACCTTTCTCAGGACAAGGTCACCAACTTGGAACTCTCGTGGGTTCACCTTCTTATTATAAGCCCTAGCAAGCTGCTGCTAGTATGCCCCCAGTTGAATTGCTGCTTTCTCCCTTCTTTCTTCTAGAAGATCCAGATCTCGGGCTATAAATACATCATTAGTTCCATTCTCCGCTCCCTGGGTTCTGATCCCTGGGATGCCAACCTCCAGAGGAATGACTGCTTCTGTGCCATAAGCGATGGCAAATGGGCATTCCCCAGTTGATCTTCTCGGCGTAGTCCGATATGCCCAGAGTACACTGGGCAATTCATCCACCCACTTCCTCTTTGCTGCTTGCAGCCTCTTCTTAATCCCATCCAAGATAAGTTTATTGGATGCTTCTGCTTATCCATTGTTTTGAGGAAAACTTGGGATGAAAAAATAATTCTTGATTTTGAACTTTGCACAGAAGCTCTTGATTAGCTTACTATCAAACTGTGTGTCATTGTCAGCTATTATTGCTCTTGAGATTCCAAACCTGGTGATGATGTTCTTCCATATGAAGTTCTTCACATCAATGTCCCGAATCTTGGCAAGGGTTCAGCTTCTACCCACTTGGTGAAGTAATTTGTTGCTACCAACAGTTACTTCCTTTGTCCAGTTGCTTGAGGCAGTTTTCCAACAAGATCCATACCCCATTGGGCAAATGGCCAAGGGCTGGACACCGGGTTCAAGTCTGCTGCTGGTTGATGTATTAAAGGTGCAAACCTCTGGCACTTTTCACACTTCTTGATAAAGGCTTCGGCATCTTTCTGAATGTAGGGCCACCAGTACCCCTGAGTAATGGCCCTATGAGCAAGTGACTTGCCCCAGCGTGGCTTCCACATACTCCTTCATGTATCTCGTACATAATGTCTTCAACTTGTGCAGGATGTACACACCTCAGAAGGGGTCCAGTAAAAGATCTTCTGTAGAGATGTCCTTCTGCGGTCAAACTGAATCTTGCTGACTTCAGTCTGATCTTGTACGCTTCTTTTCGGTCATCTGGCAGCTTCCCATCTCTAAGGAATACTATTATTGTATCCATCCAACTTGGTCCTATCTCCACACACATTGCTTCACGCTCTGTGTTTAGTGGTTCTATGCTTGGACCTGACAAGTAGTCAACCATTATCGTTCTTGCCTCTCCAGGCTTCATTGCACTAGCCAGGTTGGCAAGAGCATTGGCATGGCTGTTGTTATCTCGACTTTCCTACTGTAGTTGACAATTTTGAAATAAGGCTACCGGTTTGCCCACTTCCTTTGCATAGGCCGACATCCTTTTATCTCGGGCTGCATATTCGCCTGTTGCCTGGTTAACTATAAGTTGGGAGTCACAAAAGACTATTACCTCGTCGAGTTCCATGGCTGCTACTAGCTTTAACCCAGCAATTAGTGCTTCATATTCTGCTTCATTGTTTGAGGCCTTAAACCCCAAACGAATGGATTGTTCCAGTATCTGCCCATCTGGCGATACTAGTACTACTCCTGCCCCCGCTCCTTGTCGGTTTGAACTCCCATCAATAAACAACCGGAACAAGTCGCCGATGTAAATACTGCAGGGCCTGAGTTTCTCTTTGTTCCTTTGTTCTGTTGTCTCCCGCCGGGTTTTTTCTTGCTCATTTGGACGTTGTATACCTCGGCTCAACGGAGCCCGATGTATGACAGAGTCTGGTGTGAACTCGGCCACGAAGTCGGCTAAGACTTGTCCGTTGATTGCTGTCCTGGGTCTGAATTCCAGGTCATATTGGCCCAAGGCCACTGCCCATCTGGCTATTCTGCCTGTCAGATCTCCTTGCTGCAACAGGGACTTTAAAGGATGTTTTGTTAACACCACAATTTTGTGGGCTTGAAAGTAATGATTCAGCTTCTTGGAAGCCATTACTAAAGCCAGTGTTAACTTCTCCAAGGATAAGTATCTGGTCTTTACGTCTGCCAGGGTTTTACTCACGTAGTAAACTGCCATTTGCCCTACTTTTTCTTCTCTGACTATTACTGCACTTACTGCGTGCTCTGAAAGAGCCAAGTATAAGAACAACTCCTCTCCAGGTACTGGATTTGAGAGAACTAGAGCTGTGGTCAAATACTTCTTTAAGTCGGCCAAGGCGGCTTCGTATTCTTCGGTCCATAAGAAGTTTGTGGCTTTCTTTACTAAGCTGAAGAAAGGCTTACACTTATCAGAACTTCTGCTTATGAATCTGTTCAGGGCTGCAACCCTTCTAGTCAACATCTGCACTTGTTTCGCTGATGTTGGGCTCTTCAGTTCTAAGATAGCCTTGATCTGATCTGGGCTTACCTCAATGCCCCTTCTGGTTACCAAATATCCTAAGAACCTACCAAACCCAACTCCAAATGCACACTTCGATGCATTGAGTCGGAGCCGATATGTTTTAAGGATGTCAAAGACTGCCTTTAGGTCGGCCAGATGATCTTCAGGTTCCTTGGTCTTCACGACCATGTCATCTATGTAAACCTCCACTGTTTTGCCTATTAGATGCCTGAACATCTTGGTCACCAATCTCTGGTAAGTTGCTCCAGCATTTTTTAGCCAAAAGGCATCATTCTGTAGCAATACAGCCCTTTTGGGGTGATAAATGCAGTTTTCTCCTCATCTGGGAGATACATAGCTATCTGATGGTACCCCCTGTATGCATCCAGGAAGCTCATCCTTCCATGTCCTGAAGTGGCATCCACCAATTGGTCAATTTTGGGTAATGGAAAACTGTCTTTGGGACAAGCCTTGTTCAAGCTGGTAAAGTCCACGCAGACCCGCCACTTACCGTTCTTTTTCTTGACAACCACTATGTTTGATAGCCATGTCGGGTAATTTACCTCTCGAATGGCTCTGGCCTCCAGAAGTCTATTCACTTCCTCTTCTATTGCCTCAACATACATTATTGTCGGCCTCTTTGCTCGCTGGATGACAGGTTTGGCCGACCTATCTACATTTAGTCTGTGACAAGTGACCTCGGGGTCAATGCCTGGCATCTCGTATGGTGTCCATGTAAACACCTCAAGGTTTGCTCTTAGGAATGCCTCTAGCTCATTTTCTTCTTCTTCAGCTAAGCCCGAGCCGAGAAGAAAGAAGCGTTCTTCATCCCCTTGCTGGATAAGGATTTTCTTTAGGGCTTCTTCACTCTTCTCGGCTAGCTCTTTGCCGACGTCATCCAAGATTTCCACATTCTCATCCTCGATCTCTGCTGTTTCTGCTTCTCATATGTTGCAGATAGACTTCATTGCTGCCATGGAGCAATTCTTTGCCTGCAACTGATCCCCTCCGACCTCCTCTATCCCATGTTCTATTGGGAACCGCAATAGCTGATGCAATGTTGAGGGAACAGCCCTCATTGCATGTAGCCATGGCCTTCCCAGGATAGCATTATAAGGGGAAGAGGTGTCGATTTTGGTGAACTCTATTTTTAGCTTCTTGGTGCCAGCCTGTACCTCCAAACTTGCTGCTCCCAGGGGCCACGTCGGCGTCCCATTGAACCCAACCATTGGGTCGTTGGACTGCTCCAAGTCGTCTTAGTGAAGGCCAAGCTCCTTGTAACATCTGACATACATCATGTCACAAGAGCTGCCTTGGTCAATCAAGATGCGTTTCACTTGGCACTCCCCGACCTGGAGGGATACTACCAAGGCATCGTTGTGTGGATGCTGCACTATCTCTAGGTCTTCCTCAGTAAAGGACACCACTGGTCCCTGGCTCTCATCTGTCCCAGGTCTCTTCTTCCTGACCTGATACACATGCTGCAAGTGCTGTACCTTCTGAGTCTCCCCACGTATTTCGTTCTCATTGACTTTTGAGTGAATCACATTGATCACCCGAGGTTCGCCTGCCTGCGGTTGTAGTGCTGGTGGGGGAGGCGGTGCTGCTGGTGCCTGAGCCAGTCTTGCTTGTTCTTCCCTTGTTCTTCCCTTACCAGGTTTTCCAGATGTGCTTTCAAGGCTTGGCACCCCTGAGTCAGTTGACCAACCTCATTGTGGTAAACACAGTGCTTGCCAAGGCTTCTTCCCATAAATTCTCTTGGAACCCTTGCTGGTGCTCTGTAAGATGGCTGATTTCGGATCTTCTCCAACATTTTGTGAACTGGGATTCGGAATACGGTTGTGGCTGCCAGTGCAGCTCTCAACCTTGTCTCCGATTTGTTGTATCCACCATTACCTCGGCCTCGCTTCGGCGAGCCGTTTTTCTTCTCTAGTTTCGGCACCTTTGTCCTCGGCGTGTCCTCCTCGGCCCTGGCATACTTTTCTATCCTGGCCATAAGTTCCTCCATGCTTTTTGGCAATGTCTTTGCCAGTGATTTTCGGAGCATGCAATCATCTTTCAGGCCGTTCTTAAACGATATGACGGCCACCTCTTGGTTGCATTCTGGTATTCGGTTGAATACCTCATAATACCTTTTGGCATAGGCCCTCAGGCTTTCATCCTCACCAATTTTTAGAGCCATCAGGGCGTCTACCCTCAATGGCTGTAGTTTGTTTGTCACGAACCTGGCCACAAACATCTCGGCCAAGCCTTCCCAGGTTTTCATAGTTCCTTTCGACAACTTGTGAAACCAGTCCGATGCAATTTCCCCGAAGGATGAGGGTAACACCTTGCAAAGCAACAGCTCGTTCCCAGTGTACAATGCCATCGAGTTCAGGTACAAACCGACATGAAAGTTGGGGTCCGACTTACCGTCATATATTTGGAACCTTGGCATACTAAACCTTTTCGAGGCCTCAAATTTGTCTAATTTTACCGAGAATGGTGTTCTCGGCTTAACCGGGGAGGTTACCTCGGCATTTTGTTACTTCCTCTTGAGGTAATCCCTCATGTCCTCTTTGGTCTGGCTAGGAGCTCGGCTATCTCTAGATTTTAGCCTTTTCGGTGCGCTACTACCTGTGTCATTATGAGTCCTCTTGGACCTCTCTCCGTTGGTTGCGTCGAAGCAAAGTTCCTTCCCTTGAACATGCCGATGTTGTTTGGGGTCAGTTTCTCTTGTACGATGTGTCCTCCGTGAATTTCCCTTCATTGACTCTCCTTGCCCGACCTCCCTTGAAGGTCGGTGAGAGTGTTCCTTGGTTCTGGTGTGCTGGGAGGCTACAGGGACTGTTTTCTGCCTTCCCTTCTGGGCATCTTTCTTGGCCGCTAGAATCGACGTATCTTGTAGCGGGAATGGTGGCTGCATGACATTGTTCTGTATCATAAAATTTACGACTATTTGTAGGTCCGCTAATTTTTTCGCCATGGCCTTTACCTTATCGTCCCTCTGCAGGCATCTTTCTTTCCATACCTGGAGGTCGTCCTCGTTATAATACCCGTTTCGGTCTGTTCTCTTTGGTACGTCACCCTCCTGGCTGACGTCCTTTCCTTCGTGATTCTTATCGTGAGTCTCTTTGTTGCAGTTGTCCTCTTCGACGTCAAGGTCAAAAGGTTTCCCACTCCCAGTAAGAGTGTCGTCCCCAACCTTCTCTTTCTGTCCGTCGTTGGCCATCTATTCTCCTTTCTTTCCCACAAACGGCACCAAATTGTGTGAGTCGATTTCTGACCACACTGCCAAACTAGTACTCAGCTGGAGAACACTGGCAGAATAGATTAAGCCCGAGCGACCTGTCACAAAAAGAAGAGATTCCGGCGGTGGTTTGTCCACTCGAGGGCACTTCGATGATCAAGTCAGTTATCTCTCAAAGATAGCAAAAGTACTTAACTCACTATTCAAAACATAAAAAACATACCTTAGACCCATGAGGGTGCCTCTCTTTTATAGCCAACACTTACCTAATCCCAATAGAAGCCTAGCTTCATTGGACTTAGGATTACTGCTAATCTTGGACTCCCCGTAGGATTGGGATAAGCTCTCTAAGAGTCTTATCTTTACCTAAACTGAAGTCCTCTCTCATTCTAGGACTCTTGTCCCTTATCCACTTATCCCGGATTCCGGTATCTCCGCAGATAACCTCGGCCTAGCCGAGATTATCTCGGCGTCATGACCAGGACACGTGGCACCTCGGCTGGCACTTCGGTGACACCTCAGCCACTTGTCGTCATTCCAAAAAATATGTCCCTACACATATAAACGATGGTTTTGTTCCAGACAACATCTTTAGACCCTTCAATTAAATTAAGACACACAATAATCATATAAACTTTTCCCGTCTAATTCAATCAAATTCTCATTTTAGAATTTGATAAAAACCACCTCTTTTTTTTTTGTTGATCTTTTATTGATGAAAAACAGTGTACAAATCGAACACACAAATCATCAATGAAGAAAAGAAAGATGCACATGCATCAAAGCTAGACCAACTCATCCTAACTATGTTGCAACAAAATTAAGGATAGACCAAAGATTTTCACATGGGGAAAAAATATATATACTAACAAAATTTTTAAAACACTGCTCATCCTTGTAATTTAGAACTTGTGTCACTTTAATTCTTGACTTTTTAATTGTGAAACATTTGACCCTTAATTTTGAATTTTATTTCAAATAAGAACAATCAAAACTATTTCCTTTCCAAATGGTCCATTTTAAGGACAAATTCATCATATAACTTATTTTATATTGGTTAACTTCTATGTTGTTTGAAATTTAATGGCCTTTTTTTAATAAATAATGATGAAAAACTTTCTTGGTTATAAAGTTATGTTTGATTTGGTTTCAAAATCTATTTTCAAAATTTTTTCTAAGAAATTAAAAATTAAATTGATAAAAAAAATTAAAAACACATCATTTTTATATGATTTTATCTTTGGGCGAATTACACTAATGGTCCATATAGTTTAGGACTTGTATTACTCTAGTTCTTGACTTTTCAGTTTTAACACATTTGATCATGAATTTTAAATCTTGTTCCAAATAAGGACAATTGACAATACTATTACTCAATTTCAAAGGCAAAGTCGTCAATTTGATAAAATATAAACTAATTTGACAAAAATAAATGTCAAAAAAATATTTTTGAATTTTCAAAATTATATCTACTTACTAAAGATAAAGTTATGTAAAATTGATAAATCTTTTACACATTTATTTATTTATTTATTTTACCAAATTAACTTTTATTATGTGTTTGAATAATAATCATGTAATGGATGGTTGTTTTTATTTTCATTAAATTAGTTTTTATTTTTTCAAAAGTCAAATATAGGGACAACTTTGATATCATTATTAAATCAATCAATTAAATCAAAAAATCTAAAACTAAAAACATTTCATCTATTAAATATATCGATTACACATTAAAAGCCTAACAGCCACTCATTACATGATCATCATCCAAACACATAATAAAAATTAATTTGGTAAAATAAATAAATAAATGTGTAAAAGATTTATTAATTTTACATAATTTTATCTTTAGTGGGTAGAATTAATTTTTAAAATTCAAAAATATTTTTTTTGATATTTTTTTTGGTCAAATTAGTTATATTTTATCAAATTGACAAGTTTGCCCTTGAAATTGAGCAATGATATCTTCAATTGTCTTTATTTGGAACAAAATTCAAAATTTAGGGTCAAATGTGTCATAATTGAAGAGTCAGGGACTAAATTGACACGACTCCCAAATTATAGGGACTGTTAGTGTAATTCACCCTTTATCTTTTGAGAGAGTAGAAACAATTTTTTTTAAATTTTTTTTTGATATTTATTTTTGTTAAATTAGTTTCTTTTTTTTTCAAAAGTCAAACATGGTGACAATTTTGATGTCATTATTAAACTAATCCATTAAATCAAATAATCCAAACTAAAAACATTTCATATATTAAACATATCAATTATACATTAAAAGCCTAATAACCATCTATTACATAATAACCATTTAAAAATATCTATTACCAACAAATACAATTGTCTATTACATGATAATCATCGAAAAACATTAACAAAAATAACAATCCATTACATGATCATCATTAAAACACATACTAAAAATTAATTTTTTTAAAAAAATTAAAAGATAAAAATGTAAAAAATTTATCATTTTTATATAATTTTATCTTTGGTAAGTAGAAATAATTTTTAAAAATTCAAATTTTTTTTTTTGACATTTAATTTTGTTAAACTAGTTTACATTTTATCAAATTGACGACTTTACCTCTAAAATAGAGCAACGATATCTTCAATTGTGCTTATTTGGAACAATATTCAAAATTCAAAGTTAAATGTATCACAATTGAAAAGTTATGGACCAAAGTGACATAACTCCCAAACTATATGTATCGTTTGTTTAATTCGCCTAATTTTAAATAGAAAGTATGGATTACAATATCAATTTTCTACCAACATATAAAAAGCAAAAATAATATATAAACATATGCAAATAACCATTTTAATTTTATCCACATTGAAAAAGATATCAATTATAAAAAAACAATCTATTTACTAAAGTGAAGTATCTTGTGTTTGATACTTTTTCATGTCATTACAGCATCTATGATGAATCAACTTTAAAATCTTGCATATTGTCTTTCTCAATGAATTTAATTAAATATGGGAAACTTACCAATAAGTCTCATATACAAAGTTTAAAATCTATCTAATCTCAGAACAAAATATTTATACCAATTAGTCCTATATATTTTTAATTGTTACCAAAAAATCCTAATTTTTTTTTTAAATTTACAGATGCTGTTACATCCATTATCGTCGGACTTCTGTCAGATAGCCACCGGAGACTTGCCGGAAGGTTCAGCATCACCGGAAAGTTGCCGGAGTATCGCTGGAAAGTTGCTAGAGTATCGCCGGGAAGTCGCCGGAAGTTCACCGAACTATTATGAACGCCAATGGAAGTCATCGGAATGTCTAGAATGTTTGCTGGACGTTAAGAACATCATTGGAGACTCACTGGAATGTCCAGAATAGTGCTCGAAGAAGAAAAAAAAAGAATAAATGGAGAAATTAGAGCGAAAAAACATAGCAAAATGTGCTAAATATTGATAAACTAAAAGGAAAAAAAAATGTAACGACAAAAAACAGCAACAATGGAAAAAAAATATGTTATTTTTCAATTTTTTAGGGTTTAAGCAAATAATCTCCAATATTGATCAAAGTGAAAAACAAGTTTTGAAACTGTAAAATGTTACAGTTTCAGAGCTAAAATCTATTAAGTATTTATCTTTATTAATCAAACTGAAAACATGTTATGAAACTGTAAAATTTTACAGTTTTAAAGAATGTTATGAAACTGCAAAATTTTGCAGTTTTGAACCATGATTCATTCCAGCACCAAAAAAATTTGAAAACTGAAAAATTTTACAGTTTTCACTGCCTATACCTAATACTCAAAAACAACTTATTCATAATTTGAAAATTTTCTCCATTAAAACAAAAAATAGACTTGTGTAACAGAAAAAAGGTAGAAAAATTGAGAAATCAAAGGAAAGAATAGATATAGAAAGAATATTGTACTCCGGCAACTATTTTTTGTTTAGATCTATTTAGATCTACTCATCAGATTTGAGTAGATCTACTCATCTTTTTCGCCGTCGGTGAGGATGAAGTCACGAGTTGATGTCGATAGTTGGCGGTTACGGGTGAACCCCAATCAATGGTGATCGTTTGTCACCAGTGACTATATATTAGAAAGAGAAAGAGAAAGAGAATAAGAAATGTGTGATCATTGGTCGTCGTTCATGAGAAACAAAAGGAGAGGAAAACGCAGAAAAAAGAGAGGAAAACGTAAAGAATGAGGCAAAAAGCAGAGGGAGAGGGAGAGAGAGGAAAAGTAAGACTTTTGAGTCTACTCAAAAAGTTGTTGGATTAAATAGTGTACACATATTTCAAAGAGGACCTATGGGTAATTTTCCCATTAAATAATTAGCTAATACCTTATTTTATTATTTGAAAATAGGACTCGTTATCAATGGTAGTTATAGAAAATTATTAATTTTATTATATTTTGTCTAATTTTTTTTGAAAGTTTTATATTTTGATCCAGTATTTTATAGATACAGTGGAGCAACTGCATAAATTTTTATAAAAATCGTGAGATGATGACCACAACAATTAGGTCAAAAATCAATTTTTAAAACTTTTTTTTGACTTTTTTAAGTCACATTACTTCTCTATTTTTTTACACAATTTTTATTTAAAAAGTCAAAAAAAAAAAAAAATCAAAAAATCAATTTTTAACCTACAAATTTGTAAAAAATATGCTTAGAGTGGGCGAACTTCTATAATTTTAAAAAAATAATAATTAATACTACTATAATAATGGAAGTTTTTGAAATCGTAAGATCACTTCCTCATACCCTTCTAGATCCATTCTTGTACAAAATGAACAGCGAAATCATCTGCGAGCATCACCCAAAACCAAACAAAACAACTGAAGAGAATTCAACTCACAAAACAAAACAAAACAAAAATCAGAAACAAAGCCTAGTAACAGGGCACTTTTCATAGTGCGATTCTACCCATCTAAGAAATCGAACTCCATTTACACCGACAAACCCCAAGCAAAGTGTTCAAGAAAATAATTAATACACACTAGCAGAACTAGTAGTTCCCTTCACATGATTTGAGCTGGATGATATATGAAGCAAGGTAGCTTTGGAGGATGACTTATAGGACTGCTTTGGGGTTGTGATGCATATTGATTTTTAAAAATTATATATTTTATTTTATGATTTAGCATTTAATTAGGATTATTATTTAAGGTTAGAATCTTAAATTTTTTTTTGTTTATTTCGATTTCCTATCCATTTTTTAGCTTGTTCTACAAGAATAGAATTGCTTGCTTTATAGAAATTATTTTTATTTCTCCATGTTAGAATAGTAAGGAGAGAGAAAATAATATGTATTGTATTGAATGTTCATAGACTAAAAATCACGTACATTACATATTCGTAAATGTTCATAGACTGAAAATCAACAAAATCATGTCATACGGGCTTACAGCTTTCCAAGTTATCACTTGGTTACAACAAAGAAGAGTTCTAACTCTTTTACATATAAAGCCCTTGGCTTGAAATTTTACATTAAACACCAAACAAAATAAACAAAATGGAGCTTTCAACCCCTCAACCTCCCAAGCTATGTCCTTGGAGGTGGCATGTCACCAGTACCTGAAAATGGTGTCCCAAGTAGGGTGAGCCAAAACCCAGTAGAGATATGTTAAACCAAATATGCGAATTAACTAAAATATGAGCATCAGATAAAGGTGCAACATTCTTAACCAATACGTATTCCTTTCAAGATCAGTTAATATAGATAGCCAATCTCATTTCATTTCCATTTTTCCCATGTTGGGTAAATCAATTTATCAAGTTCATTATTATCAAAACAACCAATATGAGACTACAACTCAACGGTTCACAGTTCAACACATTCATCAAATTCAACACTTCTATTTCTTGCCATTTTACAGAACTATGTCCGAGGGAACCGGCACCCATAAATATATAAGATATCGGGACTTTCTCCCTGGACACTCCGGTCAACTTAATTATCAATGGAGTCCATCCTCTATCTTCTCCCAAACAATAGAGTACATCCCCTATCTCCTCCCATACAAAGATACATATACAATGTATTTAAATACGTTGTCATATACAATGACTCATCGATTCGCATATTCAATGATTTACTCAAACCGTCATATTCAATGACATAATACAATTGATTAGTTTCAATTTTCCTAATCCTCATGCATTTTCTACAACAATCATAGCTATCCTCCACCAATAGCCCAAAACAAATATTTCTAAATAGATAAATAAATTTATCAACAGATAATTTATTAAATTTTCCATAGGTGAGTGATTCACCAATCCAACTACACCATTTAATCACAATTTTCTCTAATTTCATAATTCTCAAATCAATTTCATATTTTCACATTGATTTCACTATTTATACAAAATATTTTATTTAATCCAAACTAGGGTATTTATCCCCCCTTTCCCAAATATTACACCCAAGGCCAAATTCCACCCATTATACACAAATAACCCCATTTTCAAGACCTCACCAACACATATGGAGTTCAAAATAGAAAACCCCTCTTTCACAAATCAAGACCCAAACCCTAACTTCACCCAAACTTCCCAACTCCACCATTTATGCAAAGATGACACACATTTAGGTTAAGACTCATAATAAAGAGTAGAACATCCCTACCTCAAATGAAGAAGCTCAAAAAGAAAGAGGGAGAAACATGAAGATACTCCAAACTTGAACTTCTTCGGATCAAAAGGAAGCCCATGCCAAACTCTAGCTTTTTAACAAAGGGAGTAGGGTAGAATGACCATAGAACATGGAGTATTTGTAGAGAGAGAGAGTGTGTTTTAGAGAGAGGAGCTACCGATCTAGGGTTTTGAAGAAGCAAGAAGGTCAAAAATGGTGTAATTCATCTCTGCTGCGAACTGATATATGCGAGGCTCGCTTGAAGGAGTTGTCGCTTGAGCGACCAGACACAACAAATACCTCACTCGAGCGCAAGAAGAATCGCTTGAGCGCACAATGCAAAGCTTCAGGTCAGCCACAAACGCAGACGCACACTCCAGCGCAAGAGTGCTCGCTCGAGTGAAATCTGCATCCAAGAAAGAAACCTGAGGACTCTCAATCCTCGCTCGAGTGCAAAAAACCTCGCTCGAGTGCAAAAAACCTCGCTCGAGCGAAGAAGCAAATACCCAAGGCTCGCTTGAGCGCAAAAAGCGTCGCTCGAGCGAAGAAGCCAAAACCTGGGCCGCAACCATCTGTACCAACTCACAACCAACCTGTTCCAAACTCACCCAACAAGTCCCAAAACTCAATTTCAAAGAATTAAAGGGAGGAAACAAGACGTAGACACAACATACAACCACGGAACCCGAGTCCGGAACACAATCAAGGTCGGGAAAAGACCTGGATCGCTATACTGGTTGGAACTAATGCCAGGACAATTTAAGGTCATGCTGGACCAATATAGAAACTGGTTGGAACTAATGCTAAGAGACAGTTTATGGTCGTTTCAGACCATTATAGGAATTGTCTGAAACTAATGTCAGGACAATTTAAGGGGGTCATGCCAGACCGATATAAGAGCTAACCAGAATAAATGTTGGGACAGTTTAAAGGGTTCAAGTCAGACCGATGTAAGAGCTAACCGGAATCATTGTTGGGACAGTTTAAGGTCATGCCGGATTGTTGTAGAGAACTGAATGTTAAACCAGCAAGCATGGCATACACATAACTTATGACGTGGTGCTGAACGATGATGACAACAGATAACTGTAGACACCCCATTTTTGACCGTCCTCAAGACTTGGACGTCACCATTGGAATACTTGGTGATTACCCTTGTTTGTGTTCGTCTTGAGTTCCCGGAGGTCTCGGTTGCGCGCCTTGCCTCAGGACCTCTCGACTCGACCGTGTTGTGTCTGGTTTTGCACCAAACACTTGTGTTTCGCCTTGGAGGGGCAGGGAATGCCTTGTGAGGCATCCCCACACATCACCGGCCATGGCTTGAGGCCACCGGCCAGTGATTTTATGCCATCGGCAATGTATATTGCCGGTCGGCACTCTTTGTTGCCGGTTGGCCATTTATTTTGCCAAAATGACAATTTTGAATGGCCGATCACTGTTCATCTACTTTTGGTAGATATTTTGTGCCAGCTGTGATAGCCACCTTTTCTCCCCTCCATACACGTGTATGGAGGGATATCTCTCTTGACAAGCTTATTTGACAAGCTTTACAAGAGAGAGCTCTATAAGAGAGAGTCTCCTCTCTTGGATTTAGGGTTAGAAAACATAGTTAGAGAGCTCTGGTTTTAGGTTAGGATTTATATATCTATCCTATATCTCTCTCTCTCTCTCTTGAGCTTAGTGTGTGTGTTTTGTCTTACTTTTGCTCACAAGCACCCATCATCACACCATCCCTTGGAGCTGAGGCCTCTTGAGGGTTGTTTTGGAGGTTTTGAAGCTGGTTTCAACCTAAAGAAGCTGCTGGAGCTCCATTGTTGAAGAGGGTCTTCAAGGGTAAGAAGCTTGCTCCTTTTTACCCCTTTCTTGCATTGTATTTTTGCCTACCTTACAACTATTTTTGTGTTTAGTATATAACATAAAAAAATTCTGTTTTTAGGCCCTCTAAATAGTTTGTTTAGAGTGTTTTGTGATTTGAGGTTGTTTAACCCCTTTTGAGGCTTGTAAGGCTCCTTTTTGTGCCATTTTGTGTGAGCTCTGGGACCATTGAGTTTGGGCCTCCTCACCACTGAAATCTTGAGGGATTTCAGAGGTGGGGATGGTGCCTTGAGGTCCTAGGAAGGAGAGGGCCACCCCCTCTCCTTGTTGTCCTTGAAAAGGACCATTTTTTTGGCCTCTTGAGGGAGCACCATGTTTAGGTTCATGTTGACCATGCCTTAGCTGATTTTTGTGCTTATTATGTCATAATATGCCTCTATTTTTAGTTGGTTTTGGTACACCATGCTTGCTTAGCATACATGCCTTGTAATGCCATTTTATTGCCTTAACATGCCCTAGGTTGTAAACCATTGTTCTAGCATGTTTTAGGCTTGGCTTTGTGAAGCTTTCATGTTTATTTTGCCATGATTAAGGTCTGTCCTTAGTTGTTTGGGTCGACTTTGGCATGCATTGTATAGCCCCTTTGCATTTTGGCTTGTTGGCCTTAAGTGTATAAGTGTGTAGCATGCCTTGTTTGTATCATTTCAATGGTTTGGAACCTCTTAACATATCATTTCAGCCCACTCAACATGCTTATATGCTTGCATTTAATCCTCCTTCAATGTGTTTAAAGGTTGTTGCCTTATGCCCCTTGTTTAGGCCTTGGAGTATGCTTGCATTTTTAGACCACTTAGATACCATCTAAGTACATCCTTAGCTTTGTTTAGGTCTGCATTAGACCTATTTTAAGTCCTTTTGGCCTTGTGAGGTTTGGTGGACTTGACCTTGGTTTAAGCCTCCTTGGCTTGTCTTAAGCACTTGGGCCATTGTTGCATGATATGCTTGCTTTGTTTAGTTGGTTTGGCACCTCCTATAGCATGATTTTCAGAGCATTAATTTGCATGCTATATGTCCATGTTTGCATCCTCCTAAGTGTGCTTGAGAATTGTCTCTTTATGCCTAAGTGTTGGTCCTTGTATACATGCATGTTTGCATGCCATTAGTCCTTCATTTTTGGGCACTTTGGCCACTGTTTTGGGCCTAGTTAGGGCTGCCTAAGTCATGTTTAAGTCCATCCCTTGCATGCCATTCAAATGTTGTTACATTCCCCCCATGTTTGCATGCTTTGGTTGCATGTGCTGCATGCTTGGAATCACTCGCATTAGTCATGCATTCCCTTGGTCGAGTTGCTAGCGTGTTGCATGTCTTGTACACTTACATGATTAGATCACATCTCGCATGCTCTAGTAGTTCGCATAGTTGTGGTATGCTTGTTGGCCTTGTTGCTTAGGTTGTGTACCTAATGTGCATTGCATGTTTGTATGCTCCATTTTATGCCATGTTGCATACTAGCCCATATGTCTAGGTTGCATTGCACTAGCATGCATGCCTTGTCTCTTGACCTAGTGATGGGAATTGGGCCTTTGATTTGTTTATATGCATTGCATGACATTTGAAATCAAAAGTGCACACTTGGTTTCTTAGGCCATCACGCATCGAAATGCGCGATTGGTGGTCTGAGAACCAAGGACCATGTCCCTTTGAGTCATAAACATGATAAGGGATATGGTTGGTGCATACATTGCTTGAATTGCATTGCCATGCAAAGCTCTGTCCTCTGCTGCTGTCAAACAGATTCTGCAAGAACTTTTTGCCGATCGACTGCACATAGTGCCGACCGGCAATCCATCCGTGGCCGATAGCTTCATCAACAGCCGATGATCACATCCTACTGCCGGTGGCCATTCTCCTCAGCCGGTGGTGCCTCCCAATGTCCACGGAAGAAATTTTGAGACTTTGGAAGTTTTCAGAGGGGCAGAGCAGGGAAAACAGAGGTAGCTTGCGCATGGCAGTGGACTTCTGAGCAAGACCCGAGCACGCGTGCATTGAGCTCTCTTCCCGAGGCCCTTTTTCTTGCTTTCTTAAGTTAATTAATTGGTTTAATTAATTTAGTTGGTCTGTAATAATTAATTAGCTAGGTTAGTTAATTCATTATTCGAATTGTGTTATTCTTTTGGTCCCTTCGAGCGAGGGCGAATTTGCAATAAGTGTGGGTGAGTGTGTGCATGTCTTCCAACCCCCACTTCTTTCTCCCTTTTACTTACCTGCTTTGATGGTTAGTAATAGGACATGTCTCACGCAGGCGCGTCTACAATAACTAAGTGCACTAGGGGGCGGCTTAGGTTGTGCACCAACGGGGGGGCTTGGGTTGTGCGCCAGAGGGGGCAGCTTGGATTGTGCGCTAGAAGGAGCGGCTTGGATGGTGCACCAAAGGGGGCGGCTTGGGTTGTGCGCCAGAGGAGGCAACATGGGCAACATGAATTGTGTGCCAGAGGAGGCGGCTTGGGTGGAATAGGTTTGAAGATAAAAACCAACGGATAGAGGAAGAGATCACCACGAAGCGATACTGAAAGGAAAATATGGCAACAAAATAGGTTGAGGTCTGGCGGGCTGCCAAGGCAAGGCGGCCACCCGTTGACAAGGCAAAGAACACCAAGAGCTTAACCTATAACGTTGATACCATGTTAGAATAGTAGAGAGAAGGAAAATAATATGTATTGTATTGAATGAATTGTCCTATACAATAGAAGGCCTATATATATAGGCTGAGAAAGAGTATCCTACTAGAAATCTAACTATGAGAAAGAGTATCCTATAAGAGACTTAACTATGACAATACCTAATATATCTAGAAAATCAATACCTAATATATGTAGGAATATGTACCATATATACATTAACACTCCATATTTTATTTCCTTTTTAGTGGTAGTTGGTTTAGGAGTTATCTTTTATAGTAAATTATGCAAATGGTCTTTGTAGTTTATATGATGTGTCAATTTGGTTTATGTTATTTTAATTTGCTTGATTTTGTCCCTTAATTTAACAAATTGTGTCATATTGGTCCAATAAATAACGGCCGCTAGGTTTGGTGGACGAAAACTCAAACGATTTGTCAATTTGGTTATTGTAGTTTACACGATGTGTCAATTTGATCCTTGTTAAAATAAAGCAAATTAAAACAACAAGGATCAAATTAACATATTGTGTAAACTAAAACGACCAAATTGACACATCGTTTAAGTTTCCATCCACCAAAAGTAACGGTCGTTATTTATTGGACCAATATGACACAATCCATTAAATCACGTTTTCTTCTACTATAATAAGAGATCACTTTTTGCTCTTAGTTTTTTACAGCCCAAAAAGTTGAACATGTAGGGAAGGTCTAATTCACGGTCAAAATCATTACATGAACGTTTTATTTATTTATTTATTTATTGTTGTTACCAGTTCTTCAGAGAACATTTGTGGCTTTGCTTGGCAATTTGGTTTAAAGTAGAAAAAAATTGTGGTGAGTTCAAGGGGAAAAAAAGCTGACCTTTCATTTGGTTTATTGTTGTTACTAGATTCATTTCTTATGTGGAGTTTTGGGTGCTTTACATAACATATAAACACATTGGTAGTGTGAACTTCATCTTCTTATGTGGAGCTTTGGCTGTTTCATTAGCTTAAGTTGCATTATAAAGCTATATTACTTTTATCTATTCAAATATCGTTGGAAAAGGAAATGATTTGGAACTGAAGCTTTTGTTTGATTTTGAAGCTTTTATTTGATTTTACGAGTTCTTTTTTAAAGTTAAAGACCCACTAGTGGTTTTTTAGTTTATGTGATACTTTGTTTATTTGCTTTATTTCCTTTTTTTTATTGATTGGGAAATTATATTGCTATCTTTACATGTTCTCGACTTTGATATTGATTTTGAATATGGCTTTTGATTATTAAGAGTGTTTTTTTTTTTTTTCTTTTTTTTTGGGTCTTATACATATAGACTTGAGTCCTTTGGCTAACCTTTAACCCTCTATATATTTATGTGCTTCCCTTAGCAAATTTGATGTTGTCTTATAATCTAGGTAAACTTCTTTTGATCCTTAATTTCTTTACATCTATGATATCAACCAAAACAATAGACGCAAGGTGTTCCAAAGATATTTTTTTCTACAATTTTTTTTTTCTTTTTCCTATAATGAATCTTGGTCTATATTTTACATCTTTGTAATAACTTTTCGTGATTTGTTTCAAAATATATTTTGTCATATGGAGAAAATTATATTGTCATTTCAATTAATTCTTAGCCCTGAATGACAAATAGACCGTGCATTGTGGATGGGTTGCATGAAGGGTAGCATGGCTTATGCATTGAAGGCAATATCACAGTAAATTGAATTGACTACCGGTGGTTTTTCTATGAAGTTCATTTCGGCCCTGCTTTGCCCTTTCGATTTTGCTTGACTTAATTCATAAGAGGTTGTTGCATGTCAACTTACTTTTGATGGTGCTTTTATAAATAATAACTGCCACTTTTTTTGATTGCCCAATGTTATGAGCTTTTGTATTAGAATACGAAGAGCCGTTTGGTGGATAATTCTGGAACTTGGGTTTGAGAGGCCAATGGCTAAAGAGATAAAATGATGTGGAATTTGAGGCCAATGGCCATTTTGTGTGTTTGTATGTCATTAAGGTGAAGGATACACATCTGAAATGCGGGTGATATGGAAGGGTTGTCTTGAAAGGAGAAAAGGGGGAGTGAAGGGAGATGCTAATGGATTATGTTTAAATGAAGTGGTCATCCATGTTTTGTTTTTTGGAATTGAGATACACTATTTTGGAAAGCCTAAGGGATTTATGTAGTGGTTTTAACTTTCAATTGAGATAGGAGAGTGGGGTGAGTAATAATAATAAGAAAGGTATCTGAAAGGGATTGTTAGAGATAGGTCTGATTCAGTTTTGTCAAATTATAGATTATGGTATATCCCTATTGTATTTTGGTATTTTTTTTAAAAAAATTTAGTTCAGCAATTGGTGGGTGGGGTGTTACATTGCTAATCCTCATCATCTCTCTTTCTTTTGTTTGGCTTCTAATTTTCCTTTTATACTTACTTTTACATTCAAAAGCAATATTTATATTGTGCAATTTCATTTCAATAACCCTTTTGTCATGGCCATTATTCTTATTCTTGCACTTAATATTATGTTTTTTGTTATGTGATATTTCTTTTTTGTTATGATGCTTTTTGATCAATCATATAATTTGCTGGATAAAATATCTTTAATGGATCAGGGGAAGGGTGCTCTAAAAGACTGCAACTGGACTGCAATTTTCCAGGATCAAAGGAGCAACCACATGGGCGTTGGGTCGTTTCAATATGCGCTGCTTATTGTGACACAACAAGAGCAATGTGTTTCTGTCGCGAAGGTACTAAATACCCAAACCGTCGTGTTGCTGAGGCATGCGGGTTTAAAGTGAAGTAAGCATACTTAGAATCCTAATAGACATTTCTGTTAGAATATGATCTAAACTAAACATTAACAATTTAATACCCTTATTTCAGCTTACCTTCTGAACCTGAAGGTCCTAAATTGATTGACTGGACAAAACCTAGACTGGATAATATTTTCACAACAAATAGTAGCATACTTGGATGGTGTAATGTGAACCCAAGAGAAGCATATCCTTCCAAGGTTCGATTCAAAGAGGAATGCGATTGCAAATATGATTGCTTGGGAAAACAACTTTGCGAGGTGACTGTGCTGTGCACTTGTGTTAATCAATGCTCTGGCCATGGACATTGCCGTGGTGGATTTTGTCAGGTAGTAATTATGTATTTAATACTATTAGAATGTGTCGTATCTAATCTTATCCTCAAAAAGGATTCATGCAGCCAACCCACTTAAGCGAGACATAAGGTTTAGTTTGGTTTGGTTTAAGTAAATATGAACAACATTGAAAGGTGCTAAAAGAGGCACTACCTTGTATACATGCATTTAAGAAACAAGAACCTATAATCTTCTTTACCAAATGAAGGAATCCTTGTTCAGTACAAATTTCAAGAAAAAGTCCTCTGTGCTATGAAGTATTTCTAGAAAGGAATTGTTTCGTTATTGTTTTTATATTGGATCTCAATACTCCTCAAATAGTGGCTGATATGAATCTAATACTTCCTAAATATTTGTAGTCTAAAAAAATAAATTCTCTTTAATTTTGAGAAGTAATAGATATGTTTTTCGATGCTCTAGGTTGTTTATCCAATCTATTCCGGAGTTAAGTATGTACAGGATTAGAGTATAATTTTAGGGAAAATACAAGAATAGTTTCCAATACCTTGCATAATTAGATTAAAACTTGTCAAATTTGCTCCAAATTTGTGTCTAAAATTATTTGATTTTTTTGTTTCTTCTTTCTATAGTGTGACAATGGCTGGTATGGAATAGATTGCAGCATACCATCTGTTTTATCAATTATAAGGGATTGGCTTCAATGGCTTCGACCAGTTCAGGTTGATGTTCCTGACAGTCCACAACACGTTGGGAATCTTGTGAATCTTAATGTTGTGGTGGAAAAGAAAAGGCCTCTTATATATGTTTATGATTTGCCCTCAGAATTCAATAATCTTTTGCATGAGGTCAGTATGTGCAATACTTGTGAATTGTGATTAATGATACATAGAAAGGGTGATTTTAATATTTTCCATTTGTTTATTCATTCTTGCAGGGACTAAATTTCAAGTTTGATTAATATTTTCCATCTATTTTCCATCAATGAAGCATTCTCTATTTAGATTATTTCCCTTATTTCTTTGGTGTTTTTTTTTTTTTTTTTTTTTTTGAATTGTGCAATAAGGCTGTGTGTGATTGCTAGTTTTGGGAGTGGAGTTAGATCCATAGGTTTTTACGAAATTAAAATAGAAATGTAAGCAAAAATATTATTATTAACAACGATTTCTTCATTTTTTTTTTAATTTTTAATTTTTATTGCAGGTAGCTAAAGGCGTAGTCATGCCTATTTATGGACTTGAGTTTTCCGGTGCATTAATTCTAAGTTGTGCTTACATGTGGAGTTTTTGATATACTTTGCATCGGACAAATGTGAAACGCATTTGAAATCTTTGATGGTTTGGTTAAATATGTTTTTGATGCAGTGAATTCGTTGTAAACTAAAAGGATGGATGGTTATTTTGAATTTGTAATGTGTTCATGTTGACAGGTGGTAATAATTAGATAGATTAACTACTATTTTGACTTTATAATTGATGGTTTTTTGTTTTTATATTGGATTGTTGATGAATTGGTATGTTAAAATTGAATAGATGGACATGAATTATGTATTAATTGCAAATGTATTATAGGTATTAAAAAAAAATAGCATTACATTTAAAAAATTATTTTTTGAAATTAAAAGCTTTTTTGCGACCAATAACATTTTAGTTGTAGTAGGTCTTTGAAAAAGGTTCTAGGAATAACAATTGGTGACCACTACTGTGGTTGCTAAAACATAGACTTTTTGCGACCAACTTAATTTGTGATTGCCAAAAATCTCCATTTTCATGACCAGTTTTTTTGTCGCAAATGATCAATCTTCAACAAATTTAAATCTTTTTCGCGACCAAAAATATGGTCACTAATGGTAACTTTCAGCGACCAACTTCAATTGTGGTCGCCAAAAAACTTTTATGATGGGCTTTTGGCGACTAAATGACGACCAACTTTTTTTGGTCACTAAAAACTATTAACGACAAGATATCAGCTTTCTGCAACCAAAAAGTTGGTCGCTAAAAGTATTATTTCTTGTAGTGTTTTTTTGCCTGAACAAAAAGATAAAAATTAAAAAAAAAATTAAAAATCACATCCACAAATATTGAATTTAGGGAAAATAGTATTTCAATAAATTTCATAAAATAATCTCAATTTAATGGAAAATTTTGTGAATTAATTTTTTTATATTGCAAAGTTTTTCATCAATGTGCAATTATTTCTTCGAAATTCCACTGAAATGGTATTTTCTTTTGATTTTAAATTAAGAAACGATTAACAGAAGTTATAATACTTACATTAACATGTTAATTATAGACTGTTGACATGTATTTGATAACTTCTTGTAATCTTATGAAATTGAGAGAGGATCAAAATTCTTCTTTTTTTCCCTGGATTTTCTTTTATTTTCTTAAATATACCACCCAAAAAAAAAAAAAAAACACTCAATGAAGAAATGGTTTTTTATTTTTTATTTTAAACAAAAAATCTGTTTCCAAATTATTCTAAAACAAATAATGACAATAATCATAAATGATGGCAATTGTGTGACACATGGAAAAATTGGACGATGAATGTCAATATCCAAGAATTGGGGATCAACTAAAAAACTAAGAGAAAATTTGAGTATTTATGCTAATTTCTTGACAGACAATGCAAGACCTTGCAATTTTTGCAATTACTTTTGCAACCAAAATTGACAAACTTGTCTTAAATCCCAAATTTGGATGCTAAAAAGTTTTAAAATGTGCCAAAACATGGAACACCTAAAGTGGATGTTCCTAGACAAACGTATTACTAGGAACAAAATATTTAAAAATAAAATATAAAAAGAAGCTAATTTGAAGGATTAAACAAGAGAATCTAATCAAAATCCAACGCGCGTCAATGTCAAGAGGGATTAAATTGTGTTCAGGTTGCAGTTCCATCAAATAACCAAATTTTAATGCACAATTAATGTCATGATCTAAATACATTTCAGTTGATAATTTTAATGTCAATACATTCTAATTAAATGTCTTGTTAAATGTGAAGAGTTCATAAATCTGCTATAGATAGTTCATTGGAACCACAACTTCAACCATTTTTCTTTATCCAGTCTTTTCCTTTCCCTTTGTTTTAGGTTTGAAAAATATGTCTTTGAAGAGGTTGTTTGTGTTGGTGTTGGTGGTTCTTGTGGCTAGTGATTTGTTGGGCGATATTGAGTGTACAAATCAATATCAAAATCTGGATCTAGAAACCAAAAGAAGGACATGTGAAAATGCATGTGAAATACGGTGTCCATATGAAAGGTATTTCTGGCCCCCTATGTCGTCATTGGATTGCAAAGAGAGGTGCAAATCTCGATGCATTTTAGTAGTGTTGCGTTGAAGTGATTTATTTATTTATTTTTATTTTTTGAAAAAAGAAATTAAATAGTCATGAATGAAATGAGAAAAAAAATTCATATTAATAGTAACCCAAAAACAGAAGATAATGAGAAAATGAACTCTGACGAAGTTTAATACTCAATGGGTTATTGGGTTTCAAATATGTTATTGATGAATTGATCATGAATATAAATGACAGAATTTTGGGTTAAGTGGATAAACAAACATCCAAATTGCACCATTTTTTTTTTATAATTTATATATCATAGAAATATTTTAATGAAACACTTCGTTTCTTATGTTATGATATGATGAGTCCTGGTTTGGCATAAACTAATAAGTATACGCTTTTTATCTTTTTATTTTTGTTGGGTCACATCGTCTCTCTATTTTTTTACACATCTTTTTGTAAAAAGTCAAAAAGTATGTATAACTTATAGAAAGATACACATAAAAAGTATGGGAAATTGTAAATTAATGGGATAGTAAAAGAATATTTACATTTTCATGAAGGTTGTAAATTTTTTGTCCGCATGGTTCAAATTATTTTTCTATGTCAGAGTTGCACTAGAAATTTTTTTATCTATAATTTAATTTTTTTTTTCACAATTTCAATAATTTGTAATTTTTCCTAAAACGAAAAATAAAGGGAGAATTTTGTACAAGGAGACTCACCACAGTTGCCACTTTGACGTTTGGATTATTCATTTTGTTGGACCAGGGTCGGCTTAAGCCTCTACGGGGCTTAAAGCAAAATTTTATTGCAAGGCTTTTTATATTTTAAAGTTAAATGTAAATAATATTTATTATTTTTAGTAAATTATCATGTAAAATTCATGTCTTTTCCATTCTCATGACTAAAATTTAGAAGTTATTTAAAATATTTAGTTATGACAAAAAAAAAAAAAAAATCAATTAAAAGTGCCAAAAGTTATCAAATAAATAAAATTTATAAATTCAAAATGAAAACTAATAAAGGTTTGAAGAACCTATTTTAAATTGGGGGCGTCCCTTTTAAAGTGAGTTGTCTTAAAATTATATATTATATACTTTTTAAAATTTATGGAACCCTTTTCACTGCGAACCTTTATATATATATATATATATAAGAAACAAAAATGAAAAAATGTGTGCATATGACAAACCTATACAAAACCGATGGACATTTTTACCAAAATTTTAAAACTTGTATTTATGCTCATAGAAATATATATATTTTTTACATTTTTCTTGTGTTAGTTTTGTGGAGGCCTTCAACAAAGTAGACCTTATGAGAAACAATTGAATTGTATTTGACTTATGGTTATATACGAAAATTTTGGGGCCTTTTTGCAATTAAGGCCTAAAGCCATTGCTTCAATTGCTTTAGGCTTCAACCGGCCCTGTTTTGACCCTGTCCGCGGATCATTTATGATAGAGGTCATTCAACTATTAGGTCACTCAACATGTTGTCTAAAGTCACTAAAAAAATTGCAAAAAATTCTTATTGTTGAAGGATCTGAATTTTCAATGGCCCGGTAAAATAAGGTCTAATTTTAACAATTAGCCTAAAGTTTCAAAAGAACCTTGGACCGCTATTAATTTGTGAAAAATAAATCAAATTGATCTCATAATTAAATGATGTTATTTTTTTTTTTTTGTACTTTGATTAATTTCAAAAAAGAAAAATGATAGAACCCCTAAATATTTTACCAAAAAATTTAGGCATTTAATAATTTTTTTGATAAAATATTTAGTATCCCTAACATTGTTCAACAAATACAGCTGAAGAGTTTGATAAACTTAGGCCGAGTTTGGAAACATGCTATTTTAGTAATTTTTTGGCTTTTTAGCTAAAATATGGGGTAAAAAAATTTATATGTTTGGAATGATATTTTGATTTTTTACGAAAAAATGTGCGAAAAGTAGAGAGAAAAGAGAATATTTGACTTTTTGATATAGGTTATAGGCTTTTTGATTTTTTTAAAATAATTTTTTGGCTTTCAAACTAAAACCATTATTTCCCAAACAAGACCTTTATTAGACTAGGTAAGTGCATGAAACTCAAATTTTGTAAACCCAAATAAATCGTATAAAAGTTGTTTAATTTTGAATTTTTAAGGTCGATTTATGAAAATGGTTCCGCTTCTAGTTGGCAAACTTAAATGGACCATTCAATTTGGGTTTGTGGCCTATTACTCTGGGAGCAAGATCATATGGTGTTTTATGGTATTATAATTGGTGAAAAAAGTATAGTATTATAATTTTTTATTAGGTGATTGAGAAAAATCAGGAAGCATGGTGAATGATGATTAATGAAATAATTTAGACACACTATAAAAAATTAAGGTTTTTGAGACCAAAATTTAGGGACAAAATTATTTTTTAGGGACCAAATATTTTTGTTGCCAAAAGTGTCGTTATTATATTTTTAGCAACAAAAATTAGACATTAGTGATGAATTATTATCTTTTTTGGACCAAATTTTTTGTGTCAAAAAATAAACTATTTTGAGACTAAATTATTTTGTCCCTAAAAGTGTATTTATTAGTGACTTTTTCAAAATTTTGTTGCTAAAAGCCTTATTTTTTACTTTTCGAGACGACCTTTTAGTGACTATTCTCTCAACGATAGAAATTGGTCCCTACATGTCTTTTGCAACAAAATTTTCACTTTTAGAGACCAAATTATATGTTGTAATGACACGTGATACTCCGAGAGTACCTAATAATTTTTTCATTATAACTACATCTACGATGATTATGCCTACTCATTTTTTAGGATTCTATGTGTTGGTTGGTAAGAGTATATCTCCAGCTCAAGCAATATATCCCCAGCTCAAGCAAGTAGAACCCACAAATGAAAATAGAGGATAACTTCCCTCTCTAACTGAATCAGTTAGAGAGGTTTGTGTATGTATAGATTGTATACATGTTTGTTAATAGTTGGTTAGGTTGCACTCTTGTATTATAAATACTCATGTACTAGTTTGTTGTGAAATGAGATTGAAGATTTCATTTTCTCATCATGGTATCAGAGCATATTTACTCAAACGAGTATCGATCCTTGTTCATCTTCTTTCTCACATTATATTCTTGAGTTCAAGTTCTTGAATCTGTTTCAATGGCTTCTTTTCCTTCTAATCTCACACTTCTGATTTCAAGTCTCAATTCTTTTGTTACTATCAAATTGGATTCTACATTTGCTTGTCTATCTGCAACGATCACAGATTCAAAAGGTAAAGACGTGATCAATTCTGAATTTCTGAGTTGGACACATATTTATTCACATTTGCTGAGCTGTATTACAGCAACTCTAACTCCCACGGTGTTTACATCTGTGTTTCATTACAAAAGCTATCAAGAAATCTGGAAGTATCTTGATAAGCGCTTCACGTCACTCTCCAAATCTCACATACACCAACTCAAGAACAAACTTAGTAGTATCATGAAGAAATCTGAGTTCATGGAAGAATATCTTGCTCAGATCAAGAGTCTTGCTGATTAGCTAGCACTTGCTACCTCTCTTATTAAGGATAAGGATCTAGTCTTGATTACTCTAAATGGCTTTCCATCTGAATATAATGCTTTAAAAGTAGCTATTCGAGCTCGATCAGAGGCCATCACTGTGGAGGATCTTGCTCTTCTCTGTTCAGAGGCTTTGCATATTGAGGTCGATCATAAATCCTTTTCTTCAAATCTTACTTTTTGCTCACACTACAACTAGAAATGAGACTTCAAATAGGTCATCTTCTTATCAGATTGGGAGTCATGGAAATATATCATCATACAAAGGCTCTTCTCATAGAGGAGGAGGTAGATATTTTTCTAAAAATATTTTTAATCGAGGTTGAGAAGGAAGATCTTCATCGTTCCATCATCCATCACATCCATCTTCCTTTTCTTTGGTCTGTCAGATTTGTGGCAAACCAAACCATATTTCTCTTGAATGCTGGCACAGATTAGATACTTTCTATCAAACACCAACTCCAAATCCATCTCCTGACAAACCTGCTTTTCTTACATCTTCATCTCCTTCTTCCTCTAATTGGTATGTGGACTCTGCTGCCACAAATCATGTAACTCCTGATCTTAATAATGTCCAAGTCTATAGTCCCTATCATAGCCAAGATCATGTGATTGCTGGAAATGGTAGTCATTTTCCTATTCACAACACAGATAATGGTATTCTTCCAACCCCATCTTTTCCTTTCAAATTGACTAATGTTCTTCATGTTCCACATATTTTATCTAATCTTCTCTTAGTTCATAAATTGACTTCAGATAATAATCGCACTGTTACTTTTGATGACAAATCATTTGTGGTTCAAGACAAGACTACCAAGATACCTCTCTTCAGAGGTATTCATAGTCAAGGCGTTTATCATTGGCCTTCATCTTCTTTACACATTTTATCACCACAGCATTCTTCAGCCTTCTACTCCTATTGTTTCTGCTTTGCCTGCAATAGTTCAGTTTGCTTGTTGCCAGTCTGCTACTGTTCAGCCTACTGCTGGCCCTGTTCAGCCTACTGCTGCCCCTGGTCAGCCTGCTATTGCCACTATCTTCCTTGGTTTGCCTGCTACTGCCTTGTCTCTATCTTCGGCTGTTTCTCCTTCTATTCCTATTTCCTCTCTAACTATTGATCTCCCTTTTATGCATTCTATTCATGTTTTCCTTGCTCATTCTCACTCTTCTCTAAATATTCATTCCATGACTACTAGGTCCAAGTCTTCTTTTTCTACTCTTCTCTCTACTATTTCTGCTCTTGTTGAATCCATTTGTTTCTCTGGGTTTAAATACTATGTTTTGTTCATCGATGAATTTAGCAAATTTACTTGCGGTTTATCCTCTTTGCTATAAAAGTGAAGTGTTTGCCAAATTTATTGAATTTAAGGTGTTTGTTGAAAATCAATTTGAGACTACTCTTAAAATTTTTCGCACTGATGGTGGTGGTGAGTACATTACTTCTCAATTTGAGATTTTTCTTAAAACACATGGTATCACTCATCAAATGTGTTGTCCACACACTCCTCTCCAAAATGGAGTTGTCGAGAGGAAACACAGGCATATTGTCACTACTACCATTGCTTTGCTACAGTAATCAGGTCTTCCCCTTACTTATTTGTTTGATGTTCTCACTACTTTTGTCTTTGTCATTAATAGGTTGCCCAGTTCTAAACTTCAAAATCAAACTCCTTATGAGGTCCTATTTCATTATTCCCCTGATTTTGCTTTTCTTAAAAGCTTTGGTTGTAGGTGTTTTCCCTGGCTTCAACCCTATGCTTCTCATAAGCTAGCCCCTAAGTCAATTCATTGTGTCTTCATTGGTTATCACCCCTCTATCAAGGGATATCATTGCCTTGATCCTATTTCTGGCAAACTTTATTTGTCTAGGCATGTCATATTTTGATGAATCACTTTTTCCTTTTTTTACTCCATCTATTTCTACCTCTACACATAACTCTACCTATACTCTTCCTCAACTACACTCCTTTTTCTGGTCCTCTCTTGAAACTGCTCTTGCTTTTGTTCAGCCAGCTGCTGTATCAATTTAGCCATCTGTTGTTTCCTTTCAGTCTTCTGCTCCTGCTGTTTCTACTTTGCCGGCAGCAGTTCAATTTGGTTGTGGCGAGCCTGTTACTGGCCAGCCTGCTGTTGCTGCCACTGTCTTCCCTGGTTTGCCTGCCATTGCCTTGTCTCCATCTTCGCCTGTCTCTCCCTATATTCCTATTTCCTCTCTAACTATTGATCTCCCTATTGTGCATCCTATTCCTGTTTCCCCTGCTCCTTCTCACTCTTCTCTAAATATTCATCTCATGACTACCAGGTCTAATTCTTCTTCTTCTACTCTTCTCTCTACTATTTCTCCTCTTGTTGAACCCACTTGTTTCTCTAGGTTTAAATACTATGTTTTGTTCATTGATGAATTTAGCAAATTTACTTGGGTTTATCCTCTTTGCTATAAAAGTGACGTGTTTGCCAAATTTATGGAATTTAAGGTGTTTGTTGAAAATCAATTTGAGACTACTCTTAAAATTTTTCGCACTGATGGTGGTGGCGAGTACACTAGTTCTCAGTTTGAGATTTTTCTTAGAACACATGACATCATTCATCAAATGTGTTGTCCACACACTCTTCCCTAAGATGGAGTTGCCGAGAGGAAACACAGGCATATTGTCACTACTACCATTGCTTTGCTACGGCAATCAGGTCTTTCCCTTGCTTATTGGTTTGATGTTCTAGCTATTTCTGTCTTTCTTATTAATAGGTTGCCCAGTTCTAAACTTCAAAATCAAACTCCTTATGAGGTCCTGTTTGATTATGCCCCTGATTTTGCTTTTCTTAAAAGCTTTGACTGTAGGTGTTTTCCCTGGCTTCAACCCTATGCTTCTTATAAGCTAGCCCCTAAGTCAATTCATTGTGTCTTCATTGGTTATCACCCCTCTATCAAGGGATATCGTTGCCTTGATCCTATTTCTGGCAAATTTTATTTGTCTAGGCATGTCATATTTTGATGAATCACTTTTTCCTTTTTTTACTCCATCCATTTCTACCTCTACACATAACTCTACCTATACTCTTTCTCAACTACACTCCTTTTTCTGGTCCTTTCTTCAAACTGCTCTTGCTTTTGTTCAGCCAGCTGCTGTATCAATTAAGCCATCTGTTGTTTCCTTTCAGCCTTCTGCTCCTGCTGCTTCTACTTTGCCGGCAGCAGTTTAGTTTGGTTGTGGCGAGCCTATTACTGGCCAGCTTGCTGCTGCCACTGTCTTCCTTGGTCTGCCTACCACTGCCTTGTCTCCATCTTCAGTTGTCTCTGCCTCTATTTCGATTTCCTCTCTAACTATTGATCTCCCTTTTGTGCATCCTATTCCTGTTTTCCCTGCTCCTTCTTACTCTTCTCTAAATATTCATCCCATGACTACCACGTCCAAGTCTTCTTCTTTTGCTCTTCTCTCTACTATTTCTCCTCATGTTGAACCCACTTGTTTCTCTGGGTTTAAATACTATGTTTTGTTCATTGATGAATCTAGCAAATTTACTTGGGTTTATCCTCTTTGCTATAAAAGTGAAGTGTTTGCCAAATTTATGGAATTTAAGGTGTTTATTGAAAATCAATTTGAGACTACTCTTGAAAATTTTCACACTGATGGTGGTGGCGAGTACACTAGTTGTTCGTTTGAGATTTTTCTTAGAACACATGGCATCATTCATCAAATGTGTTGTCCACACACTCTTTCCCAAAATGGAGTTGCCGAGAGGAAACACAGGCATATTGTCACTACTACCATTGCTTTGCTACGGCAATCAGGTCTTTCCCTTGCTTATTGGTTTGATGTTCTTGCTATTTCTGTCTTTCTTATTAATAGGTTGCCCAGTTCTAAACTTGAAAATCAAACTCCTTATGATGTCTTGTTTCATTATTCCCCTGATTTTGCTTTTCTTAAAAGCTTTGGCTGTAGGTGTTTTTCCTGGCTTCAACCCTATGCTTCTCATAAGCTAGCCCCTAAGTCAATTCATTGTGTCTTCATTGGTTATCACCCCTCTATCAAGGGATATCGTTTCCTTGATCCTATTCTGGCAAACTTTATTTGTCTAGGCATGTCATATTTTGATGAATCACTTTTTCCTTTTTTTACTCCATCTATTTCTACCTCTACACATAACTCTACCTATACTCTTCCTCAACTACACTCCTTTTTCTGGTCCTTTCTTCAGATTGCTCTTGCTTTTGTTCAGCCAGCTGCTGTATCAATTAAGCCATCTATTGTTTCCTTTCAGCCTTCTACTCCTGCTGTTTCTGCTTTGCCAGCAGCAGTTTAGTTTGGTTGTGGCGAGCCTGTTACTGGCCAGCCTGCTGCTGCCACTGTCTTCCTTGGTCTGCCTGCCACTGCCTTGTCTCCATCTTCGATTGTCTCTCCCTCTATTCCTATTTCTTCTCTAACTATTGATCTCCCTTTTGTGCATCCGATTCCTGTTTTCCCTGCTCCTTCTTACTCTTCTCTAAATATTCATCCCATGACTACCACATCCAAGTCTTCTTCTTTTGCTCTTCTCTCTACTATTTCTCCTCTTGTTGAACCCACTTGTTTCTCTGGGTTTAAATACTATGTTTTGTTCATTGATGAATCTAGCAAATTTACTTGGGTTTATCCTCTTTGCTATAAAAGTGAAGTGTTTGCCAAATTTATGGAATTTAAGGTGTTTGTTGAAAATCAATTTGAGACTACTTTTAAAAATTTTCGCACTGATGGTGGTGGCGAGTACACTAGTTGTCCGTTTGAGATTTTTCTTAGAACACATGGCATCATTCATCAAATGTGTTGTCCACACACTCTTCCCCAAAATGGAGTTGCCGAGAGAAAACACAGGCATATTGTCACTACTACCATTGCTTTGCTACAACAATCAAGTCTTCCCCTTGCTTATTGGTTTGATGTTCTTGCTACTTCTATCTTTCTGAATAATAGGTTGCCCAGTTCTAAAGTTCAAAATCAAACTCCTTATGAGGTCATATTTCATTATTCCCCTGATTTTGCTTTTCTTAAAAGCTTTGGCTGTTGGTGCTTTCCTTGGCTTCAACCCTATGCTTCTCATAAGCTAGCCTCTAAGTTAATTCCTTGTGTCTTCATTGGTTATCACCCCTCTATCACAGGATATCGTTGCCTTGATCCTATTTCTGGCAAAATTTATTTGTCTTGGCATGTCACATTTGATTAATCACTTTTTCCTTTTCTTACTCCATCTATTTCTAACTTTACCCCTACTCTTCCTCAACTACACTCTTTTTTCTGGTCCTCTTTTCAGAGTGCTCCTGCTTCTGTTCAGCCATTTGTTGTATCAATTCAGCCATCTGTTGTTTCCTTTAAGCCTTCTGCTCCTGCTGTTTCTACTTTGTCTGCAGTAGTTCAATTTGTTTGTGGCTAGCTCGTTGTTGTTTAGCCTACTGCTACCCCTGGCCTGCCTGCTGCTGCTACTGTCTTCCCTGGTCTGCTTACCACTGCCTTGTCTCCATCTTTGACTGTCTCTCCCTCTATTCCTATTTCCTCTCTAACTATTGATCTCCCTTTTGTGCATCATATTTATGCTTTCCCTGCTCCTTCTTACTCTTCTCTAAATATTCATCCCGTGACTACCAAGTCCAAGTCTTCTTCTTCTTCTCTTCTCTCTATTATTTCTCCTCTTGTTGAACCCACTTGTTTCTCTGAAGCTGCTCCAACTCCTAAATGGTCTCAAGCCATGCAAGAGGAATTTCAAGCCTTACAAGCCCAAGGAACTTGGTCTCTTGTTCCTCATCCTCCTCACAAGCAAGCTATTGGCTGTAAGTGGGTTTTTCGCTTGGAGAAAAATTATGATGGCTCCATTGCTTGCCACAAAGCTCATCTTGTGGCTAAGGGCTATCTCCAACAGGAAGGCATTGATTATCACAAAACGTTTAGCCCTGTCACCAAGCAACCCACAGTCCGAGTTCTCCTTAGCATTGCCCTTCACTTTAATTAGTCCATTAAACAATTGGATATTTCAAATGCTTTTCTTCATGGTCTTCTTCAGGAAGAAGTTTATACAGTGTAACCTCCAGGTTTTGAAAGTTCTTCTTCTCCTCATCATGTGTGCAGATTGAAAAGGGCTCTCTATGGGCTTAAGCAAGCTCTTTGCGCTTGGTATTCAACTTTTTTCTCTTATCTTCTCTCCTCTAGCTTCACAAATAGTCATTGTGACTCTTTCTTGTTCATATAGAGAACTTCTACCACTGTTACTTTTCTTTTGATCTATGTGGATGATATTTTAATTACTGGGAATAGTGCTGATCATATCACTTCTCTTTTTCATCATATGCACAAAGCCTTCTCCATGAATGAATTGGGTGATATTTCCTATCTTCTTGGTATATCTATAGCTTGCATTGCCTCTAGTTTGTTTCTCTCTCAGCCCAAATATGCCACTGACATTCTCAACAAGGCTGGTATGATAAATTGTAAACCATGTTCTTCTCCCATGGCCTCTAAATCCAATCCTCTTTCAGATACTTTGGTGACCTTTTCTCAGCTATCTCTGTATCGTAGTATTGTGGGGGCCTTACATTTTATGACTTATTCACCTAAAAAAAAAAAAAAAATTGGTTTACTCTTCACTCCTGGCTCTTTAGATTTGCATGCTTTTTCTGATTCGGATTGGGCTAGAGATGTTCTTGATCGTAAATCAACCATTGGCTATTGTGTCTTTCTCAGCCCTAACTTGATTTTATGGTCTACAAAGAAACAATCAACTATTTCTCGGTCCTCCACTGAAGCAGAATGCAGGGCTCTTGCTCAAGCTTCTGCTAAACTTCAATGGCTTCGCATGCTTTTACAAGAACTTTCTCTTTCTTTTGCCACTCTAGTTTTATGGTGTGACAACCTTTCCGCTCTTTCTCTTGCCTCTAATCCTGTTTTCCATGCCCGCACTAAGAACATCGAGGTGGATTATCATTTCATATGGGAGCAAGTTCTTTCTCACAAAGTTATGGCTAAACTTGTGTCTTCCTCTGATCAGGTGGTTGACTTATTCACCAAACCCCTTCCCGTGGCTCAATTTTCTTATCTTCTTCCCAAGCTTATGGTGCGTTCCTTACCCATTCACTTGTGGGAGTCTGATAAGAGTATGTCCCCAGCTCAAGCAATATATCCCCAGCTTAAGCAAGTACCCACAAATGAAAACAGAGGATAACTTCCATGTTTGTTAATAGTTGGTTAGGTTGCACTCTTGTATTATAAATACTCATGTACTGGTTTGTTGTGAAATGAGATTGAAGATTTCATTTTCTCATCATTGGTTACGTATCAAAAAAATAATTTAATAATTGTAATCACATAATTTTATCATATTAGTGTTGTAATAGTTTTTTAAATCATATGTATCGTTCATTTATTTGAGAAGAAATATAAATGATATCATGTGATTATCTTATCAAATCCTTATCTTTCATATTATTTAAAAATAGTGCCTAAAAAATAAATAAAATAGATTATCGAAGTGAGAAGATGGTCTAATCAATCCCACCTAGGCGACAAATTGGACTCTTAAAATAAAACAAGCTCTAGCATTGTGAATTGAAAATTTCAATAAACAAAATATTATTTTTAACCACAATATATAATCATCAGTAAATATTCTTCATAGAATTTAATTAGAATCTTTCAAATATCAAAATAATTCCACTCACCTTGTTCGAAGCCATTTATAAAATATTTGGCAGCCTAACTAATTGATAATAAAATAAAATAAATATTAAAAATAAAACAAAACAATTTTTTTTTTTTACATTTTCTAATGTTACAACTTTTGCTTCCCCTCTCTTTGAGTCCTTGTATCACTAGAAGTGGATACACTCCACTTTTGCACTTTGTCATCACCAAAGCCAAGTTCACTTTTATCAAACCCCATCTATTACGTACCTATGTGTAGCTCAACTTTTTCGCACCCCCTTTCGAAAGTTTGAAACAAGCCCTACAGTTCGGACTCCCGCGGTTCTGAATCTGATTTCACAAGTGCAATGCGAAATAGATAATCACCAAAGAGTCTAAATTCGGCAAATCTTTTGGAAAATCGATTTTGAATCAAATTGCCAAAAATGGACTGCTTTGCCAGATACAGAGTCGCCACCTAAATATTTTATTTTGTGAAAATTTAGGAAACTCATGACTCGTGCCAAAGGCCACGTGTCGGTCATCACCAAGATTGTCTCGGCTCGAAAACTTGGGTATGAGAGGGGAAGGTCATAAATTGAGCACCCCCGCTCGCCCGATCAAAGATCGGCCTCTACTAATTATGATATGATTCTTATCAACATTATATGCTCTTGTTCCGGTTTGTTAGGCTAGCATTTACTATGTAATGTGCACACAAGTATAGACTAAATTGCAAGAATTGGAACATCTCAAGTCATGTTTGCATTGAAAATTGTTTCGAAATATGTACCACCTGAAAAAGTGATTACAAATGAACATTACTCAAATCATTCCAATCCAAGCAATAAGCCTTCATCCACAGGCATACAAGCAGTTTAGCACTTAAGCAATTAGCCCCATGGCAAGCATGCTAGTGTAGACGTCCCCGAACGCCCTGGGAGGATGAGTCCCCTCCCCGTTCTGTTCGTATTGGGCTCACTACAGTTCAGGACTCTCAAATTGTCATGGTTCTTAATCTGAACCAAAGAGTCCAAATCCGGCAAATCGTTTTGGAAAACAGATTTTTAGAAAGAAGTGCCAAACATGGACTGCTTTGCCAGATACAGAGTCGCCACCTAAATATTTTTATGGGGAAATTTAGGAAACCCTGACTCGGTACCAAAGGCCACGTGTCCGTCATCACCAAAGTTACGTCGGCTCGGGAACTTGGGTACGATTGGGGAAGGTCAGCTATGAGCACCCCCTCTCGCCCGATCCGAAGATCGGCCTCTACTAACCATGATATCCAGTTTTGAAAACGTTATGTGTTCTTATTCCATTTATTAGCCTAGAATTACTATGTTATGCGCGCAGCAAACAAGTATAGACCAAATCGCCTAAATTGGAACAAAACATTACATATCCGTTTGTTTGGAAAACGCTTTGGAATTTGCTACTCACAAGTAGGCTAAAATACGGATTTCAACGAGTTATCCCAACTCAAACAATCCAACCTTCACCCACGGGCATTCAAGCAGTTTATATTACATAAGCATCTAGCCTCATGGTAGTCATGCTATCATGTTAACGTTCACACTCATGTGAGATACTAAAGCATAAAGAGCTCACCTAGTACTCCGTGCCAAAACAAGAACATATTAGCAATCATGCATGATCCAAGTCCATGTTTAAATGCCTAATGCAACGCATACGGAATGTCACTAGAGTAGGCTCGGCTAGTCTATAAATGACATGTGAAAATGCACAAGTAGCACGTATTCAAGTTAGATTTGAAATACTTATGCAGTTAGTATGATGCGCCGAGCCTGGTGCATGCAAGACTAATGAATGATGCACGCATGCATAGCATAAGGTATGCTAAAGTAAACATGTCCTAATACTAACCATCAAAGCAGGTAAGTAAAAGGGAGAAAGAAGTGGGGGTTGGAAGACAAGCACACACGCACCCACACTTATTACAAATTTACCCTCGCTCAGAGGGACCAAAAAAATAATACAAATTAATTAACCTACAAGCTAATTAATTATTACAGACCACCTAATTAATTAAGCAAATTAACTAAGCTAAGAAAGTAGTAAAGGCCTCGGGAAGAGGATCCAATGCGCGCGTGCTCAGGTTTGCTCGGAAATCCAACGCCATGCACAAGTTTGCCTCTACTTTGACTGTTCTGCTTCTCTGAAAATTGCACAACTCCCAAGGTTGCTTCTCTGAGTATTGTGGAACACCACCGGCTGAGTGGGATCATCACTGGCCATTTTGAAATGGTCATCGACCATCCATTGAGCTCTCGGCTAAATATATTTGGTCGGTCGGCAGTATATATGGCCGGTCGGCCAAAACTTCCAGCAGAAACCTGTTTGACAACAGCAGAGGGCAGGCAAGGCATGGCAATGTATTTCAAGCAAATGTATGCACCAACATATCCCCTGTCATGTTTATGACTCAAAGGGACACGGTTCTCGATTCTCGGACCATCAATCGCGCGTTTCAATGCATGATGGCCCAAGAAACCAAGTATGCACTTTGATTTTAAATGAAATGCAATGCAAATAAGCAAACAAAGGGGCTTTCAACCTCTATCATGGCTTGATCAAGAGGTGAAAGATGCATGCAAATGCGATGCAACCTAAGTATGTCAACTAGGCATGCAACATGAGCATATGGGAAGCATGCAAGGCATATAACAAGCATGCAAGTTAAATGAGCATACAAGGCACAATATCAACACACAAGCATGCAAAACATATAGCATGTTAAGCAACCAAAACAAGGAGGAGAATACGTGCCAAATGCAACATCATTTCAACATGCAACAAAATGTCATAGGCTAGGCACGCAACAACATGCCAAAGGGTGGACTTAAACTAAATTAGGCAGCCCTTAAACAAGCCTAAAACAGTGGCTAATGCTGTGGAAATGATAACCAATACACACACACACATGCAAGCAAATGGGCTAACACTTGAACATCAAATAAGCAACCTTTAAGCACACTTAAAGGAAGACAAACATGGGCATATGGCATGTATCATAAGCTCTGAAATTGCATGAAAGAGAGGTGCCAAACCAAGTAATCAAAACAAACAAAGCATGCAATAATGGTCCAAGTACTTAAGGTAAGCGAAGGAGGTATTGAACTACCCTTAGCAAAACCAAACATGGCATGAATTAAATGATCAAAACAGAGTTTTAACATATTAAAACAAAGCCTAAAGACCACTTAGATGGCATCTAAATGACTTAAATTCAAGGGCATGCACAATGACCAACCATGGAGCACAAGGCACAACCTCATAAGGCATCAAAGAGGCATCAAAGGCAAGCATACAAGCATGTTATAAGGACTGAAATAACATGGTAAGTGGTTCCAAACCACTGAAACAATGCAAGTAATGCATGCTAGAGAGGCCAAAGCTTAAGGCATTCAAGAGGGATTGCATGGTAGCTATACAAAGCAAGACATGAATGACTCAAATGACCTAAAACAGTCCCTTAACACATCAAAATATGCATGTAAGCTTCACAAAGCTAAGCCTAAATCATGCTAGAACAAAGGTCTACACCTAAAGCATGTTAAGGCAAAAATGTGGCATTACAAGACATGTATGCAAGGCATGGAAGGTGTGTCCAAACCAACTGAAAACAGAGCTATATTATGACATAATAAGCACAAAAATCAGTTAAAGCATGGCCAACACACACTTAAACTAGATGCTCCCTCAAGAGGCAAAAATAGCCCTTTTCAAGGACAACAAGGAGAGGGGGTGGCCCTCTCCTTCTTAGGACCTCAAGGCACCATCCTCATCACTGAAATCCCTCAAGATTTCAGTGGTGAGGAGGCCCAAACACAATGGTCCCGGAGCTCAACCAAAATGGCACAAAACAAAGGCCAAACAAGCCTTAAGAGGGGTCAAACAACCCCAAAGCTTAAAACACCCTTAACGAACTATTTAGAGCACTCAAAAACATAACTTTTATATGTTATATGCTAAGCTCAAAAACAGATGCAAGATAGGCTAAAAAGCTTTGCAAAAAAGGGGTAAAAAGGGACAAAAGTCTTACCCTTGAAGTACAGCAGCAAACCAGCAACTTATGGACCCCAAAAAGGACTTCAAATCACCCCAAGAATCACCTCCAAGGACCTCAGCTCAATAAAGGGAGTAGAGAACTAGGTGTTTGTATGCAAAAGTGCAAAGAAAATGCACTTTTAAGCACAAACAAGCCCTAAACCTTAGAGAGAGAGGCAGAAAATGTAGAGAGAGAGAGATTTTTTTTGTTCCAAGTTGTATATCTCTTCCTTCTTCTCCTCTCCTTAAGTGAGAGAGCTTGATTGATATAGATATGTATCAATTTGCAGCTCCTCAGAACACCCACGTCCAGGTATGGGCTGGGGTATGGCCTAGAATGACAGCTGCCAGCTGTCTACAGAAATATCTGTTGAAAACCACACTTGGCCGGCCGACCATAAAAGTAGCCGACCGGCAGTCAAACTGGCCGGCCGGCCATCACATTTGGCCGATGGCAACAAAACACAGTCGGTGGCCTCAAGCCATGGCCGGTGGAATGTGGGGATGTCCCAAAAGCCATTCCCTGCCCTCCAAAGCAAAAACACAAGTGTTTGGTGCAAAACTAGACACAAAACGGTCGAGTCGAGAGATTCTGAGGCAATGCGCGCAGCCAAGGCCTCCGGGAACTCAAGACGAACACAAACAAGGATGATCACCGAGTGTTCAAACGGTGACGTCCAAGTCTTGAGGACGGTAAAAAATGGGGTGTCTACAGCTAGATATGACAACAATCACACACATGCGATTATGCGAAAGCAAATAAAAGCTTACCTAGTACTCCAAGCCAAAACAAACAAAAGAATTAGAAAAAACGCATGATTCCTAACTATGCAATATGACTAATGCAACACATGCAATATGTGATTAATTAGCTCGACTAATAAGCATGGTACATGAATCAATGAAATAGCAAGCGGTCTAAGCACGTATTCAAAGAAGTATTAAACTAACAATGCAGTTAGAATGATGAACCGAGCCCCGATGCATGCAATACGGATGGATGCAAACATGAAGTATGCTAAACGAAACATGATGTCCCTAAACTAACCATCATAAGCTAGTAAATAAAAAGGAGAAAGACGTGGGGTTGGAAGACATACATGTTATTACATTTCGCTCTCATGAAAGAGAGTCCGAATGAATAAACTAACTAACTAGCTAAGCTACTTAAGCTAAGCTAACTAATTAAGCTAAGCTAGGCTAATTAAAGGTAAGCTAATTAGGCTATTACAAATCGAAATGAATAAACTAGCTAGGCCACTTAACTAATTATTACAACAAATGAATTAATTATTCTAGTTAACTAATTAATTACAAAACGAAATTGAATAACTGATTTAACTAACTAACTAGTTAAAATACTTATCAAAATTTACTAGCTAGAAAATTAACTAGCTACAACTAATTAATTACAAAAAATATTTAATATAAATATTTAAACTTTAAATAAACTCGAAATGCGAGGGATGATCATGCACGTGCTCGGTTTCCACCCCAAAAGACCACCGTTTTGCTGCTGGAATGCATTTGTTGCACAATAGAACACTGACACTGCTGCTCACTTCGAGAACAGCTTTGCTTAGCCAAAGGAACACTCTGCTGAAATTTGCATTAGTGGTCGGCCGACCACTGCTGCCCAGTTCTCCTTGCTGCAACAGAGAACAAACAGAGCATATACAGGGTATTTCAAGGGTTTGGTTGCACAACTCACCCCTCCTTTTCATGAGCAAATCAAAGGATTGGTGAGTTTAAGCCACAAACCACCAACTCAAGCAATTTCATTGCATGATGGCTTGCGATTTAAAATGTGCAATCTCAATGAATGGAACAAAATAAGACTCATACCTCCTCCCTTTTATGAATTGATCAAGGGAAGTGGTGACCTTGGAAACTTAAACCATTTCATCACTAATGAGTATGAAATGCTTCAAGCTTCCATGTGTTCAATTAACGTCCGATTGAACACAACCAAATTCTTATCTTGCACCATTTTAGTCCCATTTTAATACTTCATTTTAGATTACCATCCATTCTTTAGTAAATTGAGTCCAAATGGTGAATTTAAGTCCTCTAATGGAGTGAAGTACCAAACCAAGAGTTAACTTAAGACATGAAAGAGATGTCCTGCCATTGATAATGAACCCCTAAAAGGGATTAAACCATTAAGCATGACAACCTTAATCTTATGCTTAAAAGAACAAAAGGCTTGAAACAACTCTCAAAGCAAAGCAAAACGCTAAGAAAGGAGGGAGGTTGCAGAGATTATTAGTGTTGAAAATAAGTGAGAAAAGCATAAATAAATGCTATCAACTCAAATAAGATGGTGTCTAAGGCTTAAAACACTAAGCTCATGAGGACAATTACACTACAAGCATGCAAAGCAAAGCTCAAATGCAACCATCAACCAAAAATAGTCCTAAAATAGTCCTAAAACATGTTGGAATTGAGCTAAAAAAAGCTAGATTAATAAGCTAAAACATAGCACAAGCTAGGCTAGTCAGCAAGACACAAGGAGGGGAGGTTAACCCCTCTAATTTTGGACTTCAAAAAGTGTTTTTAACCACTGAAATAACTCTGAAATTCAATATTTAAAAGCTAAAAAAAAGGTGACAACAAGGTGGGAAACACAAGGGCAAAGGCCATGGAAACTAGGTAGAAGGAATGGTGAGCCACCCCTCCACCCTTATTGGCCTTAAACCACAAGTTTCAGCCCAAAATTTCAGAGTTTAGACCGTCCAAAAATAGTACAAAAATGTGCTGGAATGAAGAAAAATATAGCTAAAATAATAAGCTAAAACATGGAGTAATTTAAGCAAGTAAACAAGCCAAAGGAGGGGTGGCTAACCCCTCCATTTTTGGGACTTCAAAACCACTTTTTTAGCTTCTGAAAACCTCTAAAAATCAGTGATAAAAAGCTCAAAAAAAATTGAGAAAAGAATGGGAAACACAAGGGCAAAAGCTTAGAGAATAAGGTTCAAGGAAGGGTGGTTAACCCCTCTACCTTTGGTAGCTTTAAACAACAAGTTTTAGCCCATAAAAATAGGTTTTAAATAGCTCAAAAAATAGTAGAAAAGATGGAAAACAAGTGGTGTAAAGATGGTATAAAAGCAAGAGAAGGTATACCTCTTGAAGAGGAATGAACCCTTAAGTCATAAACCACCAATTTCACACTCTCAAGTGCTTCAAGAGCTCAAATTCAAGCTCAAATTATCTCATCAAGAAGTTCTCTAGGTTTGGTTTAGAGTGTTTGGGCATAGGCTACGCAAGTTGCAAGAGAGAGAGAGGATATTTTTCAAAATTACTTCCTCATTCCTAAATGTTTCTAACCTTGAAAGCAAAAAGAGAGGTCCTCTATATATAAAAAACATGAGCCTTAGGTCGAAAATATCTAAAAAGGAACAGCTAGAACTTTGTGGAAACAGTTGGAGAAAATATCTGGGTTTTACACTAGTGGCCGGCACATGGCCGGCTGGCCAGAAGTGTGCATTGCTGGCCATCAATGGTGGCCAGCCGGCCATCTACCGGCCACCTGCTGGCCATCAAAAATCTGCTTCTAGACCCAACTTCAAATGGACATATCTCCTTCATCCGGACTCCTTTTCAGGTCATTTTTGAGTCTAAATTGAAGCCCCAGAAGTTTAATTTCCAATGGTGGCAGCCTCACATCTAAGTGTCCAAAGAGATATGCCTATTTTAGTAACGGTTGCTCAGTTTTGTTCTTAATCGAATTGATGCCTAACTTCAAACAGCCATATCTTCCTCATTCGAACTCGGTTTTAGGAGATTCTTGAGTCTAAAATGAAGCCCCGGAAGTCCACTTTCCAATGATGGTGGCCTCACAACTAAATTCTAAGTGTACAAAAGGATAGGCCTGATTTAGTGAGGCTGCCTAGTTCTCTCTTAACGGGTTCAAGCCCAACTTCTTCCCCGACTAGTTTTCTTCCCTCTCCTCTAATTTTCTTTAACTCCAAACCTATAAATAAGAGGTTTAAAAATATTTTTCAAATAGTTCACTGCTCTTCCATTTATTTCCACTTTGTCCTTACTTAGTTTACCGAAAAGTGCAATTTTTAATGAAATGCGAGCCTCGGAACATCGTAGAAACATTTTGAAAAATATTTTGAAAGAGAGGGTTCTAAGGTCTAAAAGCTTCAGTCCAAAATCGTTTTGGTCCAAAATGGGGTGTAAGGTTGGGATTTAGAAACTCTTCTTGCTGAACAAATCGAATGCTTGCATAACATAACTTTCATCATCAAGTGATCAATCAACGGCGCCCAAGTCTTAAGGGCGGTCAAAAATGGGGTGTTTACACTATGATATTTTTCAAAGTCTTTGATCTTTTTTTCTAAAGACCAATGGTAGCTTTAGCATGCTTTAGCTCTTCTGCAACCTTGATGACTTGCTTATCCAATTGAATTTGAGACATCTCAAGAGATTTAGGGTTGATTTAGCAATCACCTAATATACCTAAAAAGTTAAATAGTCAACTCATCTCTCTACTATTTTACATGTTTTTTAGTAAAAGCTAAAAGCTAACTAAAATAGTTAGTTCCCAAAAGCTAGCTAAAAACTAACTAAAAGCTAACTATGCTACACGTTTCTTAGCATCACACACTTCATGTGCTTTTTGTGAGGATTCTAATCCTATGTCCTGTTTGTTTTTGGCAAATTCCTCACAAAACACGCGTTTTTATCTTAGTGCCATTTTGGTCTATCTATCTTGAGAATCTCAGAAGTTGGGTTTTGTGAAAAGAGATTTGACAATCATGCTCTTAGATTTTTTTTTATTCTCTATATCTATCTTGGATTAACGAGATTTGTGTTGGATGGTCAAAAAGTGAAAACAATGTATATCAAGCATGTGTAAGGATGGAAAGCATGGCCAAAGGCTGTCTGGTTGACTAATTAAAAGTGATTGAAAATCATGCCTTAAGCACATGAAAGAAAAAGTTAGCAATTTGGGTTGCTTGCCATACATAATCATAGCCACGAGACATATCACCGCACTGGGATTTGGACCTTTGGCTTCCCCAATCAAGCTACGATGAAAACATGCTCTCCGCATCTCCATCTTAGTTGATCTCTGTGCCAGCGAATAGGACCTCGCGCCTGCGATATATGCAAATGGTGGTCACAAAGAGGCTGTAAGCAAAATACAATCCTAGCACATTTTCTCTGCATCTCGCAAAGAGTGTTGGCACCCACAAAGTTCATGCATTCCGCCCACAATGTAATGTATAGCACCTGCGATGATTTAGTGCCTATATATAGCAGTCTGTTTCAGTTATGTAGGTGCATCCCCGGAGTCAGTATTTTGAGTGTGTCTTTTGAGAGAAAGCTGTAGTGAGGTTACATTATATATTTCTCTCATGTTTGCTTAATGATTCATTCACATTTGTTCATTCATGAAAATCATCAAGTCTAAACCAAAATCACAAAATAGTTCGTAAGTGTTGTTAGAGGAGTGAGAGTTTCGTGCATTTGACATCTCTCTAGTGAATGAGGATATCCACAGACTGAAGGATAGAGATTAGTGTAGAAACCCCATTTTGCCTAGCCTTAAGACTTGAGCGCTTTCTTTTGATTACTCGATGATGAAAATCAGAACGTGTTTCTCACACAATCTTCAGTAAGAGAGATGGAATTTGAGCTTTATTCCTAACCCTAAGCCTGTTTTGGCCAAGTGTTTAAGCCCCGTCGGACAACTGAAGCGAAGCTGGACTGAACTGAATCAAAACGAAAAAATTCTCCTTGGCTGGTCGACCGCCTAAGGATAGTGCAGTCCAGTTTTTTGTTGGTTCTAGTGGGGGACTTCACAACCCCATTTTTTGACCCATTTATGCATTGAATGCATGTATACTCAGCCTCCATTGCCTAGTGCGTGATCTATTGAAGATAATGCTCCATTTTGATGCTTTATTAGCTCTATTATCTTTCATTAATGCTCCATTATTTCTCCACTTTGTCTTCCACCATTGCTCAACTTGCAATGCCTATATAAGGAGGGTTCAAGTCTTGATTTTGGGAGATGAATTTGAGAGAAGAAGTGTAGAGAGAATGATGAGTTTGGGAGGATAGATTAATTAGAGAATGCTAGAGATAGAGAAAGAAAGAATCTAAACTTTGAATTCAAGAGTTGGCTGAAATTGAGTGTTAGTTGTGAACTTCCATTTTCTCAAGCTATACACCATATCTCATTTTCTATTACAAAAGTCATCCAAGTCATGTTGTTGTAGTCAAATTCTAGAGCTTTGATGAAAGAGAGAGTAATTGTTGTTAAAAGAGAGAAAATCAAAGAGTTCAACAATTTTCCCCACAAATAGTGTTACGCAATTCAAGTCGCCATTCTAGCTCAAATTCTAAGCTTTTGAATTGAGGATTGAGAACATACTTCACAACCTTGAGGATGATCAAAAGAAAGTTTGGAAATCAAGTAGTTCATTCTTTCTTTATAAGGTGAATTTTTAATTTCTTTCATTTTTCTTCTATTATCTTTCTTATCACTACAACAAAAAAGGGTTTTTACAGCGTGTGCCTTCTACGACGTGTAGCGGCACGTCATATTATGACCAGTCATGGAAAGTCATTCACTTTCAACGACATAATATAGAACGCCGTTAAAAACTATTTCATAGCAGATTTTGTGCGTCGTTGTTACTTTTTCTACAACATGCTAGAGTACACCGTTAAAAACTATTTAACAGCCGATTTTGTGTGTCGTTGTTACTTTTTCTAAGACCACTTTTGCATGCCGTTATTTGGTGGGACAAATAACAACACTGATTATGCGCCGTAAAATATATAATACAATGACTTGATTAGCTTGTCGTAGATAAGCAGAACATACCACGGCGTACATAGAATCTCTAAACATCTCTAAAAAGCCTATATGTCTTCGGAATTTCGACATTGTCCTGAACTTCTATAGATTCACTTAGTCATTCCCCATGAAGAACCCATGACGTATATTTAGGATCCATCCCTACCCTGACCAAATGCTCGAAAACAGTATCACAATGTTGTTGTGATAGGTTTCAACAACTTCCACAAAGGTATATGATCATATTGGTATTCCTTGAATTTGCCTTATCCATGTTGACAAATTTTCTCGCTTCGTCCACATACTCATTCGATACTCTAAAAACTTTAAATTATTATTAATTCCATCCAAACAAAATGAGTAACTTAACATTTGAAAGCATATTTATGGTTGTGGTTAGAAATAAACTTTGGAAAATGTACCAATGTTTTGTCCATTTTGAACTTTCCACTTGCTAACAAATTGAATCCATAAAAACTGCTAAAATTAGTTACATGCATCAATGCTCAAAATGATTAGCAAATACACTAAGATGGTATTTTAGAGTTTCAAATAATCTAGAATCTAGAATTGTAATCAAATACCATTAAATTCTGGAAATATCAAGTACGTAACAAACAACTGAATATCAATTTTGGTGTTTGATATGCAACTTAGTAACATACTAGATGACAACCGGATAATTATTCTGTGAAAAAGTTCAGCAAACTTTAGGCAAATAAAAAAAAAAATATACCTTGTAAACGCGAAATTACTTGATTCCTTCCTTCTTCTAGATCGAAATAATTATTTTAGCTCTTTCACAAGGAGGCTTTGACAGCTGGTCAGCAGCACTTTGAAAAAACTGCTACATAGGGCCAGAGCAAATTGTTTCCACCACAACATACATATAACAATTCCCAGAACAAGATGGTACACAGAGCAAAGCAGTACAACAGCAATTTAGAAGATAAAATTTCCCATTTTCAACAAGCAAGGCTGCAAAAGCAAAGCATTGAATCACAAAAGAATATTAGGAAAAATAAATTGAAGGCTATTGAAGGCAGGAAAAATTAAGTTGAAGGCTACTGATTGAGAGACAGTTTGAGTTCAGTAAGATCGAGTGCAACAACTGGATTAACCCTAGCACTAGACTATGAGAAGTCAAGGCTACTGAATTATCACCTAATTGAACTTTATGTTTATTTAGCTAATAGAAATGTTCGGTTTTGTTTGGCTTACTTAACTCACCCCATCTGAGATAGAGCATGCATGATTTGCTACACATATACATAAAAATTGAATAAATGGATTGTTCCTCTCAAAGCAGTGGCAACAGTTACAACTGAGCTAATTACATGACAAGGCCAATTGGTCAAAATCAAATTCTGGCAAGCACAGAAGTAGAACTGCATACAATTCTAGCACAAAAAAAGAAAATTGGGCAACTATGTTTAGTAGGTAACACTTGGAAGCTATAAAGTGGACAATCAGAACACGGCCCTCATTCCCTGGTGTCGGCTTAGTCAAAACAATTAACAAATGCATAGTTGGCTTGTAGTAAAAATTAGGACAAGTTTCCAACAGATAAATTCGGAATCAATGATATTTCAATAGTAACCACATAGATGAGGAGTAGGAATTGAATGACTTAATAACAATAAAAAATAAAGGATTACAACATTACTCTGACAGAGCTGCATACCATATTTAAATAAGATCAGATGCAAAAGATATGGTCCATTGTTTCATTGCGGTCTCAATAATACACTGATTGAACCTCTTATTATTGCATTCACGAGTACTAGGATTTCCACAAACCAATGTTAGATTCAAAACAACAATGCTGGGATTCTTCTCCCATAGAGGAGCAAGTTTTGTCACACATATCATAGAAAGCAACTAGCTCTAGGCTAAACAAGGAGGATAAGATTCATCTATGTTTCAAAGTAGATTCTTGAAGCCAAAAAGAAGCATGAATTGCATTATGTCACGTTGACATTGCATTAGTAAACTCAATTCAACAAATCTTACCCAATGCAAATATTACAAAATTATGAAACAAATGATTGTGTGTAGACATCTCATTTTGACCGCCCTTAAGACTTGGGCGCCTCAGGTTGATCACTCGATGATGAAAGTTATGGTGTATAAACGTTTGATTTCTTCAGCAAGAAGAGCTTCTAAATCCCAACCTTACACCCCATTTTGACCAAAACTATTTTAGACCTTAAAACCCTCTCTTTCAAAATATTTTTGAAAATGTTTCTACGATGTTTCGAGGCTCGCATTTCGTTAAAAATTACACTTTTTGGTAAACCGAGTAAGGACAAAGTGGAAATAAATGGAAGAGAGGAGAACGCTTTGAAAAATATTTTAAAACATCTTATTTAGAGGTTTGGAGTTGAAGAAAATTGGAGGAGAGGGAAGAAAACTATCATGAAACCGTTAAGAAAGAATTGAGTAGCCTTTACTAAATCAGGCCTCTCTTTTTATACACTTAGAATTTAGTTGTGAGGCCACCACCATTGGAATTTGGACTTCTAGGGCTTCAATTTAGACTCAAGAATCTCCTAAAGCTGAGTCTGGATGAGGGAGATATGACCGTTTGAAGTTAGGCATCAATCCAGTTAAGATAGAAATGAGCAACCTTCATTAAAATAAAAATATCTCTTTGCAAACTTAGAATTTTGATGTGAAGCTACCACGATTGTAAAGTAGACTTCTGGGGCTTCAATTTAGACTCAAGAATCACCTAAAACCAAGTCTAGATGAAGGAGATATGCACATTTGAAGTCAGGCCTAGAAGCAGATTTTTGTGGCCGGCAGGCCACTATTTGTGGACGGCCGGCCACCACTTATGGCTTGCCGGCCACTTGTGAAAAGCCCAGATATTCTGTGCCAGCTGTCTCCCAAAAGCTCTAGCTGTTTGTATATAGATATTTTCGACCGAGAGGTTGTTTTTTTTATATATACTTGATCTCTCCTCATGTTTTTAGGTTACAAAAATTTCCAAAGGGGCCAAAACTGAAAATTCTCTCTCTATCTCTATCTTGCAACCTATACACTCTCTCTTTACACTTCCTAAACCAATATTGGAGCTCTTTTTGCTAAAGATTATTGAGTCCAAATTTCAGCCCTTGAGAGTGTAAGCTTTGTGGTTTATGAACAAAAGAGTAACCTTGCTTCAAGAGATATAATTTTGAGCATCTCTACACTACTTTTCTCCCATCTTTTCTTGTTGTTTTTGAACAATTTTTGGATTGTTTTTATGGGCTGAAGCTTGTGGTTTAAGGCTATTAAAGGTAGAGGGGTTAACCACCATTCTTTACACCTTGTCTCCTAAGCCTTTACACTTGTGTTTCCCATCTCTTTGTCCATTTTTTTTGAGCTTTTAAATACTTGTTTTCAGAGCTTTTTCAGTGGCTAAAAACATGTTTTGATGTCCAAAAATGGAGGGGGTAGCCTCCCCTCCTTATGCTTTGTTTACTAGCATACATAACTCCATGTTTTAGCTTATTGTTCTAGCAATTTTTGTCCTAATTTCAGCATATTTTAGGACTGATTTAGCACTATTTTGGGACTATTTTTAGTGGTTCATTGCATTTGAGCCTTGTATTGCATGCTTATAGTGTAATAGTCCTCATAGGTTTGGTGGTTTAGGCCTTAGCCACCAACCTATTTGAGTTGACAGCATTTGTTTATGGCTTTCCATTGTTGTTTTCACCCCTAATCACTTCTGCAGCCTCCCTCCTTTCTTGATTTGTACATTTTCAAACCTCTTTCAAAATACATGAAATCAAGTTGTTCCGAAATCAAGTTGTTCCAAAATGAATGGCATAGTCTACACTTGTTTTCTTCGCATAGTAAATTGTAGGATTTATTAATAATCGAAATATAGACATATAAAATTAATAAAATTCATATCATGGTTTAGTAGAGGCCGATCTTTGATCAGGTGAGTAGGGGTGCTCACTTAATGACCTTCGCATCTCATACCTAAGGTTTCAAGCGAAACATCTTTAGTTATGACAAGCAATGACCTTGGCATGAGTCACGGGTTTTCTAATTTCCCAAAATATTAGGTTGCGACTCTAAGATCTGGTGATGCAATCCATTTCTGGCAAAGGTTTTGCAAGAAAATGGATTTTCTATAAAAGTTACCAAATTTGGAGTCTTATCTATGTTTCACATTGCATTCGTGAAACTAGATCAAAGAGATCGAGGGTCTGAACTGTTTAACATGCACGGGTACCCCCCGTGCATGTTACAGTTAGCTACTTGTACGTCTCGAGTGAGCACGTGTGCCTGGATTGGTCGGTGTAAGAAATCTCTTGTACTACTTTTCTTCATAGTGGACTGTTATTGTGGCCAAGGGCCCGGGGTTTTTTAATCACATGTTGATAGATTCCAGCTATGGTCTTTCCACGTAAAACTCTTTGTGTTGTTTGTTATTTATCTTTTCTTTTATTGTTGAGCTCAGTTAGTTTGAAACTCTTAAATCACTAATCACCAGATCATGGGACTACAATATTTTAATTAGTATCAGAGCGGGACGGTTGTCCTTTCTTTTTTAAACAAAATTTGATATTTGTGTTTATTGACTATGGATTCAAACCAAGGAGGAAATAACAATAAATGTCCTCCTTTACTTGATGGAACAAACTACTCTTATTTGCAAGCTCGTGTGAGGGCTTATTTAAAGTTTATCGATGAGACAGTTTGGCAATCTGTTATGAATGGTAGGGGCGAACCTACGATCACTGTTGATGAAGTTATTACTCCTAAACCTATTAACAGATGGGATAATAATGATTACTCATGTTCAAACTAGAATAGCAAGGCTATTAATGCTCTCTTTAGCTTTGTCACACCTGAGGAATTCTGTAGAATTTGCACGTGTGAAGTAGCTAAAGATGCATAGGATATCCTTGAGACAATACACGAAGGCACAAATTCTGTTAAACGATCAAAACTTCAAAAACTCGCCGCTAATTTTGAAACTCTTATAAGGAAAGATAATGAGTCTTTTGATAAATTTTATGCCAAACTTAGTGACATTGTCAATTCAAGTTTTACCTTAGGCGAGAAAATTCCTGAATCTAAGATTGTAGCAAAAATTTTGAGATCTCTTCCTGATCACTTTCAATCAAAAGTTACAGCAATAGAAGAAGCTCAAAACATTGGCACTCTAAAACTGAAACAGTTGATTAGGAATTTACAAACCTATTAGACAAATCTTCTCTCAAAGAAAAAACAAAAAGATGCCTTAGCTTACAAAAGTTCTCATGAGGATGCAAATAAATCTGATGTTGATGTTGAATTTGAATCCGAGATGTTGGCATTTTTCACAAAGCAGTACAAAAAATTCTTGAAAAAGAAACGTCTAATCTCAAGGATTCAACTTTTAAGGAAAAAGGGAATGAGAAACTAAAAAATTTTGTAAAATCTAATAAGTCTACTTCTTGATTTCAAGAAGTTAAATGTTATGAATATGGTGGTCTTAGTCATATTGCTCTTGAGTGTCCATCTAAGAAAAATAGGAAGAACGTTCTTGATGCCACTTGGGATGATGAAAGCGATTCAGACCAGTAGAAAGGTGATGGAAGATCAAGTGGAAGTTCATTCATGACATTTCATGCAATCTTGGATAAAAAGGCATTGGTTCCTAGGATTGACCTTCCTAGCAAACACTCTAATGATAAGTCCTCTGATAGTGAAGAAGAAGATTTTAAGGAAACCTATGAGAAAATGTACAACGAATGCCACAATCTCACAAAGCAGAATTTTGTACTCACTTCAAATATGAATAAATGTGAGGAAGAAAAAGATTCCTTGAAGAAAGAACTCGATGGGGTTCAAGTAAAAATGGGAATCCTCATCATGGACAAAGCCTTCCTGATTGACAAACTCAACACTTGTGAGAACGAAAGAACTTTTTTTCTTATTGCTTACGATGAGCTGAAAAAGAGAGTATGCATTCTTTCAGAAGAGGCGGAGAAAAGAGCTAGAATAATAAAGGAACTTGAAGAGAAATGTGCAAAAAGGAAACTGGAACTAATTGGACCCAATGCTACTCTCAAGTTTTGGAACACCAACTCAAAGAACTTGAATGAAGCCCTCAGTGCTCAGCAAATGGGGTTTGATAAGAGCAGCCTAGGCCACATCAAAGGTGTCAATTCTATATCCAAGTCTTCCATCTTAGTCAATTCCCAGGGAGTCCAAGGGTTTTTCGCTGCAAACAGTAAAATTTTCACAACTCCTCTTGTTACTTAGATTCCTAAAAAGAAAAATGACAAGTTTGTATGTCATCATTGTGGTAAAATTGGTCACATATGCCCTGTATTTGTTTTGATTTGTATGGTTTTGTTAAAAGAAGTGATAGAAAATCCAACACTTCTTGGGTGAAGAGACAACCTTTTACGTCAAAATAGAATTTTGTCAAAACTCCTCATAACAAAACCAAGGTAGTTTGGATTAGAAAGAGTGACCTAACATGTTTTGTGGTACACACCGCCCTTAAGGCTAATGACACTAGTGTGTGATATCTTGATAACGGTTGTTCTCGTTACATGTCCGGTGATAAATAATTTTTTTTACCACAATTGATCAATTTGAAGGAGACCATGTCACATTTGGAGACGGTAGTACTTCTAAGGTCATCGACAAGGGTTCTATAAGTGCTCCAGGACTACCAAAACTTAATAATGTTTTACTTATGGATGTACTCATGGCAAATTTGATTAGCATTAGTCAAATGTGCGATTCACATTACGAGGCTTTATTGTCAAAAGACAAATGTCAAATTTTGTATTTACAAGAAAATACCATGATTCATGAAATTCGCACATTTGACAATTGCTATGGGATTCATTCCACAAATGACCTCATTTGTCATTCAGCCATCATGAGCAATGTTGATCTTTGGCATCAGCGACTTGGACATATTAATTTCAAAGATCTAGCCAAAGTGGCCAAAAAAGAACTTGTTCGAGGCATTCCCAAATTGCAAAAACCATCTAACACTGTGTGTGGATCATGCCAATTAGGTAAGCAAACCAAAGCTCCTCATAAAAATATGAACATTTTGCAACTAAGCGGCCCCTTGAGCTTGTTCACATGGATTTGATGGGACCAACATGAATTGAAAGCATTGGAGGTAAAAAGTATATTTTCTTAACTATTGGAGATTTTTTCCATTTTAACTGGGCAATGTTTTTGAAAGAAAAATCTGAAAATTTTGAGGCTTTTAAATCTTTGGTCCATTGCCCAGTTAAAATACCTTGTTCATTTTGATTCTTATGCATTCAAAATGAACAAGGATGAGCTATTGGGCAAATTATAAGAATCTGAACGGATCATGGTCGTGAATTTGAAAATAGCTCTTTTTTGGGTTATTATGATTTGCATTGTATTAAACATGAATTTTCCACTCCTATTACTCCACAACAAAATGGAGTGGTTGAGAGGAAAAATTGTGTTGTTCAAGAAAGTCATGCTCATTAGCAAGAAACTCCCTCTCAAATTTTGGGGCGAAGCTGTTAATACTGCTTGATATGTCATAAATCGTTTGTATTTGATGCCTAGAAATTTGCATACCCCTTATGAGCTTTGGAAAGGAGTAAAACCAAATGTCAAATATTTTATAACTTTTGGAAGCAAGTGCTATATCTATAAAGATAGAGAACAATTAGGTAAGTTTGATTCCAAGAACAATGAAGGATTTTTCATGGTTATTCCACTACAAGTCGTGCTTTTCGTGTTTATAATTCTCTCACATTCACTGTTATGGAGTCCATAAATGTGATTGTAGATGATGTAGGAAGTTCCACAAGCCAATGTGAAAATGTGGTGTATAGTGGAGATCACATATTCGACATCACACCAACTATGCATGAGGAGACTCAAATGCCCAACAAAGAAACTGTGGAAGCTTCAACTCATTCATCAACACATCCAACTCCAACATTGGAGCCATCATCAAGGGTAAAGCTTAATTATCTTGTGCAACAAGTGATAGGTAATGTCATAGACCGGATGAAAACCCGAAAACAACTTTGGGAAGAGGTATCTCATTTTTGTTATGTGTCAATGATTGAACCTAAAAATGTAAAAGAAGCTTTACATGATAACTTTGGATAAATGCTATGCATGATGAACTTGGCCAATTTGAGCGAAACAAAGTTTGGACTCTTGTCCCTAGACCTAGAGATACTAATGTGATAGGTACTATGTGGATTTTTAAAAATAAATCTGATGAAAATGGTACTATCACTCAAAACAAGGCTAGGTTGGTAACTTAGGGCTATACTCAAGTTGAAGGCGTGGATTATGATGAGACGTTTGACCCTGTTGCACATCTTGAATTTATTAGAATTCTCCTTGTTATTGCATGCTATTTTAGGTTCAAATTGTATCAAATGGATGTCAAAAGTGCTTTCTTGAATGGATTTCTCAAAGAAGAAGTTTATGTTGAACAACCTAAAGGTTTTAAGGATCCACATAACCCTTCCTATGTCTACAAATTAGACAAAGCTCTTTATGGTCTGAAATAGGCCCCCAGAGCTTGGTATGAGAGATTGACATATTTTCTTATTGATAATGAGTTTCAAAGGGGCGGGGTAGACAAAGCATTGTTAGTTAAAAGAACCAAGGATCACATTCTTGTTGCCCAAATTTATGTGGATGATATTATGTTTAGATTAACTTCGGAATCTCTCGTCACCTATTTTTTTGAATGCATGACACATGAATTGAAATGAGTATAATGGGTAAGTTGTCTTATTTCTTGGGTCTTCGAATCAAACAATTGTCTAATGGAATGTTTGTGTCTCAAACCAAATATGCTAAGAATCTTGTATCTAAATTTGGTCTTGAGTCCACTAAGCATGCAGGGACACCCATGAGCACTAGTGTTAAGTTGTCTAAAGATGATACCGGTAAAGATGTTGATCCCACACTGTATAGAAGCATGATAGGAAGTTTGCTTTATCTCACAGCAAGTCATTCAGATACCTTTTTCAGTGTTAGGGTTTGTGCTCAATATCAATCATGTCCTAAAGAGTCTCATTTATCTGTAGATAAATGCAACATTAAATATGTGAATGAAACAATAGGACTTGGGATTTGGTACTCTTTTGACTCCTCTATTATTATTGGGTTTTCTGATGCTGATTAGGTAGAATATGCCGATGATCGAAAAAGCACATCTATGGTTTATTTTTACATGAGTCACAACTTGGTGTCTTGGCATAGCAAAAAGCAAATGCCAATTTCTCTCTCCACCACCGAAGCATAATATATTGTGGTAAGAAGTTGCTATGCAAAAATGCTCTAGATGAAGTAAATGCTTCATGACTATGGTTTGGACCAACAAAAACTCACTCTTTTTTGTGATAACACAAGTGCTATCAACATTTCTAAAAATCATGTCCAACACTATGTGTCTAAAAAATGATTGTTATTGGAGCATCATTATTGTGACTTGAATATTACCTTATGTTGTTGTTTTGTGCCGGTTCAACGGAATCGAGATTCGGGTACGAAAGAATGTATATCTACCTGTTTAGCAATGAAGAAACAAGCAAAGTTACCGTTCAGATGTCACAAGCCAGGATCAACAATGAAAAAAAGCCTTGTTTAGACACGTCGAGGTTGATGTACCGGTTGAACATTGCGGGCGTAATCAAGACCATATTGAAGGTGTAACTGACCGAAGGGCACATCTGGCTGCTGAAGAAAACTCCGTTCTGGCTCATGATTGAAGCAATTCACAAACACAACTTGCAGCCAAACACGTTTAAAAAGTGTGACGAAATGGTGTGGTGTATTATTGTGACGTACAGTGCAGAAGACAAAACATTTGGCATTGGTGGGAAAGGTTTGACACTAAGAAACAGTGACATACGCCTTATCTTTGGTGTTCAATGTGGGAAGGAAAAATAGGATGTGTCGTACGCGCCAAAACCCTATATGATTTTGTGCAATGGAGGTGCCCCATTGTTGGAAGAATATCATCTAAACTTATTGAAGATTTATTGTTTGAAGTGCTACGAGGCAACACAAAACATGATGATGAGGACGTTGCAAAGCTCCTATGTTTTTACATCTGCGCGAAACTGTTATTCGCAACCACCGGAGAGTTGATCGGTTGGTTGTTTGCCCATGTGATTGATAAGTTGGAAACGTTACGACATTACGATTGGACAACCACCATACGAAACACCCTAATTAATTCACTGAATGAGTTGCATTAGAAGCCGGAGAAGGTGACTGGATGTGTCGTCGCATTGCTGGTACGTAAAGTTAGCCCCATTTTCGCTGCAAACACCCCTACACAATGCACATACCTTTAGTACATGGTTAAGATTAAAACTGAACAATATATGTGATTTGTTTTGTTTTGACAGTTTTTGATTTGCGAACACACGACACTTCTGGAACCGGAGCGGCCCACTGCATTTCCCAGATTTTGTGAGTGGAACATTGGGGCACTAATAGCTAAGATGAAAGGAATAGACCTGATAGCGTCAGACTATTTCAAGGTTTGTCATTTTTCCATTCCGACACTATTACCTGATAATATGTTAGTAAATTGATAATGAAAGTGACGTTGATACATTACATGTTCATGTTGGTTGTTGACTAAACTCCCCCGCTAAGTATCTGTGTCTCCCACATAATAGTTTTAGTGAGGCGTTTTTGTTTGGGTGGACAGTTTGCATTGTGTGTGCACTGTGGTTTGGCGAGCAGTCCTTGTATTGAATTGGTTGTGTTGTGTTTGACGTAGGTGTCTTAATGTGTTTGATTTCGCTCGTTAAGATGTGTGCATGCCATTTGTCGTTACCGTAGTTGGTGTAATGTTAGTAAAATGGTATGTGATGCACTGTTGCAGACAATAATTTAATAACGTTTGGCTGCTTCGTTGTTGTTATTGTCGTACATTATGTGTACATCGTGGTTTGGTAAACATTTAACATGCATTACATTTCCTATACTTTTGGTTTGTGGTTGAGTATGTTATGGTGTGACATTGTTGCCATAAGTGAATTACAACAAACTCTCCGGGACAATACTTGAGTGTTTCTACGTAAATATGGCAGCGGATGACAGTGTCGTAAGGCAGAACATGAAGAGCAATTTGCGAGTAGGGGCGCGTGCACAAAGTGATGCAACTGGTGATGTTGTTATGGAAATGAATTTTGTCGAGTCAAGTTTTGATTGTTGGCGATCGTACTCACCAAACGATGGCCATGTTGACAGCAATCCTGCGTTCGAGGCCGGCGTTAAGGATGTGGATGTTGCAGCTGTGCCAGGACATGGGTGCACTAATATGCATTTATTGGCGGATGGGTGGCCTACACTGTTTCCCAATCTGCTTGAACTATCAAGCACACCTGATGATGGGGATGGTATGGGTGCAGGTGCGAAACTTGTAATTGGTATTGAGAGAATTAAAGATTTGGAAAACGCAAACAGAATGAAGACAACGTGGGTGAATGAGTATGAAGGTAGAGTGGCCACCATGGAGCGTTTGATTGGTGCTGAAGCAACAAATTTGTTTATTGGATATGAGAGAGTAATTGTGGTGAGAGACAGAGAGGTAACAAGGTTGAACGCATTGGTGGTGCAGTTAAAGGATGATCTTGCAATGTTACAAGACCAAATTGATGAGCAAGCAGCACATGCAGTGACGCAGTGTAGACACCCCATTTTTGACCGACCTTAAGACTCAGACGTCGCCAGTTGAGCGCTTGGTGATGTTGCATATCGCGCTCGTTCAGAAGTTTCAGAGTCGCGGCCGTGAGCCCTGCCTCCGGACTTCCGAACCCTCTTCTGTGCCTTGCCTCGGTTTGCGAACCAGACTTGGTTTTCTCCGTTTCTTTTCCTGAGGGGAGGGAGAGGTCCTGTAGACCTTCTCTTAGTGGCCGTGGGCTACATTTTGTGGCCATAGGCCATTTTGCCCATTTCGGAGCCCGGTTTCCGGTTTTTCAGAGCCGTTGGCCGTGTGCCTCGGTTCGGGACCGCTTAACCACCTCCGTTTGCTCCGGTTTTTGGCATGCATCTTATTTACTCCCTTTTGAGGGACACTGGGGTCTGAGAAACCCACTTCGTGGCCGAACGCCACTTTCGGTGCTTAACAGCCCGTTTTCGGGAACCCGAACTGCGTGTTTTGGCCCCCGAGCATTCGTTTTGCATCGGTTTTCGTTTATTTTTGGCAGGTACCTCTGTTTTATCACCAGGAAGGTCACTGGAGGGTGGGAGGCCAGCAATTATCTTGGCAACCAATTATATTCCATTTTCGCCCTCCGACACCCGTTTTTCGCACTTCCGGGCCAATGTTGAACACCTTGGAGCCATTTTCTTCAAACCCAAACCACATATTTGTGATGTACACACATGGGAGGACCCTAAAAGTTCATGGCCGGCCACTAATGTTTCTTGACCCTTTTGAACCCCTCCTTCCGAGCCAATGTTGAACACCCTTGGGCCACTTTCTTGAACTTTGAACCACATATTTGTGTTGTACACACATGGGAGGACCCTAAAAGTTTATGGCCGGCCATTAATTCCATTTGAACCTTTTGAACCCCTCCTCAAAATGGCTTGTTCTCTCTCCTGTTTTAGAGTTTCCAAATTCGAACCACAGGTTTGTGAAGAGGAGACCTGGGAGGCCACCAATATGTGGTGGCCGGCCACTAAAGCCACTTGGCCTTTTTGACCCTTGGCCGGCCGGCTAGGGGGGGTGGCCGGCCGGCCACATCCAAGTCCAATAATGGGCCGGCCATGTTCCTCTCTCTGTGTACTTTACAGCTGTACAGCTGTTTCCCCCAGAAAATATCTATATCCGGGGGATATTTTGTGGGGGAACAAGAGCCTCAATTCACTCCACTTTGGCCTAGGGTCTTCTCTCCCTCTCTTGCATAGATTGCTGGCCTCCCAACTCAAGAAAGAGGGCTAGAAGGATTGGTTGGAGCATATACATACATATCACCCCATTTCCTTCAAGTTTTGGGCTCCATTTCTTCATCATCTTCAAGCTCTACCATCACCACTCCATTTCAGCAGCAAGGGGAGGAACTCCAGCAGCTTAGAGTCATCAAAGTTGGTCCAAGAAGCAACAAAAGCATTGGTCTTCAAGGGTGAGTAGCATTTCCCCCTTTTTGGGTCCATTTCTTGCACCATTTGTAAGCCATACATGCTTATTGATTTGAGCTCCGACCAAAACTGAAAAGGTCATTTTTTTGAGCTTATTTTCTTGTTTCATTAAGGGCTCAACCCAGTTTGAGCCCTCCATATTGCACTTGCTTCAATATCCTCCTTGAATGCCATTTTCTTGCATGCTTTGGCAGCCTATCATGCTTCTGTTTTTGGTCTTTTTACAGGCCTAGAAATAGTCTTATTTTGACCTTCTTAACATGTTTCATTGAGGGTCTTTGGTTGTTTGGTGAATATTTTGTAGACTTTGTGTTATAGCCTCTTTTGAGCCTTATTTTGCATTGCATTTCTAGCAGGTTTGTATACTATTTTGGAGTTTTTACAGTTCTGTAAATATGCTTATTTTTGGTCTCTCTTCAATGTTGTAGAAGGGAATTTTTCGGTTTGGGCTTTGCATATACCACTTGCCTCTTTGGCCACCTTTTGGCCCTTTTTCTTGCACAAAAGCTTAGCCATATCTATGTTTGTTTTTGAGGTTTTTTCAGTTCTGTAAAGTGGCTTATTTTTGGCCCCTCTTCAATGTTGTTGAAGGGCCCTAACCTATTTGGAGTTAGCAGCTGTGAGTTGCTTCATAATCTCATGTTTAGGGCCATTTTTGCATGCCATTGTTGCCCTATCTTTGCTTGCTGTTTGGCCATGATTTGTACTGTAAAAATGCTTATTTTGAGGCTGCCTTGCTTCTGTCTTTTCATCTCGTGTACCAATTATGCATGCTTTGTATAGCTGTAGTTCATTCTATGCGCCTAATTTGCATTTCGGGAGAGATTCCATGCATCGGGTGTGTTTTCGCCTCATTTCGGGGCTGTTTTCCCCCACATTTCATTGCTGAAAATCCATTAGCATGCTTGCATATCATTTCCATGCCATCGCATTGCGTATGTCATCGCCTCGATTTGCGTGCCCGTGTGCACGCAGTTCGAGGCACTTCATTTTCATCCATCGGCCTCTTATGTGAGTGTGGCTGAGGCTCTCTCATGTTGGTATAAGCCCATGTCATATTTCCATGTCATATTGCATTGCATATGCCATTGCCTCGGTTTGCGTGCCCGTGTGCACGTATTTCGAGGCGTCTCATTTTCATAGCATTGTGCATGCTAGGTTGTATCTTAGTTGCATTCATGCACGTCATGCATATTGCATCGTGTTCGGGATAGGAGTTACCCCGGACACGGGAAACGAGGTGCATTTCGTACTCCGAGTGACGAAATGTGTCTCAATTTCCCAGTCACCGACACTCCGGATTACCCATGATGGAGTTAGGTTCTTGTTGTGTTTATACGTGCATTCATTCTATATTGAGTTGCACATTTCGACTCCTCTGCCATCATGCATCGATATGCGTGATTGGTGGCACGAGGATCGAGGCATGCATATATTTGTAAAAATACATTGCTATGCCCCTTTCCTGCTCTCTGTTGCAGCAAAATGAAGAATCAGTAACTTTTCGGGACTTGGCACGCGTTTCAAGAATAACTACTAAACAGAGGCTAATTGGGGCATCCCGGTGGATTTCCGCGCAAGACAACCCGGACATGCATCATCCATCAGAAGCAAGGCAGTCCCTGGCTTGCATGCCAGTTTTATTTATTTTCTTAGTTGATTTGTTAATTAATTAGGAATTTGTATATTATTTGGACTGTAATATTCTTTTATTCGGGACCGTATATTTATTCGGACCCTCTGCGCGAGGGCACAACTGTAATAAGTGTGCGTGTGTGTGTTGTATGCCTTCCAACCCCACGTCTTTCTCCCTTTTATTTACCTGCTTATGATGGTTAGATTAGGGCATATTTCAATTAGCATACAGTATGATAGCATGTTTGCATTCATTCATCTGTTTTGCATGCACCGGGCTCGGCGCATCATACTAACTGCATTTGTATTTCAATTCCAAGTTGAATACATGTTAGCTGTAGCATTCCATATGCCATGTTTAGAATAGCCGAGCCTGCTATAGTTGCATTTTTGCATGTGTTGCATTAAGCATTTTTGTATACTTAGGATCATGCATGATTTCTAATGTAGTTTCTATTTTGGCTTGGAGTACTCGGTAAGTTCTATGCTTTAGCATCCTTGCATGCGTGTGAGTGACTGCCATGAATAGCATGCTTACCATGAGGCTAATTGCTTATGTGATATAACTGCCTGAATGCCTGTGGGTGAAGGTTGGGTTGTTTAAATTGGAACAAATCATTGACTGTGAGTTTTAAGCCCACTAGATAGTGGCAAAATCATATTTTCTAAGCCCACCCGAGGGTGGCAAAATCTGTATTTTAAGCCTACTTGCGAGTAGCAAACCATCTTTCAAAAACAAACATGAAATGTTTTGTTTCAATTCGGGCGACCCAGTCTATACTTATATGCTGTGTGCATCACATAGTAACCTAGGCTAATAACCGGAATAAGGACACACAAAGTTTTCAAAAATAGATATCATGGTTAGTAGAGGCCGATCTTTGATCGGGCGAGCGGGGGTGCTCACGAAGTGACCTTCCCCAATCGTACCCAAGTTCCCGAGCCGAGGCAACTTTGGTGATGACGGACACGTGGCCTTTGGCACCGAGTCAGGGTTTCCTAAATTTCCCATTAAAAAACATTTAGGTGGCGACTCTGTATCTGGCAAAGCAGTCCATGTTTGGCACTTCTTTCAAAAAATCTATTTTTTCTCAAAACGATTTGCCGGATTTGGACTCTTTGGTTCAGACTTAGAACCGTGACAAATTTGAGAGTCCTGAGCTGTAGTGACCCCAAAATGAACAGAACGGGAGCTCGTTCCTCCCGGGGCGTTCGGGGACATCTATACGCAGTTAGCGACGAAAACGTCATCAAGTAAGAGGGCACCATCAGATGAACAAATGGAAAAAAGGTGGCAGTTGTAGCCACACACACAATAGTGGCAGCGAGCAATGTTCTGCATTCTCCAAATACAGAACTCAACTCGCTGTTCCAGTTAGGGCAGTGTGCATCGACATTGGGGATACTGTGGAGATTGAATCACCATCAAAGACCGGACATTTGGGGGTTCCACACCTGCATACAATGATTAGGTGTCCATCTCCAATCGTGGTACAAACTGGTGCAAAGTGTCACAGGGGTGTAGATGTTGGGAAAACAAGTTTGACAACAATTGTTGATACAAACAAGGGTGTTGGCAACATTTGCCCCCCCAAGGTGTCGTCATTGGTTCGTCGTGTTAAAGAAAAGCCGATGTGTGAATTAAGGTTGTCTGAGTATGACTATGAAGATTTTCTTGGGCGGGTCAGGCAAGCTAGGAAATTGGGGAATACCATCGCACCTAGACGAGATTACGTTGTCAACGTTGATGAGACGAACATCCAACAAAGACATGGAAAGGGTTTGGTATGAACTACAAACACACCGTGTGGATAATGCTGTCAGCAAAAGAAAAGAAGCTACTCGAAGACGTGTATAGTTTCCATGGAGACAAGTAATATGCATGTTGTACTATGAATGATTGAACCTAATATTTGATTTTGAAAGCAACTATACTAACCAGATGTGTGTCGATATTTGCAGGGCTATGATTTGGGATAGTGGGGATAACGGTGTGTGTGTCTACTTGACAGATATTCAAGCGTTGGTTAGACAGTCTTGTATCAATGGGAAGGTACGTAACATTTGAATGTTGATTGGTGGTGAGCTGGGGGGGGGGGGAGGGGTGGGGTGGGGTGGGGTGAAGGGTTTGCATACTACCTGATATTCCTGAATTGTTAAGTTTGGTTAGTTTTGAAACGTGCCTAAGACCATGCGCTGTGTATTGCAGGTTATTGATGCCTATGCATCCATACTCACTGATTTACAACAAAGAGTAGTTGTGGAGGCCGAGTAAGAGGACACCAGTTACTTTTACAGTAGCATTTGTGTCACGACCCAAACCTGCCCTTATAGGTTTAGCGTCGTAACCGGCCAGTAATCTTGGGATTACCAAAGGTTTCTGAACAGAATAACAAAATATAAGGGTCCATGAGAATAATCACCCCTCCTGACCAGATATACTTGATGATGTAAGGACTAGTCCAATTAGGTCTGAACTTGCCCTTAGGGTCATGGATGGGAGCCTGGTTGTCTTTCAGTATCATGTTTCCTTCTTTGAGATTTATGGACTTAACTTTCTTGTTAAAAGATCTAGCAAAAAGTACAAGTTGCCTACACTATTATAAATAGTAACCATTGCTTCACTAAGGTGTGTAGGATTCAATGGCAAATATTGTGATGAAACCCTAAAGATGGGAGTGTTATCAAGTTCATTGACATTGATATTCAAAACCCTGTTAAAAAAATAGGTTGTGATCAACTGTCTTAAATCTACTTCTCCAGTCACACCCCATCCAAAAGGGATTGTGTCTAACCGATCCAAAATTTCAACTTTAATACCAAAACCTTGATCAGCTCCTTAAACATTTTATATTTGTAATGGTGTGTTTTGATATATTTTTAAAATTTTCCAATCTTCTAGTAAATTTGGATTTGGTAATTGAGGTGCTACCTTGAAAACATCCATATACTAACCAATGTTTTGATTTCCATTTGAAAATATATATCTCTCATTCCCAACAGTCAATCCCCTCATCAATCACACCTTGGTCATGGGGTTCTCCTTTCGCACACATGTGCCATTTGTAATTTTGTCCTCCTGATTTGATATCAACTTCACCTTGCATGCAAAAATATAAAGCATTTCCTCTTAAAAAAAACATCATTAAAGACCGGGTCCGTTTGACGGGGATGCAATTGAAATTCATGACGTAAGCTACTCATCATTGGAGAATGGTCAAACAAATTATCAGAATTATTGTTATTAACCATTCTGAATAGATAAGTTTTAACCAAATTTTGATAATATATTGTAACATTAAACTCTTTTGGTATCAACTGTAGAACAAACCAACCCGGCATACCTTCCCATCCATTTACGAAAGATACAAAACATCAAATAGTAAAAATATAGAGTAAAATATAGCTAAACAATGTTTTTTGAATACTACCACCCAAGAATAAAGCTAAAATAATCAACATATTGTGTGAGTCGATTTCTGACCACACTGCCAAACTGGTACTTAGCTGGAGAACACTGGCAGAATAGATTAAGCCCGAACGACCTGTCACAAAAAGAAGAGATTCCGGTGGTGGTTCGTCCACCCGGGGGCACTCCGACGATCAAGTCAGTTATCTCTCAAAGATAGCAAAAGTGCTTAACTCACTATTCAAAACATAAAAAACATACCTTAGACCCATGAGGGTGCCTCTCTTTTATAGTCAACACTTACCTAATCCCAATAGAAGCCTAGCTTCAATGGACTTAGGATTACTGCTAATCTTAGACTCCCAGTAGGATTGGGATAAACTCTCTAAGAGTCTTATCTTTACCCAAACTGAAGTCCTCTCTCATTCTAGGACTCTTGTCCCTTATCCACTTATCCCGGATTTCGGTATCTCCGCAGATAACCTCGGCCTAGCTGAGATTATCTCGGCGTCATGACCAGGACACGTGGCACCTCGGCTGGCACTTCGGTGACACCTCGGCTACGTGTCGTCATTCCAAAAAATATGTCCCTACAACTGCCCCTTAGGTTTCATTACCTCGGTATCCTGAGGTGATGGAACCTATATCATTCCTTCCATTTAGCACGTCGGCTAAGCTCGCTTTATCCTTCATCACCGAGGTCATCATTCGTCGGCTCTAAATGACCAAGACCTGTAATCCGCTTTCATCAAATGCTCTCGAACAAATAACCAAGTTTATTCAGGTTTCTCAGCCGAGATCGTCCTCCTTGCCAAGGTCCTTCTCCATTAAACCAAGAACTCTAAGAGTTTCAACACGCGTATGAGCTGTCACGCACAATATTTCAACCGTTTTTGCCACGCATCTTTTCCCCACTGGTTCGTACTTGACACGCGCCTTTAAGTCGCCTTGCGTCTGCGTGCGCCGTCTGACAATCATGTCATCCTAGGCACATTGATGGTAATTTTGCTGCCATTTCGTGGCTTTGATCAAAACCACTTCTCTCTCTCTGTCTTTTCACTTTTGCTTCCTCAACCTTGTGCTAACTCTCTTTCTCTACTCTCCCAAATCCGTCATTGTTGCTCTCATAAAGCTTTCTGCAACCACCTTCAATTTCCCCTTCTGGCAAGGCTTTTGCAACACTTCTTTGCTTATTTTCACCGTTCGACACCGGCGCATTTTACACCGGCCTCATTTTCTTCAGTAAGTCACTGTTCACTGTTCCTTCCTTGGATTCAATTTCTTGTTTCTCATTTTAGTGCCTCTGCTTATTGGTCATGTTTGAACATATTTATATGCTCCCATTCCTGTCTGTGTTTCGAATTTCTCCCTTTGTATGCCTAAAACATGCTCTGTTTCGCCTGTTTGTGGATATACACACATATTCACACACCTTGCTTACTTTGCCACTGTTCTTGGCTTCGCACCCTTGCACACACTTTGTCATAGTGTTCTTGATAGTTCATCACCAATCTTGACTCTGAATCATTGTTCTTGTTTCTGTTTTCTGTGTTTTTTCCAGATTCTTGCCTTCAATCTTTGTTTGTTTAGACTTAGGTTTGAGATTTGTGGTAAAACACACAAACTTTAGGAAAAAACTGAAACAAACTTCACTTAGATCCTTAGAATTTCTTGCCCCAGCATTCTTCTAGGTTTCGCCGAGGTCCCTCAAACCCTCTCGAAGCACACCCCTTTGAAATCCAACACATTCCCCTCAAGCCGACATTATGGGTATGTGAAAGCATAGGGTAGATACCCCAACTAAGTTAGAATACTTTAGGCAGGAGTTTTCCATCCCAGTCGACGTTCACCTTAGGTTGGCTAGGGAGGACGACTCCATTATGCCCAAAGTCGACTCCATGCCCTTCCCGGTCGTTGCCTTCATTGAGTGTGGACTTAGGCTTCCACTAGACATCCTTTTCCGAGAAGTCCTCCATTATTACAAATTAAACCCGATGCAGCTTGCCGTTAACTCTTACCGAGTTATCAATGGTATAATTGCCTTAGCACACCGAGAAAAAGCTAGGGTAACCTTAGTCGACATTCAATACTGCTATACCATGTGTGGCCTCAAGTTAGAAAAAGTCTATGTCTACTACCTCAAACTGAGGTCCACTGAATACAAACTTGTTGCCGACCTCCCAGACTCCAACAAGGGAGCCGGGGACGATTACTTCATTGTCTCGGGCAATTGGGAGTTCGCTCCAGATGAAGACCTTCACCTCTACCCTCTTAGCCGAACAGTATTCGTAGAGGGTAATGGTAAAAACTAAGTGTTACACTCACTTATTTTTCAAGTCTTTAATACTTTGCTCTTTCCATATGTTCTAAAGTCTGTTTTTCTTGCAGCTCTTCCACAACCACCAAAAGACTTCCGTAAGTCCTTCTTCCCCAGCAAGGATCTTAAGAAGTTGCTAGATTTGCCAGTTCATAAGCGGAGAGCTCCTCTACTGCTCAACTTCATCCCGACTTACAAGTCGGTACTTCCCGACATCCCAAAGAAGCAAAAAAGCAAGTCTCCTCCTTCTGCCACAACTCCACCAACAACTTCATCATCTCGGCCAGATCAGGGGTCAACCTCAGATCCAGTAGAACAACCATATACCTCGGTTCCACAACTGATCCTACCATCTCAATGCCGACGCCGACGCCGACGCCAATGCCGAACTGCAATTGCCGCCGAGATGGGTTGCAAGAAAGCAGTTGTAGAAGATTTTCTAGCCGACATCCCCGACACCGTCAACGCTCAACCAGCACAATCCTAGCCTCAACCAAAGCCAAAGCCCAAAAGACTAAAGAAGGCTTAGCCCAAGGCAACCGATGACTCAGATTAACACTGAGGATACCTTGCCTATTTCAAAATTGGCTGAGAGTGAGAAAACCCCCTCCACTGCCGAGAAGAGGCCCGCCGAGGCTGAACCATCCCAATCAACTCGGTAGAAGAGGCCGAGGTTTGAATCGGCAACAGCCTCGGGCTCTATGAAGTCTAATGCTCCCTGGGCTCTCTCCATTATAATTAAGGACAAGTCAGTCAGAGCCGGCGACAGTGCGACTGGCCTCGAAGTCGGTGTTGCCCTCTCTACGGCTGTGCTCCTTCCCAACGATCTCAATCGTAACGCCGAGATGAGCGAGTATGAAAACTTCGCTTTGATGTTGCAGGATTCCGTTCAAGTAAGTTCCTTACACTTGATATATTTCTTTCTCTATTTTTCCATACTTAGAGAATTTCTACTAACTTTTGTTTTGTCCATTTTCTTTTAGGCGATCCAGCACGCCTACTCATTCTCAATGCAAGATTTTGAAATGAGGAAGGAATTGGCCGATAAGATCAGGGAGATTGCTGGTTTACAAAAGACCATCAAAAAGGATGAGGCAAAAATGAAGACCTTGTCAGATTAGGCCAAGGCAGCCATTAAAGCTAAAGATGAGGCCGAGGAAAAAACAGATGCTGCAGAGGCCATTAAGAAGGTTCTTGAGGCCGAAAAGAAAGAGGCCGAAGAAAAGATGGCCGAGGCCCAAAAAGAACTCCAGGATGCCTTGGCCACAAAAGATGCCGAGATCAAGGCCGCTGACGAAAGAGCGTACGCTAAAGAGGCGGCTGATGTTAAGGAGGACTACCAAAAACAAGTGAGGCAGGCATGCAACAAGGGTTTCACCCTTGGTTGGATGGCTGCCCTAAAAAAGATGGATATCCCCGAGGACTCCCCCCTCAAAAATGCCGGTGACCTTCCCCTGCCATTTCCCCTTACTCCAAGCCAATCCGAAGACGATTCTGAATTCGAGGAGGAAGCTCTGGTCAGGAAGAAGAAGGCAGCTGCTGGGGCCAAGTCCCCTACTCTGAATGAGCAAGTCATGGACTTATCTCAGGATGAGGAGGGTGAGGTCTCCAAAGATGCTACTCCTGAGAGGATAACTTCGGACGCGCTTATTGCCGACAAGAGCCTCGACCAGACTCTTAAAGAGATCGACGCCGAGCTCGGGGCTGAGAAGGCCACCGAGAAAAGTTCTTAAATGTCCTCTGAGCCCCAAACCAATGCTGATGCCGAATAGTCTAGTCTTTGATGTTTTTCTTCTGTACTTGGCACTTTTTATTTTTTGAAACAATGTAAGCTCTTTATCTTGCCGATGTGCCTTCTTTTGAGTGTAAATACAATTTCCTTTTTTGAATGCGTGTATGTTTGTCTTCTTTATATGACTCTATACTTAGAATAATTTGGATGTCTTCAACATACACCTTAATTGTGCAATCTTCTCGGGGTGATATACCTCGGTCAAAGAAAATAAACGTTTTTATCTTGGCAAGTACGTAAGTACTTCTTTCATTATAACCTTGGCCTAACTTGTAAATTTTTATAAAAAATTTCAACAAGTGTTTAAATCAATCTTCCTTTAAGATAACCTCGGTTTAACTTCAACTTGTAAATTTAAAATTTCAACAAGTGTTAAACATGTCCTTGGTTTAACTTCAACTTGTAAATTTAAATTTCAACAAGTGTCAAACATGACCTCGGTTTAACTTCAACTTGTAAACTTAAATTTCAATAAGTGTTAAACATGTCATCGGTTTAACTTCAACTTGTAAATTTAAATTTCAACAAGTGTCAAACATGACCTCGGTTCAACTTCAACTTGTAAACTTAAATTTCAACAAGTGTTAAACATGTCCTCGGTTTAACTTCAACTTGTAAATTTAAATTTCAACAAGTGTCAAACATGACCTCTGTTTAACTTCAACTGGTAAACTTAAATTTCAACAAGTGTTAAACATGTCCTCAGTTTAACTTCAACTTGTAAACTTAAATTTCAACAAGTGTTAAACATGATCTCAGTTTAACTTCAACTTGTAAACTTAAATTTCAATAAGTGTCAAACATGACCTAGGTTTAACTTCAACTTGTAAATTTAAAATTTCAACAAGTGTTAAACTAGTCTTAGCCTGTAGATTCCAGCTTCCAGACATCATTCTCCAACTCTCTGCCCCCTAATGTGAACCTAAGTTCCACTTGGGTTCTCATTGAAGCATGTGGCTTTTGCACTTTCTGCCGAGGTCAGATTCAAACAAAGGCTGGCCGAGGTTACCAACCTTGGCCTTTTTGTTAATCTGACCGGTATGTGCTGAGTTCTAGCTTGTGTTTGACTTTGCTGAAATGGCAAATCCAGGTTAATTCAACTTAGTTCAACTCTATTATATGCAAGTAGGGACTCTGCCATATAATAAGTTCGTCATGTTTTAATCAGAAACATCGTCAAGTTATTGACCAATCATACTACACAAGTGTAGAAAATCAAGCTAAAACTTTATTATTACTTCGGCTAATAACAAAGAACAAGAAAATCTAATGATAGAAAAACTTCAGATTACTAGTATTCCAAGGCCTTGGCAACTCTTTGCCTTCACTATCTTCAAGCCGGTATGCTCCATTGCCCAATACCAAGATGATTCTATAGGGTCCTTTCCAATTCAGGCCAAGCTTGCCCTCCTTGGGATCTTTCTTATTGTCGATGACCTTTCTCAGGACAAGGTCACCAACTTGGAACTCTCGCGGGTTCACCTTCTTATCATAAGCCCTGGCAAGCTACTGCTAGTATGCCCCCAGTTGAATTGCTACTTTCTCCCTTCTTTCTTCTAGCAGATCCAGATCTCGGGCTATAAACACATCATTAGTTCCATTCTCCGCTCCCTGGGTTCTGATCCCTGGGATGCCAACCTCCAGAGGAATGACTGCTTTTGTGCCATAAGCGATGGCAAATGGGCATTCCCCAGTTGATCTTCTCGGCGTAGTCCGATATGCCCAGAGTACACTGGGCAATTCATCCACCCACTTCCTCTTTGCTGCTTGCAGCCTCTTCTTAATCCCATCCAAGATAAGTTTATTGGATGCTTCTGCTTGTCCATTGTTTTGAGGAAAACTTGGGATGGAAAAATAATTCTTGATTTTGAACTTTGCACAGAAGCTCTTGATTAGCTTACTGTCAAACTGTGTGTCATTGTCAGCTATTATTGCTCTTGAGATTCCAAACCTGGTGATGATGTTCTTCCATATGAAGTTCTTCACATCAATGTTCCGAATCTTGGCAAGGGTTCAGCTTCTACCCACTTGGTGAAGTAATTTGTTGCTACCAACAGGTACTTCCTTTGTCCAGTTGCTTGAGGCAGTTTTCCAACAAGATCCATACCCCATTGGGCAAATGGCCAAGGGCTGGACACCGGGTTCAAGTCTGCTGCTGGTTGATGTATTAAAGGTGCAAACCTCTGGCACTTTTCACACTTCGTGACAAAGGCTTCGGCATCTTTCTGAATGTAGGGCCACCAGTACCCCTGAGTAATGGCCCTATGAGCAAGTGACTTGCCCCCAGCGTGGCTTCCACATACTCCTTCATGTATCTCATACATAAAGTCTTCAACTTGTGCAGGATGCACACACCTCAGAAGGGGTCCAGTAAAAGATCTTCTGTAGAGATGTCCTTCTGCAGTCAAACTGAATCTTGCTGACTTCATTCTGATCTTGTGCGCATCTTTTCGGTCATCTGGCAGCTTCCCATCTCTAAGGAATACTATTATTGTATCCATCCAACTTGGTCCTATCTCCACACACATTGCTTCACGCTCTGTGTTTAGTGGTTCTATGCTTGGACCTGACAAGTAGTCAACCATTATCGTTCTTGCCTCTCTAGGCTTCATTGCACTAGCCAGGTTGGCAAGAGCATTGGCATGGCTGTTGTTATCTCGACTTTCCTACTGTAGTTGACAATTTTGAAATAAGGCTACCGGTCTGCCCACTTCCTTTGCATAGGCTGACATCATTTTATCTCGGGCTGCATATTCGCTTGTTGCCTGGTTAACTATAAGTTGGGAGTCACAAAAGACTATTACCTCGTCGACTTCCATGGCTGCTGCCAGCTTTAACCCTGCAATTAGTGCTTCATATTCTGCTTCATTGTTTGAGGCCTTAAACCCCAAACGAATGGATTTTTCCAGTATCTGCCCATCTGGCGATACTAGTACTACTCCTGCCCCCGCTCCTTGTCGGTTTGAACTCCCATCAATAAACAACCGGAAGAAGTCGCCGATGCAAATACTGCAGGGCCTGAGTTTCTCTTTGTTCCTTTGTTCTGTTGTCCCCCGCTGGGTTTTTTCTTGCTCATTTGGATGTTGTATACCTCGGCTCAACGGAGCCCGATGTATGACAGAGTCTGGTGTGAACTCGGCCACGAAGTCGGCTAAGACTTGTCCTTTGATTGCTGTCCTGGGTCTGAATTCCAGGTCATATTGGCCCAAGGCCACTGTCCATCTGGCTATTCTGCCTGTCAGATCTCCTTGCTGCAACGGGGACCTTAAAGGATGTTTTGTTAACACCATAATTTTGTGGGCTTGAAAGTAATGATTCAGCTTCTTGGAAGCCATTACTAAAGCCAGTGTTAACTTCTCCAAGGGTAAGTATCTGGTCTTTACGTCTGCCAGGGTTTTACTCACGTAGTAAACTACCATTTGCTCTCCTTTTTCTTCTCTGACTATTACTGCACTTACTGCGTGCTCTGAAATAGCCAAGTATAAGAACAACTCCTCTCCAGGTACTGGATTTGAGAGAACTAGAGCTGTGGTCAAATACTTCTTTAAGTCGGCCAAGGTGGCTTCGTATTCTTCGGTCCATAAGAAGTCTGTGGCTTTCTTTACTAAGCTGAAGAAAGGCTTACACTTATCAGAACTTCTGCTTATGAATCTGTTCAGGGCTGTAGCCCTTCCAGTCAACATCTGCACTTGTTTCGCTGATGTTGGGCTCTTTAGTTCTAAGATAGCCTTGATCTGATCTGGGCTTACCTCAATGCCCCTTCTGGTTACCAAATATCTTAAGAACTTACCAGACCCAACTCCAAATGCACACTTCGATGCATTGAGTCGGAGCCGATATGTTTTAAGGATGTCAAAGACTGCCTTTAGGTCGGCCAGATGATCTTCAGGTTCCTTGGTCTTCACGACCATGTCATCTATGTAAACCTCCACTGTTTTCCTATTAGAAGCCTGAACATCTTGGTCACCAATCTCTGGTAAGTTGCTCCAGCATTTTTTAGCCAAAAGGCATCATTCTGTAGCAATACAGCTCTTTTGGGGTGATAAATGCAGTTTTCTCCTCATCTGGGGGATACATAGCTATCTGATGGTACCCCCTGTATGCATCCAGGAAGCTCATCCTTCCATGTCCTGAAGTGGCATCCACCAATTGGTCAATTTTGGGTAATGGAAAACTGTTTTTGGGACAAGCCTTGTTCAAGCTGGTAAAGTCCACGCAGACCCGTCACTTACCGTTCTTTTTCTTGACAACCACTATGTTTGATAGCCATGTCGGGTAATTTACCTCTCAAATGGCTCTGGCCTCCAGAAGTCTATTCACTTCCTCTTCTATTGCCTCAACATACATTATTGTCGGCCTCTTTGCTCGCTGGATGACAGGTTTGGCCGACCTATCTACATTTAGTCTGTGACAAGTGACCTCGGGGTCAATGCCTGGCATCTCGTATGGTGTCCATGTAAACACCTCAAGGTTTGCTCTTAGGAATGCCTCTAGCTCATTTTCTTCTTCTTCGGCTAAGCTCGAGCCGAGAAGAAAGAAGCGTTCTTCATCCCCTTGTGTAACAAGCCCGCGGGGGACCTCGCTACAGCTCGGACTCGATTCGTGTCACGGTTCTTAATCTGAACCAAAGAATCCAAATCCAGCAAATCGTTTTGAGAAAACAGATTTTTGAAAGAAGTACCAAACATGGACTGCTTTGCCAGATACAGAGTCGCCATCTAAATATTTTATTTTGGGAAATTTAGGAAACCCTGACTCGTTGCCTAAGGCCACGTGTCCGTCATCACCAAAGTTGCCTCGGCTCGGGAACTTGGGTACGATTGGGGAAGGTCACTTCGTGAGCTCCCTCGCTCGCCCGGTCAGAGACCGGCCTCTACTAACCATGATATCTATTTTTGAAAACATTGTGTGTTCTTATTCCGGTTTTTAGCCTAGATTACTATGTGATGCGCACAGCATACAAGTACAGACCAGGTCGCCTGGATTGGAACAAAACATTTCATGTTTATTTTTGGAAGATGGTTTGCTACTCGCAAGTAGGCTAAAAATGCAGATTTTGCCACCCTCGGGTGGGCTTAGAAAAGATGGTTTTGCCACTATCTAGTGGGCTTAAAACAAATAGTTGATGATTTATTCCAATTCAAGTAACCCAACCTTCACCCACAGGCATTCAGGCAGTTATATCACATAAGCAAATAGCCTCATGGTAAGCATGCTATCATGGCAGTCACTCACACGCATGCAAGGATGCTAAAGCATAAAACTCACCGGGTACTCCAAGCCAAAACAGAATTTACATTAGAAATCATGCATGATCCTAAGTACATAGAAATACCTAATGCAACACATGCAAAATGCAACTATAGCAGGCTCGGCTATTCTAAGATGGCATATGAAATGCTACAACTATCACGTGTTCAACTTTGAAATTGAAATACAATGCAGTTAGTATGATGTGCCGAGCCCGGTGCATGCAAAACAGATGAATGATGCAAACATGCTGTCATACTGTATGCTAATTAAAATATGCCCTAATCTAACCATCATAAGCGGGTAAATAAAAGGGAAGAAAGACGTGGGGTTGGAAGACATACATCACACTCACGCACACTTATTACAGTTATGCCCTCGCAGAGAGGGTCCGAATAAATAATACAGTCCCAAATGAAAGAATAGCACAGTCCAAATATTACAGCCCGAATAATATACAAATTCCTAATTAATTAATCAAATTAACTAAGAAAGCTGTAAAACTGGCGTGCAAGCCAGGGACTGCCTTGCTTCTGACGAATGATGTATGCCTGGGCTGCCTTGTGCGGAAATCCACCGAGATGCCCCAATTAGCCTCTGTTTTGCACTTGTTCTTGAAATGCGCGCCAAGCCTCGGAAGACTGCTGATTCTTGATTTTTGCTGCATCAGAGAGCAGGAAAGGGGCATAGCAATGTATTTCACAAATATATGCATGCCTCGATCCTCGTGCCACCAATCACGCATACCGAGGCATGATGGCCGAGGAGTCGAATTGCACAACTCAATATAGAATGAATGCACGTATAAACACAACAAGAACCTAACTCCATTATGGATGATCCGGAGTGTCGGTGACTAGGGAATTGAGACACGTTCCGTCACTCGGAGTACGAAACGTACCTCGTTTCCCGTGCCCAGGCTAACTCCTATCCCGGACACGATACAATATGCATGATATGCATGAATGCAACTAAGATACAGCCTAGCATGCACAATGCTATGAAAATGAGATGTCTCGAAATGCGTGCACACGGGCATGCAAACTGAGGCAATGACAGAATGCGATCTAAGATACAACCTAGTATGCACAATGCTATGAAAATGAGATGCCTCGAAATGCGTGCACATGGGCACGCAAGCCGAGGCAATGACATACGCAATGCAAATGACATGGAAATGGCATATAGAATGCAACATGGACTTATACTAACATGAGAGAGCCTCAGCCACACTCACATAAGAGGCTAGTGGATGAAAATGAAGTGCCTCGAAATGCGTGCACACGGGCACGCAAACCGAGGCAATGGCATACACAATGCAATATGGCTAAAATGGCATGGAAAATGTAACATGGACTTATACTAACATGAGAGAGCCTCAGCCACACTCACATAAGAAGCCGGTAGATGAAAATGAAGTGTCTCGAAATGCGTGCACACGGGCACGCAAACCGAGGCAATGGCATATGCAATGCAAATGCATGGAAAATGACATGCAAACATGTTAATGGATTTTCAGCAATGAAAAGTGGGGGAAAACAGCCCCGAAATGAGGCGAAAACACACCCGATGCATGGAATCTCTCCCGAAATGCAAATTAGGCGCATAGAATGAACAAAAGCTATACGAAGCATGCATAATTGGTACATGGAATGAAAAGACAGAAGCAAGGCAGCCCCAAAATAAGCATTTTACCAGTACAAATCATGGCCAAACAGCAAGCAAGGATAGGGCAACAATGGCATGCAAAAATAGGGGCCAAGAGAGGGCAATGAAACAAGTGGTATATGCAAATCCCAAAATGAAAAATTCCCTTCTACAACATTTAAGAGGGACCAAAAATATGCACATTTACAGAACTGTAAAAATCCCAAAAACAAATATAGATATGGCTAAGCTCTTATGCAAGAAAATGGGCCAAAAGGTGGCCAAAGAGGCAAGTGGTATATGCACAGCCCAAACTGAAAAATTCCCTTCTACAACATTTAAGAGGGACCAAAAATATGCATATTTACAGAACTATAAAAAGCCCAAAACAGTATACAAACATGCTAGAAATGCAATGCAAAATGAGGCTCAAAAGAGGCTATAACACAAAGTATACAAAATATTCCACAAATGGCCAAAGACCCTTAATGAAATATGAATAATGGGCCAAAATAAGACTATTTTTAGTACTGTAAAAAGGCCAAAAACCGAAGCATGATAGGCTACCAAAACATGCAAAAATGGGGACCAAAGAGGGAATATAAAGGCAAGTGTAGCATGGAGGTCCCAAACAGTGTTGAGCCCTTCTTCAATGTTGAAGAGGGGCTCAAAATAAGCCTGTTTTTAGTTCTGTAAAACGTCCAAAAATGAAAGCATAATGGGCTGCCAAAGCATGCAAAAAAAGGGGACCAAGGAGGGATATAACATGAAGTAGCATATGGAGGTCCCAAACCATGAAAGGCCCTTAATAAAACATGAAGAATGGACCAAAATAAGACTATTTTTAGTACTGTAAAAAGACTAAAAACCGAAGCACAATAGGCTACCAAAGCATGAAAGAAAATAGCATTTAAGGAAGACATTGAAGCAAGTGCAAGATGGGGGGCTCAAACAGGGTTGAGCCCTTAAGAAAAAGTGAAAAAGAGCTCAAAATAAGGCCACTTTCAGTTATTGCCGGAGCTCAAAGAAAAAAGCATATATGGCTAAGAAATGATACCAAAAATAAGCTCAAAAAGGGGAAATGGCAACTCACCCTTGTAGACCACTCTTTGGTTGCTTCTTGGACCAAGTTGCAGCACCTTTTGCCTCTGAGAAACCCTCCTTGATGCTGGAAATGGAATGGTGGTGATGGTGTTTGGTGTTGATGAAGAAATGAGGTGTAGAACTTGGATGTTTTTTGAGAAAATGAGAGAGATAGAGGGAGATTTGGATGCAAGACTTGAAGACAATTTTTCTAACCCCTTCTACAAAGGCTTGCAGCTGGTTATAAGGAACAAAAAGAGGGTGTAAAGGTGGGGAAAATGTGGGGGAAAAGGAGGTAAGTTTTCCCCCAAAAAATATCCCCCGGATTGAGATATTTTCTGGGGGATACAGCTATACAGCTGTAAAGTGTGTGTTGCAAGGAACATGGCCGGCTAGTTTTTGGAGCTTCATGTGGCCGGCCGGCCACTCCCCCTAGCCGGCCGGCTAGGGGTCAAAAAGGTCAAATTGCTTTAGTGGCCGGCCACCACAAAAAGGTGGCCTCCTAGGTCTTCTCTTCACAACCCTATGGTTCGAATTTGGAAACTCTAAAACAGGAGAGAGAACAAGCCACTTCTAGGGGGGGTCAAAAGGGTCAGGTGAAATTAGTGGCCGGCCACCAACTTTTAGGATCCTCCCAAGTGTGTACATCACAAATATGTGGTTCAAAGTTCAAGCAAGTGGCCCAAGGGTGTTCAACATTGGCTCGGAAGGAGGGGTTCAAAAGGGTCAAATGGAATTAGTGGCCGGCCACCAACTTTTAGGGTCCTCCCATGTGTGTACATCACAAATATGTGGTTCAAAGTTGAAGAAAGTGGGCCCAGGTTGTTCAACATTAGCTCGGAAGTGAGAAAAACGGGCGTCGGAGGGCGCCGGAGGAGCAAAAACTGGTTGTTGAAACAATTGTTGGCCTCCCACCCTTCTACGGCCTTGCCGGTGATAAAACAGAGGTACCTGCCAAAAATGAACAAAAACCGATGCAAAACGAATGCTCGGGGGCCAAAACGCGCAGTTCGAGGCCCCGAAAAATTGCCTAGTAAGCACCGAACGTGGCATTCGGCCACGAAGTGGGTTTCTCAGACCTCAGTGTTCCTCAAAAGGGAGCAATTAAGAAGTATGCCAAAAATCGGGGCAAACGGAGATGGTTAGGCGGTCCCGCACCGAGGCACACGGCCTGACGGCTCCGAAAACCGGGAACCGGGCCCCGAAATGGGCAAAATGGCCTACGGCCACCAAATGTAGCCCACGGCCACTGAGAGATGGTCTACGGGACCTCTCCTTCCCCTCAGGAAAAGAAACAGAGAAAATCGAGCCTGGTTCGCAAACCGAGGCAAAGCACAAAAGAGGGTTCAGAAGTCCGGAGGCAGGGCTCACGGCCGCGACTCTGAAACTTCTGAACGAGCACATTATGTAATATCACCAAGCGCTCAATCGGTGACGTCTGAGTCTTAAGGTCGGTCAAAAATGGGGTGTCTACAGTTGCCCCTCTTTGACAGAACTCGGAAGTCACAAGTGACGGGAGTGAATGTCAAAGCCCAGAGACGACCTATTTTTGACAAGGCCGAAGACTTAGACAAACGTACAAAGTAAGCAGAGATGTGCCCGCAGGCAGGGGGCAAAATGCAAAGCGATATGTAAGAAGCCGAACATAACTCAAGGATTATGCAAATGCAGCAAGCTGTAATGAAGCAAGTATTCGCAAATAGATGCAACAGTTTTAAGCAGGAATGCAAAGCAACAACTACATTTCATGCAGTTAAGAATGCGGAGAATTGTTCAATTCTCGTCGCGTCTCACACGGAGAAGATACGATACCTGCGCGATTCGTCTGGTCGCACCAGCCTCAAATGAACCGTACATACGATATCGTGCCTGTAAAAGAGAGAAATTCAACAAGCACAATATGCTAATAACATATATTCAATGTGATCCCGAAAGTTTGACACATGCAGTGCCGGCGAGTGAATGCATCGTGATGCGAGAAAGGAAAGTACGTGACAACGCATGCTCAAGCACAGAGGTATGGCAATATCAAGAAATGTGTATAATAATGCAAGTATGCTCATGAAAATGCAAGTTATGTACATGATAGTGTAAAACGAGCATAAATCATGGTGCCCGTTTGTTACGAAATGACGAGCAATGAAACGCGTGTTTCGGCGAAGGCGACTTCGATGACGGCCTTTGATTCAATTTCCTGGAAAGACTACAACATATTCAAAAGGATATATCTTGATTTTGATGAATAATGATGAGACACATGTCAGAACTTGAAGCTGAAGTTCCGGCGGAGCAATTTCGCGACCGGAAGTGTACTTTTCTTGAACTTTTTCAGGTCCCGGGAACTCCAATCTTCCTCAAAATTTGCAGGGAGCTAGGTGAGCCTGCGAGGGACATGGCCGGCTAGTTTTATGAGGGATGAGAGCTGGCCGGCTGGTTTTACAAAAGGAGAATGGCTGGCCGGCCGGTTTTCCAAAAAGGAAATGGCTGGCCGGCTAGAAAAGGTGGCCGGCTGGCCATCTGCCCAAATCCGAGGGCATTTTGGTCCTTTCACCTCCTTTCTTTATGCTCCTTCATCCCAAGACTTTCAGCCTATAAATGCAGCCGAGATCTTCTCTTCTCTTGCCTCCTACACCACTTTCTTCTCCAGATCTGAGTTCCATACGCGTTTTCCAACGCCCCACGCAAGTTGTTTTCGGAAAAATATTCAGTTTCAAGCACTTTGAACTGATTAAATTTTGGTTTCGGAGCTTCTTTTCTCATTTTCTCCACTTGAGGTAAGTTTGTCTCAATATTTGGAAGATTTTCTCGGGAGTTGACTTTTGTTGACTTTTTCATTTCCCGAGAGTTGACTTTTGTTGACTTTTTCCAATTTTGGCTCATTTTGGCTCATTTTTGCTCCTTTTGCAGATTTTCTGAAAATGGCGGGTCATTCTCCGCATGGTGGGGGCTTTCCGGGTGCCGGGGACGATTTTGATCCCATGACTTTGCCCCCGAGGGTCCGACCTTTTATTCCCGGGAGGTACGCTCCGCCAGCACATGTCCTTCCTCGTGCCGTTTTCCGTCATTTCACTGATTTTGATGAGCGAGCACCTGGGGATCTGCTTCTCCGAGAGCCAGAGCATCACCTCTCCCATAAGGCCCGAGAGGTATTTACTTCATTTTCTGCATTTTTCGTACATTTCGTGCCTTTGCCATGCTTGAACACACAGTTTAGCTTATGACATAGTACTTTATTTGCATTTTGAATATGTAGCTTAAACACTTGAATTTCTGAACACTCGGCTCATTAATTGATTGCGAACGCACGGCACACATTAGTTAAGAAATGAACACACGACTCACACACTGATTTGTCGAACACACAACCCAAATTTGAAAGTGAACACACAGCACTCACTGACTTAGAGTAGAACGCACAGCCCAAACTCCGATTTTCTGAACACGCAGCCCACACTAATTGAGAGTTGAACACGCAGCCCAAACTTTAATTTCCTGAACACGCAGCCCAGATTGATATTGAACACGCAGCCCACACTAGTTGAAAGTTGAACACGCAGCCCAAACTTTAATTTCCTGAACACGCAGCCCAGATTTGATTGTGAACACGCAGCCCACACTGATTGAAAGTTGAACACGCAGCCCAAACTTAAATTTCCTCAACACGCAGCCCAGATTGATAGTGAACACGCAGCCCACACTGATTGAAAGTTGAACACGCAGCCCAAACTTTAATTTCCTGAACACGCAGCCCAGATTTGATTGTGAACACGCAGCCCACACTGATTGAAAGTTGAACACGCAGCCCAAGCTTAAATTTCCTGAACACGCAGCCCAGATTGAAAGTGAACACGCAGCTCACACTGATTGAAAGTTGAACACGAAGCCCAAACTTAAATTTCCTGAACACGCAGCCCAGATTTGATTGTGAACACGCAGCCCACACTGATTGAAAGTTGAACACGCAGCCCAAACTTAAATTTCCTGAACACGCAGCCCAGATTGATAGTGAACACGCAGCCCACACTGATTGAAAGTTGAACACGCAGTCCATTCATTTCATTGGCACACAGCTCATTCATTTTATACTGACATATGTATTCATTCTGAATGCAGGTTGGTTCTCGCAGTGTACGGGGGTATGGCTCCACCGCCGCGTGGGACTGGTATGTTGAGCTCCCGGAGGCTGTCCGGGATTTAGTAGACTTGGCAGGGTTCGAGGCCTTCTGCATTGGGTTGTCACGTTGTCCTGCCAGGAGGACACTGATGGCGGCATTGGTAGAGAGATGGTGGGACACCACCAACTCCTTTCATTTCTCTGCCACCGGGGACATGACTATGACCCCTCTAGACTTCGCTGTGTTGACCGGCCTGGACATAGGAGGTTGGTCCATCCCCTATGACGAGGACATGGGCGAGTGGGGGGCCGCTTGGACATATCTGCTGGGGGCTCGCCCGCCTGTTGATAGGGTTTCTGGGAGAGTCCGATACACTTGGTTTTCTTCCCACTTCCGGCGGGCGGAGATGGTGCCCGAGACTCCTGAGGAGACGGAGCAGTACACCCGTGGTTTCCTTATGTTCCTCTTCGGGACTACCCTGTTCGCCGATAGAGGAAACACAGTCGGGCTATATCTGCTGAGCGCTTTGGTTGACCTATCACAGGTCAGTCGATATGACTGGGGTGGCGCCGGCCTGGCTACCCTTTACTACTATATGAGCGCGACCTCCCGCGGGCGGGGAGACTTTCTTGGCGGTTATTGGAGAGCCTGGGAGGTACTTTCTGTCCCCTTGATTTACATTTCTGCTCTTCATTACTTATACATTGCACACACAGCGCACTTTACAGTCTGTATTTTGCTCTCAGCACTTTGTACTTACATTCTGCACTGCTTTTCTCAACTATGGGTCTACGTATACTTCCCAGCATTAGCCTCAGAGTTGGAGGTGGCAGGGCCCCCCATGACCCCATATTCTCTAGTGTTCGAGGGCCCTCACCGGCCGAGACCCCGAGAGACTCTCATTTATCTGCGACAGTATTTTGACACTGTGCGCCCATCGGAGGTACTTCAGAACCCTCAGTTCTTCCCATTTTTATCTCTGATTTGCCCTGCACGTTCCTGATTTCTAATTGGTTTATTCACTTGTTATCCGCAGATTACATGGCAGCCTTAGGCACCCTTGGGCGATGGTCTCCGATTTCAGTATCCCGGAGGATCGGGCACCTCCTAGTACAGGTTCTTGCTCGAAGGACCTGTTGGTAGAGCATGGTTTCTGGGGGAACGCTTTCTGCGTCAGGTATGGGGGTATACTTCTTAGGACCCTCCCGCAGCACCCCCAGTTAGTATGCGGATTGCTGATAGACTCTCTCACCAGGAGATAGTCGGCGGTATGCTGGGTAGTGATGCCTTGTTGCACCTCGAGGAGGGGGACTATGCCACTTACCGTCATACATATTTGATGCCTCCACTGGCGGGGGCTCGCGCCCCGATGATGAGGTCTGCTGGTACGTCATCTTCGAGCCAGGCCCGGGCTCGGGCTGCAGATGCCCCTTCTACTAGTAGGGCTGGTACATCGAGAGGTGGGGGTAGATCGGTTCCTCCGACTCCTCCGACTTATCCTCATCCTGGATGGCCGGACATGCCGTCCGAGTTGACGGGATGGCGTTTTGGGACTCCTTACCCGATTCCGCTAGAGCCTCCACTTCCTGACCATAGATATGTCAGGGATCCTGATTCGCCACCGGTATGATTTATAGCTTTGATTTATCAGTCGGGTACTTGGACATTCATTCCTTTACTGATAGTTTTGCCTTTGTATCTGCAGCCTCCGGCTGAGTATGTGGATGAGATTCTCGGGGTGATGGCCGCACTTAAGGGCATGGTCCTTCGGAGAGAGACACACCTATCCGTTATGGGTGTGCAGGTACCGTTCATTTTTCTTGTATTTATCACACTTCTGATGACACACTAGTTTTGAGCATTCTTCTGTATTGTAGAGCACATCCGACACACACCCCACTCACATACTGTACTCGTATCTGATTTTCATGTTTGAATTGATGCATTGAACTTTTCATTTTCAGATGCCTCCTGTATATGCTCAGCCGCGGGCCGGGCCACCTGGGCCTCCTTGGGGAGCTGGGCCATCTGGGCCTTTTTACGGAGCTGGGCCATCTGGGCCTTCTCAGGGAGCTGGGCCATCCAGGCCTTTCCGAGGAGCTGGGCCATCCAGGCCTTTTCGAGGAGCTTGAGGAGGGTCCTCTCGCAGACGTAGGGCACATGTTGTAGAGGTGGAGCCTGAGGAGGAGGAGGAGGAGGAGGTTACCGACCGCCAGTCAGAGACATCTGCTGAAGAGGGGGGCTCCGGTCTTGGTTCGGGGAACAGAGGTGAGGCTGAGGGGGATCCTGAGGACGACAGCTCCGACCCGGATGATGATGATGGTGCAGAGGTTGTTCCGCAGAAGAGGATGAGGAGTGCTTCTCATTCCCGCTCCCGAGGGCATTGATGCTGTTGTTTCCTGCTTTATTTTTCTTTTTGCTAGTAGTTTGTAGCACTTTGCATATTGTTAGGCAGTTTTATTTTTTGTAAAACTTGTACCTTTGTTCATTGTAAAATATGATGGAATGAAACAGCTTTCGAAAAGGTGTTTGTATTTTAAACTTTTAGCATCGTATCGCATCATTTTATTTCGCATAAAAATAAAATTGAATGGGAATGTGCATTGTGTAATCACCAAGTCAAGTAGTGAACCGACGCAACAAACTAAGCAACTCAACTTACTAAGATATAACAGAACCTTAGGAAGTTTACAACTCAATAAGCAAAAATACAACAGTGTTGACAACGTAAATAAACAAGACTTAAACAAAGATTGTTTAAACAGAGAGCAATGACTCGAAAACACGAAACACGTCCGCTCGACAAACAACTCGATAAGCAAAACAACAACTCGATAGTCAAAACAACAACTCGATAAACAAAACTCAGCAACAACAGAGTGTACTTCGGACGATCTGGGCACCGGAACGCATCCGAAACAGAGGGAAATGAAGGCCTTTGACTCTCCCGTTGCATGGAAATGCTTGAAACTTTCCCTCGAAGGGTAAAACAGGGCCAAGGAGATACACTGAAGCATTGCCGGCCACCTTTGGGAGCCGGCCGGCCAATTTTATGGAGAGAGGGAGCCGGCCGGCCAGTTTTGTAAAAAGCAAATGGCCGGCCAGCCAGAAAAGGTGGCCGGCCGGCCACTTATTCCTGCAGCCACCTAGTTTTTGACACGTGTCCCCGTGAATAGTGTTTTTCCCTCTATAAAAGCCTCAACTTCGGGAACATTCATTTCATCTTAGTTTTACACAAAGATGGAGGCGTTTCTTGCGGAAAATCTCACATCTTGGATCTCTTCTCTAGATGGCTCGGAAAAGCTGAACTTCCGGGGTTTCGGTTTGAATGCACTATTCACGCTGAGCCGTACTCCGCTACATCTCCCTTTTCTCCATGCCGCGGCAAGGTTCTGGAACCCAGTGACGCACGTTTTTAGCTTCGGCGGCCAAGAGGTATGTCCCACTTTCGAAGATTTTCAAGTTTTGATGGAGTCTGAATGTTCTGAAGTGATCTTGCCCCAGCTCCGTTTTGGCCATGCCCAGGCTTTAGGGCGGATGTGTGGGCTCACGGCGCATGATGCTCGATCTCTGATCTGCAGTGGGGAACTGGACATCCTCGGCTTGATCCATCATTTTTCCGACGCCGGTGACCGCAACAACCATTATTGGCAGGGTTTCCGGCAACACGCCCTCTGCTTGTGTTTGTTGTCTCACTTTCTGCTTTCCTCGGGCTTCGACGGAGCTAGCATTCGCCTGATTGAAGTCGCCCAAGGCTTGAGAGAGGGAAAGAGCTGCATCGCTATGACCTTGGCCGAGACGCTGATGGGTTTAGATTCTGTCTATCGCCGGGAGGCGACTAGGTTTGCTGGGAGTCCACTGCTGCTGCAGGTAATGTTTCCCACCCAACCTTACATATATATTTGCTCACATCACTCGACCCTCAGGCTCGGTTTTTTCTCACAAAACCCTTGTCTTACTTTTCTCTCATCGTACATCTCTCTGTTCTTTATTCTCTCATTTTCCATCCCTCCCCCAGGTATGGTTAATGGACAAGTTGCAGGTTGTGGACTCTTGCCCGGCCTATTCAGCTCGAGGCTACTTCTTTCGGCAGCGCCTAGTCAATGCTCTTGACGAAAGGTGGTGGTTTGATTGGATGTGCAATTTGTCCGCAGACGGCATTGCTTGGCGTTGTCCTTGGCTCAACCTCCCGGCAATGAGCTATAGTATGTCCCAGCTGATTGGGATCCAATTGATTGGTCTAACCCACTGCGTATTCTATTTTCCGTTCCGGTTCCTGCGTCAGTTCGGTCATGATCAGACCTGCCCACCGGAGGGGATTGAGTACCCAGCCGCTTTCCCGGTCCGGGGTGCACAGCTTGCCCGATATGCCACAGCATGGAGGACTAGAGAGCTCCTGGCCCCTGCTTCCACTTTCAGTTGCACTTTGTCCGATGAGTGCTTGGATTGGCTCAACGAGGAGGCACAGGTTGGGCCTAGCTTGGCATCAGATGCTTCGTCCAGCTCTGGGAGGGGACGCAGAGATACTTGACTCAACTATGCCCCAAATTTATTGCTTATTTAGCATTTTCAAGTTTTCTTTATGAATGTAATAAAAAAGTAACCTCGATTGTATGCAAGAGCAGGAGAACTCTGTTTTGAAATCAATGAAATTGAAGGTTGTGGTACTGAAAATTTTCCGCTTTGGTCCAAAAATGGTCTTAGTCGTAAAAAGATTAATTTGAACAAAGTCGACTTTTATTAAAACTTTTAAAAACTATTTTCGATGTGGATCAGAACTGGACACGCCGAAGATCTGTCACTGAGATGCACAACCCCAGATCCCTGCAACTGGAAAGTTGCCCCTAGTCTGAAGAACAATGCGACACTGCATGGCAACGGAAAGTTGCCCCTTGTCTGAATAGCACTGTACCGGAGATCGCGATAAATGCTGATGGATAAAGATGACTGAGATGACCAAAATGGACAGAGTTGATCGGGGAAAAGTTTATGGCTGAACTTCAAGGTGAAGTTGCCTACGTATCCCAAAGATGGGAATCAAGCCTTACGTAGTTCAAGCCGAGGTTCACTCGAGTATTTTCACTCTCCTTTTGCGCTCTAACTTTTGCCAAGGCCGCCCTTTGCGGGTTTTCAACCTTGCGAGCTCAGTTTTTATATTTTCTAATTTTTTTGTGCTCTGACTTTTGCCTAGGTTGCCCTTTCGGGTTTTCGGCCTAGCGAGCCTCTCAAGGGTAATATTTCTTCAAATTGTCCATATTGATCGGTTGTGAGAACTCCAAGCCATCTAGATCCATCAGAACCACAGCTCCACCTGACCAGATAGCTTTGATGATGTAAGGACCAGTCCAATTGGGTTTGAACTTGCCCCTTGGGTCGTGGATAGGAGCTCGGTTGTCTTTGAGCACCAAATCTCCTTCTTTCAGATTCCTGGACTTAACCTTCTTGTTGAAAGCCCGGGCAATTCTGCGTTGATAGCCTTGGATGTGGTACAGTGCTTTCAGTCTTCTTTCATCAAAGAGCATGAGTTCTTCAAATCTGCTCTGCTGCCAATCTGCTTCGGCTATTTGGCACTCAGCTAATACTCGTAACGACGGAATCTCAATCTCGATGGGTAGAACAGCCTCCATTCCATAGACCAATGAATGCGGAGTCGCTCCAGTAGAAGTTCTGATTGAAGTCCTGTAGCCCCACAGAGCAAATGGCAGCTTGTCTGGCCAATCCCGGTAGGTTCCCACCATCTTTTGCAGTATATGTTTGATATTCTTGTTGGCGGCCTCGACCGCTCCATTGGTTTGCGGTCGGTATGTAGATGACTTATGGAAAGCCACGTTGTATTTTTCCAACAAGTCTATCACTTCTTTCTTGAAGTGGGAACCATTATCTGAAATTATCTCGTTTGGCACCCCGTAGCGACAGATGATGTTGTTTCTGATGAACTTTGCGACGTGCGACGCCTTCAACACCGCGTATGATTGGGCCTCGACCGACTTTGTGAAATAATCTATCGCTACCAGGATAAACTCATGCCCGTTTGACCCCTTCGGGGTAACAGCTCCGATCACATCAATTCCCCAAACTGAAAAAGGCCATGGCGAAGTCATGTTGTACAGCTTTGACGGCGGGATGTTCATGCGGTTTGCATGAATTTGACACTTGTGGCATCGCCGAACAAAACTAATACAATCCTCCTCCATGGTTGACCAGTAGCAGCCCTGTCTGAGGATCTTTCTGGCCAGCATTACTCCATTCATATGTGCACCGCACTCCCCTCCATGGATGGCCTCCATCAGGCGCTTCGACTCTTCAGCTTCTACACAGAGCTTATGCATTCCCAGATGACCCCTTTTGTACAGCTTACCCCCGCAGATGATGAACTGAGCAGCCATTCTTCTGATGGCCCTCTTATCCTTGGCATTTGCCCCTAGTGGATACGTCTCCTTTTCCAAGAAGTTCCAGATGTCGTAATACCAGGGGTTGCCGTCTCGAGCCTCATCTATGGCGGAAATCGACTCGTATACTGGCGCAAACTTTTGATCAATAATGACTGGACGCATCCGGACTCCGGACGGGATGTCTATCATGGAAGATAGAGTTGCTAGTGAATCTGCGAACCTGTTGTTCTCTCTTACGAGGTGGGTGAAATTTAGCTTCTCAAACCGAGGAATTAACAAATCCAAGGTTTGGTGGTAAATTATCATCCTTTCCTCCTTGACTTTCCAATCTCCTTTTGCTTGAGATACAACTAGGTTTGAGTCCCCAATGACGTCCAACCGTCTTGCCCCTAGTTCTAGGGCTGCTTCCAGGCCAACAATACATGCCTCATACTCTGCTTCATTGTTCGAGACTTTGAACCGGAGCTTGAATGCTAAAGGGATACGGGAATCGTCAGGCGCTATCAGCAACACCCCTATCCCATACCCATACTGGTTTGACGCTCCGTCAAAGTACATCGTCCAAGTTTCATCTTCGACGTGCAGAATGGCTTCATCTGGGAATAGGTACTCAACCGCTTCATCCCCCTCAACCGGGTGGTCGGCAAGGAACTCTGCTACCCCTCTTCCTTTTACTGACTTGCGCGTTACATACTTCAAATCAAATTCGGAGAGCAACAGCAGCCAACGAGCTAGCCTACCCGTAAGTGCTGGTTTCTCGAAAAGATATTTGATGGAATCCAATCGTGAAACCAACATTACAGAGTGAGCTAACAGGTAGTGCCGCAGCTTCCTGGTAGCCCATACCAAGGCCAAACAAGCCTTCTCCAGCGGTGTATAGCGGGTCTCGTAATCCAGCATCTTTTTGCTCAGATAGTAGATGGCCCTTTCCACTTTGTCTTCTGACTCCTGCGCGAGCATGCAGCCCATGGTAGTCTCAGTTACCGAAAGGTACAATATCAACGGTCTCCTCGGCTCTGGTGGTGACAACACGGGTGGGTTCTGTAGATATTCTTTGATCTGTTCAAAAGCTGCTTGACATCGGCCGTCCCATTGGAATTTCTTTCCTTTCTTCAGGAGACCAAAAAGTGGTTCACAAGTCAAGGTTAATTTAGAGATAAACCGTCTTATGAATTGCACTTTACCCAGAAAGCCTCGCACCTCCTTTTCAGTCCTTGGCGGTGGCATTTCTAAGATGGCCTTGATTTTGGAAGGGTCGACCTCGATGCCCCTTTGTGTAATCAGAAAACCTAGCATCTTCCCTGCTGTAACACCAAACGTGCACTTCTGGGGATTCAATCGCAGCCGAAACTCTCTGATCCTTTGAAAGAATTTTTGTAAGGCGGTGTAGTGGCCTTCTCTTTCTTTGGACTTGACAATCATGTCGTCCACATACACCTCGACCTCTTTATGGATCATATCATGCAATATTGTAGTTGCTGCCCGTTGATAAGTAGCTCCAGCGTTTTTCAACCCGAATGGCATCACTCTATAACAATATGTACCCCACGGGGTAGTGAATGCAGTCTTCTCCCGGTCTTCGGGTGCCATTACTATCTGATTATAGCCTGAGAAACCATCCATAAACGAAAGCAAGGCGTGTCCTGCCGTGAAATCCACCAATTCATCAATGTGTGGCAAGGGAAAATCGTCCTTCGGACTGGCCCTGTTCAAATCTCTGAAGTCTACATAGACCCGAATTCTGCCGTCCTTCTTTGGCACCGGAACAATGTTGGCCAACCAAGTTGGGTATTCGGATACCAGCAGGAACCCTGCGTCAATTTTCTTGGTGACTTCTTCCTTAATTTTGAGAGCCCAGTCCGGGCGGATCCTTCTGAGTTTCTGTTTGACAGGGCGGGCCTCGGGATCAAGAGGGATCCGGTGCTGTACAATCTCAGGATCGATTCCAGGCATGTCTTCGTAGGACCACGCGAAAACATCTTTGAAATCTTTTAATAAAGCGACTAAGCGCTCGCGTTCCTCCGAAGACAACGTGGACCCGATCTGGACCAGCCGCGGGTCCTTCTCAGTACCAACATTCACAGTAGTGATTTCATCCATTAAGGGTTTAACGAATCTTTCCTGCTCTTGATCAATTAACCGTTGCAAAACCGGAGGAATTTCTCCCTCGTTGTTTTCATCAAATTTTTGAAAATCCTGATTTAAGCAATAATCAAAGGCACAGAAAAATACTCAGAAACCACATCCACATCATTCTCATTAAATATTTCCAAGCCGTCAGATTCCTCTGTTACAACAGACTCGAAAGAAAATGAAAATGACGACCTAGACAGGACTGTGGCATCCGGGTTATCACCCCCAGGAATACCGGACTCAGACTCAGTCGAGTTGGAACCTGATTCTGACGCACAAGATTCGGTGGAATCAGGTTCCGGCTCACTACCTGACCCAGAGCTGCTAGATAAAAAGCCCTCTTCATATTGCCAGATGAGAGAAGGTGCGATAGATGCATCCAAGATCGGCGCTGGAAAGCCCGCAGCTATTTCATCTCCAATCATGGAAACCGAAGAGTTATCCCCCAAGCACTCTTGGTCGATCGGAGGATCTGAAAGTAGACACGCCAGTGCTACCCCCATTTCAAGCTCGGTACTCTCAGAATCCACTGCTTTACACTGCTTAACCTTAGTTGGTGGGTCTGTCTGCGCTTCGGCAACGTCATCCCCAGGTAATTATAAATCAAAGAAGATTTCGAAACCAGGCACGCGCTTCTTCTCCGCGTTCAGCCATGGTTCTGGGAAGCCGCAGAATGGAAAGTCTTCCCCCTCCCGGACGAAGCGTCCGTTTAGGGTGCCCCAGATGGGCCTATGCATTAACTCAAATGGCTTCCCAGCCTTCTTTGCTCTGGCCCTTCCGGCCATTTCTTTCCCTTTCCTCACCCAGTCCTCTTTGGTGGGCAGATAACCCAATCCAAAGGTGTGAGGGTTGTGTGGCACTTCGGCCGATACCGCGACCCCTTTCTGGCCGCTTCTTCCTAATCCCATTCCGGGGATATGTTGTAGCTTGTTCATGAGGTAGACAGATTGAGCACTGACGTACATACCTTCATTCACAGCCATGACATTCTGCACCACTTGAGCCTCGGCCAAAGTGAACCCCGATAAAAACACATCCTCCGTGCCGTGCTCGATCTCCAAGACAGGTGTGGACACTTCCGGTGGCAGATGGATTGATGAATTCCCAAAAACGATCGCTACCCCTTTCCCGTGAGGGTACTTTAGCATCTGATGTAGAGTGGAAGAGACTGCTTTGACCTGGTGCAACTACGGTCGCCCCAAAAGTAGGTTAAAGGTTGCGGGAACGTCCAAGATATGAAATTCAATGCTGTGTTGTCCTGGACCAACCTTGGTTTGAATTTTAACAGTCCCCATCACTTCTCTGCTGGTATTGTCGTATGCTCTGATCACTTGAGTAGTTGGGACGAAGTCCACGGGCTTCAACCCGATTGCATATGGCGTTCTGGTCGGGCAGACATTAATCGCAGACCCGGTATCAACAAGTACCACCGGTATCCACTTATCTCTACATTCCACAAAAATATAGAGAGGTTTGTTATGATTTGTGCCCTCAGGCGGTAGTTCCTTGTCCGAAAAGGTTAATGTCGGGGAACCTCCTCCCGGAAAAACCAGCCCAACCAACTGTTCAGGCGTGGTGTCTATGGAGAGTTTGGACTTGTCCATAGCGGACAGGACAGCTTCCCTATGTACTCGTGATGCCATTAGCAGTCCCCAGATGGAGATGTCTGCTTGTATCTTTTTTAACTGTTTCAGCACAGCTTCTTCTTCAATCTGCTTCTCCTTCTGTTTCTCCGCTTCTCTATCCTTCCCGGATGCCTCGGGTTGGTCCAGGTGTGGGGGTTTGAAGTACCGCCCACTTCTCGTCATATGGTCAACCTCATCGAGGTACCAAGTGTCATCCGGTTGATTATTTCCCCAGTCTTCATCCGTGTGGGCAAGACATAAGTCATCGTCTTCCCACCACATTTCGTCGGCAGCCAACAGACACCTGTCTGGCTCCGGTTTAGTTGCACTCGCAGTACTTCCTGTCCACATGCTCGCAGCATTCTCTATCTTCGTGCACACAACACTTTCAGTCCCCTCAGGGCCCTTAGCTTTCCTAATTCTCTCGGCATCCTCAAACTTTTCTCGTTCCAGCTGCATCAGTACAGCTGGTTGTTCAACAATTCCCGTATCCATAATGCCCAAGTCTCGAGCAGAATTCTTAGCACCGGCGCTCTCCGGCGATACAACTTGACTTCCGGCCATTCCGGCCATTCCGGCCATAGCTGATACTCCTGCCCCTGCCGGGCTCTGTTCTGGTTGGGCTTCCCCCACTTCATCTGGTTGATCCTCGAGCCATCCAGTGGCCTCCGCCGATTCCTCATAGTCGAACCAGTTAATTGACGCATCCCCCGGTTCCTGGTCATCGAAAAATTACAGGTTGGCAAAGTCCTCATCTACGGCTGTCAGATCATCTGCCCCTAGCCCAGATCCATCCCCCCGGATCATGCACAGCTCTCCTGTCTCTGGCAATTCTACACCTAGCCCAATTCGGCTCGTTGATAGGATGTACTCGCTTGGATCATAGGCTCCCCCAGCAAAACTCTGTCCAGCCCCAGATTCAACAATCTCATTCTCTCCCGAAATCTGCCCTGCCCCATCTTCGACGGTTACCACCACTGGCTTTGGTTGGGTTTTGGAGATGTCCACCATGCACAAGAAGTCAGTGCAATCGGGGAGGAACACCTCCGGCTTGGGTAGGTGGGATGGGGTGATATAGATACTGGGATCGTAAGATGCGACCCCAGTTTGGATAAAATTGATTCTATTGGGAGGGGGAGCTTGGTTATGTGGTGGGAGAGGGTTGGTTGTGACATTGGGTTTATCAGGAGGCGCGATCACCTGCTTGTCAATAAGATCTTGGATCTCATGACGCAATCTGAAACAACGGTCGGTGTCGTGACCGTGTTGTTGGTGATACGCGCAGTACTTTGCTGGGTCATGAGAGGGAGGGAGGGGATTTGGTAGTGGCTTCGGCTCCAGGGGTTTCAAATGCTTTTTCCTGATCAATACCCCTAGAGCTTTGGACAGGGGCATATATAATGGGGTGAAGGTTCTTTGGCCTCGAGGTTGGAATCTGGTGGTTTGTGTGTTGCTTCCGGACGCGCCGGAGAAGGGTGTGGCAGCCATGGGCCTTGGAGGGGGAGGGGGAGTGGTGGTGACCATACTGACTTCCGAGGCTCTTGTATTTGCAGCGCCACTCGGGCCCGCATTGTTGTTACGGTTGAAAGTCCTCCTCGGTTGTTCCCTATCGTGGTCAAACAGACCTTGTTTCATTGCATCTTCGATTTGCACCCCCATCTCGTGTAAATCTGTGAAAGTAGGAAAGGGGATTATAATCATTCTCTGCATCAACTTTGGGTGGAGATTGCGCACAATCATCCGGATTTGGTCCTTATTCGTGGGCCTTAGAGTCATCATTGACGCCTTTGCCCTCCATCGGATTACAAAGTCCGAGAAAGTTTCCTTGGGCTCTTGCCTTGTCGTTTCAAGATCACGAGTTGTAATCTCGATCTGAGTGTTGTACGAATATTGCGCGACAAAGGCCTCAACCATTTCATCCCAATTCTTCTTTACTTCATCCTCTAACTTTGCGTACCAGTGGGCGGCCACACCCGACAGGGTTCGGCCGAATAATGAAAGCTTCTGTGGTTGCGTTAGGCCCATTGGCCGCAAGATGTCTGAGAACAGTCGGAGACGGACCATGGGGTCGCCGGACCCGTCAAAGCGGTCAATTTGAGGCATTTTGAACCTATCGGGCAATGTTATGGCCACGTCGGTATATCCATCCTCGGTATCCGGGATAGCCTTGACCCCCTGGGATTTCTTGAAGAGCTTCTCAAGTTTGCTCAATTTCAGAGCTGTATGATCAACCTCGAACTCGAAGGGAGAGTCTGGGTGATTGGGTGTATGGACCTTGGACAGTTGTGGCGGAAGCGGGGGCGGAGCTGGCCCCGTTGGAAGATTCGTGTCCTCTTGTAAGTTTTGGAGATTTGGCACGGCGTTCTGGGTGTTTGGCGGAGCGTTCTGAACAGTAGGCGTTTGCTCAGGTAATGGAGCCCCTGCCGGAGGAGGAATTTGGTGTGAAGCAGATGCCGCATTCTGCTGTTGCAGTCTGGTGATTAGTTCGGCCTGTTGGGCCATGATCGCGGCCTGCTGTTTGGAGAACTCCGTTTGTCGGGCTGCATCATCATGCATCTGTCTCATGCTCTCCTACATCTGGCGCATTAGAGCCTCCATCCCTGATGTATTTTGTTGATCCATCTGACTAACTGGTATGTCTATTTCTACAGCAGTAATTGAGACCTCAGTCCTATAGTCCTCTGATGAAGTAACCCACTGCTCTGACAACCTCTGTTCTGACACACTGCGCCTTTTCGGCTTTCTTTTGGTAACGGGGGGTAGAGAATGGAACACTGGCTGTCCGTCGATTAGATCCTCAGATCGATTGAGTCGACGACCTCGTGTCCAAATTGCTTGGGGAATGCCTGCTGGGTTGGAAGCAATTGTGCTAGAACTGACCTAGCAAAAGATAAATAAAGCGAAAAGGAAATAAATAAACAGATAAACGGACAGCATAACAGCTTAAAATAAAATGCATGACACACAGCCGGGCATAGCAACACACAGTCAATAAGCTGAATACACACTGTCCTCAAAACACTGATTATTATCCCTGTAACACTGTCCCCTAAAACAGAATCTGATATCCGCAGATAACTAATTCTCAAATACTGGCTGATGCCCGCAGGCCTGATACCCATAATACTAAACTGATGCCCGCAGGCCTGATGCCCAAACTCATGTACTGAACTGATGCCCGCAGGCCTGATACTGACAATACTGAACTGATGCCCGCAGGCCTGATGCCCAAACTCATATACTGATACATGCATTCCTGTAGAGACGCACTCTAAAGCACGTAACAGATAAGTGAGAGCCAAAACACCCCTATGTTGGGGTAGGGTTTCCCTGTCCTATTTTGTCAGGAGTTAGGGTTTCACTACGCACACAGCGGTTTCAAACAACCTATAAACGGGTAAGCAACCTGTCCTAGTTTGGAATGGTCACTATGGATCCGAATATGCACTAGGTCGAATGGTCAAAGAGGGTGCCCCGGTAAAACCGGGGTTTGTGTTCCCATACTAGCAGAGCCCACAACCGGTCAGCCTTATGGTCATGCCTTGACAAGACAAGCCTCCGGCAAACCGTTCAGGAATAGTAGATGGCAAACACGGTGTCCTAGGCGCACCAATGCAAATGCAATGCAAAGAATCACACAAGTGTAGTCAAAAACAGATATCACGAGTTCGAGTCAAGTTCTCTAAATCCCCAGTAGAGTCGCCAGAAACTGTAACAAGCCCGCGGGGGACCTCGCTACAGCTCGGACTCGATTCGTGTCACGGTTCTTAATCTGAACCAAAGAGTCCAAATCCGGCAAATCGTTTTGAGAAAACAGATTTTTGAAAGAAGTGCCAAACATGGACTGCTTTGCCAGATACAGAGTCGCCACCTAAATATTTTATTTTGGGAAATTTAGGAAACCCTGACTCGTTGCCTAAGGCCACGTGTCCGTCATCACCAAAGTTGCCTCGGCTCGGGAACTTGGGTACGATTGGGGAAGGTCACTTCGTGAGCGCCCCCGCTCGCCCGGTCAGAGACCAGCCTCTACTAACTATGATATCTATTTTTGAAAACATTGTGTGTTCTTATTCCGGTTTTTAGCCTAGATTACTATGTGATGCGCACAGCATACAAGTATAGACCAGGTCACCTGGATTGGAACAAAACATTTCATGTTTATTTTTGGAAGATGGTTTGCTACTCGCAAGTAGGCTAAAAATGCAGATTTTGCCACCCTCGGGTGGGCTTAGAAAAGATGGTTTTGCCACTATCTAGTGGGCTTAAAACAAATAGTTGATGATTTATTCCAATTCAAGTAACCCAACCTTCACCCACAGGCATTCAGGCAGTTATATCACATAAGCAAATAGCCTCATGGTAAGCATGCTATCATGGCAGTCACTCACACGCATGCAAGGATGCTAAAGCATAAAACTCACCGGGTACTCCAAGCCAAAACAGAATTTACATTAGAAATCATGCATGATCCTAAGTATACAGAAATACCTAATGCAACACATGCAAAATGCAATTATAGCAGGCTCGGCTATTCTAAGATGGCATATGAAATGCTACAACTATCACGTGTTCAACTTTGAAATTGAAATACAATGCAGTTAGTATGATGCGCCGAGCCCGGTGCATGCAAAACAGATGAATGATGCAAACATGCTGTCATACTGTATGCTAATTAAAATATGCCCTAATCTAACCATCATAAGCGGGTAAATAAAAGGGAAGAAAGACGTGGGGTTGGAAGACATACATCACACTCACGCACACTTATTACAGTTATGCCCTCGCAGAGAGGGTCCGAATAAATAATACAGTCCCAAATGAAAGAATAGCACAGTCCAAATATTACAGTCCGAATAATATACAAATTCCTAATTAATTAATCAAATTAACTAAGAAAGCTGTAAAACTGGCGTGCAAGCCAGGGACTGCCTTGCTTCTGACGAATGATGTATGCCTGGGCTGCCTTGCGCGGAAATCCACCGAGATGCCCCAATTAGCCTCTGTTTTGCACTTGTTCTTGAAATGCGCGCCAAGCCTCGGAAGACTGCTGATTCTTGATTTTTGCTGCATCAGAGAGCAGGAAAGGGGCATAGCAATGTATTTCACAAATATATGCATGCCTCGATCCTCGTGCCACCAATCACTCATACCGAGGCATGATGGCCGAGAAGTCGAATTGCACAACTCAATATAGAATGAATGCACGTATAAACACAACAAGAACCTAACTCCATCATGGATGATCCGGAGTGTCGGTGACTAGGGAATTGAGACACGTTCCGTCACTCGGAATACGAAACGTACCTCGTTTCCCGTGCCCAGGCTAACTCCTATCCCGGACGCGATGCAATATGCATGATATGCATGAATGCAACTAAGATACAGCGTAGCATGCACAATGCTATGAAAATGAGATGTCTCGAAATGCGTGCACACGGGCATGCAAACCGAGGCAATGACAGAATGCGATCTAAGATACAACCTAGTATGCACAATGCTATGAAAATGAGATGCCTCGAAATGCGTGCACATGGGCACGCAAACCGAGGCAATGACATACGCAATGCAAATGACATGGAAATGGCATATAAAATGCAACATGGACTTATACTAACATGAGAGAGCCTCAGCCACACTCACATAAGAGGCCGGTGGATGAAAATGAAGTGCCTCAAAATGCGTGCACACGGGCACGCAAACCGAGGCAATGGCATACACAATGCAATATGGCTAAAATGGCATGGAAAATGTAACATGGACTTATACTAACATGAGAGAGCCTCAGCCACACTCACATAAGAAGCCAGTAGATGAAAATGAAGTGTCTCGAAATGCGTGCACATGGGCACGCAAATCGAGGCAATGGCATATGCAATGCAAATGCATGGAAAATGACATGCAAACATGTTAATGGATTTTCAGCAATGAAAAGTGGGGGAAAACAGCCCCGAAATGAGGCGAAAACACACCCGATGCATGGAATCTCTCCCGAAATGCAAATTAGGCACATAGAATGAACTACAGCTATACGAAGCATGCATAATTGGTACATGGAATGAAAAGACAGAAGCAAGGCAGCCCCAAAATAAGCATTTTACCAGTACAAATCATGGCCAAACAGCAAGCAAGGATAGGGCAACAATGGCATGCAAAAATAGGGGCCAAGAGAGGGCAATGATACAAGTGGTATATGCAAAGCCCAAACTGAAAAATTCCCTTCTACAACATTTAAGAGGGACCAAAAATATGCACATTTACAGAACTGTAAAAATCCCAAAAACAAATATAGATATGGCTAAGCTCTTATGCAAGAAAATGGGCCAAAAGGTGGCCAAAGAGGCAAGTGGTATATGCACAGCCCAAACTGAAAAATTCTCTTCTACAACATTGAAGAGGGACCAAAAATATGCATATTTACAGAACTGTAAAAAACCCAAAACAGTATACAAACATGCTAGAAATGCAATGCAAAATGAGGCTCAAAAGAGGCTATAACACAAAGTATACAAAATATTCCACAAACGGCCAAAGACCCTTAATGAAATATGAATAATGGGCCAAAATAAGACTATTTTTAGTACTGTAAAAAGGCCAAAAACCGAAGCATGATAGGCTACCAAAACATGCAAAAATGGGGACCAAAGAGGGAATATAAAGGCAAGTGTAGCATGGAGGTCCCAAACAGTATTGAGCCCTTCTTCCATGTTGAATAGGGGCTCAAAATAAGCCTGTTTTTAGTTCTGTAAAACGCCCAAAAATGAAAGCATAATGGGCTGCCAAAGCATGCAAGAAAAGGGGACCAAGGAGGGATATAACATGAAGTAGCATATGGAGGTCCCAAACCATGAAAGACCCTTAATAAAACATGAAGAATGAACCAAAATAAGACTATTTTTAGTACTGTAAAAAGACTAAAAACCGAAGCACAATAGGCTACCAAAGCATGCAAGAAAATAGCATTTAAGGAAGACATTGAAGCAAGTGCAAGATGGGGGGCTCAAACAGGGTTGAGCCCTTAAGAAAAAGTGAAAAAGAGCTCAAAAGAAGGCCACTTTCAGTTATGGCCGGAGCTCAAAGCAAAAAGCATATATGGCTAAGAAATGATACCAAAAATAAGCTCAAAAAGGGGAAATTGCAACTCACCCTTGTAGACCACTCTTTGGTTGCTTCTTGGACCAAGTTGCAGCACCTTTTGCCTCTGAGAAACCCTCCTTGATGCTGGAAATGGAATGGTGGTGATGGTGTTTGGTGTTGATGAAGAAATGAGGTGTAGAACTTGGATGTTTTTTGAGAAAATGAGAGAGATAGAGGGAGATTTGGATGCAAGACTTGAAGACAATTTTTCTAACCCCTTCTACAAAGGCTTGCAGCTGGTTATAAGGAACAAAAAGAGGGTGTAAAGGTGGGGAAAATGTGGGGGAAAAGGAGGTAAGTTTTCCCCCAAAAAATATCCCCCGGATTGAGATATTTTCTGGGAGATACAGCTATACAGCTGTAAAGTGTGTGTTGCAAGGAACATGGCCGGCTAGTTTTTGGAGCTTCATGTGGCCGGCCGGCCACTCCCCCTAGCCGGCCGGCTAGGGGTCAAAAAGGTCAAATTGCTTTAGTGGCCGGCCACCACAAAAAGGTGGCCTCCTAGGTCTCCTCTTCACAACCCTATGGTTCGAATTTGGAAACTCTAAAACAGGAGAGAGAACAAGCCACTTCTAGGGGGGGTCAAAAGGGTCAGGTGAAATTAGTGGCCGGCCACCAACTTTTAGGATCCTCCCAAGTGTGTACATCACAAATATGTGGTTCAAAGTTCAAGCAAGTGGCCCAAGGGTGTTCAACATTGGCTCGGAAGGAGGGGTTCAGAAGGGTCAAATGGAATTAGTGGCCGGCCACCAACTTTTAGGGTCCTCCCATGTGTGTACATCACAAATATGTGGTTCAAAGTTCAAGCAAGTGGGCCCAGGTTGTTCAACATTAGCTCAGAAGTGAGAAAAACGGGCGTCGGATGGCGCCGGAGGAGCAAAAACTGGTTGTTGAAACAATTGCTAGCCTCCCACCCTTCTACGGCCTTCCCAGTGATAAAACAGAGGTACCTGCCAAAAATGAACAAAAACCGATGCAAAACGAATGCTCGGGGGTCAAAACGCGCAGTTCGAGGCCCCGAAAAATTGCCTAGTAAGCACCGAACGTGGCATTCGGCCACGAAGTGGATCTCTCAGACCTCAGTGTCCCTCAAAAGGGAGCAAATAAGAAGTATGCCAAAAATCGGGGCAAACGGAGATGGTTAGGCGGTCCCGCACCGAGGCACACGGCCTAACGGCTCCGAAAACCGGGAACCGGGCCCCGAAATGGGCAAAATGGCCTACGGCCACCAAATGTAGCCCACGGCCACTGAGAGATGGTCTACGGGACCTCTCCCTCCCCTCAAGAAAAGAAACAGAGAAAACTGAGCCTGGTTCGCAAACCGAGGCAAAGCACAAAAGAGGGTTCGGAAGTCCGGAGGCAGGGCTCACGGCCGCGACTCTGAAACTTCTGAACGAGCACATTATGTAATATCACCAAGCACTCAATCGGTGACGTCTGAGTCTTAAGGTCGGTCAAAAATGGGGTGTCTACACCTTGCTGGATAAGGATTTTCTTTAGGGCTTCTTCACTCTTCTCGGCTGGCTCTTTGCCGACGTCATCCAGGATTTCCACATTCTCATCCTCGATCTCTGCTGTTTCTGCTTCTCGTATGTTGCAGGTAGACTTCATTGCTGCCATGGAGCAATTCTTTGCCTGCAACTGATCCCCTCCGACCTCCTCTATCCCATGCTCTATTGGGAACCGCAATAGCTGATGCAATGTTGAGGGAACAGCCCTCATTGCATGTAGCCATGGCCTTCCCAGGATAGCATTGTAAGGGGAAGAGGTGTCGATTATGGTGAACTCTATTTTTAGCTTCTTGGTGCCAGCCTGTACCTCCAAACTTGCTGCTCCCAGGGGCCACGTCGGCGTCCCATTGAACCCAACCATTGGGTCGTTGGACTGCTCCAAGTCGTCTTAGTGAAGGCCAAGCTCCTTGTAACATCTGACATACATCATGTCACAAGAGCTGCCTTGGTCAATCAAGATGCATTTCACTTGGCACTCTCCGACCTGGAGGGATACTACCAAGGCATTGTTGTGTGGATGTTGCACTATCTCCAGGTTTTCCTCAGTAAAGGACACCACTGGTCCCTGGCTCTCATCTGTCCCAGGTCTCTTCTTCCTGACCTGATACACATGCTGCAAGTGCTGTACCTTCTGAGTCTCCCCACGTATTTCGTTCTCATTGACTTTTGAGTGAATCACATTGATCACCCGAGGTTCGCCTGTCTGCGGTTGTAGTGCTGGTGGGGGAGGCGGTGCTGCTGGTGCCTGAGCCAGTCTTGCTTGTTCTTCCCTTACTAGGTTTTCCAGATGTGCTTTCAAGGCTCGGCACCCCTGAGTCAGTTGACCAACCTCATTGTGGTAAACACAGTGCTTGCCAAGGCTTCTTCCCATAAATTCTCTTGGAACCCTTGTTGGTGCTCTGTAAGATGGCTGATTTCGGATCTTCTCCAACATTTTGTGAACTGGGATTCGGAATACGGTTGTGGCTGCCAGTGCAGCTCTCAACCTTGTCTCCGATTTGTTGTATCCACCATTACCTCGGCCTCGCTTCGGCGAGCCGTTTTTCTTCTCTAGTTTCGGCACCTTTGTCCTCGGCGTGTCCTCCTCGGCCCTGGCATACTTTTCTATCCTGGCCATAAGTTCCTCCATGCTTTTTGGCAATGTCTTTGCCAGTGTTTTTCGGAGCATGCAATCATCTTTCAGGCCGTTCTTAAACGATATGACGGCCACCTCTTGGTTGCATTCTGGTATTCGGTTGAATACCTCATAATACCTTTTGGCATAGGCCCTCAGGCTTTCATCCTCACCAATTTTCAGAGCCATCAGGGCGTCTACCCTCAATGGTTGTAGTTTGTTTGTCACGAACCTGGCCACAAACATCTCGGCCAAGCCTTCCCAGGTTTTCATAGTTCCTTTCGACAACTTGTGAAACCAGTCCGATGCAATTTCCCTGAAGGATGAGGGTAACACCTTGCAAAGCAACAGCTCGTTCCCAGTGTACAATGCCATCGAGTTTAGGTACAAACCGACATGAAAGTTGGGGTCCAACTTACCGTCATATATTTGGAACCTCGGCATACTAAACCTTTTCGAGGCCTCAAATTTGTCCAATTCTACCGAGAATGGTGTTCTCGGCTTAACCGGGGAGGTTACCTCGGCATTTTGTTACTTCCTCTTGAGGTAATCCCTCATGTCCTCTTTGGTCTGGCCAGGAGCTCGGCTATCTCTAGATTTTAGCCTTTTCGGTGCGCTACTGCCTGTGTCATTATGAGTCCTCTTGGACCTCTCTCCGTTGGTTGCGTCGAAGCAAAGTTCCTTCCCTTGAACATGCCGATGTTCTTTGGGGTCAGTTTCTCTTGTACGATGTGTCCTCCATGAATTTCCCTTCATTGACTCTCCTTGCTCGACCTCCCTTGAAGGCCGGTGAGAGTGTTCCTTGGTTCTTGTGTGCTGGGGGGCTACAGGGACTGTTTTCTGCCTTCCCTTCTGGGCATCTTTCTTGGCCGCTAGAATCGACGTATCTTGCAGCGGGAATGGTAGCTGCATGACATTGTTCTGTATCATAAAATTTACGACTGTTTGTAGGTCCGCCAATTTTTTCACCATGGCCTTTACCTTATCGTCCCTCTGCAGGCATCTTTCTTTCCATACCTGGAGGTCATACTCGTTATAACACCCATTTCGGTCCGTTCTCTTTGGTACGTCACCCTCCTGGCCGACGTCCTTGCCTTCGTGATTCTTATCGTGAGTCTCTTTGTTGCAGTTGTCCTCTTCGACGTCAAGGTCAAAAGGTTTCCCACTCCCAGTAAGAGTGTTGTCCCCAACCTTCTCTTTCTGTCCGTCGTTGGCCATCTATTCTCCTTTCTTTCCCACAAACGGCACCAAATTGTGTAAGTCGATTTCTAACCACACTGCCAAACTAGTACTCAGCTAGAGAACACTGGCAGAATAGATTAAGCTCGAGCGACCTGTCACAAAAAGAAGAGATTCCGGCGGTGGTTTGTCCACTCGAGGGCACTTCGATGATCAAGTCAGTTATCTCTCAAAGATAGCAAAAGTGCTTAACTCACTATTCAAAACATAAAAAACATACCTTAGACCCATGAGGGTGCCTCTCTTTTATAGCCAACACTTACCTAATCCCAATAGAAGCCTAGCTTCATTGGACTTAGGATTACTGCTAATCTTGGACTCCCCGTAGGATTGGGATAAACTCTCTAAGAGTCTTATCTTTACCTAAACTGAAGTCCTCTCTCATTCTAGGACTCTTGTCCCTTATCCACTTATCCCGGATTCCGGTATCTCCGCAGATAACCTCGGCCTAGCCGAGATTATCTCGGCGTCATGACCAGGACACGTGGCACCTCGGCTGGCACTTCGGTGACACCTCAGCCACTTGTCGTCATTCCAAAAAATATGTCCCTACATATATAAACGATGATTTTGTTCCAGACAACATCTTTAGACCCTTCAATTAAATTAAGACACACAATAATCATATAAACTTTTCCCGTCTAATTCAATCAAATTCTCATTTTAGAATTTGATAAAAACCACCTCTTTTTTTTTTGTTGATATTTTATTGATGAAAAACAGTGTACAAATCGAACACACAAATCATCAATGAAGAAAAGAAAGATGCACATGCATCAAAGCTAGACCAACTCATCCCAACTATGTTGCAACAAAATTAAGGATAGACCAAAGATTTTCACATGGGGAAAAAATATATATACTAACAAAAATTTTAAAACACTGCTCATCCTTGTAATTTAGAACTTGTGTCACTTTAATTCTTGACTTTTTAATTGTGAAACATTTGACCCTTAATTTTGAATTTTATTTCAAATAAGAACAATCAAAACTATTTCCTTTCCAAATGGTCCATTTTAAGGACAAATTCGTCATATAACTTATTTTATATTGGTTAACTTCTATGTTGTTTGAAATTTAATGGCCTTTTTTTAATAAACAATGATGAAAAACTTTCTTGGTTATAAAGTTATGTTTGATTTGGTTTCAAAATCTATTTTAAAATTTTTTTCTAAGAAATTAAAAATTAAATTGATAAAAAAAATTAAAAACACATCATTTTTATATGATTTTATCTTTGAGCGAATTACACTAATAGTCCATATAGTTTAGGACTTGTATTACTCTAGTTCTTGACTTTTCAGTTTTAACACATTTGACCCTGAATTTTAAATCTTGTTCCAAATAAGGATAATTGACAATACTATTACTCAATTTCAAAGGAAAAGTCGTCAATTTGATAAAATATAAACTAATTTGACAAAAATAAATGTCAAAAAAATATTTTTGAATTTCAAAATTATATCTACTTACTAAAGATAAAATTATGTAAAATTGATAAATCTTTTACACATTTATTTATTTTACCAAATTAACTTTTATTATGTGTTTGAATAATAATCATGTAATGGATGGTTGTTTTTATTTTCATTAAATTAGTTTTTATTTTTTCAAAAGTCAAATATAGGGACAACTTTGATATCATTATTAAATCAATCAATTAAATCAAAAAATCTAAAACTAAAAACATTTCATTTATTAAATATATCGATTACACATTAAAAGCGTAACAGCCACTCATTACATGATCATCATCCAAACACATAATAAAAATTAATTTGGTAAAATAAATAAATAAATGTGTAAAAGATTTATTAATTTTACATAATTTTATCTTTAGTGGGTAGAATTAATTTTTAAAATTCAAAAACATTTTTTTGATATTTTCTTTGGTCAAATTAGTTATATTTTATCAAATTGACAAGTTTGCCCTTGAAATTGAGCAATGATATCTTCAATTGTCTTTATTTGGAACAAAATTCAAAATTTAGGGTCAAATGTGTCATAATTGAAGAGTCAGGGACTAAATTGACACGACTCCCAAATTATAGGGACTGTTAGTGTAATTCACCCTTTATCTTTTGAGAGAGTAGAAACAATTTTTTTTTAAATTTTTTTTTGATATTTTTTTTTGTTAAATTAGTTTCTATTTTTTCAAAAGTCAAACATGGTGACAATTTTGATGTCATTATTAAACTAATCCATTAAATCAAATAATCCAAACTAAAAACATTTCATATATTAAACATATCAATTACACATTAAAAGCCTAATAACCATCTATTACATAATAACTATTCAAAAATATCTATTACCAACAAATACAATTGTCTATTACATGATAATCATCGAAAAACATTAACAAAAATAACAATCCATTACATGATCATCATTAAAACACATACTAAAAATTAATTTTTTTAAAAAAATTAAAAGATAAAAATGTAAAAAATTTATCATTTTTATATAATTTTATCTTTGGTAAGTAGAAATAATTTTTAAAAATTCAATTTTTTTTTTTGACATTTAATTTTGTTAAACTAGTTTACATTTTATCAAATTGACGACTTTACCTCTAAAATAGAGCAATGATATCTTCAATTGTGCTTATTTGGAACAATATTCAAAATTCAAAGTTAAATGTATCACAATTGAAAAGTCATGGACCAAAGTGACATAACTCCCAAACTATATGTATCGTTTGTTTAATTCGCCTAATTTTAAATAGAAAGTATGGATTACAATATCAATTTTCTACCAACATATAAAAAGCAAAAATAATATATAAACATATGCAAATAACCATTTTAATTTTATCCACATTGAAAAAGATATCAATTATAAAAAAACAATCTATTTACTAAAGTGAAGTATCTTGTGTTTGATACTTTTTCATGTCATTACAGCATCTATGATGAATCAACTTTAAAATCTTGCATATTGTCTTTCTCAATGAATATAATTAAATATGGGAAACTTACCAATAAGTCTCATAAACAAAGTTTAAAATCTATCTAATCTCAGAACAAAATATTTATACCAATTAGTCCTATATATTTTTAATTGTTACCAAAAAATCTTAATTTTTTTTTTTAATTTACAGATGCTGTTACATCCACTATCGTCGGACTTCCGGCAGATAGCCACCGGAGACTTGCCGGAAGGTTCAGCATCACCGGAAAGTTGCCGGAGTATCGCTGGAAAGTTGCTAGAGTATCGCCGGGAAGTCGCCGGAAGTTCACCGAACTATTATGAACGCCAATGGAAGTCATCGGAATGTCTAGAATGTTTGCTGGACGTTAAGAACATCATTGGAGACTCACTGGAATGTCCAAAATAGTGCCCGAAGAAGAAAAAAAAAGAATAAATGGAGAAATTAGAGCGAAAAAGCATAGCAAAATGTGCTAAATATTGATAAACTAAAAGGAAAAAAAAAATGTAACGACAAAAAACAACAACAATGGAAAAAACATATGTCATTTTTCAATTTTTTAGGGTTTAAGCAAATAATCTCCAATATTGATCAAAGTGAAAAACAAGTTTTGAAACTGTAAAATGTTACAGTTTCAGAGCTAAAATCTATTAAGTATTTATCTTTATTAATCAAACTGAAAAAACATGTTATGAAACTGTAAAATTTTGCAGTTTTGAACCATGATTCATTCCAGCACCAAAAAAATTTGAAAATTGAAAAATTTTACAGTTTTCACTGCCTATAACTAATACTCAAAAACAACTTATTCATAATTTGAAATTTTTCTCCATTTAAACAAAAAAATAGACTTGTGTAACAGAAAAAAAGGTAGAAAAATTGAGAAATCAAAGGAAAGAATAGATATAGAAAGAATATTGTACTCCGACAACTATTTTTTGTTTAGATCTATTTAGATCTACTCATCAGATTTGAGTAGATCTACTCATCTTTTTCGCCGTCGGTGAGGATGAAGTCACGAGTTGATGTCGATAGTTGGTGGTTACGGGTGAACCCCAATCAATGGTGATCGTTTGTCACCAGTGACTATATATTAGAAAGAGAAAGAGAAAGAGAAAGAGAATAAGAAATGTGTGATCATTGGTCGTCGTTCAGGACAAACAAAAGGAGAGGAAAACGCTGAAAAAAGAGAGGAAAACGTAAAGAATGAGGCAAAAAGCAGAGGGAGAGGGAGAGAGAGGAAAAGTAAGACTTTTGAGTCTACTCAAAAAGTTGTTGGATTAAATAGTGTACACATATTTCAAAGAGGACCTATGGGTAATTTTCCCATTAAATAATTAGCTAATACCTTATTTTATTATTTGAAAATAGGACTCGATATCAATGGTAGTTATATAGAAAATTATTAATTTTATTATATTTTGTCTAATTTTTTTTGAAAGTTTTATATTTTGATCCAGTATTTTATAGATACAGTGGAGCAACTGCATCAATTTTTATAAAAATCGTGAGATGATGACCACAACAATTAGGTCAAAAGTCAATTTTTTAAACTTTTTTTTTGACTTTTTTAAGTCACATTACTTCTTTATTTTTTTACACAATTTTTATTTAAAAAGTCAAAAAAAAAAAAATTCAAAAAATCAATTTTTAACCTACAAATTTGTAAAAAATATGCTTAGAGTGGGCGAACTTCTATAATTTTAAAAAAATAATAATTAATACTACTATAATAATGGAAGTTTTTGAAATCTTAAGATCGCTTCCTCATACCCTTCTAGATCCATTCTTGTACAAAATGAACAGCGAAATCATCTGCGAGCATCACCTAAAACCAAACAAAACAACTGAAGAGAATTCAACTCACAAAACAAAACAAAAATCAGAAACGAAGCCTAGTAACAGGGCACTTTTCATAGTGCGATTCTACCCATCTAAGAAATCGAACTCCATCTACACCGACAAACCCCAAGCAAAGTGTTCAAGAAAATAATTAATACACACTAGCAGAACTAGTAGTTCCCTTCACATGATTTGAGCTGGATGATATATGAAGCGAGGTAGCTTTGGAGGATGACTTATAGGACTGCTTTGGGGTTGTGATGCATATTGATTTTAAAAATTATATATTTTATTTTATGATTTAGCATTTAATTAGGATTATTATTTAAGGTTAGAATCTTAAATTTTTTTTTGTTTATTTCAATTTCCTATCCATTTTTTAGCTTGTTCTACAAGAATAGAATTGCTTGCTTTATAGAAATTATTTTTATTTCTCCATGTTAGAATAGTAAGGAGAGAGAAAATAATATGTATTGTATTGAATGTTCATAGACTAAAAATCACGTTCATTACATATTCGTAAATGTTCATAGACTGAAAATCAACAAAATCATGTCATACGGGCTTACAGCTTTCCAAGTTATCACTTGGTTACAACAAAGAAGAGTTCTAACTCTTTTACATATAAAGCCCTTGGCTTGAAATTTAACATTAAACACCAAACAAAATAAACAAAATGGAGCTTTCAACCCCTCAACCTCCCAAGCTATGTCCTTGGAGGTGGCATGTCACCAGTACCTGAAAATGGTGTCCCAAGTAGGGTGAGCCAAAACCCAGTAGAGATATGCTAAACCAAATATGAGAATTAACTAAAATATGAGCATCAGATAAAGGTGCAACATTCTTAACCAATACGTATTCCTTTCAAGATCAGTTAATATAGATAGCCAATCTCATTTCATTTCCATTTTTCCCATGTTGGGTAAATCAATTTATCAAGTTCATTATTATCAAAACAACCAATATGAGACTACAACTCAACGGTTCACAGTTCAACACATTCATCAAATTCAACACTTCTATTTCTTGCCATTTTACAGAACTATGTCCGAGGGAACCGACACCCATAAATATATAAGATATCGGGACTTTCTCCCTGGACACTCCGGTCAACTTAATTATCAATGGAGTCCATCCTCTATCTTCTCCCAAACAATAGAGTACATCCCCCATCTCCTTCCATACAGAGATACATATACAATGTATTTAAATACGTTGTCATATACAATGACTCATCAATTCGCATATTCAATGATTTACTCAAACCGTCATATTCAATGACATAATACAATTGATTAGTTTCAATTTTCCTAATCCTCATGCATTTTCTACAACAATCATAGCTATCCTCCACCAATAGCCCAAAACAAATATTTCTAAATAGATAAATAAATCTATCAACAGATAATTTATTAAATTTTCCATAGGTGAGTGATTCACCAATCCAACTACACCATTTAATCACAATTTTCTCTAATATCATAATTCTCAAATCAATTTCATATTTTCACATTGATTTCACTATTTATACAAAATATTTTATTTAATCCAAACTAGGGTATTTATCCCCCCTTTCCCAAATATTACACCCAAGGCCAAATTCCACCCATTATACACAAATAACCCCATTTTCAAGACCTCACCAACACATATGGAGTTCAAAATAGAAAACCCCTATTTCACAAATCACGACCCAAACCCTAACTTCACCCAAACTTCCCAACTCCACAATTTATGAAAAGATGACACACATTTAGGTTAAGACTCATAATAAAGAGTAGAACATCCCTACCTCAAATGAAGAAGCTCAAAAAGAAAGAGGGAGAAACATGAAGATACTCCAAACTTGAACTTCTTTGGATCAAAAGGAAGCCCATGCCAAACTCTAGCTTTTAACAAAGGGAGTAGGGTAGAATGACCATAGAACATGGAGTATTTATAGAGAGAGAGAGTGTGTGTTTTAGAGAGAGGAGCTGCCGATCTAGGGTTTTGAAGAAGCAAGAAGGTCAAAAATGGTGTAATTCATCTCTGCTGCGAACTGATATATGCGAGGCTCGCTCGAGCGAAGGAGCTGTCGCTTGAGCGACTAGACACAACAAATACCTCACTCGAGCGCAAGAAGAATCGCTTGAGCGCACAATGCAAAGCTTCAGGTCAGCCACAAACGCAGACGCACACTCGAGCGCAAGAGTGCTCGCTCGAGTGAAATCTGCATCCAAGAAAGAAACCTGAGGACTCTCAATCCTCGCTCGAGTGCAAAAAACCTCCCTCGAGCGAAGAAGCAAATACCCAAGGCTCGCTTGAGCGCAAAAAGCGTCGCTCGAGCGAAGAAGCCAAAACCTGGGCCGCAACCATCTGTACCAACTCACAACCAACCTGTTCCAAACTCACCCAACAAGTCCCAAAACTCAATTTCAAAGAATTAAAGGGAGGAAACAAGACGTAGACACAACATACAACCACGGAACCCGAGTCCGGAACACAATCAAGGTCGAGGAAAGACCTGGATCGCTATACTGGTTGGAACTAATGCCAGGACAATTTAAGGTCATGCTGGACCAATATAGAAACTGGTTGGAGCTAATGCCAAGAGACAGTTTATGGTCGTTTTAGACCATTATAGGAATTGTCTGAAACTAATGTCAGGACAATTTAAGGGGGTCATGCCAGACCGATATAAGAGCTAACCAGAATAAATGTTGGGACAGTTTAAAGGGGTCAAGTCAGACCGATGTAAGAGCTAACCGGAATCATTGTTGGGACAGTTTAAGGTCATGCCGGACTATTGTAGAGAACTAAATGTTAAACCCGCAAGCATGGCATACACATAACTTATGACGTGGCGCTGAACGATGATGACAACAGATAACTGTAGACACCCAATTTTTGATCATCCTCAAGACTTGGACGTCACCATTGGAACACTTGGTGATTACCCTTGTTTGTGTTTGTCTTGAGTTCCCGGAGGTCTCGGTTGCGCGCCTTGCCTCAGGACCTCTTGACTCGACCGTGTTGTGTCTGGTTTTGCACCAAACACTTGTGTTTCGCCTTGGAGGGGCAGGGAATGCCTTGTGAGGCATCCCCACACATCACCGGCCATGGCTTGAGGCCACCGGCCAGTGATTTTATGCCATCGGCAATGTATATTGCCGGTCGGCACTCTTTGTTGCCGGTCGGCCATTTATTTTGCCAAAATGACAATTTTGAATGGCCGATCACTGTTCATCTACTTTTGGTAGATATTTTGTGCCAGCTGTGATAGCTGGCACCCACCTTTTCTCTCCTCCATACACGTGTATGGAGGGATATCTCTCTGGACAAGCTTATTTGACAAGCTTTACAAGAGAGAGCTCTATAAGAGAGAGTCTCCTCTCTTGGATTTAGGGTAGAAAACATAGTTAGAGAGCTCTGGTTTTAGGTTAGGATTTATATATCTATCCTATATCTCTCTCTCTCTCTTTCTTGAGCTTAGTGTGTGTGTTTTGTCTTTCTTTTGCTCACAAGCACCCACCATCACACCATCCCTTGGAGCTGAGGCCTCTTGAGGGTTGTTTTGGAGGTTTTGAAGCTAGTTTCAACCTAAAGAAGCTGCTGGAGCTCCATTGTTGAAGAGGGTCTTCAAGGGTAAGAAGCTTGCTCCTTTTTACCCCTTTCTTGCATTGTATTTTTTCCTACCTTACAACTATTTTTGTGTTTAGTATATAACATAAAAAATTTCTATTTTTAGGCCCTCTAAATAGTTTGTTTAGAGTGTTTTGTGATTTGAGGTTGTTTAACCCCTTTTGAGGCTTGTAAGGCTCCTTTTTGTGCCATTTTGTGTGAGCTCCGGGACCATTGAGTTTGGGCCTCCTCACCACTGAAATCTTGAGGGATTTCAGAGGTGGGGATGGTGCCTTGAGGTCCTAGGAAGGAGAGGGCCACCCCCTCTCCTTGTTGTCCTTGAAAAGGACCATTTTTTTGGCCTCTTGAGGGAGCACCATGTTTAGGTTCATGTTGACCATGCCTTAGCTGATTTTTGTGCTTGTTATGTCATAATATGCCTTTGTTTTTAGTTGGTTTTGGTACACCATGCTTGCTTAGCATACATGCCTTGTAATGCCATTTTGTTGCCTTAACATGCCTTAGGTTGTAAACCATTGTTCTAGCATGTTTTAGGCTTGGCTTTGTGAAGCTTTCATGTTTATGTTGCCATGATTAAGGTCTGTCCTTAGTTGTTTGGGTCGACTTTGGCATGCATTGTATAGCCCCTTTGCATTTTGGCTTGTTGACCTTAAGTGTATAAGTGTGTAGCATGCCTTGTTTGTATCATTTCAATGGTTTGGAACCTCTTAACATATCATTTCAGTCCACTCAACATGCTTATATGCTTGCATTTAATCCTCCTTCAATGTGTTTAAAGGTTGTTGCCTTATGCCCCTTGTTTAGGCCTTGGAGTATGCTTGCATTTTAAAACCACTTAGATACCATCTAGGTACATCCTTAGCTTTGTTTAGGTCTGCATTAGACCTATTTTAAGTCCCTTTGGCCTTGTGAGGTTTGGTGGACTTGACCTTGGTTTAAGCCTCCTTGGCTTGTCTTAAGCACTTGGGCCATTGTTGCATGATATGCTTGCTTTGTTTAGTTGGTTTGGCACCTCCTATAGCATGATTTTCAGAGCATTAATTTGCATGCTATATGTCCATGTTTGCATCCTCCTAAGTGTGCTTGAGAATTTTCTATTTATGCCTAAGTGTTGGTCCATGTATACATGCATGTTTGCATGCCATTAGTCCTTCATTTTTGGGCACTTTGGCCACTATTTTGGGCCTAGTTAGGGCTGCCTAAGTCATGTTTAAGTCCATCCCTTGCATGCCATTCAAATGTTGTTACATTCCCCCCATGTTTGCATGCTTTGGTTGCATGTGCTGCATGCTTGGAATCACTCGCATTAGTCATGCATTCCCTTGGTCGAGTTGCTAGCGTGTTGCATGTCTTGTACACTTACATGATTAGATCACATCTCGCATGCTTTAGTAGTTCGCATAGTTGTGGTATTCTTGTTGGCCTTGTTGCTTAGGTTGTGTACCTAATGTGCATTGCATGTTTTTATGCTCTCTTTTATGCCATGTTGCATACTAGCCCATATGTCTAGGTTGCATTGCACTAGCATGCATGCCTTGTCCCTTGACCTAGTGATGGGAATTGGGCCTTTGATTTGTTTATATGCATTGCATGACATTTGAAATCAAAAGTGCACACTTGGTTTCTTAGGCCATCACGCATCGAAATGCGCGATTGGTGGTCCGAGAACCAAGGACCATGTCCCTTTGAGTCATAAACATGATAAGGGATATGGTTGGTGCATACATTGCTTGAATTGCATTGCCATGCAAAGCTCTGTCCTCAGCTGCTGTCAAACAGATTCTGCAGGAACTTTTTGCCGATCGACTGCACATAATGCCGACTGGCAATCCATCCGTGGCCGATAGCTTCATCAACAGCCGATGATCACATCTTACTGCCGGTGGCCATTCTCCTCAGCTGGTGGTGCCTCCCAATGTCCAGGGAAGAAATTCTGAGACTTTGGAAGTTTTCAGAGGGGCAGAGCAGGGAAAACAGAGGCAGCTTGCGCATGGCAGTGGACTTCCGAGCAAGACCCGAGCACGCGTGCATTGAGCTCTCTTCCCGAGGCCCTTTTTCTTGCTTTCTTAAGTTAATTAATTAGTTTAATTAATTTAGTTGGTCTGTAATAATTAATTAGCTAGGTTAGTTAATTCATTATTCGAATTGTGTTATTCTTTTGGTCCCTCCGAGCGAGGGCGAATTTGTAATAAGTGTGGGTGAGTGTGTGCATGTCTTCCAACCCCCACTTCTTTCTCCCTTTTACTTACCTGCTTTGATGGTTAGTAATATGACATGTCTCACGCAGGCGCGTCTACAATAACTAAGTGCACTAGGGGGCGGCTTAGGTTGTGCACCAACGGGGGGGCTTGGGTTGTGCGCCAGAGGGGGCAACTTGGATTGTGTGCCAGAAGGAGAGGCTTGGATGGTGCACCAAAGGGGCCGGCTTGGGTTGTGCGCCAGAGGAGGCAACATAGGCAACATGAATTGTGTGCCAGAGGAGGCGGCTTGGGTGGAATAGGTTTGAAGATAAAAACCAGCGGATAGAGGAAGAGATCACCACGAAGCGATACTGAAAGGAAAATATGGCAACAAAATAGGTTGAGGTCTGGCGGGCTGCCAAGGCAAGTCTTCCACCCGTCGATAAGGCAAAGAACACCAAGAGCTTAACCTATAACGTTGATACCATGTTAGAATAGTAGAGAGAAGGAAAATAATATGTATTGTATTGAATGAATTGTCCTATACAATAGAAGGCCTATATATATAGGCTGAGAAAGAGTATCCTACTAGAAATCTAACTATGAGAAAGAGTATCCTATAAGAGACTTAACTATGACAATACCTAATATATCTAGAAAATCAATACCTAATATATGTAGGATATGTACCATATATACATTAACACTCCATATTTTATTTCCTTTTTAGTGGTAGTTGGTTTAGGAGTTATCTTTTATAGTAAATTATGCAAATGGTCTTTGTAGTTTATACGATGTGTCAATTTGGTTTATGTTATTTTAATTTGCTTGATTTTGTCCCTTAATTTAACAAATTGTGTCATATTGGTTCAATAAATAACGGCCGCTAGGTTTGGTGGACGAAAACTCAAACGATTTGTCAATTTGGTTATTGTAGTTTACACGATGTGTCAATTTGATCCTTGTTAAAATAAAGCAAATTAAAACAAGGATCAAATTAACATATTGTGTAAACTAAAAGGACCAAATTGACACATCGTTTAAGTTTCCATCCACCAAAAGTAACGGTCGTTATTTATTGGACCAATATGACACAATCCATTAAATCACATTTTCTTCTACTATAATAAGAGATCACTTTTTGCTCTTAGTTTTTTACAGCCCAAAAAGTTGAACATGTAGGGAAGGTCTAATTCACTGTCAAAATCATTACATGAACGTTTTATTTATTTATTTATTTATTGTTGTTACCAGTTCTTCAGAGAACATTTGTGGCTTTGCTTGGCAATTTGGTTTAAAGTAGAAAAAAATTGTGGTGAGCTTAAGGGAAAAAAAAGCTGACCTTCCATTTGGTTTATTGTTGTTACTAGATTCATTTCTTATGTGGAGTTTTGGGTGCTTTACATAACATATAAACACATTGGTAGTGTGAACTTCATCTTCTTATGTGGAGCTTTGGCTGTTTCATTAGCTTAAGTTGCATTATAAAGCTATATTACTTTTATCTATTCAAATATCGTTGGAAAAGGAAATGATTTGGAACTGAAGCTTTTGTTTGATTTTGAAGCTTTTATTTGATTTTGCGAGTTCTTTTTTAAAGTTAAAGACCCACCAGTGGTTTTTTAGTTTATGTGATACTTTGTTTATTTGCTTTATTTCCTTTTTTTTATTGATTGGGAAATTATATTGCTATCTTTACATGTTCTCGACTTTGATATTGATTTTGAATATGGCTTTTGATTATTAAGAGTGGTTTCTTTTTTTTTCTGTTTTTTTGGGTCTTATACATATAGACTTGAGTCCTTTGGCTAACCTTTAACCCTCTATATATTTATGTGCTTCCCTTAGCAAATTTGATGTTGTCTTACAATCTAGGTAAACTTCTTTTGATCCTTAATTTCTTTACACCTATGATATCAACCAAAACAATAGACGCAAGGTGTTCCAAAAATATTTTTTTCTACAATTTTTTTTTCTTTTTCCTATAATGAATCTTGGTCTATATTTTACATCTTTGTAATAACTTTTCGTGATTTGTTTCAAAATATATTTTGTCATATGGAGAAAATTATATTGTCATTTTAATTAATTCTTAGCCCTGAATGACAAATAGACCGTGCATTGTGGATGGGTTGCATGAAGGGTAGCATGGCTTATGCATTGAAGGCAATATCACAGTAAATTGAATTGACTACTGGTAGTTTTTCTATGAAGTTCATTTCGGCCCTGCTTTGCCCTTTCGATTCTGCTTGATTTAATTCATAAGAGGTTGTTGCATGTCAACTTACTTTTGATGGTGCTTTTATAAATAATAACTGCCACTTTTTTTGATTGCCCAATGTTATCAGCTTTTGTATTAGAATACGAAGAGCCGTTTGATGGATAATTCTGGAACTTGGGTTTGAGAGGCCAATGGCTAAAGAGATAAAATGATCTGGAATTTGAGGCCAATAGCCATTTTGTGTGTTTGTATGTCATTAAGGTGATGGATACACATCTGAAAAGCGAGTGATATGGAAGGGTTGTCTTGAAAGGAGAAAAGGGGGAGTGAAGGGAGATGCTAATGGATTATGTTTAAATGAAGTGGTCATCCATGTTTTGTTTTTTGGAATTGAGATACACTATTTTGGAAAGCCTAAGGGATTTATGTAGTGGTTTTAACTTTCAATTGAGATAGGAGAGTGGGGTAAGTAATAATAATAAGAAAGGTATCTGAAAGGGATTGTTAGAGATAGGTCTGATTCAGTTTTGTCAAATTATAGATTATGGTATATCCCTATTGTATTTTGGTATTTTTTTAAAAAAAATTTAGTTCAGCAATTGGTGGGTGGGGTGTTACATTGCTAATCCTCATCATCTCTCTTTCTTTTGTTTGGCTTCTAATTTTCCTTTTATACTTACTTTTACATTCAAAAGCAATATTTATATTGTGCAATTTCATTTCAATAACCCTTTTGTCATGGCCATTATTCTTATTCTTGCACTTAATATTATGTTTTTTGTTATGTGATATTTATTTTTTGTTATGCTGCTTTTGATCAATCATATAATTTGCTGGATAAAATATCTTTAATGGATCAGGGGAAGGGTGCTCTAAAAGACTGCAACTGGACTGCAATTTTCCAGGATCAAAGGAGCAACCACATGGGCGTTGGGTCATTTCAATATGCGCTGCTTATTGTGACACAACAAGAGCAATGTGTTTCTGTTGCGAAGGTACTAAATACCCAAACCGTCGTGTTGCTGAGGCATGCGGGTTTAAAGTGAAGTAAGCATACTTAGAATCCTAATAGACATTTCTGTTAGAATATGATCTAAACTAAACATTAACAATTTAATACCCTTATTTCAGCTTACCTTCTGAACCTGAAGGTCCTAAATTGATTGACTGGACAAAACCTAGACTGGATAATATTTTCACAACAAATAGTAGCATACTTGGATGGTGTAATGTGAACCCAACAGAAGCATATCCTTCCAAGGTTCGATTCAAAGAGGAATGCGATTGCAAATATGATTGCTTGGGAAAACAACTTTGCGAGGTGACTGTGCTGTGCACTTGTGTTAATCAATGCTCTGGCCATGGACATTGCCGTGGTGGATTTTGTCAGGTAGTAATTATGTATTTAATACTATTAGAATGTGTCGTATCTAATCTTATCCTCAAAAAGGATTCATGCAGCCAACCCACTTAAGCGAGACATAAGGTTTAGTTTGGTTTGGTTTAAGTAAATATGAACAACATTGAAAGGTGCTAAAAAAGGCACTACCTTGTATACATGCATTTAAGAAACAAGAACCTATAATCTTCTTTACCAAATGAAGGAATCCTTGTTCAGTACAAATGTCAAGAAAAAGTCCTCTGTGCTATGAAGTATTTCTAGAAAGGAATTGTTTTGTTATTGTTTTTATATTGGATCTCAATACTCCTCAAATAGTGGCTGATATGAATCTAATACTTCCTAAATATTTGTAGTCTAAAAAAATAAATTCTCTTTAATTTTGAGAAGTAATAGATATGTTTTTTGATGCTCTAGGTTGTTTATCCAATCTATTCCGGAGTTAAGTATGTACAGGATTAGAGTATAATTTCAGGGAAAATACAAGAATAGTTTCCAATACCTTGCATAATTAGATTAAAACTTGTCAAATTTGCTCCAAATTTGTGTCTAAAATTATTTGATTTTTTTGTTTCTTCTTTCTATAGTGTGACAATGGCTGGTATGGAATAGATTGCAGCATACCATCTGTTTTATCAGTTATAAGGGATTGGCTTCAATGGCTTCGACCAGTTCAGGTTGATGTTCCTGACAGTCCACAACACGTTGGTGTAGACACCCCATTTTTGACCGTCCTCAAGACTTGGACGTCACCGTTTGAACACTCGGTGATTATCCTTGTTTGTGTTCGTTTGGAGTTCCCGGAGGTCTCGGCTCGCGCGCCTTGCCTCAGGATCCCCGAACTTGACCGTTTAGTGTCTGGTTTTGCACCAAACACTTGCATCTTGCCTTGGAGAGGCAGAGTGGGGCTTGTAGACCATCCCCACCCATCACCGGCAGTGGCTAGAGGCCACCGGCTGGTTTTTGCTGCCACCGGCAATATAGTTTGCCGGCCGGCACTCTTTGTTGCCGGTCAGCACTTTTTTGTGCCGGTCGGCACTTTGTTTGGCCAAGATGGCATTTTTTGCCGGCCGATTGCTGTTCATCTGCTTTTGCAGATATTTTTGGACAGCTGTATTACTTTTGCTCCCCTCCATACACGTGTATGGAGGGATCTCCCTCTTGCAAAGCTTGTCTTGTAAGCTTTACAAGAGGCATATAGAAAAAAGCTCTCTCTAAGGGAAGAGAAGAGAGCCTTTAGACATTTTTGAGGAGAGAAGACAGAGGAGAGCTCTGGTTTTTCCTAGGGTTAGGGTTAGATACACTCACCTATCTCTCTTTTCCTCTCATTTTGCACACTAGGTGTTTTGTGTCTCACTATTGCACACAAACACCTAGTGTTTCACCTTCCTCTTGGGGCTGAGGTTCTAAAGAGTGTGTTTTGAAGTTTTTGTCTTGGATTCAAGCTCAAGGAGGCCATTGGAGCACTATTGTTGAAGAGGACTACAAGGGTGAGATTCTAGTCCATTTTTCCCCCATTTTTGCATTGATTTTCTACTAGTCTTAGAGCTATTTTTGTGATTATTGTATAACATAAAAAAGTTCTTTTTTTAAGCCCTCTTTATTGTTTATTAAGAGTGTTTTGTTGTTTGAGGGTTGTTGACCACCCTTAGGCCTTGAAAGGCCTCTTTTTAGACCATTTTGTGTTAGCTCCGGGATTTTGGTGTTGAGGTCTCTTCACCACTGAAATCTTAAGGGATTTCAGTGGTGAAGATGATGCTTTGAAGTCCCAAGAAGGAGAGGGCCACCCCCTCTCCTTGTTGTCCTTGAAAAGGGCATATTTTGGCCTCCTAAGGAAGCCTATGCTTGAGTGTGTGTTGAGCATGTTTGGTTTGTTTTTCATGCTTATATATCCATGATATAACATGATTTCAAGTTGGTTTTGGAACTCCATGCATGTTTAGCATAGTTGCCATGTAATGCCTCATTTGTGCCTTAACATGTTCTAGGTTGTTAGCCTTGGTTGGAGCATGTTTTAGGCTTGCATTTGTGAAGATTATGTGCTTATTTTGCCATGTTTTAGCTCTGTCCATAGTGGTTTGGGTTGATCTTTGCATGCATTATATAGCTCCTTTGTATTTGGGCTTGTTGGCCTTGAGTATGTGCATGTGTAGCATGCCATCTTTGCATTGTTTTGGTGATTTGGAATCATTCTACATGCTATTTCAGTCCCATTTCCATGCTTGTTTGATTGCCTTGCATGCCTCTTTAATGCTTTGAAAGCATGTGTTGCAATGCTCCATGTTTTGGCCATGGTGTATGCCTTTGTATTTGGGCCACTTAGATGCCATCTAAGGAGTCCTTTGGCCTTGTTTTAACATGCTAAAAATCTGTTTTTAGTTGTTTAATGCATGCCATGTTTGGTCATGATAAGTGTAGTTCAATGCCTTATTGATTTGCCTTGAACACTTGGACTTTTTGTTGCATGCTTGACTTGATTTATAACTTGATTTGGCATCATTTTATAACATGATTTTAGGGCTCATGTTGCATGCTAATTTGTCCATGTTTCCTTCTTTCAAGTGTGCTTGAATGTTGTTTGATTTATGCTTAAGTGTTGGCCCTTACGTGCATGTGTGTGTGCATGCCATTTAGCCCTCACTTTTTAGCACAATGGCTACTGTTTTAGGCCTATTTTAGAGTCGCCTAATTCATGTTTAAGTCCATCTTTGCACTCATTTGTATTGCCATATGCATGCTTGTATGCTTGCATAAGTTAATTGCCATGCCATGTTGCATTCCTAGCTTGTATGCCTAGGTTGCATTGCATTTTGCATGCATGCCTTGTTCCTTGAATTGGTGATAGGAATTGGGCCTAATTTGTTTGATTGGTTTGCATGCATTTGAAACCGAAGTTGCATACTTGGTTCTTCGGGCCATCATGCATGGAAATGCATGATTGGTGGTCCGAGAACCGAGGCACATGTCCCTTTGAGTCATCACAATGATAAGAGACATGGTTGGTGCATACATGCCTTGAAATATGCTGCCATGCCTTGTTTTGCCCTCTGTTGCTGTGAGTTGCAGGTTCTGCAGGAATACTCTGCCGACCGGCAGTGTAATGTGCCGACCGGCACAATTTTCTCTGCCGACAGCTTCAATTTTGTGCCGATGGCCATACTACACTGCCGGTGGAAATTTCAATCAGCCGGTGATGACCCCCTCTGTCCAAGGATGTAGTTCTGAGGTTTTGACAGCCTCCAGAGGAGGAAAGGGAGGAAAACAGAGGCAGCTTGCGCATGGTGGCACGTTTCCCGAGACGTTTTCCTGCTTTAATTAATTTGTTTAATTTGTTAATTAGATTAATTAATTTGTAATCTTTAATTAGCTTGCGTAGTTAATTAATTTGTAATATTTCTTCGGTCCCTCCGAGCGAGGGCAAATCTGTAATAAGTGTGCGTGAGTGTGTGTATGTCTTCCAACCTCACGTCTTTCTTCCCTTTTATTTACCTGCTTATGATGGTAGATTAGGGCACATTTAATTTAGCATACCTTATGCTATGCATGCGTGCATCCATGCATTTGTATTGCATGCATTAGGCTCGGTACATCACGCTAACTGCATCAATACTTCAATTCCCAAACTGAATACGTGATAATTGTGCATTTTCACATGACATGTCTAGGATTAGCCGAGCCTATCTTAGCGACATTTTGTATGCGATGCATTAGGCACTTCACATGGACTTGGATCATGCATGTTTGCTAACAAGTTCTTTGTTTTGGCACGGAGTACTATGTAAGTATTTCCGCTTTAGCATATCGCATGAGTGTGAATGTTACCATGACAGCATGCTTAATATGTGGCTAGATGCTTATGTGTTATAAACTGCTTGAATGCCTGTGGGTGGAGGTTGGATTGTTTGAGTTGGAAAAACTCGTTGAAATCCGTATTTTAGCCTACTTGCGAGTAGCAAATTCAAAAGCATTTTCAAAACGAACGGATATGCAATGTTTCTTTCCAAATTAGGCAATCTAGTCTATACTTGTTTGCTGCGCGCATAACATAGTAATTCTAGGCTAATAAATGGAATAAGAACACATAGCGTTTTCAAAAACGGATATCACGGTTAGTAGAGGCCGGTCTTCGGACCGGGCGAGAGGGGGTGCTCATAGCTGACCTTCCCCGATCGTACCCAAGCTCCCGAGCCGAGACAACTCCGGTGATGACGGACATGTGGCCTTCGGCACCGAGTCAGGGTTTCCTAAATTCTCCCATTTTAAAATGTTTAGGTGGCGACTCTGTATCTGGCAAAGCAGTCCATGTTTGGCACTACTTTTTCAAAAATCTGTTTCTCAAAACGATTTGCCAGATTTGGACTCTTTGGTTCAGATTAAGAACCGTGACACAAATCGAGTCCGAACTGTAGCGCGAGGTCCCACGCGGGCGCTTGCTACAGTTTCTGGCGACTCTGCTGGGGAATTTTAGAGAGTTTGACTCGAACTCGTGATATCCTATTTTGACTTCATTTATGTGTTTCCTTGCATTGCATGTGCATTGGTGCGCCTAGGAACACAGTGTTTGCCATCTGCCATTCCCGAACGGTTTGCCGGAGGCTTGTCTTGTCAAGGCATGTCCATAAGGCTGACTGGCTATGGGCTCTGACAGTATGGGAACACAAACCCCGGTTTACCGGGGCACCCTTTTGACCATTCGACCTAGTGCATATTTGGATCAATAGTGACCATTCAAAGCTAGGACAAGTTGCTTACCCGATGTTAGGTTGTTTGAAACCGCTGTGTGCATAGTGAAACCCTAGTTCCTGACAAAATAGGACAGGGAAACCCTACCCCAACATAGGGGTGATTGAACTCTCTTTTACTTGCTATGTGCTTTTTAGAGTGTTGCTCTACAGGGAACACATATACCAGTTTGCGAGTTTGAGTATCGGGCCCGAAGGTGCCAGAATCAGTATTGTTAAGAATCAGTTGTGAGAATCAGTTATCTGCGGGTATCGGGTTCAGTTTTTGGGAACAGAAATCTGGGAACAGTGATCAGTAGAAGGGTACAGTTGTGTGGCTACACCCGTGTTTGACCAGTTTGGGCTGAAGTGCCGTCTGTTTTTCTTTCAGCTCAGAGAGTTGCAGAGTTGATACAGAACAGCCAGTGTCTCCCCTCTTGCTGAGGCAGGATTTATGACGACACAAAGTTCAGAAGAAATTGTGGTTATGACAGCCGCACCGGAGCAGGGAACCACTCCGCAGAATGAGGCCAGCATCAGTATGTCATACCCACCCAGGTCGCCCGTTGTGCACCCGGTTTGGGCTCCCCAGTTATACCAGGCTCGTGAGCCCACCACCTTCGAATTGATGGGGATGATAGGCGATCTCCAAAGGTCTGTAGCAGACCTCGCCTATGGAATGTCGGCTTCACCGCCAGCGGCGCCGTATGCCGGGAATTTCGTACCACAGGAGCCCCCGCTACTGGGGCGGATTGTGATAGAGCTCAGCCAGCCAGAAGTGGCTTCCAGCTACAGCCGCGACATGTCAGCACCGACCCAGACCCTTGATCAGGCTGAGGCCAAAGGAAAAGACAAGGCAAAGATAGATGTCGACCCCATTGAACAACTGTTGTGGGCAGTCGAGGCTCTGAAAGTCAGAGGGATGAACAAGCAACAAACATCTGCAATAGTGACTAAAGCTGTAGATGATGCTTTCCCCACTCCAACCAAAGGCAGTTCAAGCCAGACAGAAAACCGGGATGGGCCCCGTCATGCCCAGACAGTTCCTGTAGCTCCCAACCCTGCACCGGGAAAGGTTCAAAAAGCCAAGGCAGCGCCAGCCGATCCTTTCGCCAGCGCATCTGGCAAGAATCCTCAAACTGCAAAGTACCTGCCCCGAGGGCGCAGGGTCTTTCACGACCTCCACATGCCTTTGTCTAGGGCATTTCTAATATTGGCGAAGAATGGGCATCTTAAGCCTTTGGAGCCCCGGCCACTCCCGAAGAATCTCCCCACCACTCATGATGCTACCTTGTACTGCGCGTACCATCAACAGTCCGGTCACAGTACCGATGGATGTTCCCGCCTTCGTCATGAAGTGCAGGATTTGATTGATAACAAGGTTATCCTACCACCCACCTCGGGTAAGCCCGTCACCACTCAGTTGTTGGATTTCGAGGGCTCAGATACTGCGAGTATGTAAAGCGCAACGCCTGCGGGCAACACTTGGTACATTTTTGATGAAGCGTCTGGCACGCATTTTTGAGCATCGGTGAAACCGAGTTTTGTAAACCCTGGCTTGGATATCGAGTCAGTCTTTTGTTTTGAGTCTGTCTCTTTGTCTTGAGTCAGTCTTTTTTGCTTAAGGGTCTGTCTGATTGTATCGAGTCAGTCCCCGTTGTATATAATACCAGGTGATTCAGGGGTTGTTGCCTCGAACACCGTCTTGTTTTGTAATTATCTGTTTTTGTTTTGAGTCTGTTTCTGCCGAGGGGCCGGTTGCACCAACAAAGCCGATCAAAATAGCTGTTGCTATCTCAAACTCCGTGCTTGCTTTTAGCATAAGGACCAGAGAATTTGAATGGGCTGACAGTACATCTCGCCTGCTCTCCTGTGTGCCCAAACTCATTGCATTAACCTAAGTTTTCCAAAAAACAAACTTTTGAACACTGCGGTGATAAAAACGAAGAGGAAGGAATTCCTCGGGTTTTGTAAACTTTGATCATTTTGAGAGAAAGAGAGGCGTGCTAAGCCTTTTTATGAATGAAATCATGCTTGTCGGCGTGAGTACTGAGAAGGACCCTGGCCTGATCCAGATTGGTTCCACACTATCTTCGGCGCGAGCGATTCGTCGCCTTCTTAAAAATTTTCAAAAGCAAATGTTTTATGCGGCCCTGCGAAGACCTGTGTGAAATAGCTCTTGAGATTGCGCAGCCTAGGATCGCTCTCAGCCTCAAGATTCAACCTATTTGTTTTCCGACTTTGAACCCATTCAGAACGTTCAGAAAGTTCAACGGACAAACGCCATGAAAGGCCTGTGTGGCCAGTTTTGAGGTAGCCTTCGATCAAGAAGCATCAAAGCCGAATCGGAAGGAGTAGATCTCGCCGGAAGAAGCTCGTAGAGTAACCCTGATGGATTCTCCGCAAATCAGTGCAACAACCGTTCTCCTGGACACAGAGAGGCTTCAATCCTAAAAAACCATTTGGCATGGACTTGCTACACTTTTACCCTTTGAGAGGCTCGCTGGGCTGAAAACCCGGAAGGGCAGTCCAGGCAAAAGTTAGAGTAAGAGAAAAATACAAAAAGAAAGAATGAAAAAAAAAAGGGGGAGAAAAGAAGAAAAAGAAAAGAAAAAAAAGCAAGAAAAAAAAAGAAAAGAAGAAAAAGAATAAAGAAAAAGAAAATGAAAAGGAGCTCGCAAGGTCGAAAACCCGCATTGGGCGCCTTGGCAAAAATAAGAGCCAAACAAAGTGAAGGTTAAAATACCCGAGTGGGCCTTAGCCGGAACTACATAAGGCTTGATTCCCATGTTTGGGATACGTAGGCAACTTCATCATGAAGTCCAGCCCCCAACGCTTTCATAGCGTCTCAGTCCATGCAATGGTTTCGATTTCACCTCAAAGTCCAGTGGCCAACACTCTTCAAGGTGATTGTGTCCGTATATGTGTTGTGACCGTCTTCGTCGCCTCTGTGTCTGAAAGTTCGACCACCGCCAATGAAGACCGTCTGCGGACTGCTGCGGCACCATCCAAACAAGGGGCAACTTTCCGTTGCCGCGAGCCACCGCGAGCCGCCATTCAAACTAGGGGCAACTTTCCGTTGCCTCCCACCCCCCTTCAAACCAGGGGCAATTTTCCATTGCCTCCGATCTGAGGTTGCGCATCTCGAAGAGTAAGTTCCATGCTTGTCGAGCATCAGCCGTTTGAAAAGTAGTTTTTGAAAATTTTTACTGAGGTTGACTATTTTCTCGAAAACTACTCCATTTTCCAAAATCGGACCATTGTCTTGGACCCAAAAAGGAAAATTTTCAGTGCTTACATGCTTGACTTGCATGGTTTTCAAATAAAAAATCGAACAAGTACGTTAATCCGACTCTCGTTTTGATCAAAACCGTTTTAGTAGAAAGCAAAAACAAAAAATGGTTAAAATGATGAACTAAGGGCACAGTCGAGTCAGGCATTCTGTCTTTCCCCCGTCATCAACGTACTTGCCAGAAGAGCGCTCTATCCACCAGAAGAAATAGCTGTGAGCTAACGGTGTTGAGCATGAACCCACACCTTTCTGTCTATCCATCAATCACCCCGGGGAGGGATGAAAAATGAGAGATTGAAGAATAGAGAGGTGTAAGTTGAGAGAAAAGTGAGGAAAAGGGTTTTGAGAAAAAAATCCGAGCTTGAGAGTTGAGTGGTGCGAGAATCACAAATTAGAAAGGGTGGGAAACAATGCCTAGAGAGACTGGCCCCTCGTGATCTGAGGTCCCCCATCTTCGTTCACGCGTCTGTGTGTCGTGTTTCTTTGATTTGACGCTCTCGTCTTTCGTTTTTAGTCTTTTCCGAGCGTGTCTCGTTGTGTTTAGGTCGCGTACCTATATTTGAGTCCTCCCCGCTGTGTTCGGTTGTAGGCTCGATATCCCGGTTTGAAAAACCCTCATTCAATTTCAAAAATCATCTATGTTCAGAATGTTGTGCCATTCTCTACATTTGAATGTGTTTTGACTCCAACCGGTTCCATCTTTGAGGTTCGTCCTGTCAGATTGGGCTGTTTGTTTGAGAATTCGCCGTGTGCAGAATGAATCGAATGTTGTGTTATGGGCTGTATGTAGATTAATCCCCAACAGAGTAAGGGCTGTATGTCCAGAATCAGGCAGTGGGTTGCTTGGGTGCATTTTGCCGTTGGCTGTTTAAGTTATCTGATTATTACAGTGCAAGTGTTCAATTTTCAGACAACCAATCAATTCCATTTACATTGAGGTGTAACATGATGAGATGCGATGCAATGCATGAAATGTGTAAATGTAAACACTTTTTCAGATAAAAAGTCCGTTTCATTTCATTATCTTTTCAAATGTACAAGTCTTGGAAACAAAATCTGCCTGCGGCAGTACAAGGTAATCTATCTACCAACAAAAAAGAAAAGTACAGGGAAAGAAAGAAAAGATAGCAAAAATCTGCATCTGTGTCGAGCACTCCAGGGGCTGTCAGTCCGTCCTGGTCCTCTTCCTGGACGAGGGTCCAGGAGCATCATCAGCGTCGTCGTCAGAGCCCGAGCTAGAATCGCCTCCGGTCTCCTCCTCCGATGACTCGGACTCCGCCTCGGCCTCCGCCTCTGACTCCTCGTCATCATTGTCCGGGACTGGAGCTCGCGAGCTACTCCCGACCTGAGAACGCCCTCCCCTGGTATGGGGAAATATCCTGCCCCTCTCATCTCTCCCCCGAGCAGGGACAGAAGGCCCAGCCGGAGCACCTCCTGCCATAGGAATCTGGAAAGGAGGCTGAAAAGTACACAAATGGAAGATGCATCAGTACACTGTGAACAGTTTAGAGGTGCAGAATGCAGTGTATGGGTACAGCATGAGAATGCCGTGAGCAGTTTATCAGTGTAGAATGCAGTGTGTGAGTACAGTGTATGCATGCCGAGAGCAGTTTAACAGTGCAGAATACAGTGTATGCAGTGTGTCAGATGCTGTGAGATCAGTGTATCAGGTGTTGTGCCGTGCATCAGATTATACAAAGCAGTGTGTGAGTGGTTTGAGGCCAGTGTCAGAAGGACATACCGGTATGCTGTAGACGGCTAGGAGGTCAAATGTCCGCTGGAGCATCCCCATCATCGAGGCATTCATCGCCAACGACTGACGGGTATACTCAGAAGAAGCCTGCAAAAGTATCAGATGCATTAGTATTCTGTGGAATATCAAGTAAACTGGATTGAATGACTATATGAAATGCAGTAGAACATACCGGCGGTAAGTCGGGGACGCCGATGAACTCGTGCCCAGCCGGTGGAGGGGCGAAGGGGATCTGATAGGTCGACCCACCCTGCCCCTGGAAAGTCAGTACAGCAGGCAGGGCAGGCCAGCCAGCTCCTCGTCCTCCCCGCACTCCGCCCCTACCACGGACCCGGGCTCTCCTCGAAGATCCAGCCCCTGCTCCTGCTCCGGCCCCAGCCGCCGATGCTACAGGCCTAGCCCCCTCTGCTCGACGACCGCTCAGGGGGCGCATCAGGTACGTCCGCACGTACTCCTGATAGTCGCCGGTGCCTCGGAAGCCGGCCTCCTCCCAGCCGATGGAGTAATCATCCAACTGCTCAGGGGTCAGCCCCTCGGTCTCCCTCATCTCTGCAGGAGGGTGAACCGGGACTATCTGCTCAGGTAACCCGCGGGTCTGGCGTAGAAAACGCTCCCTCAAGTACCAAGCCCGACAGACCGGGCCCTCTAGCAAGATCCGGAAACGCGAGGTCTCCTCAGCACCAGGGAACCGGCCCCGCATCGCCGAAGGCAAGGAAGCCCATGGCCGCCAAGTGATCTGAAAATGGCAGGCAGTGTGTTATCTACTGTTATTGAAATTTGCAGTGGGAAAGCGAAGCTTAAATGAACTGTAAGTAAAGCATACCTCTGTGGGGGTGATGGTGTCGAAATATCGGCGGAAGAAGCCGAACGTCTCCCGTGGTCGCCGGGTGCATCCCCCGTCAAAGCGACTCGAGAAGGGAACAGCCGGAGGAGGCTCCGCAACTGGCACAGGTGCAAGCCTAGGGAAGTAGGCATAAACCCACAACTGCAAAACAGATGTCAGTATGACCATCAGATAAAGCAGAATATACAGAATAAAGCAGAAATGGCAGAGCCGTGTATTGTGTGCAGTGTACAGTGTGAGCAGTGTACAGTCAATGTAAAGCAGAATGTATGTGTGTGCCGTGTGTACAGTATACAGTAAGTGTAAAGCAGACTACGGTGTGTGCAGTGTACAGAGTACAGAAAGTACGAGACAGAAATGAAAAGCGGAGAAGAAATGTACCTCCCAAGCCCGCCAGTAGCCTCCAAGCAGCTGGCCGCTGCCGCGAGAAGCCGAGCTCATATATCCGTACAGGGTGGCCAGAGCTGCGCCGCCCCAATCGTAGTGCAGAATGTCCCGGACGTCCACCAGTGCGCTGAGAAGGCAGAGAGGCACGGTGTTCGCCCGGTCGGCGAAGATGGTAGTCCCGAACAGGAACATGAGGAAGCCGCGAGCGTACCTCTCCTCATCCTCCGGGGTCATCTGCGCCTCCTCCTCCAATGCGGGCTGTACCCGAAACTGGACCTCGAACCAAGAGTATCGGACGAAGCCTGGACGAGCTAGCGGTGGGGCCTCCCCCAGTAGATGAACCTGAGCGGCGGTCCACTCATCCATGTCTATGTCGAAGGGGATCGGATCACCCCCTACCCCGATGCCTGTGAGCATCGAGAAGTCATGAGGGGTCATCGTCATATCCCCTGCAGCAGAGAAATGGAAAGAATCGATGGTGTCCCACCATCTCTCCGCCAGAGCGGCAAGGAGAGGCCTGCAAGTGGAGAGCCTGGAGAGTCCTCGGCAGAAGGAGCCGAAGCCCGCCCGATCCACGATGCGTCGGACCGCATCAGGGAGCTCATCATACTACTCCCGTGGACCAGTATTCCCATACCCGCGGATGGTATGGGAACCCTCCTGCAAACAGAAAATAGCAGTTGCAAGACGACATTCAAAATGCAGTTTTGAAAGGACAAATATGGCATGTATGCAAGTTTGTCAGTTTCAGGCAAATACCGGGTACCGGTGTGCTTACAGGAAAATACGTGTGCTGTGTCAGTGTGTTTGGGTGTTTCAGAACAGATGTAGCGTGTGTGCAAATCTAACAGATTCAGACAAATACTGGGTACCAGTGTGTATGCAGTGAAATACAGTGTGTGCCGTGTGTTTGGGTGATTCAGGGCTAGTGCAGTGTGTGTGCATGTGTCAGTCTCAAGCAGATATCAGTTGTATGTATGTTTACAGTCAACTACGGTCTACGGCATATCAGATTTCAGCAATTAAAGAATACAGCTAACTATGGCAGTTTTGTATCCTACATTGCAGAAAGTAAAGCAGAAGATGAAGAGTTACCTCGGAAGTGCCGAATGAAAGGTGGGAGGTAGGCTCGCGTAGTAGTAGCTCAGGCGCCGCGTACCTCTCAAAGCTCCGGAACTGACGTAGGCCGTCTGGGGACAGAACGTGGATCGCCGGCCGGTAGGTCGCCGGGTCGAACGGGCGCTCGCTCAGTGGTAAGAGCTCGACCCCGGGATCCATCTCGTGGTCCGGGGGAGTCCCGACACGTGGAATGTCGTCCGCCATGTAGAGAATAGTGTAAAAATGGCCGGAAAAGGAAAACCGAGCCGAAATGCGAAGAGTCAACTGGAAAGTCAACTCCCGAGAGGGTCGGAAATGGCCGGGAAGGCCGGAATGTGAAAAGGCACAGAAATGAAGAGGAAAGTGAGGGGAACAAACCCCGAAAAGGCGAGAACGCCGAACGAGGCACCGAAACGAGAATGTGATCGGTGGAAAATGTCCGAAACGCGAAGAGGATCGCGAATCCGACGACGAAACGAGCGTAGAACGCGAAGAAACGGGCGAAAAATGAGAAAGAAATGCTCTAGAGAGAGAGGGCAAGAATTTTCGGCGGTGGAAAAGTGAAGAATAGGGTTTTCAAGCCCTATTTTATAATGCCCGAAGTGAAAAGACAGAACTGCCCCGATTCAGCAACTGTTTGCCGGTCGGCAATGTTTTGTGCCGGCCGGCACTTTTTTGTGCCGATAGAATTGTTTTTGTGCCGATGGCCAGCCGGTGGCCTCCCCTTTCTGCCGGTGGGGTTCCCACAGCCTTGTTTAGGCCATTTGAATTGTTTTGGGTCTTCATAGCTCAAGAAAGTGCAAGAAAGTGCATCTCCGACGCTCAACCGGCCTCCGTTTTGACCGCGGGCCATGTCTCCAGTGCGTGGTACTCGAATTCGTACAAGGTGTATCCTTTTTGTATCCTTTTGAATTCAAAAGTTGTCCCATGTGTGTTGCACGAGTTCATCACACTACTTCGGTGCATTACATCGCACTGTCGTGCACCGCACATTTGCATTGTTATGCACGTGTTACATGCGTTGCAACACGCACCCCTTTGCATTGTCGTGCACATTTCTCATGCATCATCATTGCATTTCCATTCCATGCATTGTCATGCATTCTGGAATACGTGCGTTGTTGCGCATTCAAGCCCATTTACACTCCGTGTGGCATGCGTGTCGCACTTAGCATCGCACTGTTTTGTGCATTTCAAACCTCGCGCTGTTCTGCGCATCGCACTGTCTTGTGCATTTCAAACCTCGCGCTGTTCTGCGCATCGCACTGTTTTGTGCATTTCAAAATTGTTCGCGCTGTTCTGCGCATCGCACTGTTTTGTGCCTTTCAAAATTGTTCGCGCTGTTCTGCGCATCGCACTGTTTTGTGCCTTTCAAAATTGTTCGCGCTGTTCTGCGCATCGCACTGTTTTGTGCATTTCAAACCTCGCGCTGTTCTGCGCATCGCACTGTTTTGTGCATCTCAAAATTGTTCGCGCTGTTCTGCGCATCGCACTGTTTTGTGCATTTCAAACCTCGCGCTGTTCTGCGCATCGCACTATTTTGTGCATTTCAAACCGTCGCACTGTTTTGTGCATTTCAAATCTCGCGCTGTTTTGCGCATCGCACTGTTTTGTGCATTTCACTTGCATTTTGCCTGCATCCATTCGCGCTATCTTGTGCATCTTGCTTGTACTTGTTAGTACATTACATTGTCTTGAACACAAACCGGCTTCGCGTAGCGTGTAAGTCCAACTTTCAAAACCGGCTTCGCGTAGCGTGTAAGTCCAACTTTCAAAACTGGCTTCGCGTAGCGTGTAAGTCCAACTTTCAAAACCGGCTTCGCGTAGCGTGTAAGTCCAACTTTCAAAACCGGCTTCGCGTAGCGTGTAAGTCCAACTTTCAAAACCGGCTTCGCGTAGCGTGTAAGTCCAACTTTCAAAACCGGCTTCGCGTAGCGTGTAAGTCCACTTGTATCGTTTTTGCACCTTATGAGGCGGGCGTGTCTCATTTGTTTCATTTTTCATCCCGTGTGGCATGTGTGTCACACTTACATTTTGCGCGCGGTCTGGCGAGACCTTAAACACGCACGGTCTGGCGAGACCTTAAACACGCATGGTCTGGCGAGACCTTAAACACGTACGGTCTAGGAGACCTTAAATCCTTGGAAGGTGTAAGACCTTTAGTGTTCGCATTGTCGTACATATCTTAAGCCGCGTGTTGTCGCGCATCTCATGCAACATGCATTTCATACATCATTTGCATTTCAAAAAACAACAAAACATGCATAGTCATGCATACATTTTGCATCCCGGTCTAGGAGACCTTAAATCCTCTAAAGGTGCAATTCCTTTGGTGTTTGTCGTGCCCGAACGACTTTCGGTGGTCTGGTAAAGCCACCTATCTGTGTTTGCGATGAGTTCCTAGAAGACCAACTGGGACGGTGGAAACTAGAGTTCGAACGGCTTATGCCTAGAACGCAAAGGTTCGGGAGTTCCGAGACTAAAGTCTGGTTTAAATACCCAGGGGTTTACCCTCGGCTTGAAATCTGTATGGAAGCCCCATAGGTTGAGGCGGCATGTCTACGCCTCAGTTCTGGATACCGAACCAACCTAGTATATCACCCTGTTGGTAAGATAAGGAAAGTTGCAATCATAGTCATTGCATCATAGTGCATTGTCATGCATTTGCATTGTAGATTGCATGCATTCATTGCATCGCCTTCCACCCATGGCTTGCGCCTTTCCAGGTTGAGCTTGGTCTGGTATGTGCCCTTATTTTTCATGTTAAAACACAGTTCTGCATGTGTATCGCGCCGATTCCACGCTGATATGTTGGTTGAGGGTTGCGGCACCTTTTCTGTGTTACACATGGCTCGTATGTGTACATGCCTTTCCTAGGCAAGATTTGGTTTGGCTTGCGTGCCATATCCATTGTATCCATATCCATATCCATTGCATATTTGTAGATATTGCATTGTAGATTGCATGCATTCATTGCATCGCCTTCCACCCATGGCTTGCGCCTTTCCAGGTTGAGCTTGGTCTGGTATGTGCCCTTATTTTTCATGTTAAAACACAGTTCTGCATGTGTATCGCGCCGATTCCACGCTGATATGTTGGTTGAGGGTTGCGGCACCTTTTCTGTGTTACACATGGCTTGTATGTGTACATGCCTTTCCTAGGCAAGATTTGGTTTGGCCTGTGTGCCATACTCATGTATTACATTGTAGTGTAATTTTTGCATTCGGCATTAGGATCGTAGTCCTTTCTCTAGCGGGTCGTTTCCCCACTTATGTCAATTCCACCCAATACTTGTTCTTGCGTCTGTCTACAATACTCATAGTTCAGTTGACCGTTCTATGGTAGACAGACTTGTTATCTCCATCAATCTATTTGACATAGGTATGGTTTCGAACCGTTCGTGATTGGATCACGATTCAAATGCTTTGCATGTAGCTTGCATTGTTTCAATTACGTTGCATCTTCATTTGCATTGTTTATACATTGTTTTGTATATATATTGCATATCGTTTTGCATCCACATTTGCATTGTCATGCATGTTGCTAACCATATTATACCTGTTAAGTTTGTTTTCTTTGAAGGCACGATATTGTATGTACGGTTCATTTGCAGCTGGTGCAACCAGACGAGCCGCACAGGTATTGTATCTCCCGAGTGAGACGTATTGAGAATTCCATAATTCTCTTACATCCTTTCTGCATTGTAGTGTAGTTTGGTATGATAGCTTAAAATTGTCGCATGTTTGCTTCATTACAGCTTTATTTGCATGATCATAAGTTATGCTCGGCTTCGTGCATTGTCTTGCATTTTGCCCCTGCCTTCGGGCGCATACCTTATTTGTCTTGAATGTTTGTCTAAGTCTTCGGCCTTGTCAAAAATGGGTCGTCTCTGGGCTTTGACATTCACTCCCGTCATTGTTATGACTTTCGAGTTCTGTCAAAGAGGGGCAACTGTAGACACCCCATTTTTGACCGTCCTCAAGACTTGGACGTCACCGTTTGAACACTCGGTGATTATCCTTGTTTGTGTTCGTTTGGAGTTCCCGGAGGTCTCGGCTCGCGCGCCTTGCCTCAGGATCCCCGAACTCGACCGTTTAGTGTCTGGTTTTGCACCAAACACTTGCATCTTGCCTTGGAGAGGCAGAGTGGGGCTTGTAGACCATCCCCACCCATCACCGGCAGTGGCTAGAGGCCACCGGCTGGTTTTTGCTGCCACCGGCAATATAGTTTGCCGGCCGGCACTCTTTGTTGCCGGTCAGCACTTTTTTGTGCCGGTCGGCACTTTGTTTGGCCAAGATGGCATTTTTTGCCGGCCGATTGCTGTTCATCTGCTTTTGTAGATATTTTTGGACAGCTGTATTACTTTTGCTCCCCTCCATACACGTGTATGGAGGGATCTCCCTCTTGCAAAGCTTGTCTTGTAAGCTTTACAAGAGGCATATAGAAAAAAGCTCTCTCTAAGGGAAGAGAAGAGAGCCTTTAGACATTTTTGAGGAGAGAAGACAGAGGAGAGCTCTGGTTTTTCCTAGGGTTAGGGTTAGATACACTCACCTATCTCTCTTTTCCTCTCATTTTGCACACTAGGTGTTTTGTGTCTCACTATTGCACACAAACACCTAGTGTTTCACCTTCCTCTTGGAGCTGAGGTTCTAAAGAGTGTGTTTTGAAGTTTTTGTCTTGGATTCAAGCTCAAGGAGGCCATTGGAGCACCATTGTTGAAGAGGACTACAAGGGTGAGATTCTAGTCCATTTTTCCCCCATTTTTGCATTGATTTTCTACTAGTCTTAGAGCTATTTTTGTGATTATTGTATAACATAAAAAAGTTCTTTTTTTAAGCCCTCTTTATTGTTTATTAAGAGTGTTTTGTTGTTTGAGGGTTGTTGACCACCCTTAGGCCTTGAAAGGCCTCTTTTTAGACCATTTTGTGTTAGCTCCGGGATTTTGGTGTTGAGGTCTCTTCACCACTGAAATCTTGAGGGATTTCAGTGGTGAAGATGATGCTTTGAAGTCCCAAGAAGGAGAGGGCCACCCCCTCTCTTTGTTGTCCTTAAAAATGGCATATTTTGGCCTCCTAAGGAAGCCTATGCTTGAGTGTGTGTTGAGCATGTTTGGTTTGTTTTTCATGCTTATATATCCATGATATAACATGATTTCAAGTTGGTTTTGGAACTCCATGCATGTTTAGCATAGTTGCCATGTAATGCCTCATTTGTGCCTTAACATGTTCTAGGTTGTTAGCCTTGGTTGGAGCATGTTTTAGGCTTGCATTTGTGAAGATTATGTGCTTATTTTGCCATGTTTTAGCTCTGTCCATAGTGGTTTGGGTTGATCTTTGCATGCATTATATAGCTCCTTTGTATTTGGGCTTGTTGGCCTTGAGTATGTGCATGTGTAGCATGCCATCTTTGCATTGTTTTGGTGATTTGGAATCATTCTACATGCTATTTCAGTCCCATTTCCATGCTTGTTTGATTGCCTTGCATGCCTCTTTAATGCTTTGAAAGCATGTGTTGCAATGCTCCATGTTTTGGCCATGGTGTATGCCTTTGTATTTGGGCCACTTAGATGCCATCTAAGGAGTCCTTTGGCCTTGTTTTAACATGCTAAAAATCTGTTTTTAGTTGTTTAATGCATGCCATGTTTGGTCATGATAAGTGTAGTTCAATGCCTTATTGATTTGCCTTGAACACTTGGACTTTTTGTTGCATGCTTGACTTGATTTATAACTTGATTTGGCATCATTTTATAACATGATTTTAGGGCTCATGTTGCATGCTAATTTGTCCATGTTTCCTTCTTTCAAGTGTGCTTGAATGTTGTTTGATTTATGCTTAAGTGTTGGCCCTTACGTGCATGTGTGTGTGCATGCCATTTAGCCCTCACTTTTTAGCACAATGGCTACTGTTTTAGGCCTATTTTAGAGTCGCCTAATTCATGTTTAAGTCCATCTTTGCACTCATTTGTATTGCCATATGCATGCTTGTATGCTTGCATAAGTTAATTGCCATGCCATGTTGCATTCCTAGCTTGTATGCCTAGGTTGCATTGCATTTTGCATGCATGCCTTGTTCCTTGAATTGGTGATAAGAATTGGGCCTAATTTGTTTGATTGGTTTGCATGCATTTGAAACCGAAGTTGCATACTTGGTTCTTCGGGCCATCATGCATGGAAATTCATGATTGGTGGTCCGAGAACCGAGGCACATGTCCCTTTGAGTCATCACAATGATAAGAGACATGGTTGGTGCATACATGCCTTGAAATATGCTGCCATGCCTTGTTTTGCCCTCTGTTGCTGTGAGTTGCAGGTTCTGCAGGAATACTCTGCCGACCGGCAGTGTAATGTGCCGACCGGCACAATTTTCTCTGCCGACAGCTTCAATTTTGTGCCGATGGCCATACTACACTGCCGGTGGAAATTTCAATCAGCCGGTGATGACCCCCTCTGTCCAAGGATGTAGTTCTGAGGTTTTGACAGCCTCCAGAGGAGGAAAGGGAGGAAAACAGAGGCAGCTTGCGCATGGTGGCACGTTTCCCGAGACGTTTTCCTGCTTTAATTAATTTGTTTAATTTGTTAATTAGATTAATTAATTTGTAATCTTTAATTAGCTTGCGTAGTTAATTAATTTGTAATATTTATTCGGTCCCTCCGAGCGAGGGCAAATCTGTAATAAGTGTGCGTGAGTGTGTGTATGTCTTCCAACCTCACGTCTTTCTTCCCTTTTATTTACCTGCTTATGATGGTAGATTAGGGCACGTTTAATTTAGCATACCTTATGCTATGCATGCGTGCATCCATGCATTTGTATTGCATGCATTAGGCTCGGTACATCACGCTAACTGCATCAATACTTCAATTCCCAAACTGAATACGTGATAATTGTGCATTTTCACATGACATGTCTAGGATTAGCCGAGCCTATCTTAGCGACATTTTGTATGCGATGCATTAGGCACTTCACATGGACTTGGATCATGCATGTTTGCTAACAAGTTCTTTGTTTTGGCACGGAATACTATGTAAGTATTTCCGCTTTAGCATATCGCATGAGTGTGAATGTTACCATGACAGCATGCTTAACATGTGGCTAGATGCTTATGTGTTATAAACTGCTTGAATGCCTGTGGGTGGAGGTTGGATTGTTTGAGTTGGAAAAACTCGTTGAAATCCGTATTTTAGCCTACTTGCGAGTAGCAAATTCAAAAGCATTTTCAAAACGAACGGATATGCAATGTTTCTTTCCAAATTAGGCAATCTAGTCTATACTTGTTTGCTGCGCGCATAACATAGTAATTCTAGGCTAATAAATGGAATAAGAACACATAGCGTTTTCAAAAACGGATATCACGGTTAGTAGAGGCCGGTCTTCGGACTGGGCGAGAGGGGGTGCTCATAGCTGACCTTCCCCGATCGTACCCAAGCTCCCGAGCCGAGACAACTCCGGTGATGACGGACATGTGGCCTTCGGCACCGAGTCAGGGTTTCCTAAATTCTCCCATTTTAAAATATTTAGGTGGCGACTCTGTATCTGGCAAAGCAGTCGATGTTTGGCACTACTTTTTCAAAAATCTGTTTCTCAAAACGATTTGCCAGATTTGGACTCTTTGGTTCAGATTAAGAACCGTGACACAAATCGAGTCCGAACTGTAGCGCGAGGTCCCACGCGGGCGCTTGCTACAGTTGGGAATCTTGTGAATCTTAATGTTGTGGTGGAAAAGAAAAGGCCCCTTATATATGTTTATGATTTGCCCTCAGAATTCAATAATCTTTTGCATGAGGTCAGTATGTGCAATACTTGTGAATTGTGATTAATGATACATAGAAAGGGTGATTTTAATATTTTCCATTTGTTTATTCATTCTTGCAGGGACTAAATTTCAAGTTTGATTAATATTTTCCATCTATTTTCCATCAATGAAGCATTCTCTATTTGGATTATTTCCCTTATTTCTTTGGTGTGTTTTTTTTTTTTTTTTTGAATTGTGCAATAAGGCTGTGTGTGATTGCTGGTTTTGGGAGTGGAGTTAGATCCATAGGTTTTTACAAAATTAAAATAGAAATGTAAGAAAAAATATTATTATTAACAACGATTTCTTCATTTTTTTTTAATTTTTAATTTTTATTGCAGGTAGCTAAAGGCGTAGTCATGCCTATTTATGGACTTGAGTTTTCCGGTGCATTAATTCTAAGTTGTGCTTACATGTGGAGTTTTTGATATACTTTGCATCGGACAAATGTGAAACGCATTTGAAATCTTTGATGGTTTGGTTAAATACGTTTTTCATGCAGTGAATTCGTTGTAAACTAAAAGGATGGATGGTTATTTTGAATTTGTAATGTGTTCATGTTGACAGGTGGTAATAATTAGATAGATTAACTACTATTTTGACTTTATAATTGATGGTTTTTTGTTTTTATATTGGATTGTTGATGAATTGGTATGTTAAAATTGAATAGATGGACATGAATTATGTATTAATTGCAAATGTATTATAGGTATTAAAAAAAAATAGCATTACATTTAAAAAATTATTTTTTGAACTTAAAAGCTTTTTTGCGACCAATAACATTTTAGTTGTAGTAGGTCTTTGAAAAAGGTTCTAGGAATAACAATTGGTGACCACTACTGTGGTTGCTAAAACATAGACTTTTTGCGACCAACTTAATTTGTGATTGCCAAAAATCTCCATTTTCATGACCAGTTTTTTTTGTCGCAAATGATCAATCTTCAACAAATTTAAATCTTTTTCGCGACCAAAAATATGGTCACTAATGGTAACTTTCAGCGACCAACTTCAATTGTGGTCACCAAAAAACTTCTATGATGGGCTTTTGGCGACTAAATGACGACCAACTTTTTTTGGTCACTAAAAACTATTAACGACAAGATATCAGCTTTCTGCAACCAAAAAGTTGGTCGCTAAAAGTATTATTTCTTGTAGTGTTTTTTTGCCTGAACAAAAAGATAAAAATTAAAAAAAAATTAAAAATCACATCCACAAATATTGAATTTAGGGAAAATAGTATTTCAATAAATTTCATAAAATAATCTCAATTTAATGGAAAATTTTGTGAATTAATTTTTTTATATTGCAAAGTTTTTCATCAATGTGCAATTATTTCTTCGAAATTCCACTGAAATGGTATTTTCTTTTGATTTTAAATTAAGAAACGATTAACAGAAGTTATAATACTTACATTAACATGTTAATTATAGACTGTTGACATGTATTTGATAACTTCTTGTAATCTTATGAAATTGAGAGAGGATCAAAATTCTTCTTTTTTTCCCTGGATTTTCTTTTATTTTCTTAAATATACCACCCAAAAAAAAAAAAAAAAAACACTCAATGAAGAAATGGTTTTTTATTTTTTATTTTAAACAAAAAATCTGTTTCCAAATTATTCTAAAACAAATAATGACAATAATCATAAATGATGGCAATTGTGTGACACATGGAAAAATTGGACGATGAATGTCAATATCCAAGAATTGGGGATCAACTAAAAAACTAAGAGAAAATTTGAGTATTTATGCTAATTTCTTGACAGACAATGCAAGAACTTGCAATTTTTGCAATTACTTTTGCAACCAAAATTGACAAACTTGTCTTAAATCCCAAATTTGGATGCTAAAAAGTTTTAAAATGTGCCAAAACATGGAACACCTAAAGTGGATGTTCCTAGACAAACGTATTACTAGGAACAAAATATTTAAAAATAAAATATAAAAAGAAGCTAATTTGAAGGATTAAACAAGAGAATCTAATCAAAATCCAACGCGCGTCAATGTCAAGAGGGATTAAATTGTGTTTAGGTTGCAGTTCCATCAAATAACCAAATTTTAATGCACAATTAATGTCATGATCTAAATACATTTCAGTTGATAATTTTAATGTCAATACATTCTAATTAAATGTCTTGTTAAATGTGAAGAGTTCATAAATCTGCTATAGATAGTTCATTGGAACCACAACTTCAACCATTTTTCTTTATCCAGTCTTTTCCTTTCCCTTTGTTTTAGGTTTGAAAAATATGCCTTTGAAGAGGTTGTTTGTGTTGGTGTTGGTGGTTCTTGTGGCTAGTGATTTGTTGGGCGATATTGAGTGTACAAATCAATATCAAAATCTGGATCTAGAAACCAAAAGAAGGACATGTGAAAATGCATGTGAAATACGGTGTCCATATGAAAGGTATTTCTGGCCCCCTATGTCGCCATTGGATTGCAAAGAGAGGTGCAAATCTCGATGCATTTTAGTAGTGTTGCGTTGAAGTGATTTATTTATTTATTTTTATTTTTTGAAAAAAGAAATTAAATAGTCATGAATGAAATGAGAAAAAAAATTCATATTAATAGTAACCCAAAAACAGAAGATAATGAGAAAATGAACTCTGACGAAGTTTAATACTCAATGGGTTATTGGGTTTCAAATATGTTATTGATGAATTGATCATGAATATAAATGACAGAATTTTGGGTTAAGTGGATAAACAAACATCCAAATTGCACCATTTTTTTTTTTTATAATTTATATATCATCGAAATATTTTAATGAAACACTTCGTTTCTTATGTTATGATATGATGAGTCCTGGTTTGGCATAAACTAATAAGTATACGTTTTTTATCTTTTTATTTTTGTTGGGTCACATCGTCTCTCTATTTTTTTACACATCTTTTTGTAAAAAGTCAAAAAGTATGTATAACTTATAGAAAGATACACATAAAAAGTATGGGAAATTGTAAATTAATGGGATAGTAAAAGAATATTTACATTTTCATGAAGGTTGTAAATTTTTTGTCCGCATGGTTCAAATTATTTTTCTATGTCAGAGTTGCACTAGAAATTTTTTTATCTATAATTTAATTTTTTTTTTTCACAATTTCAATAATTTGTAATTTTTCCTAAAACGAAAAATAAAGGGAGAATTTTGTACAGGGAGACTCACCACAGTTGCCACTTTGACGTTTGGATTATTCATTTTGTTGGACCAGGGTCGGCTTAAGCCTCTACGGGGCTTAAAGAAAAATTTTATTGCAAGGCTTTTTATATTTTAAAGTTAAATGTAAATAATATTTATTATTTTTAGTAAATTATCATGTAAAATTCATGTCTCTTCCATTCTCATGACTAAAATTTAGAAGTTATTTAAAATATTTAGTTATGACAAAAAAAAAAAATCAATTAAAAGTGCCAAAAGTTATCAAATAAATAAAATTTATAAATTCAAAACGAAAACTAATAAAGGTTTGAAGAACCTATTTTAAATTGGGGGCGTCCCTTTTAAAGTGAGTTGTCTTAAAATTATATATTATATACTTTTTAAAATTTATGGAGCCCTTTTCACTGCGAACCTTTATTTATATATATATATATATATAAGAAACAAAAACGAAAAAATGTGTGCATATGACAAACCTATACAAAACCGATGGACATTTTTACCAAAATTTTAAAACTTGTATTTATGCTCATAGAAATATATATATATTTTTTACAATTTTCTTGTGTTAGTTTTGTGGAGGCCTTCAACAAAGTAGACCTTATGAGAAACAATTGAATTGTATTTGACTTATGGTTATATACGAAAATTTTGGGGCCTTTTTGCAATTAAGGCCTAAAGCCATTGCTTCAATCGCTTTAGGCTTCAACCGGCCCTGTTTTGACCCTGTCCGCGGATCATTTATGATAGAGGTCATTCAACTATTAGGTCACTCAACATGTTGTCTAAAGTCACTAAAAAAAATTGCAAAAAATTCTTATTGTTGAAGGATCTGAATTTTCAATGGCCCGGTAAAATAAGGTCTAATTTTAACAATTAGCCTAAAGTTTCAAAAGAACCTTGGACCGCTATTAATTTGTGAAAAATAAATCAAATTGATCTCATAATTAAATGATGTTATTTTTTTTTTGTACTTTGATTAATTTCAAAAAAGAAAAATGATAGAACCCCTAAATATTTTACAAAAAATTTAGGCATTTAATAATTTTTTTGATAAAATATTTAGTATCCCTAACATTGTTCAACAAATACAGCTGAAGAGTTTGATAAACTTAGGCCGAGTTTGGAAACATGTTATTTTAGTAATTTTTTGGCTTTTTAGCTAAAATATAGGGTAAAAAAATTTATATGTTTGGAATGATATTTTGATTTTTTACGAAAAAATGTGCAAAAAATAGAGAGAAAAGAGAATATTTGACTTTTTGATATAGGTTATAGGCTTTTTGATTTTTTTAAAATAATTTTTTGGCTTTTAAACTAAAACCATTATTTCCCAAACAAGACCTTTATCAGACTAGGCAAGTGCATGAAACTCAAATTTTGTAAACCCAAATAAATCGTATAAAAGTTGTTTAATTTTGAATTTTTAAGGTCGATTTATGAAAATGGTTCCGCTTCTAGTTGGCAAACTTAAATGGACCATTCAATTTGGGTTTGTGGCCTATTACTCTGGGAGCAAGATCATATGGTGTTTTATGGTATTATAATTGGTGAAAAAAGTATAGTATTATAATTTTTTATTAGGTGATTGAGAAAAATCAGGAAGCATGGTGAATGATGATTAATGAAATAATTTAGACACACTATAAAAAATTAAGCTTTTTGAGACCAAAATTTAGGGACAAAATTATTTTTTAGGGACCAAATATTTTTGTTGCCAAAAGTGTCGTTATTATATTTTTAGCAACAGAAATTAGACATTAGTGATGAATTATTATCTTTTTTGAACCAAATTTTTTGTGTCAAAAAATAAACTATTTTGAGACTAAATTATTTTGTCCGTAAAAGTGTATTTATTAGTGACTTTTTTCAAAATTTTGTTGCTAAAAGCCTTATTTTTTACTTTTCGAGATGACCTTTTAGTGACTATTCTCTCAACGATAGAAATTGGTCCCTACATGTCTTTTGCAACAAAATTTTCACTTTTAGAGACCAAATTATATGTTGTAATGACACGTGATACTCCGAGAGTACCTAATAATTTTTTCATTATAACTACATCTACGATGATTATGCCTACTCATTTTTTAGGATTCTATGTGTTGGTTGGTAAGAGTATATCTCCAGCTCAAGCAACATATCCCCAGCTCAAGCAAGTAGAACCCACAAATGAAAATAGAGGATAACTTCCCTCTCTAACTGAATCAGTTAGAGAGGTTTGTGTATGTATAGATTGTATACATGTTTGTTAATAGTTGGTTAGGTTGCACTCTTGTATTATAAATACTCATGTACTAGTTTGTTGTGAAATGAGATTGAAGATTTCATTTTCTCATCATGGTATCAGAGCAGATTTACTCAAACGAGTATCGATCCTTGTTCATCTTCTTTCTCACATTATATTCTTGAGTTCAAGTTCTTGAATCTGTTTCAATGGCTTCTTTTCCTTCTAATCTCACACTTCTGATTTCAAGTCTCAATTATTTTGTTACTATCAAATTGGATTCTACATTTGCTTGTCTATCTGCAACGATCACAGATTCAAAAGGTAAAGATGTGATCAATTCTGAATTTCTGAGTTGGACACATATTTATTCACATTTGCTGAGCTGTATTACAGCAACTCTAACTCCCACGGTGTTTACATCTGTGTTTCATTACAAAAGCTATCAAAAAATCTGGAAGTATCTTGATAAGCGCTTCACGTCACTCTCCAAATCTCACATACACCAACTCAAGAACAAACTTAGTAGTATCATGAAGAAATCTGAGTTCATGGAAGAATATCTTGCTCAGATCAAGAGTCTTGCTGATTAGCTAGCACTTGCTACCTCTCTTATTAAGGATAAGGATCTAGTCTTGATTACTCTAAATGGCTTTCCATCTGAATATAATGCTTTAAAAGTAGCTATTCGAGCTCGATCAGAGGCCATCACTGTGGAGGATCTTGCTCTTCTCTGTTCAGAGGCTTTGCATATTGAGGTCGATCATAAATCCTCTTCTTCAAATCTTACTTTTTGCTCACACTACAACTAGAAATGAGACTTCAAACAGGTCATCTTCTTATCAGATTGGGAGTCATGGAAATATATCATCATACAAAGGCTCTTCTCATAGAGGAGGAGGTAGATATTTTTCTAAAAATATTTTCAATCGAGGTTGAGAAGGAAGATCTTCATCGTTCCATCATCCATCACATCCATCTTCCTCTTCTTTGGTCTGTCAAATTTGTGGCAAACCAAACCATATTTCTCTTGAATGCTGGCACAGATTAGATACTTCCTATCAAACACCAACTCCAAATCCATCTCCTGACAAACCTGCTTTTCTTACATCTTCATCTCCTTCTTCCTCTAATTGGTATGTGGACTCTGCTGCCACAAATCATGTAACTCCTGATCTTAATAATGTCCAAGTCTATAGTCCCTATCATAGCCAAGATCATGTGATTGCTGGAAATGGTAGTCATTTTCCTATTCACAACACAGACAATGGTATTCTTCCAACCCCATCTTTTCCTTTCAAATTGACTAATGTTCTTCATGTTCCACATATTTTGTCTAATCTTCTCTTAGTTCATAAATTGACTTCAGATAATAATCGCACTGTTACTTTTGATGACAAATCATTTGTGGTTCAAGACAAGACTACCAAGATACCTCTCTTCAGAGGTATTCATAGTCAAGGCGTTTATCATTGGCCTTCATCTTCTTTACACATTTTATCACCACAGCATTCTTCAGCCTTCTACTCCTATTGTTTCTGCTTTGCCTGCAACAGTTCAGTTTGCTTGTGGCCAGTCTGCTGCTGTTCAGCCTACTGCTGGCCCTGTTTAGCCTACTGCTGCCCCTGGTCAGCCTGCTATTGCCACTATCTTCCTTGGTTTGCCTGCTACTGCCTTGTCTCTATCTTCGGCTGTTTCTCCTTCTATTCCTATTTCCTCTCTAACTATTGATCTCCCTTTTATGCATTCTATTCATGTTTTCCTTGCTCCTTCTCACTCTTCTCTAAATATTCATTCCATGACTACTAGGTCCAAGTCTTCTTCTTCTACTCTTCTCTCTACTATTTCTGCTCTTGTTGAATCCATTTGTTTCTCTGGGTTTAAATACTATGTTTTGTTCATTGATGAATTTAGCAAATTTACTTGCGGTTTATCCTCTTTGCTATAAAAGTGAAGTGTTTGCCAAATTTATTGAATTTAAGGTGTTTGTTGAAAATAAATTTGAGACTACTCTTAAAATTTTTCGCACTGATGGTGGTGGTGAGTACACTACTTCTCAATTTGAGATTTTTCTTAAAACACATGGCATCACTCATCAAATGTGTTGTCCACACACTCCTCCCCAAAATGGAGTTGTTGAGAGGAAACACAGGCATATTGTCACTACTACCATTGCTTTGCTACAGTAATCAGGTCTTCCCCTTACTTATTTGTTTGATGTTCTCACTACTTTTGTCTTTGTCATTAATAGGTTGCCCTGTTCTAAACTTCAAAATCAAACTCCTTATGAGGTCTTGTTTCATTATTCCCCTAATTTTGCTTTTCTTAAAAGCTTTGGTTGTAGGTGTTTTCCCTGGCTTCAACCCTATGCTTCTCATAAGGTAGCCCCTAAGTCAATTCATTGTGTCTTCATTGGTTATCACCCCTCTATCAAGGGATATCATTGCCTTGATCCTATTTCTGGCAAACTTTATTTGTCTAGGCATGTCATATTTTGATGAATCACTTTTTCCTTTTTTTACTCCATCTATTTCTACCTCTACACATAACTCTACCTATACTCTTCCTCAACTACACTACTTTTTCTGGTCCTCTCTTGAAACTGCTCTTGCTTTTGTTCAGCCAGCTGCTGTATCAATTTAGCCATCTGTTGTTTCCTTTCAGTCTTCTGCTTCTGCTATTTCTACTTTGCCGGCAGCAGTTCAATTTGGTTATGGCGAGCCTGTTACTGGCCAGCCTGCTGCTGCCACTCTCTTCCCTAGTTTGCCTGCCATTGCCTTGTCTCCATCTTCGGCTGTCTCTCCCTATATTCCTATTTCCTCTCTAACTATTGATCTCCCTTTTGTGCATCATATTCTTGTTTTCCCTGCTCCTTCTTACTCTTCTCTAAATATTCATCCCATGACTACCACGTCCAAGTCTTCTTCTTTTGCTCTTCTCTCTACTATTTCTCCTCTTGTAGAACCCACTTGTTTCTCTGGGTTTAAATACTATGTTTTGTTCATTGATGAATCTAGCAAATTTACTTGGGTTTATCCTCTTTGCTATAAAAGTGACGTGTTTGCCAAATTTATGGAATTTAAGGTGTTTGTTGAAAATCAATTTGAGACTACTCTTAAAATTTTTCGCACTGATGGTGGTGGTGAGTACACTAGTTCTCAGTTTGAGATTTTTCTTAGAACACATGACATCATTCATCAAATGTGTTGTCCACACACTCTTCCCTAAAATGGAGTTGCCGAGAGGAAACACAGGCATATTGTCACTACTACCATTGCTTTGCTATGGCAATCAGGTCTTCCCCTTGCTTATTGGTTTGATGTTCTAGCTATTTCTGTCTTTCTTATTAATAGGTTGCCCAGTTCTAAACTTCAAAATCAAACTCCTTATGAGGTCCTGTTTCATTATTCCCCTGATTTTGCTTTTCTTAAAAGCTTTGACTGTAGGTGTTTTCCCTGGCTTCAACCCTATGCTTCTTATAAGCTAGCCCCTAAGTCAATTCATTGTGTCTTCATTGGTTATCACCCCTCTATCAAGGGATATCGTTGCCTTGATCCTATTTCTGGAAAATTTTATTTGTCTAGGCATGTCATATTTTGATGAATCACTTTTTCCTTTTTTTACTCCATCTATTTCTACCTCTACACATAACTCTACCTATACTCTTTCTCAACTACACTCCTTTTTCTGGTCCTTTCTTCAAACTGCTCTTGCTTTTGTTCAGCCAGCTGCTGTATCAATTAAGCCATCTGTTGTTTCCTTTCAGCCTTCTGCTCCTGCTGCTTCTGCTTTGTCGGCAGCAGTTTAGTTTGGTTGTGGCGAGCCTGTTACTGGCCAGCTTGCTGCTGCCACTATCTTCCTTGGTCTGCCTGCCACTACCTTGTCTCCATCTTCAGTTGTCTCTCCCTCTATTCCGATTTCCTCTCTAACTATTGATCTCCCTTTTGTGCATCCTATTCCTGTTTTCCCTGCTCCTTCTTACTCTTCTCTAAATATTCATCCCATGACTACCACGTCCAAGTCTTCTTCTTTTGCTCTTCTCTCTACTATTTCTCCTCATGTTGAACCCACTTGTTTCTCTGGGTTTAAATTCTATGTTTTGTTCATTGATGAATCTAGCAAATTTACTTGGGTTTATCCTCTTTGCTATAAAAGTGAAGTGTTTGCCAAATTTATTGAATTTAAGGTGTTTGTTGAAAATCAATTTGAGACTACTCTTGAAACTTTTCGCACTGATGGTGGTGGTGAGTACACTAGTTGTTCGTTTGAGATTTTTCTTAGAACACATGGCAGCATTCATCAAATGTGTTGTCCACACACTCTTTCCCAAAATGGAGTTGCCGAGAGGAAACACAGGCATATTGTCACTACTACGATTGCTTTGCTACGGTAATCAGGTCTTTCCCTTGCTTATTGGTTTGATGTTCTTGCTATTTCTGTCTTTCTTATTAATAGGTTGCCCAGTTCTAAACTTCAAAATCAAACTCCTTATGAGGTCTTGTTTCATTATTCCCCTAATTTTGCTTTTCTTAAAAGCTTTGACTGTAGGTGTTTTTCCTGGCTTCAACCCTATGCTTCTCATAAGCTAGCCCCTAAGTCAATTCATTGTGTCTTCATTGGTTATCACCCCTCTATCAAGGGATATCGTTGCCTTGATCCTATTCTGGCAAACTTTATTTGTCTAGGCATGTCATATTTTGATGAATCGCTTTTTCCTTTTTTTACTCCATCTATTTCTACCTCTACACATAACTCTACCTATACTCTTCCTCAACTACACTCTTTTTTTTGGTCCTTTCTTCAGATTGCTCTTGCTTTTGTTCAGCCAGTTGCTGTATCAATTAAGCATTCTATTGTTTCCTTTCAGCCTTCTACTCCTGCTGTTTCTGCTTTGCCAGCAGCAGTTTAGTTTGGTTGTGGCGAGCCTGTTACTAGCCAGCCTGCTGCTGCCACTGTCTTCCTTGGTCTGCCTGCCACTACCTTGTCTCCATCTTCGATTGTCTCTCCCTCTATTCCTATTTCCTCTCTAACTATTGATCTCCCTTTTGTGCATCCTATTCCTGTTTTCCTTGCTCCTTCTTACTCTTCTCTAAATATTCATCCCATGACTACCACGTCCAAGTCTTCTTCTTTTGCTCTTCTCTCTACTATTTCTCCTCTTGTTGAACCCACTTGTTTCTCTGGGTTTAAATACTATGTTTTGTTCATTGATGAATCTAGCAAATTTACTTGGGTTTATCCTCTTTGCTATAAAAGTGAAGTGTTTGCCAAATTTATGGAATTTAAGGTGTTTGTTGAAAATCAATTTGAGACTACTTTTAAAAATTTTCGCACTGATGGTGGTGGCGAGTACACTAGTTGTCCGTTTGAGATTTTTCTTAGAACACGTGGCATCATTCATCAAATGTGTTGTCCACACACTCTTCCCCAAAATGGAGTTGCCGAGAGAAAACACAGGCATATTGTCACTACTACCATTGCTTTGCTACAACAATCAGGTCTTCCCCTTGCTTATTGGTTTGATGTTCTTGCTACTTCTATCTTTCTGAATAATAGGTTGCCCAGTTCTAAAGTTCAAAATCAAACTCCTTATGAGGTCATATTTCATTATTCCCCTGATTTTGCTTTTCTTAAAAGCTTTGGCTGTTGGTGCTTTCCTTGGCTTCAACCCTATGCTTCTCATAAGCTAGCCTCTAAGTCAATTCCTTGTGTCTTCATTGGTTATCACCCCTCTATCACAGGATATCGTTGCCTTGATCCTATTTCTGGCAAAATTTATTTGTCTTGGCATGTCACATTTGATTAATCACTTTTTCCTTTTCTTACTCCATCTATTTCTAACTTTACCCCTACTCTTCCTCAACTACACTCTTTTTTCTGGTCCTCTTTTCAGAGTGCTCCTGCTTCTGTTCAGCCATTTGTTGTATCAATTCAGCCATCTGTTGTTTCCTTTAAGCCTTCTGCTCCTGCTGTTTCTACTTTGTCTGTAGTAGTTCAATTTGTTTGTGGCTAGCTCGTTGTTGTTCAGCCTACTGCTGCCCTTGGCCTGCCTGCTGCTGCTACTGTCTTCCCTAGTCTGCTTGCCACTGCCTTGTCTCCATCTTTGACTGTCTCTCCCTCTATTCCTATTTCCTCTCTAACTATTGATCTCCCTTTTGTGCATCATATTTATGCTTTCCCTGCTCCTTCTTACTCTTCTCTAAATATTCATCCCGTGACTACCAAGTCCAAGTCTTCTTCTTCTTCTCTTCTCTCTATTATTTCTCCTCTTGTTGAACCCACTTGTTTCTCTGAAGCTGCTCCAACTCCTAAATGGTCTCAAGCCATGCAAGAGGAATTTCAAGCCTTACAAGCCCAAGGAACTTGGTCTCTTGTTCCTCATCCTCCTCACAAGCAAGCTATTGGCTGTAAGTGGGTTTTTCGCTTGAAGAAAAATTATGATGGCTCCATTGCTTGCCACAAAGCTCATCTTGTGGCTAAGGGCTATCTCCAACAGGAAGGCATTGGTTATCACAAAACGTTTAGCCCTGTCACCAAGCAACCCACAGTCCGAGTTCTCCTTAGCATTGCCCTTTACTTTAATTAGTCCATTAAACAATTGGATATTTCAAATGCTTTTCTTCATGGTCTTCTTCAGGAAGAAGTTTATACAGTGTAACCTCCAGGTTTTGAAAGTTCTTCTTCTCCTCATCATGTGTGCAGATTGAAAAGGGCTCTCTATGGGCTTAAGCAAGCTCTTTGCGCTTGGTATTCGACTTTTTTCTCTTATCTTCTCTCCTCTAGCTTCACAAATAGTCATTGTGAATCTTTCTTGTTCATATAGAGAACTTCGACCGCTGTTACTTTTCTTTTGATCTATGTGGATGATATTTTAATTACTGGGAATAATGCTGATTATATCACTTCTCTTTTTCATCATATGCACAAAGCCTTCTCCATGAATGAATTGGGTGATATTTCCTATCTTCTTGGTATATCTATAGCTTGCATTGCCTCTAGTTTGTTTCTCTCTCAGCCCAAATATGCCACTGACATTCTCAACAAGGCTGGTATGATAAATTGTAAACCATGTTCTTCTCCCATGGCCTCTAAATCCAATCCTCTTTCAGATACTTTGGTGACCTTTTCTCAGCTATCTCTGTATCGTAGTATTGTGGGGGCCTTACATTTTATGACTTATTCACCTAAAAAAAAAAAAAAATTTGGTTTACTCTTCACTCCTGGCTCTTTAGATTTGCATGCTTTTTCTGATTCGGATTGGGCCAGAGATGTTCTTGATCGTAAATCAACCATTGGCTATTGTGTCTTTCTCAGCCCTAACTTGATTTTGTGGTCTGTAAAGAAACAATCAACTATTTTTCGGTCCTCCACTGAAGCAGAATGCAGGGCTCTTGCTCAAGCTTCTGCTGAACTTCAATGGCTTCGCATGCTTTTACAAGAACTTTCTCTTTCTTTTGCCACTCCTGTTTTATGGTGTGACAACCTTTCCGCTCTTTCTCTTGCCTCTAATCCTGTTTTCCATGCCCGCACTAAGAACATCGAGGTGGATTATCATTTCATACGGGAGCAAGTTCTTTCTCACAAAGTTATGGCTAAACTTGTGTCTTCCTCTGATCAGGTGGTTGACTTATTCACCAAACCCCTTCCCGTGGCTCAATTTTCTTATCTTCTTCCCAAGCTTATGGTGCGTTCCTTACCCATTCACTTGCGGGAGTCTGATAAGAGTATGTCCCCAGCTCAAGCAATATATCCCCAGCTTAAGCAAGTACCCACAAATGAAAACAGAGGATAACTTCCATGTTTGTTAATAGTTGGTTAGGTTGCACTCTTGTATTATAAATACTCATGTACTGGTTTGTTGTGAAATGAGATTGAAGATTTCATTTTCTCATCATTGGTTACGTATCAAAAAAATAATTTAATAATTGTAATCACATAATTTTATCATATTAGTGTTGTAATAGTTTTTTAAATCATATGTATCGTTCATTTATTTGAGAAGAAATATAAATAATATCATGTGATTATCTTATCAAATCCTTATCTTTCATATTATTTAAAAATAGTGCCTAAAAAATAAATAAAATAGATTATCGAAGTGAGAAGATGGTCTAATCAATCCCACCTAGGCGACAAATTGGACTCTTAAAATAAAACAAGCTCTAGCATTGTGAATTGAAAATTTCAATAAACAAAATATTATTTTTAACCACAATATATAATCATCAGTAAATATTCTTCATAGAATTTAATTAGAATCTTTCAAATATCAAAATAATTCCATTCACCTTGTTCGAAGCCATTTATAAAATATTTGGCAGCCTAACTAATTGATAATAAAATAAAATAAATATTAAAAATAAAACAAAACAAATTTTTTTTTTACATTTTCTAATGTTACAACTTTTGCTTCCCCTCTCTTTGAGTCCTTGTATCACTAGAAGTGGATACACTCCACTTTTGCACTTTGTCATCACCAAAGCCAAGTTCACTTTTATCAAACCCTATCTATTACGTACCTATGTGTAGCTCAACTTTTTCGCACCCCCTTTCGGAAGTTTGAAACAAGCCCTACAGTTCGGACTCCCGCGGTTCTGAATCTGATTCCACAAGTGCAATGTGAAATAGATAATCACCAAAGAGTCTAAATTCGACAAATCTTTTGGAAAATCGATTTTGAATCAAATTGCCAAAAATGGACTGCTTTGCCAGATACAGAGTCGCCACCTAAATATTTTATTTTGTGAAAATTTAGGAAACCCATGACTCGTGCCAAAGGCCACGTGTCGGTCATCACCAAGATTGTCTCGGCTCGAAAACTTGGGTACGAGAGGGGAAGGTCATAAATTGAGCACCCCCGCTCGCCCGATCAAAGATCGGCCTCTACTAATTATTATATGATTCTTATCAACATTATATGCTCTTGTTCCGGTTTGTTAGGCTAGCATTTACTATGTAATGTGCACACACAAGTATAGACTAAATTGCAAGAATTGGAACATCTCAAGTCATGTTTGCATTGAAAATTGTTTCGAAATATGTACCACTTGAAAAAGTGATTGCAAATGAACATTACTCAAATCATTCCAATCCAAGCAATAAGCCTTCATCCACAGGCATACAAGCAGTTTAGCACTTAAGCAATTAGCCCCATGGCAAGCATGCTAGTGTAGACGTCCTCGAACGTCCCGGGAGGATGAGTCCCCTCCCCGTTCTGTTCGTATTGGGCTCACTACAGTTCAGGACTCTCAAATTGTCATGGTTCTTAATATGAACCAAAGAGTCCAAATCCAGCAAATCATTTTGGAAAATAGATTTTTAGAAAGAAGTGCCAAACATGGACTGCTTTGCCAGATACAGAGTTGCCACCTAAATATTTTTATGGGGGAATTTAGGAAACCCTGACTCGGTACCAAAGGCCACGTGTCCGTCATCACCAAAGTTGCGTCGGCTCGGGAACTTGGGTACGATTGGGAAAGGTCAGCTATGAGCACCCCCTCTCGCCTGATCCGAAGATCGGCCTCTACTAACCATGATATCCAGTTTTGAAAACGTTATGTGTTCTTATTCCATTTATTAGCCTAGAATTACTATGTTATGCGCGCAGCAAACAAGTATAGACCAAATCGCCTAAATTGGAACAAAACATTGCATATCCGTTTGTTTGGAAAACGCTTTGGAATTTGCTACTCACAAGTAGGCTAAAATACGAATTTCAACGAGTTATCCCAACTCAAACAATCCAACCTTCACCCACGGGCATTCAAGCAGTTTATATCACATAAGCATCTAGCCTCATGGTAGTCATGCTATCATGTTAACGTTCACACTCATGTGAGATACTAAAGCATAAAGAGCTCACCTAGTACTCCGTGCCAAAACACGAACATATTAGCAATCATGCATGATCCAAGTCCATGTTTAAATGCCTAATGCAACGCATACGGAATGTCACTAGAGTAGGCTCGGCTAGTCTATAAATGACATGTGAAAATGCACAAGTAGCACGTATTCAAGTTAGATTTGAAATACTTATGCAGTTAGTATGATGCGCCGAGCCTGGTGCATGCAAGACTAATGAATGATGCACGCATGCATAGCATAAGGTATGCTAAAGTAAACATGTCCTAATACTAACCATCAAAGCAGGTAAGAAAAAGGGAGAAAGAAGTGGGGGTTGGAAGACAAGCACACACGCACCCACACTTATTACAAATTCACCCTCGCTCGGAGGGACCAAAAGAATAATACAAATTAATTAGCCTACAAGCTAATTAATTATTACAGACCACCTAATTAATTAAGCAAATTAACTAAGCTAAGAAAGCAGTAAAGGCCTCGGGAAGAGGATCCAATGCGCGCGTGCTCGGGTTTGCTCGGAAATCCAACGCCATGCACAAGTTTGCCTCTGCTTTGACTGTTCCGCTTCTCTGAAAATTGCACAACTCCCAAGGTTACTTCTCTGAGTATTGTGGAACACCACCGGCTGAGTGGGATCATCACTGGCCATTTTGAAGTGGTCATCGACCATCCATTGAGCTCTCGGCTAAATATATTTGGTCGGTCGGCAGTATATATGGCCAGCCGGCCAAAACTTCCTGCAGAAACCTGTTTGACAGCAGCAGAGGGCAGGCAAGGCATGGCAATGTATTTCAAGCAAATGTATGCACCAACATATCCCCTATCATGTTTATGACTCAAAGGGACACGGTTCTCGATTCTCGGACCATCAATCGCGCATTTCAATGCATGATGGCCCAAGAAACCAAGTATGCACTTTGATTTTAAATGAAATGCAATGCAAATAAGCAAACAAAGGGGCTTTCAACCTCTATCATGGCTTGATCAAGAGGTGAAAGATGCATGCAAATGCGATGCAACCTAAGTATGTCAACTAGGCATGCAACATGAGCATATGGGAAGCATGCAAGGCATATAACAAGCATGCAAGTTAAATGAGCATACAAGGCACAATGTCAACACACAAGCATGCAAAACATATAGCATGTTAAGCAACCAAAACAAGGAGGAGAATACGAGCCAAATGCAACATCATTTCAACATGCAACAACATGTCATAGGCTAGGCACGCAACAACATGCCAAAGGGTGGACTTAAACTAAATTAGGCAGCCCTTAAACAAGCCTAAAACAGTGGCTAATGCTATGGAAATGATAACCAATACACACACACACATGCAAGCAAATGGGCTAACATTTGAACATCAAATAAGCAACCTTTAAGCACACTTAAAGGAAGACAAACATGGGCATATGGCATGTATCATAAGCTCTGAAATTGCATGAAAGAGAGGTGCCAAACCAAGTAATCAAAACAAGCAAAGCATGCAATAATGGTCCAAGTACTTAAGGTAAGCTAAGGAGGTATTGAACTACCCTTAGCAAAACCAAACATGGCATGAATTAAATGATCAAAACAGAGTTTTAACATATTAAAACAAAGCCTAAAGACCACTTAGATGGCATCTAAATGACTTAAATTCAAGGGCATGCACAATGACCAACCATGGAGCACAAGGCACGACCTCATAAGGCATCAAAGAGGCATCAAAGGCAAGCATACAAGCATGTTATAAGGACTGAAATAACATGGTAAGTGGTTCCAAACCACTGAAACAATGCAAGTAATGCATGCTAGAGAGGCCAAAACTTAAGGCATTCAAGAGGGATTGCATGGTAGCTATACAAAGCAAGACATGAATGACTCAAATGACCTAAAACAGTCCCTTAACACATCAAAATATGCATGTAAGCTTCACAAAGCTAAGCCTAAATCATGCTAGAACAAGGGTCTACACCTAAAGCATGTTAAGGCAAAAATGTGGCATTACAAGACATGTATGCAAGGCATGCAAGGTGTGTCCAAACCAACTGAAAACAGAGCTATATTATGACATAATAAGCACAAAAATCAGTTAAAGCATGGCCAACACACACTTAAACTAGATGTTCCCTGAAGAGGCAAAAATAGCCCTTTTCAAGGACAACAAGGAGAGGGGGTGGCCCTCTCCTTCTTAGGACCTCAAGGCACCATCCTCATCACTAAAATCCCTCAAGATTTCAGTGGTGAGGAGGCCCAAACACAATGGTCCTGGAGCTCAACCAAAATGGCACAAAACAAAGGCCCAACAAACCTTAAGAGGTGTCAAAAAACCCCAAAGCTTAAAACACCCTTAACGAACTATTTAGAGCACTCAAAAACATAACTTTTATATGTTATATGCTAAGCTCAAAAACAGATGCAAGATAGGCTAAAAAGCTTTGCAAAAAAGGGGTAAAAAGGGACAAAAGTCTTACCCTTGAAGCACAGCAGCAAACCAGCAACTTTTGGACCAAAAAGGGCTTCAAATCACCCCAAGAATCACCTCCAAGGACCTCAGCTCAATAAAGGGAGTAGAGAACTAGGTGTTTGTATGCAAAAGTGCAAAGAAAATGCACTTTTAAGCACAAACAAGCCCTAAACCTTAGAGAGAGAGGTAGAAAATGTAGAGAGAGAGAGATTTTTTTTGCTCCAAGTTGTATATCTCTTCCTTCTTCTCCTCTCCTTAAGTGAGAGAGCTTGATTGATATAGATATGTATCAATCTGCAGCTCCTCAGAACACCCACGTCCAGGTATGGGCTGGGGTATGGCCTAGAATGACAGCTGCCAGCTGTCTACAGAAATATCTGTTGAAAACCACACTTGGCCAGCCGGCCATAAAAGTAGCCGACCGGCAATCAAACTGGCCAGCCGGCCATCACATTTGGCCGATGGCAACAAAACACAGCCGGTGGCCTCAAGCCATGGCCGGTGGAATGTGGGGATGTCCCAAAAGCCATTCCCTGCCCTCCAAAGCAAAAACACAAGTGTTTGGTGCAAAACCAGACACAAAACGGTCGAGTCGAGAGATTCTGAGGCAAGGCGCGCAGCCGAGGCCTCCGGGAACTCAAGATGAACACAAACAAGGATGATCACCGAGTGTTCAAATGGTGACATCCAAGTCTTAAGGACGGTCAAAAATGGGGTGTCTACAGTTGCCCCTCTTTGACAGAACTCGAAAGTCATAAGAATGACAGGAGTGAATGTCAAAGCCTACGGACGACCCATTTTTGACAAGGCCGAAGACTTAGACAAGCATACAAGCTAGAAACAAAGATATGCGCCTGAAGGCAGGGGCAAAATGCAACTGACAATGCAAGGAGCCGAGCATAACTTATGATCATGCAAAGAAAGCTGTAACAAAGCATGACATGCGACAGTTTTAAGCTAGCATACACCAAACTACACGACAATGCAGAAATGATGTAAGAGAATTATGTAATTCTCGATACGTCTCGCTCGGAGAATACAATACCTGCGCGGTTCGTCTGGTTGCACCAGCTTCAAATGAACCGTACATACAATATCGTGCCTGAAAGAGAAAGAAAACTTAACAGGTACAGATATCATTAGCAATATGAAAAATGAATGCAAAATGATATGCGATATATACAAAACTATGTATAATAATGCAGATGAAAATGCAATGCAATTGAATCATAATCAAATCATGAGCGGTTCAAAACCACACAAATGTCAAATAGATTGATGGAGATGCAAAGTCCGTCTACCATAGAAAAGGTGCCGCAACCCTCAAACCAACATACCAACGTGGAATAGGCGCGTACACATGCAGAACTATGAGTGATGTAAACGGACACAAGAACAAGTAATTGGGTGGAATGACATAGGTGGGAAAATGACCCGCTGAAGAAAGACCAATGATCCTAATGCTGGATGCAAAAATTACACTACAATGTAATATGTACAATGGGTATGGTGCGCGGGCCAAACCAAATCTTGCCTAGGAAAGGCATGGACACAAACAAACCACGTCTAACATAGAACGGTCATACAGAACTATGAGTGTATAGACGTGAAAAGTATGGGCACATACCAGACCAAGCTCAACAAGGAAAGGCGCAAACCCTAGATGGAAGTGATGCAGTGGATGCATGCCAGCTATAATGCAGCATGCACTGGAATGGAATATATACAATGGATAAGGCACGCGGGCCAAACCAAATCTTGCCTAGGAAAGGCATGCACACAAACAAACCACGTCTAACATAGAACGGTCATACAGAACTATGAGTGTATAGACGTGAAAAGTATGGGCACATACCAGACCAAGCTCAACAAGGAAAGGCGCAAACCCTAGATGGAGGTGATGCAGTGGATGCATGCAAGCTATAATGAAATATCTACAATATGCAATAGATGGGCGTAAATGTAATATTTGCAGTAAGATGAATGACATATGCATTATTTACAGTGGTATGCATGACATATGCACTATTTTCAATGAATGCATGACATATGCACTATTTAACAATGATGCATGACATATGCACTATTTACAATGATGCATGACATATGCATTTTTTGTTTTGTTTTGTTTTTGAAATGCAAATGCATGATGATGCATGATTTTGAAATACGCGACAACGTGTGGCTTTTGAGATGCATGACAATGCAGATGATCTTGAAATGGGCAACAACGTACGGCTTTTGGAATGCACGTGAACTTGAATATGCAACGACGCGAGTCGCTTGAAATACATGTATAATGCAACTTATCAAAAGTCGTTCGGGCACGACAAACACCGAAGGACTTACACCTTCAGAGGATTTAAGGTCTCCTGGACCGAGCATATTTAAGGTCTCGCCAGACCGTAGCGATGCATGTTGCTCTCTCTTTTTGTTTTTCTTTTGAAAATGCATGATAATGCATGATTTTGAAATGCGTGACAACGCGCGGCTTTTGAGATGCATAGCAATGCATGCTGATGTAAGTGCGCGACCACGCACGTCTTTTGATATGCATGACAATGCATGTGAACCCGAATGCGCAACCACGCGCGTCGTTTGAAATGCATGACAATGCAACCGAGCGGGTTTAAGGTCTCGCCAGACCGGGCAAATACATGAATTTTGTTGATTTGAATGCATGATTATGCATGATTATGACATGCGCATGACAATGCGAGATGTGTGTGCAACGACGTGACAGAAATGACGCAAAATCAGCGCGCGTTCATGATAGAGCGTTGTAATGTAACCCACGTGGGGCAACTTTCAAATTTTAAAAGAGACAAAAGGATACAAAAAGGATACACCTTGCACATATCCGAGTGCCACGCACAGAAGACACGGTCCGAGGTCAAAACAGGGGCCGGTCGAGCTTCAAAAATGCACTTTTCTTGCACTTCCTTGGGAAATGAAGGCCCCAAACTACACATTTGACCCAAACAAGGCTGTAGGAGGCTCACCGGCTAAAAGGGGAAGTCACCGGCTGTCCACCGGCTATTGAAACATCTCACCGGCCAAATATTTGGCCGACCGGCCAAAAATGCCTGAATCGGGGCAGTTTTGTCTTTTTGGCTCGGGTCTTTTAAAATAGGGTTCCAAACCCTATTTTTCTTACTTCCTCTTAGCCGAAATTATCTCCTCCCTCCCTCTAGAGTATTTTCTTCTCTTCATTTCCTCGTTTTCCTTGATTTTCGCACCCTTTTCGACGTTTGATTCGCGAAGTTCATCGCGTTTCAAACACTTTCATCCGATCGAAACTTCGTTTCGGTGTCTCCTTTTCGATTTCCGTCTCTTGGGGTTTGTTTCCCTCAAGTTTTTCTTGATTTTCGTGCCTTTTCTGCACCCCGACCTTTCCGGCCATTTTTCACCCTTCTGGGGTTGACTTTTCGATTGACTTTTCATATTCTTGCCCGATTTTCACTCTTTCGGCCATTTTCGCACCATTTTTGACATGGCGGATGATATTCCATGGGGCAGGACTCCCCCGGATCACGAGATGGACCCAGAGGCCGAGCTCCTCCCCTTGAGTGTCCGCCCGTTCGACCCGGCGACCTACCAGCCGGTGATTCATGTGCTTTCTCCTGACGGGCTTCGCCAGTTCCGGAGTTTTGACAGGAGGGTGCCACCAGAGCTGCTTCTGCGTGAGTCGGAGTCACATTTATCACATGGCACTTCCGAGGTATACTCTTTCCCGTTTCATTTTCTGCAATGTAGAACACTTAACTGCCATATTCGATTGTATTCGTTAACTGCTTAGCTTAGATACACTGATGCACTATATACTGTAGTTAACTGTGAACACACTAGCAATTGATATCTGTTTGAAACTGACATGTGCACACACACTGCACTGGCCCTGAATCACTCAGACACACTGACACAGTACACACTGTATTCCACGGTGAGCACACCGGCACTCGGCACCTATTTGAATCTGAAAACGTGCACACACGCTATATCTGTACTGAACCGCTTAAATACACTGACACATCACATGTTGTAGTTCCCTGCTAGCACACTGGCACCCGATGTTTGTTTGAATCTGAAAACGTGCACACACGCTATATTGCCACCAATTCTGAATACTCTTCAAAACTGTACATTTTACATTCTTCGCAACTATTTGCTTTTGAACAGGGAGATTCCCATACTGTTCGCGGGTATGGAAATGTTGCCGCCAGGGACTGGTACATGGAGTTACCGGGCGTAGTCCATCGCATTGTTGACCAGGCCGGATTTGGCGCATTCTGCAGGGGACTCTCGCGCCTTACTGCGAGCAGGCCTCTCCTTGCTGCTTTAGTGGAGAGGTGGTGGGACACCACCGATTCTTTCCACTTCTTCGTCCCGGGAGACATGACGATGACTCCCTATGATTTCTCGATGCTCACCGGCATCGGAGTGAGGGGTGATCCGATCCCCTTCGACACCGATATGGACGAGTGAGAGGCTGCTCAGATCTACCTGCTCGGTGAGGTGCCGCCTCTCGCACGTCCCGACTTCGTTCGATATTCATGGTTCGAGGTCCAGTCTAGAGTCCAGCCAGCCTTAGTCGAGAAGGCTCCAATGACTCAGGAGGCGGTGGAGCGATATGCGCGCGGCTTTCTCATGTTCCTGCTGGGGACGACTATTTTCGCAGACCGGGCGAACACTGTGCCCCTCTGCCTGCTCAGCGCTCTCGTGGACGTCACCCGGATCTTGCGCTATGACTGGGGTGGCGCTGCCTTGGTCACTCTGTACGGGTACATGAGCTCAGCCTCCCGTTGCAGCGGACAGCTGCTCGGGGGCTACTGGCGAGCTTGGGAGGTATGTTTTCTCCTCTGCTTTTCATTTCTACTTTACATTTTCTGTACTCTGTACACTGCACACACTGTGGTCTGCTTCATACTGATCGTATACTGCACACACGGCACACATATGCTCTGCTTTACACTGACTGTATACTGCACACACGACACACATATACTCTGCTTTACACTGACTATACACTGCACACACTGTAGTCTGCTTCATACTGATCGTATACTGCACACACGGCACACATATACTCTGCTTTACACTGACTGTACACTGCACACACTGTAGTCTGCTTCATACTGATCGTATACTGCACACATGGCACACATATACTCTGCTTTACACTGACTGTATACTGCACACACGACACACATATACTCTGCTTTACACTGATTGTACATTGCACACACTGTACACTCTACTCAATACACTGCACAATACACGGTCCTACAATTTCTGCTTTATTTTGTGTTTTGCTTTATCTGATAACCCTTCTGGTATTGGCTCTGCAGTTGTGGGTCTACGCTTACTTTCCGAGAGTCGCCCCAGTGCCAGACGCAGAGACCCCTCTCGTCGTCCCATTTTCGCGTCGCTTTGACGTGAGGTGCGTGCGGAGGCCCCGGGAGACATTCATCTTTTTCCGCCGCTACTTCGACACTATTACCCCCGCAGAGGTATGTTCAACTTTTAGAGTTTTATTTAAGATTTTCTTTACACTGTATTTTCAATATCAGTAGATAACAAACCGCATATCATTTACAGATCACTTGGCAGCCTTGGGCTCCATTGTCTACGACGATTCGAGATCGATTTGCTGGTGCAGAGGAGACTGCACGTTTCAGGATTTTGTTGGAGGGCTCGGTCTGTCGGGCTTGGTACCTGGGTGAGCGTTTCCTACGCCAGACCCTGGGCTTGCCAGAGCAGATAGTTCCGGGTCCGCCTCCTACCTACATGAGGGACACCGAGAGGTTCACCGCCCAGCAGATGGCCGATTACACGATTAGCTGGGACGCGGAGGACTTCAGGGGCGAGGGCGACTACAGAGATTACGTCCAGACCTACATTAGGCGGCCTCTGAGCGGTGGCCGTCGAGCTGAGAGAGGGGGACCTGCAGCGCCAGTAGCCGGAGCAGGAGCAGGGGCAGGGACGTCGAGGACAGCTCGTGTCCGTGGCAGGAGCGGAGCTCGGAGGGGTCGGGGGGTTAGCTGGCCAGCGCTACCCACGATGATGACATGCCGAGGGCAGGGTGGGGCGACCTACCAGATCTCCTTTGCTCCTCCTCCGGCTGACCACGAGTTGGTTGGTTTCCATGACTTACCTCCGGTATGTATTACTACATTTTATGCATCTTGTATTGGCATTTCATTTCAGTTTATTTGATATTCCGCAGAATACTGACGCGTTTGATACTTTTGCAGGCTTCTTCTGAGTATACACGGCGGTCCTTGGAGTTAAATGCCTCCATGATGGGGATGTTGCAGCGGACTCTCGACCTCCTGGCCCTCTACAACATTCCGGTATGTTCTTTTGATCACGGTCTCAAACCATACTCATAAGCTACTTCACATAATCTGGTGCACAACACAACACTTGATAAGCTGCTCACGTCATTCATACACTGTACTCATACACTGCATTCTGCACTGATAAACTGGTCACGGCATTCTCACACTGTACTCATACACTGCATTCTGCACTGATATGCTGCTTACAGTATTCACACACTGCATTCATACACTGCATTCTGCACTGATACACTGCTCACAGTATTCTGATGCGTTTGCCTTTTGTGTTTTTCAGCCTCCTTTCCAGATTCCCACTGTGGGAGGTGTTCCAGCCAGGCCTTCTGTTCCTACCGGAGGAGATGGAGAGGGCAGAGTATTCCCCCGCACCAAGGCGGGGCGCACTCACGTCGGGAGTAGCTCGCAGGCTCCAGTCCCTGATGACGATGACGAGGAGTCGGAGGTGGAGGCGGAGGCAGAGTCGTCGTCGGAGGAGACCGGAGACGGCTCGGACTCGGGCTCAGGTGACAGCGCTGATGATGCTCTTGGACCTTCGTCCAGGAAAAGGACTAGGACAGACTCCTAGGCCTGAGATCCTTTGTCATTGATCCAGATTTTTGCCCTTTTTTTTTTGTTTCTTTTCCTTTTGTACTGCCGCAGGCAGATTTTTATTTCCAAAATCATGTACTTGAAAAAGATGATGAAATGAAACAAACCTTTTGTCTGAAAAAGTGTTGCATTTGTACATTCCGTATATTGCATCGCATTGCATCATGTTGCACCTCAATGTAAATGAAATTGATCTGTTGTCTGAAAATTGAACACTTGCATTGTAATAATTAGATAATGAACCAGCCAACAGCAAAATAACCCATACCAACCACTGCACATTCTGAACACTCGGCTCATACTCTACTGGGGATTAATCTGCATACAGCTCATAACACAGCGCTTGGTTCATTTTGCACACAGTGGATCCTGAACAAACAGCCCAATTCTGACAAGACGGACCATGAAGGTTGGATCTACTGAAGTTGAAGTATACTCAGATGCAATCTGAAACCCAGAAGCTTCAAAGAGGCCCAGGTACTCCTGTTCACACTTATCGGGGTGGACCCTGCAGTTGTATGAAAGAACCAAATCATGTTTTTGCACAAATGTGGAGAATGGCACAGCATTCTGAATACAAAATGATTAATTTTTGAAATTGAAGAAGGGTTTTTTTTTTTAAAACCAGGGTAGTGAGCCTACAACTGGACATAGCGAGAATGACTCAACAGCGGAGACAAAGAGGTAAACAACCTAAACACAACGAGACACACTCGGAAAAGACTCAAAACAAAGGTTGAGGTAAACAAAACAAAAGACACGACATACAGACGCGTTAACGAAGATGGGGGACCTCAGATCGCGAGGAGCCAGTTTCTCTGGGTATTGTTTCCCACCCTTTCTTATTTGTGATTCTCACATCCCTCTGGCACTCAAGCTCGATTTTTCTCTCAAAACCCTTTTTGCTCACTCTTTCTCTCAACTTACACCTCTCTATTCTTTATTCTCTTATTTTTTTATCCCTCCCTGGGGTGTTTAATGGATGAATAGGAAGTTGTGGGTTCATGCCCAACATGGTTAGCTCATGGCTGTTTCTTCCGGTGGTGCTTGGTCGATGCCCCAGGTAAGGGAACGGAGTACCTTGATTCCTTCAGATTCGTGCTTCGCACTTGTTTCGATACCTCGTTGCTCGGAGGTTGAGAGAGCTTTCAGCCCTTTAATGACAGCTTGAGTTGTGCCTTCTTAGCAAGTATGTTGACGATGGGGAAAGGCAGAACACCTGACTCAACTGTGCCTCTAGTTCATCATTATGACCATTTTTGTTTTGGTTTTCTACTAAAACAATTTTGACCAATATGAGAGTTAGATTAACACACTTGTTCGATTTTTGATTTGAAAATTATGCAAGTCAGGTCATGAGCACTGAAAATTTTCCTTTTTTGGGTCCAAAACAGTCTAAGTTTTGGAGAAATGAAATAGTTTTCGAGAAAATAGTCAACCTCAGTAAAAATTTTCAAAACTATTTTCGCAAACGGCCGATGCTAAACAAGCACGGAATTTACCCTCGAGATGCGCAACCTCGGTTCGGAGGCAATGGAAAATTTTCCTTTGTTCGAAGGACACTGCACGGCAACGGAAAGTTGCCCTTGGTTCGAACGGCGACTCATGGCAACGGAAAGTTGCCCCTTGTCTGGATGATGCCGCATCATATTGTAAACAGTCCTCACAAGTGATGATCCCGACCGAACTTCCTCGGATACAGAGAAGACGAAGATGGTCAAAACCAATATATGGACACATTCACTTTGAAGGTGTTGGGGGCTGGACATCAGGGCGAAGCTGCCTAGATATTCGGTTGTCACAACCGAACTATCGGATTCGGGGAGGGAAAGAATAATCAAAACCATTACATGGACTAAGGCGCTATGAAAGCGTTGGGGGCTGGACTTCAGGATGAAGTTGCCTACGTATCCCAAACATGGGAATCAAGCCTTACGTAGTTCCGGCGTTAAGGTACACTCGGGTATTTAACCTCTCCTTTTGTGCTCTAACTTTTGCCAAGGCGACCGTTGCAGGTTTTCGACCTTGCGAGCTATGTTCTTCAATTCTTTTTCATTTCTTTTCTTCTTTTTTTTTTTAATCTTTTTCTTCTTTTTTTTTTTTCATTCATTGTTTTTGCATTTTCTTCATTTTTTTGCATTTTTCTCTTTTGTTCTTTTCTTTTCTCTTTTTTTTTTTTCGCTCTAACTTTTGCCTGGGTCGCCCTTTCGGGTTTTCGGCCCAGCGAGCCGCTCAAAGGGTAAAAGTGTAACAAGTCCATGCCAAATGGTTTTAGGGTTTTGAAGCCATCCGTATCCAGGAGCGTGGCTGTTGCATTGACTTACTGAAGGACCCATCTTCGGCTCTTCGAGCAAATCGGACATTTTTGCCCCTAGTTTGGAGGGGTGCTTCCGTTCTAGCTTCACAGGCTTCTTCTGATGAGATCTAATCTTCATGATCTGACTTGGGTGCCTCTTGTTCGAGGGCTGCTTCCAATTTGGCCACACAGGCCTCTCTTCATGGTCAATCGTTGAACACTCCAAATTGTGGTTCAAGGCTTTAAAACAAGGGCTCGAGTCTTGAGGCTGGAAGCGATCCTAAGCTGCACAATCTCAAGAGTGATTCCACACAGGTCTTCGCAGGACCGCGCAAAACATTTTGTTTTTGAAAGTTTTTAAAGAAGCGACAAATCGCTCGCGCTGAAGATAGTGTGGAACCAGTCTGGATCAAGCCAGGGTCCTTCTCAGTACTCACGCTGACAAGCATGATTTCAATCATTAAGGGCTTAGCACGCCTCTCTTTCTCTCAATTTGATCAAAGTTTGCAAAAACCCGAGGAATTCCTTCCTCTTTGTTTTCACCGCAGTGTTCAAAAAGTTTTGAAAAACTTAGGTCAATGCAATGATTTTTAAGGCACAAGAGAACAGGTGGAATGTATTGCTGTTCCATTCAAGCCCCCTGGCACAACTAATTCAGAATAGTAGTAAGCATGGAAACATGATAGCCGCAGCTGTTTCATTCAGATTCCCTGGTTGCAACTGGCTCCACAATAGAGACAGACTCAAAAGAAAAACAAAAGGATAATTACAAAACAAAACGGTGTTCGAGGCAACAGTTCCGGAATCACCCGACATTCTATACAAAGGGGACTGACTCGCTACAACAAGACAGACCCATAAGCAAAAAGACTGACTCAAGACAATGAGACAGACTCAAAACAAAAGACTGACTCGACACGCAAGCCAGGATTTACAAAACTAGCATTTGCAGATGCTCCAAAAATGCGTGCCAGACGCCACATCCAAAATACACCGAGCGCCGCCCGCAGGTGGTCCAACCCCTGATCACAAATTTGCAGTATCCTCGAAATCCAATAGCTAAGTGGTAACAGACTTTGCTGAGGTAGGCGGGAGGATGACCTCATTGTTGATCAAATCTTGCACTTCATGATGAAGGCGGAAACAACCATCGGTACTATGACCAGACTGTTGGTGGTACGCGCAGTACAAGGTAGCATCATGCGAGAGAGGGAGATTCTTCGGGAGGGGCCGAGGCTCGAGGGGTTTAAGATGCCCCTTTTTAGCCAATATTTGAAATGCCCTAGACAGAGGCATGTAGAGGGCATGAAAGGCTCTGCGCCCTCGAGGCAGGTACTTTGAAGTCTGAGGGTTCTTGCTAGACGCACTAGCAAAAGGGTCGGCAGGCACTGCTTTGGCTTTCTGATCTTTTCCTGGTATAGGGTTAGGGATGACAGGGACTGTCTTGGCATGACGGGGACCATCCCGATTTTCCGCCCAGCTTGAACCGCCTTTGGTTGGAGTGGAGAAAGCATCATCCACAGCTTTAGTCATGAATGCGAATACTTGTTGCTTATTCATCCCCCTGGCTTTCAAAGCCTCGGCTGCCCACAGCAGTTGTTCAATGGGATCGGCATCTGCCTTCATTTTGTTCTTGTCTCTGGCCTCAGCCTGATCAGGGGTTTGGGTTACTACATCTAAGGGTGTGCATAATACCGCCGAAACCGTTGAAACCGCCAAAACCGCACCGAACCGCACCGCCAAGGCAAATTCGTTATTATTTGGCAATCGAACCGCCGGTTTTTGGTAAGAAAAATGGCAAATTCTAGTGACACTTTTATCAATCCGCCGGTTTCTATTTTTCTTCCAAACCGCACCGACCCGCACCGCTATTAAATCATGTTTTATAAGATTCTAAAAATTCTTTTTTACTTAAGTTTGCTTGTTGTTCTATACCTTAGAATATAGTATTACATAACTGCTCGAGGGGAATTCAAGATATCAGTAATCCAAAATAAAGTTGGATTCCAATTCATTTTTCAATCTTTTTTTTTTTTTTTCTGGCCATGTTGCAAACTTGTATCAGCTCACTTTTCAATCTAAATACTTTTCAACAGTAAACATTTTCAATATATTATAAACCCTGAATGATATTAATTTTATGTATTGTATTTGATCATTGTAGCTTCCACAGATGCTTGTAATGAACCGATGACATAGTCGTTGATATTATCATGTTGTTGCTACACTTGTTGCATCAGAAGAAAGCTTCGCAAGATGCTTAACATCACGGCATCTCTCGTCTTTTTTTTACTCTTTGATTTTAGTTTTGTAATTTGAATCATATTTTTTATAAACCGCCAGTCCGCCCGAACCGCCAAGGCAAATCCGCCATTATTTGCCAACCCAACTGCCAATTTTTGATAAGAAAAATGGCAAATTCTAGTGACACTTTTATCAATCCGCCACCCGCCATACGGTTTCTATTTTTCTCTCAAACCGCACCGACCCACACCGCGCACACCCCTAACTACATCAGAGCGAAGCCCGGTTGTTGCTGACACATCGTTGCTGTAGCTGGAGGCAACCTCTGGTTGGCTGAGCTCGATCACAATCCGCCCCAGTAGCGGGGGCTCCTGTGGTATGAAATTCTCGGCATACGGTGCAGCTGGTGGCGAAGCCGACATTCTATAGGCCAGATCGGCCACGGATCTCTGGAGGTCACCTATCATTCCCATCAATTTGAATGTGGTGGGCTCACGAGCCTGATACAAATGGGGGGTCCAGACCGGGTGCGCGACAGGCGACCTGGGTGGATGCGGTACATCGACATTGATCTCGCTTTGTAGAGTGATTCCTTGATCTGATGCGGCCGTCATAACCACAATCTCCTCTGAATTCTGTGTCATGGTAAGCCCACTGCACTGAGCGGTGACTGACGGATCAGATATCTGTCTTGTCTCAGCAAGGAGGAACACTAGCTATTCTGTATCAACTCTCTGAACTGAAAGAGAAAACACGTAGCATTTCGGACCAATCAGAACAGACACTAGTATAGCTGAATAACTGTACTCTACTACTGATCACTTTTGCCCGAAATCACTGCCCCCAAAATACTGAATCGGATACCCACAGATATAACTGATTCTCATAAACTGATACTGGTGCCCTCAGGTCTGATACTCAAACTTGCAAACTGATATGTACGTTCCTTGTAGAGATGCACTCTAAAAGCACATAGCAAGTAAAAGAGAGCCAAAACACCCCTAAGTTGGGGTAGGGTTTCCCTGTCCTATTTTTGTCAGGAGCTAGGGTTTCACTATGCACGCAACAGTTTTCAAACAACCTAACATCGGGTAAGCAACCTGTCCAAGTTTGGAATAGTCACTATGGATTTCGATATGCACTAGGTCGAATGGTCGAAAAGGGTGCCACGGTAAAACCGGGGTTTGTGTTCCCATACTGTCAGAGCCCACAACCGGTTAGCCTTATGGCATGCTTTGACAAAGTCAAGCCTCCGGCAAACCGTTCAGGAATGGCAGATGGCAAACACGGTGTCCTAGGCGCACCAATGCACATGCAATGCAAAGAGACACATAAATGAAATCAAAACAGGATATCACGAGTTCGAGTCAAGCTCTCTAAGTCCCCAGCAGAGTTGCTAGAAACTGTAGACGTCCCCGAACGCCCCGGGAGGATGAGTCCCCTCCCCGTTCTGTTCGTATTGGGCTCACTACAGTTCAGGACTCTCAAATTGTCACGGTTCTTAATCTGAACCAAAGAGTCCAAATCCGGCAAATCGTTTTGGAAAACAGATTTTTAGAAAGAAGTACCAAACATGGACTGCTTTGCCAGATACAGAGTCGCCACCTAAATATTTTTATGGGGGAATTTAGGAAACCCTGACTCGGTGCCAAAGGCCACGTGTCCGTCATCACCAAAGTTGCGTCGGCTCGGGAACTTGGGTACGATTGGGGAAGGTCAGCTATGAGCACCCCCTCTCGCCCGATCCGAAGATCGGCCTCTACTAACCATGATATCCAGTTTTGAAAACGTTATGTGCTCTTATTCCATTTATTAGCCTAGAATTACTATGTTATGCGCGCAGTAAACAAGTATAGACCAAATCGCCTAAATTGGAACAAAACATTGCATATCCGTTTGTTTGGAAAACGCTTTGGAATTTGCTACTCAGAAGTAGGCTAAAATACGGATTTCAACGAGTTATCCCAACTCAAACAATCCAACCTTCACCCACGGGCATTCAAGCAATTTATATCACATAAGCATCTAGCCTCATGGTAGTCATGCTATCATGTTAACGTTCACACTCATGTGAGATGCTAAAGCATAAAGAGCTCACCTAGTACTCCGTGCCAAAATAAGAACATATTAGTAATCATGCATGATCCAAGTCCATGTTTAAATGCCTAATGCAACGCATACGGAATGTCACTAGAGTAGGCTCGGCTAGTCTATAAATGACATGTGAAAATGCACAAGTAGCACGTATTCAAGTTAGATTTGAAATACTTATGCAGTTAGTATGATGCGCCGAGCCTGGTTCATGCAAGACTAATGAATGATGCACGCATGCATAGCATAAGGTATGCTAAAGTAAACATGTCCTAATACTAACCATCAACGGAGGTAAGTAAAAGGGAGAAAGAAGTAGGGGTTAGAAGACAAGCACACTTGCACCCACACTTATTACAAATTCACCCTCGCTCGGAGGGACCAAAAGAATAATACAAATTAATTAACCTACAAGCTAATTAATTATTACAGACCACCTAATTAATTAAGCAAATTAACTAAGCTAAGAAAGCAGTAAAGGTCTCGGGAAGAGGATCCAATGCGCGCGTGCTCGGGTTTGCTCGGAAATCCAACGCCATGCACAAGTTTGCCTCTGCTTTGACTGTTCTGCTTCTCTGAAAATTGCATAACTCCCAAGGTTGCTTCTCTGAGTATTGTGGAACACCACCGGCTGAGTGGGATCATCACCGGCCATTTTGAAGTGGTCATCGACCATCCATTAAGCTCTCGGCCAAATATATTTGGTCGGTTGGCAGTATATATGGCTGGCCGGCCACAACTTCCTGCAAAAACCTGTTTGACAGCAGGAGAGGGCAGGCAAGGCATGGCAATGTATTTCAAGCAAATGTATGCACCAACATATCCCCTATCATGTTTATGACTCAAAGGGACACGGTTCTCGATTCTCGGACCATCAATCGCGTATTTCAATGCATGATGGCCCAAGAAACCTAGTTTGCACTTTGATTTTAAATGAAATGCAATGCAAATAAGCAAACAAAGGGGCTTTCAACCTCTATCATGGCTTGATCAGGACGTGATAGATGCATGCAAATGCGATACAACCTAAATATGTCAACTAGGCATGCAACATGAGCATATGGGAAGCATGCAAGGCATATAACAAGCATGCAAGTTAAATGAGCATACAAGGCACAATGTCAACACACAAGCATGCAAAACATATAGCATGTTAAGCAACCAAAACAAGGAGGAGAATACGTGCCAAATGCAACATCATTTCAACATGCAACAACATGTCATAAGCTAGGCATGCAACAACATGCCAAAGGGTGGACTTAAACTAAATTAGGCAGCCCTTAAACAAGCCTAAAACAGTGGCTAATGCTATGGAAATGATAACCAATACACACACACACATGCAAGCAAATGGGCTAACACTTGAACATCAAATAATCAACCTTTAAGCACACTTAAAGGAAGACAAACATGGGCATATGGCATGTATCATAAGCTCTGAAATTGCATGAAAGAGAGGTGCCAAACCAAGTAATCAAAACAAGCAAAGCATGCAATAATGGTCCAAGTACTTAAGGTAAGCTAAGGAGGTATTGAACTACCCTTAGAAAAATCAAACATGGCATGAATTAAATGATCAAAACAGAGTTTTAACATATTAAAACAAAGCCTAAAGACCAATTAGATGGCATCTAAATGACTTAAATTCAAGGGCATGCACAATGACCAAACATGGAGCACCAGGCACAACCTCATAAGGCACAATGACCAAACATGGAGCAAGCATACAAGCATGTTATAAGGACTGAAATAACATGATAAGTGGTTCCAAACCACTGAAACAATGCAAGTAATGCATGCTAGAGAGGCCAAAGCTTAAGGCATTCAAGAGGGATTGCATGGTAGCTATACAAAGCAAGACATGAATGACTCAATGACCTAAAACAGTCCCTTAACACATCAAAATATGCATGTAAGCTTCACAAAGCTAAGCCTAAATCATGCTAGAACAAGGGTCTACACCTAAAGCATGTTAAGGCAAAAATGTGGAATTACAAGACATGTATGCAAGGCATGCAAGGTGTGTCCAAACCAACTGAAAACAGAGCTATATTATGACATAATAAGCACAAAAATCAGTTAAAGCATGGCCAACACACACTTATACTAGATGCTCCCTGAAGAGGCAAAAATAGCCCTTTTCAAGGACAACAAGGAGAGGGGGTGGCCCTCTCCTTCTTAGGACCTCAAGGCACCATCCTCATCACTGAAATCCCTCAAGATTTCAGTGGTGAGGAGGCCCAAACACAATGGTCCCGGAGCTCAACCAAAATGGCACAAAACAAAGGCCAAACAAGCCTTAAGAGGAAGCTTAAAACACCCTTAACGAACTATTTAGAGCACTCAAAAACATAACTTTTATATGTTATATGCTAAGCTCAAAAACAGATGCAAGATAGGCTAAAAAGCTTTGCAAAAAAGGGGTAAAAAGGGACAAAAGTCTTACCCTTGAAGCACAGCAGCAAACCTGCAACTTTTGGACCAAAAAGGGCTTCAAATCACCCCAAGAATCACCTCCAAGGACCTCAGCTCAATAAAGGGAGTAGAGAACTAGGTGTTTGTATGCAAAAGTGCAAAGAAAATGCACTTTTAAGCACAAACAAGCCCTAAACCTTAGAGAGAGAGGCAGAAAATGTAGAGAGAGAGATTTTTTTTGTTCCAAGTTGTATATCTCTTCCTTCTTCTCCTCTCCTTAAGTGAGAGAGCTTGATTGATATAGATATGTATCAATCTGCAGCTCCTCAGAACACCCACGTCCAGGTATGGGCTGGGGTATGGCCTAGAATGACAGCTGCCAGCTGTCTACATAAATATCTGTTGAAAACCACACTTGGCCGGCTGGCCATAAAAGTAGCCGACCGGCAGTCAAACTGGCCGGTCAGCCATCACATTTGGCCGATGGCAACAAAACATAGCCGGTGGCCTCAAGCCATGGCCGGTGGAATGTGGGGATGTCCCAAAAGCCATTCCCTGCCCTCCAAAGCAAAAACACAAGTGTTTGGTGCAAAACCAGACACAAAATGGTCGAGTCGAGAGATTCTGAGGCAAGGCGCGCAGCCGAGGCCTCCGGGAACTCAAGACGAACACAAACAAGGATGATCACCGAGTGTTCAAACGGTGACGTCCAAGTCTTGAGGACGGTCAAAAATGGGGTGTCTACAGCTAGATATGACAACAATCACACACATGCGATTATGCGAAAGCAAATAAAAGCTTACCTAGTACTCCAAGCCAAAACAAAAAAAAAAAATTAGAAAAAACGCATGATTCCTAACTATGCAATATGACTAATGCAACACATGCAATATGTGATTAATAAGCTCGACTAATAAGCATGGTACATGAATCAATGAAATAGCAAGCGGTCTAAGCACGTATTCAAAGAAGTATTAAACTAACAATGCAGTTAGAATGATGAACCGAGCCCCGATGCATGCAATACGGATGGATGCAAACATGAAGTATGCTAAACGAAACATGATGTCCCTAAACTAACCATCATAAGCTAGTAAATAAAAAGGAGAAAGACGTGGGGTTGGAAGACATACATGTTATTACATTTCGCCCTCATGAAAGAGAGTCCGAATGAATAAACTAACTAACTAGCTAAGCTACTTAAGCTAAGCTAACTAATTAAGCTAAGCTAGGCTAATTAAAGGTAAGCTAATTAGGCTATTACAAATCGAAATGAATAAACTAGCTAGGCCACTTAACTAATTATTACAACAAATGAATTAACTATTCTAGTTAACTAATTAATTACAAAACGAAATTGAATAACTGATTTAACTAACTAACTAGTTAAAATACTTATCAAAATTTACTAGCTAGAAAATTAACTAGCTACAACTAATTAATTACAACAAATATTTAATATAAATATTTAAACTTTAAATAAACTCGAAATGCGAGGGATGATCATGCACGTGCTCGGTTTCCACCCAAAAAGACCACCGTTTTGCTGCTGGAATGCATTTGTTGCACAATAGAACACTGACACTGTTGCTCACTTCGAGAATAGCTTTGCTTGGCCAAAGGAACACTCTGCTGAAATTTGCATTAGTGGCCAGCCGGCCACTGCTGCCCAGTTCTCCTTGCTGCAACAGAGAACAAACAGAGCATATACAGGGTATTTCAAGGGTTTGGTTGCACAACTCACCCCTGCTTTTCATGAGCAAATCAAAGGATTGGTGAGTTTAAGCCACAGACCACCAACTCAAGCAATTTCATTGCATGATGGCTTGTGATTTAAAATGTGCAATCTCAATGAATGGAACAAAATAAGACTCATACCTCCTCCCTTTTATGAATTGATCAAGGGAAGTGGTGACCTTGGAAGTTTAAACCATTTCATCACTAATGAGTATGAAATGCTTCAAGCTTCCATGTCTTCAATTAACGTCCGATTGAACACAACCAAATTCTTATCTTGCACCATTTTAGTCCCATTTTAATACTTCATTTTAGATTACCATCCATTCTTTAGTAAATTGAGTCCAAAGGGTGAATTTAAGTCCTCTAATGGAGTGAAGTACCAAACCAAGAGTTAACTTAAGACATGAAAGAGATGTCCTGCCATTGATAATGAACCCCTAAAAGGGATTAAACCATTAAGCATGACAACCTTAATCTTATGCTTAAAAGAACAAAAGGCTTGAAACAACTCTCAAAGCAAAGCAAAACGTTAAGAAAGGAGAGAGGTTGCAGAGATTATTAGTGCTGAAAATAAGTGAGAAAAGCATAAATAAATGCTATCAACTCAAATAAGATGGTGTCTAAGGCCTAAAACACTAAGCTCATGAGGACAATTACACTACAAGCATGCAAAGCAAAGCTCAAATGCAACCATCAACCAAAAATAGTCCTAAAATAGTCCTAAAACATGTTGGAATTGAGCTAAAAAAAGCTAGATTAATAAGCTAAAACATAGCACAAGCTAGGCTAGTCAGCAAGACACAAGGAGGGGAGGTTAACCCCTCTAATTTTGGACTTCAAAAAGTGTTTTTAACCACTGAAATAACTCTGAAATTCAATATTTAAAAGCTAAAAAAAAGGTGACAACAAGGTGGGAAACACAAGGGCAAAGGCCATGGAAACTAGGTAGAAGGAATGGTGAGCCACCCCTCCACCCTTATTGGCCTTAAACCACAAGTTTCAGCCCAAAATTTCAGAGTTTAGACCGTCCAAAAATAGTACAAAAATGTGCTGGAATGAAGACAAATATAGCTAAAATAATAAGCTAAAACATGGAGTAATTTAAGCAAGTAAACAAGCCAAAGGAGGGGTGGCTAACCCCTCCATTTTTGGGACTTCAAAACAACTTTTTTAGCTTCTGAAAACCTCTGAAAATCAGCGATAAAACGCTCAAAAAAAGTTGAGAAAAGAATGGGAAACACAAGGGCAAAAGCTTAGAGAATAAGGTTCAAGGAAGGGTGGTTAACCCCTCCACCTTTGGTAGCTTTAAACCACAAGTTTTAGCCCATAAAAATAGGTTTTAAATAGCTCAAAAAATAGTAGAAAAGATGGAAAACAAGTGGTGTAAAGATGGTATAAAAGCAAGAGAAGGTATACCTCTTGAAGAGGAATGAACCCTTAAGTCATAAACCACCAATTTCACACTCTCAAGTGCTTCAAGAGCTCAAATTCAAGCTCAAATTATCTCATCAAGAAGTTCTCTAGGTTTGGTTTAGAGTGTTTGGGCATAGGCTACGCAAGTTGCAAGAGAGAGAGAGGATATTTTTCAAAATTATTTCCTCATTCCTAAATGTTTCTAACCTTGAAAGCAAAAAGAGAGGTCCTCTATATATAAAAAACATGAGCCTTAGGTCGAAAATATCTAAAAAGGAACAGCTAGAACTTTGTGGAAACAGTTGGAGAAAATATCTGGGTTTTACACTAGTGGCCGGCACATGGCCGGCTGGCCAGAAGTGTGCATTGCTGGCCATCAATGGTGGCCGGCCGGCCATCTACCGGCCACCTGCTGGCCATCAAAAATCTGCTTCTAGACCCAGCTTCAAATGGACATATCTCCTTCATCCGGACTCCTTTTCAGGTCATTCTTGAGTCTAAATTGAAGCCCCGGAAGTCTAGTTTCCAATGGTGGCAACCTCACATCTAAGTGTCCAAAGAGATATGCCTATTTTAGTAACGGTTGCTCAATTTTGGTCTTAATCGAATTGATGCCTAACTTCAAACAGCCATATCTTCCTCATTCGAACTCGGTTTTAGGAGATTCTTGAGTCTAAAATGAAGCCCCAGAAGTCCACTTTCCAATGGTGGTGGCCTCACAACTAAATTCTAAGTGTACAAAAGGATAGGCCTGATTTAGTGAGGCTGCCTAGTTCTCTCTTAACGGGTTCAAGCCCAACTTCTTCCCCGACTAGTTTTCTTCCCTCTCTTCTAATTTTCTTTAACTCCAAACCTATAAATAAGAGGTTTAAAAATATTTTTCAAAGAGTTCACTGCTCTTCCATTTATTTCCACTTTGTCCTTACTTAGTTTACCGAAAAGTGCAATTTTTAATGAAATGCGAGCCTCGGAACATCGTAGAAACATTTTGAAAAATATTTTGAAAGGGAGGGTTCTAAGGTCTAAAAGTTTTGGTCCAAAATCGTTTTGGTCCAAAATGGGGTGTAAGGTTGGGATTTTGAAACTCTTCTTGCTGAACAAATCGAATGCTTGCATAACATAACTTTCATCATCAAGTGATCAATCAACGGCGCCCAAGTCTTAAGGGCGGTCAAAAATGGGGTGTTTACACTATGATATTTTTCAAAGTCTTTGATCTTTTTTTCTAAAGACCAATGGTAGCTTTAGCATGCTTGAGCTCTTCTGCAACCTTGATGACTTGCTTATCCAATTGAATTTGAGACATCTCAAGAGATTTAGGGTTGATTTAGCAATCACCTAATATACCTAAAAAGTTAAATAGTCAACTCATCTCTTTACTATTTTACATGTTTTTTAGTAAAAGCTAAAAGCTAACTAAAATAGTTAGTTCCCAAAAGCTAGCTAAAAACTAACTAAAAGCTAACTATGTTACACGTTTCTTAGCATCACACACTTCATGTGCTTTTTGTCAGGATTCTAATCCTATGTCCTGTTTGTTTTTGGCAAATTCCTCACAAAACACACGTTTTTATCTTAGTGCCATTTTGGTCTATCTATCTTGAGAATCTCAGAAGTTGGGTTTTGTGAAAAGAGATTTGACAATCATGCTCGTAGATTTGTTTTTATTCTCTATATCTATCTTGGATTAACGAGATTTGTGTTGGATGGTCAAAAAGTGAAAACAATGTATATCAAGCATGTGTAAGGATGGAAAGCATGGCCAAAGGCTATCTGGTTGACTAATTAAAAGTGATTGAAAATCATGCCTTAAGCACATGAAAGAAAAAGTTAGCAATTTGGGTTGCTTGCCATACATAATCATAGCCACGAGACATATCACCGCACTGGGATTTGGACCTTTGGCTTCCCCAATCAAGCTACGATGAAAACATGCTCTCCGCATCTCCATCTTAGTTGATCTCTGTGCCAGTGAATAGGACCTCGCGCCTGCGATATATGCAAATGGTGGTCCCAAAGAGGCTGCAAGCAAAATACAATCCCAGCACATTTTCTCTGCATCTTGCAAAGAGTGTTGGCACCCGCAAAGTTCATGCATTCCGCCCACAATGTAATGTATAGCGCCTGCGATGATTTAGTGCCTATATATAGCAGTCTGTTTCAGTTATGTAGGTGCATCCCCGGAGTCAGTATTTTGAGTGTGTCTTTTGAGAGAAAGCTGTAGTGAGGTTACATTATATATTTCTCTCATGTTTGCTTAATGATTTATTCACATTTGTTCATTCATGAAAATCATCAAGTCTAAACCAAAATCACAAAATAGTTCATAAGTGCTGTTAGAGGAGTGAGAGTTTCGTGCATTTGACATCTCTCTAGTGAATGAGGATATCCATAGATTGAAGGATAGAGATTAGTGTAGACACCCCATTTTGCCTAGCCTTAAGACTTGAGCGCTTTCTTTTGATTACTCGATGATGAAAATCAGAATGTGTTTCTCACACAATCTTCAGTAAGAGAGATGGAATTTGAGCTTTATTCCTAACCCTAAGCCTGTTTTGGCCAAGGGTTTAAGCCCCATCGGACAACTGAAGCGAAGCTAGACTGAACTGAATCAAAATGAAAAAATTCTCCTTGGCTGGTCGACCGCCTAAGGATAGTGCAGTCCAGTTTTTTGTTGGTTCTAGTGGGGGACTTCACAACCCCATTTTTTGATCCATTTATGCATTGAATGTATGTATACTCAGCCTCCATTGCCTAGTGCATGATCTATTGAAGATAATGCTCCATTTTGATGCTTATTAGCTCTATTATCTTTCATTAATGCTCCATTATTTCTCCACTTTGTCTTCCACCATTGCTCAACTTGCAATGCCTATATAAGGAGGGTTCAAGTCTTGATTTCGGGAGATGAATTTGAGAGAAGAAGTGTAGAGAGAATGATGAGTTTGGGAGGATAGATTAATTAGAGAATGCTAGAGATAGAGAAAGAATGAATCTAAACTTTGAATTCAAGAGTTGGCCGAAATTGAGTGTTAGTTGTGAACTTCCATTTTCTCAAGCTATACACCATATCTCATTTTCTATTACAAAAGTCATCCAAGTCATGTTGTTGTAGTCAAATTCTAGAGCTTTGATGAAAGAGAGAGTAATTGTTGTTAAAAGAGAGAAAATCAAAGAGTTCAACAATTTTCCCCATAAATAGTGTTACGCAATTCAAGTCGCCATTCTAGCTCAAATTCTAAGCTTTTGAATTGAGGATTGAGAACATACTTCACAACCTTGAGGATGATCAAAAGAAAGTTTGGAAATCAAGTAGTTCATTCTTTCTTTATAAGGTGAATTTTTAATTTCTTTTATTTTTCTTCTATTATCTTTCTTATCACTACAACAAAAAAGGGTTTTTACAGCGTGTGCCTTCTACGACGTGTAGCGGCACGTCATATTATGACCAGTCATGGAAAGTCATTCATTTTCAACGACATAATATAGAACGCCATTAAAAACTATTTCACAGTAGATTTTGTGCGTCGTTGTTACTTTTTCTACGACATGCTAGAGTACACCGTTAAAAACTATTTAACAGCCGATTTTGTGTGTCGTTGTTACTTTTTCTAAGACCATTTTTGCATGCCGTTATTTGGTGGGACAAATAACAACGCTGATTATGCGCCGTAAAATATATAATACAATGACTTGATTAGCTTGTCGTAGATAAGCAGAACATACCACGGCGTACATAGAATCTCTAAACATCTCTAAATAGCCTATATGTCATCGGAATTTCGACATTGTCCTGAACTTCTATAGATTCACTTAGTCGTTCCCCATGAAGAACCCATGACGTATATTTAGGATCCATCCCGACCCTGACCAAATGCTCGAAAACAGTATCACAATGTTGTTGTGATAGGTTTCAACAACTTCCACAAAGGTATATGATCATATTGGTATTCCTTGAATTTGCCTTATCCATGTTGACAAATTTTCTCGCTTCGTCCACATACTCATTCGATACTCTAAAAACTTTAAATTATTATTAATCCCATCCAAACAAAATGAGTAACTTAACATTTTAAAGCATATTTATGGTTGTGTTTAGAAATAAACTTTGGAAAATGTACCAATGTTTTGTCCATTTTGAACTTTCCATTTGCTAACAAATTGATTCCATAAAAACTACTAAAATTAGTTACATGCATCAATGCTCAAAATGATTAGCAAATACACTAAGATGGTATTTTAGAGTTTCAAATAATCTAGAATCTAGAATTGTAATCAAATACCATTAAATTCTGGAAATATCAAGTACGTAACAAACAACTGAATATCAATTTTGGTGTTTGATAGGCAACTTAGTAACATACTAGATGAAAAAGTTCAACAAACTTTAGGCAAATAAAAAAAAAATATATACCTTGTAAACTCGAAATTACTTGATTCCTTCCTTCTTCTAGATCGAAATAATTATTTTAGCTCTTTCACAAGGAGGCTTTGACAGCTGGTTAGCAGCACTTTGAAAAAACTGCTACATAGGGCCAGAGCAAATTGTTCCCACCACAACATACATATAACAATTCCCAGAACAAGATGGTACACAGAGCAAAGCAGTACAGCAGCAATTTAGAAGATAAAATTTCCCATTTTCAACAAGCAAGGCTCCAAAAGCAAAGCATTGAATCACAAAAGAATATTAGGAAAAATAAATTGAAGGCTATTGAAGGCAGGAAAAATTAAGTTGAAGGCTACTGATTGAGAGACAGTTTGAGTTCAGTAAGATCGAGTGCAACAACTGGATTAACCCTAGCACTGGACTATGAGAAGTCAAGGCTACTGAATTATCACCTAATTGAACTTTATGTTTATTTAGCTAATAGAAATGTTCGGTTTTGTTTGGCTTACTTAACTCACCCCATCTGAGATAGAGCATGCATGATTTGCTACACATATACATAAAAATTGAATAAATGGATTGTTCCTCTCAAAGTAGTGGCAACAGTTACAACTGAGCTAATTACATGACAAGGCCAAATGAAATTCTGGCAAGCACACAAGTAGAACTGCATACAATTCTAGCACAAAAAAAGAAAATTGGGCAACTATGTTTAGTAGGTAACACTTGGAAGCTATAAAGTGGACAATCAGAACACGGCCCTCATTCCCTGGTGTCGGCTTAGTCAAAACAATTAACAAATGCATAGTTGGCTTGTAGTAAAAATTAGGACAAGTTTCCAACAGATAAATTCAGAATTAATGATATTTCAATAGTAACCACATAGATGAGGAGTATGAATTGAATGACTTAATAACAATAAAAAATAAAGGATTACAACATTACTCTGACAGAGCTGCATAACATATTTAAATAAGATCAGATGCAAAAGATATGGTCCATTATTTCATTGCGGTCTCAATAATACACTGATTGAACCTCTTATTATTGCATTCACGAGTACTAGGATTTCCACAAACCAATGTTAGATTCAAAACAACAATGCTGGGATTCTTCTCCCATAGAGGAGCAAGTTTTGTCACACATATCATAGAAAGCAACTAGCTCTAGGCTAAACAAGGAGGATAAGATTCATCTATGTTTCAAAGTAGATTCTTGAAGCCAAAAAGAAGCATGAATTGCATTATGTCACGTTGACATTGCATTAGTAAACTCAATTCAACAAATCTTACCCAATGCAAATATTACAAAATTATGAAACAAATGATTGTGTGTAGACATCCCATTTTTACCGCCCTTAAGACTTGGGCGCCTTAGGTTGATCACTCGATGATGAAAGTTATGGTGTATAAACGTTTGATTTCTTCAGCAAGAAGAGCTTCTAAATCCCAACCTTACACCCCATTTTGACCAAAACTATTTTAGACCTTAAAACCCTCTCTTTCAAAATATTTTTGAAAATGATTCTACGATGTTCCGAGGCTCGCATTTCGTTAAAAATTACACTTTTTGGTAAACCGAGTAAGGACAAAGTGGAAATAAATGGAAGAGAGGTGAAGTCTTTGAAAAATATTTTAAAACATCTTATTTAGAGGTTTGGAGTTGAAGAAAATTGGAGGAGAGGGAAGAAAACTATCATGAAACCGTTAAGAGAGAATTGAGTAGCCTTTACTAAATCAGGCCTCTCTTTTTATACACTTAGAATTTAGTTGTGAGGCCACCACCATTGGAATTTGGACTTTTAGGGCTTCAATTTAGACTCAAGAATCTCCTAAAGCTGAGTCTGGATGAGGGAGATATGACCATTTGAAGTTAGGCATCAATCCAGTTAAGATAGAAATGAGCAACCTTCATTAAAATAAAAATATCTCTTTGCACACTTAGAATTTAGATGTGAAGCTACCAAGATTGTAAAGTAGACTTCTGGGGCTTCAATTTAGACTCAAGAATCACCTAAAACCAAGTCTAGATGAAGGAGATATGCACATTTGAAGTCAGGCCTAGAAGCAGATTTTTGTGGCTGGCAGGCCACTATTTGTGGACGGCCGGCCACCACTTATGGCTTGCTGGCCACTTGTGAAAAGCCCAGATATTCTGTGCCAGCTGTCTCCCAAAGCTCTAGCTGTTTGTATATAGATATTTTCGACCGAGAGGTTGTTTTTTCTATATATACTCGATCTCTCCTCATGTTTTTAGGTTACAAAAATTTCCAAAGGGGCCAAAACTGAAAATTCTCTCTCTATCTCTATCTTGCAACCTATACACTCTCTCTCTACACTTCCTAAACCAATATTGGAGCTCTTTTTGCTAAAGATTATTGAGTCCAAATTTTAGCCCTTGAGAGGGTAAGCTTTGTGGTTTATGAACAAAAGAGTAACCTTGCTTCAAGAGATATAATTTTGAGCATCTCTACACTATTTTTCTCCCATCTTTTCTTGTTGTTTTTGAACAATTTTTGGATTGTTTTTATGGGCTGAAGCTTGTGGTTTAAGGCTATTAAAGGTAGAGGGTTTAACCACCATTCTTTACACCTTGTCTCCTAAGCCTTTACACTTGTGTTTCCCATCTCTTTGTCCACTTTTTTTGAGCTTTTAAATACTTGTTTTCAGAGCTTTTTCAGTGGCTAAAAACATGTTTTGATGTCCAAAAATGGAGGGGGTAGCCTCCCCTCCTTATGCTTTGTTTACTAGCTTACATAGCTCCATGTTTTAGCTTATTGTTCTAGCAATTTTTGTCCTAATTTTAGCATATTTTAGGACTGATTTAGCACTATTTTGGGACTATTTTTAGTGGTTCATTGCATTTGAGCCTTGTATTGCATGCTTATAGTGTAATAGTCCTCATAGGTTTGGTGGTTTAGGCCTTAGCCACCAACCTATTTGAGTTGACAGCATTTGTTTATGGCTTTCCATTGTTGTTTTCACCCCTAATCACTTCTGCAGCCTCCCTCCTTTCTTGATTTGTACATTTTCAAACCTCTTTCAAAATACATGAAATCAAGTTGTTCCGAAATCAAGTTGTTCCAAAATGAATGGCATAGTCTACACTTGTTTTCTTCGCATAGTAAATTGTAGGATTTATTAATAATCGAAATATAGACATATAAAATTAATAAAATTCATATCATGGTTTAGTAGAGGCCGATCTTTGATCAGGTGAGTAGGGGTGCTCACTTAATGACCTTCGCATCTCATACCTAAGGTTTCAAGCGAAACATCTTTAGTTATGACAAGCAATGACCTTGGCATGAGTCACGGGTTTTCTAATTTCCCAAAATATTAGGTTGCGACTCTAAGATCTGGTGATGCAATCCATTTCTGGCAAAGGTTTTGCAAGAAAATGGATTTTCTATAAAAGTTACCAAATTTGGAGTCTTATCTATGTTTCACATTGCATTCGTGAAACTAGATCAAAGAGATCGAGGGTCTGAACTGTTTAACATGCACGGGTACCCCCCGTGCATGTTACAGTTAGCTACTTGTACGTCTCGAGTGAGCACGTGTGCCTGGATTGGTCGGTGTAAGAAATCTCTTGTACTACTTTTCTTCATAGTGGACTGTTATTGTGACCAAGGGCCCGGGGTTTTTTAATCACATGTTGATAGATTCCAGCTATGGTCTTTCCACGTAAAACTCTTTGTGTTGTTTGTTATTTATCTTTTCTTTTATTGTTGAGCTCAGCTAGTTTGAAATTCTTATATCACTAATCACCAGATCATGGGACTACAATATTTTAATTAGTATCAGAGCGGGACGGTTGTCCTTTCTTTTTTAAACAAAATTTGATATTTGTGTTTATTGACTATGGATTCAAACCAAGGAGGAAATAACAATAAATGTCCTCCCCTTTACTTGATGGAACAAACTACTCTTATTTGCAAGCTCGTGTGAGGGCTTATTTAAAGTTTATCGATGAGACAGTTTGGCAATCTGTTATGAATGGTAGGGGCGAACCTACATCACTGTTGATGAAGTTATTACTCCTAAACCTATTAACAGATGGGATAATAATGATTACTCATGTTCAAACTAGAATAGCAAGGCTATTAATGCTCTCTTTAGCTTTGTCACACCTGAGGAATTCTGTAGAATTTGCACGTGTGAAGTAGCTAAAGATGCATAGGATATCCTTGAGACAATACACGAAGGCACAAATTCTGTTAAACGATCAAAACTTCAAAAACTCGCCGCTAATTTTGAAACTCTTATAAGGAAAGATAATGAGTCTTTTGATAAATTTTATGCCAAACTTAGTGACATTGTCAATGCAAGTTTTACCTTAGGCGAGAAAATTCCTGAATCTAAGATTGTAGCAAAAATTTTGAGATCTCTTCCTAATCACTTTCAATCAAAAGTTACAGCAATAGAAGAAGCTCAAAACATTGGCACTCTAAAACTGAAACAGTTGATTAGGAATTTACAAACCTATTAGACAAATCTTCTCTCAAAGAAAAAACAAAAAGATGCCTTAGCTTACAAAAGTTCTCATGAGGATGTAAATAAATCTGATGTTGATGTTGAATTTGAATCCGAGATGTTGGCATTTTTCACAAAGCAGTACAAAACATTCTTGAAAAAGAAACGTCTAATCTCAAGGATTCAACTTTTAAGGAAAAAGGGAATGAGAAACTCAAAATTTTTGTAAAATCTAGTAAGTCTACTTCTTGATTTCAAGAAATTAAATGTTATGAATATGGTGGTCTTAGTCATATTGCTCTTGAGTGTCCATCTAAGAAAAATAGGAAGAACGTTCTTGATGTCACTTGGGATGATGAAAGCGATTCAGACCAGTAGAAAGATGAAGGAAGATCAAGTGGAAGTTCATTTATGACATTTCATGCAATCTTGGATAAAAAGGCATTGGTTCCTAGGATTGACCTTCCTAGCAAACACTCTAATGATGAGTCCTCTGATAGTGAAGAAGAAGATTTTAAGGAAACCTATGAGAAAATGTACAAGGAATGCCGCAATCTCACAAAGCAGAATTTTGTACTCACTTCAAATCTGAAGAAATGTGAGGAAGAAAAAGATTCCTTGAAGAAAGAACTCGATGGGGTTCAAGCAAAAATGGGAATCCTCATCATGGACAAAGCCTTCCTGATTGACAAACTCAACACTTGTGAGAACGAAAGAACTTTTTTTCTTATTGCTTACGATGAGCTGAAAAAGAGAGAATGCATTCTTTCAGAAGAGGCGGAGAAAAGAGCTAGAATAATAAAGGAACTTGAAGAGAAATGTGCAAAAAGGAAACTGGAACTAATTGGACCCAATGCTACTCTCAAGTTTTGGAACACCAACTCAAAGAACTTGAATGAAGCCCTCAGTGCTCAGCAAATGGGGTTTGATAAGAGCAGCCTAGGCCACATCAAAGGTGTCAATTCTATATCCAAGTCTTCCATCTTAGTCAATTCCCAGGGAGTCCAAGGGTTTTTCGCTGCAAACAGTAAAATTTTCACAACTCCTCTTGTTACTTAGATTCCTAAAAAGAAAAATGACAAGTTTGTATGTCATCATTGTGGTAAAATTGGTCACATACGCCCTGTATTTGTTTTGATTTGTATGGTTTTGTTAAAAGAAGTGATAGAAAATCCAACACTTCTTGGGTGAAGAGACAACCTTTTACGTCAAAATAGAATTTTGTCAAAACTCCTCATAACAAAACCAAGGTAGTTTGGATTAGAAAGAGTGACCTAACATGTTTTGTGGTACACACCGCCCTTAAGGCTAATGACACTAGTGTGTGATATCTTGATAGCGGTTGTTCTCGTTACATGTCCGGTGATAAATAATTTTTTTTACCACAATTGATCAATTTGAAGGAGACCATGTCACATTTGGAGACGGTAGTACTTCTAAGGTCATCGACAAGGGTTCTATAAGTGCTCCAGGACTACCAAAACTTGATAATGTTTTACTTATGGATGTACTCATGGCAAATTTGATTAGCATTAGTCAAATGTGCGATTCACATTACGAGGTTTTATTGTCAAAAGACAAATGTCAAATTTTGTATTTACAAGAAAATACCATGATTCATGAAATTCGCACATTTGACAATTGCTATGGGATTCATTCCACAAATGACCTCATTTGTCATTCAGCCATCATGAGCAATGTTGATCTTTGGCATCAACGACTTGGACATATTAATTTCAAAGATCAAGCCAAAGTGGCCAAAAAAGAACTTGTTCGAGGCATTCCCAAATTGCAAAAACCATCTAACACTGTGTGTGGATCATGCCAATTGGGTAAGCAAACCAAAGCTCCTCATAAAAATATGAACATTTTGCAACTAAGCGGCCCCTTGAGCTTGTTCACATGGATTTGATGGGACCAACATGAATTGAAAGCATTGGAGGTAAAAAGTATATTTTCTTAACTGTTGGCGATTTTTTCCATTTTAACTGGGCAATGTTTTTGAAAGAAAAATCTGAAAATTTTGAGGCTTTTAAATCTTTGGTCCATTGCCCAGTTAAAATACCTTGTTCATTTTGATTCTTATGAATTCAAAATGAACAAGGATGAGCTATTGGGCAAATTATAAGAATCTGAACGGATCATGGTCGTGAATTTGAAAATAGCTCTTTTTTGGGTTATTATGATTTGCATTGTATTAAACATGAATTTTCCACTCCTATTACTCCACAACAAAATGGAGTGGTTGAGAGGAAAAATTGTGTTGTTCAAGAAAGTCATGCTCATTAGCAAGAAACTCCCTCTCAAATTTTGGGGCAAAGCTGTTAATACTGCTTGATATGTCATAAATCGTTTGTATTTGATGCCTAGAAATTTGCATACCCCTTATGAGCTTTGGAAAGGAGTAAAACCAAATGTCAAATATTTTAAAATTTTTGGAAGCAAGTGCTATATCTATAAAGATAGAGAACAATTAGGTAAGTTTGATTCCAAGAACGATAAAGGATTTTTCATGGTTATTCCACTACAAGTCGTGCTTTTCGTGTTTATAATTCTCTCACATTCACTGTTATGGAGTCCATAAATGTGATTGTAGATGATGCAGGAAGTTCCACAAGCCAATGTGAAAATGTGGTGTATAGTGGAGATCACATATTCGACATCACACCAACTATGCATGAGGAGACTCAAATGCCCAACAAAGAAACTGTGGAAGCTTCAACTCATTCATCAACACATCCAACTCCAACATTAGAGCCATCATCAAGGGTAAAGCTTAATTATCTTGTGCAACAAGTGATAGGTAATGTCATAGACCGGATGAAAACCCGAAAACAACTTTGGGAAGAGGTATCTCATTTTTGTTATGTGTCAATGATTGAACCTAAAAATGTAAAAGAAGCTTTACATGATAACTTTGGATAAATGCTATGCATGATGAACTTGGCCAATTTGAGCGAAACAAAGTTTGGACTCTTGTCCCTAGACCTAGAGATACTAAAGTGATAGGTACTATGTGGATTTTTAAAAATAAATCTGATGAAAATGGTACTATCACTCAAAACAAGGCTAGGTTGGTAACTTAGGGCTATACTAAAGTTGAAGGTGTGGATTATGATGAGACGTTTGACCCTGTTGCACATATTGAATTTATTAGAATTCTCCTTGTTATTGCATGCTATTTTAGGTTCAAATTGTATCAAATGGATGTCAAAAGTGCTTTCTTGAATGGATTTCTCAAAGAAGAAGTTTATGTTGAACAACCTAAAGGTTTTAAGGATCCACATAACCCTTCCTATGTCTACAAATTAGACAAAGCTCTTTATGGTCTGAAATAGGCCCCCAGAGCTTGGTATGAGAGATTGACATATTTTTTTATTGATAATGAGTTTCAAAGGGGCGGGGTAGACAAAGCATTGTTAGTTAAAAGAACCAAGGATCACATTCTTGTTGCCCAAATTTATGTGGATGATATTATGTTTGGATTAACTTCAGAATCTCTCGTCACCTATTTTTTTGAATGCATGACACATGAATTGAAATGAGTATAATGGGTAAGTTGTCTTATTTCTTGGGTCTTCGAATCAAACAATTGTCTAACGGAATGTTTGTGTCTCAAACCAAATATGCTAAGAATCTTGTATCTAAATTTGGTCTTGAGTCCACTAAGCATGCAGGGACACCCATGAGCACTAGTGTTAAGTTGTCTAAAGATGATACCGGTAAAGATGTTGATCCCACACTGTATAGAAGCATGATAGGAAGTTTGCTTTATCTCACAGCAAGTCATCCGGATACCTTTTTCAGTGTTAGGGTTTGTGCTCAATATCAATCATGTCCTAAAGAGTCTCATTTATCTGTAGATAAATGCAACATTAAATATGTGAATGAAACAATAGGACTTGGGATTTGGTACTCTTTTGACTCCTCTGTTATTATTGGGTTTTCTGATGCTGATTAGGTAGAATATGCCGATGATCGAAAAAGCTCATCTATGGTTTATTTTTACATGAGTCACAACTTGGTGTCTTGGCATAGCAAAAAGCAAATGCCAATTTCTCTCTCCACCACCGAAGCATAATATATTGTGGTAAGAAGTTGCTATGCAAAAATGCTCTGGATGAAGTAAATGCTTCATGACTATGGTTTGGACCAACAAAAACTCACTCTTTTTTGTGATAACACAAGTGCTATCAACATTTCTAAAAATCATGTCCAACACTATGTGTCTAAAAAATGATTTTTATTGGAGCATCATTATTGTGACTTGAATATTACCTTATGTTGTTGTTTTGTGCCGATTCAACGGAATCGAGATTCGGGTACGAAAGAATGTATATCTACCTGTTTAGCAATGAAGAAACAAGCAAAGTTACCGTTCAGATGTCACAAGCCAGGATCAACAATGAAAAAAAGCCTTGTTTAGACACGTCGAGGTTGATGTACCGGTTGAACATTGCGGGCATAATCAAGACCATATTGAAGGTGTAACTGACCGAAGGGCACATCCGGCTGCTGAAGAAAACTCCGTTCTGGCTCATGATCGAAGCAATTCACAAACACAACTTGCAGCCAAACACGTTTAAAAAGTGTGACGAAATGGTGTGGTGTATTATTGTGACGTACAGTGCAGAAGACAAAAAATTTGGCATTGGTGGAAAAGGTTTGACACTAAGAAACAGTGACATACGCCTTATCTTTGGTGTTCAATGTGGGAAGGAAAAATAGGATGTGTCGTACGCGCCAAAACCCTATATGATTTTGTGCAACGGAGGTGCCCCATTGTTGGAAGAATATCATCTAAACTTATTGAAGATTTATTGTTTGAAGTGCTACGAGGCAACACAAAACATGATGATGAGGACGTTGCAAAGCTCCTATGTTTTTACATCTGCGCGAAACTGTTATTCGCAACCACTGGAGAGTTGATCGGTTGGTTGTTTGTCCATGTGATTGATAAGTTGGAAACGTTACGACATTATGATTGGACAACCACCATACGAAACACCCTAATTAATTCACTGAATGAGTTGCATTAGAAGCCGGAGAAGGTGACTGGATGTGTCGTCGCATTGCTGGTACGTAAAGTTAGCCCCATTTTCGCTGCAAACACCCCTACACAATGCACATACCTTTAGTACATGGTTAAGATTAAAACTGAACAATATATGTGATTTGTTTTGTTTTGACAGTTTTTGATTTGCGAACACACGACACTTTTGGAACCGGAGCGGCCCACTGCATTTCCCAGATTTTGTGAGTGGAACATTGGGGCACTAATAACTAAGATGAAAGGAATAGACCTGATAGCGTCAGACTATTTCAAGGTTTGTCATTTTTCCATTCCGACACTATTACCTGATAATATGTTAGTAAATTGATAATGAAAGTGACGTTGATACATTACATGTTCATGTTGGTTGTTGACTAAACTCCCCCGCTAAGTATCTGTGTCTCCCAAATAATAGTTTTAGTGAGGCGTTTTTGTTTGGGTGGACAATTTGCATTGTGTGTGCACTGTGGTTTGGCGAGCAGTCCTTGTATTGAATTGGTTGTGCTGTGTTTGACGTAGGTGTCTTAATGTGTTTGATTTCGCTCGTTAAGATGTGTGCATGCCATTTGTCGTTACCGTAGTTGGTGTAATGTTAGTAAAATGGTATGTGATGCACTGTTGCAGACAATAATTTAATAACGTTTGGCTGCTTCGTTGTTGTTATTGTCGTACATTATGTGTACATCGTGGTTTGGTAAACATTTAACATGCATTACATTTCCTATACTTTTGGTTTGTGGTTGAGTACGTTATGGTGTGACAATGTTGCCATAGGTGAATTACAACAAACTCTCTGGGACAATACTTGAGTGTTTCTACGTAAATATGGCAGCGGATGACAGTGTCGTAAGGCAGAACATGAAGAGCAAGTTGCGAGTAGGGGCGCGTGCACAAAGTGATGCAACTGGTGATGTTGTTATGGAAATGAATTTTGTCGAGTCAAGTTTCGATTGTTGGCGATCGTACTCACCAAACGATGGCCATGTTGACAGCAATCCTGCGTTCGAGGCCGGCGTTAAGGATGTGGATGTTGCAGCTGTGCCAGGACATGGGTGCACTAACATGCATTTATTGGCAGATGGGTGGCCTACACTGTTTCCCAATCTGCTTGAACTATCAAGCACACCTGATGATGGGGATGGTATGGGTGCAGGTGCGAAACTTGTAACTGGTATTGAGAGAATTAAAGATTTGGAAAACGCAAACAGAATGAAGACAACGTGGGTGAATGAGTAAGAAGGTAGAGTGGCCACCATGGAGGGTTTGATTGGTGCTGAAGCAACAAATTTGTTTATTGGATATGAGAGAGTAATTGTGGTGAGAGACAGAGAGGTAACAAGGTTGAACGCATTGGTGGTGCAGTTAAAGGATGATCTTGCAATGTTACAAGACCAAATTGATGAGCAAGCAGCACATGCAGTGACGCAGTTAGCGACGAAAACGTCATCAAGTAAGAGGGCACCATCAGATGAACAAATGGAAAAAAGGTGGCAGTTGTAGCCACACACACAATAGTGGCAGCGAGCAACGTTCTGCATTCTCCAAATACAGAACTCAACTTGCTGTTCCAGTTGGGGCAGTGTGCATCGACATTGGGGATACCGTGGAGATTGAATCACCATCAAAGACCGGACATTTGGGGGTTCCACACCTGCATACAACGATTAGGTGTCCATCTCCAATCGTGGTACAAACTGGTGCAAAGTGTCACAGGGGTGTAGATGTTGGGAAAACAAGTTTGACAACAATTGTTGATACAAACAAGCGTGTTGGCAACATTTGCCCCCCCAAAGGTGTCGTCATTGGTTCATCGTGTTAAAGAAAAGCCGATGTGTGAATTAAGGTTGTCTAAGTATGACTATGAAGATTTTCTTGGGCGGGTCAGGCAAGCTAGGAAATTGGGGAATACCATCGCACCTAGACGAGATTACGTTGTCAACGTTGATGAGACGAACATCCAACAAAGACATGGAAAGGGTTTGGTGTGAACTACAAACACACCATGTGGATAATGCTGTCAGCAAAAGAAAAGAAGCTACTCGAAGACGTGTATAGTTTCCATGGAGACGAGTAATATGCATGTTGTACTATGAATGATTGAACCTAATATTTGATTTTGAAAGCAACTATACTAACCAGATGTGTGTCGATATTTGCAGGGCTGTGATTTGGGATAGTGGGGATAACGGTGTGTGTGTCTACTTGACAGATGTTCAAGCGTTGGTTAGACAGTCTTGTATCAATGGGAAGGTACGTAACATTTGAATGTTGATTGGTGGTGAGCTGGGGGGGGGGGGGAGGGGTGGGGTGGGGTGGGGTGAAGGGTTTGTATACTACCTGATATTCCTGAATTGTTAAGTTTGGTTAGTTTTGAAACGTGCCTAAGACCATGCGCTGTGTATTGCAGGTTATTGATGCCTATGCATCCATACTCACTGATTTACAACAAAGAGTAGTTGTGGAGGCCGAGTAAGAGGACACCAGTTACTTTTACAGTAGCATTTGTGTCACGACCCAAACCTGCCCTTATAGGTTTAGCGTCGTAACCGGCCAGTAATCTTGGGATTACCAAAGGTTTCTGAACAGAATAACAAAATATAAGGGTCCATGAGAATAATCACCCCTCCTGACCAGATATACTTGATGATGTAAGGACTAGTCCAATTAGGTCTGAACTTGCCCTTAGGGTCATGGATGGGAGCCTGGTTGTCTTTCAGTATCATGTTTTCTTCTTTGAGATTTATGGACTTAACTTTCTTGTTAAAAGATCTAGCAATTCTGCATTGGTAGCCTTGGACATAATACAATGCCCTTAGTCTTCTCTCATTAAACAACATTAACTCCTCAAATCTACTCTATTGCCAGTTCCCCTCCGCTATCTGACACTCGGCCATAACTTGCAGCGACGACACTTCAATTTCAATTGGTGAAACAGCCTCCATCCTATAGATGAGAGAATAGGGGGTTACCCCTGTAGATGTTAAGATTGAGGTTCTGTAGCCCCAGAGCGCGAATGGTAGTTTATCTAGCCAGTCCCTATATGTTTCCACCATCTTCTCCAAAATGTTCTTAATATTCTTATTAGCAGCCTCAACAGCTCCATTAGTCTGTGGTCTATATGTTGATGACTTGTGAAAAGTCACATTATATTTCTCAAGAAGAACTACCACCTCTTTCTTGAAGTGTGAGCCGTTATTTGATATAATCTCGTTCGGAGCTCCATACTGGCGGATGATGTTATTTATGATGAACTTGGCTATATGCGACGCTTTCAAAACTGCATAGGACTGAGCTTCCACTCACTTTGTAAAATAGTCAATCGCCACCAGGATGAACTCGTGTCCATTTGATCCCTTTGGCGAGACTACACTGATAACATCGACCCCCCAGACCGAGAATGGCCGTGGTGAAGTTATATTGTAAAGCTTTGACAACGGTATGTTCATGCGATTGGCATAGATTTGGCATTTGTGGCATCGCCGTACAAAACTAATGCAATCTTCCTCCGTGGTTGACCAGTAATAACCTTGTCTGAGAATCTTTTGGGCTAGCATTACACCATTCATATGGGCCCTACACTCTTCTTCGTGGATGGCCACCATGAGACGCTTCGATTCCTCTTCTTCAACACACAGTTTGTGCATTCCTAGATGGCCTCTTTTATACAGTTTGCCCCTGCAGATGATAAATTGGATGGCCAGACGCCATATTCCCCATTTATCATTGGCATTTGCCCCTGATGGATATGTCTCTTTTTCTAGAAAGTTCCAAATATCGTAATACCAAGGGTTTTTGTCTTGAACTTCATCTATTGTGGAATGGTCTCATAGGCCAGCGTGTATTTCTGTTCGACAATGATTGGATGCATTTTCACTCCCAGTAGGATGTCTACCATAGAAGATAGAGTTCCAGTGTATCAGCGAACCAGTTGTTCTTTCTCAGTAGGTGTATAAATGTTAGCTTTTCAAACCTCAGAATCAAAATATCCAGGGTTTGATGGTAAATCTTCATTTTCTCCTCTTTGACTTTCTAGTCTCTGTTCGCTTGAGAAACAACCAAATTTGAGACTCCGATAACATCCAATCTTATTGCTCATAGTTTTAGGGCAACTTCCAAACCAGCAATACACGCTTCATATTCTGCTTTGTTATTGGACACTTTGAACCAGAGTTTAAAGGCTAGGGGTGTATGGAAATCATCGGGTGCTATCAGCAACACACCTATCCCATAATCGTATTGATTGGATGCTCCGTCAAAGTGCATCGTCCAAGTTTCCTCTTCGACTTGCAGAATGTTTTCATCTAGGAACAAATATTCCATCGCCTCATCGCCCTCTACTGGGTGATCTGCCAAGAATTCTGTTATAGCTCTCCCTTTAACAGATTTGCGCGTGACATATTTGAGATCAAATTCGGAGAGAAGAAACAGCCAACGGGCTAGCCTACCTGTAAGTGCTGGTTTCTCAAAGAGATATTTGATGGGATCTAATCTCGAAACCAGGGTTACAGAGCGAGCTAACAAGTAGTGCCTCAACTTCTTGGTGGCCCATACTAAGGCTAAGCAAGCTTTCTCCAAGGGAGTATAACGAGCCTCGTCGTCTAGCATTTTCTTGCTCAAGTAATAGATGGCCTTCTCCACCCTATCCTTAGATTCCTGAGCGAGCATGCACCCCATGGTTGAGTCCGTTACGGACAAATACAGAATCAGAGGCTTCTCCGGCTCTGGTGGCAACAACACAGGCAGATTCTGTAGGTATTGCTTGACCTGTTCAAAGACAAACTGACATCGATGGTCCCATCGGAACTTCTTTCCTTTCTTCAGGAGACCAAATAGTAGTTCACAAGTCAAGGTTAATTTGGAGATAAACCGTCTTATGAATTGCACTTTACCTAGAAAACCGCACACCTCCTTTTTAGTCCTTGGCGGTGGTATTTCTAAGATGGCCTTGATTTTGGAAGGATCTACTTCAATTCCCCTTTGCGTGATCAGAAATCCAAGCATTTTTTTTGCTGTTACGCCGAAGGTGCACTTCTGCGAGTTTAACCTCAATCTGTATTCCCTGATCCATTAAAAGAGTTTTTCCAGTGCGGTGTAGTGGCCTTCTCGCTCTTTGGATTTGACAATCATGTCATATACATACACTTCAACCTCTCTGTGGATCATGTCATGCAAAATGGTGGTCGCAACCCTCTAATAGGTTGCCCCAGCATTCTTCAACCCAAAAAGCATGACTCGGTAGCAATACGTACCCCATGGTGTGGTGAAAGCGGTCATTTCCTGGTTTTCCGGTGCTATTAGAATCTGATTGTACCCAAAAAACCCATCCATAAATGATAGCAAGGCATGGCCAACAGCAAAGTCCACCAACTCATCTATGTGCGGCAATGGAAAATCATCCTTCAGGCTCACTTTGTTCAGGTCTCTGAAATCGATGCAAACCCAAATTTTGTCATCCTTCTTCAGCATTGGGACGATATTAACCAACCAGGTTGGATACTCGGATACTAACAAGAATCCTGCATCAATTTGCTTGGTGACCTCTTCCTTGATTTTTAATGCCCAATCTAGACGAATTCTATGCAGTTTTTGTTTGACTGGTCAGGCCTCAGGGTCAAGAGGGATCTGGTGCTGTACGATCTTAGGGTCGATTCCAGGCATGTCTTTATAGGACCACGTGAAAATATCTTTGAAATCTTTTAATAAAACGATTAAACGCTCGCATTCCTCCAAAGACAACGTGGACCCGATCTGGACCAAGCGCGGATCCTTTTCAGGGCCGACCCTGAGATTTGTGAGGCCTAAGGCGAATTATGAAAATGGGGCCTCTCTAATATATGTTTTTTTTAATAAAAGATTTATACATAAAATGATTAGTATCAATAATTTTTTTTATTTAAGTTTACTTGCACATATAATCATTAAAATTATAAATTAAAATTTATTTTCATATATTAAGATAGGAAGAAATCAGTACGATGACTTAAAAATATAAAAAAACTGGTTTTGTTAGTTTATAGTTTAGCAATATCCAGTTTACAATTGACCCAACGATCACTTAAATACTACTCTTCTTGCATTTTTAGCTGCAAAATCACTAATTAAGTTTGTATAATCTAATTTGTCTACCAAATCCTTTTCAATAGACAATATAGCTAATCCATTCAATCTTTCTTGTGACATTGTTGATCGAAGGTAGGATTTGATCAATTTTAAGTTTGAAAAACTTCTTTCTCCAGAAGCAACAGTAACTGGAATAGTCAACAATATTCTATACGCAATCCAGGCATTTGGAAAACAACCATCTATCAATTTCAAATAATTCATCACCTCAATTGGCCTATTGATTTCTTTTGGCAAAACTTCTTTGAAGACTTTCAACTCAGAAAATAAATCTCTCCCATCAACATCTATAAGTCCATCATGTGTCAAAAATTCTTCAAGATTAGCACAATAAGTCTCCAAGCACTCATCATTCGTAGAATTTAACTTCTTCAAATCAAACAAAAATCCAAAAGTTTCTTCATATATTTGAAATTGTTCAAATCTACTCTTAAATGAAGAAAGAGCTTGATCTATTATATATATGAAGTAATTAGCTCTAAAGGATTCTTCAACTGATTGTGCAACCTCTTCACTAACGTTCTCATCAAACTGTTTCTTTCCATGAATGACACGCCTTTCACGAAATATAGGTTCAATCTCCAATTTAGTTGTAACTTCTTTAGCTTCAATCATGGCCTCCAAAAATCCAGTTTCTCTATACTTTTCAAGAAATGTAATGAGTCCTTTTAATTGATGTATAGCAACATCAATATGCATGTCTTTAGCTTGAAATGTCTTGCTAATAGAGTTAACAGCAAACAACAGATTGTGCCAGATAATCGTGCCAAGTAAAAACTCAAAATTCTCAATTTCAGTAACTAAGGGTTGAGCTTCACACTTTTTATTGGGCTCATCAGATTCTTTTTCCAACTGAATTAAAGCATCTCTTATTTGTGGAGCTTGGTACCGGTAGACACCCCATTTTTGACCGCCCTTAAGACTTGGGTGCTACTGATGGTTTACTTGGTGGTGAAAGTTGTGCAGTGCAAAGGTTCGATTCCTTCGGTAAGAGGAGAGTCAAATCCCAACCTTACACCTCATTTTGGACCAAAGCTATTTTGAATGGTTTTTAGACCTTAAAATCCTCTCTTTCAAAATATTTTTGAAATAAAGTTCCTACGATGTTCCGATGCTCGCATTTTGTCGAATGTTGTACTTTTCGGTAAATCGAGCTAGGACAAAGTGGAAATGAATGAAAAAGAGATGAAATCTTTGAAAAATATTTCAAAACACCTTGTTTAGGGGTTCGGAGTTGAAGAAAAGAGGAAAGGAGAGAAAAAAAACTAGTTTGGGAGAAGTTCAGCATGAATCCGGGAAGGATCGAAACTGAGTGGCTTCACCAAAATAGGAATAACTTTTTTCACAGTTGGAATTTTGATGCAAGGCTTCCACCATTGGAAATATTACTTCTGGGGCTTCAATTTGGACACAAGAATGACCTGAAAAGGAGTCCAGATGAAGGAGTTATGCCCATTTGAAGTTGGACCTGGAAAGCAGAATTTTCCTGCCGACCAGAAAAATGGGCTGCCGACCAGAAAAGTATCCAGTCGACCTAAAAAGGTGGTCGGTCGACCAGAAAAGTGGTTTGCAGGTCCCAAACTCAGATTTTTTGAAGATATTTTCCCTCCAACTATCTTCCACAACCTCCAGCTGTTCTATAAAGAGATATTTCGAACCAACTCTTGCTTTTTGTTATATATGAGCCATATCTCCCATTTTGCAACAAAAGAACATTGAAGAAATTTTGGGAGCCTCTCTCTCTAAAAAAGTTCTCTCTCTCTAGAAATTTCAGAGCTAAATTTCATCTTGTCTCTCTAGTTGGCTCTCCCTCTTGACCTTGTGTGCATGCAAGAGATCTATTTGGCGATATACCTCTCCTTGGCCTAGGCATCCTTGATCAAACTTGTTCACCATTGGGCTGAGATTCCTTGGAGCCTCCTTTGAGTCCTAGAAGTTGGTTTTAGCTCAGAATTTTGGCTCTTTTGCAGCTGTGCTTCATGGGTAAGCATCTCCCTCTTTTAAGATCATTTTTGTACACTATCTTGGCCAACTTTGCATGCTTGTTTTGCCACCCTTTCAAACTATTTTTGGCTTGGTCTTGAACCGAGAAAAACTCTGTTTTTCAGTCCTCAAAGTAGTGGTTTAAGCCTTGTTTGGCTAGGGGGTGTTCCCTCCCTTTTGCTCTTTGGCTTGTAAAACCTTTTGAGCCATCTTTCACCACCTTTCAAACCATCTTTGTTTGGCCTTTTAACCACTGAAATCCAGTGGATTTTTAGTGGTAGAAATGTGGTTATGAGGCCCCAAATGGGAGGCGGTAGTCCTGTAGGCGCGCCCGCGGAGGGGCCCCTCGCTACTACAGTTCGGACTCGATTTGTGTCACGGTTCTGAGTCTGAACCAAAGAGTCCAAATCTGGCAAATCGTTTTGAGAAACAGATTTTTTTGAAAAGAAGTGCCAAACATGGACTACTTTCCCAGATACAGAGTCGCCACCTAAATATTTTAAAATGGGAAAATTTAGGAAACCCTGACTCGGTGCCGAAGGCCACATGTCCATCATCACCGAAGTTATCTCGGCTCGGGAGCTAGGGTACGATTGGGGAAGGTCAGCTATGAGCACCCCCTCTCGCCCGATCCGAAGACCGGCCTCTACTAATCATGATATCCGTTTTTGAAAACTTTATGTGTTCTTATTCCGGTTATTAGCCTAGAATTACTATGTTATGCGCACAGCAAACAAGTATAGACTAGATTGCCTAATTTGGAAATAAGCATTGTATATCCGTTTGTTTTGAAAAGCGTTTTGGAATTTGCTACTCGCAAGTAGGCTAAAACACGGATTTTAATGAGTTTTTCCAATTCAAACAATCTACCCTTCACCCACAGGCATTCAAACAATTTATCACATAAGCATTTAGTCGCATGGCAAGCATATTGTCATGGCAACACTCACACGCATGCGAGATGCTAAAGCATAACTACTTACATCGTACTCCGTGCCAAAACAGTAAACTAGTTAGCAAATATGCATGTCCTAGTTCATGTTAAGAATGGATAATGCATCGCATGCAAAAATACAATCTAGACAGGCTCGGCTAACCTAAACATGACATGTGAAATGCGATCAACTATCACATATTCAATTTGTGAATTGAAGTACAAATGCAGTTAGCGTGATGTACCGAGCCTAATGCATGCAATACAAATGCATGAATGCACGCATGCACAGCATAAGGTATGCTAATAAAAAAAATGCCCTAGTCTACCATCATAAGCAGGTAAATAAAAGGGAAGAAAGACGTGAGGTTGGAAGACATACACACACTCACGCACACTTATTACATCATTGCCCTCGCTCGGAGGGACCGAATAAATATTACAGTCCGAATGATAAGCAAATAAAATTATTACAGAATTTTTTTATTAATTAATAAAAAGAATGCAAAGAGGAAGAAAAGGGGTGGCTACAGCCTCTGCCTCGGGATGCGCGAATGATGCATGCTCGAAACCCAGCTCGCCTGGAAAACCCGTACCACATCACTGCCACCTCTGTTTGTACTGCCCTGCTTCTCTGAAAATTCCCAAAGTCCCAGAACAGGTTCCTTGCGTGCCGCAGAGTACCACCGGCTAGGGGAAATTACCACCGGCAGTGCACAATTCCCACCGGCCGTTTTTGGATCTATCGCCTGTAAGAAGATTGCCGGTCGGCACTGAATTCTGCCGGTCGGCAGAAACTTCCTGCAGAAGACAATTTTGACAGCAAACAGAGGACAGACAGTATGGCATGGGATTTCAGGCATATGTAAGCATGGTCATGCTTCCTATCATGCTTTAAACTCAAGGAAGCATGGCCCTCGATCCTCGAGCCATCAATGGTGCATGATAGCCCAAGGGATCAAATTTGCCACTTGATGTAAAGATGCATGCAACAAACAAAATGAGAACCAAAGCCTTATCAAGTCGGAGTCAAAGGCCTCGGTGACCGAGAATCAAGGCACATTACATCACTTGAAGTATGAATGTCCCTTGATCCCCACATTTGGCTTGACAGCCCAAACCAAATAATGCAACGCATGTTATGCAAACATGGCTCAAAATGCAACATGATACCAAGATGCAAGGCATGCCAAGTGTGGTGCAACTAGTATGGCAAGCATGCAATGTTAGGCATACGAGATGCAAATGTAGTGCAAACATGGGCCGTTTAGGCAATGGGATCGACATGTTACAACACTTAATGAAGCAATTATGCAACAAACATGAGATAAGCATGCAAGGGTGACCATAAACCATAAAGGGGCAGACCTCAAACCATCTTAAAATAGTGGCCAAAAGTGCCTGAAATGGTGGACAAACTCTCATGCCAACATGCAAGCCAATGGTCTCAAAACTAAGGCATAAGAAAGGAGGTACCTCACTCCCATAACATGACCAATCATAGCAAGATTTAGACAAGTAAGAAACAGAATTTTTACAGGCAAAATAGGGCTCCAAACCCTCCTAATATGGCAGCTAAGATGGCTCCAAAGAGGTGTATGCACTAAGGTTCATGTGTAGGCACAAGAGGGCACACCTTCAAGGCACAAAAGAGGTCACAAATGCACACATATGAGCATGATTTATGGACTGAAATATGGTCCTAAATGATGCCAAAACATGAGGATGGCCCAAACTATGCATGTTAGAGGTCAACATACTCAAAGCTTACAAGCCAAAACACAAAGAGATGACATCAAACAAGGCAAACATGGCTGAAATAGATGACCAATAGACCTCAAACATGATAAAATAATACCAAAACCTTCATGGAACCATGCCAATATATGCAAGAATCATGGCCAAAGCACAAGGGGCATTTCTAGGCCAAATGGAGCAATACAAAGCAAGTACTTTAAGCATGCAAAGAGACATAAATCAGGCCAAAAACAGAGGTCACACATGACCTAAAACACCCAAAAAACTTCTGAAATGTGGCCAAAAACGATCAAGCATACATGCTACCCTTTTAAGCCAAAAAGTAAGGAAACAAGACAATGAAGGGAGAGGGTGTCCCTCCCCTATGCAAGACTTCAAACCACCTTCCTTACCACTAAAAATACACTGGTTTTCAGTGGTGAGGAGATCAAAACACTGAAGTAAACAAAGCCTTACCAAAGAGGCAACAAAAGGGGCCAAATAAGGCCTAACAAGGTGAGTTTGCGCTCAAACTACAAGACAACCTTAATGAAAGTTCTAAAGCATGAAAATATAAGCCTTTTTCATGTTATGCACAAAAGCTAAATCAGCAAGCAAGATAGGTAAAAAACTATTGCAAGTTTGGGGAAAATAAAGCAAGATGCTCACCCTTGAAGAACCTTTGAAGAACAAATGGTCTAGCCCTCTTCTTTTGATCAAAATTAGTCCAAAAACTCAAGAATCAACCCCCCAAGTCCCTCAATCTCGGAGCTAGGTATAATAGTGTGTGTATTGGTGCAAAAGTAAGGTAAAACACACTTTTAGGCCAAGAAACACACACAAAGGAGGAGAGAGAGGGAGGTATAGAGATAGGGTGTATCTATATCTCTAAGCTCTGGTTTTTTCTTCCAAGTCTCTAACCTAGATCAAAGAGGAGAGCCTTCCTCTTATAGGACTCCCTCTTGCAAAGCTTATACAACAAGCTTGCTTAGAGGGAGATCCCTCCATACACGTGTATGGAGGGAGGCAGAGTTGGTGCCAGATATCACAGCTGGCACAAAATATCTCCATAAAGTTGATGAACAGTGGTCGGCTGCCCAAAAATGTCATTTTAACAAAATTTAGTGCCGACCGGCAACAAAATTTGCCGACCGGCACAAAAGATTGCCGATGGAAGCAAAAACCAGCCGGTGGCATCTAGCCACTGCCGGTGGTATGTGGGGATGTCTCACAAGGCATTCCCTCCCCTTCCAAGGCAAAACACAAGTGTTTGGTGTGAAACCAGACACTAAACGGTCAAGTTCGGAGATCCTGAGGCAAGGCGCGCAGCCGAGACCTCCGGGAACTCCAAACGAATACAAACATGGATAATCACCGAGTGTTCAAACGGTGACGTCCAAGTCTTGAGGACGGTCAAAAATGGGGTGTCTACAGTTGCCCCTCTTTGACAGAACTCGAAAGTCATAACAATGACGGGAGTGAATGTCAAAGCCCAAAGACGACCCATTTTTGACAAGGCCGAAGACTCAGACAAGCATGCAAGACAAACAAGATATGTGCCCGAAGGCAGGGGCAAAATGCAAGACAATGCACAGAGCCGGACATAACTTATGATCATGCAAAGAAAGCTGTAATGAAGCACACATGCGACAACTTTAAGCTAACAAACACCGAACTACACTACAATGCGGAAAGGATGTAAGAGAATTATGCAATTCTCAATACGTCTCACTCGGAGGATACAATACCTGTGCGGCTCGTCTGGTTGCACCAGCCTCAAATGAACCGTACATACAATATCGTGCCTGCAAAGAAAACAAACTTAACTGGTACAATATTGTTAACAAGATGCATAGTAGTGTACTCGAAATGCGTGACAACGCAAAGCAAGTGGGGAGCATAACAATGTTGTGAAGGTACAGATGTGTAAGTGGAACATGCGGTCTAAGCCGGCAACGAAATTGATTATGAGCATGCGGTCTATGCAGGCAGTGAAATTGACAAGTATGCGGTCTACGCAAGCAAAACATGTGGTCTACGCAGGTAATGAATTTAACAATTATGCGGTCTACGCAAGCAATACATGCGGTCTACGCAGGTAATGAAATTGAACAATAATGCGGTCTACGCAATCAAAACATGCAGTCTACGCAGGTAATGAAATTAATATGCGGTCTACGCAATCAAGACATGCGGTTTACGCAGGTAATGAAATTAATATGCGGTCTACGCAATCAACACATGCGGTCTACGCAGGTAATGAAATTAATATGCGGTCTACGCAATCAAAACATGCGGTCTACGCAGGTAATGAAATTAATATGCGGTCTACGCAATCAAAACATGCGGTCTACGCAGGTAATGGAATTAATATGCGGTCTACGCAATCAAAACATGCGGTCTACGCAATCAAAGCATGCGGTCTACGCAGGTAATGAAATTAATATGCGGTCTACGCGAGTAATAAAATGATTACAAACATGCGGTCTACGCAGGTAATGAAATTAATATGCGGTCTACGCAATCAAAACATGCGGTCTACGTAGGTAATGAAATTAATATGCGGTCTACGCAATCAAAACATGCGGTCTACGCAGGTAATGAAATTAATATGCGGTCTACGCAATCAAAACATGCGGTCTACGTAGGTAATGAAATTAATATGCGGTCTACGCAATCAAAACATGCGGTCTACGCAGGTAATGAAATTAGTATGCGGTCTACGCAATCAAAACATGCGGTCTACACAGGTAATTAACATGCGGTCTACGCAAGTAATGAAAGTGGTTACAGGCATGCGGTCTACGCAGGTAATGAAATTAACATTAAACTTGAACATATGTGAGTGAGAACATATCGTTCACAATGCAGGGATGTAAAACACTGTAACACAGCGTAATTGAAGCGATTTGTGTGAGCCCTCAAGACAAGAAAAGGATGCGGGAAGGAACGTTCTTCGTACGTATCGAGCATCATTGGCAGAAGTTATGGCCTGAGGTCAACTCGAAGGTCCATGTTTCAAAAGCGTACTCCCCCGTGGGGTCTCAAGTAGCGAAGGTGCGAAACCATGTTATTGACCCGAATCAAAGGCATGGGGGGCGCGTTGTCTGCAAAGGGAGTTTTGCTGGCATCCATTCCGATACTCGGCTACCCTGTCATTCTATGTTTTACTTTCCTTTTTACTAGTAGTTTAAGCACATTGCACTGCCTCGGGCAGGTTTTATTCTTTCTCAAAATTTACACATTTTTGCAAATCACGTGACGGGAATGAAACAACCATTTTATCCAAAAGATGTTTGCGTTTGTAAACTTTCTATGCATTGCATCGCAAGGTATCACACCACAATGTGAACGAAATCGAACTCATTTTGAACACCGAGTATTCGCATTGTAATAATCAGGCAGTGAACCGACTTACAACTCGATAAGCAAATGTACAAAGGCATAATAGGACCAAACAAGCGTGAGTACAACTCGATAAACAAATCTAAAGCTCAAAGAGAGTGAAATATAACTCGATAAGCAAATGTTCAAAAATTTGACAAGCAAACAGGCGTGGCTTCGCAAGAGTCGATCACCGGGGGAGGGATCGGAGGTGGTGGAGCTCCCCAATCCCTAGCATAAATAGCTCAGGGAACCAGGGGGAAGCCCATCGGCCAGGGTCAGAGGCCACCGGCCGCAAGGAATGGCTACCGGCCATGAAATTTCTTCGTCGGCAAACTATTATGGTCGGTCGGCAAAGAGTTTGGCTGGCCGGCACTTAATGAGGGGATCACCAGAATGTTGACACCTGTCCCCCACTCAACCTTATCTCCTTCAAAAGATCCTAGCTTCGTAGTTTTTCTCATTTTCACACTGATTTGCTCCAATGGAAGAGTTTCTTACTCAAAATCTCACAGCTTGGATTGCTAGCTTGGATGGCTCGGAAAAAGTGAATTTTCGGAGTTTTGGCATAAATGCACTATTCACTCTTTGTCGCACCCCATTGCACCTCCCGTTTCTTCATGCTGCGGCAAGGTTTTGGAATCCGGTGACACATGTCTTTAGCTTCGCTGGGCAAGAGATATGTCCTACCTTTGAAGATTTCCGAGCCTTAATGGAGTCCGAGCACGACAAGGAGCTCCTACCCCAACTTAATTTTGGCCATGCCCAATCCTTAGGGCGAATGTGTGGACTCAGCATGCGTGACGCTCGGTCTCTGATTTGTGACGGGATGTTGGACATTCCGAGTTTGGCCAATCGATTTTCTGATGCTGGTGATCGCAACAACCATCACTGGCAAGGCTTCCGGCGACACGCCCTCTGTTTGTGCATGCTATCCCATTTTCTATTTGTCTCAGGCTCTGGAGGGGCTAGTGTCCGGCTGATTGAGGTTGCCCAAGGCTTGAAGGAGGGCAAGAGCTGCATTGCGATGACTCTGGCCGAGACGTTAATGGGCTTAGACGCCTTTTACTGTCATGAGACGACCAGATTAGCAGGGAGTCCACTACTACTACAGGTAATATTTTCCCGCCCAATCTCGCATTTATGTATTGCTCACATCACTCGGCCCTCAAGCTCGGTCTTTTCTCACAAAACCCTATTCTCACTTTTCTCTCCTCGTACATCTCTCTATTCCTTATTCTCTCATTTTTCATCCCTCCCCAGGTATGGTTGATGGACAAACTACAGGTTGTGGACTCTTGCCCAGCATATTCAGCTCGCGGCTATTTCTTCCGGCACCGTCTAGTCAATGCCTTGGATGAGGGATGGTGGTTTGCTTGGATGTGCCGCTTGTCCGCAGACCGTATTGCTTGGCGGTGCCCTTGGCTGAGCCTTCCGGCAATGAGTTACAATATGCCCCGGCAGACTGGGATTCAATTGGTTGGTCTCACTCACTGTGTATTCTACTTCCCATTTCGGATTCGACGCCAATTTGGCCATGATCAGACCTGCCCGCCGGAAGGGATAGAGTATGCTGCCGCATTCCCAGCCCGAGGCGCACAGCTTGCTTGGCAGGCCACCGCATGGAGGATGAGAGAACTCCTGGCCCCCGCTCTTACTTTCAGTTGCACTTTATCTGACGAGTGCGTGGATTGGCTCAACGAAGAAGCACAGATTGGGCCCAGCTTGGCATCAGAGGCTTCGACCAGCTCTGGGAGGGGGCGCAGGAACACCTGACTTGACTATGCCCTAGATTTATTGCTTTATTAGTACTTTCAAGTTTTCTTTATGAATGTAATAAAAAGGCAACTTCAATTGTATGCAAGAGCAGGAGAACTCTGTTTTGAAATCAATGAAATTGAAGGTTGTAGTACTGAAAATTTTTCGCTTTTGGTTCAAAAATGGTCAAAGTTGTAAAAAGATTATTTGAACGAAATCGGCTTTATTAAAACTTCTCAAAAATATTTTCAATATGGATCAGAACTGGACACGCCTGAGATCTGTCACTGAGATGCACAACCCCAGATCTCTGCAACTGGAAAGTTGCCCCTAGTCTGAAGAGCGCCACAGCATTGCGCAGCAACGGAAAGTTGCCCCTAGTCTGAGTAGCACTGCACTGGAGATTCCAATTGATGCTGATAGACAAAGATGACTGAGAGGATCAAATGGACAAAGTTGATCGGGGAAGTGTTATGGATGAACTTCAGGATGAAGCTGCCTACGTATCCCAAGGATGGGAATCAAGCCTTACGTAGTTCAGGCTTAGGTTCACTCGAGTATTTTCACTCTCCTTTTGCGCTCTGACTTTTGCCAAGGCCGCCCTTTGCGGGTTTTCAGCCTCGCGAGCTCAGTTTTTATATTTTCTAATTTTTTGTGCTCTAACTTTTGCCTAGGTCGCCCTTTCGGGTTTTCGGCCTAGCGAGCCTCTCAAGGGTAATATTTCTTCAACTTATCCATGTTGATCGGTTGGGAGAACTCCAAGCCATCTAAGTCCATCAGAACCACAGCTCCACCTGACCAGATAGCTTTGATGATGTAGGGACCGGTCCAATTGGGTCTGAACTTGCCCCTTGGTTCGTGGATGGGAGCTCGGTTGTCCTTGAGCACCAAATCCCCTTCTTTCAGATTTCTGGACTTAACCTTCTTGTTGAAAGCCCGGGCAATTCTCCGTTGATAACTTTGGACATGGTACAGTGCTTTCAGCCTTCTCTCATCAAAGAGCATGAGTTCCTCAAACCTGCTTTACTGCCAATCTGCCTCAGCTATCTGACACTCAGCTAATACTCGTAAAGACGGAACTTCAATTTCGATAGGTAGAACGGCCTCCATTCCATAAACTAACGAATACAGAGTCGCTCCGGTAGAAGTTCTAATTGAAGTCCTGTAGCCCCACAGAGCAAACGGCAACTTATCCGGCCAATCTCGGTAGGTTTCTACCATCTTCCGCAGTATGTGCTTGATGTTCTTGTTGGCGGCCTCAACTGCTCCGTTGGTTTGCGGCCGGTACGTAGATGACTTATGAAAAGCCATGTTATATTTCTCCAACAAGTTAATCACCTCTTTCTTAAAGTGGGATCCATTATCCGAAATAATCTCGTTTGGCACCCCGTAGCGGCAGATGATGTTGTTTCTGATGAACTTTGCGACGTGCGACGCCTTCAACACCGCGTATGATTGGGACTCGACCCACTTTGTGAAGTAATCTATCGCTACCAGGATATACTCATGTCCATTCGACCCCTTCGGGGCAACAGCTCCGATCACATCAATTCCCCAAACGGAAAATGGCCATGGGGACGTCATGTTGTACAGCTTGGACAGTGGGATGTTCATACGGTTTGCATGGATCTGGCATTTGTGGCATCGCCGAACAAAGCCGATACAATCCTCCTCCATGGTTGACCAGTAGTGACCCTGTCTGAGGATCTTTCTGGCCAGCATTACTCCATTCATGTGTGCACCGCACTCCCCTCCGTGGATGGCCTCCATTAGGTGCTTCGACTCTTCAGCTTCTACACAGAGCTTATGCATTCCCAGATGACCCCTTTTGTATAGCTTACCCCCGCAGATGATGAACTGGACAGCCATTCTTCTGATTGCCCTCTTATCCTTGGCATTTGCCCCTAGTGGATACGTCTCCTTTTCCAAGAAGTTCCAAATATCGTAATACTAGGGGTTGTCATCTTGAGCCTCATCTATGGCGGAAATTGACTCGCATGCTAGCGCAAACTTCTGATCAATAATGACCGGACGCATCCGGACTCCGGACGGGATGTCTATCATGGAAGATAGAGTTGCTAGTGAATCGGCGAACCTGTTGTTCTCTCTTACTAGGTGGGTGAAATTTAGCTTCTCAAATCGAGGAATTAACAAATCCAAGGTTTGGTGGTAAATTATCATCCTTTCCTCTTTGACTTTCCAGTCTCCTTTTGCTTGAGATACAACAAGGTTCGAGTCCCCAATGACGTCCAACCGTCTTGCCCATAGTTCTAGGGCCGCTTCTAGGCCAGCAATACATGCCTCATACTCTGCTTCATTGTTCGAGACTTTGAACCGGAGCTTGAATGCTAAAGGGATACGGGAATCGTCAGGCACTATCAGCAACACCCCTATCCCATACCCATACTGGTTTGACGTTCCGTCAAAGTACATCGTCCAAGTTTCATCTTCGATGTGCAGAATGGCTTCATCTGGGAATAGGTACTCAACCGCTTCATCCCCCTCAACCGGGTGGTCGGCAAGGAACTCCGCTACTGCTCTTCCTTTTACTGACTTGCGTGTTACATACTTCAAATCAAATTCAGAGAGCAACAGCAGCCAACGAGCTAGCCTACCCATAAGTGCCGATTTTTCGAAAAGATATTTGATGGGATCCAAGCGTGAAACCAACATTACAGAGTGAGTTAACAGGTAGTGCCGCAGCTTCCTGGTAGCCCATACCAAGGCCAAACAAACCTTCTCCAGTGGGGTGTAGCGGGTCTCGTAATCCAGCATCTTCTTGCTCAGATAGTAGATGGCCCTTTCCACTTTGTCTTCTGACTCTTGTGCGAGCATGCAGCCCATGGTAGTCTCAGTTACTGAAAGATACAATATCAACGGTCTCCCCGGCTCTGGCGGTGACAACACGGGCGGGTTCTGTAGATACTCTTTGATCTGTTCAAAGGTTTCTTGACATCGGCCGTCCCATTGGAACTTCTTTCCTTTCTTCAGGAGACCAAAAAGTGGTTCACAAGTCAAGGTTAATTTAAAGATAAACCGTCTTATGAATTGCACTTTACCCAGAAAGCCTCGCACCTCCTTTTCAGTCCTTGGTGGTGGCATTTCTAAGATGGCCTTGATTTTGGAAGGGTCGACCTCGATGCCCCTTTGTGTAATCAGAAACCCTAGCATCTTCCCCGCTGTAACACCGAAAGTACACTTCTGGGGATTCAACCGCAGCCGAAACTCTCTGATCCTTTGAAAGAATTTTTGTAAGGCGGTGTAGTGGCCTTCTCTTTCTTTGGACTTGACAATCATGTCGTCCACATACACCTCGACCTCTTTATGGATCATATCATGCAATATTGTAGTTGCTGCCCGTTGATAAGTAGCTCCAGCTTTTTTCAACCCAAATGGCATCACTCTATAACAATATGTGCCCCACGGGGTAGTGAATGCAGTCTTCTCCCGGTCTTCGGGTGCCATTACTATCTGATTATAGCCTGAAAAGCCATCCACAAACGAAAGCAAGGCGTGTCCTGCCGTGAAATCTACCAATTCATCAATGTGCGGCAAGGGAAAGTCATCCTTCGGACTGGCCGTGTTCAAATCTCTGAAGTCTACACAGACCCGAATTCTGCCATCCTTCTTCGGCACCGGAACAATGTTGGCCAACCAAGTCGGGTATTCGGATACCAGCAGGAAGCCTGCATCGATTTGCTTGGTGACCTCTTCCTTGATCTTAATGGCCCAATCAGGGCGGATCCTTCTGAGTTTCTTCTTGACAGGTCGGGCCTCGGGATCAAGAGGGATTCGGTGCTGTACAATCTCAGGATCGATTCCAGGCATGTCTTCGTAGGACCACGCGAAAACATCTTTGAAATCTTTTAATAAAGCGACTAAGCGCTCGCGTTCCTCAGAAGACAACGTGGACCCGATCTGGACCAGCCGCGGGTCCTTCTCAGTACCAACATTCACAGCAGTGATTTCATCCATTAAGGGTTTAACAAATCTTTCCTGCTCTTGATCAATTAATCGTTGTAAAACCGGAGGAATTTCTTCCTCGTCGTTTTCATCAAAATTTTGAAAATCCTGATTTAAGCAATAAATCAAAGGCACAGAAAAATATTCAGAAACCACATCCACGTCGTTCTCATTAAACACTTCCAAGCCATCTGATTCTTCTGTTACAACAGACTCAAAAGAGAAAGAAAATGACGACCTAGACAAGACTGTGGCATCTGGGTTATCACCCCCAGGAATACCGGATTCAGACTCAGTCGAGCTGGAATCTGATTCTGACCCACAGGACTCGGTGGAATCAGATTCCGGCTCACTACCTGACCCGGTGCTGCTAGACAAGAATCCTTCTTCATATTGCCAGACGAGAGAAGGGGCGATGGATGCATCCAAAATAGCTGATGGTAGGCCCACAGCCGTTTCATTCCCGATCATGCATACCGAGGAGTTATCCCCCAAGCACTTCTGTTCGATCGGAGGATCTGAAAGTAGACATGCCAGTGCTACCCCCATTTCATTTTCAGCGTCCTCAGACTGCACTTCCTTACTTTGCTCAGCCTCAGCCAATGAGTATGTCTGCCCTTCGGCGATGTCATTCTTAGGTAATTGCAGGTCAAAGAAAATCTCGAACCCCAGTACGCGCTTCCGTTCCGCGTTCAGCCACGGCTCTGGGAAGCCACAGAACAGAAAGTCCTCCCCCTCTCGGACGAAGCGTCCGTTTAGGGTACCCTGAATGGGCCGGTGCATTAAGTCAAAGGGCTTCCCCATCTGTTTCGCTCTGGCCCTTCCGGCCATCTCTTTTCCTTTCCTTATCCAGTCCTCTTTGGTGGGTAGGTAACCCAATCTAAAGGTATGAGGGTTGTGCGGCACTTCGGCCAATGCTGCGACGCCTTTCCGGCCGCTCTTGCCCAATCCCATCCCGGGGATATGTTGGAGCTTGTTCATGAGATAGACTGCCTGAGCACTGACATACACCCCTTCACTAGCAGCCATAATGTCCTGAACAACCCGAGCCTCAGCCAAAGTAAAACCCGATATGAACACATCTTCCATACCGTGTTCAATTTCTAGAACAGGCGTGGATACTTCTGGCGGCAGATGAATCGATGCGTTTTCGAAGACGATGGCTACTCCCTTCCCATAGGGGTATTTCACCACTTGATGTAGGGTGGAGGAGACTGCCTTTGCCTGATGCAGCCACGGCCGCCCTAGAAGCAGGTTGAAAGTTGCAGGAACCTCCAAGACATGGAAATCTATCCCATGCTGTCCCGGCCCAACCTTTGTTTGAATCTTAACCGTTCCCATTACTTCCCGGCTTGTGTTGTCATACGCCCGAATCACTTGGGCCGTTGGCACAAAATCCGCGACTTTCAAACCAATCGCATAAGCTGTCCTTGCCGGGCAGACGTTGATGGCGGACCCCGTGTCAACAAGCACCACGGGTATCCATTTATCTCTGCACTCCACAGAGATGTAGAGTGGCTTGTTATGGTTCGCACCCTCGGGTGGCAGTTCTTTGTCAGAAAAACTCAATGTTGGGGAACTTCCTCCCGAAAAGACTAAGCCCACCAGCTGTTCGGGCGTGGTGTCTATAGAAAGCTTGGCTTTGTCCATGGCTGTAAGGACGGCTTGTCTATGTACTCGAGAAGCCATAAGCAGTCCCCAGATGGAGATGTCTACTTGTATCTTTTTCAATTGTCTCAATACGGCCTCATCCTCGAGTTGCTTTTCCTTTTGCTTCTCTGCCTCCTTATCTTTTCCAGACACCTCTGGTTGATCTAGGTGTGGAGGCTTGAAATACCGTCCACTCCTAGTCATGTGATCGACTTCGCCGATATACCAGGTATCATCTGGTTGGTTACCCTCCCAATCCTCGTCCGTGTGGGCAAGACATAGATCATCGTCTTCCCACCACATGCCATCTGCAGCTGACAGGCATCTGTCTGGTTCTGGTATAACTGTCCCGATACTTGCAGTACCTTCTATCCCTATGCTCGCAGCATTCTTCATCTCTGTACTTGTGGTAGTCTCAACTCCCACGTGGGCTTTTGCCTTCCTGATCCTCTCAAAATCTTTGAATCTTTCCTGTTCTGACTGTGTCAATGCAGTAGATTGTTCAATGATCCCTGTACTCAAAATGCTCCATTCCCGAGCGAAACTCTCGACATCGGTGCTCTCCGGCGATGTATTCTGTTCTTTGACCCTCCCGGCCGTCATTGACATTCCTGCCCCTGCCGGGCCTTGTTCTGACTGAAACTCTCCTACCACATCTGGCTAATCGTCCAACCATCCCGTGGCCTCTGCCGATTCTTCATAATCGAACCAGTTGACGGCTGAGTCTTCTGGATCTTGGTTATCGTAAAACTGGAACTTGGCAAGATCCTCTTCCACAGTTGTCAAATCATCCGTTCCCTGTCTTGGACAGTCCCCTTGGATTGCACACAGCTTTCCCCCGGCTGGAAATTCGACATCTAGTCTATTCTGGCCCACTGGTGAAATGTAGTTACTCGGACTGTAAGCGTTCCCAACATCACTCCCAGATTCTGCAGACTCTAGTTTGACAACCCCCTTTTCCTTCGGAGTCTTCTCCCTCCTGCTCTCGATGGTCACCACCACTGGCTTGGGTTGGGTTATGGAGACGTCCTTCATGCACAAATCGGTGCAATCAGGAAGAGAAACCTCCGGCTTAGGCAGGTAGGAGGGTGTGATATAGATACTAGGATCGTAGGATGCGACCCCAGTGTGGATGAAATTGATTCTTTTGGGTGGTGGAGCTTGGTTATGTGTGGGGAGAGGATTTGTAGTAACATTGGGTTTCTCAGGAGGTAAAATCACCCCATTATCAATGAGATCTTGGATCTCATGACGCAATCGAAAGCACAGGTCGGTGTCATGACCATGTTGCTGGTGGAACGCACAATACTTGGCTGGATTGTGGGCAGCGGGGAGTCTTTCCGGTACGGGTCGCCGCTCTAGGGGCTTCAGATGCCCTTTTCTAATCAAAACCCCAAAGCTTTGGACAAGGGCATATAAAGCGGAGCGAAGGTTCTGGTATTTCTGGGAGGGTATTTGGCTGTTTGTGGGTTGCTTCCGGACGCACCGGAGAATGGTGTGGCTGCCGTAGTTCTTGGGGAAGGGTTGGTGGTGACCATACTCACTTCGGAGGTCCTGGTAGTTGTAGCGCCACTCGGGCCTGTAGTAGTATTCCGATTGAAAGTTCTGCGGGGTTGCTCCCGGTCGTTATCAATCAGGCCTTGTTTTAAGGCATCCTCGATCTGCACCCCCATTTCATGTAGATCAGCAAAGGTAGGGAAGGGGATTACAATCATCTTCTGCATTAGCTTCGGCTGAAGATTGCGCACAATCATCCGAATCTGGTCTTTGTCCGTGGGTCTTAAGGTTATCATCGAAGCCTTAGCCCGCCATCTGGTTACAAATTCTGAGAAACTCTCCTTGGTTTCTTGTCTCGTTGTCTCGAGATCCCGGGTCGTGATCTCGATTTGTGTGTTATACGAGTACTGCAAGATGAAGGCCTCAGCCATCTCGTCCCAACTTCTCTTGACGTCATCTTTCAATTTTGCATACCATGCGGCCGCTACACCCGACAGGGTCCGGCCAAATAAAGACAGCTTCTGCAATCTAGTGAGGCCCATTGGCCTTAGGACGTCTGAAAATAGTCGCAAGTGTACCATGGGATCCTCAGATCCATCAAAACGATCGATTTGTGGCATCTTAAACCGATCTGGCTGCGTCACGGCTGCGTCAGTGTATCCGTCTCCAATGTCCGGAATGGACTTCACACCTTGAGATTTCTTGAACAGCTTTTCAAGCTTACGCATTTTTAATGTCACGGGATCTACCTCGGACTCGAAGAGAGAATCCGATTGATTGATAGGAGGGGGTGCCTTGGATTGTTGAGGCAGAATCGGGGGTGGAGCCGGTCCCGTTGGGATGTCCGTATCTTCCTGGACATTCCGAGCATTTAGCGTTTCTTCGGGTATCGGAACCCTTAGTGGGGGAGGGAATTGCTGTGAAGCTGATACCCCAGTTTGCTGCTGCAATCTCCCGATTAACTCCGCTTGTTCATTCATAACTGTGGCTTGTTGTTTGGCAAATTCTGCCTGTCGGACAGCATCCTGTTGCATCATTTTCATGCTTTCCTGAAGTTGGCGCACCATCTCCTCTAAGCTAGCCATACTATTCTGCTCTGGTTGAATTACTGGTATGCGTTCCCTCTCTGTGGGTGAAACAGGACCCTGATCCCTACTGAACTCAGGTGGGGTAGATAAGGCCCTCTGTACTGACTGTTGAACCGATGCCCTCTGCCTAGTTGCCTTCCGTTTAGTAACCGGGGGTAGAGAGTGGTACACCGGTTGTCCTGCTATCAGATCCTCAGATCGATGGAGCCGACGACCTCTGATCCAGAGTGCTTAGGGAATGTCTACCGGGTTGGAAGCAATGATGCTAAACTACCTAGCAAAAAGATAAATAAAGCAATAAATAAAACAACAACCGGACAGCACAACGGCATAAAATAAACATATAATACACAGTTGGGTATCCATAATACATAGTCGCCAGAAACTGTAGGCGCGCCCGCGGAGGGGCCCCTCGCTACTACAGTTCGGACTCGATTTGTGTCACGGTTCTGAGTCTGAACCAAAGAGTCCAAATCTGGCAAATCGTTTTGAGAAACAGATTTTTTTGAAAAGAAGTGCCAAACATGGACTACTTTGCCAGATACAGAGTCGCCACCTAAATATTTTAAAATGGGGAAATTTAGGAAACCCTGACTCGGTGCCGAAGGCCACATGTCTGTCATCACCGGAGTTATCTCGGCTCGGGAGCTAGGGTACGATTGGGGAAGGTCAGCTATGAGCACCCCCTTTCGCCCGGTCCGAAGACCGGCCTCTACTAATCATGATATCCGTTTTTGAAAACTTTATGTGTTCTTATTCCGGTTATTAGCCTAGAATTACTATGTTATGCGCACAGCAAACAAGTATAGACTAGATTGCCTAATTTGGAAATAAGCATTGTATATCCGTTTGTTTTGAAAAGCGTTTTGGAATTTGCTACTCGCAAGTAGGCTAAAACACGGATTTTAATGAGTTTTTCCAATTCAAACAATCTACCCTTCACCCACAGGCATTCAAACAATTTATCATATAAGCATTTAGTCGCATGGCAAGTATACTGTCATGGCAACACTCACACGCATGCGAGATGCTAAAGCATAACTACTTACATCGTACTCCGTGCCAAAACAGTAAACTAGTTAGCAAATATGCATGTCCTAGTTCATGTTAAGAATGGATAATGCATCGCATGCAAAAATGCAATCTAGACAGGCTCGGCTAACCTAAACATGACATGTGAAATGCGATCAACTATCACATATTCAATTTGTGAATTGAAGTACAAATGCAGTTAGTGTGATGTACCGAGCCTAATGCATGCAATACAAATGCATGAATGCACACATGCACAGCATAAGGTATGCTAATAAAAAAAATGCCCTAGTCTACCATCATAAGCAGGTAAATAAAAGGGAAGAAAGACGTGAGGTTGGAAGACATACACACACTCACGCACACTTATTACATCATTGCCCTCGCTCGGAGGGACTGAATAAATATTACAGTCCGAATGATAAGCAAATAAAATTATTACAGAATTTTTTTTATTAATTAATAAAAAGAATGCAAAGAGGAAGAAAAGGGGTGGCTACAGCCTCTGCCTCGGGATGCGCGAATGATGCATGCTTGAAACCCGGCTCGCCTGGAAAATCGGTACCACATCACTGCCACCTCTGTTTGTACTGCCCTGCTTCTCTGAAAATTCCCAAAGTCCCAGATCAGGTTCCTTGCGTGCTGTAGAGTACCACCGGTTAGGGGAAATTACCACCGGCAGTGCACAATTCCCACCGGCCGTTTTTGGATCTATTGCCTGTAAGAAGATTGCTGGTCGGCACTGAATTCTGCCGGTCGGCAGAAACTTCCTGCAGAAGACAGTTTTGACAGCAAACAGAGGACAGACAGTATGGCGTGGGATTTCAGGCATATGTAAGCATGGTCATGCTTCCTATCATGCTTTAAACTCAAGGAAGCATGGCCCTCGATCCTCGAGCCATCAATGGTGCATGATAGCCCAAGGGATCAAATTTGCCACTTGATGTAAAGATGCATGCAACAAACAAAATGAGAACCAAAGCCTTATCAAGTCGGAGTCAAAGGCCTCGGTGACCGAGAATCAAGGCACATTACATCACTTGAAGTATGAATGTCCCTTGATCCCCACATTTGGCTTGACACCCCAAACCAAATAATGCAATGCATGTTATGCAAACATGGCTCAAAATGCAACATGATACCAAGATGCAAGGCATGCCAAGTGTGGTGCAACTAGTATGGCAAGCATGCAATGTTAGGCATACGAGATGCAAATGTAGTGCAAACATGGGCCGTTTAGGCAATGGGATTGACATGTTACAACACTTAATGAAGCAATTATGCAGCAAACATGAGATAAGCATGCAAGGGTGACCATAAACCATAAAGGGGCAGACCTCAAACCATCTTAAAACAGTGGCCAAAAGTGCCTGAAATGGTGGACAAACTCTCATGCCAACATGCAAGCCAATGGTCTCAAAACTAAGGCATAGCAAGATTTAGACAAGTAAGAAACAGAATTTTTACAGGCAAAATAGGGCTCCAAACCCTCCTAATATGGCAGCTAAGATGGCTCCAAAGAGGTGTATGCACTAAGGTTCATGTGTAGGCACAAGAGGGCACACCTTCAAGGCACAAAAGCGGTCACAAATGCACACATATGAGCATGATTTATGGACTGAAATATGGTCCTAAATGATGCCAAAACATGAGGATGGCCCAAACTATGCATGCTAGAGGTCAACATACTCAAAGCTTACAAGCCAAAACACAAAGAGATGACATCAAACAAGGCAAACATGGCTCAAATAGATGACCAACAGACCTCAAACATGATAAAATAATACCAAAACCTTCATGGAACCATGCCAATATATGCAAGAATCATGGCCTAAGCACAAGGGGCATTTCTAGGCCAAATGGAGCAATACAAAGCAAGTACTTTAAGCATGCAGAGAGACATAAATCCGGCCAAAAATAGAGGTCACACATGACCTAAAACACCCAAAAAACTTCTGAAATGAGGCCAAAAATGATCAAGCATACATGCTACCCTTTTAAGCCAAAAAGTAAGGAAACAAGACAATGAAGGGAGAGGGGTGTCCCTCCCCTATGCAAGACTTCAAACCACCTTCCTTACCACTAAAAATACACTGGTTTTCAGTGGTGAGGAGATCAAAACACTGAAGTAAACAAAGCCTTACCAAAGAGGCAACAAAAGGGGCCAAATAAGGCCTAACAAGGTGAGTTTGCGCTCAAACTACAAGACAACCTTAATGAAAGTTCTAAAGCATGAAAATATAAGCCTTTTTCATGTTATGCACAAAAGCTAAATCAGCAAGCAAGATAGGTAAAAAACTATTGCAAGTTTGGGGAAAATAAAGCAAGATGCTCACCCTTGAAGAACCTTTGAAGAACAAATGGTCTAGCCCTCTTCTTTTGATCAAAATTAGTCCAAAAACTCAAGAATCAACCCCCCAAGTCCCTCAATCTCGGAGCTAGGTGTAATAGTGTGTGTATTGGTGCAAAAGTAAGGTAAAACACACTTTTAGGCCAAGAAACACACACAAAGGAGGAGAGAGAGGGAGGTATAGAGATAGGGTGTATCTATATCTCTAAGCTCTGGTTTTTTCTTCCAAGTCTCTAACCTAGATCAAAGAGGAGAGCCTTCCTCTTATAGGACTCCCTTTTGCAAAGCTTATACAACAAGCTTGCTTAGAGGGAGATCCCTCCATACACGTGTATGGAGGGAGGCAGAGTTGGTGCCAGCTATCACAGCTGGCACAAAATATCTCCATAAAGTAGATGAAAAGTGGTCGGCTGCCCAAAAATGTCATTTTGACAAAATTTAGTGCCGACCGGCAACAAAATTTGTCGACCGGCAACAAAATTTGCCGACCGGCACAAAAGATTGCCGATGGAAGCAAAAACCAGCCGGTGGCATCTAGCTACTGTCGGTGGTATGTGGGGATGTCTCACAAGGCATTTCCTTCCCTTCCAAGGCAAAACACAAGTGTTTGGTGCGAAACCAGACACTAAACGGTCAAGTTCGGAGATCCTGAGGCAAGGCGCGCAGCCGAGACCTCCGGGAACTCCAAACGAACACAAACATGGATAATCACCGAGTGTTCAAACGGTGACGTCCAAGTCTTGAGGACGGTCAAAAATGGGGTGTCTACAAGTCCCCTCTCATCTTCTCTTGTTTGCATGTGTTGATGGCCAACCAAATGAGCATGTGTTTTTACTTCTTTGTGGCTTTGTTTAGGCTCATTTTTGTGACTTTTGGGACCTACCATAACTCTATTTTTGGTCAGCTTGGTCACCTCTTGCATGCTTCTTGCACTTGTAGTGCAATCTTGCTCTCTAGTGTTGTTATCCTTACAAAGTAGCATGCTCTTGTGGTTTGAATTAGCTTAGTTCAAGCATGTTTTTGGTGTTATTTTGGAATTTTATAACTCTGATTTTGATTGGTGGACTCACCTCTTGCATGCTTTATACACTTGTGGTGTAAATCTTGCTCACTAGCTTTGTATGCTTGCTATTTTAGCCTATAATTCTAGTATGTTTTGGCTCCACTCCAGCACATTTTTGGCCATTATTTAACATGCTTAAGCTCTGTTTTATGTTGTTTTGGTCATGCATGCCTTGCTTTGTATAGCCATAGTGCATTCTTGCTCACTAGCTTTGAGTTTCCAAGTCACTAGCATGCATTGCTTGGGCTATTTGCATGATTTGGCATCATTTGATATGTGATTTCAGAGCATGTTTCATTGTCATGCACTCACATCTTTCACTCTTTCAATGCTTTGGGGGGTTGGTGCTTTATGCTTTAAACATGAGCCAATATGTATGCCCTCTTGCCTAAGCTTTTGGGCTACCATTTCAGTGTGTTTTTGATGTTATTTTGCCATGATACAACTCTATTTTTGGTTGGTTTGTCCATTGGTTTCTTGCTTCTTACACTTGTAGTGTAATCCTTGCAAACTAGCCTTGTATGCTTAAGGTTTTAGCTCATCTTTCTAGCATGTGTTGGTACTATCTTAGCATGTTTTTGGCCATTATTTAACATGCCTTAACTCTAATTTTTGTTGGTGAAGTCATCTCATCCTTGGTTTTTATAGTTGTAGTGTAATCCCACTCTATGGCCTTGTATGCTCCACGCTTCATGCCTCTAATTTTAGCATGTGTTAGCTCTACTCCATACATGTTTTGGCATTAATTTGACATGCTCTAGGACTGTTTTGGGTTGTCTTGGCCATGTGGCTTATGGATTGCATAGCTGTAGTGCATTTGGCCTTGCTAGCCTTGAGTTTTGAGCCTCCTAGCATGCTTCATTTGTGACATGTGCATGATTTGGCATCATTTAACATGTTATTTCAGAGCATATAGCATGGCCATATTCTCACTTCTTTCATTCTTTGAATGCTTTTATGGGTTATGCATTATTGCCTTGTTTGTGGGCTAATGTGTATGCATGCATGCCTAGACTTTTGAGCTCCCATCTCATCATGTTTTGGTCTTTGTTTTGACCTAATTGAGTTGTGTCCATGGTTGGTTCAACCATTTGTGCCATGTATTGCATGTCTCTTGTGTAGTCCCTTTTGGTAGCCTTGTGCTTTAGGCCCTCTTGCATGCTCTCTTTGAGCTATTTGGATGATTTGGCATCATTTCACACATGATTTCAGTGCATATAGTGTTGTCACACTTCCATGTTTGTCACTTATTAATCATGTTTGAGAGTTGTGATCTTATGCTTAATTGATTGGCCAATGCATGAGCATGCATTATCTTGTTTTTCATTCCATCTTTTCAGCGTTTTGGCCACTGTTTTAGCATGATTTAGGTCAGTTCATATTCGGTTTAAGTCCATTAAGTATTGTTTTGCATGTCTCTTGTGAGATGCTCTTTCCTAGTTTTGATGCCGTAAGCTTCTAAACTTGCCATGCATGCATTGTTTGCATGATGGAACCTTGTGCATGCCATTCTAGCATTCATAGAAGAGCATGTTGTTTGCATGTTGTTGCATCGCATTGTGTTTACATGTTGTTGCATTGCATTGTGTTTGAATGCCATTAACATTGATAGGTTGATCATGTTGCATTGCATTGTGTTTGGATAGGGTGTTAGTCCAAACACGAGAAATGAGGGACGTTTCATACTTGAAGTGATGAAACGCGCCTCATTTCTTGGTCGCCGACCCTCTTGATCAAGCATGATAGAGGTGGAGGCCCTTATGTGTTATTTGTGCATTCATTAACATTGAATTGTGCAATCTTGGCTTCTTGGCCATCGTGCATTGCGATGATTGGTTGGTGGCCCGAGAGTCGAGAACCACCCCCCCTTGAGCTTAAGAAATGATAGGGAGGGTGGTTGTGTACACATACCTTGCAAATACGCTGCTGTGCCCCTTCTTGTTCTCTGTTGCAGCAAAATGGAGTTGTGCAGAATTTTCTGATCGATAGACCAGTAAAAGTGGCTGGCCGACCACTTTTTCTGTTCTGCAGCAAGTTTAGGTGGTCAACAACACCATTAAGTGGTCGGCATCCCTCCTGGAGGTCTCCATGTTGGAGTAGAAGCTATTTGGAGGTCAGTGCACCTTCCAGAGATCAAATGCAAACAGAGGCAAGTTGGGGCATAGCGATGGATTTTCGAGCGAGAAACCAAGTGCATGCATTGTTCAACTTTCCAAAGCAGGGTTGAGTAGTGTAGTTTAATGCTTACTTGTTAGTTAGCATTAGTTTTGTGTACTTAATTAATTTGTTTAATTAATTAAAGTGTTGTAATTATTAGTAATTAGTTGTAACTAGTTATTCAATTTATGTTGTGTAATAATTAGTCTAATTAGCATAATTAGATTAGTTGTTAGCTTAGCTTATTATTCGGACCCTCCATCGAGAGGGCAAATGTTGTAATAAGTGTGCGTGTGTGTGTGAATGTCTTCCAACCACACGTCTTTCTCCCTTTTATTTATTAGCTTTTGATGGTTAGTTTTAGGGCATGTTTCAATTAGCATACTTATGCTTTGCATGCGTGCATCATTCATTCGTATTGCATGTACCGGGCTCGGCGCATCATTCAAACTGCATTGAATTTCAATACTTACTTGAATATGTGTTTCAAAGCATGTTATCAAGTGTTGCATTCATATGCTATCTTAGAATAGCCGAGCCTCTTTAGTTGCATTTTTGCATGCGTTGCATTAGGCATCTTAACATAGCTAGGATCATGCATTGATTTTTAACTAGCTTCTTTTTGGCTCGGAGTACACTGTGAGTGTTTACGCTTTAGCATACTGTATGAGATGTGTATGTTGCCATGTTAGCATGCTTGCCGTGAGGCTATTTGCTTAACTACTATAACTGCATGAATGCCTGTGGGTGATGGCTTTATTGCTTGAATTGGAACAATTCATCAAAATGTGAGTTTTAAGCCCACTTGAGAGTGGCAAAATCATGTTTCCTAAGCCCACTTGAGGGTGGCAAATCCGCGTTTTAGCCTACTTGCGAGTAGCACTTCCAAACCATTTTTTGAAAAATGAACATGAGATGTTTTGTTCCAAATCGAGTGATTTAGTCTATACTTGTATGCTGCGCGCATCACGTAGAAAGGTTAGCTAATAAACTGGAATAAGAACGCATGTGTTTTCAAAAACAACATATCATGTTAGTAGAGGCCGATCTTTGATTGGGCGAGCGGGGGTGCTCATATCAGGACCTTCCCCTCTCATACCCAAGTTCCCGAGTCGAGGCAACTTTGGTGATGACGGACACGTGGCCTTAGGCACGAGTCAGGGTTTCCTAAATTTTTCAAAATAAAATATTTAGGTGGCGACTCTAAAATCTAGCAAAGCAGTCCATGTTTGGCGCTTTTTGATTAAAATCGATTTTCTAAAACGATTTGCCGGATTTGGACTCTTTAGTGATTTATCAGTCTTACATTGCACTTTGTGAGATTAGATTCAGAATCGTGACAGGAGTCCAAACTGTAGTAGCTAAGAACACAATTCGCGCCCCGCGCGCGAAGGGAGTTCGGGCGGTCTACAGTACCGTACAGCTTTAACACTTTCAATGTGACTTTCCTAACGAGTTTGTGATAATGGCTTAAGTGTGAGACCTTCCACATTGTCTTTGAAAATTTTCCACCTCTTTGTAGAAGATGAGAACAACACATATATGTGTTGTACCACTCTAAAGACAGATGAGAACAACACATATATGTGTTGTATCACAAAGGGCAAGATTAAGACTATGATACCCACATGGTGTGTAGAATGCTCTTGGATTTATTTCAAGTACTCTTTTTTGTACACCTTTGTGTCTCCTTTTCATATTAGAGCCATTATCATATCCTTGCCCTCTTATATCATCAATATCAAGTTGGAGTCTGTGCAATGCCTCTTTAAGTACATTAAAAAGTCCCAACCTCGATGTATCATCTACCTTCAAAAATTCTAAAAAGAATTCTTCTACCTTTACCGGACTAGTTGAAACATCTACACATCTTATCACAAAAGACATTTGCTCTTCATGACTAACATCTGGAGTACAATCAAGAATAATTGAAAAATATTTCACTTCTTTGATTCCTGCCACAATCGTACTCTTAATCTCACTCACTAACATCTGTATCAATTCATTTTGGATTTTGTGACCAAGATAATGGTAATGAATTTCACTTCTTTGAATATGTTGAATGTGCTCTTGCATTACTGGATCAAATTTGGAAAGCATTTCAATTAAGCTTAAAAAGATTCCATTTCTTTCTTGATAAATCTTCTCATTATATCCATGAAAAGCTAAATTATTTTTAGCAAGAGTGATCACAATAGCAATTATCCTTAGTAACACCTATCTCCAGTGTTTTCTCATTTTGTTGATTTGTTCTTGAACACTTCTATCAATTGTTTCATTCTGTTTCGATCTACTTTCCAATTCAATCCATTTGCTTATGCAAATAAAGTGTTCATTACTAGTTTTATGACTTCTAAGCCTGTTCCCCATATTCTTCCAATCTTTCAAGCCATCAGTAGCCAAATGAATATTGTTCCTATCTTGCTTAAACAACTTACAACAAAAGCAAAACACTTTGTCTGAAGCATTTGAATATACTAGCCACTCCCTATTTTGTTTCTCTCCATTTTGTAACTGTCGCATGTAAAATGTAGAAGAAAAATACCTATCTTTGTCATCTAGGGGAAATTCACACCATTACCTCTTATAGGACCTCTTTCAACTAATAAATCTCTTAAGTTTTTATCAATCTTGTCCGAATTACTAGGGTCATAAATGCTTAGAGGTCTACATTCAACATTGAAATCTTCACTTTCACTAGATTCTACATTTCCTAAATCTTCATTCTCATTCATATGTTCACTAGGCTCTTCAATCACCAAATCATCATTCTCATTATTATTCACACAATGAGTAGGTTCTTCAATTACCAAATCTTCATCATCATTGTCATTTGAACCCGAAATATCTACTTGTTTCTTGGTACCAAAATATTTATCAAGTGCTCCCCGATTGAGATTGAATTAATTGTTCTAATTTCATCTTCTTTTTTCTCTTTTCATTTCTAGAAATATACTTCCTAGGGAACATGAATATAATCACAAACACTTCAATCCACAAATCACAATCCACGAATTATCTCATATCTGATAGCAAAGAAATTATAAAAAAACAATTTAATGAAACAAAATTAGGGCAAAAAAATTAGGAAAAAATTATTCAATTAAAAATGATAAAGACCTAGGTAAAAAAATTAGGGCAACATTATTTATTTCACTAAAATCTAATAGATAAAGAAGGTAAAAAAAAAATTAGGGCAAATTTATTATTCCACTAATTGATAAAGAAAGAATGTAGAAAAAAAAATTAGGGCAACTTTATTTAATAAAATCTGATAGTGAGAGAGGACTTACTATAAGGGAGAGTGTTTGTGTGTGTGTGTGTGTGTGAGAGAGAGAGAGAGAGAGAGTGAGTCGCTCACTCTGCATCTCCTGCTTTATGCTTGCTTTGTTTCCTTCTTCATCACCACTTCGTGTTCGTGAGAGAGAGAGGGAGAGGGAGAGAGAGAGTTTGAAAGCATTGAGTTGAATGAAAGCACTAACTGAGCTATGTAATTTGTATGTATTGTTATGTTCTTCTTGGGTGGGGCCCAAACAATTTTTTTTTTTTATTTTATATATGTTTTCATCTTTATAAATATGGGTCAAACCACACATATAAATAAATATGGGCTAAACCATACATGGGTCCAATAAAATATTTTGGGGCTCTTTAAATTGATCCTAAAAAAAAAGAAAATTTTTTTTTGCCTATAACATTTTTTTTTAAATTTGGGGGCCCTATTTTTGGGTCAAAATTTGGGGGCCTAAGGCACAGGTCTTATTAGCCTTAGGCCAGGGCCGGCCCTAATCCTTCTCAGTACCTGCATTAATGGCAATGATTTCATCAATACACGGCTTAGCACGCCTCTCCTCCTCTCGATTAATCAAGTTTTTCAAAGCCAGAGGAATTTCTTCCTCTTCGTTTTCATTAAAATTATGAAAATCTTGGTCAATGCAATAAACCAGCGGCACAGAAAAGTACACAGAATCTGCAGCGTTTTCATTTAAAAGGTCCAGATCTTTGATTACAGACTCAAAAGAAAAGTCGAATGAAGACCTAGATAGGACTTTGGCATCCGGGATACCATCCCCAGGAATGCCAGACCCAGACCTCTCGGACTGACTTGAATCTAATCCCGACTCCACAGACTTAGTGGAATCAGATTCTGGCTCATCACCTGATTCAGAACTGGAAAGAAAGCCCTCCTCTAGTTGCCAAGTAAGACACGACGCCTTTGATGTATCCAAAATACGACTGGTTGGGTCCACACCCGGTTCTTCCCTGATCATGGAGACAGTAAAGTTATCCCCCAAGTTCTCTAGGCCAGTCGCGGGATCTGTAAGGAGATTGGCCAGTGTTACCCCTACTTTAGCCTCACTGCTATCTGAGTCATCTTCCGTGCTTTGGCTAACTTTGATGCTTGGTTCAACCCTTTCCTCATCACTGTCTTGCAGCTGATGGTCAAAGAAGATCTCAAACCCGAGGACACGCTCGTTCGAGGAATTTACCCAAGGCTCAGGAAAGCCGCAAAAAGGAAAATCCTCTCGTTCTCGAACAAAATCGCCATTTAGCGTCCTTTGTATTGGCCTGTGGACAAGCTCATAATGCTTCCCAGCTCTCTTGGCTTTGGCTTTGCCCCTCATCTCTTCTCCTTTCCTTATCCAGTCCTCTTTGGTGGGCACATAGCCCAGTTCAAATGTATGCGGGTTGTGTGGTGCCTTTGCTAATGTTGCAACACCCTTCCGCCCACTCTTTCCAAGCCCCAGTCCTGGAATATGCCGTAGCTTGTTCATGATGTATATGAACTGGGTATTAAAGTACATGACTTCGTCCGCGACCAGAATTGTTTGCACTACTTGGGCTTCAACCAGAGTGAATCCCGAGAGGAACACATCTTCATCACCATGATTGATCTCTAGCACTGGCGTAGTCACCTCCGGAGGTGGATGGATGGATGAGTTCCCAAAAACGATTGTTACTCTTTCTCCATGAGGATGCTTCAACATTTGATAGAGGGTGGAGGACACAACCTTCACATGAAGTTACTAAGGCCTCCCTAGTAGCAGGTTAAAGGTAGTCGGTACATCTAGGACGTGAAACTCGATCTCTTGCTCAGATGGACCCACTTGGACTCGTACTTTCATTGTACCCATGAATTCTCTGCTTGTATTGTCATATTCTCGTATCATTTGGGCTGTGGGGATAAAGTCTGCAGGTTTAAGGCCAATTACGTAAGTAGTATGGGACGAACATACATTAATGGCAGAACCAGTATCTACCAACACCACTGACACCCACTTCTCCTTGCATTCCACAAAAATGTATAACGGTTTGTTGTGAACCAATCCTTTCGGCGATAGCTCTTTGTCCGAGAAGTTGAGCATTGGCTTAGTGACACCTGGAAAGACCAAGCCCACAAGTTGTTCGGGCGTAGTATCAATGGGAAATTTAGCCTTGTCCATTTCCGACAATACTGTCTGCCGGTGCACCCATGAAGCCATAAGCAGCCCCCAGATAGAGATATCAGCTTGGACTTTCTTGAGTTGCTTCAGAACTAACTCCTCTTCTAGTTGCTTCTCCTTCTATTTCTCAACCTCCTTATCATTTCTTGACGGCTCTACTTGATCCAGGTGTGGCAGCTTAAAGTACCGTTCACTTCGGGTAAGATGACCTATCTCCTCAGCATGCCATATATTATCTGGGATGTAATGCCTCAGTCTTCGTCATTATAGGCTAGATGCAGATCTTTGTCGTCCCACCACTCGCCCTCAACGGCCGACAAACAGTTGTCCAGCTCCACCTGAATCATCTTCATAGTACAAGTGTCCCCCTTAGGGTGACATGTGGTTGTAGTTTTCTGGCTATCCTCAGCTCTTTCTCTCTCAAACTGCCTCAATGCAGCTTCCGGTTCAGTGTCTGTGGTGTTCACAACTCCCACTTCTTGACCTGGGTTTCCCACGCATGTGCTCTCCGACAGTTTTCCTTTCTCATCAACCTTCCCAGCCGTTGCGGCTATCTCTGTTTCCTTTTCCTTTGGTTTTATCCCAGTTTCTTTTTCTTGTCTGGCTCATCACTCAGCCATTCGGTGTTATCAGTCGATCCGTTCAGGTCGAACTACCCGATCTGTACATCTTCTTGGTTATGCTCCTTAAAGAATGGCAGGTTGTCCAAATCCTCTTAGAGGTCTGCCAAATTATCCAACCCTTGGCTCAGGCCATCCTCCCTGACCACATTGATGCCTGCCGAGATTAGTAGCACCAATTCAAGCTTGGTTTGACTAGTTGGCACAATATAGCAGCTCGGGTCATACACCCTCTCAGATAAGTCCCCATGACACTCCGACAATAGACTAGTACCTTTCTTCAAGGTCGACCTCCCTCTCATTGTAAGAATCATCACCACAGGCTTGGGTTGAGGTTTGGATGTGTCCATCATGCATAGATCTGCGGCTTCAGGAATGAACAACGTCGGTTTTGGTAGGTGGGAGGGGGTAATATATTCACTGGGGTCATAAGAGGTGGCCAGTGTATGGATAAGGTTTAGGTTTCAAAGTGGGAGGACTTGATTATAGGCTGGGAGCGGGTTCGTGGTTACATTTGGTTTCTAGGGTAGAGCGATCACCTTATTGTCAATAAGATCTTGCATCTCATGACGTAATCGGAAGCACTGATCGGTGCCATGACCATGCTGCTGGTGAAAAGCACAGTATTTTGTAGGGTTATGCTTGGGTGGAAGAGGGTCAGACAGAGGGTGAGGTTCTAAGGGTTTTAAGTGCCCTTTCTTGATGAGCATTTGCATGGCTTTGGATAGGGTTATGTATAGTTGGTTAAAGGTCCTCCCTTGAGGTCGGATAGGGTTGGATGATATTTGTGGGCCTATATTGGCGAAAGAGTCGGCAGTCTTCGTTGTGGTAATAACACTTACGTCCAATGGCCTCGCAGCTGTGCTACCACTGGCAGTATTGGAATTGCGAACAAATGGCCTCTTAACTAGCTCCTTATCCTTAGTAATAAGTCCCTATTTCATGGCATCCTTAATTTGAACCCCCATTTCATGAAGCTCTGTGAATTTAAATAGAGGTAGAACAATCATCTTCTGTAGCAACTTGCCATGCAGATTCATGACAACCATTCTTATCTGATATTTTTTTGAAGGTCGAGTGGTCATCATTGAGGCTTTGGACCTCCATCTCGTCACAAACTCAGAGAAGCCTTCTTTTGGCTCTTGACGAGTCGCCTTGAGATCACGGGTTGTGATTTCCATTTGAGTGTTGTAAGAGTACTGTGCCATGAAAGACTCAACTAATTCATCTTAATTCTGCTTTACTGAGTTTTTCAACTTGGCGTACCAGATGGCCACTATACCCGACATAGTCCGACCAAAAAGGGATAGCTTCTACAACCTAGTCAAACCCATCGGCCGCAAGATGTCTAAAAACAAACGTAGATGAACCATCGGGTCCCTGGAGTCATCAAAACGATCAATGTGCGGCATTTTGAACCGCTCTGGTAATGTAACCGTAGATTCGGTATATCCATTCTTTATGTTTGGAATGGAATTGACCCCTTGCACTCTCTTGAGCAATTTCTCTAGTTTGTTGACCTTGAGTGCAATTGGGTCAACCTCAAACTCGAACGGAGCGTCGATCTGATAAACCAGGGCTTTGGAAGCTTGTGCTGGGATTGGCTATGTTTGTGCTGGAAAAACTGGATTACCCTAGTTTTGTGGATCTTGAGCATTGACAATATTAGCAGTGGCACTGGGCACAGGAATAGCCGTGGTGGGTGCATAGGATGTAGAGGCCGCAGTCGGTTGTGGTTGCTGTTATTGTAACCTAGTTATCACCTCGGCCTAATGGGCCACAACTTCAGCCTGGCGAGCCGCATCATGCTGTAGTGCTTCTATTGTTTGCTGCAACTGGAGTATTAATTCCTCCATATTGGCTGGGGGATATTGTGCCATTGGAATAGGTGACTAGTTTTGAAACAGACTGGAAGTTGATGACTGCTCTGGAACCAGACTGAACACAGGCGAGCTGAGAGGCAATTGCTGTAAGAACTGGATTGGTGAATTCTGTCTGGTTCTCCTCCGTCTTGTAACCGATGAGAGTAAGGTAAACATGGGTTGTCCTCGAGCAAAGATCCCTGGCCTTGCAAAGTCTTCCGACTCGGGTCTAGAGTACTTGGGGGATATCCGAACTTTTTGAAGCTATGGTTTAAACTACATAGCAAAAAGAAATAAAACAAAAGAGCAGTAATCAGAAACTGCACAACACCTTAGCTAAAATGTTTATCAACACAGACATGATTGAAGCTATGAACTGCACTCCACATTGAATTCTGCCCCAAAATAGATACCAACTTGCCACTGATATGAACATTTTTGTACAGTCTCACTGTAAAGCACATACCAGTTAAAAGAGAACAAAAACACCCCTATGAGGGGGTAGGGTTACCTTATCCTAGTTTTGTCATGAACTAAGGGTTCACTATTTCAATCAAGTGGTTTTACGCAATCCTGCATTCGGGTGAGCATCCTGTCCTAGTTTGGAACAGTCTCTATGGCTTTACTATATGCAGCTAGGCCAAATGGTCAAAGGGTTACTTCAGCAAGACTACCTAATATACCTCTCACACCTAACACCGAGAAGTGAAAGGAGGATCAAAAGGTACAGCGGTAGTCCAGGTCCAAGGGTTGTGTTTCCGACATGGTAGAGCCTACGACTGGTCAGCCTTTTGGCAAGCCTTTTGGGCCAGTCTTTGGCAAACCGTCCAGGAATAGCAGATGGCAAACACAGTGACTTAAGCGCACCAATGCAAATGCAATGCAAAGAGCATATAAGTGTAGATAAAATTTCACATCATGAAGTTCGAGTCAAGTTCTCTAAATTCCCCAGCAGAGTCGCCAAAAATTGTAGCTTGCTTTTTGTGCTCCTTTCGGATACGACTAGCCCTACAGTTCAGACTCCCGTGGTTCTTAGTCTGATTCCACAAGTGCAATGCGAAATAGATAAACACAAATGAGTCAAAATATGACAATCCTGTTGGAAAATTAATTTTGAATCAAAATGCCAAAAATGGACTGCTTTGCCCGATTACAGAGTCGCCACCTAAATATTTTTGAAAAATTTAGGAAACCTGAGACTCGTGCCAAAGGCCACTTATCCGTTATCACCAAAGTGTCTCGGCTCGGGAACTTAGGTACAAGAGGGGAAGGTCATGAATTGAGCACCCCACTTGCCCGATCAAAGATCGGCCTTTACTAATCATGATGTGATTCTTATTTACATTATATGCTCTTGTTCCGATTATTAGGCTAATGGCACTATGTGTTGCACACAAGTATAGACTAATTTGCAAAAGGTGGAACACTTTGATTTCATGTTTGTTTTGAAAATTGTTTCGAATATGTACCACTTTGAAAAAGTGATCGCATATGTACATTACTCAAATTATCCCAATTTAAGCAACTAGCCTTCATCCACAGGCATTCAAGCAAGTACATCAATTAAGCACTTAGCCTTATGGAAAACATGCTTATCATGGCAACAATCACACGCATGCGGTTATGCTAAAGCAATAAATGCTCACATAGTACTCCAAGGCAAGCCAAAAGAAACAAAACAATCAGAAAGATGCATGCTCCTACTCAATATAACATGACTAATGCAACACATGCAATATGCAATTTAAATTGGCTCAGCTACTAACATGGCATGTGACTCAATTTGATAGCATGCGGTTTGAGCACATTTTTCAAAGAAGGAATAACTAACAATGTGAGTTAGAATGATGCACCGAGCCTAATGCGTGCAAGACAATGGATGCAAATCATGAGAAATGCTAAACGAAATATGATGCTCTAAACTATCCATCATAAATGGGTAAATAAAAAGGAGAAAGACGTAGGGTTGGAAGACATACACAATATTGCAAGTTTGCCTTCACACAAGAGGGTCTAAATGAATGAATTAGTTAAGCTAGCTAACTAATTATTACAACACCGAATTTAACTAACCCTCATAGCTAATTAAATAATTACAACACAAAATTAATTAATTAATCTAATTATTTACAACACCAAGTTAATTAGCTATGCTAACTAAGTATAAGTCCATAAGTTCACGGGCCCCAAGAAATGAAGGAATGGCTTATGCAAGAACATGATTTGCTCTCCCCCCAAAAATGCCTCTATTTTGATGCCAAAAGGGTTTTGTTTTGTGGTTAGAAAATTGCACTATTTTCAGCTCAGCCTCTGCTCTGTTCAATGAAGAAAATAGTGCTACTTGGCTGAAAAAGGTGGCCGGCAGGCCAGAAGTGGTGGGCGGTCGTGCACCATTTGTAGCCTGCCGTACAATAAAGGCGGCCTGCCAGCCGCTAATATTTTGTACTGCCCTGCTGCAACAGATATGAAACAAAGCACAAACAGAGCATTCTCAGGGGATGTTTGTCCACCTTGCCTCTCCTTATCATCAAACAAGTCAAAGGAGGGGTAGGCTTGATTCGCAAACCATCAATCGATGCAAATTCATTGCATGATGGCCTAAGAACCAAGGGACACAATCTCAATAAATGAAACTAAAGACAAACAAGAACCTCTCCCTATCATGATATTGATCAAGGGAAGTGGTTGACATTGACTCTTGAACCGTTTTCATCACTAACAATTTTGAAATGACTCAAGACTCAATGAGTTCAATTAACATCTGATTGAACCCAAACCATTTTATTATCTTCCTCCATTTCATCCATTGTTTTCCCTTTTTAATTACCTTTCAATTCATTAGTCATTTTAGTCCAAAATGAGCATTAAGTCCACCAAAGGAGGGAAGTGTCAAACCAAGGATTGGTTTAGGCATGAGAGAGATGTCATGCCATTGGTAATGAACCTCCGAAGAGATTAGACCATTAAGCACAACGATCTCTATCTCAAGCTTAAACAAACAATCAGTTTGAAATGACTCTCAAAGAAATGAAGAAGGCAAGAAATGAGAGAAGTATAGAGATGATTAGAGGTGAATACAAGTATGAAAAGTATGAAATAAATGCTATCAACTCAAATAGGTCGGTGTCTAATACCTAAAACACCAAACCTATGAGGACTATTACACTACAAGCATGCTAAACAAAGCACAAATGAAATAAACAACCTAAAACAATCCTAAGAAAGCTCAAAACAACACTGAAATTCATATGGAAAGGCTTGAAAAAGTAAGCTATAATATTGAGAAAATTAAGCTAGTAAACAAACACAAGGAGGGGAGGCTAATCCCTCAATTTTTGGGACTTCAAAACACCATTTTTAGCCTATGAAAACCTCTGAAATTCAATGGTAAAAAGCTCAAAAAAAAAAAAAAAAGATAATGAAAATGTAGGAAACACAAGGGTAAAAGCCTAGAAGACAAGGTTCAAATAGGGGTGGTCCACTACTCTACCCTTAATGGCTTTAAACCACAAGTTTCAGCCCACAAATACAGGTGAAAAATAGCCTAAAAATTGTAAGAAAAGATAGGAAAGAAATGACACAAAAGAGCTAGGATATATACCTCTTGAAGATGAGTGATCCTTTGAATTACAAGCCACTAATTTCACACCCTCATGAGCTAAAAGGAAAGCTCAAACACCTTAGCAAAGAACTCTCAAGGTTTGGTTTAGAGTGCCTAGGCAAAGGGTATGGAAGTTGCAAAGGAGAGAGAAATATTTTCCAAAACTTGTTTGCACAAATTTTTCTAACCCTAAATTATTAGAGGGAGTCATCTATATACATAAATATATGAGACTATCTCAGAAATATCTATACAGACACAACTGGTGCAGTGTATGCAACTGTAGAGATAGCTGGCATAGTTGTCAAAAGATTTGTGTTTTTTACACAAGTGGCCGGCAGGTCACTAGTGGGTTTGTAGGCCCCTGGATGGTCAGGCATAAAAAAAAATAAATAAATAAAAAAAAAAATTAAAAAAAAAAAAAAAAACTGTTTTGGTCCAAAAATGGTATAAGGTTGTAGGTTTTTTAGGCTCAAATTTGAGGCTTTCTGCTGAGGAAATCGAGCATTTGACAAGCATGTGCATTCATCAATGGGCGATCAATCGGTGGCACCCAAGTCTTAAGGCCGTAAAAAATGGGGTATCTACAGCTGCCATGCTGCTTAGGTCGCGGGCATGCCATGCTGCCAAGGTTGCGCATAGGCTAGGTAGCCAAGCTAGCCAGGTCACGGGCAAGGCCGCGCGTAGGCTAGGCAGCCATGCTGGCTAGGCCCCAGGCATGCCATGCTACCATGGCCGCATGTAGGCTATAGCGATCCCGGTTTCCCCTTTTCTTTTACTGTTGTATCCGGACTTAGGTTCCGCGGAGTTGGTTGTCGTGTATATCTTGTTTACATCCTTTACTCCTTGCATTCGAGTCTTGGGTTGTGTTGGGCGAGTTTGTTACAGGTTGGTTGGACTTAGAAACCAAGAGTAGTTGCCCAGATTTTGGCCTTCACGCTCGAGCGGGGATTTTGACGCTCGAGCGGGCCCCGTTGTCATCTGTCCGCTCGAGCGGGGTTTTCGACGCTCGAGCGTAGTTTTCCATCTTCCAGTATCTCTTCTGCAGTGTTGTGCGCTCGAGCGGGAGTTTTGACGCTCGAGCGGGATGTTGTGTGACGCTCGAACGGGGAGGGTTGACGCTCAAGCGGAGACCTGGTTCTGTAAAAGTTCTGGGAGTGTGTATCCGCCGCTCGAGCGAGATTGTTGACGCTCGAGCGGGAGTCTGTGAGTGATGCTCGAGCGGGGGTTTGGACGCTCGAGCGGGGCGACTTTTTTATAAAGCCGAGATCCGACCTTTTTGTTCACTTTTCAACATCCTTTCTCTCTTCTACTTTTCCAAAAAGGTATTTTGAGAGCTCCTCTCACTAAAACCTTAACTTCTCTCTTAGGATTGATCTAGTAGGAGTTGTTTTCTCACCTTGGGCCTTTACAAAAGTTGTGTTGATCGTCGAGGGCTATCTTTTAATCTAAAAATTTCGGGATTTGGAGCATTTCCGTTTCTTCATCTTCTTCGTTGAGCCCCATCATTCGAGGTAGGGATAACCTACTCCATCTTATGAGCTTTGTCTTTGAATTTTAGCATTTTGTTATGTTGGGGGTTGTTGGGTAATTTTGAGAAAGTTTGGGCCTTTGTGTAATTTTACAAAAGTCGGGGTTTTAAATATATAAACCTATATGCATGTTAGGCATAGAGAAATGAGATTAATGTTGGTACATTGATGGAAATGGAACCTTAGGGTTGTTTTGTGAATTATGGTAATTTGCCCTAATTGGTTTAAATTAATTAATGCATATAATTAATTGAAGAAAACGAGGAATTGAATTGAAAATGTTGATATATTATCCATTTGTGCATTTATTTCCTGCTTAGAAATAATTGCTTTGGGCTACCGGTGGAGGGTAGTGTTGATTGCTGTAGACAATGCATGATGATTAGGCAAACTAAAACTAATCAATCGGATGTGTCATAGAGTATGACGGTTGATAGAATACATTAACTTTATGTATTGAGTGATTGTGTATATGACCAATGTGTTTATATGCATCATGTGTAGACGGTTGGTAGACTACATTAACTTTATGTATTGATTGATTGCGTATGTGATTCTGTGTTTACATGCGTTATATTGTGTATAGAACCTTTGTGTTTATATGCATTGTGTAGAGGAGGAGATGGGGGATGTACTCCGCAGTTTAGGGGAAGATGGGGGATGTACCTCTAAACCGGATAGGATTGGGAGGAGATGGGGGATGAACTCTGTAGATACAGCTCATATGCTTGTCTAGTGAAGTGTAGATACAGCTCATATGCTTGTCTAGTGAAGTGTAGATACAGCTCATATGCTTGTCTAGTGAAGTGTGGATACAGCTAATATGCTTGTCTGTTGATGTGTGATATGCTTATCTATTGGGATGTTGATATAGCTCATATGCTTATCTGTTGTAGTAGTGATATAGCTCATATGCTTATCTATTGAAAGTCTGTTTGATTTGATATAGCACTAAAATGTATATCATCATCGTTTGTGAAGTATGGAAGTAGTTTATGTGTTATTGATACAACACCAAAATGTGTATCCACCGTAAATTTTGAAAATGTTCTAGTGATGAACTATAATCTCATCAAAATGTTTTGGCCAGAGTACTGAACCCTGTTTTCGAACTCAAAGTTGAATAAGAAATGAAAAGTGAATTGTAACATAGGTTTGGTTGTCATGGAATTGAAATAAGATGTAAATGGAAATGTAAGTATCGACCATCTATCAGTTGCTAATCTTTTAATCATTGTTCATAGTTGGTTTAGTATATCTCTGCTGGGCTGTGGCTCACCCTATATGGGAACATCATTTTCAGGTACAGGTAGCATGCCGTCTCTAAGGACATAGCTTGGGAGGCTAGGGGCAAGACATACTTTTGTTGCCTTATTTCCCTTTTGATGTATTACATGTAAATTCAAGCCAAGGGCTTAATGTGTAACCGAGTTAATACTCTCTTTTGTAACCAAGTGATAACTTGGAAAGCTGTAAGCCCGTAGGGCATTTACTTTTGTTGTTAACATGTAATACTTTTGTAATGAAGTACTCTGTTTATTTGAGGGAATGTGGATCTTTTGTATGTAAATGTATGTTTATATTGATGGGTTTAATGTTATTTTTTTTTTTGAGGGCGTGACATAGGCCAGGTTGGCATGCTGCCAAGGCTTTAGTCACGCCATGTGTGGCTTTACTTTTCGTGCTCCTTTCGGATATGACTAGTCCTACAGTTTGGACTCTAGTGGTTCTGAATCTGATTTCACAAAATGCAATGTGAAACAGTGAAAACACAAAAGAGTCCAAATCCGGCAATTCTTTTTGAAAAAATGATGTTTTTGAATCAAATGCCAAAAATGGACTGCTTTTCCAGATTTCAAAGTCGCCACTTAAATATTTTTAGAAAATTTAGGAAACTCGTGACTCGTGCCAAAGGCCACTTATCCGTCATCACCAAAGTGTCTCGGTTTGGGAACTTGGGTACGAGAGGGGAAGGTCATGAATTGATCACCCCATTCGCCCAATCAAAGATCGACCTCTACTAATCATGATGTAATTTTTATCTACATTATATGCTCTTGTTCCGATTACTAAACTAACTTTACTAGGTGATACACGCAAGTACAGACCAATTTGCAAAAGTTGGAACATTTGATTTCATGTTTGTTTGAAATTGTTTTTGATACTCGTCACTTGAAAATGTGAGTTTGCATGTGCATTAATCAATTTATCCCAACTTATGTAAAGAGGCCTTCATCCACTGGCATTAAAAGAGTTATATCACTTAAGCAATTAGCTTCATGATATTCATGCTTATCACGACAACAATCACACACATGCGGTTATGCTAAAGCGATAAGTGCTCACCTAGTACTCCAAGACAAGCCAAAAGAAATAAAAGAGTTAGAAAAAATGCATGATCCTACGGATGCAAAATGACTAATGCAACACATGCAATATGCCATTTTAAATAGGTTCGGCTATTAACATGGATGTGAATCAATTTGATAGCATGCAGTCTAAGCAGGTATTCAAAGATTTTAAGCAATAACAATGCTTGGTTAGAATGATGAACCAAGCTTTTATACATGTAAGATGAGTGACGAGTGGATGCAAATCATGGAAAATGATAAGGAAAACGTGTTGCTCTATTCTACCATCATAACCAGAGAAATAAAAGGGAGAAAGAAGTAGGGGTTGGAAGGCATACACACTCATTACACTGTTTGCCCTCGTGCAAAAGGGTTCGAATGAATGTCCGAATGTCCGAAATAAACTAACTATTACAAAACAAAATGAATGAATAAATAACTAATTAGCTAAGTTATTACAACAAAGGCTAATAATGAATAAGAAACTAGCTACCTAATTTAACTAGCTATAATAATTACAAATAAACCAGTACTACAACAATACTAATTACAACAAGAATAATTTACAACACTAATTACAACAATAATATGAACACTAATATTACAACATTTAATATGAACACTAATATTACAACATTTAATATGAACTAAAGATGCATGATTTTCAGAAGTTGCTCTGTCTGCCTTCTGTGTAATTGCTCTGTTTCACCCTTAGCCACTGCTCTCTGTTTTTGCAAAAAATGCACTGCTTACCAAAACATTGGGGCCCGGTTGGCCCCCAATGAGGCCTGGTCGGGTCTAAACAAGGCCGACTGTGCCCTAATTTCATGCAAAACCTATTTTTATCCTCTGAGGTGAAAATAGTGTAGACAGAGAAGTTTAAATCCTGTTTGTCCCGCCTATTCTTCTTTGTCATGTGGAACTTCAAGAGAAGAACGGATTTGGTTCCAAAATCATCAACAAGCACATGTTGATGGTTTGATGATTTCGAACACAATTGGACAAAAAATTAATAAATGCAATGAAATGTGACCACCCCTCCCTCTTATCATGAATTTAGCTCAAAGATGAAGGCAGAGACGCTTCAAGGTTCATCAAAACATCATGAATTGACGTATGACGACCCTTAACACGATGGACACGACATAACATCCGGCCAAACCCAAGCAATACAACTTATTTTCTTTACGTTGGTTGGTTCATTTTAAGCCAATTTTGTTAATCCTTTTTGATTTACCTTTCCATTACTTAATCAATTTGTCCAAAAATGAGAGTTATGTCCACTAAAAGGAGAGAAGCGTCAAACGAGAAGTTGTTTTTGACATTAGAGAGACGTAATGCCCTGATAATAAACCTCTGAAGAGATTAAACCATTTAGCATTGTATGTATCTTTCTCATGTTTAAACAACATTCGGTTGAAACAACTCTCAAAAGAAAAGAAAAGAAAATCCAAGAAAGAAGGAATGTTCCAGAAATGATTATGCAAGGTTGATTATTTAAAATGAAACTCTTCGCATGAAAATTAAGTAAATAAAGCTATCAACTCAAATGACTCGGTGTCTAAGGCCTAAACAACCGAAGCCATGATAGGGGTGCAACTTGGGTGGGCTCAATCTGAGCAACCCGAGCCCAGCCCGAATTTTTTTAGGGCTTGGACAAAATATTTTCAAATTCGGTACGGGCTTGGGCAAAAATTCAGAAGCCCGAATTAAATTTGGGCGGGCTTGGGCAAAGACGTCAAACAACCCGAGCAACCCGAAGCCCGAATTATATATATATATAGATAGATATATAAAAATATTAAATATATATATATATATAAATTATTAGCCATTACATGATATTAAAGTAATTTATATTATTAAATCATATTGAATATATATTATATATACAAACAACATAAAATTTTACTTTTTTTTCTTTTTATTTTCACTCATAAATTATAAGGACTAGTATAGTAGCATCTCTCTTACACTATATAAATTATTTATTTTGATGGCATTAATGATTTTCTATAAATAATTTTTTTTAAATAGAGTCAAATTTTAATAATTTAATAAAGTAGCTGCAAAAAAAAAAAAAAAAAAAAAAACTAAAATTCATTTACAACTCGGGCAACTCGGGCAATTCGGGTTTAACTCAGGTCGGGCTTGGGTAGACAACCTCGGGTTACAATTCGGGCTTGGGCAGGTCTCAGCACAACTTGGGCTGGGCTTGGATAACCTCCCAACCCGACCGAACCCGCCCGAGTTACACCCCTAAGCCATGAGGACTTACAACACAGCAAGTATGATCTTCAAAGCATAAACTATTTAAATGCATTAAATAGCCCCTAACAGCTCCTAAAATGTAAAAAAATAGTAGCTAAAAGCAAGAGAAAGTAAATAAAAGGATTAGAGAAAAAGCTATGGAACAAAGCCTAAGGAGGGGAGGCTAACCCCCTCCACTTTTTGCAATTTTAAATAACATGTTTCAACCCCAAAACAGTGGCTAAAAGTGTGTTTAAGGAGCACAAATAGATAGACAAAAGCAAGAGATATAAAGCTAGTTAGCAAAATCAAGGAGAGGTGGCTAACTTTTGAGACTTTTAAACCATGTTTTCTAGCCTTTTTAAGCTCTAAAAATAAGTATGAAAACCAAAGAAAAGAGTGCAAACACAGAAGGTATGAACTATGGGATAAGGTGTAAGAAAGGGTGTTAAGCCTCTAAACCTTTGGTAGCTCTTCAACCCCAAGTTCCAATACTTGAAATAGGTCCAAAACAGTAGGAAAACACAAGAAAAAGATAGAAAAAGATTGAAATGAAAGCAAGGAAAAAGGTGACAAGCTTATACCTCTTGAAGAGAGTAAGCTTTGGTTGTTGATCAAATTTGATTCCAAACACTCTCAAGTTTATGAAATATGGTTTGAAACTCTAGCAAAAAGCTTCAAGAACAAGCTCTAATGGTGTATGTATAGTGTATGTATAGCTAAAGAAGGTTTGAGGGTCAAAGGAGGAAGAAAGATGGAAGGAGGTCTATTTAGCTCTTCAAAGCTTTTGGAAATTTTGCTAACCTTGAATTCTGAAGGAAGATGTCCTATTTATAGAATTTGAGCCAAAATGGTCAAAAATATCTGCAAACAAAGATGTTTGTTCAATTCCTGCCGGCTGTCTGTCTAGCGCCATTGAGACTCGGTCGGGCCCCAAAACCTATGGACGGGCCTAAAAACACACGGCCGGGCCTAAAAAGCAACCCAAAAAAAGTTTTCATTGAGGTTCGACTAGTTCGAAATGGACCTGGCTGGGTCTAAAAATCTACATTTCAGGCCTGACTTCGAATAGGCATATCTCCTTTATCCGGACTCAGCTTTTGGTGATTCTTTAGTCTAAATTGAAGCCCCGAAAGTCTAATTTCCAATGGTGGTGGCCTCACCTCTAAATTATAAGTGTGAAAAGAGATATGCCTAATTTAGTGAAGGCTGCTCATTCTTTCTCAAAGGATTGATGCTCAATTTCTTCCTAAACAAGTTTCCTTCCCTCCCCTCCTATTTTCTTCAACTCGAAACCTATTGTAGACACCCCATTTTTTATGGCGTTTCACGACTTGGATGTTCTTATAGGTACATCCGGTGACGAGTCAGATTACTCGCCGAGTGCACGAAGCCCTCAGCGGAACGCCACAGGTTTGAGCCTTTCAAACCTTGCATCCATTTTGTCTCCTTTTTAGACCATGTCTTGGTCTTCCTCACTTGTAGTTTTTGGTGGCCTGTTGGCCATCTATGAAGGCTGCCGGCCAAAGCTTATGGTCTACTGGCCATTGATGTGCCTTGTCGGCCATTAATGATGCCTTGCCGGCCATCACCAGTGTTTTCTGTAGATATTTTGTGCCAACTGGTTGCAGAGATGCTTGCATCTGTCCACACGTGGAGGGTTGGATCTCCTTATGTAGAATTCATGTTTTGTATATATAGGGAGGCCCTCTCTCATGTTTTAAGGTTGGAAGATTTTTAAACTCAAAAATTCTCTCTCTCTCTCTCTACATTTCTCTCTCTCTTGAAATTTTGTGCTTACTTGCCACTTACACTACTCTTTTGCATACATATCCTTAACCAAACTTGATCACCTTTGAGCTGAGGTCCCTTGAGGTCTTGTTGGAGCTCTTGAAGGTGGTTTTAGCTTGTATTTGTGCCCAAAGTTGTGCTTGGCTTCAAGAGGTATAATACTTGTCTTGTAATTTGTTTTAGTATACTTGTTTCTCCATCTTTTCCCACTATTTTTGGGGTACCTTTGAGTTGTAAAAATCTCTGTTTCAATGGGCTGAAATTGATGTTTTAAGCCATTTAAGGTTAGGGGGAGGTGTCTTACCCTTATTTATTCCTTGCTTTTAAGGCTTTTGCACCTTTGTTTCCTATCTTTAAATCATCTTTTTTGGGGCCTTTAACCACTGAATTTCAGAGTGTTTTCAGTGGCAAAAAACATGTTTTGAAGTCCAAAATTGGAGGGGTTAGCCTCCTCTCCATGTGTCTTGTTTGCAAACCTAGTTAACTCTGTTTTGGGTTGTTTGGGTCAGTTGAGTCTTGTTTTGCATAGTTGTAGTGTAATAGTCCTCACAAGTTTGGTGTTTTAGGTCATTAGGCACCTCTTGTTTGAGTTGATTGCATGTTATGGTGTTGTTTTGTACTTCATTTCAGTACTAATCACATCTGCAATCTCTCTTCTTTCTTGGTTTTTCTTTTTGCTTTGAAAGTTGCTTCAAGTCATTTGTTTGCCGAAGTGTGAAATTGAGGTTTCATACTTAATGGTTTAATTCCTTAGGGGGTTCATTACCAACGGTATGGGACTTTTTTCCTACCCAAAGCAACTTGTATTTTGAGCCTTCTTTCCATTAGAGGACTCTAACTCACCTTTTGGACTTAATTGACTAAAAAATGGTTGGTAAGTTAAAATGAGTAACTAACAACTTGGGACTAAAATTGAGCAAGATAATAACTTGTGTGTTGTGTGTTCAATCAGACGTTAATTGAACACAAGGAAAATTGGGACATTTCATACTCAAAGTGATGTAATGTCTCAAGTTTCCTAGGTCTCCATTGCCCTTGATCATGCATGATAGGGTGGTGGTTCTTGAGTGTCTTGTTTTGCATTCATTGAGCTTGCACACCTTGAATCATAAGCCATCATGCAATGAAATTGCTTGGATTGGTGGTTTGTGGCTTAAATTCATAACTCCTTGGATTTATTCATGAAAATGAGGGATGACTTGTGTAGATAATCCTTGGAAAAATCCTCTTTTTGCTTTGTTTGTGCTCTATTGCAACATGGTGATCTAGTGCATCATTGGCCAGCAGGCCACCATCCATGGCCGACAGTGCACCATAGATGGCCGGCAGCATTCATCCATGGCTGGCTGGCCACTGATGTAAACCTCAGCAGAATGTTGGTAAGGTGGAGCAAAAAATTCTGGAAATGTTCAACTCTGCAAACAGAGGCTTTCGTGAGCAAAACAAAGGTCTTTTCGGGCGAAAATCGAGCATGTACATCTTTCATTTCCCAAGGCGGAGTAGTGGCAGTGTAGTTAAACATCTTAATTGCTTAGGTTGTTTACATTTGTGTTATAAATTAATTAGTTAGCTTACTAGTTAGTTAAAAGTGTTTTAATAATTAGTTAATTAGTTTAGTTATTTATTCATTTGGTTTGTAATAATTAGTCTAATTAGCTTAGCCCTAATTAGTTGCTAATTAGCTTTGCTTTATTCATTCAGACTCTCCTTCGTGAGAGCGTAATGTAATAATGTGTATGTCTTCCAACCCCACGTCTTTCTTCCTTTTATTTAATCGCTTTTGATGGTTAAATTAGGGACATGTTTCAGTTAGCATACCTTATGCTTGCATCCATTCATCTTGTATTACATGCGTCGAGGCTCGGCGCATCATTCAAACTGCATTGTCATTTCAATACCTTCTTTGAATACGTGTTTAACCACATGTTATCAAATTACTTCATATGCCATGCTTAGTAGTTGAGCCTATTCTAATTGCATTCTTTGTATGTGTTGCATTAGACAACTTGTATAGTTAGGAATCACGTATATTTTTCTAACTTATGTTTTCTTATCTCGGAGTACTAGGTGAGTTTTTCATGCTTTAGCATACTTGCATGAGTGTGAATTTTTCCATGTCTAACATGCTTGCCATGAGGTTAAATGCTTAATTGCTAAACTATTTGAATGCCTATGGATGAAGACTTGTTGCTTGAATTGGAACGATTCAACGAATGTAGGTTTTAACCCCCCTTTGTTTGGTGGCAAATCCACAAACTTTAAGCCCACTTGAGGTGGAAAATTCAAACCCTTTTCACAAACAAACATGAGTTAAATTGTTCCAAATTGAGCAAATTAGTCTATACTTGCTTGTGCGCATCATATAGTAAAGCTAGCTTAATAAACCGGAACAAGAGCACATAATGTTTATAAAAAATCATATCATGATTAGTAGAGGCCGATCTTTGATCAGGCGAGCGGGGGTGTGCAGACACCTTATTTTTGACCGTCCTTAAGACTTGGGCGCTACTAATTGCTTACTTAGTGATGTAGGTTGTGCAGTGCAAATGTTCAATTTCCTCGGCAAGGAGAGCGTCAAATCCAAACCTCATACCCCATTTTGGACCGAGACTATTTTGAATGGTTTTTAGACCTTAAAACCCTCTCTTTCAAAATATTTTTGAAATAAAGTTCCTACGATGTTTCGACGCTCGCATTTCGTTAAATGTTGCATTTTTCGGTAAATCGAGTAAGAACAAAGTGAAAATGAATGAAAGATAGATAAAATCTTTGAAAACTCTTTCAAAACACCTTGTTTAGGGGTTTGGAGTTGAAGAAATGAGAGAGGAGAGAAGAAAACTAGTTGAGGAGAAGTTCGGCATAAATCCGGGTAGGATTGAAATTGAGCGGCTTCACCAAAACAGGCATAACTTTTTTTCACAGTTGGAATTTTGATGCAAGTCTGCCACCATTGGAAAGCTTACTTCTGGGGCTTCAATTTAGACACAAGAATGACCTGAAAAGGAGTCCAGATTGAGGATATATGCCTATTTGAAATTGAACCTGAAAAGTAGAATTTTTCCTGTCGACCAGAAAAATCGGCTGTAGACTAGAAAAGTGGTCGGTCGACCCAGAAAGGTGGTCGATCGACCAGAAAATGTGGATGACCGACCACTAAGGTCCCAAACTCAGATATTTTGAAGATATTTCCCCCCCAACTGTCTTCCACAACCTCCAGCTGTCCTATAATCAGATATTTCGACCAAGTTCTTGCTTTTTGCTATATATGAAGCCATATCTCATATATTCAAGGGGGTTAGAACATTTTGAAGGCTTAGAAAATTTGGGGAGCTTCTCAGTTTAGAATCCTCTCTCTCTAGAATTCTCTCATTCTCCTCTTGTTTTTAAGCCTTAAGCTTAGAATTCTCTACACTTTTGCAAAGAGACCCTTAACCAAAGTTGATCACCATTGGGCTGAGGTCCCTTGGAACCTATTTTTGGGCTGTTGGAAGGTTGTTTGGCTCAGAAAAGAGGCTGATTTGTTGCTGTGCTTCAAAGGTAACCCCTTATCCCTTTTAAGTTCTTTGTGCACTATTGTTTTGCCATAGTTTTCAATTACTTTGGGGCTGTTTTTGGGGTGGTGTTGAACTACAAAAACCTCTGCTTTTCCTCTATTTTTTAGTCCTAAAAGTGTTGGTTTGTGCCTTGTTTGGCTAGGGGGTTGTTCTCCCTTTTTGTTCCTTGGCTTGTGAGGCCTTTTGTGCAACTTCTCACCACCTTCAAATCCAACTTTTTGGGCTTTTTTTTTTTATCACTAAAACTCAGAGGTTTTTCAATGACAAAAACCATGTTTTGAGGTCCCAAATAGGTGGGGGTGGTCCCCCATCCTCTTCTCTTGTTTGCATGTGTTGATAGCCAACCAAATGAGCATGTGTTTTTACTTCTTTGTGGCTTTTTTTAGGCTCATTTTTGTGACTTTTCAGACCTTCTATAACTCTGTTTTTGGCTTTCTTGGTCACCTCTTGCATGCTTATTGCACTTGTATTGTAATCCTACTTGTGGCCTTGCAAAGTAGCATGTCTTTGTGCCTTGAATTTGCTTAGTTCAAGCATGTTTTTAGCCATTATTTGCCATGCTTTAACTCTGATTTTAGTTGGTGGGGTCACCTCTTGCTTGGTTTTTGTACTTGTTGTGCAATCCCCCTTTGTAGGCTTAACATGCATCATGCTTTATGCCTTTAATTCTAGATTGCTTTAGCTCTGTTTCAGCATGCTTTTGGCCTTGATTTGGCATGCTTAAACTCTGTTCCAAGTGGTCTTGGTCATGTTGGCTTGCCTTGTAGGGCTATAGTGTAATTGGCTTTGCTAGCCTTGTGTTTGGAGACCTCTAGCATACCTTATTGGTGATGTTTGTGTGATATTGGCATCATTTGGCATGTTATTTCAGAGCATATATGTCTGCCACACTTCCATATTTTTCACTCTTTAAGTGCTCTTGAGAGTTAAGCTTTGTGCCTTGCTTGCGAGCCATCATTTGCGCATGCGTTTTCTTGCTTTTCATGCTATCATTTCAGTCTATTTTAGCCACTGTTTTGGCATGCATGAGGTCTTTTTGGGGTTGGTTTAGTCCTTTGTGCATTGTATTGCATACCTCTAGCGTTGTGTCCTTCGCTAGCCTCGGTATTCTTGGCTTCTAGCATGCATTGCATGAGTCGTTAGCATGTTTTAGCATCATTTAGCATGTCATTTCAGTGCCGAAATTATGCCATTTCATTATTGTTTACTCCTTCATTTGTTTTGAAAGAGTTCTTGAGCCCCTTGTTGGCTTGAGCATGGAATTGAGGCTTTCATGCCTAATGGTTTTAGCCTTCTCTTGAGGGCTTCTGCTAACCAAAAGCATGAGGCTTCTTTCATGCTTATGGTACTTGTGGTTTAGACCAGCTTTCCAATTAGAGGACTTCTCACTTTTGGACTTAACCAATTAAAGGATGGATTGGTAATCTAAAATGAGTAAACAAAATTGAACCAAGTAAAACATGTCAAAGATAACATGTTGTGTTGCATTGCATGTGTTTGGATCGGACGTTAATCCAAACACAAGAAATGAGAGATGTTTCATACTCAAAGTGATGAAACGTGTAGCATTTCTTGGTCGCCGACCCTCTTGATCATGCATGATAGAGGTGGAGGCTCTTATGTGTTATATGTGCATTCATTGACTCGTGCAATCTTGGCTTCTCGGCCATCGTGCATTGCGATGCTTGGTTGGCAGCCCGAGAGTCGAGAACCACACTCCCTTGAGCCTGAGAAATGATAAGGGGGGTGGTTGTGCACACATATCTTGTAAATATACTGCTATGCCCCTTGTTCTCTGTTGCAGCAAAACTGGAGTTTGAAGAATCAGCTGGTCGACCAACCACAAGAAGTAGTCGACCAACCGGTAAGGGTGGTTGGCTGACCAGTTTTTCTGGTCTATAACCCCTTTTTTTGGTCGGCAGCCCACCAGAGGGTCCCTGTGTTGGAGCAGAAGCAATCTAGAAGTTTGTGCAATTTTCAAAGATCAAATCAAGTGCAAATAGAGACAATTGGTGGCATAGCAATGGATTTCCGAGCGAGGCGATTGAGCATGCATGCAACTCTCGTCCCAAGGCCTTCTAACTGTTTTGCTTAGCTAAGTTAGCTTAGTCGTTGTTGTAATGGATTAATTAATATGCATAATTAATCGATTTGTTTTGTAATAATTAATTAGCTAGAATAGTTAGTTAATTAGTTGGTTTGTAATAGTTAGCTTAATTAGCGTTGCTAGTTAGCTTTCATATTATTTGGACCCTCCGTCGAGAGGGCAAATTTTTTAATAAGTGTGCGTGTGTGTGATGCATGTCTTCCAACCCCACGTCTTTCTCCCTTTTACTTATTAGCTTTCGGTGGTTAGATTAGGGCATATTTCGATTAGCATACCTTATGCTTGCATGCGTGCATTATTCATTTTGTCTTACATACACCGGGCTTGGTGCATCATTCAAATTGCATTGCATTTCAATACCTATTTGAATGCATGTATCAATTGTTGCATTTATATGCCATCTTAGATAGCCGAGCCTACTTAGTTGCATTTTGCATGTGTTACATTAGGCATTTCATACATAGCTAGGATCATGCATTGATTTCTAATATAGCTTCTGTTTTGGCTCGGAGTACACTGTGAGTGTTTATGCTTTAGCATCCTTGCATGTGTGTAAGTGACTGCCATGATAGCATGCTTGCCATGAGGCTAACTGCTTAAGTGTTTAATTACATGAATGCCGGTGGATGAAGGCTTCATTGCTTGAATTGAAACAATTCATCAAAATGTGCGTTTTAAGCCCACTTAAGAGTGGCAAATCATGTTTTCTAAGCCCACTTGAGGGTGGCAAATCCGCGTCTTAGCCTACTTGAGGGTAGCAACTTCAAACCATTTTTGAAAAATAAACATGAGATATTTTGTTCCAAATCGAGCGATCTAGTCTATACTTGTATGCTGTGTGCAGCACATAGTAAGCTAGCTAATAAATCAGAATAAGAACACATGTATTTTCAAAAACAACATATCGTGATTAGTAGAGGCTGATCCTTTGATCGGGCGAGCGGGGGTGCTCATTTCATGACCTTTCCCTTTCGTACCCAAGTTCTCGAGCCGAGGCAACTTTGGTGATGACAGACACGTGGCCTTAGGCACGAGTCAGGGTGTCCTAAATTCCCCAAAATAAAATATTTAGGTGGCGACTTTGTAATCTGGCAAAGCAGTCCATGTTTGGCACTTCTTGATTAAAATCGATTTTCCAAAACGATTTACCGGATTTGGACTCTTTGGTGATTTATCAGTCTTACATTGCACTTTGTGAGATTAGATACAGAATCGTGATAGGAGTCCGAATTGTGGTAGCTATGAACCCAATCGGCGCCCTTGCGCGTGGAGCGAGTTCGGGCGGTCTACAGTTTCTGGCGACTCTGCTGGGGATTTAGAGAACTTGATTTGAAAGCATGATATGTTGTTTTGTCTATACTAATGTGTTTCTTTGCATTGCATTTGCATTGGTGCACCTAAGTCATTGTGTTTGCCGTCTGTTATTCCTGAACGGTTTGCTGGAGGCTTGCTTGGAAAAGCGTGCCATAAGGCTGACTGGTTACGGGCTCTGCCATGATGGGAACACAAACCTCGGTTTTCCCGAGGCACCCTTTTTGACCATTCGACCTAGTTGCATATCAGAAGCCATAGTGACCATTCCAAACTAGGACAGGTTGCTTACCCAAATGTAGGTTGTTTGAAGCCGCTGCGTGCGTAGTAAAACCCTAGCTCCTGACAAAATAGGATAGGGAAACCCTACCCCACCATAGGGGTGTTTTGGCTGTCACTTGCTTGATATGTGTTGTTAGGGTGTATCTCTACAGGATGTATGTATCAGCTGCAAGTCTGAGTATCGGCCTGAGGGTATCAGTTTACAGGCAGAATTTTGGGCAGAATTCAGTAGAGAGCATGGTCATTCAGCTATGCTCATTTCTGTTCTAGTGAAATCAGGCTGAGATGCTGCCTGTTTTCTCTTTTGCAAGGTAGTCTTGGAACCATAGCTTCAGAAGGCTCCGATATCCCCCAGGTATTCTGGACCTGTGTTATTATGTGATCGGGGGATGAACCACTTGCGGATGGCGCTCAGTTTACTCTAGATATGGGAATGGCACGTACTATTTTGAGCAATTTGTGAATGCTTTGTACTTTCACTTTTTGACTTGGGTATTGGGTCAATCTCGTTGTGTTGTATTGAGTCAGTCTTTTGTATTGAGTCAGTTGAGTCTGTCTTGTTGTATCGAGTCAGTCCGGTTGTGTTAGAGTTTGGTGATTTCAAGGGTGTTACCTCGGGCATCACTTTCTCGTTTTGTGTTTGTCTTTTACACTCTTTCTTTTGAGTCTGTGTGTGCCATGGAGCCAGTTGTGCCAGAAGATCTGAATAAAACAGCAGTGATTTTCACCCTTTCGCGTTTGTTTCTGCCATTGAGCCAGTTGTGCCAGCAAATCTGAATGAAACGGCAGTGCTTTTCACTTACTTTTCTGTGCCTTGAAATCATTGCATTGACCTAAGTTTTTCAAAAAACTTTTTTTGAACACTGTGATGAAAACAAAGAAGAAGGAATTCCTCGGGATTTGCAAAAAATTCGATCAATTGAGAAAAAGAGAGGTATGCTAAGCCCTTAATGAATGAGATCATGTTTGTTAATGTGAGTACTGAGAAGGATCCCGGCTTGATCCAGAATGGTTCTACATTGTCTTCAGCGCAAGCGACTAGTCGTTTTCTTAAAAGATTTCAAAAAATATTTTGCATGATCCTGCGAAGACCGATGTAGAATCGCTCTTGAGATTGTGCAGCATAGGATCGCTCTCAGCCTCAAGACAGAACCCCTTTTGCTTTCAAACCTTGAACTTGGATTCAGAACGTTCAACGGTCAAGCACAATGTGAGGCTCGCGTGGCCAGATTTGAAGCAGCCCATGAACTAGGGGCAATAAGGTCGTATGACATCAAAGAAGGCCCGCCATGCCAGATTTGAAACAGCCCTCAAACTAGGGGCAAGAAAGTCAGATCAAGAAGATCAAATGTTATCAAAGGAAGCGTGCAAAGCTAGATCAGAAGCAGCCCCTCGAACTAGAGGCAAAAATGTCAGATGCGCCCAAAGATTCAAAAGATGGGTTATTCTGCAAACCAACGAAGACTGGCAAGAAAGCCAAATTCGAGCAGCTGAAAGAAGAAAGTTTATTGCTGAAGGACAATCAAGTTTCTATCTGCAACACTAGGGGGCAAATTTAGCCCCCATTGGATGGACTCCTACATCATCAGTGAACAACGGCCATTCTCCTGGATTCAGATGGCTTCGAGATCTCAAAACCGATCAACATGGTCAAGTTACAACTTTTTTATCCTTGAGAGGCTCGCTGGGCCAAAAACCCGGAAGGGCGACCCAGGCAAAAGTTAGAGTAAGAAAAAGAAAAGAAAAAGAAAAAATGCAAAGAATGAAGAAAAGATGAAAAGAAAAGAAGAAAAGAAAAGAAATGAAATGAAAAGAAAATAGCTCGCAAGGTTGAAAACCCGAAAGGGCGGCCTTGGCAAAAGTTAGAGCGTAAAAGGAGAGGTTAATACTCGAGTGTACTTTAACCCGGAACTACGTCAGGCCTGATTCCCATGTTTAGGATACGTAGGCACCTTCATCCTAAAGTCCGGCCCCAATAGCCTGTTAGGCTCATCCATGTTGATTGGTTTATCATTGTTCAACTCGGCTATCTTGTCCATGTGAAGTGGCTCATCTTCATGATCATCTTCGTTCAGATTCAGTTTTTCTATTCCGTTAAAAGACTCAGCTGCAAGATGATTCAACGTTCAGATCCGAGGTTGTGCATCTCGAGAGTAGATTCCATGTTGGTCAAGCAGTGGCCATTTGCAAAAATAGTTTTTGAGAATTTTTAATGAGGTTGACTTATTTTCTCGAAAATTATTCCATTTTTTTCAAAATTGGACCATTTCTTGGACCCATAAAAGGAAATTTTTTAGTGCTCATAGCCTAACTTGCATGCTTTCAAATCAGAAAATCGAACAAGTATGCTAATCTAACTCTCATTTTGGTCAAAATAGTTTTAGTAGAAAGCTCAAAAAAACAAAAAATGGTCAAAATGATGAACTAGGGGCATAGTTGAGTCAGGTTTTCTGTCTGTTCCCCCCATTGTCACCATATTTGCCAGAAAGGGCACCACACTTGCCAGGAAGGGCACCATGCTTGCTAGAAAGGGCACTGCACTTGCCAGAAAAAGGGCACAATGGAAGCTAGCAACAAAGGGCTGAAAGCTCTCTTATCCTCCAAGCAGCGAGGTATCAAGCTAAGTGCGAAGTACGAACTGGAATGGATCAAGATATTCCACTCCCTCATCTGGACAGGTCTGATCACATCCGAACTGGCCAAGCGCATCGTCAACTTATGTCAGTTGCTGATTTGCTGCACATCTAGTTGCACCACAACCCCTCTGCGGGAGAAGCTTAGTGTTCTGAGCGGAAGAATGAGAATTTAGCATAATGCTAGGGGCAAGAGCCCGCAACTTCCTACTTATCCACCAACCACCCAGGGAAGGGATAAAAAAAGAATAGAGATTGAAGAATAGAGAGATGTGCGCTGAGAGAAAAAATGAGAAAAAGGCTTTTCAGAGAAAAAAAGATTGAGTGCCAGAGTAATGTGAGAATCACAGATAAGAAAGGATGGGAAGCACTACTCGAAGAAACAGGCTCCTCGTGAACTGAGAAGTCTCCCACTGGTGGTACACATTAGAGTGTTGTGTTTGTTGTTTTTGTTTGTTTCGATTCTTGTTTTGAGTCGTTTTGAGTGTCAATAGATGTGTTTAGGTTGTTTACCTTGTCTTTCCCTTTGTTGAGTCGTGGTGCGCTGTGTTCAGTCGTAGGCTCAATACCCGGTTAAGAACTCATTTCTGATTTCAAAAAATAAATCATTTTGTGCTCAGAGTGCTGTGCCATTCTCCACATATGTGCAAAACACGATCCTTTCTTTCATGAACTGCAGGGTTCAACCTAGGTCATGTGAGAACAATAGAACAAGGACCTATCTGAAGCTATATAGGTTCCGGACTGCAAAGCAAAAGAAAAGATGGAAAATTTGGAGCATCTTAGCATGTTTCAACTTCAGCAAATTCTGAGACTGCAGTCCAGGTGCGTCTTCTTAGGCCTTGCCTTTCTCTGGAGTATGAGTGTATCTCGACCCCAAGTTTAAGCTTGCTTCAAGTCAGAATGGAAATCCAAACAGCACCTGCGATTTTTACATGCAGATGTTATCTCTCGCCAATATGAACACAAAGTCCTCTGAGAGGTAAATCAGAGGAACCGATGTACATATTTGATGCCCCTCTATTAAATAGAACGTGCGTTTTCATATACACTTCTGTTGCATGCGTGCTGTGCATCGTTTATGTTTCTTGCATAGAATATGCTTTCAATATTGCATAGAATATGCTCTTGTTTCATGCATAGAAAATGCCACCATACTTGCATAGAAAATGCTCGTATCTTTTGCATAGAAAATGCACTCTTCCATACTTGCATAGAAAATGCTCGTATCTTTTGCATAGAAAATGCACGCTTCCATACTTGCATAGAAAATGCTCGTATCTTTCGCATAGAAAATGCATTCTTCCTATAGAACGCCCGAACTCCACTCCGCGCTCGAGGGCGCAAATTGGGTTCTTGCTACTACAGTTTAGACTCCTGTCACGGTTCTGAGTCTAATCTCATAAAGTGCAATGTAAGACTGATAAATCACCAAAGAGCCCAAATCCGACAATTGGTTTTGAAAAATCAATTTTGAATCGAAAAGCGCCAAACATGGACTGCTTTGCCAGATTTCAGAGTTACCACTTAAATATCTTGTTTTTGGGAAATTTAGGAAACCCTAACTCGTGCCTACGGCAATGTGTCCGTCATCACCAAAGTTGCCTCCGCTCGGGAACTTGGGTACGAGAGGGGAAGGTCCTGAAATGAGCACCCCCGCTCGCCCGATCAAAGCTCGGCCTTTACAAATCATGCTATGTTGTTTTTATAAACACATGTGTTTTTATTCCGGCTTATTAGCTAACTTACTATGTGATGCGCACAGCATGCAAGTATAGACTCAATCATAAGAATTGGAACAAAACAATTCAAGTTTGTTTTTTAAAGTGGTTTGAAAGTGCTACTCGCAAGTAGGCTAAAACGCGGATTTGCCACCCTCAAGTGGGATTAGAAAACAACATGATTTTGCCACTCCACAACGTGGGCTTAAAACGCACATTTTGATGAATTGTTCCAATTCAAGCAATCAAACCTTCATCCACAAGCATTCATGCATTTAAACACATAAGCACATAGCCTCATGGCAAGCATGCTATCATGGTAGTCACTTACACACATGCAAGGATGCTAAAGCATAAACACTTACAATGTACTCGAGCCAAAACAAAAGCTAGTTAGTAATCAATGCATGATCCTAGCTATGTCAACAATGCCTAATGCAACACATGCAAAATGCAACTAAGTAGGCTCGGCTTGTAACAACCCTCACTTCGACTTAGTCATACTTGCATGCATTTATGTATGATCTTGTCTTGTTATGTGCATTTGCAAATCCTGTCTCGTTTTGCTTGAGTGTTGCTTGCATGCTTCGTTCTTGCCTGGTGTGTTGCCGAGGTCATCCTAAGCCTAGACACCTTGGAACCTTTCCACACTTAGAACTATCTTGGAACCACTTCGGTTGACCTCCACCTTCACCCTGGCATGTTGGCCGAGATGTTATCATCTAGGTCGAGGTGTGCGTCACCTAGGCTGAGATGTGCGTCATCTGGGCCGAGATGTTATTATCTAGACGTTCCAGATAATTGATCCTTGCACTAGTGGTTTTGTTCCTGGAGTGGTATGACCTAGACCGAGGTGTGGCACATCTAGGCCAAGGTGTGGCATAGCTTACTCAAGTGTCGTCCTTCAAAGCCGATGTCGTTGTCACCCTACTTGCCGAGGCTTTGCCCTTAGCCGAGATCATCACTTGCCGGAGTGCTCTTGCTGTCTAGCTTGTTGAATACACTTTGTCATGGTCTTGTCTTGTCAGTCAGTCGCCTTTTTGAGTAGAGCCAATCAGCCGATGCCACGTGTCCCAGCAGAGGGTTAAGTCAGTGGCTGTCGAGAAAACATGTCATTTTGTATCAAATCTTGTCTTTTAGAGAGAGAGACTCTAGGAAGGAGAATGAGAAGTTTTGAGTGAGAGGGTAGACTTCCAAGCTCGATCGTTGGAGTTTGAACCGTTAGATCCAAGTTTTGAGGTTAGAATCTTAATCTACTCTTGTTGTTCTTGTTGATCATTTAGCTGCATTGCACGATCGAATCTGTTTTGCATGCCATGCATTGATTTAAAGTCGGTTTTAGTAAGAGAAAATAGTGTTCTTGTGTTCTTGAAGAAAAGTCTTGTTTTGATCCAAAAGTTAGCATCTAGAACCATGTTTTTGTGTTTGTTCTCACAAGACCTTTGAATATGGGTGCCCAGGTCCATGTTTTCGAACTCATAGCACGAAATCTCAGACTTTGGTAATAACAAGTTATGATTTTAGCATGCATGTTCTTTATCTTCTCCATCTTCATGTTCTTCATGTTCCTCAAAGGGAAACCCAGATTTTCCCGACTTCGCTTTTGAATGTGGCCGTCGGAACCACACCTCGGCGAGATGGTGTGGGACCTCGGCCAAGACCTGGTTGATGCCCAGCATATTTTTCCCGAGATGAAAAACAGTGTTTTGTTTGATTTAACTTAGTTTTGATGAACGCCGAGATCATCCGTTTGCATGTGAATCTTGTTTGAAAGTACGTTCAATAGACTTTGTCATGTGTTTGTAGGACTCAGACTTTTTCCTTGACCCCGACGTTGAAGAACTAAGTGAGTGGTATTTTTAATAAAGTTATGTTATCAATGTTTTGATGAGCTTTGCGTTGCTTTGTTTTGAAAAGTATTTGTTAAGCATGAATGATTGTCCCTATTTTGTATATCAAGTATTATCTTGTTTTGATGACATCTTGCTTTGAAAGTCCTTAGTGCCAGGGGACTATAATGCAACTGCACATCTTGTTTTGAAAGTCCCTTGTGCTGGAGGACTCTAAACTTTCGCAGTACTCTCGTGTTAGGGGGCTACGGGCCTTTGTAACATAGGTCCTTTGTGCTAGAGGACTCTAAAATTTTGCAGCACCATTGTTTGAGATATCTCCCTTGCTTTGTCTTGTCTTGCCACTAACGGTTTACCGCGTGGGTTTGTTTGTCCGGAACGTCATCATTTGTAATATGTTGATGCTTGTAAGCATGCCTTGAAGCTTTGAAGATTTGTTAGATGGACGAGGTCTATCCCTTGTTATATAAAGTTTTGATATTTATTGTTTTGGAAAGACTTCGGCTATCATTCATGCAAACCCTTTATTATTTATATCATTCACTGAGTATCCAAGCTCACCCTCTCCATATATATATGTAGGTGATGAGCAAGAAGGCGGTGACGCCTAGATATGATTCGCGAGCTTGTTTGGGATTTTTGCATATGTCGGCTCGACTTGTATTTATGTCGACTTGACTTGTATTCATGTTGGCAGTCTTGAAAATTATGCTTCTCGACTTGTAATACTTTTCGGCTTGAGAAGCCTTTTGGTCAAGATGTAATTTGTACTTTACTTTATTTGTAACTAAGTTGTAATCCACGTAAAGATGTTTGCCATTTCATTTGACTTACGCACAGCTCTCATGGACTATTCTGATTTGTATGTATTGCTTCCGTACTTGTGAGCTCCATATATTTATACTCTGTTGTGTGTGGATTTTGAAGTTTGGCCTTCGGTAATCTCAGATTACTGGCCATCACGGCACCATCCTACTAGGGCGGTTTGGGGTCGTGACAGAATGGTATCAGAGCACAAGTTCCTTAGTATACGTTATTCACACACTTTGAGTCCTAAAGAGCATAGGATTTTCCCTTAGAAGGATGTTAGGATTGCATCATATTTCTTGCTATGTGAACAAGGTGTGCATCGTCTCGTTATGCCTAATTGTTACTTGCCTACGTGTTTATCTGTTTATTTTGTTTTAAAGTCACATTTTGCATACTCATAGCATCATGAGGAGAGGTAGACCTCCAGTTGGCCGAGATCAGTTCGAGGACAGATTAGACAGACTGGAAAGGTTAGTTGAAGGTTTAGCCCGCGAGTTAAGGCAGATAAGACAACAGTACGCTAGTGCTACCTCGACTCAGGCCGAACAGACAAACGACCGAAATGCAGTTCCGCCTCCACCTCCACCTCTTCCAGTACCACAAGTACTCCCGCAGTCAGCCTTATATGGGGACGGCACAATAGCGTTGATCAGGGAGTTCAAGAAAATGAAGCCACCGAGATTCCAAGGGAGTATAGAGCCGATGAAGGCCGAAGCGTGGGTTTTGGAAATGGAGAAGCTATTCGAGATCTTTCCCAGCACCGACACCCAGAAGGTGACATTACCAGCCTTTACACTAGATGATGGTGCTCGCAGATGGTGGATGATGGTTCGAGAAGGCAATCCAGACTTGACCTGGACCCGATTTTTGGAGTTATTTTACACCAAGCACTTTCCCCTAAGTGTTCGAGATCGCAAGGCTATCGAATTTCAGACTTTGACACAAGGTAATAGAACAGTAGCTGAATATGACCGTGCCTTTACCGAATTGGCGAGGTATGCACCCCACATGATCAACGATGAATATATGAAGGCTAGGAAGTTTGAAAGTGGACTGCGTGGACCGATACAAGACCGAGTTAACATGCTCAACATGCCGACTTACGCCGGAGTACTGGAGAAAGCCATTCTGGCCGAAGCTAACTTGAACAGATATTAGAGTTCAGGAGAGAACCAAAGGAAGAGGCAGAATTATGACAATCGCCGAGCACAATTTGGTACCAAGAAGAAAACGAATGTTGGCAGTTCAAGCAACCCAAGGCAGGAAAGTGGTACTAAGCCGACATGTTCAAGTTGTGGGAAGCCACATTTCGGGGGCTGTCGTCGGGCGTCTGGAGCTTGTTATGAATGTGGGGAAATAGGTCATTTTATGAGGGACTGTCCAAAAGCAAGAGCCGACGATAGTAAGAAAGATGAGAATACCTCGGGTTCCGTACAGAAAGGTAACATTGGGAACGGACAGATGAGGCAAGGCAGAGTTTTTGCACTGGTACCAGGAGACACTCAGAATGCTGAGACAGTGGTGTCAGGTATACTCCGAATTTGCTCTCAAAATGCATATGTATTGATTGATTCGGGTTCTATGCATTCATTCATTTCTGCTAAGTTTGCCGAGAAGATTAATAGGAAACTAGAACCCCTTGATTATGTGTTATCTGTATCTACTCTATCTGGGAGATCTATGAATGTTGCATCCATCTATCGAGCATGTGTTGTTGTGATTGGGAATGTTGAATTGTTAGCTGATTTAATGCCATTGGGCATAACTCACTTTGATGTCATACTGGGGATGGATTGGTTAGTGGCAAATCACGCATCCATAAATTGTGTTTCTAAAAGTGTCACGTTAAAACCCCCAAACCTAGCCGAGGTCACATTTCAGGGTAAAGGAGTAGTATCCCCACCTTACTTAATCTCATCCATGAAAGCCTATAGGTTGATCCAAAAAGGGTGTCAAGGTTATTTGTGTAGTGTACTAAGTAATCTGAATGGAAGTGTTGAGTTAGCCGATGTCCCCGTTGTTAATGAATTCCCCGACGTCTTTCCCAATGAATTGCCGGGTCACTTAGTTGATAGAGAGGTAGAGTTTACTGTTGACGTCATGTCGAGAACCCAGCCTATCTCTAAAGCACCCTATAGGATGGCCCTCGCCGAGCTTAAGGAATTGAAACTCCAACTACAAGAGTTGCTAGATAAGGGTTTTGTTAGGCCGAGCACTTCACTTTGGGGAGCACCCATCTTGTTTGTTAAGAAGAAGGATGGTACACTTCGTCTTTGTATTGATTACCGGGAACTAAATAAGGTAACCATTAAGAATAAGTACCCGTTACCGAGAATAGATGATTTGTTTGATCAATTGCAAGGAGCACGAGTCCTTTCCAAAATTGACCTTAGGTTGGGTTATCATCAGTTTAAGGTTAAAGCCGAGGATGTTGAGAAGACCGCTTTTCGGACGAGGTATGGCCACTACGAGTTTTTAGTAATGCCTTTGGAGTGACCAATGCCCCTGCAGCATTTATGGATTTGATGAACAGAGTCTTTAAGCCGTATCTAGATGAGTTTGTGGTTGTCTTCATCGATGATATATTGATCTACTCTAAGAGTAAAGCTGAGCACGAGGATCATTTGAGACTTACCTTACGGACTTTGAGGGATCGGAAATTGTATGCTAAGTTTAACAAGTGTGAGTTTTGGCTTTCCACTATTTCATTTTTGGGTCATGTAATTGATGAAGATGGTATTTCGGTCGACCCTAGTAAAATTGAAGCCGTTGTGAATTGGCCAAGGCCGACTAATGTGTCCAAGGTTCGTAGTTTTCTGGGATTGGTAGGTTATTACAAAAAGTTCGTGAAGGATTTCTCAAGGATTGCAATTCCGTTGACACAGCTGACTAAGAAGGGAGCGGCTTACGAATGGACTGAGGATAAGGAATCAGCCTTCCAGGAGTTGAAGACGAGGTTAGTCGCAGCACCAGTTCTTGTACTACCATTAGGTAATGAAGAGTTTCATGTTTATAGTGATGCTTCGCATAAGGGTCTGGGTTGTGTATTAATGCAAGGGGGTAAGGTCATAGCATATGCCTCTCGTCAATTGAAGCCACATGAAAAGAACTATCCCACCCATGATTTAGAACTTGCAGCCGTAGTATTTTCTTTAAAGATTTGGCGCCACTACTTGTATGGGCTTCTTGTCAGGTTTTTACAGATCATAAGAGTTTAAAGTACTTGTTCACTCAGAAAGAATTGAATATGAGACAGAGGAGATGGCTTGAGTTGTTGAAAGATTACGATATGCAAATTCAATATCATCCAGGTAAAGCTAACACCGTAGCCGACGCTTTGAGCAGAAAGATGGTTGGAAATTTGGCATGTCTGACCACGATCTCAGTGGAGCCGACTACTGTTGAGGAAGTAAGGACAAGACAGATGGAGGATGAATTCTTCAAGAAGGTAGTCGATGAGATTATCACAAAGCCGAGATCAGGGTACACCATAGAAAATCAAGTGCTCAAGTTTGAAGGAAGATTGCGTGTGGCCGACATCCCAGAGTTGAAAAGAAAAATTTTGTAGGAAGCTCATGGTTCCAAGTTTGCTGTTCACCCAGGGAACACCAAGATGTATCAGGATGTAAAGCAGACGTTTTGGTGGCCGAATATGAAGGGAGAAATAGCCGAGTTCGTGTCCCAGTGTCTGTATTGTCAACAAGTGAAAGCAGAACATCAAAGGCCAGCAGGACTTCTCCAACCTTTACCGATTCCTGAGTGGAAATGGGAGCACATCTCCATGGACTTTGTGGTTGGTTTGCCGATGGCACAAAAGGGTATGGATTCGATTTGGGTTATCGTGGATAGACTAACTAAGTCAGCACACTTCTTGCCTGTTAAGACCACCTTCAACGCCGATAAACTTGCTTTGTTGTATGTGAATGAGATTATTAGACTTCATGGAGTGCCGATGTCAATTGTGTCGGACCGAGATCCGAAATTTGTTTCCAGATTTTGGCAGAGCCTGCAAAGAGCTTTCGGAGCCGAGTTGAGGTTTAGCACAACTTTTCACCTCCAGACTGATGGGCAAACAGAGAGAACGATTCAGACACTTGAAGATATGCTTAGACTATGTGTATTGGACCTCCAAGGGAGTTGGGGAGTACATTTTCCATTGGTGGAATTTACCAACAACAACAGTTATTAAGCTAGCATTGGCATGGCACCGTATGAAGCACTGTATGGAAGAAAGTGCAAATTGCCGATATGTTGGACCGAGGTAGGAGACATGGCTCTGCTGGGTCCCGAGTTAATTCAAGTAACAACCGAGAAGATTAAGCTCGTTCAGCAAAGGATCAAAACCGCACAGAGTCGACAGAAGAGTTATGCCGACCAGAGAAGAAGAGAGTTGGAATTTGAAGTCGGGGATCATGTATTCCTAAAGATTTCGTCGATGAAAGGAGTTACAAGATTTGGGAAAAAGGGTAAGTTAGCACCCCGTTACATCGGGCCTTTTGAAGTTCTTGAGAAAGTTAACCTCGCTGCCTACTGACTTGCTTTGCCGCCAGAATTGAGCCAAGTCCATGATGTGTTTCATATTTCGATGTTGAGGAAGTATATTCGAGATCCACTGCATGTGATCGACTATTTCGGAATTGTAGTCAATGAAGATTTAGGCTACGAAGAGAAGCCGATACGGATTATCGATAGGTAGGTGAGACAATTGAGAAGTAAGTCGATACCAATGGTGAAAGTTGAATGGAAGGAGCATTACGGTGAGGATGCTACATGGAAGGAGAATTACGGTGAGGAAATGAAAGTCCAACGTCCAGAATTGTTTTTGGAACAAGGTAACTCAAGTTTGGGGACCAAACTTCTTTAAGGGGGGTAGGATGTAACAACCCTCACTTCAACTTAGTCATACTTGCATGCATTTATGTATGATCTTGTCTTGTTATGTGCATTTGCAAATCCTGTCTTGTTTTGCTTGAGTGTTGCTTGCATGCTTTGTTCTTGCCTGGTGTGTTGCCGAGGTCATCCTAAGCCTAGACACCTTGGAACCTTTCCACACTTAGAACTATCTTGGAACCACTTCGGTTGACCTGCACCTTCACCCTGGCATGTTGGCCAAGATGTCATCATCTAGGCCGAGATATGCGTCATCTAGGCCGAGATGTTATTATTTAGACGTTCCAGTTCATTGATCCTTGCACTAGTGGTTTTGTTCCTGGAGTGGTATGACCTAGACCGAGGTGTGGCACATCTAGGCCAAGGTGTGGCATAGCTTACTCAAGTGTCGTCCTTCCAAGCCGATGTCGTTGTCACCCTACTTGCCGAGGCTTTGCCCTTAGCCGAGATCATCACTTGCCGTAGTGCTCTTGCCGTCTAGCTTGTTGAATACACTTTGTCATGGTCTTGTCTTGTCTTGTCGGTCAGTCGCCTTTTTGAGTAGAGCCAATCAGCCGATGCCACGTGTCCCAGCAGAGGGTTAAGTCAGTGGCTGTCGAGAAAACATATCATTTTGTATCAAATCTTGTCTTTTAGAGAGAGAGACTCTAGGAAGGAGAAGGAGAAGTTTTGAGTGAGAGGGTAGACTTCCAAGCTCGATCGTTGGAGTTTGAACCGTTAGATCCAAGTTTTGAGGTTAGAATCTTAATCTACTCTTGTTGTTCTTGTTGATCATTTAGCTGCATTGCACGATCGAATCTGTTTTGCATGCCATGCATTGATTTAAAGTCGGTTTTAGTAAGAGAAAATAGTGTTCTTGTGTTCTTGAAGAAAAGTCTTGTTTTGATCCGAAAGTTTGCATCTAGAACCATGTTTTTGTGTTTGTTCTCACAAGACCTTTGAATATGGGTGCCCAGGTCCATGTTTTCGAACTCATAGCATGAAATCTCAGAATTTGGTAATAACAAGTTATGATTTTAGCATGCATGTTCTTCATCTTCTCCATCTTCATGTTCTTCATGTTCCTCAAAGGGAAACCCAGATTTTCCCGACTTCGCTTTTGAATGTGGCCATCAGAGCCACACCTCGGCGAGAAAGTGTGTGACCTCGGCCAAGACCTGGTTGATGCCCAGCATATTTTTCCCGAGATGAAAAACAGTGTTTTGTTTGATTTAACTTAGTTTTGATGAACGCCGAGATCATCCGTTTGCATGTGAATCTTGTTTGAAGGTACGTTCAATAGACTTTGTCATGTGTTTGTAGGACTCGGACTTTTGCCTTGACCCCGACGTTGAAGAACTAAGTGAGTGGTATTTTTAATAAAGCTATGTTATCAATGTTTTGATGAGCTTTGCGTTGCTTTGTTTTGAAAAGTATTTGTTAAGCATGAATGATTGTCCCTATTTTGTATATCAAGTATTATCTTGTTTTGATGACATCTTGCTTTAAAAGTCCTTAGTGCCAGGGGACTATAATGCAACTGCACATCTTGTTTTGAAAGTCCCTTGTGCTGGAGGACTCTAAACTTTCGCAGTACTCTCGTGTTAGGGGGCTACGGACCTTTGTAACATAGGTCCTTTGTGCTAGAGGACTCTAAACTTTTGCAGCACCATTGTTTGAGATATCTCCCTTTCTTTGTCTTGTTTTGCCACTGACGGTTTACCGCGTGGGTTTGTTTGTTCGGAACGTCATCATTTGTAATATGTTGATGCTAGTAAGCATCCCTTGAAGCTTTGAAGATTTGTTAGATGGACGAGGTCCATCCCTTGTTATATAAAGTTTTGATATGTATTGTTTTGGAAAGACTTCGGCTATCATGCATGCAAACCCTTTATTATTTGTGTCATTCACTGAGTATCCAAGCTCACCCTCTCCATATATATATGTAGGTGATGAGCAAGAAGGCACTGACGCCTAGATGTGATTCGCGAGCTTGTTTGGGATTTTTGCATATGTCGGCTTGACTTGTATTTATGTCGGCTTGACTTGTATTCATGTCGGCAGTCTTGAAAATTATGCTTCTCGACTTGTAATACTTGTATTTTGCATACGTCAGCTTGAGAAGCCTTTTGGTCAAGATGCAATTTGTACTTTACTTTATTTGTAACTAAGTTGTAATCCACGTTAAGATGTTTGCCATTTCATTTGACTTACGCACAGCTCTCATGGACTATTCTGATTTGTATGTATTGCTTTCGTACTTGTAAGCCCCATATATTTATACTCTGTTGTGTGTGGATTTTGAAGTTTGGCCTTCGATAATCTCAGATTACTGGCCATCACGGCACCATCCCACTAGGGGCGGTTTGGGGTTGTGACACGGCTATTCTAAGATGGCATATGAATGCAACATTTGATAACATGCTTTGAAACACGTATTCAAGTAAGTATTGAAATTCAATGCAGTTTGAATGATGCGCCGAGCCCGGTGCATGCAATACGAATGAATGATGCATGCATGCAAAGCATAAGTATGCTAATTGAAACATGCCCTAAAACTAACCATCAAAAGCTGATAAATAAAAGGGAGAAAGACGTGGGGTTGGAAGACATTCACACACACACGCATACTTAATACAACAATTGCCCTCTCAACGGAGGGTCCGAAAGAATAAGCTAAACTACTTAACGAATCTAATAATCTAATTAGACTAATTATTACACAACACAAATTGAATAACTAGCTACAACTAATTATTACAATACTTTAATTAATTAACAAATTAACTAATAATGGAAACTAACTAAGCATGTGAGGTATGTGAACTAGGCTGCCACAACTCTGCCTTGAACAATGAAGGATGCATGCTCTCGATTGCCTTGCTTGGAAATCCAATGCTATGCTCAGAATTGCCCCTATTTGCATTTGATTTGATTTCAGAACACTACACAAACTTCCAAGTTGCTTCTGCACGAACATGGGGACCTCCTGGTGGGCTGCCGACCAGAAAAGGGAGGCGTAGACCACCTGTAGACCAGAAAAACTGGTCGATCAACCACCTTTACTGGTCTGCCGACCAAAAATTTTGCCAAACTCCAGTTTTGCTGTAATAGAGAACAAGATGGGGCATAGCAGTGTATTTGCAAGGGAATGTGTGTACAACCACCCTCCCTATCATTTCTCAAGCTCAAGGGAGTGTGGTACTCGACTCTCAGGTCACCAACCGAGCATTGCAATACATGATGGCTGGGAAGCCAAGTTTGCACAAGTCAATGTCAATGAATGCACAAATAACACATAAGGGCCTCCACCTCTATCGTGGTTGATCAAGAGGGTCGGCGACCGAGAAATGAGGCACGTTTCATCATTTCAAGTATGAAACATGCTTTATTCCTTGTGTTTGGATTAACGTCTAATCCAAATACAATGCAACGCACACAACATACCTATCTATCAATATTAATGTGGCATGCACAAGGTCCTATCGTATAAGCAATGCATGCATGACATGTTTGGAGGCTAAAGCATCAAAGCAAGTAAAGAGCACCATACAAGAGACATGCAATACAATGCTCGAATGATCAAACCACATATGGACAGACCTAAGATGCTCCAAAACAGTGGCCAACACACCAAAACTTATGCACAAAAAGGCAAAGAACACATGCTCATTCATTCGCTCGCAAGCAAGGCAAAAGGTTTAACTTTCAAACACATTGAAGGAGTGACAAATGTGAGAGTGTAGCTATACTATATGCACTAAAATCATGTGTGAAATGATGCCAAATCATCCAAACAACACAAGCATAGCATCCTAAGGACCTTGAATCATTAGGCTAGTCAAAGCTATTGCACTACAACCATGCATAACAAATCCCACATGACCCAAATTACCCAAAACAGAGTTGAGGCATGCTAAATCAAGGCCAAAAACATGCTAAAACATAGGCTCAAAAGGCAAGCAAAGCATGCTCATTCATTGGGTCACAAACAAGGCATAATGCTCAATTTCTCAAAAGCATTGAAAGAGTGGTAAACATGGGAGTATAGCAAAGACATAAGCTCTGAAATTACATTCCAAATGATGCCATATCATGCATACATCACAAATGAGGCATGCTAAGAGGCTCAAAGCTTAAGGCTAGCAAAGGCACTTGTACCATAGCCATATCAAGCAAGCCCCAAAGGGCCAAGATGATCCAAAACAGTCTTGCAACAAGCCAAAACAAGGCCAAAACACATGCTAGAACATAGCCAACATATGCTAGAAGAAAAGGCCAAAACACCAAGTAAGTTAGGCCAATGAGCATGATTACACCACAAGTGTAAGAAACAAATGAGGGATGCTCTAACCAACCAAAAATAGAGTTGTATCATGGAAAAATAACACCAAAAACATGCTGAGATGGTAGTCCAAAAAGCTTAGGCAAGCATACATGCCAATTGGCTCATGATTGAGGCATAAAGCACAACCCTCCAAAGCATTAAAAGAGTGAAACATATGAGGGTATGATAGTGAAACATGCTTTGAAATCATATATCAAATGGCTAAATCATGCAAATAAGCCAAGCAATGCATGCTAGTGGACTCAAAACACCAAGCTAGTGGGCAAGATTGCACTATGGCTATACAAAGCAAGGCATGCATGACCAAAAACACTTAAAATAGAGCTTAAGCATGGCAAAACATAAGTAAAAGCTTGTTGGAGTGGAGCCAAAAACATGCTAAAATGATGGTCCAAAGCATTATGCATGTTAAGGCTATAGGGAGGATTGCACTACAAGGGTATGAAGCATGCAAGAGGCAATCAAACCGACCCAAAACATAGCTATATCATGTTAAAATAAGGCCTAAGACATGCTAAGATGGAGCCTCCAGGAGGTAGAAAAACATGCTCTTTTAATGAGCCATCAACACAAGCAAAGAAGAGAAGATGAGGGGGGCCCCCACCCATTTGGGGCCTCCAGAGAAGGTGATCTCAAAGGCCTAAAGAGATGGCACAAAACAAAGCCAAACAAGCCACCAAAGGGGGTAAACCACCCCTAACTCAAACAAAGCCTTAAACAAACATTTTAAGCACTTAAATGCAGAACTTTTTTCAGTTGAAAGCTAAGCCAAAAGAAGCATGCAAAGATGGCTAAGTAAGCAACTAAAACAAAGCTTTAAAGAAAAAAAAGACTCACCCTTGAAGAATCACAGCAAAGTAACAACCTAACAAACCTCCAAGAACCTTAGCTTAAGAATGAAGGTGTTTCACTAGGTGTTTAGTGCAAAAGTGTGAACAAAACTCACTTTAAGGCACAAAATGGGACAAATATAGAGAGAGAGGGAGAAATCAAGATAGAGATAGATATGTATAGCCCTAAGCAAATTTTCTGAACCTAAAGCAAGAGGGAGGAGGCTCCCTTATATAGAATTTCATGCCTCAAGCTTGTTAGACAAGCTAGGCACTTGAAGCAATCCCTCCATACATGTGTATGGAGGATGCCTTCTGTGCCCAACAACTGGCACAGTTGGCAAGAAAAATATTTACAGAAATGCAGGAAAGCTGCCGACCAGTTAAAGTGGTCGACCGACCACTCCCACTAGTCGACCGACCACAAAAAGTGGTCTACAGAGAGGAAAAGCGGTCGGCAAGAGGGAGAGAGGGACTATAGGGAGAGTAGAAGGTGATGACAGGCTGTCGACCACCTTAGGTGGTCCACAGACCACCCATCCTAGCTGGCCGACCACCAAAAGTGGCTGGCAGGGAAGAAAAGTGGTCTACAGGGGGAAAAACTGGTCTACACCCCTGTTCCACTCTCCAGGCAAAGGATAAGAAGGTTTGGTTGAAAAACAAACCAAAAAGGAAGCAAGACAAGAGTCCGCAAGGCGAGGCACTCAGCCGGAAGCCTCGAAAACTAGCCTACGGGTACAAAAAATGGCCTATGAGAGGGAAAGGTAGTCTATGGCTACAAAAAGTGGCCTACCTCATCTATGGCAGCAATCAGCTCGTAGGCCGACACGAATTCTTGTTCAATGATGATCAGACGCATCCGGACTCCGAAAGGGATATCTATCATAGAAGATAGAGTTGCTAATGAATCAGCAAACTTGTTGTTCTCTCTTAACAGATGGGCGAAGTTCAGTTTCTCAAACCGAGGAATCAGAACATCCAAGGTCTGGTGATAGATTCTCATCTTTTCTTCTTTAACTTTCCAATCTCCTTTAGCTTGAGATACAACAAGGTTCGAGTCCCCGATGACATCCAACCGTTTTGCCCCCAGTTCTAGGGTGGCTTGTAATCCAACAATACATGCCTCATACTCTGCCTCATTGTTCGATACTTTGAACCGGAGTTTGAATGCTAAGGGTATGCGGGAATTGTTGGGTGCTATCAGCAACACCCCTATCTCGTACCTGTACTGGTTTGACACTTCGTCAAAGTACATCGTCCAAGTCTCTTCCTCGACGTGCCGAATGGCCTCGTCCGGGAACAGATATTCAACTGCTTCATTCCCTCCAACTGGGTAGTCGGCTAGGAACTTCGCTACCACTCTCTCTTTCACTGACTTGCGTGTCATGTACTTCAGATCAAATTCAGAAAGCAGAAGCAACCAACGGGCTAGCTTACCCGTAAGTGCCGGTTTCTCGAAGAGATATTTGATAGGATCTAATCTCGAAACTAGTATTACAGAGTGAGCTAACAGGTAGTGCCTCAACTTCCTGGTAGCCCATACCAAGGCCAGACAAGCCTTCTCCAGCGGAGTGTAGCGGGTCTTGTAATCCAGCATTTTCTTGCTCAGGTAGTAGATAGCCTTCTCCACTTTGTCCTCAGACTCCTGTGCAAGCATGCAGTCCATTGTCGTTTCGGTCACTGATAGGTACAGAATCAATGGTTTCCCCGGCTCAGGCGGTGACAACACAGGTAAGTCATGTAAATATTGCTTGATCTGCTCGAAAGCAACTTGGCATCGGTCATCCCATTGGAACTTCTTTCCTTTCTTCAGGAGACCAAACAGTGGTTCACAAGTCACGGTCAATTTTGCAATAAACCGTCTCATGAATTGCACTTTGCCCAGAAAGCCTCGCATCTCCTTTTCAGTCCTCAGTGGTGGCATTTCTAAGATGGCCTTGATTTTGGAAGGATCGACCTCGATACCCCTTTGTGTGATCAAGAACCCCAGCATTTTCCCTGCTGTAACACCAAATGTACATTTATGAGGATTTAGCCGCAACCGATACTCTCTGATCTGTTGGAAGAATTTCTGCAAGGCGGTGTAGTATCCCTCTCTTTCCTTGGACTTGACAATCATGTCGTCCACATGCACCTCAACCTCTTTATGGATCATATCGTGCAAAATCGTGGTCGTAGCCCGTTGATATGTAGCCCCAGCATTTTTCAAGCCGAACGGCATCACCCTATAACAATAGGTTCCCCATGGGGTGGTGAAAGAAGACTTCTCCCTGTCTTCGGGTGCCATCAAAATCTGATTGTAGCCTGAAAACCCATCCATGAACGAGAGCAGCGCATGCCCAGCAGTGAAGTCCACTAATTCGTTGATATGCGGCAGAGGGAAGTCATCCTTCAGACTGGCTTTGTTCAAATCCTTGAAGTCCACACATACCTGAATTCTGCCGTCCTTCTTCGGCACCGGAACTATATTGGCCAACCAAGTTGGGTACTCAGATACTAACAGGAACCATGCATCGATCTGCTTGGTGACCTCTTCTTTGATTTTTAGAGCCCAGTCCGGGCAGATCCTTCGGCGCTTCTGCTTAACAGGTCGGGCCTCTGGGTCAAGAGGGATCCGGTGCTGTACAATCTCAGGATCGATTCCAGGCATGTCTTCATAGGACCACGCGAAAACATCTTTGAAATCTTTTAATAAAGTGACTAAGCGCTCGCGCTCCTCTGAAGACAGCGTGGACCCGATTTGGACCAGCCGTGGGTCCTTCTCAGTACCAACATTAATTGTGATGATTTCATCAACCAAAGGTTTTACAAACCTCTCCTACTCTTGATCAATCAAACGTTGTAAAACTGGAGGAATTTCTTCCTTATGATTTTCATCAAAATTTTGAAAGTCTTGATTAATGCAATAAATTAAAGGCACAGAAAAGTACTCGGAAGCCACAGCCATACCATTCTCATTAATAACATCCAGTCTGCTTGATTCCTCTGTTACAACAGACTCAAAGGAAAAAGAAAAAGACGACTTGGACAGGATTGTGGCATCCGGGTTATCACCCTCAAGAATACCAGACTTAGCCTCAGAAGAGCTGGAATCTGATTCCGACTCCACAGACTCAATGGAATCAGATTCCTACTCACTACCTAGCCCAAAACTGCTCGATAAAAATCCCTCCTCGTATTGCCAGACGAGGGAGGGTGCAATGGATGCATCAAGAATGCCTGAAGATGGGCCCACAACCGCTTCATCCCCGATCATGGAAACTGAGAAGCTATCCCCCAAGCACTCTGGTCTGATCTAAGGATCTGAGAGGAGACAAGCCAGTGCTACCCCCATCTTAATTTTTTTGCTCTCGGAATCCTTCTCCTTGCACTGCTCAGCCTCAGCTGGTGGGTCTGTCTGCTCTTCGACAACTTCATCCCTGGACAACTGAAGATCAAAAAATATTTCAAAGCCGGGCAAGCGTCGCTTCTCTACATTCAACCAGGGATCCGGAAAGCATCCATTCAGGGTCCCTTGGATAGGTCGGTGCATCAACTCATAATGCTTCCATGCTTGCTTTACCCTGGGTCTTCTGGCCATCTGTCTTCCTTTCCTCGCCCAATCTTCTTTGGTAGGCAGATAACCTAAGCCAAATGCATGTGGGTTATACGGCATTTCGGCCGATGCTGCAACGCCTTTTCGGCCACTTCGCCCTAATCCCATCCCAGGCATGTGCTGAAGGTTTTTCATAAGGTAAACAGACTGTGCACAGACATATAGCCCCTCGTCAACAGCTAGCATGTCTTGTACAACTCGGGCCTCAGCTAGGGTGAATCCTGACAAAAACACATCCTCTGTGCCATGCTCAATCTCCAGAACTGGTGTAGAAACCTCTGGCGGCGGATGTATTGAAGAATCTCCAAAAATGATTGCCACCCTCTTCTCGTGGGGGTATTTCAGCATTTGGTGTAAGGTGGAAGAGACGACTTTCACCTGGTGCAGCCACGGCCGCCTAAGGAGTAAATTGAAGGTTGTGGGAACATCCAAGACATGAAACTCAACGTCGTGTTGCCCTGGGCCAACCTGAGTCTTAATCTGTACGGTCCTATCACCTCTCGGCTGGTATTATCATAGGCCCGAATCACTTGGGCTGTAGGCACAAAATCCACGGGTTTCAACCGGATAGCATATGCCGTTCTCGACGAACATACATTGATTGTGGACCCTGTGTCCACCAGGACCACAGGTATCCATTTCTCTCAACACTCCACAGAGATGTAGAGTGGTTTGTTATGATCTGAGCCCTCGGGCGGTAGTTCTTTGTCAGTGAAGGTCAAGGTCGGGGAAGCTCCTCCCGGGAAAACCAGCCCTACCAACTGTTCGGGTGTTGTATCGATTGAAAGCTTGGCCTTATCCATGGTAGAAAGGACAACTTGTCTGTGAACTCTCGAGGCCATAAGCAGTCCCTAGATGGAGATGTCTGCTCGAATTTTCTTAAGCTGCTTCAGTACAGCCTCATTCTCCAGCAGCTTTTCTTTCTGCTTCTCTGCTTCTTTGTCCTTCCTGGACGCCTCTGGCTGGTCCAAGTGTAGGGGCTTGAAATACTGCCCACTCCTGGTCATATGGTCAACCTCCTCAACGTACCAGGTGTCATCCGGTTGGTTCTGCCCCCAATCCTCGTCAGTGTGGGCAAGACGTAAGTCGTCGTCTTCCAACCACATCCCGTCGGCAACCGACAGACAATTGTCAGGTTCCGTTGCAACTGTTTCTGTGCTCACAGCACATTCGGTCCCTGCAGGGGCTTTGGCCTTCCTAGCCCTCTCAAGATCTTCGATCTTTTCTTGCTCAAACCGCTTCGATGCAGCCTCCTGTTCAGTGTCTACCGTACTCAAACTGCCCAGATCCTGATCAAAATTCTTCGCACCGGTGCTCTCTGGCGATTTCTCATGATTCTCGGCCATTCCGGCCACTGCTGATATCCCAACTTCTTATTGCCCCTGTTCTGGCTAAGACGCCTCAACAACATCCGGTTCGTCGCTAAGCCACCCCGTATTCTCTGCCGATCCATCCAAGTTGAACCAGTTGATGTTCACATCCCCTGAGTCCTGCTCATTAAAGAACTGCAGATTGGCAATATCCTTTTCCAGCTCTGCTAGGTCATCTAACCCCTGACTTGGTCTATCTTCTCGGACCACATTGATTTCTGCCCCAGCTGGCAACTCTACCCTCGGCTTAACCTGATCTATTGATGTGATATAACCACTCGGGTTGTACGCAAAGCTCCCAGACCCTCCAGGCACTGAATCAACATTCCCATCTACCTCCAAAGTCATCCCGGTTCTGTCTTCGACAATCATCACCATCGGTTCGGGTTGGGTTAGGGAGGTGCTTAACATGCACAAGTCTGTGCTGTCTGGGATGAACACCTCAGGCTTGGGTAGGTGGGAGGGTGTGATGTATATGCTTGGGTCATATGGAATGGCCACGGTTTGGATCAGGTTGATGTGTTTGGGTGGTGGAGCTTGGTTATGTGGTGGAAGTGGGTTGGTGGTGACATTTGGCTTTCCTGGAGGTGCGATCACCTTGTTGTCAATGAGATCCTAAATCTCATGACGCAGTTTGAAGCACTAGTCCGTGTCATGACCATACTGTTGGTGAAAGGCACAGTATTTGGCCGGATTATGGGTTGGTGGGAGGTTATTTGGTAATGGCCGCAGATCCAGGGGCTTTAGATGCCCCTTCCTGATCAAAACTCCCAGGGCTTTGGATAAAGGCATATACAGCGGGGTATAAGTCCTCTGGCCTCAAGGTGGGTATTTGGCTGTTTGTGAGCTGGTACCGGACGCACCGGTAAATGGGGTGGCTGTTTTTGGTGTGGTGGTGGTGACCATGCCCACATCAGAAGTTCTGGCAGCTGCAGTACTACTCGTGCCTGCATTCAAACTGCGGGTAAATGCCCTCTTAGGCTACTCTCTCTCATGGTCAATCAGACCCTACTTTATGGCGTCCCCAATTTGTACCCCAATCTCCTGTAAATCAGCAAAGGTGGGAAGGGGTAAGACGATCATCTTTTGCATTAGCTTGGATTGGAGGTTGCGCACAACCATCCGTATCTGATCCTTTTCGACCCCCCTGGTGGTCATCATAGAAGCTTTGGCCCTCCAACGGGTTACAAAGTCAGAGAAGCCCTCTTTCGGCTCCTGTCTGGTTGTCTCGAGATCACGAGTTGGGATCTCGATCTGTGTGTTGTATGAGTAATGGGCAATGAAGGCCTCGGCCATTTCTTTTCAACTTCTCTCGATAGAATCTTCCAACTTCGCATACCAGATGGCCGCGACACCCGACAGGGTCCGGCCAAAGAGGGAAAGCTTTTGCACTCTGGAGAGGCCCATTGGCCTTAGGATATCTGAGAACAACCGCAGGTGTACCATGGGATCCCCAGAACCGTCAAAACGGTCTATATGCGACATCTTGAACCGGTCCGGCAAAGTCACCGCCGAATCAGTGTATCCATTCTCTATGTCCGGAATGGAATTAACACCTTGAGCTTTTTTGAACAGCTTTTCTAACTTGCTCACTTTCAGCGTTGTTGGATCCACCTCAAATTCAAACGGTGTATCCACTGGATTAGCCGGTGCTTTGGACAACTGAGGTAGGATTGGGGATGGAACTGGCCCCGTTGGGATGTCTGTATTTTTCTGGACGTTTGCAGTATCCCCGAGTGTTGGAACTCTAGGCGGGGGCGGGGGTGGATGCGAAGCAGATGCTCCGACTTATTGCGGTTGCTGTTGTTGCTGAAGTTTGGCAATCAGCTCTGTCTGTTGAGCCTCAACCTCTGCCTGACGCGTAGCAAACTCTGCCTGGCGGGCAACATCCCACTGCATGGCTTGCATGGTCTCTTGGAGCTGACGCATCATGTCCTTCATACTTGCCATAAGGTGGTGATCTAATTGAACAACAGGTGTATCTCTCTGTGTGCTAGGAATGGAAATAACAGCCCGACTACTCACTGGTGGGGTGGACAATGATCGCTGAACCAACGACTACTGTGCCGATACTCTCTGCCTAACTGCCCTCCGTCTCGTAACTGGGGGTAATGAAAAGAACACTGCTTGTCCGTCAACTAGATCCTCGGATCAATGAAGCCTTCGACCTCTGGTCCAGAGTGCTTGGGGAATATCTGCTTGGTCGAAAGCAATGATGCTAAACTACCTTGCAAAAAGATAAATAAAGCATAATAAGGAAACAAAAAGCTGAAAAATGGACAGCACTTCGGCTTAAATTAAGACAACACACAGTTGACATTGTAAGCTGAACACACTGTTCTCAACACTGATCAGTGCCCCCGAATCACTGCCTCAAATCTGATACCCTCAGGTAAAACTGATTCCCCCAAATACTGATGCCCACAAGCCTGATACCTAGACTTGCAAACTGATACATACAACCTGTAGAGACACACTCTGACAGCACATATCAAGCAAGTAAGAGCCAAAACACCCCTATGGTGGGGTAGGATTTCCCTGTCCTAATTTCGTCAAGAACTAGGGGTTCGCTACACAAGCAAACGGTTTCAAACAACCTACATTCGGGTAAGCAACCTGTTCTAGTTTGGAATGGTCACTATGGCTTCCGATATACAACTAGCTCGAATGGTGAAAAAGGGTGCCTCGGTAAAAACCAAGGTTTGTGTTCCTATCGTGGCAGAGCCCGTAACCGGTCAGCCTTATGACACGTTTTTTCAAGCAAGCCTCCGCCAAACCGTTCAAGAATAGCAGATGGCAAACAATGTGACTTAAGCGCACCAATGCAAATGCTGTGCAAAGAAACACATAATCATAAACAAAACAACATATCATGAGTTCGAGTAGAGTTCTCTAAATCCCCATCAGAGTCGCCAGAAACTGTAGACTGCCCCAACTCCGCGCCGCGCGCAAGGGCGCGAAATGGGTTCTTGCTACTACAGTTCGGACTCCTGTCACGGTTCTGAATCTAATCTCACAAAGTGCAATGCAAGACTGATAAATCACCAAAGAGTCCAAATTCGGCAATTGGCTTTGAAAAATCAATTTTGAATCGAAAAGGGCCAAACATGGACTTCTTTGCCAGATTTCAGAGTCGGCACCTAAATATTTTGTTTTTTGGGAAATTTAGGAAACCCTGACTCATGCCTAAGGCCACGTGTCTGTCATCACCAAAGTTGCCTCAGCTCGGGAACTTGGGTACGAGAGGGGAAGGTCCTGAAATGAGCACCCCCGCTCGCCCGATCAAAGATCGGCCTTTACAAATCATGCTATGTTGTTTTTATAAACACATGTGTTTTTATTCCGGTTTATTAGCTAACTTACTATGTGATGTGCACAGCATACAAGTATAGACCCAATCACAAGAATTGGAACAAAACAATTCAAGTTTGTTTTTTAAAGTGGTTTGAAAGTGCTACTCGCAAGTAGGCTAAAACGCGGATTTGCCATCCTCAAGTGGGATTAGAAAACAACATGATTTTGCCACTCCGCAAAGTGGGCTTAAAACGCACATTTTGATGAATTGTTCCAATTCAAGCAATCAAACCTTCATCCACAGGCATTCATGCATTTAAACACATAAGCACATAGCCTCATGGAAAGCATGCTATCATGGCAGTCACTTACACACATGCAAGGATGCTAAAGCATAAACACTTACAATGTACTCTGAGCCAAAACAAAAGCTAGTTAGTAATCAATGCATGATCCTGGCTATGTCAACAATGCCTAATGCAACACATGCAAAATGCAACTAAGTAGGCTCGGCTATTCTAAGATGGCATATGAATGCAACATTTGATAACATGCTTTGAAACACGTATTCAAGTAAGTATTGAAATTCAATGCAGTTTGAATGATGCACCGAGCCCGGTGCATGCAATATGAATGAATGATGCACGCACGCAAAGAATAAGTATGCTAATTGAAACATGCCCTAAAACTAACCATCAAAAGCTGGTAAATAAAAGAGAGAAAGACGTCGGATTGGAAGACATTCACACACACACGCACACTTATTACAACAATTGCCCTCTCGACGGAGGGTCCGAAAGAATAAGCTAAGCTAGCTACACTAAGTTGAGCTACTTAACGAATCTAATAATCTAATTAGACTAATTATTACACGACACAAATTGAATAACTAGCTACAACTAATTATTACAATACTTCAATTAATTAACAAATTAACTAATCATGGCAACCAACTAAGCATGCGAGGTATGTGAACTAGGCTGCCACAACTCTGCCTTCAACAATGAAGGATGCATGCTCTCAATTGCCTTGCTCGAAAATCCAATGTTATGCCCAGAATTGCCTCTGTTTGCATTGGATTTGATCTCAGAACACTACACAAACTTCCAGGTTGCTTCTGCTCCAACATGGGGGGACCTCCTGGTGGGCTGCTGACCAGAAAAGAGAGGTGTAGACCACCTGTAGATCAGAAAAACTGGTTGTAGACCAGAAATTTTGCCAAACTCCAGTTTTGCTGCAATAGAGAACAAGAAGGGGCATAGCAATGTATTTGCAAGGGAATGTGTGTACAACCACCCTCCCTATCATTTCTCAAGCTCAAGGGAGTGTGGTACTCGACTCTCAGGCCACCAACCGAGCATTGCAATACATGATGGCTGGGAAGCCAAGTTTGCACAAGTCAATGTCAATGAATGCACAAATAACACATAAGGGCCTCCACCTCTATCGTGGTTGATCAAGAGGGTCGGCGACCGAGAAATGAGGCACGTTTCATCATTTCAAGTATGAAACATGCTTTATTCCTTGTGTTTGGATTAACGTCTAATCCAAACACAATGCAACGCACACAACATGCCTATCTATCAATATTAATGTGGCATGCACAAGGTCCTATCATATAAGCAATGCATGCATGACATGTTTGGGGGCTAAAGCATCAAAGCAAGTAAAGAGCACCATCCAAGAGACATACAATACAATGCTCGAATGATCAAACCACATATGGACAGACCTAAGATGCTCCAAAACAGTGGCCAACACACCAAAACTTATGCACAAAAAGGCAAAGAACACATGCTCATTCATTCGCTCGCAAGCAAGGCAAAAGGTTTAACTTTCAAACACATTGAAGGAGTGACAAATGTGAGAGTGTAGCTATACTATATGCACTGAAATCATGTGTGAAATGATGCCAAATCATCCAAACAACACAAGCATAGCATCCTAAGGACCTTGAATCATTAGGCTAGTCAAAGCTATTGCACTACAACCATGCATAACAAATCCCACATGACCCAAATTACCCAAAACAGAGTTGAGGCATGCTAAATCAAGGCCAAAAACATGCTAAAACATAGGCTCAAAAGGCGAGCAAAGCATGCTCATTCATTGGGTCACAAACAAGGCATAATGCTCAACTTCTCAAAAGCATTGAAAGAGTGATAAACATGGGAGTATAGCAAAGACATAAGCTCTGAAATTACATTCCAAATGATACGATATCATGCATACATCACAAATGAGGCATGCTAAGAGGCTCAAAGCTTAAGGCTAGCAAAGGCACTTGTACCATAGCCATATCAAGCAAGCCCCAAAGGGCCAAGATGACCCAAACCAGTCCTAAAATATGCCAAAACAAGGCCAAAAACATGCTAGAATAAAAGGCTAAAACACCAAGTAAGCTAGGCCAATGAGTATGATTACACCACAAGTGTAAGAAGCAAATGAGGGATGCTCTAACCAACCAAAAACAGAGTTGTATCATGGCAAAATAACACCAAAAACATGCTGAGATGGTAGTCCAAAAAGCTTAGGCAAGCATACATGCTAATTGGCTCATGATTGAGGCATAAGCATAACCCTCCAAAGCATTGAAAGAGTGAAACATACGAGGGTATGATAGTGAAACATGCTCTGAAATCATATATCAAATGATGCTAAATCATGTAAATAGCCCAAGCAATGCATGCTAGTGGACGTAAAACACCAAGCTAGTGAGCAAGATTGCACTATGGCTATACAAAGCAAGGCATGCATGACCAAAAACACTTAAAACAGAGTTTAAGCATGGCAAAACATGAGTAAAAGCTTGCTGGAGTGGAGCCAAAAACATGCTAAAATGGCGGTCCAAAGCAAGATGCATGTTAAGGCTATAGGGAGGATTGCACTACAAGGGTATGAAGCATGCAAGAGGCAATCAAACTAACCCAAAATAGAGCTATATCATGTTAAAATAAGGCCTAAGACATGCTAAGATGGAGCCTCAAGGAGGTAGAAAACATGCTCTTTTAATGAGCCATCAACACAAGCAAACAAGAGAAGATGAGGGGCCCCCCCACCCATTTGGGGCCTCAAAACACATTTTCCACTACTAAAATTTCTTTGGAATTCAGTGGTTAAAAGGCCAAGACAAAGTGATCTCAAAGGCCTAAAGAGATGGGACAAAACAAAGCCAAAGCAGCCACCAAAGGGGGTAAACCACCCCTAACTCAAACAAAGCCTTAAACAAACATTTTAAGTACTTAAATGCAGAACTTTTTTCAATTGAAAGCTAAGCCAAAAGAAGCATGCAAAGATGGCTAAGTAAGCAACTAAAACAAAGCTTTAAAGAGAAAAAAGACTCACCCTTGAAGAATCACAGCAAAGTAACAACTTCTGAGGCAAAAACCAAGCTTTTGAGCTTCAAACAAACCTCCAAGAACCTCAGCTCAAGAATGAAGGTGTTTCACTAGTTGTTTAGTGCAAAAGTGTGAACAACACTCACTTTAAGGCACAAAATGGGACAAATATATATATATATATATATATAGAGAGAGAGAGAGAGAGAGGGAGAAATCAAGATAGAGATAGATATGTATAGCCCTAAGCAAATTTTTTGAACCTAAAGCAAGAGGGAGGAGGCTCCCTTATATAGAATTTCATGCCTCAAGCTTGTTAGACAAGCTAGAGGCTTGAAGTAGTCCCTTCATATACGTGTATGGAGGATGTCTTCTGTGCCCAACAGCTGGCAAGAAAAATATTTGCAGAAAATGCAGAAAAGTTGCCGACTAGTTGAAGTGGTCGACCGACCACTCCCACTAGTTGACCGACCACAAAAAGTGGTCTATAGAGAAGAAAAGTGGTCGGCAAGGGGGAGAGAGGGTTTGCAGGGAGAGTAGAAGGTGATGGCAGGCTGCCGATCACCTTAGGTGGTCCGCAGACCACCCACCCTAGCTGGCTGACCACCAAAAGTGGCTGGCAGGGAAGAAAGTGGTTTACAGGGGAAAAAATGGTCTGCACCTCTGTTCCACTCTCCAGGCAAAGGATAAGAAGGTTTGGTTAAAAAACAAACCAAAAAGGAAGCAAGACAAGAGTCCGCAAGGCGAGGCACTCAGACTAATCTACGGGTACAAAAAGTGGCCTACGAGAGGGAAAGGTAGTCTACGGCTACAAAAAGTGGCCTACAGGCCTCTGTCTCCCTCTAAGAAAAGGCAGCAAGGCATGGTCCAAAAACCAGGCCAAGAGGAGAAAGTTAAGAGGTCCCGAGACAAGGCGCTCAGCCGAAGGCTCCGGAAACTCAAAACGAGAACAAACATGCACAATCACCGAGTGCACAGACGATGACGTCTGAGTCTTAAGGTCGGTAAAAAATGGGGTGTCTACACTTCCTCATTTGCATAGAACATGCATTTTATCGCACTTTTTTGTGCACCTCACTTGCATAGAAAATGCATTTTATCGCACTTCTTTTGTGCACCTTCCTCGCACTTTCTTGTGCATTGTATCTCACTCGCACTGTCTTGTGCACTTACACTTTGTGTCTCACTCACGCTTTCTTGCGCATCGCACTGTCATGTGCATTCTTTGGTCTGGGAGACCTTAAAATCCTGTGTTTACACTCGCGCTTTCTTGCGCATCGCACTGTTTTGTGCAGTTTACACTCGCGCTTTCTTGCGCATCACACTGTTTTGTGTAGTTTGCACTCGCGCTTTCTTGCGTATCCCACTCTTTTATGTAGTTTACACTCGCGCTCTCTTGTGCATCGCACTATCATTGTGCATTTCATTACGTGCTCTCATCTTGCATAGAAAATGTTTGTAGAACTTGTTAGTGCATTGCTCGCGCTATTTTGCGCCCCTTACCTGCACTTGTTAGTGCATATGCATCACGCTTTCTTGCGCATCCTTTCTCCACTCGCGTGTGGCGCGTTTGGATGCTCGCGCTTTCTTGCACAACCTTTCTCCACTCGCGTGTGGCGCATTTGGATGTACTCGCACTGTCATGTGCATCACACTTTCTTGCGCAACCTTTCTCCACTCACGTGCGGCGCGTTTGGACGTACTCGCACTGTCATGTGCATCACGCTTTCTTGCGCAACCTTTCTCCACTCGTGTGTGGCGCGTTTGGATGCCGCGCTTTCTTACGTAACCCTTCTCCTCTCACATGTGGTGCGTTAGGACGTCTTCGGTTTCGAACCCTCGGATGAGTTTCAGTGTTCATTCATACCTCTTCCCCTCTCACATGTGGTGCGTTAGGATGTCTTCGGTTTCGAACACTCAGATGCGTTCTAGTGTTCATTTATTCACATTTTCCTCTCGCATGAGACGCACTTGGACGTATTCACATCCCTCTTTGGTCTAGGAGACCTTAAATCTTCAAAAGGTGCAATTCCTTTGGTGTTTGTCGTGCCCGAACGACTTCCGGTGGTCTGGTATAGCCACCTACCTGTGTTTGCAGTGAGTTCCTAGGAGATCAACTGACACGGTGGAAACTAGAGTTCGAATGGCCCATGCCTAGAACGCAAAGGTTCGGAATTTTTTAGACTAAAGTCTGGTTTAAATACCCAGGGGTGTATCCCCGGCTTGAAATCTGTATGGAAGCCCCATTGATTGAGATAGCAGGTATGAGCCTCAATTCTGGATACTGAACCAACCTAGTCTGTCACCCTGTTGGAGAATAGGGAAAGCTACGAGCATAGCCAGGAAGAAAAGTAGTACCTATGGCTCGGAAACGCAAGATGCAGAAGTGGGAGATTCCTAGCAACATGAGGTCAGTCATTGCCGATTGCCCTTGTAAGGTACTTTCACTTCCTATCTACATCATCTAGTATGTTTATTGCATTGGATATAGCATCTATCGCATTGCATATAGCATCCATCACATGCATCCTTTCCATGTTAAGCTTAGTCTGGCATATGCTCATATATTTCCTTCGTTGAAGCATGGTTCTGTGATAATGTGTACGCGCCTATTCCATTAAGAGAATTGTGGTCTGAGGGTTTTGGCACCTTTTTTGTGTTAGACGTGGTCTAGTTTGTGTCCATGCCTTTTCTAGGCAAGATGTGGTCCGGCTTGCGCCTTATCTATTACATTCGTTGCATCGTATTTTGTGTTGTTGCATTCAGCATTTAGGATCATGATCTTTCCTCAGTAGGTCATTCCTCACTTATATCATCCCACCCAATTACTTGTGTTCTCTCTGTAAAACACACAGTTCTGCATGTGCACACGCATTTTCCACAAAGAGAATTGTGGTTTGAGGATTCAGGCACCTTTTCTGTGTTAAACGTAGTTTGATGTTGCATCTCCATCCTTTTATGATATTTGTGTGGTTTTGCACTACTTGTGGTTTGATTATCTCAATTACATTGCATATCATTTGCATTGTTTAATTACATTGTATATCATTTACATCGTTTTGTTGCATATGGCATATCAGTTTGCATTTTGCCCCTGAACTACGCTAGTTGGATTTCTTGCAAAAGGATACGTAGGCAGTCTATGGGCCCAACCATTTTATTCATCTGTATTTTGTTTGTTTGTCCAAGTCTTCGGCCTTATAAAAAATGGGTCGTCTCTGGGCTTTGACATTCACTCACGTCATTTCATGACTTCGAGCTCTGTCAAAGAGGGGCAACTGTAGACACCCCATTTTTGACCGTCCTTAAGACTTGGGCGCTACTGATTGCTTACTTAGTGATGCAGGCTGTGCAGTGCAAAGGTTCAATTTCTTCGGCAAGGAGAGCGTCAAATCCAAACCTCACACCCCATTTTGGACTAAGACTATTTTGAATGGTTTTAGACCTTAAAACCCTCTCTTTCAAAATATTTTTGAAATAATCTTCTTACGATGTTTCGACGCTCGCATTTCGTTAAATGTTGCGCTTTTCGATAAACCGAGCAGGGACAAAGGGGAAATGAATGAAAGAGAGATGAAATCTTTGAAAAATCTTTCAAAATATCTTGTTTAGGGGTTTGGAGTTGAAGAAATGAGAAAGGAGAGAAGAAAACTAGTTGAGGAGAAGTTCGGCATAAATCTGGGTAGGATCGAAACTAAGCGGCTTCACCAAAATAGGCATACCTTTTTGCACAGTTGGAATTTTGATGCAAGGCTGCCACCATTGGAAAGTTTACTTCCGGGGATTCAATTTGGACACAAGAATGACCTGAAAAGGAGTTCAGATGAAGGAGATATGCCTATTTGAAGTTGGACCTGAAAAGCAGAATTTTTCCTGTCGACCAGAAAAATGGGCTGTAGACCAGAAAAGTAGTCGGTCGACCCAAAAAGGTGGTCGGTCGACCAGAAAATGTGGCTGACCGACCACTAAGGTCCCAAACTCAGATATTTTGAAGATATTTTCCCTCCAACTATCTTCCACAACCTTCGGCTGTCCTATAATCAGATATTCCGACCAAGCTCTTGCTTTTTGCTATATATGAAGCCATATCTCATATATTCAAGGGGGTTAGAACATTTTGAAGGCTTAGAAAATTTGGGGAGCTTCTCACTCTAGAATCTTCTCTCTCTAGAAGATTTGTGACCAAACTCTCTCTCTCTCTAGAATTCTCTCATTCTCCTTTTGTTTTTGAGCCTTAAGGTTAGAATTCTCTACACTTTTGCAAAGAGACCCTTAACCAAAGTTGATCACCATTGGGATGAGGTCCCTTGGAACCTATTTTTGGGTTGTTGGATGGTTGTTTGGCTCAGAAAAGAGGCTGATTTGCTGCTGTACTTCAAAGGTAACCCCTTATCCCTTTTAAGCTCTTTGTGCACTATTGTTTTGCCATAGTTTTAAACTACTTTGGGGCTGTTTTGCGGGTGGTGTTGAACTACAAAAACCTCTGTTTTTCCTCTGTTTTTCAGTCCTAAAAGTGTTGGTTTGTGCCTTGTTTGGCTAGGGGGTTGTTCTCCCTTTTTGTTTCTTGGCTTGTGAGGCCTTTTGTGCAACTTCTCACCACCTTCAAATCCAACTTTTTGGGCCTTTTTACCACTAAAAACCAGAGGTTTTTCAGTTACAAAAACCATGTTTTGAGGTCCTAAATAGGTGGGGGCGGTCCCCCCCTCCTCTTCTCTTGTTTGCATGTGTTGATGGCCAACCAAATGAGAATGTGCTTTTACTTCTTTGAGGATTTGTTTAGGCTCATTTCTGTGACTTTTTAGACCTTCCATAACTCAGTTTTTGGCTGTCTTGGTCACCTCTTGCATGCTTATTGCACTTGTAGTGTAATCCTACTTGTGGCCTTGCAAAGTAGCATGTCTTTGTGCCTTGAATTTGCTAAGTTCAAGCATGTTTTTAGCCATTATTTTCCATGATTTAACTCTGATTTTAGTTGGTGGGGTCACTGTAGACGCGCCCGTGTGGGCCTCGCTACAGTTCGGACTCGATTTGTGTCACGGTTCTTAATCTGAACCAATGAGTCCAAATCCGACAAATCGTTTTGAGAAACAGATTTTTGAAAAGAAGTGCCAAACATGGACTGCTTTGCCAGATACAGAGTCGCCACCTAAATATTTTTTATGGGGGAATTTAGGAAACCCTGACTCGGTGCCAAAGGCCACGTGTCCGTCATCACCAAAGTTGCCTCGGCTCGGGAGCTAGGGTACGATTGGGGAAGGTCAGCTATGAGCACCCCCTCTCGCCCGATCCGAAGATCGGCCTCTACTAACCATGGTATCCGTTTTTGAAAACGTTATGTGTTCTTATCCCGATTATTAGCCTAGAATTACTATGTTATGCGCACAGCATAAAAGTATAGACTAGATTGCCTAATTTGGGAATAAGCATTGCATATCCGTTTGTTTTGGAAAAAAAAGATGTTTTGGAATTTGCTACTCGCAAGTAGGCTAAAACACGGATTTCAATGAGCTATTCCAACTCAGACAATCCAACCTTCACCCACAGGCATTCAAGCAGTTTATATCACATAAGCAGCTAGCCTCATGGTAATCATGCAATTATAGCAACACTCACACGCATGCAAGGATGCTAAAGCATAGATACTTACATCGTACTCCGTGCCAAAACAAAGAATTCGTTAGCAATCAATGCATGATCCAAGTCCATGTTCAAATGTCTAATGCAACGCATACGGAATGTCACTAGAGTAGGCTCGGCTAGTCTATGAATGACATGTGAAAATGCATCAGTAGCATGTATTTAAGTTATATTCGAAATGCTAATGCAGTTAGCATGATGCGCCGAGCCCGGTGCATGCAATACTGATGAATGATGCACGCATGCATAGCATAAGGTATGCTAAATTAAACATGACCCATTACAAACCATCAAAGCAGGTAAGTAAAAGGGAGAAAGAAGTGGAGGTTGGAGGACATGCGCACACTCACCCACACTTATTACAAATTCACCCTTGCTCGGAGGGACCAAAAGAATAATACAACTCAAATAAAGAATTAGCTAACCTAGCTAATTAATTATTACAGACCAACTAAATTAATTGAACGAATTAATTAATTTAAGAAAGCAAGAAAAAGGGCCTCTGGAAGAGAGCTCAATGCACTTGTGCTCGGGTCTTGCTCGGAAGTCCACTGCCATGCGCAAGCTGCCTCTGTTTTCCCTGCTCTGCCCCTTTGAAAACTTCTAAAGTCTCAGAATTGCTTCCCTGGACATTGGGAGACACCACCGGCTGAGGAGAATGGCCACCAGCAGTAAGATGTGATCATCGGCTGTTGATGAAGCTATCGACCCAGGATGGATTGCCGGTCGGCACTCTCTGCAGTCGATCGGCAAAAAGTTCCTGCAGAATCTGTTTGGACAGTAGCAGAGGACAGAGCTTTGCATGGCAATGCAATTCAAGCAATGTATGCACCAACCATATCCTTTATCATGTTTATGACTCAAAGGGACATGGTCCTTGGTTCTCGGACCATCAATCGCGTATTTCGATGCGTGATGGCCCAAGGATCCAATTTATGCATGTTGATTTCAAATGTAATGCAAACCAACAAGCAAGTGAGGAGCTCAACCTCAATCATGGATAATCAAGAGACAAAGCATGCATGCAATGCAACCTAAGCATGTTAACTAGGCATGCAACATGGTAATGCAAACAAGCATACAAGGCATGTGACAACTATGCTAGTTACTCAAGCATGCAAGTATGCAAAGCATGCAGCATGTTATGTAATTCCAACTAAGAGAAATGCATGCTAAATGCAAAGTCACTTAGACATGCCACAACACGTGATAGGCCAAGCATTCAATCAACACACAAGGTAAGCATGTCACAATATGCAAGAATGGACTTAGACTAATTTAGGCAGCCCTCAAACTTACCTAAAACAGTGGCTGAAATGCTATGGAATGAGGGGCAAATACACATACAAACATGCATGCAAATGGGCCAACACTTAAGCATTGAAGAGACAACTTTTAAGCACACTTAAAAGGAGATGAACATGGACATATGGCATACATACCAAGCTCTGAAAATCATGTTATAGGAGGTGCCAAACCAACTAAACAAAACAAACAAAACATGCCACAATGACCCAAGTGCTTAAGGCTCACCAAAGAGGCATTGGACTACACTTATCAAGACCAAACATGGCATGATTCAAGCAACTAAAATCAGGGTTTTAGCATGTCAAAATGAACCTAAAAAACTACTTAGATGATATCAAAATGACTTACACATGGAGGCATGCTCAAATACACTTTCAAGGAGCATGAAACACAAACTCTTGAAACATCAAAGAGCCATGAAATGCAAGTATACAAGCATGCTAAGTGGACTGAAATGACATGGAAAATAGTCCCAACTCACTAAATCAAAGCAAGTAATGCATGCTATACACTCGCATACTTAAGGCCAACAAGCCAAAATGCAAAGAGGCTATACAATGCATGCCAAAGTCGACCCAAGCAACTAAGGACAGACCTTAATCATGGCAAGATAAACATGAAAGCTTCACAAAGCCAAGCCTAAAACATGCTAGAACAATGGTTTACAACCTAAGGCATGTTAAGGCAACAAAATGGCATTACAAGGCATGTATGCTAAGCAAGCATGGTGTACCAAAACCAACTAAAAACAGAGGCATATTATGACATAATAAGCACAAAAATCAGCTAAGGCATGGTCAACATGAACCTAAGCTAGATGCTCCCTCAAGAGGCAAAAATGTTCCTTTTCAAGGACAATAAGGAGAGGGGGTGGCCCTCTCCTTCTTGGAACCTCAAGGCACCATCCTCACCTCTGAAATACCTCAAGATTTCAGTGGTGAGGAGGCCCAAACACCAAGGTCTCGGAGCTTACACAAAATGGCACAAAATGGAGCCTTACAAGGCTTAAGAGGGGTCAAACAACCTCAAACCACAAAACACTCCAAACAAACTATTTAGAGGGCCTAAAAAAAGAACTTTTTATGTTATATACTAAACACAAAAATAGTTGCAAGGTAGGCAAAAATACAATGCAAGAAAGGGGTAAAAAGGAGCAAGCTTCTTACCCTTGAAGACCTTCTTCAACAATGGAGCTCCAATAGCTTCTTTAGGTTGAAACCAGCTTCAAAACCTCCAAAACAACCCTCAAGAGGCCTCAGCTCCAAGGGATGGTGTAATGGTGGGTGCTTGTGAGCAAAAGTAAGACAAAACACACACACTAAGCTCAAGAGAGAGAGAGAGAGAGATATAGGATAGATACAAATTCCTAACCCTAAAACCAGAGCTCTCTAACTATGTTGTCTAACCCTAAATTCAAGAGAGGAGACTCTCTCTTATAGAGTTCTCTCTTGTAAAGCTTGTCAAATAAGCTTGTCAAGAGAGAAATCCCTCCATACACGTGTATGGAGGGGAGCAGAGTGGGTGCCAACTATCACAGCTGGCACAAAATATCTACCAAAAGTAGATGAACAGTGATCGGCCATTCAAAATTGCCATTTTGGCAAAATAAATGGCCGACCGGCAACAAACAGTGCCGACCGGCAATATACATTGCCGATGGAACAAAATCACTGGCCGGTGGCCTCAAGCCATGGCCGGTGATGTGTGGGGATGCCTCACAAGGCATTCCCTGCCCCTTCAAGGCAAAACACAAGTGTTTGGTGCAAAACCAGACACAAAACAGTCGAGTCGAGAGGTTCCGAGGCAAGGCGCGTAGCCGAGACCTCTGGGAACTCAAGACGAACACGAACATGGATGATCACCGAGTGTTCGAGCGGTGACGTCCAAGTCTTGAGGACGGTCAAAAATGGGGTGTCTATAGTTGCCCCTCTTTGACAGAACTCGAAAGTCATAACAATGACGGGAGTGAATGTCAAAGCCCAGAGACGACCCATTTTTGACATGGCCGAAGACTCAGACAAACATGCAAGACAAACAAGATATGCGCCCGAAGGCGGGGGCAAGATGCAAGACAATGCACAAAGTAGAACATAACTTATGATCATGCAAAGAAAGCTGTAACGAAGCATAACACGCAACAGTTTTAAGCTAGCATACACCAAACTACACTACAATACAGAAAAGATGTAAGAGAATTATGCAATTCTCGATACGTCTCACTCGGAGGATACAATACCTGTGCGGTTCGTCTGGTTGCACCAGCCTCAAATGAACCGTACATACAATACCGTGCCTGTAAAGAAAACAACTCGACAGGTACGATGTTATTAGCAACATGCATGACAATGCAAAAATGGATGCAAAATAATATGCAATATATACAAAACAATGTATAAACAATGCAAAAGAAAGTGCAATGCAATTGAAACAATGCAAACTATATGCAAAGAATTGAATCATGATCCAATCATGAGCGGTTCGAAACCATACCTATGTCAAATAGATTGATGGAGGTAACAAGTCCGTCTACCATAGAACGATCAACAGAACTATGAGTAATGTAGGCGGACATAAGAACAAGTATTGGGGGGGTGGATGACATAAGTGGGGAAACGACCCGCTGGGGAAAGGACAACGATCCTAATGCTGGATGCAAAAATTACACTACAATGTAATACATACAATGAAAATGCTGGGGAAAATGGCAATGGATAAGGTACGCAGGCCAAACCAAATCTTGCCTCGGAAAAGCATGTACGCATACAAGCCATGTCTAACATAAAACGGTCCACTGAACTATGCTTCGACACGAGAAGTATGGGCACATACCGGACCAAGCTCAATCATAGAAAGCCGCAAGCCATAAATGGAAGGTGATGCAATAAATGCATGCAAGCTACAATGCAATATCTACAAATATGCAATGGAATGGAAATGCAATATAATGGATATGGCCTGCGGGCCAAACCAAATCTTTCCTAGGGAAGGCATGTACGCATACAAGCCGTGTCTAACATAGAACGGTCCACTGAACTATGTTTCGACGTGAAAAGTATGGGCACATACCAGACCAAGCTCAATCATGGAAAGGCGCGAGCCATAGATGGAAGTGATGCAGTGAATGCATGCAAATTACAATGCAATATCTACAAATATGCAATGGAATGGAAATGGATACAATGGATATGGCCTGCGGGCCAAACCAAATCTTGCCTAGGAAAGGCATGTACACGTACAAGCCTTGTCTAACATAGAACGATCCACTGAACTATGTTTCGACGTGAAAAGTATGGGCACATACCAGACCAAGCTCCATCATGGAAAGGTGCGAGCCATAGATGAAGGTGATGCAATGAATGCATGCAAACTACAATGCAATGTGCGCTATATTACAATGATGCATGACAATGCAACTATTTACGATGGTGCATGACAATGCAACTATATATTTTTTGTTTTTGAGATGCAAATGCATGATGATGCATGATTTTGAAGTGCGCGACAACGTGCGGCTTTTGAGATGCACGTGAACTTGAAATGCGTAACAACGTGCGGCTTAAGACATGCATGATAATGCAACGAACTGTGCACATCATGGCGCCAAAGGTCTTGCACCTTCCAAGGATTTAAGGTCTCCTAGACCGTATATATTGCACAAGAAATGCATAACAATGCAAGTGAACTTGAAATGCGCAACAACGTGCGGCTTAAGATATGCATGACAATGCAAGCGAACTGTGCACATCAATGCGCCAAAGGTCTTGCACCTTCCAAGGATTTAAGGTCTCCTAGACCGTATATGTTGCACAAGAAATGCATAACAATGCAAGTGAACTTGAAATGCGCAACAACGTGCGGCTTAAGATATGCATGACAATGCAAGCGAACTGTGCACATCAATGCGCCAAAGGTCTTGCACCTTCCAAGGATTTAAGGTCTCCTAGACCGTATATATTCTCGGTATGTCTCACTCGGAGTATACCATACCTGTCCGGTTCGTCGGGTTGTACCAGCCTTAAATGAACCGTACATACAATATCGTGCCTGCAAAGAAAACAAACTTAACAGGTACAATGTGATTAACAATATGCACATTAACGTACTTGAAGATGCGTGACAACGCAAAGCAAGTGGGAAGCATAACAAAGTTGTGAAGGCACAGTGATGTAAGTGGAGCACGCGGTCTACGCAGGCAACGAAATTGATCATAAGCATGCGGTCTACGCAAGCAATGAAATTGAACATGAGAATGCGGTCTACGCAAGCAGAACATGCGGTCTACGCAAGTAATGAAATTGATTACAAACATGCGGTCTACACAAGTAACGTAATTAATTATAAACATGCGGTCTACGCAAGCAAAACATGCGGTCTACGCAAGCAAAACATGCGGTCTACGCCAGGAAAGGATGCGGTCTACGCAAGCAAAACATACGGTCTACGCAAGTAATGGAATTGATTACAAACATGCGGTCTACGCAAGCAAAATATGCGGTCTACGCTAGGAAAGCATGCGGTCTACGCAAGTAAAACATGCGGTCTACGCAAGTAATGGAATTGATTACAAACATGCGGTCTACGCAAGCAAAACATGCGGTCTACGCCAAGAAAGCATGCGGTCTACGCAAGCAAAACATGCGGTCTACGCAAGTAATGGAATTGATTACAAACATGCGGTCTACACAAGCAAAACATGCGATCTACGCAAGTAATGAAATTGAACATAAGAATGCGGCCTACGCAAGTAACGAAATTGATTGAATGCATGCAAAATGCAATGAGATGCACAAAATCGCGCGATGCGTTTAGACAACGCGAGTGCACAAGACAGTGCGATTGATTTGAAATGCACAAGACAGTGCAATTGACATGTGATGCACATGGGGCAACTTTTGAGTTTTGTAAAAGCCAAACGGATACGGAAAGGATACACCTTGCACGAATTCGAGTGCCACACACAGAAGACACGGCCCGAGGTCAAAACGGAGGCCGGTTGAGCGTCGGAAATGCACTGTTTTGCACTGTTTTGAGCACTAAAGGCCCTGGACCCAACACATAACTCAAACAAGGGTGTAGGAGGCTCCAAAATCACTGTAGGAGACCACCGGATGTCCACCGGCCATCAAAATGCATCACCGGCCGTCCATTGGCCATCATACAATCTCCATCGGCACAATATTTTGCCGATCGGCAAAGAGTGTGGCCGACTGGCAAAAAGTCCCTGTGTCGGGGCAGTTCAGTCATTTGGCCACGGGTCTTTTAAAATAGGGCTTCAAGCCCTATTTTCTTCACTTCCTCTAGTTTGAAATTTCCTCCTCTCTCTCTCTAAGATATTTTCCGAGCCTTATTTCCTCGTTTTCTTGCGTTCTAGCCTCCATTTCGTCGTTCGATTCGCATTCACCCTTGCGTTTCGAACGTTTTGAACCGATTGAAATTTCATTTCGGTGTTGTTTTTTCAATTTCCGCCACTCGGGGCTTGTTTCCCTTGAGTTTTTCTCGATATCTGTGCCTTTTCCGCACTTCAGCTTTTCCGGCCTTTTCCGTCCCTCTCGGGGTTGACTTTTTGTTGACTCTTCATATTCTCGCCCGGTTTTTCGTCTTCCGGCCATTTTCATATTCTCTTCGAGATGGCGGACGATCTTCCACAGGGTAGGGCCCCTCCAGAGCTCGAGATGGATCCCGAGGCCGACCCCTTGCCACTTCATATGCGGCCGTTCGATCCGGAGACCTACAGGCCTGCGGTTCATGTGATGCTCCCCGATGGACTACGCCAGTTCCGGAGCTTCGAGAGGAGCGCGGCACCCGAGCTTCTCCTGCGTGAGCTTACCTCCCATCTATCCTTCGGCGCTTCCGAGGTAACATTCTTTCTTCTGTTCTATTATTTCCCGCAATGTGGAACATAACTGCCATTAGTTGATTCTGTTCTCTAACTGCTTAGCCCGGATGCACCGATACACTGTACACTGTAGTTGATTGCAAACAAACTTACAACCGATATCTATTTGAAACTTACACGTGCACACACACTGTACTGACCCTGAATCACCCAAACACACGGCGCACACTGTATTTCACTGCATACACACTGGTACCCGATATCTGCTTGAGTCTGAAAACATGCACACATGCTGTGTTTGCCCTGAACCACTCAAACACGCTGACGCATCACACGTTGTAGTTCACTGTAAGTACACCGGCACCCGATGTCTGTTTGAATTTAAAAACATGCACACATGCTGTATACCTGTATGCTTCTTAAAACTACGTTTTGAATATTGCCTCGCAATTGTTGTTTTTGATTACAGGGGGATTCCCATACCATCCGCGGGTATGGGAATATCGTCGCTCGGGACTGGTACCTAGAGCTTCTAGACGCGGTTCGTCATATCATCGACGAGGCCGATTTCGGCATTTTCTGCAGGGGGCTCTCCCGGCTTACGACCTGTAGGCCCTTGCTCGCCGCTTTAGTGGAGAGGTGGTGGGATACCACCAACTCCTTCCACTTCTCCACTGCGGGGGACATGACGATGACCCCTTATGATTTCTCGATGCTCACCGGCATCGGGATAGGGGGTGATCCGATCGCCTTCGACACCGATATGGGTGAGTGGGACGCCGCCCAGCTGTACCTTCTCGGCACTCAGCCTCCCCTCGCTCGGGCAGGGTTTGTCAGGTACTCTTGGTTTGAGAGCCATTTCTGGATCCAGCCAGCCTTGGCGGAGGAGGCGCAGATGACCCCGGATGAGGTGGATCAGTATGCGTGAGGCTTCATCATGTTCTTCTTCGGGACGACTCTTTTCACCGACCGGGCGAACACCGTGCCTACACCGTGCCTCTATGTCTATTGAGCGCACTGGTGGATGTCAGACGGATCCGCCACTATGACTGGGGTGGCGCCGGCTTGGCCACTTTGTATGGTTACATGAGCTCTTCTTCCCGCCTCAGCGGAGAACTTCTCGGCGGCTACTGGCGAGCTTGGGAGGTACATCTTCTTCCCCTTTTACATTTCTGCTTCACGTTTTCTGTATTCTGCACACTGTACACACCACGGTCTGCCTCTCACTGACTATATACTGCACACGCGGCACACATATACTCTGCTTTACTTTGACTGTATACTGCACACACTATATACTCTGTACAATACACTGCACAACACACGGCTCTGCCATTTCTGCTTTATTCTGTATTTTGCTTTATCTGATAGTCATACTTATATCTATTCTGCAGTTATGAGTGTATGCCTACTTTCCCAGGCTTGCCCCAGTACCTGATGCGGAGACCCCACTCGGCGTCCCCTTTTCTCATCGCTTTGATGTGCGATGCGTGCGGAGACCACGGGAGTCTTTTATTTTCTTCCGCCGCTACTTCGACACCATCACCGCCGCGGAGGTATGTTCATCTTTAGAATTTGCTTAGGCTTCGCTTAGCACTATATGTTTTCAATAACAGACAGATAACAAACTGCATATTATTTTCAGATCACCTGGCAGCCCTGGGCTCCGTTGCCGGCCGTGGTGAGGGATCACTATGAGGGCGCAGGGGAGACTGCCCGTTGTCGGATTTTGTTGGAGGGCCCGGTTGTCGGGCTTGGTACCTGGGTGAGCGTTTCTTGTGTCAGACCCTGGGTTTACCGGAGCAGATAGTGCCAGGTCCACCTCCTGCCCACATGAGAGATACTGAGAGGTTCGCCGCCCAGGAGATGAGGGACTACACTGTCGACTGGGGTGTAGAGCATCACAGAGGCGAGGGCGACTACGCAGAGTACGTCCGGACCTACATTATGCGACCCTTGAGCGGTGGTTGCCGAGCTGAGAGGGAGAGGCCAGCGGCGCCGGCAGCTGGAGCGGGAGCGGGGGCTGGAGCAGGAGCGTCGAGAAGAGCTCGAGTCCGAGGTAGGGGTGGAGTTCAGAGAGGGCGGGGGACCAGCTGGCCTGCTCTGCCCACTTTACTGACATACAGAGGGCAGGATGGGGCAACCTACCAGATCCCCTTTGCTCCTCCCCCGGCTGATCATGAGTTAGCCGGTATCCCCGACTTGCCTCCGGTATGTATTACTTCATTTTGCATCTTGCATTGCCATTTCATTTCAGTTCATTTGATATTCCGCGAAATACTGATATATCTTGTACTCTTGCAGGCGTCCTCCGAGTACACCCGGCAGTCTATGGAGTTGAATGCCTCTATGATAGGGATGCTATAGCGGACCTTCGACCTCCTGGCCCTCTATAGTATTCCGGTATGTCCTTCTGACGACGGTCTTAAACCATTCATAAGCTGATTCACGTAATCTGATGCACGACACAACACCTGACACACTGATCTCACAGCATCTGATACACTGCATACACTGCATTTATACACTGTACTCTGCACTGATAAATTGCTCACGGCATTCACACACTGTACACTGCATTTTGCACTGATACACTGCTCACAGTATTCTGATGTATTTGCCTTTTGTGCTTTTCAGCCTCCCTTCCAGATTCCTCCGGTAGGTGGTGCTCCGGCTGGGCCCTCTATTCCTGCTCGAGGAGGGCCTGGAGACGCTGTACGTCCCCGTACCAAGGGGGGCGTGTTCATGTCAGGAGTAGCTCTCGGGCGCCGATCCCTGATGATGACGATGATGATGATGACGAGTCCGAGGCAGAGGCAGAGGCCAGGTCATCTGAGGAGGCTGGAGACGACTCAGACTCAGGCTCAAATGACGATGCTGATGACGATGCCCCTGGACCTTCGTCCAGGAAGAGGGTGAGGACAGATCCCTGGGCCCGAGACTACTGATGATGATCTAGATTGCTGCTTTTCTTCTTTTTGTACTTTTTTCTTTTCTTTTTCTCTTTGTTGGTAGTTAGATTACCTTGTACTGCCGCAGGCAAATTTTTGTTTTCAAAGCTATGTACTTGAAAAAGATAATGAAATGAACAAACTTTTTGCTTAAAAAGTGTTACATTTACATATCTCATGTATTGCATCGCATCGCATCATGTTACACCTCAATGTGAATGGAATTGACCTGTTGTCTGAAAATTGAACACTTGCATTGTAATAATCAGATAACGAACCAGTCAACAGCAAAAACAAACCATACCAGCCACTGCACATTCTGAACATTCAGCTCATACTCTACTGGGGATTAATCTGCATACAGCCCCTAACACCACACTCGGTTCATTCTGCACACAGCAAATCCTGAACAAACGGCCCAATCTGACAAGGCGGAACACAAAGACGGGACCAGTTGAAGTTGAAGCACGCTCAGATGCCCCAAAAATTTTTTCTTCTTCTTTTGCTTCGCACAGATGTAGAGAATGGCACAGCACTCTGAGCATAAACGATTTTCGAAATAAAAAAGGATTTTCAACTGGGGTATCGAGCCTACAACTGAACACAGTGGGAAAGACTCAAACAAAAGGGATACACGACCTAAACACAACGAGACACGCTCGGAAAAGACCCAAAACAAAAGTTGAGGTGAACAAAACGAAAGACACGACACGCGGACATGTTCAACAAAAGACCTCAAATTTCGAGGAGCCAGTTCCTCCGGGTATATTTCCCACCCTTTCTGATTTGTGATTCTCACATCACTCGGCCCTCAGGCTCGGTTTTTTTTCTCTCAAAACCCTTTTTCTTACTTTTCTCTCAACTTACACCTCTCTATTCTTTATTCTCTCATTTTTCGTCCCTCCCCAAGGTGATTGATGAATGAATAAGAAGTTGTGGGTTCATGCCCAACGCCGTTAGCTCACAGCTATTTCTTCTGGTGGGAAGAGTGCCCTCTTGGCAAGTATGTTGACGACGGGGGAAAGACAGAACGCCTGACTCAACTGTGCCCCTAGTTCATCATTTTGACCATTTTTTGTTTTGGTTTTCTACTAAAACAGTTTTGATCAAGATGAGAGTCGGATTAACGTACTTGTTCGATTTTTGATTTGAAAACCATGCAAGTCAGACTATAAGCACTGAAAATTTTCCATTTAGGTCCAAGAAAATGGTCCAGTTTTGGAAAATGGAATAGTTTTCCAGAAAATAGTCAACCTCAGTAAAAATTTTCAAAAACTATTTTGCAAACAGTCAATGCTCAACGAGCATGGAACTTACTCTTTGAGATGCGCAACCTCGGATCGGAGGCAATGGAAAATTGCCCCTGGCTTGAAAGGGGTGGATGGCAACGGAAAGTTTCCCCTGGTTTGAACGGCGACTCATGGCAACGGAAAGTTGCCCCTTGTCTGGATGATGCCGCAGCATGTTGTAAACAGTCCTTACCAGTGATGATCACGACCGAACTTTCTCAGATACAGAGAAGACGAAGATGGTCAAAACCAATATATGGACACAGTCACTTTGAAGGTGTTGAGCGACTGGACTTTGGGACGAAGTTGCCTATGTATCCCATTGTCACAACCGAACTATCGGATTCGGGGAGGGCGAAAATAATCAAAACCATTACATGGACTGAGGTGCTATGAAAGCGTTGAGGGCTGGACTTCAGGATGAAGTTGCCTACGTATCCCAAACATGGGAATCAAGCCTTACGTAGTTCCGGTTAAGGTACACTCAGGTATTTTAACCTGCACTTTTCAGGCTCTAACTTTTGCCAAGGTGCCCGATGCGGGTTTTCGACCTTGCGAACTTCTTTTCATTTTCTTTTTTTCCTTCTTTTTTTCTTGATTTTTTGTATCTTTTCATTCTTTTTTTTTCTTTCTTTTTTTTTGATTTTATTTCTTCTCTTTTTTTGAATTTTTTGTATTTTTCTCTTGCTCTAACTTTTGCCTGGGTCGCCCTTCCGGGTTTTCGGCCCAGCGAGCCTCTCAAAAGGGTAAAAGTGTAACAAGTCCATGCCAAATGGTTTTTGAAGTTGAAGCCTCTCTGTATCTAGGAGAACGGCTGTTGCAATGATTTGCAGAAGAATCCATCATGGCTGCTCCACGAGCTTCTTCTGGTGAGATCTAATCTTCTTGATCTGATTTTGGTGCCTCTTATTCGAGGGCTGCTTCTAATCTGGCCACACAGACCTTACATGGCGGTTGACCGTTGAACGTTCTGAATGGGTTCAAGGTTTAAAAATGAACGGGTTGAATCTTGAGGCTGAGAGCGATCCTAGGCTGCACAATCTCAAGAGCAATTCCACACAGGTCTTCACAGGGCCGCGCAAAACATTTGTTTTTGAAAGTTTTTAAGAAAGCGACAAATTGCTCGCGCCGAAGATAGTGTGGAACTGGTCTGGATCAAGCCAGGGTCCTTCCCAGTACTCACGCTGACAAGCATGATTTCATTCATTAAGGGCTAAGCATGCCTCTCTTTCTCTCAATTGATCAAATTTTTGCAAAACCGGAGGAATTCCTTCCTCTTCGTTTTTATCACAATGTTTCGAAAAAAAGTTTTGAAGAACTTAGGTCAATGCAATAATTCTCAAGGCACAGAAGAGCAGGTAGAATGCAGGGCCGTTCCATTCAAAACCTCTGTCACAACTAGCCCAAAACAAACGATAAGCACAGAAACATGATAGCCGCAGCTATTTCATTCAGGTTTCTCGGATGTAACTGGCTCCACAGCAGAGACAGACTCAAAAAGAAAGCAAAAAGGTTAAATACAAAAACGGTGTTCGAGGCAACAACCCCGGAATCACTCGACATCCTATACAACGGAACTGACTCGGTACCGCAAGACAGACCCAAAAACAAAAAGACTGACTCAAAGCAAAGAGGCAGACTCAAAAACAAAACAGAGAACTGACTCAAAACCCAAGCCAGAAGCTACAAAACTGCATTTACAAATGCTCAAAAAGTGCGTACCAGACGCCACATCTGAAATACACCGAGCGCCGCCCACAGGTGGTCCAACCCCTGATCACATACTCGCAGTATCCTCAAAGTCCAACAGCTCGGTGGTAACAGACTTCGCTGAGGTAGGTGGAAGAATGACCTCATTATCGATCAAATCCAGCACTTCATGGCGAAGGCGGAAACAGTTATCGGTGGCGTGACCGGTCTGTTGGTGGTACGCGCAGTACAAAGCAGCATCATGTGTGAGAGGGAGATTTTTCGGGAGAGGCCGAGGTTCAAGGGGTTTGAGGTGCCCCCTTTCGGCAAGAATCTGAAGTGCCTTAGACAGAGGCATGTAGAGGGCATGGAAGATTCTGCGCCCTCGGGGCAGGTACTTTGAAGTCTGAGCATTCTTACTAGACGCACTAGCAAAAGGGTCAGCAGGCTCTGCCTTGGTTTTCTGATCTTTCCCATGTGCAGGGTTGGGAATAGGAGGAACTGTTCTGGCATGATGGGGCCTATCCCGATTTTCTGATTGACTTGAACTACCCTCAGGTAGAGTGGGAAAAGCATCCTCCACAGTTTTTGCCACAACTGCGGATATCTGTTGCTTGTTCATCCCCCCGGCTTTCAAAGCCTCGACTGCCCGCAGCAGTTGTTCAATGGGATCGGCATCTGCCTTCATTTTGTTCTTGCCTCTGGCCTCAGCCTGATCGGGGGTTTGGGTTACTGCATCAGAGCGAAGCCCGGTTGTTGCTGACACGTCGTTGCTGTAGCTGGAGGCAGCCTCTGGTTGGCTGAGCTCTATCACAATCCGCCCCAGTAGCGGGGGCTCCTGTGGTATGAAATTCCCGGCATACGGTGCCGCTGGCGGCGAAGCCGACATTCCATAGGCCAAATCAGCCACAGATCTCTGGAGGTCACCTATCATTCCCATCAATTCAAATGTGGTGGGCTCGCGAGCCTGATACAACTGGGGGGTCCAGACCGGATGCGCGACAGGCGACCTTGGCGGGTGCGATACATCAACATTAGTTTCATCCCGCAGGGTAGTCCCTTGATCTAACATAGCTGTCATAACCACAATCTCTTCTAAATTCTGCATCATCATAAGTCCTGCCTCAGCAAGGGGGAACACTAGCTATTCTGTATCAATTTTCTGGACACTCTGAACTGAAAGAAAAAACAAACAGCATTTCAGCCCAAACAGATCAATCACAGGTGTAGCTGAACAACTGCACTCTATTACTGATCACTGTTCCCCAGAATCACTGTCCCCAAAACTGAACTTGATACCCGCAGATAACTAATTCTCATAAACTGACACTGATGCCCTCAGGTCTGATACTCAAACTTGCAAACTGATATGTACGTTCCTGTAGAGATACACTCTAAAAGCACATAGCAAGTAAAGAGAGCCAAAACACCCCTATAAAGGGGTAGGGTTTCCCTGTCCTATTTTGTCAAGAGCTAGGGTTTCACTATGCACGCAGCAGCTTTCAAACAACCTAACATCGGGTAAGCAACCTGCCCTAGCTTGGAATGGTCACTATGGATCCGAATATGCACTAGGTCGAATGGTTAAAAAAGGTGCCCCGGTAAAACTGGGTTTGTGTTCCCATACTGTCAGAGCCCACAACCGGTCAGCCTTATGGACATGTCTTGACAAGACAAGCCTCTGGCAAACCGTTCAGGAATGGCAGATGGCAAACACGGTGTCCTAGGCACACCAATACACATGCAATGCAAAGAAACACATAAATGAAATCAAAACAGGATATCACGAGTTCGAGTCAAGCTCTCTAAACATCCCCAGCAGAGTCGCCAGAAACTGTAGACGAGCCCGTGTAGGCCTCGCTACAGTTTAGACTCGATTTGTGTCACGGTTCTTAATCTGAACCAAAGAGTCCAAATCCGACAAATCGTTTTGAGAAAAAGATTTTTGAAAAGAAGTGCCAAACATGGACTGCTTTGCCAGATACAGAGTCGCCACCTAAATATTTTTTATGGGGGAATTTAGGAAACCCTGACTCGGTGCCAAAGGCCACGTGTCCATCATCACCAAAGTTGCCTCGGCTCAAGAGCTAGGGTACGATTGGGGAAGGTCAACTATGAGCACCCCCTCTCGCCCGATCCGAAGATCGGCCTCTACTAACCATGGTATCAGTTTTTGAAAACGTTATGTGTTCTTATCCCGATTATTAGCCTAGAATTACTATGTTATGCGCACAGCATAAAAGTATAGACTAGATTGCCTAATTTGGGAATAAGCATTGCATATCCGTTTGTTTTGGAAAAAAAAGATGTTTTGGAATTTGCTACTCGCAAGTAGGCTAAAACACGGATTTCAATGAGCTATTCCAACTCAGACAATCCAACCTTCACCCACAGGCATTCAAGCAGTTTATATCACATAAGCAGCTAGCCTCATGGTAATCACGCAATTATGGCAACACTCACACGCATGCAAGGGTGCTAAAGCATAGATACTTACATCGTACTCCGTGCCAAAACAAAGAACTCGTTAGCAATCAATGCATGATCCAAGTCCATGTTCAAATGTCTAATGCAACGCATACGGAATGTCACTAGAGTAGGCTCGGCTAGTCTATGAATGACATGTGAAAATGCACAAGTAGCATGTATTTAAGTTAGATTCGAAATGCTAATGCAGTTAGCATGATGCGCCGAGCCCGGTGCATGCAATACTGATGAATGATGCACGCATGCATAGCATAAGGTATGCTAAATTAAACATGACCTATTACTAACCATCAAAGCAGGTAAGTAAAAGGGAGAAAGAAGTGGAGGTTGGAGGACATGCACACACTCACCCACACTTATTACAAATTCACCCTCGCTCAGAGGGACCAAAAGAATAATACAACTCAAATAAAGAATTAGCTAACCTAGCTAATTAATTATTACAGACCAACTAAATTAATTGAACGAATTAATTAATTTAAGAAAGCAAGAAAAAGGGCCTCAGGAAGAGAGCTCAATGCACGCGTGCTCGGGTCTTGATCGGAAGTCCACTGCCATGCGCAAGCTGCCTCTGTTTTCCCTGCTCTGCCCCTCTGAAAACTTCCAAAGTCTCAGAATTGCTTCCCTGGACATTGGGGGACACCACCGGCTGAGGAGAATGGCCACCGGTAGTAAGATGTGATCATCGGCTGTTGATGAAGCTATCGGCCCAGGATGGATTGCCGGTCGGCACTCTGTGCAGTCGATCGGCAAAAAGTTCCTGCAGAATCTGTTTGGACAGCAGTAGAGGACAGTGCTTTGCATGGCAATGCAATTCAAGCAATGTATGCACCAACCATATCCTTTATCATGTTTATGACTCAAAGGGACATGGTCCTTGGTTCTCGGACCATTAATCGCGCATTTCGATGCGTGATGGCCCAAGGATCCGATTTATGCATGTTGATTTCAAATGTAATGCAAACCAACAAGCAAGTGAGGAGCTCAACCTCAATCATGGATAATCAAGAGACAAAGCATGCATGCAATACAACCTAAGCATGTTAACTAGGCATGCAACATGGTAATGCAAACAAGCATACAAGGCATGTGACAACTATGCTAGTTACTCAAGCATGCAAGTATGCAAAGCATGCAACATGTTAGGTAATTCCAACTAAGAGAAATGCATGCTAAATGCAAAGTCACTTAGACATGCCACAACACGTGATAGGCCAGGCATGCAATCAACACACAAGGTAAGCATGTCACAATATGCAAGAATGGACTTAGACTAATTTAGGCAGCCCTCAAACTTACCTAAAATAGTGGCTAAAATGCTACGGAATCAGAGGCAAATACACATACAAACATGAATGCAAATGGGCCAACACTTAAGCATTGAAGAGACAACTTTTAAGCACACTTAAAAGGAGATGAACATGGACATATGGCATACATACCAAGCTCTGAAAATCATGTTATAGGAGGTGCCAAACCAACTAAACAAAACAAACAAAACATGCCACAATGACCCAAGTGCTTAAGGCTCACCAAAGAGGCATTGGACTACACTTATCAAGACCAAACATGACATGATTCAAGCAACTAAAATAAGGGTTTTAGCATGTCAAAATGAACCTCAAAAACCACTTAGATGATATCAAAATGACTTACACATGGAGGCATGCTCAAATGCACTTTCAAGGAGCATGAAACACAAACTCTTGAAACATCGAAGAGCCATGAAATGCAAATATACAAGCATGCTATGTGGACTAAAATGACATGGAAAATAGTCCCAACTCACTAAATCAAAGCAAGTAATGCATGCTATACACTCACATACTTAAGGCCAACAAGCCAAAATGCAAAGAGGCTATACAATGCATGCCAAAATCGACCCAAGCAACTAAGGACAGACCTTAATCATGGCAAGATAAACATGAAAGCTTCACAAAGCCAAGCCTAAAACATGCTAGAACAATGGTTTACAACCTAAGGCATGTTAAGGCAACAAAATGGCATTACAAGGCATGTATGCTAAGCAAGCATGATGTACCAAAACCAACTAAAAACAGAGGCATATTATGACATAATAAGCACAAAAATCAGCTAAGGCATGGTCAACATGAACCTAAGCTAGATGCTCCCTCAAGAGGCAAAAATAGTCCTTTTCAAGGACAACAAGGAGAGGGGGTGGCCCTCTCCTTCTTGGGACCTCAAGGCATCATCCTCACCTCTGAAATACCTCAAGATTTCAGTGGTGAGGAGGCCCAAACACCAAGGTCTCGGAGCTTACACAAAATGGCACAAAATAGAGCCTTACAAGGCTTAAGAGGGGTCAAACAACCTCAAACCACAAAACACTCTAAACAAACTATTTAGAGGGCCTAAAAACAGAACTTCTTTATGTTATATACTAAACACAAAAATAGTTGCAAGGTAGGCAAAAATACAATGCAAGAAAGGGGTAAAAAGGAGCAAGCTTCTTACCCTTGAAGACCTTCTTCAACAATGGAGCTCCAGCAGCTTCTTTAGGTTGAAACCAGCTTCAAAACCTCCAAAACAATCCTCAAGAGGCCTCAGCTCCAAGGGATGGTGTAATGGTGGGTGCTTGTTAGCAAAAGTAAGACAAAACACACACACTAAGCTCAAGAGAGAGAGAGAGAGAGATATAGGATAGATACAAATTCCTAACCCTAAAACCAGAGCTCTCTAACTATGTTGTCTAACCCTAAATTCAAGAGAGGAGACTCTCTCTTATAGAGCTCTCTCTTGTAAAGCTTGTCAAATAAGCTTGTTAAGAGAGAAATCCCTCCATACACGTGTATGGAGGGGAGCAGAGTGGGTGCCAGCTATCACAGCTGGCACAAAATATCTACCAAAAGTAGATGAACAGTGATCGGCCATTCAAAATTGCCATTTTGGCAAAATAAATGGCCGATCGGCAACAAACAGTGCCGACCGGCAATATACATTGCCGATGGAACAAAATCACTGGCCGGTGGCCTCAAGCCATGGCCGGTGATGTGTGGGGATGCCTCACAAGGCATTCCCTGCCCCTTCAAGGCAAAACACAAGTGTTTGGTGCAAAACCAGACACAAAACAGTCGAGTCGAGAGGTTCCGAGGCAAGGCTCGTAGTCGAGACCTCCGGGAACTCAAGACGAACACGAACATGGATGATCACCGAGTGTTCGAGCGGTGACGTCCAAGTCTTGAGGACGGTCAAAAATGGGGTGTCTACAGTCACCTCTTGCTTGGTTTTTGTACTTGTAGTGTAATGCCCCTTTGTAGGCTTAACATGCATCATGCTTTATGCCTCTAATTCTAGCTTGCTTTAGCTCTATTTCAGCATGCTTTTGGCCTTGATTTAGCATGATTAAACTCTATTCCAAGTGGTCTTGGTCATGTATGGCTTGCCTTGTAGGGCTATAGTGTAATTGGCTTTGCTAGCCTTGTGCTTGGAGACCCCTAGCATGCCTTATTGGTGATGTTATTGTGATATGGGCATCATTTGGCATGTTATTTCAGAGCATATATATCTGCCACACTTCCATATTTTTCACTCTTTAAGTGCTCTTGAGAGTTAAGCTTTGTGCCTTGCTTGCGAGCCATCATTTGCGCATGCATTTTCTTGCTTTTCATGCTATCATTTCAGCTCATTTTAGCCACTGTTTTGGCATGCATGAGGTCTTTTTGGGGTTGGTTTAGTCCTTTGTGCATTGTATTGCATACCTCTAGTGTTGTGTCCTTCACTAGCCTCAGTATTCTTGGCTTCTAGCATGCATTGCATGAGTCATTAGCATGTTTTAGCATCATTTAGCATGTCATTTCAGTGCCAAAATTATGCCATTGCACTCCATTGTTTACTCCTTCATTTGTTTTGAAAGAGGTCTTGAGCCCCTTGTTGGCTTGAGCATGGAATTGAGGCTCTCATGCCTAATGGTTTTAGCCTTCTCTTGAGGGCTTCTTCTAACCAAAAGCATGAGGCTTCTTTCAAGCTTAAGATACTTCTGGTTTAGACCATCTTTTAATTAGAGGACTTCTCGCTTTTGGCCTTAACCAATTAAAGGATGGATTGGGAATCTAAAATGAGTAAACAAAATTGAACCAAGTAAAACATGTCAAAGATAACATGTTGTGTTGCATTGCCTATGTTTGGATCGGACGTTAATCCAAACACAAGAAATGAGAGATGCTTCATACTCAAAGTGATGAAACGTGTAGCATTTCTTGGTCGCCGACCCTCTTGATCATGCATGATAGAGGTGGAGGCTCTTATGTGTTATATGTGCATTCATTGACTCGTGCAATCTTGGCTTCTCGGCCATCGTGCATTGCAATGCTTGGTTGGAGGCCCGAGAGTCGAGAACCATACTCCCTTGAGCCTGAGAAATGATAGGGAGGGTGGTTGTGCACACATATCTTGCAAATACACTGCTATGCCCCTTGTTGTTCTCTGTTGCAGCAAAACTGTAGTTTGGAGAATCAGCTGGTCGACCGACCACAAGAAGTAGTCGATCGACTAGTAAGGGTGGTCGGCCGACCAGTTTTTCTGGTCTACAGCCCCTTTTTCTGATCGGCAGCCCATCAGAGGGTCCCTGTGTTGGAGCAGAAGCAATCTTGAAGTTTGTGCAATTTTTCGAGATTAAATCAAGTGCAAACAGAGACAATTAGTGGCATAGCAATGGATTTCCGAGCGAGGCGATCGAGCATGCATGCATCCCTCGTCCCGAGGCTTTCTAACTATTTTGCTTAGCTAAGTTAGCTTAGTCGTTGTTGTAATGGATTAGTTAATATGCTTAATTAATCGATTTGTTTTGTAATAATTAATTAGCTAGAATAGTTAGTTAATTAGTTGGTTTGTAATAGTTAGCTTAATTAGCGTAGCTAGTTAGCTTTCATATTATTCGGACCCTCCGTCGAGAGGGAAAATTTTGTAATAAGTGTGCGTGTGTGTGATGCATGTCTTCCAACCCCACGTCTTTCTCCCTTTTACTTATTAGCTTTCGATGGTTAGATTAGGGCATATTTCGATTAGCATACCTTATGCTTGCATGCGTGTGTAGACGTCCCTGAACGCCCTGGGAGGGTGAGTCCCGTTCTATTCATATTGGGCTCACTATAGTTCGAACTCTCGAATTGTCACGGTTCTTAATCTGAACCAAAGAGTCCAAATCCGGCAAATCGTTTTGAGAAAAATAGATTTTTAGAAAAGAAGTGCCAAACATGGACTCCTTTGCCAGATACAGAGTCACCACCCAAATATTTTATTTTGGGGGAATTTAGGAAACCCTGACTTGTTTGCCTAAGGCCACGTGTCCGTCATCACCAAAGTTGCCTCGGCTCGGGAACTTGGGTACGATTGGGGAAGGTCATCTATGAGCACCCCCGCTCGCCCGATCAAAGATCGGTCTCTACTAACCATGATATCTTGTTTTGAAAGCATTATGTATTCTTATTCTGGTTATTAGCCTAGAATTACTATGTCATGCGCACAACAAGCAAGTATAGACCAAATCGCCTAAATTAGAACAAAACATTGCATGTTTGTTTTGAAAATGGTTTGCTACTCGCAAGTAGGCTAAAATGCAGGTTTTGCCACCCTCAAGTGGGCTTTAGAAAAGATGGTTTTGCCACGATCTTGTGGGCTTAAAACTCACAGTTTTAATGCATTATTCCAATTTAGGTAATTCAACCTCCATCCACAGGCATTCAAGCAGTTATATCACATAAGCAGGTAGCCTCATGGTAAACATGTTGTCATGGCAACACTCACACACATGCAAGGATGCTAAAACATAAATGCTTACCGAGTACTCCAAGCCAAAACAAAAACTAGTTAGTAATCATATGCATGATCCTAGTTCATGTTAAGATGGCTAATGCAACACATGCAAGATGCAGCTACAATAGGCTCGGCTAATCTATGGATGGCATATGATGATGCTATAACTAACACGTATTCAACCTGGAATTGAAATACAATGCAGCTAGTATGATGCGCCGAGCCCGGTGCATGCAAGACAAATGTATGGATGCATGCATGCGTAGCATAAGGTATGCTAATTTAAATATGACCTAATACTAACCATCAAAAGCAGGTAAGTAAAAGGGAGAAAGAAGTGGGGGTTGGAAGACATGCACACACACACCCACACTTATATCAAATTCGCCCTCGCTCGGAGGGACCAAAAGAATAATACAAACCGAATAAGTAATTAACTATTCTAGCTAATTAAATATCACAAACCCTTAATTAATTAAACAAATTAACTAAGCTACTAAAGCAGTAAAATAACCTCGCGAAGAGGGATGAATGCATGCTCGGATTGGCTTCGCTTGGAAATCCATTGCCATGACACATGTTGTCTCTGTTTTCACTGTTTGGCACCTCTGAAGACTACACAAGTCCCAAGGTATGCTCTCTGCACACTGTGGAGTGCCACCGGCCAAGGTAAATGATCACCGGCTAAGGGGATGTGGTCATCGGCCACTGGTGTGACTCTCGGCCAGCAATACGTGGTCGGTCGGCACTGTATGTAGTCGACCGGCCAATTCTTCCTGCAGAACCTGTTTTGACAGCAGCAGAAGGCAAAACAAGGCATGACAATGCATTTCAAGCAAATGTGTGCACCAACACACCCCTTATCATGTTTGTGACTCAATGGGGTATGGTGCTCGATTCTCAGACCACCAATCGCGTATTTCAATGCGTGATGGCACAAAAGCCAAGTGTGCAACTTCAATATCAAATGAAATGCACACACAAAACACATCAAAGGCCCCAACCTCTATCATGCTTAATCAAGAGGCAAGGGATGCATGCACAATGCAATGCAACCTAAGCATGCAAGCAAGGCTAATGCAACATGATTATGCAATGCATTTAATATGCAATAGGTACACAACCTAAACATGTAAACAAATATGGCATGCAACAACGTGCGATGATGGACTTAAACTAACATGGATAGCTCGCGAGCATGCCGAAATCAGTGGCCATAATGATGCAAGTGAGGCTACAAAATACATGGAATGCATGCACTATGCATTAACCAAGCTTAAGGCACAAAAATACAACTCTACCAAAGCATGGCAAGGAGGGAATATGGCATACAATGGTGCATGTTCCAGATCTGAAATGGCATGCCAAATGGCTCCAAAATGACTCAAAAGCATGCAAACACTCATGTAATGCATTGTTAAGGACTCAAGCACTAAAGCTAGTGAAATGTTATACACTATAGCCATGCAAAGCGATGCTCGAATAATGAAACCAGCCCCAAACAGTCCCTATGCAGCCCAAAATAATGCTAAAACATGTATGAAATGTAGCCAAAATAAGCTAGTATGCTTGGCCAAAACAACATGCAACATAGGCTAGTATGCATGGTTTACACTACACCTATATGAAGCATGTGAGAGCTCATCAAACCAGCTAAAAACGGTAACATGGTATGTCAAATAAGCCCCAAAAACCCATGGAAACAAGGTCCATGCATGCAAGAAAGATGTGTTCCTTTGAAAGGCCAATAAGAGAGTTACTCTACACATGCAACAAGGACACTTAACATGGAAAAACCAGGTCTGGAAATGACTTATAGGGGTCCTAAAACCCACTGAAAAATGCTAGAAATAAAGCTTGGAAGCTTGGAAATAAGAGCTCCTTTGTAAGGCCAAAAATGCAAGCAATCAAGACAATAAGAAAAGGGGATGGCCCTCTCCTTCTTAGGACCTCAAACCACCATCCTCACCACTGAAATCCCTCAAGTTTTCAGTGGTGAGGAGGCCCAAACAAGGTGGTCCCGAAGCTCACCAAAAACACACAAAAATGAGGCCAAACAAGGCCTAAGAGGGGGTAAACGACCCCAAACACAAAATTGACCTTAATGAAATATCTTAAACACAAAAAAAAAAAATAGAAATTTTTTTATGTTATACACAAAGCTCAAAACAGTAACCAAGATAGGCTAAAAGTGTGCGCAAAAACGGGGAATAAAGAGGAAAAATGAGTTACCTTTGTAGCCAAAAGGGGACAGGAGCCTCTTGGTCCAAAAAAATAGTCCCTTAGCCTCTGAAAATGGCCTGCAAGCTCCTTAGGTTGATGATGGAGGTGTTAGGCCAAGAGTTGTTGTGTAAATGTGCAAGAACTAGACCCTTTTGAACCCTCTAACCCCCACAAATGTAGAGAGAGTGTGAGATATAGAGAGGGAGTGATATATATATCCTATATATCATATTTTTCTAACCCTTTGAAAGGGGAGGAGAGGCCCTCTTTTTATAGAGAAACCAAGGGGGCAAAGCTTCTCTTAGAAGCTTTGAGCAAAGAGGCCAAGCTTCTCTTAGAAGCTTGGAGCAAAAGGGCCAAGCTTCTTGGAGAAGCTAGGCAAAGGGGTCAAGAGGTTCAAGCTTCTTCAAGAAGCTAAAAAAAGGATCAAACTTCTTGGAGAAGCTAAAAAAGGGTCAAGCTTCTTGGAGAAGCTAAAAAGGGTCAAAAGGTTCAAGCTTTTTCAAGAAGCTAAAAAGGGTTCAAAAGGTCAAGCTTCCTCAAGAAGCTAAAACCAAGAGTTCAAAAGGTTCAATCTTCCTCAAGAAGCTAAAACAGGGGGTTCAAAAGGTTCAAACCCCCTCAAGAAAAGGTCTCGGCCAGAAAAAGTGGCTAATTGGCCAACAAAGTTGGCCGACCGACCACAAAATGTGCCGACCGACCATCAACAATGCCGACCGGCCATCACCAATGGCCGATGGCAAGGAAACCAGGCCGGTGGCCTCGAGCCATGGCCGGTGAGGTGTGGGGATGGCCAACAAACCATTCCCTGCCCTCCAAAGCAAAAAACACGAGTGTTTGGTCCATGACCGAGCACTAAACAATCGAGTTAAGAGATCCTGAGGCAAGGCGCGCAGCCGAGACCTCCGAGAACTCAAAATGAACTCGAATATGGATGATAACCGAGTGTGCAAACGGTGATGTCCAAGTTTTGAGGATGGTCAAAAATGGGGTGTCTACAGTTGCCCCTCTTTGACAGAACTCGAAAGTCATAACAATGACGGGAGTGAGTGTCAAAGCCCAGAGACGACCCATTTTTGACAAGGCCGAAGACTTAGACAAAACATACAAGCTACCAATAAATAAATGGTTGTGCCCGAAGGCTGCCTACGTATCCCTTTGCAAGGAATCAAACCAGCGTAGTTCAAGGGCAGGATGCAAATGATATACAAGAAGACTTTGAGAATTGGTCTTATACGCTACGCGAAGCCGGTTTGAAAATTGGACTTATACGCTACGCGAAGCCTGTTTGAAAATTGGACTTATACGCTACGCGAAGCAGGTTTGAAAATTAGACTTATACGCTATGCGAAGCTGGTTTGTAATTGGACTTATACACTTTCGCGAAGCCAGTTTGTAATTGGACTTATACGCTTTCGCGAAGCCAGTTTGTGTTCAAAACAATGCAATGTACTAACAAGTACAAGTGAGGTGCGCAAGAGAGCGCGAACGAAATGCTATGATAGTAGAGATGCAAAGGGTGACAAACTCCAACCATGCTGGAATCATGAGAGGAGGTCCAAAACAAACAATTAGGAGTGCATACAACGCAACCTAAGTCAAATTCCAAACACGCCAAAATTGTGTGAAGAAGGAACAAAGAGAGAAACATAGGGACATATCCCAGTGTTTCGGAAAAGGAGAAGAAACATAGGGACGTATCCCGATGCTTCAGAAAAGGAGAAACATAGGGACGTATCCCGGTGTTTCAGAGTGGTTCAAGCATTGGAACATATTCCAAATGCTCTTAACCAAAGAGGGAGAAACATAGGGACATATCCCCGTGTTTCGAAAACGTATAAGCATTGGAACGTATTGCAAATGCTCGTATCCAAAGAAGGAGAAACATTAGGACATATCCTGCTGTTTCGGATTGAGTGAGAAACATAGGGACGTATCCCGGTGTTTCGGAATGGTGTGAGCATTGGAACGTATTCCAAATGCTCTTAACCAAGGGGGGAGAAACATAGGGACGTATCCCGGTGTTTCAAATTGAGTGAGAAACATAGGGACATATCCCGGTGTTTCGGAATGGTGTGAGCATTGGAACGTATTCCGAACACTTTTAACCAAAGAGAGAGAAACATAGGGACGTATCCCGGTGTTTCAGAAAGGAATGAGAAACATAGGGACGTATCCCGGTGTTTCGGAAGGAAGGAGAAACATAGGGACGTATCCCAGTGTTTCGAAAAGGAATGAGAAACATAGGGACGTATCCCAGTGTTTCGAAAAAGGAGGAGAAACATAGGAACATATCCCGGTGTTTCGGAAAAAAAGGAGAAGAAACGTAGGGACGTATCCCGGTGTTTCGGAAAGGTATAAGCTTTGGAACGTATTCCAAATGCTCTTAACCAAAGAAGGAGAAACATTAGGACATATCCCGCTATTTCGGATTGAGGGAGAAACATAGGGACGTATCCCGGTGTTTCGGAATGAAGAAAAAACATAGGGACGTATCCCGGTGTTTCGGAAAAGAAGAAGAAACATAGGGACATATCTCGGTGTTTCGAAAAGGTATAGAAACATAGGGACATATCCCGGTGTTTCAAAAAAGGAGAAGAAACATAGGAACGTATCCCGATGTTTCGGAAAGGAAAAGAAACATAGGGACGTATCCCGGTGTTTCGAAAAAGAAGAAGAAACGTAGGGACGTGTCCCGGTGTTTCGAAAAGAGAGAAGAAACGTAGGGACGTATCCCGGTGTTTTGAAAAGAGAGAAGAAACGTAGGGACGTATCCCGATGTTTCAAAAAAGAAGAAGAAGCGTAGGGACGTATCCCGGTGTTTCGGAAAGGCATGAGAAACATAGGGACGTATCCCAGTGTTTCAAAAAAGGAGAAGAAACATAGGGACGTATCCCGGTGTTTCCGAAAGGAATGAGAAACATAGGGACGTATCCCGGTGTTTCGAAAAAGGGAAAGAAACATGGGGACGTATCCCAGTGTTTCCGAAAGGAATGAGAAACATAGGGACGTATCCCGGTGTTTCGAAAAAGGGGAAGAAACATGGGGACGTATCCCGGTGTTTCCGAAAGGAATGAGAAACATAGGGACGTACCCCGGTGTTTCGAAAAAGGGAAAGAAACATAGGGACGTATCCCGATGTTTCCGAATAAGAAGGAGAAACATAGGGACGTATCCCGGTGTTTCAGAAAAGAAGAAGAAACATAGGGACGTATCCCGGTGTTTCGAATTGGTTCAAGCATTGGAACGTATTCCAAATGCTCTTAACTAAAGAGGGAGAAACATAGGGACATATCCCGGTGTTTCGAAAAGGTATAAGCATTGGAACGTATTCCAAATGCTCGTAACCAAAGAAGGAGAAACATTAGGACATATCCCGCTGTTTCGGAATGAAGAAGAAACATAGGGACGTATCCCGGTGTTTCGGAATGAAGGAGAAACATAGGGACGTATCCCGGTGTTTCGGAAAAGAAGAAGAAACATAGGGACGTATCTCGGTGTTTCAAAAAGGTGTAAAAGGGCGTGCAAAACAATGCGATTGAAACGTGCATAACAATACAAGTGGAAAGTGCGTGACAGCTCATGTTAGAGATGTGCAAAACAATGCAGTACAAGTACACAAGACTGTGCGAGTGAGGTGCACAAAAGAAGTGCGATAAGATGCATTTTCTATGCAAGTATGGGGGCATTTTCTATGCAACATGGAAAGCCTATTCTATGCATGATTGAAAGCAAAGCATATTCTATGCATGAATCATAACGATGCGCGACACGCACGTAACAGAAGTGTATATGAAAGTGCACATTCTATGCAATAGAGGAGCATTAAACATGTACTTTGGTGCCTCTGATTTACCTCTTAGAGGACTTTGCAACACACTCTGCTCGAAAAGGGGACACCCTGTTTACATTGGCGAGAGATAACATCTGCTGCTGCTTTAATTGCCATTCTGACTTGAAGCAGGCTTAAGCTTGGAGTAGAGGTACACTCATACTTCGGTGGCATTGACAAGGTACATCCGGAATACAATCACGGAGTTTTCTGAAGTTGAAGCATGCTCAGATGCCCCGATTTTCCCTCTTTTCTTTTGCTTTGCAGTCTGGAACCTATATAGCTTCAAATAGGTCCTTGTTTTACTGTTCTTGCATGACCTGGGTTGAACCTTGCGGTTTTAAGAAAGAACAAATTCTTGTTTTGCACAAATGTGGAGAATGACACAACACTCCGAGCACAAAACGATTAGATTGAAATTGAGAAATGAGTTCTCGATCGGGTATTGAGCCTACGACTGAACACAGCGCACTACGACTCAACAACGGAAAACAAAAGGTAAAATAACCTAAACACAACGAGACACGCTTGGAACGACTCAAAACAAGATTTGAGACAAACAAAACAAAAGACACGACAAACAGACGTGCACAAGGAGCCTGTTTCTTCGGGTATTGTTTCCCACCCTTTCTCATTTGTGATTCTCACATCACTCGGCCCTCAAGCTCTTTTTTCTCTCAAAACCCTTTTCTTGCTTTTTCGCTCAGCGCACATCTCTCTATTCTTCAATCTCTCATTTTTTATCCCTCCCCTGGGTGGTTGATGGATAAACAGAAAGTTGTGGGCTCTTGCCCCTAGCATTCTGCCATATTCTTCTTCTTGTTCACAACAGTGGGTTTCTTCCACAGAGGGGCTGTGCTACAATTGGGTGTGTAGCAAATCCCCAGCTAAAAGGCGAATACGGTGCCCTTTCCGGAAAGTGTATTGATAAAGGGAAAAAAGACAGAAAACCTGACTCAACTGTGCCCCTAGTTCATCATTTTGACCATTTTTTTGTTTTTGAGCTTTCTACTAAAATAATTTTGACCAATATGAGAGTTAGATTAACATGCCTGTTCACTTTTCTGATTTTGAAAATCATGCAAGCTAGGTTATGAGCACTGAAAATTTTCCTATTTTAGGTCCAAAGAAAGGTCCAATTTTTTTGGAAAAATGGAATAATTTTCGAGACAATTAGCCAACCTCAGAAAAAAAACTCTCAAAAACTATTTTTGCAAACGGTCACTGCTCAACGAGCACGGAACCTACTCTCAAGATGCGCAACCCTGGATCCATAACAATAGAAAATTGCCCCTTGCTTGAACGACACTGTATAGCAACGGAAAGTTGCCCCTTATTTGAATGGCACCGCAGCGCATTGAATGGCAACGAAAAGTTGCCCCTTGTTTCAATGGCACCACAGCGCATTGAATGACAATGGAATGTTGCCCCTTGTTTGAATGGCACCATAGTGCATTGTAGTCAGTCCTCAGAGTGACGAACACAACCAAACTCTTGGATACAGATAAGGCAAAGATGATCAAAACCATTACATAGACATAATCAATTTGGAAGTGTTTGTGGCTAGACTTCAGGATGAATTTGCCTACGTATCCCAAACATGGGAATCAAGCCTTACGTAGTTCCGGGTTAAGGTACACTCGGATATTTCACCTCTCCTTTTGCGCTCTAACTTTTGCCAAGGCCGTCCTTCCAGGTTTTCAACCTTGTGAGCTATGTTTTTCTTCTTTTCTTTTCAATTCTTTTCATCTTCTTTTTTTTCATTTCTTTTCATAATTTTTTCAATTCTTTTTTTTTTTCATTCTTTGCATTTTTTCTTTTTTTTTTCTTTCATTCTTTGCATTTTTCTTTTTTTGAAATTTTTCTTCTTTTTCTTGCTCTAACTTTTGCCTGGGTCGCCCTTCCGGGTTTTCGGCCCAGCGACCCTCTCAAGGGTAAAAGTGTAGCTTTGTCCATGTCAAATGGTTTTGAGATCCCGAAGTCATCTGAATCTAGGAGAATGGCTGCTGTTCGCTGACGATACAGGAGTCCATCCTATGGGGGGCTGAATTTGCCCCTAGTGTTGTGGATCGGAACTCAGTTTTTTCTTCAGCAATACTTTCTTGTTCCTCACTCTGGGATTTGGCATTCTTGCCGACCTTCTTTGATTTGTGGAATGATCCATCTTCGGCTCTTCGAGCACATTTGAAATTCTTTGCCCCTAGTTCCAGGGGTGCTTCTGATCTAGCTTTGCAAGCTTCTTTTGGTGACATTTGATCTTCTAGATCTGACTTTTCTTGCCGTTGATTCACGGGCTACTTCGAATCTGGCCACACAGGCCTCACATTGTAGTTGACCTTTGAACTTTATGAGTTCTAGTCCAAGGTTTGAAAATGAGGGGTCGAGTCTCGAGGCTGAGAGCGATCCTAAGCTGCACAATCTCAAGAGCGATTCCACACAGGTCTTTGCAGGACCGCGCAAAACATTTTTTGAAATCTTTTAAGAAAGCGACTAATCGCTCGCGCTGAAGACGGTGTGGAACCAATCTGGATCAAGCCAGGATCCTTCTCAGTACTCACGTTAACAAGCATGATCTCGATCATTAAAGGCTTAGCATGCCTCTTTTTCTCTCAAATGATCAAATTTTTGCAAAACTCGAGGAATTCCTTCCTTTTCGTTTTCACCGCAGTGTTCAAAAAGTTTTGAAAAAATTAGGTCAATGCAATGATTTTGGGTGCAGAAGAGTAGGCGAAAAGTACTGTCGTTTCATTCAAACTTTCTGGCACAACTGGCACAAGGTAGAAGCAAGCACAAAAGGATGAAAAACCACTGCTGTTTCATTCATAACTATTGGTGTAACTGGCTTCATGGCGGAAACAGACTCAAAAGAAAGCGAAAAGACAAACACAAAACAAAATAGTGATGCCCGAGGTAACACCCCCAGAATCACCCGACTCTAGCAAAACAGGACTGACTCGATACAACAGGACAGACCCGACTGACTCAGTATGAAAAGACTGACTCAATACAGAATGACAAGACTGACCCAATACCCAAGTCAGAAAGTACAAAATTAACATTCGCAAATGCTCAAAACAGTGCATGCCAAATGCCACATCTTGGAATAAACTGAACGCCGCCCGCAGGTGGTTCATCCCCCGATCACAAAGTCACATTATCCCCCACAAGTTCACTGATCAAGTGCCGATAGACTTTGCAGAGCTTGGTGCGACGATGACCTCATTGTCAATCAGATTTGTATCTCGTGGCGGAGACGAACGCAACTGTCGGTGTCATGACCGGTTTGTTGATGAAAAGTACAGTACTTAGTCGGGTCATGCTTTGGAGGGAGAGGATTGGGTAGAGGCCGTTGTTCTAACGGTTTCAGATGTCCTTTCCTGAGTTGGACCCCTAGGGCTTTAGACAGAGGCATATAGAGTGGGGTGAAAACCCTCTTGCCTCGGGGTAGATAGTCTGAAGTTCGGGGGTTTGAAGTGGATGTACCAACAAAGGGGGTGGCTGCTCTTGGTGTGGTGGTAGTGACCATGCCCACTTCAGAAGATCTTGTAGCTGCATCACCGCTGGTGGTCGCACTTGAATTGCAGAAAAACGCCCTCCTAGGCTGCTCCTTCTCCTGGTCAATGAGGCCCTGCTTCATAGCGTCCTCGATCTGTACTCCCATCTCATGCAAATCTGAAAAGGTAGGGAAGGGGAGCACGATCATTTTCTGCATTAGTTTGGGCTGGAGGTTGCGCACAACCATCCGTATTTGATCCTTATCCATTGGCCTAATGGTCATCATTGAGGCCTTGGCCCTCCAGCGGGCCACGAATTCTGAGAAGCTCTCCTTTGGCTCTTGGCGGGTGACTTCAAGATCACGAGTTATGACCTCAATTTGTGCGTTATAGGAGTATTGATCGCTGAAGGCCTCAGCCATCTCTTCCCAATTCTATTTCACAGAGTTCTCCAATTTTGCATACCAGATTGCGGCTATCCCAGATAGGGTCCGGCCAAACAATGATAGCTTCTGTAATCTAGTGAGGCCCATCGGCCTTAGTATGCCCGAAAATAGCTGCAAATGTACCATGGGATCCCCAGATCCATCAAAGCGGTCAATATGCGGCATCTTAAATTTGTCCGGCAGCGTCACAGCCGAGTCTGTATACCCATCTTCAATATCAGGAATGGAGTGGGCCCCTTGAGACTTCTTGAACAATTTCTCAAGCTTGCTCACTTTTAATGCTGTGGGGTCCGTCTCGACATCAAAGGGGAGGTCTGGTAGGTTGGTGGGTGTTTTAGATAGCTGGGGTAGAACCGGGGGCGGAGCTGGCCCTGTCGGAATGTCCGTATCTTCTTGGACATTAGCTGTCTCCCTGAGTGTTGGAACTCTTGGTGGAGGAGGAGCCTAGTGTGAAGTAGATACTCCAGTTTGCTGCTCTAACCTGGCAATTGTCTCTGCCTGTTGGGCTATGACCACAGCTTGTTGCTTGGCAAATTCTGCTTGACGGACAGCGTCTCGCTGCATGGCTTTCATACTATCTTGGAGTTGCCGCACCATCTCTTCCATTCCCGCTATACTACCCTGATCTATCGGTATATCTGTCTCTATGGTAAAAGCAGATATCTCAACCCAACCGCACACAGGTGAGATGGATAATGACTGCTGATCCGAAGATTGTTGAACTGATGATCTATGCCTAACTGGCTTTTTTACCCTGCCTCTGGCAAAGGAACACTGATTGCCCTTGAACTGAATCTCTGACCTGACAAAGGCTATCAGCACTCATCCAATGTACCCTGGAGATATTGGAGCCTTCTGAAGATATGGTTCCAGGACTATCCCTAGCAAAAGAGAAAACAGAGAGCATCTCAGCCTGATTTCACCAAAACAGATATGAGCATACTAGGATGACTGTGCCTCCTACTGAATTCTGCCCCAAAATTCTGCCTGTAAACTGATACCCTCAAGTAAAACTGATTCCCCAAATACTGATCCTGATGCCCACAGGCCTGATACTCAAACTTGCAAACTGATACATGCACTCCCTGTAGAGATACACTCTAGAGCACATAGCAAACAAGTGAGAGCCAAAACACCCCTATGTTGGGGTAGGGTTTTCCTGCCCTATTTTGTCAGGAGCTAGGGTTTCATTACGCATGCAGCGGTTTCAAAAAATCTACAATCGGGTAAGCAACCTGTCCTAGCTTGGAATGGTCACTATGGATTTCGAATATGCACTAGGTCGAATGGTCAAAAGGGGTGCCCCGGTAAAATCAGGGTTTGTGCTCCCATACTGGCAGAGCCCATAACCGGTCAGCCTTACGGCATGCTTTGACAAAGCAAGCCTCCGGCAAACCGTTCAGGAATAGCAGATGGCAAACACGGTGTCCTAGGCACACCAATGCACATGCAATGCGAAGAAAAACACAAGTGAAATCAAAACAGGATATCATGAGTTCGAGTCAAGCTCTCTAAATCCCCAGCAGAGTCGCCAGAAACTATAGACGTCCCCGAACGCCCTGGGAGGGTGAGTCCCGTTCTGTTCATATTGGGCTCACTACAGTTCAGACTCTCGAATTGTCACGGTTCTTAATCTGAACCAAAGAGTCCAAATCCGGCAAATCGTTTTGAGAAAAACAGATTTTTAGTAAAGAAGTGCCAAACATGGACTGCTTTGCCAGATATAGAGTCGCCACCTAAATATTTTATTTTGGAGGAATTTAGGAAACCCTGACTCGTTTGCCTAAGGCCACGTGTCCATCATCACCAAAGTTGCCTCGGCTTGGGAACTTGGGTACGATTAGGGAAGGTCATCTATGAGCACCCCCGCTCGCCTGATCAAAGGTCGGCCTCTACTAACCATGATATCTTGTTTTGAAAGCATTATGTATTCTTATTCCGGTTATTAGCCTAGAATTACTATGTTATGCGCACAGCAAGCAAGTATAGACCAAATCGCCTAAATTAGAACAAAACATTGCATGTTTGTTTTGAAAATGGTTTGCTACTCGCAAGTAGGCTAAAATGCAAGTTTTGCCACCCTCATGTGGGCTTTAGAAAAGATGGTTTTGCCACGATCTAGTGGGCTTAAAACTCACAGTTTTAATGCATTATTCCAATTTAGGTAATTCAACCTCCATCCACAGGCATTCAAGCAGTTATATCACATAAGCAGGTAGCCTCATGGTAAACATGCTGTCATGGCAACACTCACACACATGCAAGGATACTAAAACATAAATGCTTACCGAGTACTCCAAGCCAAAACAAAAACTAGTTAGTAATCATATGCATGATCCTAGTTCATGTTAAGATGGCTAATGCAACACATGCAAGATGCAGCTACAATAGGCTCGGCTAATCTATGGATGGCATATGATGATGCTACAACTAACACGTATTCAACCTGGAATTGAAATACAATGCAGCTAGTATGATGCGCCGAGCCCGGTGCATGCAAGACAAATGTATGGATGCATGCATGCGTAGCATAAGTATGCTAATTTAAATATGACCTAATACTAACCATCAAAAGCAGGTAAGTAAAAGGGAGAAAGAAGTGGGGGTTAGAAGACATGCACACACGCACCCACGCTTATATCAAATTCGTCCTCGCTCGGAGGGACCAAAAGAATAATACAAACTGAATAAGTAATTAACTATTCTAGCTAATTAAATATCACAAACCCTTAATTAATTAAACAAATTAACTAAGCTACTAAAGCAGTAAAACAACCTCGGGAAGAGGGATGAATGCATGCTCAGATTGGCTTCGCTCGGAAATCCATTGCCATGACACATGTTGCCTCTGTTTTCACTGTTTGGCACCTCTGAAGACTACACAAGTCCCAAGGTATGCTCTCTGCACACTGTGGAGTGCCACCGGCCAAGGTAAATGATCACCGGCTAAGGGGATGTGGTCATCGGCCACTGGTGTGACTCTCGGCCAGCAATACATGGTCGGTCGGCACTGTATGTAGTCGACCGGCCAATTCTTCCTGCAGAACCTGTTTTGACAGCAGCAGAGGGCAAAACAAGGCATGACAATGCATTTCAAGCAAATGTGTGCACCAACACACCCCTTATCATGTTTGTGACTCAAAGGGGTATGGTGCTCGATTCTCAGACCACCAATCGTGCATTTCAATGCGTGATGGCCCAAAAGCCAAGTGTGCAACTTCAATATCAAATGAAATGCACACACAAAACACATCAAAGGCCCCAACCTCTATCATGCTTAATCAAGAGGCAAGGGATGCATGCACAATGCAATGCAACCTAAGCATGCAAGCAAGGCTAATGCAACATGATTATGCAACGCATTTAATATGCAATAGGCACCCAACCTAAACATATAAACAAATATGGCATGCAACAACGTGCAATAATGGACTTAAACTAACATGGATAGCTCGCGAGCATGCCAAAATCAGTGGCCATAATGATGCAAGTGAGGCAACAAAATACATGGAATGCATGCACAATGCATTAACCAAGCTTAAGGCACAAAAATACAACTCTACCAAAGCATGGCAAGGAGGGAATATGGCATACAATGGTGCATGTTCCAGATCTGAAATGGCATGCCAAATGGCTCCAAAATGACTCAAAAGCATGCAAACACTCATGTAATGCATTGTTAAGGACTCAAGCACTAAAGCTAGTGAAATGTAATACACTATAAACATGTGTAGACGCGCCCGTGGGCCTCATTACAGTTCGGACTCAAATCGTGTCACGGTTCTTAATCTGAACCAAAGAGTCCAAATCTGGCAAATCGTTTTGAGAAAACAGATTTTTTTGAAGAGAAGTGCCAAAAATGGACTGCTTTGCCAGATATGGACTGCTTTGAAGAGAAGTGCCAAACATGGACTGCTTTGCCAGATACAGAGTCGCCACCTAAATATTTTTTATAGGGGAATTTAGGAAACCCTGACTCGGTGCCGAAGGCCACATGTTCGTCATTACCGGAGTTGTCTCGGCTCGGGAGCTAGGGTACGATTGGGGAAGGTTAGCTATGAGCACCCCCTCTTGCCCGATCCGAAGATCGGCCTCTACTAACCGTGATATCCGTTTTTGAAAACATTATGTGTTCTTATTCCGGTTATTAGCCTAGAATTACTATGTTATGCGCACGGCAAACAAGTATAGACTAGATTGCCTAATTTGGAAACAAGCATTGCATATCCGTTTATTTTGGAAAAATGTTTTGGAATTTGCTACTCGCAAGTAGGCTAAAACACGGATTTCAATGAGTTATTCCAACTCAAGCAATCCAACCTTCACCCACAGGCATTCAAACAGTTTATCACATAAGCATCTAGCCACATGGTGAACATACTGTCATGGTAGCATTCACATGCATGTGATATGCTAAAGCATTAAAACACTTACATCGTACTCCGTGCCAAAACAATAAACTAGTTAGCAAACATGCATGTCCTAGTTCATGTTAAAAATGGCTAATGCATCGCATGCAAAAATGCAATCTAGACAGGCTCGGCTAACCTAAACATGGCATGTGAAATGCGATCAACTATCACATATTCAATTTTAAATTGAAGTACAAATGCAGTTAGCGTGATGTACCGAGCCTAATGCATGCAATACAAATGCATGAATGCACACATACATAGCATAAGGTATGCTAAATTAAACGTGCCCTAATACTAACCAACAAAGCAGGTAAGTAAAAGGGAAGAAAGAAGTGGGGATTGGAAGACATACACACCACTCACACACACTTATTACAGATTTGCCCTCACTCAGAGGGGCCAAATAAATATTACAGTCCGAATGATAAGCAAATAAAATTATTAGAAAATTTCTAATTAATTAATAGAAAGAATGCAAAAAGAAAGGAAAATGGGGGGGGGCCGCAGCCTCTGCCTCGGGATGCGCGAATGATGCATGCTCGAAACCTGACTCGCCTAGAAAACCCGTACCGTACCCCTGCCACCTCTGTTTATACTGCCCTGTTTCTCTGAAATTTGCCAAAGCCCTAGGACAGGTTCCTTGCATGCTGCAGAGTACCACCGGCTAGGGGAAATTCCCACCGGTAGTTCATAATTTCCGCCGGTTGTTCCTGAATTTATCGGCCATTCAAAGATTGCCGGTCGGCACTGAATTATGCCGGTCGGTAGAAGCTTCCTGCAGAAGACAATTTTGACAGCAACAGAGAACAGACAGTATACGGCATGGGATTTCAGGCACATGTGAGCATGGTCATGCTTCCCATCATGCTTTGAACTCAGGGAAGCATGGCCCTCGATCCTCGAGCCATCAATGGTGCATGATAACCCAAGAGATCAAGCTTGCCATTTGATGTAAAAATGCATGCAATCACACAAATAAGGACCAAGGCCTTATCATGCCGAAGTCAAAGGCCCCGGTGACCGAGAGTTAAGGGACGTTACATCACTTACGGTATGAACGCCCGTTAACCCTCACACTTGGTTTGACACCCCAAACCAAGTAATGCAATGCGTGTTATGCACACATTGTTCAAAATGCAACATGATAACAAGATGCAAGGCATGCCAAGGGTCATGCAACTAGTATGACGAGCATGCAATGTTAGGCATACAAGATGCAAATGCAATGTAAACATGGACACCTTAAGCAAAAGGATCAATGCAATATCACATTCGATGAGACAATCATGCAATGGACATAAGACAAGCATGCAAGAGAGCCTTATACTATAAAGGGGCAGGCCTTGATCCACCCCAAAACAGTGGCCAAAAAGTGTCTAAAAGGGGGACCAATACTCATGCTAACAAGCAAACTAATGGTCCTAAGGTTAAGGCACAAAAGGGAGACACTTCACTCCCACCAACATGACCACTCATGGCATGACTTAGACAAGCCAAAACAGAAATCTAACATGCAAAAATGGACTCCAAAACTCATTAATATGGTAGCTAAGGTGGCTCCAAAGAGATGTATGCACCAAGGCTCATGTGTAGGCATAAAAGGGCGCACCCTCAAGGCATGAAAGAGGTCACACATGCACACATACAAACATGATTCTTGGACTGAAATAAGGTCCTAAATGATGCCAAATCATGAGGATGGTCAAAACTATGCATGCTAGAGGTCAATATGCTCAAAGCTTACAAGCCAAAACACAAGGAGATGACACCAAACAAGGCAAGCATGATTGAAATGGATGGCCAACAGACCTCAAACATGACGAAACAATGCCAACATCTTCATGGAACCAAGCCAACACATGTAAGGATCATGGCCTAAACACAAGATACAATTCTAGGCCAAATGGAGGAATGTAAAGCAAGTATATTAAGCATGCAAATGGGTACAAATCCGGCCAAAAACAGAGATCATATATGATCCAAAACACCCAAAAAACTTCTGAAATGAGGCCAAAAATGATCAGGCATGCATGTTACCCTTTTAAGCTAAAATGCAAGGAAACAAGACAATGAAGGGAGAGGGGTGTTCCTCCCCTATGCAAGACTTCAAACCATCTTCCTCACCACTGAAAGCCCACTGATTTTCAGTGGTGAGAGGACCAAAACACTTAGGCAAACAAGGCCTTACCAAAGAGGCAACAAAAAGGCCAAATAAGGCCTAAGAGGGTGAGTTTAAACTCAAACCACAAAGGACCCTTAATGAAAGTTCTTAAGCATGAAAATACAAGCTTTTTTTATGTTATGCACAAAAACTAAATTAGCAAGTAAGATAGGTAAAAGACTAGTGTAAGTTTGGGGAAACTAAAGTAAAATGCTCACCCTTGAAGCACACTTCAAGAACAGCCAAGGCAGCCCCCTTTTTTTGATCAAAAACAGCCCAAAAACTCAAGAATCAACCCTCAAAGTCCTCAATCTCGGAGCAAGGTGTAATAGTGTGTGTATTGGTGCAAAAGTAAGGTAAAATCACACTTTTAGGCCAAGAAACACACACAAAGGAGGAGAGAGAGGGAAATATAGAGATAGGGTGTATCTATATGTGTAAGCTCTAGTTTTGCCTTCAAAGTCTCTAACCTAGAACAAGGAGAAGGCTCCTCCTCTTATAGGAGTCCCTCTTGCAAAGCTTATGCAACAAGCTTGCTTAGAGGGAGATCCCTCCACACACGTGTATGGAGGGAAGCAGAGTTGGTGCCAGCTATCACAGCTGGCACAAAATATCTACATAAAGTAGATGAACAGTGGTCGGCTGCCCAAAAATGTCATTTTGACAAAAAAGAGTGGCGACCGGCAACAAAATGTGCCGACCGGCAGAAAAGATTGCCGATGGAAGCAAAAACCAGCCGGTGGCCTCTAGCCACTGCCGGTGGTGTGTGGGGATGCCTCACAAGGCATTCCCTGCCTCTCCAAGGTAAAACACAAGTGTTTGGTGCAAAACCAGACACTAAACAGTCGAGTTCGGAGATCCTGAGGCAAGGCGCGTAGCTGAGACCTCCGGGAACTCCAAACGAACACAAACAAGGGTAATCACCAAGTGTTCCAATGGTGACGTCCAAGTCATGAGGACGGTCAAAAATGGGGTGTCTACAGTTGCCCCTCTTTAACAGAACTCGAAAGTCATAACAATGACGGGAGTGAATGTCAAAGCCCAGAGACGACCCATTTTTGACAAGGCCGAAGACTCAGACAAACATGCAAGACAAACAAGATATGCGCCCGAAGGCAGGGGCAAAATGCAAGACAATGCACAGAGCCGGACATAACTTATGATCATGCAAAGAAAGCTGTAACGAAGCATAACCTGCGACGGTTTTAAGCTAGCATACACCAAACTACACTACAATGCAGAAAGGATGTAAGAGAATTATGCAATTCTCGATACTTCTCACTCGGAGGATACAATACCTGCGCGGCTCGTCTAGTTGCACCAGCCTCAAATGAACCGTACATACAATATCGTGCCTGCAAAGAAAACAAACTTAACAGGTACAACATTGTTAACAACATGCATAGTAGTGTACTCGAAATGCGTGACAGCGCAAAGCAAGTGGGGAGCATAACAATGCTGCGAAGGCATAGATGTGTAAATGGAGCACGCGGTCTACGCAAGCAATGAATTTGATCATAAGCATGCGGTCTACGCAAGCAATGAAGTTGGACAATCACGCGGTCTACGCAAGTAGAATATGCGGTCTACGCAAATAATGGAATTGAACAAACATGCGGTCTACGCAAGCAATGAAATTGAATAATAATGCGGTCTACGCAGGTAATGAAATTGAACAATAATGCGGTCTACGCAAGCAAAACATGCGGTTTACGCAGGTAATGAAATTGAACAATAATGCTGTCTACGCAAGCAAAACATGCGGTCTACGCAAGTAATGAAATTGAACAATAATGCGGTCTACGCAAGCAAAACATGCGGTCTACGCAAGTAATGAAATTGAACAATAATGCGGTCTACGCAAGCAAAACATGCGGTCTACGCAAGTAATGAAATTGAACAATAATGCGGTCTACGCAAGCAAAACATGCGGTCTACGCAAGTAAAACATGCGGTCTACGCAAGTAATGAAATTGAACAATAATGCGGTCTACGCAAGCAAAACATGCGGTCTATGCAAGCAAAACATGCGGTCTACGCAAGTAATGAAATTGAACAATAATGCGGTCTACGCAAGCAAAACATGCGGTCTACGCAAGTAATGAAATTGAACAATAATGCGGTCTACGCAAGCAAAACATGCGGTCTACGCAAGTAATGAAATTGAACAATAATGCGGTCTACGCAAGCAAAACATGCGGTCTACGCAAGTATAACATGCGGTCTACGCAAGTAATGAAATTGAACAATAATGCGGTCTACGCAAGCAAAACATGCGGTCTACGCAAGTAATGAAATTGAACAATAATGCGGTCTACGCAAGCAAAACATGCGGTCTACGCAAGTAATGAAATTGAACAATAATGCGGCCTACGCAAGCAAAACATGCGGTCTACGTAAGTAATGAAATTGAAAAATAATGCGGTCTACGCAAGCAAAACATGCGGTCTACGCAAGTAATGAAATTGAACAATAATGTGGTCTACGCAAGCAAAACATGCGGTCTACGCAAGGAAAACATGCGGTGTACGCAAGTAATGAAATTGAACAATAATGCGGTCTACGCAAGCAAAACATGCAGTCTACGCAAGTAATGAAATTGAACAATAATGCGGTCTATGCAAGCAAAACATGCGGTCTACGCAAGTAATGAAATTGAACAATAATGCGGCCTACGCAAGCAAAACATTCATTCTACGCAAGTAAAACATGCGGTCTACACAAGTAATGAAATTGAACAAACATGCGGTCTACGCAAGGAAAACATGCGGTGTACGCAAGGAAAACATGCGGTGTACGCAAGTAATGAAATTGTACAATAATGCGGTCTACGCAAGCAAAACATGCGGTCTACGCAAGTAATGAAATTGAACAATAATGCGGTCTATGCAAGCAAAACATGCGGTCTACGCAAGTAAAACATGCGGTCTACGCAAGTAATGAAATTGAACAATAATGCGGTCTACGCAAGCAAAACATGCGGTCTATGCAAGTAATGAAATTGAACAATAATGCGGTCTACGCAAGCAAAACATGCGGTCTACGCAAGTAATGAAATTGAACAATAATGCGGTCTACGCAAGCAAAACATGCGGTCTACGCAAGTAATGAAATTGAACAATAATGTGGTCTACGCAAGCAAAACATGCAGTCTACGCAAGGAAAACATGCGGTGTACGCAAGTAATGAAATTGAACAATAATGCGGTCTACGCAAGCAAAACATGCGGTCTATGCAAGTAATGAAATTGAACAATAATGCGGTCTACGCAAGCAAAACATGCGGTCTACGCAAGTAATGAAATTGAACAATTATGCGGTTTACGCAAGCAAAACATTCGGTCTACACAAGTAAAACATGCGGTCTACGCAAGTAATGAAATTGAACAATAATGCGGTCTACGCAAGCAAAACATGCGGTCTACGCAAGTAATGAAATTGAACAATAATGCGGTCTACGCAAGCAAAACATGCGGTCTACGCAAGTAAAACATGCGGTCTACGCAAATAATGAAATTGAACAATAATGCGGTCTACGCAAGTAAGGAAATGTACTGTTACACAACATAATTGAAACAATTTGTGGAATTCACAAGGCATGAAAAGGATACGGGACGGGACATTCTTCGCACGCATCGAGCATTGCTCGCAGAAGTTGTGGCCTGAGGTCAACTCGAAGGTTCACGTTTCAAAGGTGTGTTTTCCCGCATTGTGAAGGCGTCAAACGATGTGGTTGACCCGAACAGAGGTGCGGAAGGTGCGTTGACCGCAAGGGGAGTTTCACTGGTATCAATTCTGATACTTTGCTACCCTGTCATTTTAGGCTTTACTTTCCTTTTTACTGGTAGTTTAAGCACATTGCACTGCCTCGGGCAGGTTTTATTTTTTTCTCGACATTACATGTTTTGCAAAATACGTGACGGGAACGAAACAACCATTTTGTTCAAAAAATGTTGCATTTGTAAACTTTCTATGCATCGCATCGCAAGGTATCACATCACAGCGTGAACGAAATTGAACCTATTTTGAACACTGAAAATTTGCATCGTAATAATCAGGTAGTGAACCGACTTACAACTCGATAAGCAAAACAAGACATAACCAAATAAGTGTGAGTACAACTCGATAAACAAATCAGGAGCTCAGAGAGAGTGAAATACAACTCGATAAGCAAATGTACAATATCTTGACAAGCGGACAGGTGTGACCCCGCAAGGATCAATCGCCGGGGGAGGGATCGGAGGTGGTGAAGTTCCCCAATGCCTAGCATAAACAGCTCAGGGAGCCAGGGGGAAGCCCATCGGCCAGGGGTAGAGACCACCGGCTGCAAGGAATGGCCACCGGCCAAAAGTTTTTTCGGTCGGCAAAATATAATGGCCGGTCGGCAGAATGTTTGGCCGGCCGGCTATTAATGAAGGAATCACCAAAATGTTGACACCTGTCCTCCACCCAACCTTATCTTCTACAAAAGACCCCAGCTTCGTAGTTTTTCTCAATTCCACACTGATTTGCTCCAATGGAAGAGTTTCTTGCTCAAAATCTCACAACTTGGATTGCTAGCTTGGATGGCTCGAAAAAAGTGAATTTTCGGGGTTTCGGCATAAATGCACTATTCACTCTGGGTCGTACTCCATTGCACCTCCCTTTTCTTCATGCCGCGGCGAGGTTTTGGAATCCGGTGACGCATGTCTTTAGCTTCGCTGGGCAGGAGGTATGTCCTACCTTTGAGGATTTCCGAGACTTAATCGAGTCCGAGCGCGACGAGGAGCTCCTGCCCCAACTTAATTTCGGCCATGCCTAATCCTTAGGGCGAATGTGTGGACTCAGTATGCGTGACGCTCGGTCTCTGATTTGTGACGGGATGCTGGACATTCTGAGTTTGATCGATCGGTTTTCTGATGCCGGCGATCGCAACAATCATCACTGGCAAGGCTTCCGGCGACACACCCTCTGTTTGTGCATGCTATCTCATTTTCTATTTGTCTCAGGCTCCGGAGGGTCCAGCGTCCGACTGACCGAGGTCGCCCAAGGCTTGAAGGAGGGCAAGAGCTGTATTGCCATGACTCTGGCCGAGACGTTGATGGGCTTAGACGCCTTTTATCGTCATGACACGACCAGATTAGCAGGGAGTCCACTACTACTACAGGTAATGTTTCCCACCCAATCTCACATATATGCATTGCTCACATCACTCGGCCCTCAAGCTCGGTCTTTTCTCACAAAACCCTATTCTCACTTTTCTCTCCTCGTACATCTCTCTATTCTTTATTCTCTCATTTTTTTCATCCCTTCCCAGGTATGGTTAATAGACAAGCTGCAGGTCGTGGACTCTTGCCCAGCATATTCAGCTCGCGGCTACTTCTTCCGGCACCGTCTAGTCAATGCCCTGGACGAAGGATGGTGGTTCGCTTGGATATGTCACTTGTCTGCAGACCGTATTGCTTGGCGGTGCCCTTGGTTGAGCCTTCTGGCAATGAGTTACAATATGCCCCGGCAGACTGGGATTCAATTGATTGGTCTTACTCACTGTGTATTCTACTTCCCATTCCGGATTCGACGTCAATTTGGCCATGATCAAACCTGCCCGCCAGAGGGGATAGAGTATCCTGCCGCATTCCCAGCTCGAGGCGCACAGCCTGCTTGGCAGGCCACCGCGTGGAGGATGAGAGAACTCCTGGCCCCCGCTCCTGCTTTCAGTTGCATTTTGTCTGATGAGTGCTTGGATTGGCTTAATGAGGAGGCACAGGTCGGGCCCAGCTTAGCGTTAGATGCTTCGACCAGCTCTGGGAGGGGGCGCAGGAGCACCTGACTTGACTATGCCCCGGATTTATTGCTTTATTAGTACTTTCAAATTTTCTTTATGAATGTAATAAAAAGCAACTTTGATTGTATGCAAGAGCAGGAGAACTCTGTTTTGAAATCAATGAAATTGAAAGTTGTGGTACTGAAAATTTTTCGCTTTGGTCCAAAAGTGGTCTTAGTTGTAAAAAGATTAATTTGAACAAAGTCGATTTTTATTAAAACTTTTCAAAGACATTTTCAATGTGGATCAGAACTGGACACGCCTGAAATCTGTCACTGAGGTGCACAACCCCGGATCCCTGCAACTGGAAAGTTGCCCCTAGTCTGAATAGTGCCGCAGCACTGCATGGCAACGGAAAGTTGCCCCTAGTCTGAAGAGCACTGCACCGGAGATCATAACCGAACTCTTGAATGCGGAATAAACAAAGATGGCCGAGACGATCAAATGGACAAAGTTGATCGGGGAAAAGGATTATGGCTGAACTCCAAGATGAAGTTGCCTACGTATCCCAAAGATGGGAATCAAGCCTTACGTAGTTCAGGCTTAGGTTCACTCGAGTATTTTCACTCTCCTTTTGCGCTCTAACTTTTTCCAAAGCCGCCCTTTGCGGGTTTTCAGCCTTGCGAGCTCAGTTTTTACATTTTCTAATTTTTTGTGCTCTAACTTTTGCCTAGGTCACCCTTTCGGGTTTTCGGCCTAGCGAGCCTCTCAAGGGTAATATTTCTTCAACTTGTCCATGTTGATCGGTTGGGAGAACTCCAGGCCATCTAGGTCCATCAGGACCACAGCTCCACCTGACCAGATAGCTTTAATGATGTAGGGACCAGTCCAATTAGGTCTGAAGTTGCCCCTTGGATCGTGGATGGGGGCTCGGTTGTCCTTGAGCACCAAATCTCCTTCCTTTAGATTCCTGGACTTAACCTTCTTGTTGAAAGCCCGAGCAATTCTGCGCTGATAACTTTGAACGTGGTACAGTGCTTTTAGTCTTCTCTCATCGAAGAGCATGAGTTCCTCAAACCTGCTTTGCTGCCAATCTGCTTCGGCTATTTGACACTCGGCCAATACTCGTAATGACGGAACCTCAATTTCGATAGGTAGAACGGCCTCCATCACATAGACCAATGAATATGGAGTCGCCCCGGTAGAAGTTCTAATTGAAGTCCTGTAGCCCCACAGAGCAAATGACAACTTATCTGGCCAGTCCCGGTAGGTTTCCACCATTTTCCGTAGTATATGCTTGATGTTCTTGTTGGCGGCCTCAACTGCTCTGTTGGTTTGCGGCCGGTACGTGGATGACTTATGAAAAGCCACATTATATTTCTCCAACAAGTCAATTACTTCCTTCTTAAAGTGGGAACCATTATCCGAAATAATCTCGTTTGGGACCCCGTAGCGACAGATGATGTTGTTTCTGATGAACTTTGCAACGTGCGATGCTTTCAACACGGCATATGATTGGGCCTCGACCCACTTTGTGAAATAATCTATCGCTACCAGGATGAACTCATGCCCATTCAATCCCTTCGGGGTAACAACTCCGATCACGTCGATTCCCCAAACAGAAAATGGCCATGGGGACGTCATGTTGTACAGCTTTGACGGCGGGATCTTCATACGGTTTGTATGGATCTGGCATTTGTGGCATCGCCGAACAAAACCGATACAATCCTCTTCCATTGTAGACCAATAGTAGCCCTGTCTGAGGATCTTTCTAGCCAACATTACTCCATTCATGTGTGCACTGCACTCTCCTCCATGGATGGCCTCCATCAGACGCTTCGATGTTTCAACTTCTACACAGAGCTTATGCATTCCCAGATGACCTCTCTTGTACAGCTTACCGCCGTAGATGATGAACTGAACAGCCATTCTTCTGATTGCCCTTTTATCCTTGGCATTTGCCCCTGGTGGATACGCCTCCTTTTCCAAGAAGTTCCAAATGTCGTAATACCAGGGGTTGTCGTCCTGAGCCTCATCTATGGCGGAAATCGACTCGTGCGCTGGCGCAAACTTCTGGTCAATAATGACTGGACGCATCCGGACTCCGGACGGGATGTTCATCATGGAAGATAGAGTTGCTAGTGAATCTGCGAACCTGTTGTTTTCTCTTACTAGGTGGGTGAAATTTAGCTTCTCAAATCGAGGAATTAACAAATCCAAGGTTTGGTGGTAAATTATCATCTTTTCCTCTTTGACTTTCCAATCTCCTTTTGCTTGAGATACAACAAGGTTTGATTCCCCAATAACGTCCAACCGCCTTGCCCCTAGTTCTAGGGCTGCTTCTAGGCCAGCGATACATGCCTTATATTCTGCTTCATTGTTCGAGACTTTGAACCGGAGCTTGAATGCTAAAGGGATACGGGAATCGTCCGGCGCTATCAGCAACACTCCTATCCCATACCCGTATTGGTTCGACGCTCCGTCAAAGTACATTGTCCAAGTTTCATCTTCGATATGCAGAATGGCTTCATCTAGGAACAGGTACTCAACCGCTTCATCCCCTTCAACCGGGTGGTCGGCAAGGAACTCCGCTACTGCTCTTCCTTTTACTGACTTGCGTGTTACATACTTCAGATCAAATTCAGAAAGCAACAGCAGCCAGCGAGCTAGCCTACCCGTAAGTGCCGGTTTCTAGAAAAGATATTTGATGGGATCCAAGTGTGAAACCAACATTACAGAGTGAGCTAACAGGTAGTGCCGCAGCTTCCTGGTAGCCCATACCAAGGCCAAGCAAGCCTTCTCCAGCGGGGTGTAACGGGTCTCGTAATCCAGCATCTTCTTGCTTAGATAGTAGATGGCCCTTTCCACCTTGTCCTCTGATTCTTGTGCGAGCATGCAGCCCATGGTAGTCTCAGTTACTGAAAGGTACAATATCAACGATCTCCCCGGCTCTGGTGGTGACAACACGAGCAGGTTCTGTAAATATTCTTTGATCTGCTCAAAAGCTGCTTGACATCGGCCGTCCCATTGGAATTTCTTTCCTTTCTTCAGGAGACCAAAGAGTGGTTCACAAGTCAAGGTTAATTTTGAGATAAACCGTCTTATGAATTGCACTTTACCTAGAAAGCCTCGCACCTCCTTTTCAGTCCTTGGTGGTGGCATTTCTAAGATGGCCTTGATTTTGGAAGGGTCGACTTCGATGCCCCTTTGTGTAATCAGAAACCCTAACATTTTCCCCGCTGTAACACCGAATATAAACTTCTGAGGATTTAGCCACAGCCGAAACTCTCTGATCCTTTGAAAGAACTTTTGTAAGGCGGTGTAGTGGCCCTCTCTTTCTTTGGACTTGACAATCATGTCGTCCACGTACACCTCCACCTCTTTGTGGATCATATCGTGTAGTATTGTGGTCGTTGCCCGTTGATAAGTAGCTCCAGCATTCTTCAACCCAAACGGCATTACTCTGTAGCAATATGTACCCCACGGGGTAGTGAATGCAGTCTTCTCCCGATCTTCGGGTGCCATTACTATCTGATTATAGCCTGAGAAGCCATCCATAAACGAAAACAAGGCTTGTCCTGCCGTGAAATCTACCAATTCATCAATGTGCGGTAGGGGGAAGTCGTCCTTCGGACTAGCTCTATTCAAATCCCTGAAATCCACACATACTCGGATCTTGCCATCCTTCTTTGGCACTGGAACAATGTTGGCCAACCAAGTCGGGCATTCGGATAGCAGCAGGAAGCCTGCATCGATTTGCTTGGTGACCTCTTCCTTGATCTTAATGGCCCAATCAGGACGGATCCTTCTGAGTTTTTGTTTGACAGGTCGGGCCTCAGGATCAAGAGGGATCCGGTGCTGTACAATCTCAGGATCGATCCCAGGCATGCCTTCGTAGGACCACGCGAAAACATCTTTGAAATCTTTTAATAAAGCGACAAAGCGCTCGCGTTCCTCCGAAGACAACGTGGACCCGATCTGGACCAGCCGCGGGTCATTCTCAGTACCAACATTCACAGTAGTGATTTCGTCCATTAAGGGTTTAACAAATCTTTCCTGCTCCTGATCAATTAATCGTTGCAAAACCGGAGGAATTTCTTCCTCGTCGTTTTGATCAAAATTTTGAAAATCCTGATTTAAGCAATAAATCAAAGGCACAGAAAAATACTCAGAAACCACATCCACATCATTCTCATTAAATACTTCCAAGCCGTCCGATTCTTCTGTTACAACAGACTCAAAAGAGAAAGAAAATGATGACCTAGACAGGACTGTGGCATCCGGGTTATCACCCCCAGGAATACCAGACTCAGACTCAGTCGAGCTGGAACCTGATTCCGACTCACAGGACTCGGTGGAATCAGATTCCGGCTCACTACCTGACCCGGTGCTGCTGGACAAAAATCCTTCTTCATATTGCCAGATGAGAGAAGGTGCGATGGATGCATCCAAAATAGCTGATGGTAGGCCCGCAGCCGTTTCATTCCCGATCATGCATACCGAGGAGTTATCCCCCAAGCACTTCTGTTCGATCGGAGGATCTGAAAGTAGACACGCCAGTGCTACCCCCATTTCATCTTCAGCGTCCTCAGACTGCACTTCCTCACTCTGCTCAGCCTCAGCCGATAGATCTGCCTGCCCTTCGGCGATGTCATTCTCAGGTAGCTGTAGATCAAAGAAAATCTCAAACCCCGGTACGCGCTTCCTCTCTGCGTTCAGCCACAACTCGGGGAAGCCACAGAACGGAAAGTCCTCCCCCTCCCGGACAAAGCGTCCGTTTAGGGTACCCTGAATGGGTCGGTGCATTAAGTCAAAGGGCTTCCCCATCTATTTCGCTCTGGCCCTTCCGGCCATCTCTTTTCCTTTCCTTATCCAGTCCTCTTTGGTGGGTAGGTAACCCAATCCAAAGGTATGAGGGTTGTGTGGCACTTCGGCCAATGCCGCGACGCCTTTCCGGCAGCTCTTTCCCAATCCCATCCCGGGGATGTGCTGGAGTTTGTTCATGAGATAGATTGCTTGGGCACTGACATATACCCCTTCATTAGCTGCCATGATGTCCTGTACAACCCGAGCCTCAGCCAAGGTAAAACTCGATATGAACACATCTTCCATACCGTGCTCGATTTCTAAAACAGGCGTAGACACCTCCGGTGGCGGATGAATTGATGAGTTTCCAAAAACAATGGCTACTCCCTTTTCGTAGGGGTATTTCACCACTTGATGTAGGGTGGAGGAGACCGCCTTTACCTGATGCAGCCACGGCCGCCCCAAAAGCAGGTTGAAGGTTGCGGGGACCTCCAAGACATGGAAATCTATCTCATGCTGTCCCGGCCCAACCTTTGTTTGAATCTTAACTGTTCCCATTACTTCCCGGCTCGTGTTGTCATACGCCCGAATCACCTGGGCCGTTGGCACAAAATCCGCGATCTTCAAACCGATCGCATAGGCTGTCCTTGCTGGGCAGACGTTGATGGCGGACCCTGTGTCGACAAGCACCACGGGTATCCATTTATCTCTGCACTCCACAGAGATGTAGAGTGGCTTGTTATGGTTCGCACCCTCAGGTGGCAGTTCTTTGTCAGAAAAAGTCAGCATCGGGGTAGCTCCTCCCGAAAAGACTAGGCCCACCAGCTGTTCGGGTGTGGTGTCTATAGAAAGCTTGGCTTTGTCCATGGCTGAAAGGACAGCCTGCCTATGTACTCGAGAAGCCATAAGCAGCCCCCAGATGGAGATGCCTGCTTGTATCTTCTTCAATTGTCTTAGTACGGCCTCATCCTCAAGTTGCTTTTCCTTTTGCTTTTCTGCCTCCCTATCTTTTCCAGACGCCTCTGGTTGATCCAGATGTGGAGGCTTGAAATACCGTCCACTCCTGGTCATGTGATCGACTTCGCCGATATACCAGGTGTCATCCGGTTGGTTACTCCCCCAATCTTCGTCCGTGTGGGCAAGACATAGATCATCGTCTTCTCACCACATTCCATCTGCGGTCGATAGGCACCTGTCCAGTTCTGGCAAGACTGTTCTCGTACTCGCAGTACCTTCTATCACTATGCTCGCAGCATTTTCCCTTTCTGTATTCACAGCAGTCTCAATCCCCACATGGGCTTTTGCTTTCCTGATTCTCTCAGAATCTTCGAATCTTTCCTGTTCTGACTGTGCCAATGCAGTAGATTGTTCAATGATCCCTATACTCAAAATGCTCCATTCCCGAGCAAAACTCTCGACACCGGCGCTCTCCGGCGATGTACTCTGTTCTTCAACGTTCTCGGCTGTTACTGACATTCCTGCCCCCGCCGGGCCTTGTTCTGACTGAAACTCTCTTACCACATCTGGCTGATCGTCCAACCATCCCGTGGCCTCTGTCGATTCCTGATAATCGAACCAGTTGACGGCTGAGTCTTCTGGATCTTGGTTACTGTAAAACTGGAACTTGGCGAGATCCTCTTCCACAGTTGTCAAATCATCCGTTCCCTGTCCTGGACTGTCCCCTTGGATTGCACACAGCTCTCCCTCTGCTGGAAACGTCACATCTGGTCTATTCTAGCCCATCGGTGAAATGTAGTCACTCGGACTATAAGTATTCCCATCATCACTCCCAGACTCCGCAGACTCTAGCTTGACAACCCTCTTCTCCTTTGGAGTCTTCTCTCTCCTGCTCTCGATGGTCACCACCGCTGGCTTGGTTGGGTTATGGAGACGTCCATCATGCACAAATCGGTGCAATCAGGAAGGAAAACTTCTGGCTTAGGCAGGTAGGAAGGTGTGATATAGATACTAGGATCGTAGGGCACGACCCCAGTATGGATGAAATTGATTCTTTTGGGTGGTGGAGCTTGGTTATGTGTGGGGAGAGGGTTTGTAGTGACATTGGGCTTCTCATGGGGTAAAATCACCCCGTTATCAATGAGATCTTCATGACGCAATCGAAAGCACAGGTCGGTGTCGTGACCGTGCTGCTGGTGAAACGCACAATACTTGGCTGGATTGTGGGCAGCAGGGAGTCTTTCCGGTAAGGGCCGCGGCTCTAGGGGCTTCAGATGCCCTTTTCTGATCAAAACCCCCAAAGCTTTGGACAGGGGCATATAAAGCGGAGCGAAGGTTCTGGTATTTTTGGGAAGCTATTTGGTTGTTTGTGGGTTGCTTCCGGACGCACCGGAAAATGGTGCGGCTGCCGTATTTCTTGGGGGAGGGTTGGTGGTGACCATGCTCACCTCGGAGGTCCTGGTAGTTGTAGTGCCACTTGGGCCTGCATTAGCGTTACGGTTGAAAGTTCTACGGGGTTGCTTCCGGTCATTATCAATCAATCCTTGCTTTAAGGCATCCTCAATCTGCACCACCATTTCATGTAGATCTGAAAAGGTAGGGAAGGGGAGTACAATCATCTTCTGCATTAGCTTCGGCTGAAAATTGCGCACAATCATCCGAATCTGGTCCTTGTCCGTGGGCCTTAAGGTCATCATCGAAGCCTTAGCCCGCCATCTGGCAACAAATTCTGAGAAGTTCTCCTTGGGTTCTTCCCTCGTTGTCTCGAGATCCCGGGTCGTAATCTCGATTTGTGTATTATATGAGTACTGCAGGATGAAGGCCTCAGCCATCTCGTCCCAACTTCTCTTGACGTCATCCTCCAATTTGGCATACCATATGGCCGCTACACCCGACAGGGTCCGGCCAAATAGAGACAGCTTCTGCAGTCTAGTGAGGCCCATCGGCCTTAGGATGTCTGAAAACAATCTTAGGTGCACCATGGGGTCTCCAGACCCATCAAATCGATCAATTTGTGACATTTTAAACCGATCTGGCAACGTCACGGCTGCGTTGGTGTATCCGTCTTCATTGTCCGGAATGGATTTCACACCTTGAGATTTCTTAAACAGTTTTTCCAGCTTGCTCATTTTTAATGCCATGGGGTCCACCTCGGACTCAAAAGGAGAATCCGATTGATTGATAGGAGTGGGTGCCTTGGATAGTTGAGGCAGAATCGGGGGTGGAGCCAGCCCCGTTGGAAGGTCGGTATCCTCTTGGACATTCCGGGCATTCGGTGTTTCTTCGGGTATCAGAACCCTTGGTGGGGGAGGGACTTGCTGTGAAGCAGATGCTCCGGTCTGCTGCTGCAATCTCACGATTAACTCTGCTTGTTCGCTCACAACCGTGGCCTGCTGCTTGGCGAACTCTGTCTGCCGAACAGCATCCTGCTGCATCATTTTCATGCTTTCTTGGAGTTGGTGCACCATCTCCTCTAAGCTAGCCATACTATCCTGCTCTGGTTGAACTACTGGTATATGTTCCCTCTCTGTAGGCGAAACAGGATCCTGACCCCTACTGAACTCGGGTAGGGTAGATAAGGCCCTCTGAATTGAGTGCTGTACTGATGCTTTCTGCCTAACAGTCCTCCGTCTAGTAACCGGGGGTAGAGAGTGGTACAATAGTTGTCCGTCTACCAGATCCTCAGATCGATGGAGCCGACGACCTCTGATCCAGAGTGCTTGGGGAATATCTACCGGGTTGGAAGCAATGATGCTAAACTACCTAGCAAAAAGATAAATAAAGCAGTAAATAAACTAACAATCGGACAGCACAACGGCATAAAATAAACACATACAACGCATAGTTGGGTATCCATAATACACAGTTGGTAAGCCGAACAAACTGTTCCTCGACACTGATCACTGTTCCCCCAAGATCTCTGCTCCCAAAACTGAACCTGATACCCGCAGATAACTGATTCTCATAAATAGATACTGATGCCCTCAGGTCTAATACTCAATCTTGCAAACTGATATGTACGTTCCTGTAGAGATACACTCTAAAAGCACATAGCAAGTAAAGAGAGCCAAAACACCCCTATGTTGGGGTAGGGTTTCCCTGTCCTATTTTGTCAGGAGCTAGGGTTTCACTATGCACGCAGCAGTTTTCAAACAACCTAACATCGGGTAAGCAACCTGTCCTAGCTTGGAATGGTCACTATGGATTTCGATATGCACTAGGCCGAATGGTCGAAAAGGGTGCCTCGGTAAAACTGGGGTTTGTGTTCCCATACTGTCAGAGCCCATAACCGGTCAGCCTTATGGTCATGCCTTGAAAAGACAAGCCTCCGGCAAACCGTTCAAGAATGGCAGATGGCAAACACGGTGTCCTAGGTGCACCAATGCACATGCAATGCAAAGAAACACATATGTGAAATCAAAACAGGATATCACGAGTTCGAGTCAAGCTCTCTAAATCCCCAGCAGAGTCGCCAGAAACTGTAGACGCGCCCGTGGGCCTCACTACAGTTCGGACTCAAATCGGGTCACGGTTCTTAATCTGAACCAAAGAGTCCAAATCTAGCAAATCGTTTTGAAAAAACAGATTTTTTTGAAGAGAAGTGCCAAACATGGACTGCTTTGCCAGATACAGAGTCGCCACCTAAATATTTTTTATAGGGGAATTTAGGAAACCCTGACTCGGTGCTGAAGGCCACATGTCCGTCATCACCGGAGTTGTCTCGGCTCGGGAGCTAGGGTACGATTGGGGAAGGTCAGCTATGAGCACCCCCTCTTGCCCGATCCGAAGATCGGCCTCTACTAACCGTGATATCCGTTTTTTGAAAACATTATGTGTTCTTATTCCGGTTGTTAGCCTAGAATTACTATGTTATGCGCACGGCAAACAAGTATAGACTAGATTGCCTAATTTGGAAACAAGCATTGCATATCCGTTTATTTTGGGAAAATGTTTTGGAATTGGCTACTCGCAAGTAGGCTAAAACACGGATTTCAATGAGTTATTCCAACTCAAGCAATCCAACCTTCACCCACAGGCATTCAAACAGTTTATCACATAAGCATCTAGCCACATGGTAAACATACTGTCATGGTAGCATTCACACGCATGTGATATGCTAAAGCATTAAAACACTTACATCGTACTCCGTGCCAAAACAATAAACTAGTTAGCAAACATGCATGTCCTAGTTCATGTTAAAAATGACTAATGCATCGCATGCAAAAATGCAATCTAGACAGGCTCGGCTAACCTAAACATGGCATGTGAAATGCGATCAACTATCACATATTCAATTTTGAATTGAAGTACAAATGCAGTTAGCGTGATGTACCGAGCCTAATGCATGCAATACAAATGCATGAATACACACATACATAGCATAAGGTATGCTAAATTAAACGTGCCCTAATACTAACCAACAAAGCAGGTAAGTAAAAGGGAAGAAAGAAGTGGGGATTGGAAGACATACACACCACTCACACACACTTATTACAGATTTGCCCTCACTCGGAGGGGCCAAATAAATATTACAGTCCGAATGATAAGCAAATAAAATTATTACAAAATTTCTAATTAATTAATAGAAAGAATGCAAAAAGAAAGGAAAAGGGGGGGGCCGCAGCCTCTGCCTCGGGATGCGCGAATGATGTATGCTCGAAACCCAGCTCGCCTAGAAAACCCGTACCGTACCCCTGCCACCTCTGTTTATACTGCCCTGTTTCTCTGAAATTTGCCAAAGCCCTAGGACAGGTTCCTTGCATGCTGCAGAGTACCACCGGCTAGGGGAAATTCCCATCGGCAGTTCATAATTTCCGCCGGCTGTTCCTGGATTTATCGGCCATTCAAAGATTGCCGGTCGGCACTGAATTATGCCGGTCGGCAGAAGCTTCCTACAGAAGACAGTTTTGACAGCAACAGAGAACAGACAGTATACGGCATGGGATTTCAGGCACATGCGAGCATGGTCATGCTTCCCATCATGCTTTGAACTCAGGGAAGCATGGCCCTCGTTCCTCGAGCCATCAATGGTGCATGATAACCCAATAGATCAAGCTTGCCATTTGATGTAAAAATGCATGCAATCACACAAATGAGGACCAAGGCCTTATCATGCCGAAGTCAAAGGCCCCGGTGACCGAGAGTTAAGGCACGTTACATCACTTACGGTATGAACGCCCCTTAACCCTCACACTTGGTTTGACACCCCAAACCAAGTAATGCAATGCGTGTTATGCACACATTGTTCAAAATGCAACATGATAACAAGATGCAAGGCATGCCAAGGGTCATGCAACTAGTATGACGAGCATGCAATGTTAGGCATACAAGATGCAAATGCAATGTAAACATGGACACCTTAAGCAAAAGGATCAACGCAATATCACATTCGATGAGACAATCATGCAATGGACATAAGACAAGCATGCAAGAGAGCCTTATACTATAAAGGGGCAGGCCTTGATCCACCCCAAAACAGTGGCCAAAAAGTGTCTAAAAGGGGGACCAATACTCATGCTAACAAGCAAACTAATGGTCCTAAGGTTAAGGCACAAAAGGGAGGCACTTCACTCCCACCAACATGACCACTCATGGCATGACTTAGACAAGCCAAAACAGAAATCTAACATGTAAAAATGGACTCCAAAACTCATTAATATGGTAGCTAAGGTGGCTCCAAAGAGATGTATGCACCAAGGCTCATGTGTAGGCATAAAAGGGCGCACCCTCAAGGCATGAAAGAGGTCACACATGCACACATACAAACATGATTCTTGGACTGAAATAAGGTCCTAAATGATGCCAAATCATGAGGATGGTCAAAACTATGCATGCTAGAGGTCAATATGCTCAAAGCTTACAAGCCAAAACACAAGGAGATGACACCAAACAAGGCAAGCATGATTGAAATGGATGGCCAACAGACCTCAAACATGACGAAACAATGCCAACATCTTCATGGAACCAAGCCAACACATGTAAGGATCATGGCCTAAACACAAGATACAATTCTAGGCCAAATGGAGGAATGTAAAGCAAGTATATTAAGCATGCAAATGGGTACAAATCCGGCCAAAAACAGAGATCATATATGATCCAAAACACCCAAAAAACTTCTGAAATGAGGCCAAAAATGATCAAGCATGCATGTTACCCTTTTAAGCTAAAATGCAAGGAAACAAGACAATGAAGGGAGAGGGGTGTCCCTCCCCTATGCAAGACTTCAAACCATCTTCCTCACCACTGAAAGCCCACTGATTTTCAGTGGTGAGAGGACCAAAACACTTAGGCAAACAAGGCCTTACCAAAGAGGCAACAAAAAGGCCAAATAAGGCCTAAGAGGGTGAGTTTAAACTCAAACCACAAAGGACCCTTAATGAAAGTTCTTAAGCATGAAAATACAAGCTTTTTTTATGTTATGCACAAAAACTAAATCAGCCAGTAAGATAGGTAAAAGACTAGTGTAAGTTTGGGGAAACTAAAGTAAAATGCTCACCCTTGAAGCACACTTCAAGAACAGCCAAGGCAGCCCCCTTTTTTTGATCAAAAACAGCCCAAAAACTCAAGAATCAACCCTCAAAGTCCTCAATCTTGGAGCAAGGTGTAATAGTGTGTGTATTGGTGCAAAAGTAAGGTAAAATCACACTTTTAGGCCAAGAAACACACACAAAGGAGGAGAGAGAGGGAAATATAGAGATAGGGTGTATCTATATGTGTAAGCTCTGATTTTGCCTTCAAAGTCTCTAACCTAGAACAAGGAGAAGGCTCCTCCTCTTATAGGAGTCCCTCTTGCAAAGCTTATGCAACAAGCTTGCTTAGAGGGAGATCCCTCCACACACGTGTATGGAGGGAAGTAGAGTTGGTGCCAGCTATCACAGCTGGCACAAAATATCTACATAAAGTAGATGAACAGTGGTCGGCTGCCCAAAAATGTCATTTTGACAAAAAAGAGTGGCGACCGGCAACAAAATATGCCGACCGACAGAAAAGATTGCCGATGGAAGCAAAAACCAGCCGGTGGCCTCTAACCACTGCCGGTGGTGTGTGAGGATGCCTCACAAGGCATTCCCTGCCTCTCCAAGGCAAAACACAAGTGTTTGGTGCAAAACCAGACACTAAACAGTTGAGTTCGGAGATCCTGAGGCAAGGCGCGTAGCCGAGACCTCCGGGAACTCCAAACGAACACAAACAAGGGTAATCACCAAGTGTTCCAATGGTGATGTCCAAGTCTTGAGGACGGTCAAAAATGGGGTGTCTACAACATGCAAAGCGATGCTCGAATAATGAAATCAGCCCCAAACAGTCCCTATGCAGCCCAAAATAATGCTAAAACATGTATGAAATGTAGCCAAAATAAGCTAGTATGCTTGGCCAAAACAACATGCAACATAGGCTGGTATGCATGGTTTACACTACACCTATATGAAGCATGTGAGAGCTCATCAAACCAGCTAAAAACAGTAACATGGTTTGTCAAATAAGCCCCAAAAACCCATGGAAACAAGGTCCATGCATGCATGAAAGATGTGTTTCTTTGAAAGGCCAATAAGAGGGTTACTCTACACATGTAACAAGGACACTTAACATGGAAAAACCAGATCTGGAAATGACTTATGGGGGTCCTAAAACCCACTGAAAAATGCTGGAAATAAAGCTTGGAAGCTTGCAAATAGGAGCTCCTTTGTAAGGCCAAAAATGCAAGCAATCAAGACAATAAGAAGAGGGGATGGCCCTCTCCTTCTTAGGACCTCAAACCACCATCCTCACCACTGAAATCCCTCAAGTTTTCAGTGGTGAGGAGGCCCAAACAAGGTGGTCCCGAAGCTCACCAAAAACACACAAAAATGAGGCCAAACAAGGCCTAAGAGGGGGTAAACGACCCGAAACACAAAATTGACCTTAATGAAGTATCTTAAACACAAAAAAAATAGAAATTTTTTTATGTTATACACAAAGCTCAAAACAGTAACCAAGATAGGCTAAAAGTGTGTGCAAAAACGGGGAATAAAGAGGGAAAATGAGTTACCTTTGTAGCCAAAAGGGGACAGGAGCCTCTTGGTCCAAAAAAACAGTCCCTTAGCCTCTAAAAATGGCCTCCAAGCTCCTTAGGTTGATGATGGAGATGTTAGGCCAAGAGTTGTAGTGTAAATGTGCAAGAACTAGACCCTTTTGAACCCTCTAACCCACACAAATGTAGAGAGAGGGGGAGATATAGAGAGGGAGTGATATATATATCCTATATATCAGATTTTTCTAACCCTTTGAAAGGGAAGGAGAGGCCCTCTTTTAATAGAGAAACCAAGGGGGCAAAGCTTCTCTTAGAAGCTTTGAGCAAAGAGGCCAAGCTTCTCTTAGAAGCTTGGAGCAAAAGGGCCAAGCTTCTTGGAGAAGCTAGGCAAAGGGGTCAAGAGGTTCAAGCTTCTTCAAGAAGCTAAAAAAAGGATCAAGCTTCTTGGAGAAGCTAAAAAAGGGTCAAGCTTCTTGGAGAAGCTAAAAATGGTCAAAAGGTTCAAGCTTCTTGGAGAAACTAAAGAAGGATCAAGCTTCTTGGAGAAGCTAAAAAATGGTCAAGCTTCGTGGAGAAGCTAAAAAGGGTCAAAAGGTTCAAGCTTCTTCAAGAAGCTAAAAAAGGGTTCAAAAGGTCAAGCTTCCTCAAGAAGCTAAAACCAAGAGTTCAAAAGGTTCAATCTTCCTCAAGAAGCTAAAATAGGGGGTTCAAAAGGTTCAAACCCCCCTCAAGAAAAGGTCTCGACCGGAAAAAGTGGCTAATCGGCCAACAAAGTTGGCTGACCGACCACAAAATGTGCCAACCAACCATCAACAGTGTCGACCGGCCACCAAAGGTGCCGACCAGCCATCACCAATGGCCGATGTCAAGGAAACCAGGCCGGTGGCCTCGAGCCATGGCCGGTGAGGTGTGGGGATGGCCAACAAGCCATTCCCTACCCTCCAAAGCCAAAAACCCGAGTGTTTGGTCCATGACCGAGCACTAAACAATCGAGTTAAGAGATCTTGAGGCAAGGCGCGCAGCCGAGACCTCCGAGAACTCAAAACGAACACGAATATGGATGATCACCGAGTGTTCAACTGGTGACATCCAAGTCTTGAGGACGGTCAAAAATGGGGTGTCTACAGCGTGCATCATTCATTTTGTCTTGCATACACCGGGCTCGGCGCATCATTCAAACTGCATTGTATTTCAATACCTATTTGAATACATGCATCAATTGTTGCATTCATATGCCATCTTAGATAGCCGAGCCTACTTAGTTGCATTTTGCATGTGTTGCATTAGGCATTTCAAACCTAGCTAGGATCATGCATTGATTTCTAACATTGCCTCTGTTTTGGCTCGGAGTACACTGTGAGTGTTTATGCTTTAGCATCCTTGCATGTGTGTAAGTGACTGCCATGATAGCATGCTTGCCATGAGGCTAACTGCTTAAGTGTTTAACTGCATGAATGTCTGTGGATGAAGGCTTCATTGCTTGAATCGGAACAATTCATCAAAATGTACGTTTTAAGTCCACTTGAGAGTGGCAAATCATGTTTTCTAAGTCCACTTGAGGGTGGCAAATCCGCGTCTTAGCCTACTTGAGGGTAGCAACTTCAAACCATTTTCGAAAAACAAACATGAGATGTTTTGTTCCAAATCGAGCGATCTAGTCTATACTTGTATGTTGTGCGCATCGCATAGTAAGCTAGCTAATAAATCAGAATAAGAACACATGTGTTTTCAAAAACAACATATCATGATTAGTAGAGGCCGATCCTTTGATCAGGCGAGTGGGGGTGCTCATTTCATGACTTCCCCCCTCGTACCCAAGATCCCGAGCCGAGGCAACTTTGGTAATGACGGACACGTGGCCTTAGGCACGAGTCAGGGTTTCCTAAATTTCCCAAAATAAAACATTTAGGTGGCGACTCTGTAATTTGCAATGGTGGGAACACAACCCTTGGATCTGGACTACCGCTGTACCGTTTGATCCTCCTTTCACTTCTTGGTGTTAGGTGTGAGAGGTATATTAGGTAGTCTTGCTAAGGTACCCTTTTTGACCAATCGGCCTAGTTGCATATTGAAAGCCATAGAGACTATTCCAAACTAGGACAGGTTGCTTACCCAAATTTAGGATTGTGTGAAACACTTTGCTTGAATAGTGAACCCTAGTTCCCGACGAAACTAGGACAGGGTAACCCTACCCCATCATAGGGGTGTTTTAGCTCTCACTTAACTGGTATGTGCTTTTAGAGTGAAACTCTATAGGAATGCATGTATCAGTTGCAAGTTTGGGTATCAGTTTTGGAGGCAAAAATCAGTGTTTAGTACAGTTCTACAGCTTATGATTGCAACTGCGTGTTGTTAGTGTCTGAGCCGAGGTGCGGTGCGGTTTCTAATTTTTGTTTTCTTTTACTTTATTTCTTTTTGCAAGGTAGTTTTTCACCATTGCTTCAGACGATTCTGTTACCCCCCAAGCACTCTGGACCTGTGTAAGAAGACTTTACAGATCCGGTGATCTTGTTAGGGGACAGCCAGTGTTTGCTTCACTCCCACCGGTTACGGAAAGAAGGAGGGTTAGGCATAATTCACCAGTTCAGCAGTCACCTTTTACTTCACCTGTGCCTAGTCAGGCTCAGTCTTCTACTTCCACTCCAGTGAGAGATTACTCGCCAGTTCTGATAGCTCAACATCCCCCAGTTAACATGGAAGATATGTTTCGTCGGCTCCAGCAGACCATTGAGACCAAGCAGCTAGATGCTGCCCGCTAAGCTGAGGTCACAACCCGCCAAGCAGAAGTGATAAATAGGCTTCAGCAATAGCAACCACAACCACAACCGGTAGTATCCTCCGTATCCCATGCACCCCCAGCGGGTATTCTAGCACCCGGAGTTACTGTCAATGTCCAAGGCACCAGTGTACCAAACGGAGGCGCAATTTGAATTTGAGGTTGACCACACTGCATTAAAGGTCAACAAGCTAAAAAACTCTTCAAGCGGGCACAGGGCGTGAATTCAACCCCTGACATTGAGGATGGATACACAGAATTCGCAGTAACTTTACTAGACAGATTCAAGATGCCGCACATAGACCAGTTTGACGGCTCCGGGGATCCTATGGTCCATTTGTGGCTATTCTTTGATATCCTGTAACCAATAGGCCTTACCAGACTTCAGAAGCTGTCGTTTTTTGGCCGGACCCTGTCGGGTATAGCGGCCATCTGGTATGCAAAGTTAGGAAACTCTATGAAACGAAGTTGGGAGGAAATGGCTGAGGCCTTCATTGAACAATACTGCTATAATACCCAGATCGAGGTCATAACCCGTGATCTTGAAGCGACCCGCCAGGAGCCAATGGTGGGCTTCTCGTACTTTGTCACCCGATGGAGGGCTAAGGCCTCGATGATGACTATTAGGCCATCTGAAAAGGATCAAATCAGAATGGTGGTCCGCAACCTACAAGGGAGATTATTACAGAAGATGATAGTCTTGCATTTGTTTACATTCGCTGAGCTCCACGAGATAGGGGTTCAAATTGAGGATACGATGAAACAGTGGCTGATAGACAATGAGAAGGAACAGCCCAAGAGGCCCTTTACACGTAGTTCCAATGCTACCATGAGTGGTAGCACCTTTGCACGGCCTTCGGATGTGAGTATGGTCACCACCACATCCAAAACTGCCAACCCTTTCGCTAATACATCCAGCACAAATCCACAAACCTCAACCAGCTAGGCCCGATCTCAAAGGGTCTTTACCCCGCTCTACGTGCCTTTATCCAAAGCCCTAGGGGTCTTGATCAAAAAGGGGCATCTTATGCCGTTAGAACAATGCCCACTACCCGATCGTCTCCTTTTGAAACACAACCTAGCCAAATACTATGCTTTTCACCAGCAGCATGGTCATGACACTGATCAATGTTATAGGCTACATCATGAGATTCAAGATCTCACTGACAATAAAGTGATAGCCCCTCCCTGAAAACCCAACGTCACTACAAATCCTCTCCCACCACATAACCAAGTCCCTCCACCCTGACATATAAACCTTATCCACACACTGGCCGTCCCTTATGACCCCAGTATATACATCACACTTTCCCACCTACCTAAGCCGACATTATTCATCCCTGAGAGCACGGACCTGTGCATGATGAACACGTCTACACTCCAACCCGAACTAGTGGTGGTGATAGTGGAAGATGAAGGGAGGTCAACCTTGGTGGAGAATGTCAGTTCGTTGCTTGAGGGCTCTGAGGACTTATCTGAAGGGATGTACAGCCCATATTGCTATATTGTGCTAATCAATCAAGCTAAGCCGGAAGTGGTGCTGCCGACTGGGATGGAGGTAAGTGTAGTTTGAGAGGATGGCCTAAGTCACGGATTAGATGATCTGTCTGAATTGGAGGAGGACATAGACAATTTGCAGTTCTTTGATGAGCAAGATCAAGGGAACGTGCATATTGATTGGTTTGATCTGAATGGGTCGACAGATAATTATGGGTGGCTAAGTGATAAACCCGATAGAGATGAAGGAACTGAATTGAAGCTGGAAGAACAGAAAGCGGGAACCGCTGCAATGGCCGGAATGGCCGACGGAAAGGGTAAACTGCCGAAAAACTCTGGTGTGGAACAATCGGCTCAGGAACTGGGCATTGTTAGTACTGTACATATAGAACGAGAAGACGCACAGGAGCGTTTTGAGCAAGAAATGAATGAAAATAACCAGAGAGCTGGAAAAGCCCAACACCCTGCAGGGGAGATTTCTGACAAGAAGATAATTCAAGCGGTGCCGGACAAATGCTTGTCGGCTGCTGAAGGAGTCTGGTGGGATGACGACGACCTACACCTAGCTCATACTGATGAGGATTGGGGTGAAGACCTTCCTAACAACACTTGGTATGTGGAAGAGATCGACCATATGACAAAAAGTGGCCAATATTTCAAACCACTGCATGTAGACCAACCCGAAGCCTCCGGAAAGGACAAAGAGCTTGAGAAGCAAAAAGAAAAATAGTTAGAAGAAGAGGTTGTGCTAAAACAGTTGAAGAAGATTCAAGTTGATATATCTATCTGGGGTCTGCTTATGGCTTCGTGAGTGCACAAGCAGGCTGTATTGTCAGCGATGGATAAAGCTAAGTTGTCCATCGACACCACTCCAGAACAACTGGTGGGATTGGTCTTCCTGGGAGGCGCTGTGCCAACTCTGACCTTCTCGGACAAGGAACTGCCGCCGAAAGGCTCTGCACACAACAAGCCTCTATACATATCAGTTGAGTGCCGAGAAAAGTGGGTACCAGTCGTATTAGTCGACACTGGGTCAACAATCAACGTCTGTCATTGTCGCACGGCTTATGCTATTGGCTTGAAACTGGTGAATTTTGTGCCTACAGCCCAGGTGATTCGAGCGTATGACAATACAAGCAGAGAGGTGATGGGAACTGTGCAGATTAGAGTTCAAGTGGGCCCAGCTCAACAGGACATCAAGTTCCATGTCCTCGACGTTCCGGCCACTTTCAACTTACTACTTGGGTGATCCTAGCTACACCAAGTGAAAGTTGTCTCTTCCACCCTCCGCCAATGTTGAAGTACCCCCATAGAAAAGGGGTGGCCATAGTCTTCGGGAATTCATCTATACATCCTCCGCCAGAGGTCACTACACTTGTGCTGGAGATTGTGCATGGTGAAGAGGATATTTTCCTTTTAGGGTTTACCTTGGTTGAGGCCTGGGTGGTGCATAATATCTTAGCTGTTGATGAGGGCTTGTATGTTAGCGCCAAATCTGTATACTTCATGAACAAGCTCCAACACATGCCAGGAATGGGACTAGGAAAAAATGGCCGGAAGGGCATCACTACATTGGTCGATGTGCCACATAACCTGCATGCCTTTGGTCTTGGCTATACGCCCACCAAAGAGGACTGGGTGAGGAAAGGGAAAGAGATGAAAGAGCCAGAGCTAAGCAGACCGGCAAGCGCTATGAACTTGTGCACGGACCAATCCGGGGAACCCTGAATGGCTATTTTGTTCGGGAGGGTAAAGACTTCCCATGTTGTGGTTTTCCCAAGCCCTGGTTCAACTCTGAGAAGCAGCGGGTTCCTAGCTTTGAGATTTTCTTTGACTTGCAGCTGTAAGATAGTGATACAGAGGAAATGGCTGAACCAACCGCTGAAGCTGAGAAGAGCACGGAAAGTGATTCCAACAATAACAAGCTTGAGGTAGGAGCAGCACTGGCATGTCTCCTTTTGGATCCTCCGATCGACTCAGAAAGCTTGGGGGATAACCTGACCGTTTCTATGAACGGAGACCAACCGAGTGTGAACCCTTCTAACAGTATCTTGGATGCATCTGACGCACCATCCCTCGTTTGGCAGCTGGAGGAGGGCTACTTGTCTGGCAGTTCTAAGTTGGGTAGTCAGCCAGAATCTAGTTTCACAAAGTCTGTGGAGTCGAAATCAGATTCTGGTTCTTCTGAGTCTGGGTCCGGTATTCCTGGGGTTGATAACTCGGATGTCGAGGTTTTGTCTAGGTTGTCCTTTTCTTTTTCTTTTCAGTCGATGGTAATAGAGGAATTAGATGAGCTTGACCTTTTGAATGAGAATGCCGATGCAAATTCTGAGTATTTCTCTGTGCCGCTTGTTTATTGCATTGATCATGACTTTCACAATTTTGATGAAAATGATGAGGAAGGCATTCCTCTGGTTTTGAAAATTTTGATTAATCGAGAGTAGGAGAGGTTTGCAAAACCCCTTGCTGATGAAATCATTACAATTAATGTGGGTACTGAGAAGGATCCGCATCTGGTCCAGATCGAGTCCTCGTTGTCTTCGGAGGAGCGCGAGCGCTTAGTTACTTTATTAAAAGATTTCAAAGATGTTTTCACGTGGTCCTATGAAGACATGCCTGGAATCGATCTTCAGATTGTACAGCATCGGATCCCTCTTGACCCCGAGGCCCGACCCATCAAATAGAAGTTGCGGAGAATACCCCCGGATTAGACTTTAAAGATTAAAGAGGAGGTCACCAAGCAGATAGATGCAGGGTTCTTGTTGGTATCTGAGTATCCGACTTGGTTGACCAGCATTGTTCCAGTGCCGAAGAAAAACGGCAGAATTCGGGTGTGTGTGGACTTCAGGGATCTGAACAGAGCCAGTCCGAAGGATGACTTTTCTCTACCGCACATCGATGAATTGGTCGACTTCACCGCAGGCCATGCATTGCTCTCCTTCATGGATGGATTTTTTGGGTATAACCAGATTCTGATGGCACCCGAGGACAGAGAGAAAACTGCTTTCAGTACGCCATGGGGAACCCACTACTATCGAGTAATGCCATTTGGACTGAAGAATGCTGAGGCTACCTATCAACGGGATGCAACCACAATTCTGCATGATATGATCCATAAAGAGGTCGAGGTGTATATGGACGACATGATTGTCAAGTCCAAGGAAAAAAAGGGCCACTACACAGCCTTGAAGAAATTCTTTCAACGGATCAGAGAATACAGACTGAGGTTGAATCCACAGAAATGTACTTTCAGTGTCACAGCAGGGACAATGCTAGGTTTCTTGATCACACAGAGGGGCATCGAGGTAGATCCTTTCAAAATCAAGGCCATCCTAGAAATGCCACCACCAAGGATCGAAAAGGAGGTGTGAGGCTTTCTGGGTAAAGTGCAATTCATAAGATGGTTTATTTCTAAATTAACCTTTACTTGTGAACCACTTTTTGGTCTCCTGAAGAAAGGAAATAAATTCCGATGGGATGATTGGTGTCAATTTGCTTTTGAGTAGATCAAGCAGTACCTTCAGAATCCACCTATGTTGTCACCACCAAAGCTGGAGAAGCCCTTGATTTTGTATCTATCAGTAACAGGCAGGAATCTGAGGATAGGGTGGAGAAAGTCATCTATTACCTAAGCCAGAAAATGTTGGATTATGTGACTCGTTACACTTCGCTCAAGGAAGCTTGCTTAGCCTTGGTATGGGCTACCAGGAAGTTGAGGCACTACTTGTTAGCTCACTCCGTAATTCTGGTTTCGAGATTAGATCCTATCAAATATCTCTTTGAGAAACCAGCGCTTACCAGTAGGCTAGCTCGTTGGTTGCTTCTCCTTTCTGAATTTGATCTGAAGTATGTCACTCGCAAGTCTGTTAAAGGGAAGAGCTATAGCGGAGTTCCTGGCAGATCACCTAGTGGAAGGGGATGAAGCGGTGGAATACTTGTTCCCAGATGAAACTATTCTGCAAGTCGAGGAAGAGATTTGGACAATGTACTTTGACGGGGCGTCTAACCAATATGGTTATGGGATAGGTATGTTGCTGATAGCACCTGACAATTCCCATATACCCTTAGCCTTCAAACTCTGATTCAAGGTATCCAATAACAAAGCATAATACGAGGCGTGTATCACTGGTTTGGAAGCCGCCCTAGAACTAGGGGCAAAAAGGTTGGACGTCATCGGGGACTCGAACCTAGTTGTGTCTCAAGCAAAAGGAGACTGGAAGTTCAAAGAAGAAAAGATGAAGATCTATCACCAAACCCTGGATGTTCTGATTCTAAGGTTTGAGAAGCTGACCTTCACACATCTACTTAGAGAGAACAACAGGTTCACTGACGCCTTATCAACTCTATCATCTATGATAGACATCCCGCTTGGAGTCCGGATGCATCTGATCATCATTGAGCAAAGGTATACATTGGCCTATGAGACTATCGCTGCAATAGATGAATTGCAAGATCAAAACCCATGGTTCTATGACATCTGGAACTTCTTGGAAAATGAGGTTTATCCACCAGGGGCAAATGCCAAAGATAAGAGGGAAATACGGCGGATCGCTGTTCAATTTATCATCTGCGGAGGTAAACTGTACAAGAGGGGTCATCTGGGAATACACAAGTTGTGTGTCGACGCAGAGGAATCAAAGCCCCTAATGGAGGCCATCCATAGAGGAGAGTGTGGAGCACACATGAATGGCGTAATGTTAGCTCGGAAGATTCTCAGGCAAGGTTACTACTGGTCTACTATGGAGGAGGATTGTATTGGTTTTGTTCAGCAATGCCACAAATGCCAAATTCATGCTAATCGCATGAACATCTTGCCGTTAAAGCTATACAATATGACTTCTCAGTTTGGGGAATCGATGTCATCGGCCCAGTCACACCGAAAGGGTCAAATTGGCATGAATACATTCTGGTGGCATTTGATTACTTCACAAAGTGGGTGAAAGCTCAGTCTTATGCAGTGTTGAAAGTAGCGCATGTTGCTAAGTTCATCCGAAACAACATCATTTGCTGATATGGAGCCCTAAACGAGATCATTTCAGATAATGGCTCCTTTTTCAAGAAAGAAGTAATCGACTTGTTGGAGAAATACAATGTGGCTTTTCATAAGTCATCCACATACCGGCCGCAAACCAACGGAGTTGTTGAGGCTGCCAACAAGAACATCAAGCACATTTTACAGAAAATGGTTGAGACCTATAGGGATTGACCAGACAGATTGCCACTTGCACTTTGGGGTTATAGAACTTCAATTCGGACGTCTACTGGGGCAGCCCCTTACTCTCTTGTCTACGGTATGGAGGCTGTTCTGCTAATCGAAACAGAAGTGCCGTCGCTGCGGGTTATGGCTGAGTGTCAAATAGCAAATGCGGATTGGCAATAGAGTAGGTTTGAAGAACTAATGTTGTTTGATGAGAGAAGGCTGAAAGCATTGTACCATGTTCAGGGTTATCAACGCAGGATTGCCAGGGCTTTTAACAAGAAAGTTACTCCCGGAATCTCAAAGAAGGGGATCTAGTGCTAAAAGACAACTGAGCTCCCATCCATGACCCTAAGGGCAAGTTCAGACCCAATTGGACTGGTTCTTGCATCATCAAAGCTATCTAGTCAGGTGGAGCTATTATTCTCATGGACCTGGATGGCCTAGAATTTTCCCAACCGATCAACATGGACAAGTTGAAGAAATATTATCCCTGAGAGGCTCGCTAGGCCGAAAACCTGGAAGGGCGACCTAGGCAAAAGTTAGAGCACAAAAAATTAGAAATAAAGAAAAACTGAGCTCGCAAGGTTAAAAACCCTAAAGGGCGGCCTTGGCAAAAGTTAGAGCGCAAAGGGAAAGTGTTAACACTCGAGTGAACCCGAACCGAACTACATAAGGCTTGATTCCCATCTTCGGGATACGTAGGCAACTTCATCCTGAAGTTCGGCCGTAAACACCTCCAAATCAACTATTCTATCCATATGTTGATCAGGTCATTTTTGTCTGTGCTTTATCTGAAAGTTCGGTTGTGATCCTTACTTTGAGAGTTGGTTACAGTGCTGTGCAACATTATTTAATCAAGGGGCAATTTGTGATCTTTGGATTCGGGGTTGTGCATCTTGAGGATAGATTCTATGCGTGTCAAGTTATGATCCTTATCGAAAATGGTTTTGAAAAGTTTTGATAGAAGTTGATTTTCGCTCAAATTTTACTTTTTACAACTTAGACCATTTTTGGACCAAAAGGAAAATTTTCAGTGCTCATAACTTTAATTTCATTGATTTCAATACAAAGGTCTCCAACTCTCGATACAAATTAAAATTGCTTTTATTATATTCATAAAACTTGAAAGTAAGATCAAAGCAATAAACTAGGGGCATAGATGAGTCAGGTGTTCCTGCGTCCCTCGCTTGTGCCTGTGGAAGCTTCTGATGCCAAAGTGGGCCCGGTTTGTGCCTCATCTTTGAGCCAAGTCAGGCACTTGCCAGAAAGGGCGCAGTTGAAACTAGGGGCAGGGGCTAGAAGCTCTCTCGTCCCATAAGCAGTGAGATACCTAGCCAAATGTGAACCTCGGATTGGGAATGAAACCGGGTACTCTACCCCCTTCTCTGGGCAAGTCTAATCATGTCCAAATTGGCACCTGAACTGGAACAGAAAGTAGAATACACAGTGTGTCAGACCAATCAGTTGAATACGAGGTTGCCGAGCCATGCTGTATCTCATTTCGGTCAGATTAAACCAAGGACAATGCCAAGCAATGTCAGCAGTAGACTTGTTGCACATCCAATGGCACCACCATCCCTCGTTTGGGAAATCCACTAGCTGTTGATGGAAAAAGTATGCTTGGGTTGAGTATACGGGGCGAGAATCCACTTCCTTCAGCTTGTCCATTAGCCATATCTGGGAAGGGATGAAAAAAAAGAGAGATTAAAGAATAAAGAGATCTATATTGAGAGAAAAGTGAGAAAAGGGCTTTAGGAGAAAAACAGAGCATGAGTCCCGAGAGATGTGAGAAACACATATTAGAAAGGGTGGGAAACATTACCTGAAGAAGTAGTGGACTCCCTGTGAATTTATTTGTCTCTCGCCGATGGAAGGCGTCTAAGCCCATCAAAGTCTCAGCTAATGCTAAGCCAATGCAACTCTTGCCCTCTTTCAGGCCTTGGGCCACTTTGATGAGTCGAATACTAGACCCTCCGAAACTAGGGACAAGAAGGAAATGAGCCAACATGCACAAGCAGAGGGCGTGTTGCCTAAAACCCCGCCAAAGAAGGTTGCTGTGGTCACCAACGGCAAAAAATCGATGGATCAAACTGGCGATATCTAGCTCTCCTTTGTGAACCAAAGATCGGACCTCGTGTAGAGTAAGGCTGCAGATCCTACCTAAAGCTTGGACGTGGCCAAAGCGGGGTTGAGGTATGATTTCCTCATCGCGTCGGGATTCCATTAGCACTTGAAATTCTTCGATTGTCCGGCATATCTCTTGTCCTCCAAAGCTAAAGACATGAGTTTTCAGGTTCCAGCACCTAGCCGTGGCATGAAAGAAAGGAAAACAAAGTAGAGAATGCCTCAGCAGGAATAGTGCATTTATGCTGAAACCCCGAAAGTTCACCTTTTCCGAGCCATCCAAAGTCACAATCCAATTCGAGAGTTTTTCGGCGAAAAATGGGTCCATTTGTGAAGAATTTGTAGCTGAAATGAAGAAACTACGAGGTCCAACCTTTTGTAGAAGATAAGGCAGTGAGTGGAAGCCAAGTGTTAACATTTCGAAGGACCTGTACATTGATGGCTAGCAAGGTTCATTGATGGCCGGCAGGCCACCTCACATGGCTGACAATCACCACTTATGGTTGGCAGTCTCCCTCTCTAGCCTGCTATCCTTATTTGTGCTGGAAAAATGCTGAAAGCATGTGTTTTGTTCTGTTCTTTGTGTGTTTTAGAGTCTTGTTTTGAGTCCTTTTAGGCTTTAGCAAGTTTGTTGAGTTCTATTCATTTCACTTTGCCTATCAAGTTGTATTTGTGTTGTTTATCGAGTTGTATATTGCTTTCATTTCAGTTGTTGGTCGGTTCATTACCCAATTAAGACTGTTGTGCCAATACAAGTATTCTATTTTCAATATCGAGTTCAATCTCATTTTCATGCAATGCGGTGCTCATGATGCAAAATACAACATTTTTTCAAATAAAAACTGGTTTCACTCCGATCATGGTTGTTTTTACAAAAAGTACGGTACAAGTTTTTAAAGCAAAAAAAACCTGTCTGAAGCTATACAATGTGCTAAAACTATAAACAAAAAAAGACTAAGTAAAAATACATAAATCAGTGCTGGATGCCTTAGGCACAGGAAGCCCTCTTCGTCCTTTTCCTCGAAGGAGACGACTTTGGGGCACTGTCTTCGTCGACGCCGTTGTCTGAATCTAGACTAGAGTCTGAACCAGAGCCATCTCCGCTCTCCACCTCGGAGCACGCCTCGACATCTCCCCCGCTCTCAGAACCAGAGCCAGCGTCATCATCTCCACTCTTAGATGACTCTGAATGCTTACTCGCTGTCTTCTCAGAGTCACTCGTCTCAGCATCATCATTACTCAGAATGGGCTCTGAAGGGCCGCTCCTGTCTCGGGTGCCTCTGGCTCAGTCTCAGCCGCGTGTCGGAATCTATCCCTCTCTCCTCCTTACTGCTGGAAGAGGAACTACTAGTGCAGGTGCTACAGCTCTTGCTGGTGCCATCAGTATGGGTGGGGTCTGAAAAAGATAGTTGTTGCGTATCAGTTACAACATGTGTACCAGATGCAAGCATAGCATGCAGAAGGAGTATATGCAGAAGTCAGATACAGTATGTGAATACAATGTGCAAGTGCAGTGTGTCAGATGTGGTTTATCAATGCAATGTATCAGTGAAGTTTGGGAAGTTTTCAATGTTAGTGTCGGTGTGTCAATGGAAAGTTGATGCCTGGAATATAAGACTAAAGAAACTACCTGAACACCGTAGAGGCTGAACAGCGTCTCTCTTCTTTGTATCATCTCCACTAGTGAGGCTATCAGCTCGAGGATGCCTCTTGTATACTCGATCGGTGCCTGTAAATGTATTGGAATGATTAGTATCTGCCATAGATATATCTGAACTGAAATATAAAGTGCAAGTGCTAAGGTGTGGTTCATACCAGAGACGGGCCTCAGACCCCAACAAGCTCATGACCAACTGCTACAGGCTCAATCGGGACCTGGTAGGCCTTCCCTGTGTGTCACCAGCAAGTCAGCATGGTGGGGAGCTCTGGCCAATCAGCCCTCTACCCCGCTCGGGAAGCCCCTCTGCAGCGGGCCCTGCTCGCCCGGGTCACTCTGCGCCTCGCTCCTGCTTCATCATCTCCACGGACACCCGTCAGGGGTGGCATCAAGTGTGTCAGGATGAAGTCTGCATAGTCACCCTCTGCTCGAAAGAAGTCGACGTCGAGGCCCACCATGAACTGAATGACCTCCTCAATAGATAGCCTCTCTGTGGATCGCATGGACTCTGGTGGGGCCATCGGGACGACCAGCTCCGGCACACCCATAATCTGGTGCAGGAAGTGCTCACCCAAGAACCAGGCATGGCAGACCGGACCCTTAAGTAGAATAGGGTAGCAAGAGACGGCCTAGGTACCGAAAAACTGGTCCCGCACCCTCCCGCCATCATGGCCCATGGCTGCCACGTGATCTGCAAACAGAAGTTTTACAGATTAGCTGCTGTCAGTTGCTAAATGCATGAAGCAGAACAGTTTCAAAGAAAAAATGAAATGACTGTGTTTCGGTTACCTCATGGGCGCCTACTGTGTCGAAGTATCGCCTGAAGAATGTAAAAGGCTCGCGAGTACTACGGCGAAGCTGACCATCGTATATCCTCGAGTAGGGTATCGTCAATGGAAGCTCCACTACAAGCTCTGGGGTGAGAGTCGGGAAGTATGCGTATACCCATAGTTGCAGGGAAAATGCAGTGGTATGTGATCATGTACAGTATCAAGTAGATGCAGAAATTGCTAAACAGAAAGCACAGTATATGAACAGTGTTGAGCAGATACAGAAATGCGAAGCAGATAGCATGTATTGAGATAAATGTAAAGTAGGAACTGTAAAGCAAACACAAAGTACAAAGAGGGAACTGAGATGTGTACCTCCCAGGCTCGCCAGTAGCCTCCAATCAGGTCTCTCCGTAGACGGGAGGTGGAGCTGATATATCTATACAGTGTGGTGAGGCTAGTTCCGCCATAGTTGTAGAAACGAACCCGAGGAAGGGTCACCAGGGCACTCAGCAAATACAGGCCTACAATATTCCTCTGCGGTGGTACCAAAGACAAACATCAGGAAGCCCCTGACATACTGCTCGGTCTCCTCTACCATCTCAGGCTCGGTCCCTCTGAGTCACTCTGCGAACCAAGTATATCTCACCATCCCCATCTGGTACATGGGTGGGTATACCCCTAGTAGCTCGAACCAGGCTGCCTCTCACTCCACCATATCTGTGTCAATAGGGATTGGATCGCCCCTTACGTCTAAGCCGGTGATCATGGCAAAGTCGTAAGGAGTTAGTGTCATCTCCCTTGCGATGGAGAAGTGGAAGGAGTTGGTGGTATCCCACCACCTCTCCACTAGCGCTCCTAGGAGGGAACGACTCACGATAACCAGAGTAAAGCTAGAGCAAAAGAGGCCGAAGCCTGCCCCGTCAATGATATCTCGAACTCCAGCTGGGAGCTCATCATACCAATCTCTAGTAGTCGTAGCACCATAGCCTTTGAAGGCGCGAGATTCGCCCTGTGGCAGACAAAATGCAAGGTCAGATAAGGGCAATGCATGAAATCCATGGTAAGATAAGGGCAGTGCGTGAAATGCATGGTCAAATAAGGGCAGTGCAAGAAATGCAATCAGATAAAGACAGTGTATAGGTGGATCTGAATACAAACCAGTGCAAGAATCGCAAGTAACTAAGGGCCAAAATACATGAAGCTGAAATACATAAAAAAGAGAGTTCTTACCTTAACGACAATGGCTGACAAGTGAGACTCTGGCTCTCTTTACAAAAAGTCCTCCGGTGCACTGCAGGCAAACTCGGTGAAACGTTTGATGCCTCCAGAAGTGGGCAGTATGTGTGCCTGTGGGTGATATCTTATTGGATCGAAAGGCCGTACCCTCAGTGGTAGCGGCTCTGGCTTGGTCTCGGGCCCGAACTCCCCCTCTAGGTTAGCTTCAAGGTTGGCTATCAGCTCCTCTACCTCCGGCATAGGTGGAACTACTGGGGGAATCTCTGGAGGAGCCCCGTCATGAGGAACCTCATCCGCCATCTGAAAATAGGTGCAAGATGGGTGAAAAGTGAAGAAAAATGAAGAAAAAGGATAAACTTGGAAAAAGTCAAACCCTGGGAGAGAGAAAATGGAGGAAAAAGTCAAAGCCAGGAAAAGTGCACAAAACTCAAGAGAAACTCGAGGGGAATGAGCCTAGAATGTTGGAAATGAGGAAGGAAGCACCGAAATCAAGTTTTAATCGGTTCAAAGTGAAGAGAACAAAGTGGATTTAGTGAATCAACTTCGCGTAGGGTGTTAGAAAATGCGTAGAAAGTGCAAATTTAGAGAGAAAGAAGGTTTAGAGAGAGAGGGAGATGATTTTCGGGCAAGGGGAAGTGAGGAAATGAACCCTAGTGGCTCATACTTAAAGGCCCTAGCTGAAAAGCCCATTTTGCCCTCAATCTGCCATCGATGGCCGACAAGGTCCATTGTTGGCTGGCACCTGGCCGGCGGCTTTCCCTCATGGCTGGTAGGTGGCCGGCATCTTTCATGGGGTTCTTGATGCTGTTTTGTGTCCTTGGTTTCTAAGAATTGAAGGGATTGTTTGCTGTTGAGTTCAGAATGCCTCTGTGGAAGCTCGAAACTGTGTTTTCGGTGCGCGATGTTCGTCACTTGTCAACATGAACGAGATGTATCCTTTAAATACATTGTAATTCTTCCGAGAGGTGAATTGGAAGTTGCCTTCGAGTTTGTTTTCGTCAAATCATGCTTTGATATCTTGCATAGAACATGCATTTCCTATTCGTTGTTGCATGGAACATGCACTTCACTTTCTGGCATAGAATATGCATTTCACATATGCTATTGTAAGATTTGCATCTCACGGGAATTACATGCTCATCTTGTATTCGCTCTTGAATCATGAATGGAACGTGCATCCTTTTTTACGTGTAGAATATGCTCCCGTTACCAATCATACATAGAATATGCTTATGCTTTTGTTTCTCGCATAGAACATGCCATTAACATTGTATTTTGCTTTTCTGTCTTGCATAGAAGATGCAGTCTTACTGTATCACATTTGTTAAGTCTCTCTCCTACACATGCACGATATTGTATGTACGGTTCATTCAGAGGAGTTCTAGGCAAAATCACTTGTGCCCTTCGGATCGTATCTTTCCACCTTTCCTCATATCGCGTGACACGCGTTAGGATTCCACCCTTCGATTAAAAACATTTGGGTACGACCGGTGTTCACACTACCATTTAGTTAAAAACATTAGGGCACGCCCGGTGTTCACACCACCCTTCGGTTAAAAACATTCGGGCACGCCCGGTGTTCACACCACCCTTCGATTAAAAACATTCAGGTACACCCAATGTTCACACCACCTTTCAGTTAAAAACACTCGGGTGTGCTCGGTGTTCACACCACTCTTTCTCTTCTCGCGTGCAATGCGTTAGAATTTCTAATCGGTTAAAAACACTCGGGTGCACCCGGTGTTCACACCACTCTTCCTCCTCTCACGTGCAAGGCGTTAGGATTTCCAATCGGTTAAAAACACTCGAGTATGCCCAGTGTTCACACCATCCTTTCTCTTTTCACGTGTAATGGGTTAGAACTGCGATTGAGACCTCGGGTGTACCCGGTGGTTATGTCGCCCTTTGCCTTTTCTGCGTGATGCGTAGTTAAGCTTGCATAATTTTCTTATATCCTTTCTGCATGAAATATAGTTTGGCTTGTATTTCTCGCGCATGGCGCGTGGTTTTTGTGTTTGGAATTACTGTGTTTTGTTTCAGTTTGTTTAACTATGGCATTTCTTTGCATAGCATTTGCATTTAAATGTTTCATTGCGCAACCTCATTACATGATCATAAGTTATGTTCCTGTATCTTGCAAATCATTTGCATTTTGCCTTAGAACTATGTTGGTATGATTCCTTGCAAAGGGATACGCAGGCAGCTTGCAGGCGCAACCATTTTGTTTTCTGTCTTGATTGTTTGTCCAAGTTTTATGGCCTTATCAGAATGGGTCGTCTCTTGATTTTGACATTCACTCATGTCATTTCACGACTCCGAGTTCTGTCAAAGAGGGGCTACTGTAGACACCCCATTTTTGACAGCCTTTCAAGACTTGGATATTCTTGCAGGTACATCCGGTGACGAGTCTGATTGCTCACCAAGTGCTCGAAGCCCTTAGCGAAATGCCACAGGTTTGAGCCTTTCAAACCCTACATCCATTTTGTCTCATTTTTGGACCATGTCTTGGTTTTCCTCCCCTGTAGTTTCTGGTGGCCTATCGGCCATCTATGAAGGCTGTCGGCCAGAGCTTCTGGTCTGCCGGCAATTAATGTGCCTTTCCAGCCATCAATGATGCCTTGTCGGCCATCACTGATGGCCGGCCGGCCACTAGTGTTTTCTGCAGTTATTTTGTGCTAGCTGTGCCAGCTGGTTGCACAGATGCTTGTATCTGTCCATACGTGGAGGGCTGGATCTCCTTGTATAGAATTCATGTTTTCTATATATATGGAGGCCCCCTCTTATGCTTTAAGGTTGGAAGATTTTTAAACTCAAAAATTCTCTTTCTCTCTCTCTCTATATATATATTTCTCTCTCTCTTGAAATTTTGTGCTCACTTGCCTACTTACACTACTCTTTTGCATACATATCCTTAACCAAACTTGATCACCTTTGAGCTAAGGTCCCTTGAGGTCTTGTTGGAGATCTTGAAGGTGGTTTTAGCTTGTATTTGTGCCTAAATTTGTGCTTGGCTTCAAGAGGTATAATACTTGTCTTGTAATTTGTTTTAGTATACTTGTTTCCCTATCTTTCCCCATTGTCTTTGGGCCATTTTCGAGCTGTAAAAATCTCTGTTTTGTGGGCTGAAATTGGTGTTTTAAGCCATTGAAGGTCAGAGGGGTGTCTCACCCTTCTTTATTCCTTGCTTCTAAGGCTTTTGCACCATCTTTAAACCATCTTTTTTTAGGCTTTTAACTACTGAATTTCAGAGTGTTTTCAGTGGCAAAAAACATGTTTTGAAGTCCAAAATTGGAGGGGTTAGCCTCCCATCCTTGTGTCTTGTTTGCTAGTCTAGTTAACTCCACGTGTTTGCATGTTTTTCTAGCTTTTGTAGCTTTGTTCTAGCATGTTTTTGCCTTTGTTTTAGACTACTTTAGCTCTATTTTGGGTTGTTTGGGTTAGTTGAGTCTTGTTTTGCATGGTTGTAGTGTAATAGTCCTCACAAGTTTGGTGTTTTAGGCCATTAGGCACCTCTTATTTGAGTTGATTGCATGCTTTGGTGTTGTTTTGTACTTCATTTCAGCACTAATCACATCTGCAATCTCCCTCCTTTCTTGATTTTTCTTTTTGCTTTGAAAGTTGCTTCAAGTCATTTGTTTGCCTAAGTGTGGAATTGAGGTTTCATGCTTAATGGTTTAATCCCTTTGGGGGTTCATTACCAACGGTATGAGACTTCTTTCATACCCAAAGCAACTTGTGTTTTCAGCCTTCTTTCCATTAGAGGACTCTAACTCACCTTTTGGACTTAATTGGAATAAAGAATGGTTGGTAAGTTAAAATGAGTAACTAACAACTTGGGACTAAAATTGAGCAAGATAATAACTTATGTGTTGTGTGTTCAATCAGACGTTAATTGAACACAAGAAAAATTGGGACATTTCATACTCAAAGTGATGAAATGTCTCAAGTTTCCTACGTCTCCATTGCCTTTGATCATGCATGATAGGGTGATGGTTCTTAAATGTCTTGTTTTGCATTCATTAAGCTTGCACACCTTGAATCACAAGCCATCATGCAATGAATTTGCTTAGATTGGTGGTTTGTGGTTTAAATTCAAAACTCCTTGGATTTGTCCATGAAAAGAAGGGGTGAATTATGCATATAATCCTTGGAAAAACCCTCTTTTTGCTCTGTTTGTACTCTGTTGCAGCATGGTGATCCAGTGCATCAGTGGCCGGCAGGCCACCATCCATGGCTGGCAGTGCACTATTGATGGCCGGCAGGCCACCTTCTTGGCAGACAGCATTCATCCATGGCCAGCTAGCCACTAATGTAAACCTCAGCAGAATTTTGGTAAGGGTGAGTAGAAATGTTTTGGAAATGTTCAACTCTGTAAACAGAGGTTTTTGAGAGCAAAATAGAGGTCTTTTCGGGCGGAAACCAAGCATGTGCATCTTCAATTTCCCAAGGCGGAGTAGTGGCAGCGTAGTTAAACATCATAATTGCTTAGGTTGTTTACATTTGTGTTGTAAATTAATTAGTTAGCTTACTAGTTAGTTAAAAGTGTTGTAATAATTAGTTAATTAGTTTAGTTATTTATTTATTTGGTTTGTAATTAGTTTAGCCCTAATTAGTTGCTAATTAGTTTTGCTTTATTCATTCGGACTCTCCTTCGTGAGAGCGTAATGTAATAATATGTATGTCTTCCAACCCCGCGTCTTTCTCCCTTTTATTTAATCGCTTTTGATGGTTAAATTAGGGACATGTTTCAATTAGCATACCTTGTGCTTGCATCTATTCATCTTGTATTGCATGCACCGAGGCTCGGTGCATCATTCAAACTGCATTGTCATTTCAATACTTTCTTTGAATACGTGTTTAACCGCATGTTATCAAATTGCTTCATATGCCATGCTTAGTAGCCGAGCCTTTTCCAATTGCATTCTTTGTATGTGTTGCATTAGACACCTTGTATAGTTAGGAATCATACATACTTTTCTAACATATGTTTTCTTAGCTTAGAGTACTAGGTGAGTTTTTTATGCTTTAACATACTTGCATAAGTATGAATTTTGCCATGTCTAGCATGCTTGTCATGAGGCTAAATACTTAATTGCTAAACTGTTTGAATGTCTATGGATGAAGGCTTGTTACTTGAATTGGAACGATTCAACGAATGTATGTTTTAAGCCCACTTTGTTTGGTGGCAAATCCGCAAACTTTAAGCCCACTTAAGGTGGCAAATTCAAACCCTTTTCACAAACAAACATGAGTTGAATTTTTCCAAATTAAGCAAAGTAGTCTATACTTGCTTGTGCGCATCATATAGTAAAGCTAGCTTAATAAACCGGAACAAGAGCACATAATGTTTATAAAAAATCATATCATGATTAGCAAAGGCCGATCTTTGATCGGGCGAGAGGGGGTGCTCAATTTATGACCTTTCCCTCTGGTACCCAAGTTCCTGAGCCGAGCCAACTTTGGTGATGACGGAAACGTGGCCTTTGGCACGAGTCATAGGTTTCCTAAATTTTCTCAAAATAAAATATTTAGGTGGCGACTTTGTATCTGGCAAAGCAATCCAAATTTTGGCACTTTTGATTCAAAATCAATTTTCCAAAACAATTTTCCGGATTTGGACTCTTTGGTGTTTATCAGTTTCACATTGCACTTGTGAGATTAGATTCAGAACCACGGGAGTCCGAACTGTAGGGCTTTTTTTTGAGTTTCCGAAAGGGGGCACAAAAAAGCTGAACTACACCTATAAATAAGATGTTTTTAAATATTTTTCAAAGAGTTCACCTCCTTTCCATTTATTTCCATTTTGTCCTTACTCGGTTTACCGAAAGTGCAACGTTTTAAACGAAATGCAAGCCTCGAAATATCGTAGAAGCATTTGGAAAAATATTTTGAAAATGAGGGTTTTAAGGTCTAAAATAATTTGGCCAAAATGGGGTATAAGGTTTGGGATTAGAGCTTGAATCTAAATTTCTTCGCTAAGAATTCAAAAGATTGCACAGTGTAACTTTCATTATCGGGTGTTTGGAATAAAGCGCCCAAGTCTTAAGGGCAGTCAAAATGGGGTGTCTACACCATACAACCAAGTTGGCCAGGCCGCGGGCAAGGCAGCGAGCATGCCAGGCTACCTGACCGCCAAGGTCGCGGCCGAGGCCACAACATTGCTGAGAGACATGCTTGGCAACCAAGGCCCTGAGCATGCCATGTTGGAATGTCATGGCCACGGCCTTGGATGCATGCACGCTAAGCTGGTATGTAGACCAGGCCACGGCTTGGGCTGCTGCTGACTGTGGCCGGGGCTGTTAGCAAGGCTGCGGCCTGGGCAACTGCTGAGCCGTAACCTGGGCTGCTACTGGCTGCGACCTGGCATGTGCTGTCTCTTGGCATGCCGTGGGCTATTCTTGCACTATGTCTTGGGCCTTTACTTGCACTTTCACTTGCACCAACAACTTCTTGGCCTTGCCAAGAGGCGTAGCACAGGCCGCACACATATAAGTGAGGTCGTGGCCACAGCCTTCGCCATGGGCGTGCAAGCCAAGCTGCGCGCATGCAAGCCGGGCTGCGGCCTTGGCAAGTGCAGCGGCCTTGGCCGTGGGTATGCAAGCCACGCTGTGGGTATGCATGTGAGGCCACGAACTTGCCAAGTGCCGTAGCCCGGGCCGTTGCGCGGATTAAAGACTTTGTTCGGCACATTTTGCCGACGCCTAATTGATCGTAAAGCGGTAGCAATCCCCTCAGGCCTTAGGAATTTCATTTCGGCATGCACGTAAATCATTTTTGTGTGTCGAGGCACACACTTGGGCCATATTATGTGTTCCTAGCCGCGCGAGCAATTGGTCACAGGAGGGACAGGGAGGGGGAGGGACAAATCGAAGCGACGCAAGGCTGAATCTCAGTGGATCGTGGAAGTAAGGCTACTTTGCCACTTTCAATACTCCATCATGTATTTAAGTCATCTGCAAGGGATTCAACCCGTTGTAGCTTGCTTTTCGCGTTTCTTTTGTTTACGATTAGCCCTATAGTTCGTGCTCCTGTGGTTGTGAATCTGATTTCACAAGTGCAATGTAAAATAGATAAACACAAATGAGTCCAAATCTGAAAAATCTCTTGGGTTTTGATTTTGAATCAAAATGCCAAAAATAGATTGCTTTGCCAGATTTCAGAGTCGCCACCTAAATATTTTTGGAAAATTTAGGAAACCCAGGACTCGTGCCAAAGGCCATTAGTCTGTCATTACCAAAGTGTCTCGGCTTGGGAACTTAGGTATGAGAGAGGAAGATCATGAATTGAGCACCCCACTCACCCGATCGAAGATCGGCCTCTACTAATCATGATGTGATTCTTATGTACATTTTATGCTTTTGTTCCGATTATTTGGCTAATCTTACTATGTGATGCACACAAGTATAGACTAATTTGCAAAATTTGGAACACTTTGATTTCATGTTTGGTTGAAAATTGTTTTGAATATGTACCACTTGAAAAAGTGATCTCATATGCACATTTGATCAAATCATCCCAATTTGAGCAATTAGCCTTCATCCATAGGCATTCAGACAAGTATATCACTTATGCACTTAGCCTCATGGAAAACATGCTCGATATGACAACAATCACACACATGCGATATGCTAAAGCAATAAGTGCTCACCTAGTACTTCCAAGGCAAGCCAAAAGAAACAAAATAATTAGAAGAAATGCATGCTTCTAACGATGCAAATGCTTAATGCAACACATAGAATATGAAAAGTAATAGGCTCGACTGCTAACATGACATGTGAATCAATTTGATAGCATGCGGTTTAAGCACCTTTTCAAGTAAGAATTCATAAATAACGATGCTTCGTTAGAATGATGAGCCGAACTTTTATGCATGCAAGACAATGGATGCAAATCATGGAAAATGCTAAATGAAACATGATGCTCTATGCTATCCATCATAAGCAAAGAAATAAAAGGGAGAAAGAACTGGAGTTGGAATACATAATGTTACATTTTTTCCCTCACAATAAATGCCCTAGCTAATTAACAAATTAACTAGCTATTACAAGCCAAATGAAACAAATTAACTACACTAGCTAATTATTACAAATTAAGGTTACAACATAAGATTAATTTATTACAAATTCAAAGGAACTAACTCACTAATTAATTAACTAATTAACTAAGAGCTATGTAAACTTAATTAAACTAAGTAATTAATTATTCTACCTATTTAGCCCCGAGAAGCAAGGAATGCTCATGCATGCATGCATGCAGTTCCCTCCCGAAATGCCTCTGTCTTTGCTGCTAAAACTGTTCTATCTATAAAAAATGCCTCTGTTTTGCCTTAGCTTCTGCTCTATATTGCAGGAAAATAACACTGCCATGCTAAAAAAAAGTGGCCGGTCGGCTAGTAAAAGTGGTCAGCCGTACAGAAGAGGTAGCCGGCTGGCCACTGTTGTTGGTATTGCCCTGCTGCAGCAAAAAAGGAACAGAGTAGAAACAGATTGTTTTTCGGGGGATGTTTGTCCACCCTGCCTTTCTTTGTCATTAAACAGATCAAAGGAGGGGTAAGCTTGATCCGCAAGCCATCAATCGACGCAAACTCGTTGCATGATGACTTCATGAATCAAGGGATACAATCTTAATAAATGACAATAAAAGACACAGAAACCCTCTCCCTATCATGGAATTGATCAAGAGAAGTGGTTGACTTTGACACTTAAACCATTTTCATCACTAACAAGTATGAAATGATCCAAGACTCAAGGGGTTCAATTAACGTCTGATTGAACCCAAGTTGATTTTATTATCTTGTTATCTCTTTTAAGCCATTTATTACCTCTTTTAGTTACCTTCCTATTCATTAGCCATTTTAGTCTAAAATGAAAGTTAAGTCCACTAATGGAGGGAAGTGTCAAACAAAGGGTTGTTTTGGGCATGAAAGAGAGGTCATGCCTTTGGTAATGAAGCTCCGAAGAGATTAAACCATTAAGCACGTATTTCTCTTTCTCAAGCTTAAACAACACTTATTTAAAACAACTCTCAAAGAAAGAAACAAAAATCCAAGAAAAGATGGAGAGTGCAAGGGTGATTAGGGGGGTGAATACAAGTATGGAAAGCATAAAATAAATGCTATCAACTCAAATAGGTTGGTGTTTTGATGCCTAAAACACCAAGCTTATGAGGAGCATTGCACTACAAGCATACTATATAAACCATAAATGAAATGAATAGCCTAAAACAGTCCTAAAACAGTCAAAAATAGTGCTGGAATTAACATGGAAAAGCTTGAAAAAGTTAGCAATAACAACGGAGAAATTAAGCTAGTTAAGAAGCACAAGGAGAGGAGGTTAACTCCTCCATTTTTGGGACTTTAAACTAGCATTTTCAGCCTCTGAAAAGCAATGGTAAAAAGCTGAAAAAAAGTTGAGGAAGAGATGGGAAACACAAGGGTAAAAGCTTGGAAAACAAGGTTCAAAGAAGGGTGGTTAACCCTTCCACCTTTGATAGCTTTAAGCCACAGGTTTCAGCCCATAAAAACAGTCCAAAAACCATACAAAAACAACAAGAAAAGAGAGAAAAGGAGTAGTGTAGAGATGCTCAAAATTATACCTCTTGAAGAGAGGTAACTCCTTTGTTGACAAACCAACAAGTTCTCACTCTCAAGGGCTGAGATTTGAGCTCAAGAACCTCAGCAAGAAGGGCTAAATTTTTGGTTTAGGAAGTGTAGAGAGAGAGTGTGTAGGTTGCAAGATAGAGAGAGAGAGAGAGCTATGCAAGTCTTTGGCCTTTTGGAATTTTTTCTAACCTTTATTTCCAGAGAGGTGGTCATGTATATATAGGGAAACATGTTGCTATCTCAGAAATATCAGTATAGAGATAGCTGGTGCAGTGCATGCACTTGTGGGAACAGTTGGCAACAAATATCTACAAAAATCTGCTCTACTGGAACAAGTGGCCGGCTGACCACCTTTAGTGGACGGCCGTACACTCAAAATTGACCTATGGGGACACTTGGCTGGCCAATCTACTCAAAATGGCCTAATTTTTCACAACTGGCCAGCCGGCCACCTTTAGTGGATGGCCGTACACTTAGTGGTCAGCCAACCCCAAAAGACAGCTCTCAAGCTCGACTTCAAACAAGCATATCTCCCTCATCCGAACTCGATTTTTGGTGATTCTTAAGTCTAAATTGAAGCCTCAGAAATATAATTTCCAATGGTTGTGGCCTCACATCTAAATCCTAAGTGTGCAAAGAGATATGTCTAATTTAGTGAAGGCTCCTCATTTCTTTCTTACCGGTTTGATGCCCAACTTTTTCCCCAACTTGTTTTCTTCTATTCCTTTCTATTTCCTTCAACTCCAAACCTATAAATAAGATGTTTTAAATATTTTTCAAAGAGTTCACCTCCTTTTCATTTATTTCCACTTTGTCCTTGTTCAGTTTTTCGAAAAGTGCAATATTTTAAACGAAATGCGAGCCTCAAAACATCGTAGAAACATTTGGAAAAATATTTTGAAAAAGAGGGTTTTAAGGTCTAAAATAGTTTTGGTCAAAAAATGGGGTGTAAGGTTGGGAATTAGAAGCTCTTCTTATTGAAGAAATTGAATGCTTGTATAACACAACTTTCACGATCGAGTGATCAACCTAAGGCGCCCAAGTCATAAGGGTGGTCAAAAATGGGGTGTCTACAGTTGTCTCTCTTTGACAGAGCTCAAAGTCATGAAATGATGTGAGTGAATGTCAAAGCCCGAAGACTACCCATTTTGACAAGGCTATAAGACTTGGGCAAACAAACAAAATGCAGATGCAATTGGTTGAACCCGAGGGTTGCCTACGTATCCCTTTGCAAGGAATCAAATCAGCGTAGTTCAGGGGTAGGATGCAAATAATATAAAGCGCAACACAATAATATAATCAAACCACAAGCAGTGCTTACCACACAAATATCATAAAGGGATGGAGATGCAAAATCAAACAACGTTTTATATAGAAAAGATGTGGGCACAAGCCAAACAACACCTAACACAGACTAAGTGCCTACACCCTCAATCGTGGCCTCAGTGCAACATGGGTGCTTTACACATAACAGAACCATGTTTCAACGTGAAAAGAGTGCAAGCATATGCAAAACTTTGCTTTTCGCAGAAAGAGTACAAGTAATTGGGTGGTATGATATAAGTGAGTCATGATTTGCTGGGGAAAGATAATGATCCTAAATGTTAAATCCAACAAAACAAAGTACGATGCAATGAATGAAGTGAATAACGGGCATAGGCCAAACTACGTCTTACCTAGAAAAGGCATGGACACAAAACAAATCACGTCTAACACAGAAAACGTGTTGACACCCTCAATATCGGCCTCAGCGCAGCATAGGTACTTACACATGACAGAACCATGTTTCAACGAGGGAAATGTATGAGCATATGCCAGACTAAGCTTAACATGGAAACGATGCAGGTGATAAAATGGTATGATGTAATGGGTACAATGGAGAAATGGAGTAGATGCATGCAATAGATGCTATATGCAATGTAATAGAGGGAATAGTGTAGACACCCCATTCTTGACCGCTTACAAGACTTGTGTGCTTCGTCCTAGGCATTCGATAATGAAAATAGCATTGTGTTTGATTGAATTCTCAACAAAGGAATCCAAGGTTGGGCAAACAATCCCAAAACCTTCATATTTACCTTGTTCTTACCTCAGAGGTCCATTTGTGAACATGGTGCCGTCCTATACTGAGCTTGAAATAGAGGAACAAGGGAGCACATTAGGGCACGACCTTGTCTCATTGAGGGTCGGTCATGGCCATTTGGGGCCGACCGTTCCCTGTGAGCGATAAACACTGTTCTGGGCGAGAGCCTGCCAACTGTCTATTTTTGAAAATATTTTTGACTTATTTTGCTCAAATTCTATAAATACGAGGTTATATCTCTGTTTTGAGGGTTGAACAATTTCCAAAAAGCAAGCTTACCATTTTTTAGAGCTCCTTCTTCCTTGCCAAACAATTTTTGAGCAAGCTTACCATCTTTGAACTATATCTATACACCATACAAACCCTCAAACCTTAACCTTGGAGCCTTGGTTGAGCCTTGAGAATGACAATTCAGGATTGAGAGTGTGCTTGGACCAAATTTGATTCACAACAAGAGCTTGTCCTCTTTAAGAGGTATAAGCTCACCACCCTTTCTCTTGCTTTCATTTCTGTCTCTTACTATCAATTTCTTGTGTCTTGTATTGTTTTCGACCCATTTCAAGTGTTGGAACTTGTGTTTGAAAAGCTACCAAAGGTAGAAAGGTTTAACACCCTTTCTTGCACCTTACTTCATAGCTCACACCCTTGTCTTTATAGTCTTTTTTTTTAGTCTTCAAACTGATTTTAAAAGTTCAAAAAAGGCTAAAAAACATGGTTTTAGGTCTCAAAAATAGAGGGGCTAGCCACCTCTCCTTGCTCTTGTTCACTAGCCTTGTGATTCCTTGCTATTTTCTATCCTTTTTGTACTCTTTAAACATCATTTTAGTCACTGGTTTTTACATATTAGGGGCCTTTTATACTTGTTTTAATTCATTTCATTAGTTTTTGCTTTGAATACTTTGCCTATTATGTTGTAAGTCCTCATGGCTTTGCTTGTTTAGGCCTTAGACATCAAGCCATTTGAGTTGATAGCTTTTCTTTGCTTGGTATTCATATTAAGAGTCTCATTCTTAAAATCAATCTCGTACAATCATGTCTGCAACCTCCATCTTTTCTTCTTTCCTTTTTGTTTGAGAGTTATTTCAAAAGATTGATGGTTATTCAAGGCATGGGAAAGAGACATATGCTCAATGGCTTAACCTTTACGGAGGTTCATCGTCAAGGCGTAGTCCCTCTTTCATGCTTCAGATCACTTTTCATTTGACATTTCTTCACATGCAGTGGACTTAACTATCACTTTAGGACAAATTGATTAAAGAATGGAAATGACTAATAAAACGGGCTTAAAATGAATAAAACTGACGTAAAGAAAATGCTTAAGATTGCTTGGATTCAGCCGGACGTTATACTGAGTCCAAAGTGTCAAGAGTCATCACGTACCAATTCATGATGTTTTGATGAACCTTGAAGTGTGTCTACCTCCCTCTTTGAACTAAATTCATGAGAAGAGGGAAGGGTGGTCATCACCTATTACATTTATCAATTTCTTGTCCAATTACGTTCGAAATTGTCAAGCCATCAACTTGTGCTCATTGATGGTTTCGGACTCGAATCCGCTCTTCTCTTGAGGTTCCATGACAGAGAAGAGCAGAAGAGATAAATAGAGCTAAGAAAAACTCTATCTGCACTCTTTTCACCTCAGAGCACAAAAGCAAACTTTTGCATGAAATTAGGACACAATCAGCCTTGTTTGGGCCCAGCCGGGCCTCATTAGGGGCTGGCCGAGCTCCAATGTTTGGTAAATAGTGTGTTTTTGTAGAAATAGAGAACAATGGCTGAAGGTGAAACATGGCAGATTTCCAGGAAGGCAAACAGAGCTACTTCTGAAAACAGTCACTTGCATGCAATCCTTGTGCATCTTTGTTTATATCAAAGTTGTAAATTAATGTTCCCATTATTGTTGTAATTAATTAATTATCATTATAGTTAGCATTGTTGTAATTATTATTAATGTTTATTCGTAATTGTCATAGTTAGTTGACTTAGATAGTTAGTTTTATTGTTCATCCTCATCGTAATAAATTAGATAGCTAGTTAGTTATTTAGTATTCATTAGCTTAATTCATTCTTTTGGTTTTGTAATAGTTAGTTTAAATTCGGACATTTGAACACTCATTCGGATCCTCTTGCACGAGGGCAAAATATGTAATAAGTGTGTGTGTCTTCCAACCCCCATTTCTTTCTCCTTTTTATTTCTCCGCTTATGATGGTAGTATAGAGCATCATGTTTTCTTAATATTTTCCATGCTTTGCATCCACATGTTTTGCACGCATCAAAGCTCGATTCCTCATTCTAACAAAGCATTGTTATTGCTTAACTCTTTGAATATGTGCTTGGACCATATGCTATCGAATTGCTTCAAATGCCATGTTAGTAGCCGAGCTCATTAGTCATAATTGTTTGTATTGCATTAGTCATATTGCATTAATTAGGATCATGTATTCTTTTTCTTAAAACTCTTTTATCTTCTTTGGCTTGCCTTGGAGTACTAGGTGAGAATTTATTGATTTAGCATGTTGTATTTGTATGTCGGTGTTCCCATGTCAAGTATGTTTTCCATGAGGCTAAGTGCTTAAGTGATATATCTATTTGAATACCTGTGGATGAAGGCTAATTGCTCAAATTGGGATATTTGATGAAAGTACATATGAGATCACTTTTTCAAGTGGTACATATTCAAAACAATTTTCAAACAAACATAAAATCAAATGTTCCAATTTTTACAACTTAGACTATACTTGTGTGCATCACATAGTAAAAAATAGCCTAATAACCGGAACAAGAGCATATAATGTAAATAAGAATCACATCATGATTAGTAGAGGCCGATCTTTGATCAGGCAAGTGGGGTGCTCAATTATGACCTTCCCTTCTCGTACCTAAGTTCCCGAGCCGAGACACTTTGTTGATGACGAACATGTGGCCTTTGGCACGAGTCACAGGTTTCCTAAATTTTCCAAAAATATTTAGGTGGCGACTCTGTAATCCAGCAAAGCAGTCCATTTTTGGCATTTTTGATTCAAAATCGATTTTCCAAATTTGGACTCATTTGTGTTTATCAATTTCACATTGCACTTGTGGAATCAGATTCAGAACCACGGGAGTCTGAACTGTAGGGTTGGTCATATCTGAAAGGAGCACAAAAAGTAAGCAACAGTTTCTAGCGACTTTGCTGGGAAAATTAGAGAATTGACTTGAAATTCATGATGCGAAATTTTATCTACATATATATGTTCTTTGCATTGCATTTGCATTGGTGCTCTTAAGTCACTGTGTTTTCCATCTGCTATTCCTGGACGGTTTGCCGGAGGCTAGCCCAAAAGGCTTGCCAAAAGGCTAACCGGTCGTGGGCTCTGCTATGTTAAGAACACAACCCTTGGATCTGGACTACCACTGTACCGCTTGATCCTCCTTTCACTTCTCGGTGTTAGGTGTGAGAGGTATATTAGGCAGTCTTGCTGAGGCACCCATTTGACCATTTGTCCTAGCTACATACAGTAAGCCATAGTGATTGTTCCAAACTAGGACAGGATGCTCACCTGTGTGCAGGATTTTTGTGAAACCGCTTGATTGAAGTAGTGAAACCCTAGTTCATGACAAAATTAGGCCAGGGTAACCCTACCCCCTCATAGGGGTGTTTTGGTTCTCTCTTAACTGGTATGCGCTTTATAGTGAGATTGTACAGGAATGATCATATCAGTGGCTAGTTGGTATTTTTCTTGGGGCAGAATTTAGTGTGGAGTACAAGTCCTACAGCTTTGATCATGTCTGTGTTAATAACATCTTAGCTGAGGTGCTGTGCGGTTTTTGATTACTGTTCTTTTGCTTTATTTCTTTTTGCTAGGTAGTTTAAATCATAGCTTCAGAAGGTTCTGATGTCCCCCATGTACTCTGAGCCTGAGTCGGGAGACTGTGCAAAGTTGGAGATCTTGTCAGAGGACAGCTCGTGTTTGCTTCACTATCACCGGTTACAAGGCGAAGAAGGATTATGTAGAATTCACCAGTGCAGTTCTTACAACAGTCACCTCTCGGCTCACTTGTGTCCAGTCCGGTTCGAGAACAGTCATTTACTTCTAGTCCAGCCCCAGACCAGTCACCTATTCCCATGGCACAGTATTCCCCGGCTAATATAGAAGAACTAATCCTCCATCTACAGCAAACAATTGAAACACTACAATGCGATACAACCCGTCAAGCCGAGGTTACGGCCCATCAAGCTGAGGTTATAACCAGGCTATAGTAACAGTAACCACAGCCAGCTGTAACCTTTGCGTCCCATGTACTCGCCACAGATATCCCCATGCCTAGTGCCACTACTAATACTATTGCTGCTCAAGATCCACAAATCAAGGGTATTCTAATTTTTCCAGTCCCAACAGAACCCATCCCGGCACAAGCATCCAAAGCCTCAATTTATCAGACCAAGGCACCATTCGAATTCGAGGTTGATCCCACCATGCTTAAAGTCAACAAATTAGAGAAGCTGTTCAAAAGAGCGCAAGGGGTCAACTCCATTCCAGATATAGAGGATGGATACACTGAGTCTGCGGTTACATAGCCAGAACGGTTTAAGATGCATCGTTTTGATGGTTCCGAGGACCCGATGGTTCACTTACGGCTATTTTAGGACATCTTGCGGCTAATGGGTTTGACTAGGTTACAGAAGTTATCCCTCTTCGGTCGGACTATGTCGGGTATAGCAGCCATCTGGTACACCAAGTTGGAAGACTCAGTAAAACAAAATTGGGATGAATTAGCCGAGTCCTTCATGGCACAGTACTCCTGTAACACTCAAATCGAGGTCACAACACGTAATCTCGAGGCGACGTGCCAAGAGCCAAAAGAAGGTTTCTCTGAGTTTGTGACGAGATGGAGGGCCAAAGTGTCCATGATGACCACTCGACCTTCAGAAAATGACCAAATAAGAATGGTTGTTTGGAATCTGCATGGCAAGTTGCTACAAAAGATGATTGTTTTACCCTTATTTACATTCACAGAGCTGCACGAAATGGGGGTTCAAATCGAGGATGCTATGAAATAAGGGTTCATTACTGACGAGAAAGAGCCAACGAAAAGGCCTTTTGTTCACAGTTCCAATGCTACTAGTGGTAGCACAGCTGCGAGGCCATCGGATGTAAATGTTGTCGCCATGATGAAAACTACCTACCTCCTTGCCAATACAAGACCACAAACATCATCTAACCCTACCCGATCCCAGAGGACTTTTAACCAGCTATACATGACCCTTTCCAAAAAAAGGGCACCTCAAACCCTTAGAACCTCACCCACTTCCCAACCCTCTTCCACCCAAGCATAATCCTGCAAAGTACTGTGCTTTTCACTAGTAGCATGGTCATGACACCGACCAATGCTACCGTTTGCGTCATGAGATTCAAGATCTCATTGACAACAAGGTTATCGCTCCACCTCAAAAACCAAATGTAACCACAAATCCGCTCACAGTCCATAATCAAGTCCCCCACCTTGAAATCTCAACCTGATTTATACACTGGCCACCTCTTATGACCCTGGTGTATATATTACCCCTTCTCACCTACCAAAACCGATGTTGTTCATTCCTGAGGGCACAAATTTGTGCATGATGGGCACATCTAATCCATAACCTGAGCCTCATAATGTGGTGACAATACCTGCAGTAAAGGAAGTCTTGGCCTCAGAGGGAGGTATTAGCTTGTTGTCAGGGTGTCTCATATGACAACACAAGCAAAGAGGTCATGGGTACAGTGCAAGTACGAGTTCAGGTAGGCCCGTCTAAGCAAGAGATAGAGCTTCATGTACTAGATGTGTCGGCTACCTTTAACCTACTATTAGGAAGGCCGTGGTTATATCACGTGAAGGCTGTCTCCTCTACCCTCCATCAGATGTTGAAGTATCCTCATGAGAAATGAGTAGCAACCATTTTTGGGAACTTATCCATCCATCTGCCTCCATAGGTGACCACGCCAGTGCTAGAGATCAATCATAGCGACAAGGATGTATTCCTCTCAGGATCCACTCTAGCGGAAGCCCGAGTGGTACAGACAATGCTAGCCGGGGACGAAGGCAAGTATGTTAGTGCCCAGTCCATCTACTTTATGAACAAACTGCGGCACATTCAGGGAATGCGGCTTGGAAAGAGTGGTCAGAAAGGTGTTATAGCACTAGTAGAGGTGTTGTACAGCTAGCATGCCTTTGGTCTGGGCTATGTGCCCACCAGAGAGGACTGGATTAGAAAGGGGAAAGAAATGAGGGACAGAGCCAAAGCCAAGAGAGCTAGCAAGCACTATGAGTTGGTCCATCAACCAATACAGGGAACTATGAATGGGTATTTTGTTAAAGAATGAGAGGATTTCCCTTTTTGTGGCTTTCCTAAGCCTTGAATAAATTCCTCAAAGCAGCGTGTCCTTGGGTTTGAGATTCTCTTTGATTTACAATTGCAAGACAGTGATGAGAAAAGGGCTGAACCAAGCATCAAAGCTAGCCAGAGCATGAAAGATGACTCAGACAATAGCAAGGCTAAAGTAGAGGCAGCATTGGCCGATCTCCTGACAGATCCTGTGACTAACACAGGGAACTTCGAGGATAACTTTATTGTCTCCATGATCGGGAAAGAATCAGGTATGGACCCAACCAGCGGCATTCTGGATGCATCGAGGGCATCATGTCTTACTTGGCAGCTGGAGGAAGGCTTTCTTTCCAGTTCTGAATCGGGTGATGAGCTAGAATCTGATTCCATTGAGTCTGTGGAGTCGGGATCAAATTCAAGTTCTTCTGAGTCTAAGTCTGGTATTTCCGGGGGTGGTAACCCGGATACCAAAGTCTTGTCTAGGTCTTTATTTAGCTTTTCTTTTGAGTCTGTAACCGAAGATCTGGACCTTTTGAATGTGAACGTTGCAGATTCTATGTACTTTTTTGTGTCGTTGGTTTATTGCATTTACCAAGATTTTCAGAATTTTAACGAAAGCGAAGAGAAAGAAATTCCTCTGGCTTTGAAAAACTTGATTACTCGAGTGGAGAAGAGGTTTACTAACCCCTGTATTGATGAAATCATTGCCATTAATGTGGGTACTGAGAAGGATCCATGCTTGGTCCAGATCGGGTCCACGTTGTCTTTGAAGGAATGTGAGCGTTTAGTCACTCTATTAAAATATTTCAAAGATGTTTTCGCGTGGTCCTACGAAGACATGCCTGTAATTGATCCTGAGATAGTACAACACCAGATCTCTCTTGACCCTGAAGCTTAACCAGTAAAATAGAAGTTGCGCCGAATTCGTCCGGATTGGGCATTGAAAATCAAGGAGGAGGTCACCAAGAAGATTGATGCAGGATTCTTGTTAGTATCCAAGTATCCGACCTGGTTGGCCAATATCGTCCCAGTACCGAAGAACGATGCCAAAATTCGGGTTTGCGTCAACTTTCGAGATTTGAACAAAGCTAGTCCGAAAGATGATTTCCCACTGCTGCATATTGATGAGTTGGTAGACTTCACCGTGGGCCAAGCATTGCTACCGTTTATGGATGGGTTTTCTGGGTATATCCAGATTCTGATGGCACCTAAGGATAGAGAAAAGACCGCATTCACCACTCCACGGGGTACCTACTGCTACCAGGTTATGCTGTTTGGGTTGAAAAATGCTAGGGCTACCTATCAGAGAGCTGTGACCACCATTTTGCATGACATGATCCACAAAGAGGTTGAGGTGTATATGGACGACATGATTATCAAGCCCAAAGAACGAGAAGGCCATTACACCGAACTAGAAAAGCTTTTCCAATGGATCAGAGAATACGGATTGAGGTTAAACCCATATAAGTGCACTTTTGGGGTGACAGCAGGGAAAATGTTGGGATTTCTGATCATGTAGAGGGGCATTGAAGTAGATCCTTCCAAAATCAAGGCCATCGTAGAACCACCACCAAGGACCGAAAATGAGGGGCGCGACTTTCTGGGTAAAGTACAATTCATAAAGCGGTTTATTTCAAAACTAATCTTGACTTGTGAACCGCTATTTGGTCTCCTAAAGAAAGGGAAGAAACTCCGATGGGATGATCGATGTCAGTTTGCCTTTGAGCAGGTCAAGCAGTACCTTTAGAATCCACCTGTGTTGTCTCCCCGTAGACACTCCATTTTTTACCACCATTAAGACTTGGGTGCCACTGATTGATCACTCGATGATGAAAGTTATGCTATTGTAGACCTGACTTTCTTCGCGCACCCCCCTTTCAGAAAGGCGCGAATCAATCTTACTACAGTTCGGACTCCTGTCACGGTTCTGAATCTAATCTCACAAAGTGCAATGTGAGACTAATAAACACCAAAGTGTCCAATCTAGCAAATCATTTTGGAAAATTGATTTTAAATCAAATAATGCCAAAACTAGACTGCTTTGCCAGATTACAGAGTCGCCACCTAAATATTTTATTTTGGAAAATTTAATAAACCCTGACTCGTGCCAAAGGCCACGTGTCTATCATCACCAAAGTTGCCTTGGCTCAGGAACTTAGGTACGAGAGGGGAAGGTCATGCAAAGAGCACCCCCGCTCACCCGATCAAAGATCGGCCTCTACTAACATGATATGTTGTTTTATAAACACATGTGTTCTTATTCCGGTTTATTGGCTAACTTTAATACGTGATGCGCACAATATACAAGTATATACTCAATCACACGAATTGAAACAAAACAACTCATGTTTGTTTTTGAAATTGGTTTGAAAATGCCACTTGCAAATGGGCTAAAGCGCGGATTTGCCACCCTCAAGTGGGCTTAAAACATGATTTTGCCACTTCGGAAAGTGAGCTTAAAACTCACATTCATCGAATTGTTCCAATTCAAGTAATTAAACCTTCATCCACAGGCATTCAAGCAATTAAACATATAACCAAATAGCCTCATGGCAAGTATGCTATCATGGCAACACTCACACTCATGCAAGTATGCTAAAGCGTAACACTTACAGTGTACTTCGAGCCAAAACAAAAGCTAGGTAGAAATCATGCATGATCCTAGCTATGTTAACAATGCCTAATGCAACACATGCAATAATGCAACTAAATAGGCTCGGCTATCTAAGATGGCATATGAATGCAACAATCTAATGACATGCTTTGACACACGTATTCAAAGAAGTATTGAAATACAATGCAGTTTGAATGATGCGCCGAGCCTGGTGCATGCAATACAAATGTAATAACCCGACCCTCGTACATGTTTTCTGATATATTTTTAGTCCTTGTTTTGTGCGTTTAAATGTTTACTGTAAAATCCCATGAGAAATTAAGGTTAAGTAAGTGAACTCCATCTTAAGGATGTCTATCTGTTTAACAAGCAAAGTATCTGTGACATCTAGAATGGTTGAATCAGAAATTGGAAGCCTTAACAGCTTAATTATCTGAAATTGATTATATATCTGTGATCAGCATAATTTTTAAGTAATATTAAGCATGTTTACGAAATTTCAATTTCGGAATGATTAAACGATTGAATTTTGTCCTATATGCTTTTATATATGAATCTATATAAATCCAAGTCCTCTTAAGCTTGATCAAAAACTTGAAATATCTCCTGGAGAGGAAAAACGAAAGAAGAGAAAAAGGGAACAAAGGCAAAGTTCAACAAGGAAGGGAATTGGGATTAAATTAGGAGGATCTTTGAAATTTTTAAAGCTCAAGGTATGTTAAATTTATTGTACATGAGAATTCTCCTTTCAATTGTGAAGAAAGGTTTGTTAGTTTCATATGTATATTATTAGGGTTATAATGGAGAATTGTGTATGATTCATGTTTGATTAAAGAGGGTATTCTCATCATTTGGTTGTTTTGAAACCTAATTTAAGTGTTGGATGAAATTTATACTTCAATCTTTGGTTTTTATGCCAACCCCATGAAATTATGTTTATGTCGTGTTATGTTTTATGACCATGAGGAATTTGAATCCAAGGATGGAATTTGGAAAGGTTGTGATTTGATTAAGCTTCTAAGCATGTTTATCTTGTGATACTCAAGTTGTAATTCATATATTGGTGATGTTGGATTAAGGTACTGCATTAGTTTAATCTTGGTTTGCATGAAAAATGAATTGGTATTTGCTAAAATTTGTGTTGAAGTTGAGCTGCCCAAAACAGGGGTCACCACCGCACGTACGGAGGTCATGGCCGCACGTGCGGCCAAGAGGAGAAAAAATGGAAAATGCATACTGTTTTTGGCCGCTCGTACGGAGGAGGGGGACCGCATGTGCGGTGCATGTCCACTCGTGCGGAGGGTCCGGCCGCACGTGCGGCCCAAGTCCGATAAATTTATCGCTCAGTTTTGTGTGCTTGACTCTCTGATATTTTTAGAATATTTTTCTGATGATCTTAAGATGGTTGTAAATTCATGCAAAGTGTAAAGACTCAGGAAATGATTTAAGAAAGAGAAGGGAACTAATATGCAAGTTTTGAATGTGTGTAGGACACACTCCGGGAGGAAGTAACACGTCATCTCAACACTGTGAGTAGTAGTACGTTTTACTTTAAGTTAACGAATGCCATTAGCCTTCTGTTGTACATGTTGATTAGGCACTTATGCGAATGATTACAGGAATGTAAATGCATGATTGCTTTGCTTACTCTCATGATGTCTGGGCCTATGGTCCATATGTTTTAAGGGCTTTAATGCCATATATTTCAAGGGCTTCCATGCCACATGTTTCAAGGGCTTTAATGCCATATATTTCAAGGGCTTCCATGCCACATGTTTCAAGGGCTTTAATGCCACATGTTTCAAGGGCTTTAATGCCATATGTTTCAAGGGCTTTAATGCCACATGTTTCAAGGGCCTTGTGCCACCATGCTCCACGGGCTTATAGCCATCATGCTTATGTTGCAAGATTGGGCCTAAGGCCGTCATGTACTTAGCACAGAATCAGACTAACTATGTGAACTCTGCATCCTTATATGCATTGTTATGTATTATGTTTCAAGTTGAGCATTGTTTTATTTATGTATTACTATTCACTGAGCCCGGCTCACTCTCTGTTATGTTTGTTTCTGTAGGTCACCAATCAGGTGGTCAGTCCTAGCCACAACGCCCACTTTCTTTTATCAACCTTCGTGTGTCCAGGCACTATACAAGGCCATTCATTTTGTTAAGTTGTTAAGATGTTGGCTTGTTTTTCAATGTCAACCTAAGGTTGATGTATATAACTTTCATGTTTGTATATGCCTAATTACAGGGCTGGGACTGTATATGTGTATGTATATAACCAATGCTCCGGGTTATAGTTTGGGACTTTATCTATCCACTATGATGCATGTGATGTATGAGATCCTGGCATGTAGAAGTAGCTCAATGGAGTTTATTCGTATCATTATTTTTATATTTCGTGTTTCCGATAAGGCCCCGTATGTTATATTACCAGGTTACATGTCCGTTTCTGAATAGGTCATGCCCAAACTTTTAGGGGCAGGTTTGGGGCGTGACAACAAATGAATGATGCAAACATGCGAGCATAAGCTTTGCTAATTGAAATATGCCTTAAAACTAACCATCGAAGGTGATTAAGTAAAAGGGAGAAAGAAGTGGGGTTGGAAGACATGCACACACACACACGCACCCTTATTACAACATTGCGCCCTCTTGAAGGAGGGTCCGAATAAATAAGCCGAGCTACGCTAAGCTAAGCTAATTATTTATTACAAACCAAATGAAATTGAAAAACTAGCTAATCTAAGCTAATAGTTCAAAGATGAATTAAATTAGCTAAACACATTAACTAATTGATTACAAAATCGGCAAATTAACTAGCTAAGTAAAGCAGTAAAATGGCCTCAAGGGGAGGGAGACATGTATGCTCGGTTCGCTTCGCCCGAAAATACATTGCCTTGCCGTAAGTTGCCTCTGTTTACACTCGCGGTGATCTCAGAACATCATATGAACTTCCAGATTGCATCTGCCCCAACACAGGAACACTTTGGACAATTTTTCTACAAGTGGCCGGCCGGCCACCTCAACTAGTCAGTAGGCTACCTCAACTGGCCGGCCGCCCAGTGCAAGTGGTCGGTAGGCTAGTGCAAGTGGCCGGCCCACCACTTCTCTTTCCAGAATTCTGTCTTTGCTGCAATAGAGAGCAACAGAGCCAAGACAATGTATTTGGCAAGAAATGTATGTGCTACCACCCTCCTCATCATGTCTCAAACTCAAAGGAGTGTGGTACTTGGCTCTCAAGCCCCCAATCAAGCATCTCAATGCATGATGGCCAAAAAACCAAGCTTGCACAAGCTTAGTGAATGTGCACATAAGACTCAAAGTGTCTCCACCCTATCATGTATGATCAAGGGTGTTGGCGACCAAGAAATGCAACACGTTTCATCACTATGAGTATGAAACGTCTTACATTTTTTATGTTTGGATTAACGTCCGATCCAAACACATGCAATGCAACACACATATGTTATCTTGGCATGTTTTACTTATCCACTTTCTTGTTTACACATTTTAGCTTACCAAATAGTCCATTAACCGGTTAAGTTCAATGTGAAAAGTCCACTAATTGGAAAGATGGTCTAAGCCACAAGTTCCTTGAGCATGAAAGAGGTTTCATGATGTTGGTTAGTAGAAATCCTCAAGGGAGGATTAAAACCATTAGGCATGCGAACCTCAATTCCACATTCAAGCCATCAAGAGGCTCAAGACTACTTTCAGAACGAATGAAAGATTGAAACAATGGAGTGCAACGACACACATTTCAGCACTGAAACAACATACTAAATGACTCAAAATCATGCAAAACAACCCATGTAATGCATGTTTAAAGGCTTAACTCATTAAGCTAATGAAAGGGGTTGTACCACAACCTTGCAACACAAGCCTCAAACGGCAAAACCAACTCAAAATAGAGTTAAAGCATGCCATAACAAAGGCTAAATCATGCTGAGATTGAAGCTTAAAATGCGAGAAAATCGTGCACACAAATTGGCTCTAAAGCAAGGCATAATACACAACCCTCAAAAGCAATGAAGAAGTGAAGTATGTGAGAGTGTGACAGAGGTATATGCTCTGAAATCACATGTTAAATGATACCATATCATGCAAACAACTCAAGCAAAACATGTTAAGGGCCTTGAAACACAAAACTAGTGAAGTTAACTTCACTATGGCTATACAAAGCAAGACTCAAGGGACCAAGACCACTCAAAATAGAGCTTAAACATGTCAAAGAAAGGCCAAAAACATGCTGGAATGGAGCGAACACATGCTAGAATAATAGGTTACAACATCAAGTAAGCTAGGCTAGTAAGCACGATTACACTACAAGTGTAAGAAGCAAACAAGAGGTGCTCCAACCAGCCAAAAAACAGACTTATAGGATGTCAAGAAAGTCACAAAAACATGTTAAGAACAAGCCATGAGATGGTAGAAACACATGCTCAAAGGTTAGGCCATCAACTTAAGCAAACAAGATACAAGGAGAGGGGATCACCCCCTCCTATTTGGGACCTCCAAACCAACTTTTCACCACTGAAAATCCCCTGGATTTCAGTGGTTAAAAGGCCAAAAAGAGATTGTTCCAAGAGCCTTAGAGGATGACATAAAACTTAGCAAATAAGCAATAAAAGAGGGTGGACCACCCTTAACTTTAAAGAGGCCTCAAACCAACATTTTAAACACTTAAAAAAAGAGGTTTTTGTAGTTAACAACTAGGCCAAAACAACATGCAAAGGTGGCCAAACTAGTAAATGAAACAAAGCTTTAAAAGGGGTAAAGCCTTACCCTTGAAGCACAGCATCAAGCAACACAACTTCTGAGCCAAAACTAGCTTTAGGAGGTCCAAACAAGCCTTCAAGAACCTCAGCTCCAAGGTGGTGGTGTTTGACTAGGTGTTTTAGTGCAAATATATTAAGAAACTCACTTTTAAACACAATATAGCACAATAGAGAGAGAGAGAGAGAGGAATCTAGAGAGAGAGGGAAATTTTGCTTCTCAAAATTCAGAACCTCTGAAAAGGGGGAGGAGCCTCCCCTTTTATAGAGCAAGCAAGCAAAAAGCTTGCTCCATCCCTCTATACACGTGTATGGAGAATGAACCTCAGTGAGCAACAACTGGCTCGAAAGATCTGAAAATATCTAAAAAAGGAGAAAATTAAGTGGCCGGCCGGCCACCTCCCCAAGCCGGCCGACCACTTCAAGTGGCCTACAAGAGAAAAATGGCCAGCAAGTGCCACAAGTGGCCGGCAAGGCCTTCCCCTCCCCCAGGCAAGAGGGATCAAGGCTTGGCCCAAAAACAAAGCCAAAACACAAAGTGTTAAGATGCTCAAAGACAAGGCACTCAGTCGAGACCTTCGGGCGCTCAAAACAAGCACAAACATGCGCAATCATCGAGTGCACAACCAATGACGTCAAAGTCTTTAGGTCGGTCAAAAATGGGGTGTCTACAGTTGCCCCTCTTTGATAGAACTCGGAAGTCATGAAATGACAGGAGTGAATGTTAAAGCCCAGAGACGACCCATTTTTGACAAGGCCGACAACTTAGACAAACAAGCAAGATAACTAAAAAGATGCGCCCGCAGGCAGGGGCAAAATGCAAGTGATATGCACGATGCAAGAGCATAACTTATGATTATGCAAAGAGGGCTGTAATGAAACATTTATGCAAAATAAATATGACATTTTAAGCAAACCGACAAGTCACAGAAGTCTCACACATTTTCATATAGAAAGGTTGTAAGAAAATCGTGCAACCTTCACTGCGCTTCACGCAGGAAAGGCTAAAAGCGACTATCGAGAATACCCAAAGTCTCAAACAAAACACCTCTTAGCATCACATGCGAGAGAGGGAAAGGAAACACCTCTCAGCGTATCACACGCGAGAGAGGGAAGGGAAGCACCTCTCCGCGTATCACACGCGAGAGAGGGAAGAAAACACTTCTTAGCGTATCACATGCGAGAGAGGGAAGAAACACCTCTCAGCGTATCACACGTGAGAGAGGGAAGAAAAGCACCTCTCAGTGTATCACACGCGAGAGAGGGAAGGGAAACACCTCTCAGCGTATCACACGCAAGAGAGGGAAGAAAACACCTCTCAGCGTATCACACGCGAGAGAGGAAAAGGAAACACCTCTTAGCGTATCACACGCGAGAGGGAAGAAAACACCTCTCAGCGTATCACACGCGAGAGAGGAAAAGGAAACACCTCTTAGTGTATCACATGCGAGAGGGAAATGAAGCATCGAGCACACGACCCAAACTCTTTCAACAGGGTGTCAGTGTAAACACCAGGCGTACTCGGGTGTTTCTAACCAATGGAATGAGGGAGAGGAATGGTTTACTTGAAATTCCTCTGAATGAACCGCACATGCAATATCGTGCACGTATGAGAAAGAAACTTGAAAGGTGCAATGCAATACAGTGCGTGTCTCAAGCGAGACAGTTGATCATAACATGATGTTGAGGCATGCTCAATACACAACATGTAAGAAACGAAACCGAAGCATATTCTATGCAAAATGATCAACGATGTATATTCGATGTATGATGTGTACTTTACGCAAACATGGTAACGCATGTTCAATGCAACAATTCAAAATGCATGCTGTATGCAACAATATTCTGTGCGACAACATGAACAAGTGTAGTACAATGTGACACAACATACGCATTCTATGCAGAATGATAACAGTGCATGATCCAATGCAACGTGCACGGATATTCTATGCAATGATGGTGATGCTTGTTTCCATGCAACAATTCAACACGCGCATTTAACGTGACAACAAAGAAATATACATTCCATGCAGCGACAAAGACGCATATGATAGAGACAACTCAAAGGTAACTTCCGATTTACCTCTCAGAGAGTTATAATATATTAAAAGGATACACTTTGTTTGTGTTGGTGGATGATGACCCTCGTGTACTGTGAACACAATTCTGAGCTTCCACGAAGGCATTTTGAACCAAACTTTGAGCAAAACTTGCATTTCTTGGAACCCAATGACTCAAAACAGTCTGAAAACACACAGGGGGAATACTGGGCACCTGCCGACCACCCTAGAAGGTTGCCAGCCTGGCCGACTGGCCACTTAAGTGGCCGGTCGGCCAGTTTAGGCAAACACGGGACAATTTTTTTGTCTTTTGGCATGGAGGGCTTTAAAAACACAAACCCAAATCACTTTTCTCACACCCACAGTGCCGAATCTCCTTTCTTTTTTGCCTCTAAGCAGTTTTTCCTCCCAGATCTGTGCTCCACATGCATTTTCCAACGCCCCTCGCGAGGTTGATTCACTAAAACTCTTCGGTTCTCTTCGTTTTGAACCGATCAAAATTCAGTTTCAGAGCTTCTTTCTCCATTTTCACCATTTGAGGTTTGTTTCCCTCGACTTGGTCTTGAGTTTGGCGCCCTTTTCCCAGGCTTTGACTTTCTTTGACTTTCCTCTTTCCGAGAGTGTACTTTTGTTGACTTTTTGCATTTTTTGCCCACTTTGCTCATTTTTGCCTCATTTTGCAGATGGCAAACGATGTTCCACCCGACGGGGGTTCTCTGAGGATGGAGGAGGAGCATGACATCATACCATTGCCGCCGAGAGTTCAGCCGTTCGATCCAGCGACTTACCATCCTGAGGTACATGTACTACCGGCTAGCACAGTGCGTCATTTCACTGGATTTGCACGGCGCACGCCCTCAGATCTTCTATTACGGGAGCTGTGTCTCATTTATCCCATGACGCCTCTGAGGTACACAATGTACTCTTATATTTCCTGTGATGTACTTTACATTTCTTGAATAGCTCGCACTCTTGCACTGTATTTCATCTGCTCATTCTGAACACATATACACACTGTACTTCTGCTCATTCTGAACATATTCACACACAGTATTTCTGCTCATCCACATAGGTTGACTCCCATTTCACCCGCGGGTACGAGTCTACCACGGCGAGGGAGTGGTACTTGGAGCTCCCTGGCGGCATCCAGCAGATTATTGATGAGGCGGGGTTTGGCTTATTTTGCACGAGGCTCTCGCATCTCTTTGCGAGTAGGACCGTCTTAGGCGCGTTGGTAGAGAGATAGTGGGACACCACCAACTCCTTCCATTTCTCTACCACCGGGGACATGACGATGACCCCATACGACTTCGCTATGTTGACAGGCCTAGAGGTAGGAGGCCAGCCAATCCTGTATGATTCTGACATGGGTGAGTGGGAGGCCACCTGGACTTATCTGTTGGGAGTGCACCCACCTATTTTCCGATCATCGGGCTTGGTCTGATACACCTGGTCCGCTGACCATTTCAGAGGGAGAGAGCCTTTGACGACTGAGGAGACAGAGCAGTATGCTCGAGGCTTCCTCATGTTCCTCTTCGGCACTACCTTGTTTACCGACAGGGGGAACACAGTCGGGCTGTATTTGTTAAGTGCCTTAGTGGACCTATCCTAGGTGCAACACTATGATTGGGGCGGCGTCGACATTGCCACTCTTTACTGCTATATGAGCTCGACCTCCCGCAGGAGTGGGAACAGAGTAGGCGGCTACTGGAGAGCCTGTGAGGTATGCTTTACTGTTCAACTTTATGCTTTCTGCTTTGCATTTCTGTATACTGTACACTGCACACTGCACATTGCACACTACACACAAGGTCTCATTTCTACTCTGCACTTGTACTTTCCATACACTGTGCCACACTTTGCTTTCTACACTTTTCGTATTCTGCATTCTCTGGACATTGCACACATACTTTGCCTTCAGCATTATCTGTGTTTACATGTGTTCTCACTGTAGCCCTCTTGCTTTGCACAGTTGTGGACATACGCTTACTTCCCAGTACTTGCCCCTGAGCCGGAGGTCGAGACGCCTCCTAAGGTACCCTACTCACGCCAATATGATGGTCGGTGCTAGCCTAGGGCCCGAGAGACCCTCCCATACGTGCACTAGTACTTCGGCACAGTGAGGACGATAGAGGTAATTCAAAACTCACAGTTTTTTTTTTCTTCAATTCACTTTGCATATCTAATGGAAACTTTTGCTGTTTGCAAATCACATGGTAGCCCTAGGCGGCGATGCCAGAGTTTGCCCAATTTCATTTTGCCGGAGCGCGAGATGCCTCCCGATATCGGATTGTACTCAAGGGACCCATGGGCCGAGCCTGGTTCTTAGGTGAGCGTTTCATGCGCCAGACATTGGGCTTGCCATTACAGTCAGTTCCGTTGTCACCTCCGCCGTCTATGCGGGCTACAGAGAGTTTCTCCCCTCAGGAGCTCACTGACGTCATATAAGGCTCGGATGCGGACCGGTTCATTGGGGAGGGGGACTACACGACCTACATCCAGGCGTACCTCATGCCCCCATTAGTAGGTGTTCGTGCTCCCACGGGGAGGACAATTGACATTGTTTCATCGAGCAGGGCTCGGACAGCAGGCGCTCCCTCGACAAGTAGGGCCCGGGTTGCAGACGTCCCCTTGACGAGCAGGGCTCGGGCACTGAGGGGTGAGACTTGAGGAATGCCTTCTACTAGGTAGTGTGTTGGATGGCCAGATCCCCCGACTGAGCTGACAGGTTGGCAGTATGGTGGGGCACCTTATCAGATTCCACTCAAGCCTCCAATGCCAGGTCACAGATATGTCAGGACACCTGACTCACCACTGGTATACTTTACAGCTTTTATGCATTTCAGTTTCACTTAGATTCTTATTCGTTCATCCACTGATTGTTTCAACTTGCATCTGCAGCCCTCCATAGGATATGTCGAGGGGTTGCTCGAGGCGATGGCCTCACTGGAGGGTATGGTCTTGAGGAGAGAGATGATGCTTAGCGCTCACGGCATTCCGGTACTCTTCAGTCTTCTTGCATTTCAATTATCATATTTCTGCTGATATACTAAAACTAAACATTTTAACTGAACATCTCCCCACACTGCACTAGACTGATACACTACATGTATAGATCACATCTGATACATTGCATTCACATACTGTCTATGACTTATGTATGTACTCACTCTGCACACCATACTTGTATCTGATACTTGCTGATAAATTCAAACTGTCTTTTCAGGTCACACCCTTGTAGACAGGACCAGCAGGGCCTTCTCTAGCGGCAGGGAGAGAGACTCCGGCACGCGGCCGAGGGAGGCGTCGGGAGCCTGTCACACGCGATGACGATGACGAGTCTAGTGGGGGGAGGAGCCAGCGAGTCCTTAGTCAGATTCATCCGAGGGTGGAGGCGACGGCACTGGCTCCGGTTCTGAGGGTGGTGACGATGCTGAGGAGGGCTCCGAGGATGGAAGCGGAGGCAGCTCTGGTTCAGACAATGGTGCCGACGGCGATGATGCAGAGACTGCTCAGCCGAGGAAGAGGATGAAGAGGGCCTCTCGATCCTGAGTTGGGGGGGGCACCGATTCAGATGCTTTTGCTTTGTTTCCTTTTTGCTAGTAGTTTTAGCACATTGTACAGCCTTCGACAGTTTTATTTCTTAATACTTGTACCTTTGTAAAAAGAAACCATGTGGAATGAAAACAGTTTTTTGTTACAAAAGTGTTGCATTTTGTATTCTGAGCATCGCATCTCACCATCTTACACAAAAATGAGATTGATGAAAATTGAACATTCAAAATGCATTGCCTTAATCAGGTAGTGAACCAACTAACAACTGTAAGAACAAAATAACTCGATAAACAACATAAGGCCTTAACAGGCCAAACAATTTAATTACAACTCGATAAACAAATTGCAACAACTCAATAAGCAAAGCAACAACTCGATGAATAAAACAAATACAACTCAATAAGCAAATACAACTGTTAAGCAGAACAGCAGGACGCATCCGAAATGGAATCAAACTCAGGTTTTCAGCATCCTCAGCACACAAGAAGGCTAAAAGCACTCCGCTGGAGACAAACAGAGGCTGCCGACCACTTATTGCTATTGCCGGCCACTTATTCTCATTGTCGACCACTTGAGGTGGCCGGCCGGCTAGAAAAAATGGCCGGTCGGCTACTCCAACTGGTCGGTCGGCCAGTTTTGGTGGGAGCCTCTGGATTGCTGCCACATGTCTTCCATTCAATACTCTATCTTCTACAAAAGCTCCAGCTTCATTGTTTCTTCATTTCAGCTCCATTTTTGCCCCAAATGGAACCGTTCTTTGCCCAAAAACTCTCCAATTGGATTGCGGCTTTAGATGGCTCAGAAAAGTTGAATTTCTGGGGTTTCAAAATAAATGCATTATTTACGCTGAGTCGCACCCCGCTGCGTTTTTCGTTTCTCCATGCCACAGCTAGATGTTGGAATCCGGTAACTCATGTTTTTAGCTTTGGGGGTCAAGAGATGTGCCCCACTTTTGAAGAATTCCAAGCTTTGATGGAATCCCGACGCGATGAAGAAATCCTGCCCCAGTTTCGTTTTGGTCACATCCAAGCTTTCGGAAGGATGTACGGATTTACTTTGCATAATGCTCAGTCTCTGATTCGCGACAGGGAGTTAGATATTCCCAGCTTGATTCATCAGTTATCCGACGCCGATAACCATAGCGATCATCTTTGGAAAAGTTTTCGGCGACATGCCCTCTGTTTGTGCATGTTATCTCATTTTCTACTTGCCCCTGGCTTTGGAGGGTCTAGCATTCGTTTGATAGAAGTTGCCCAAGGCTTGAAAGAGGGCAAGAGTTGCATTGGCATGACAGTAGCTGAAACCTTGACGGGCTTGGATGCTTTCCATCGCCGGGAGACAACTAGGTTCGCAGGAAGTCCACTACTCTTACAGGTAATGTTTCCCATCCTTCTCACATGTGTTTCTCACATCACTCGGCGTTCAGGCTCTATTTTTCTCTCAAAACCCTTTTCTCACTTTTTCTCTCTACGTACACCTCTCTATTCTTTAATCTCTCTTATTTTTCATCCCTTCCCAGATATGGCTCATGGATAAATTGAAAGTAATGGACTCTTGCCCAACCTATTCAGCACACGGCTATTTCTTTTGCCAACGACTAGTTGATGCCCCAGATGAGGGATCGTGGTGCGAATGGATGTGCGCTAGATCTGTTGTTGACATCGCTTGGCGTTGTCCCTGGCTTGATCTTCCGGAAATGGGCTACAGCATGTCCCGGCAGCCTGGCATTCAATTGATTGGCCTGACGCACTGCGTCTTTTACTTTCCATTTCGGTTCAGGCATCAGTTCGGCCACGACCAGACTTACATGGAAGAGGGGATGGAATACCCGACTTCATATCCGATCAGAGGCTCACATTTAGCTCGGTATGCCACTGCATGGAGGACGAGAGAACTTCTGGCCCCTGCTTCCAATTTCAGTTGTGCCTTTTCTAGAGAATGCACAGCGTGGCTTGAAGATGAAGCATAGACTGGGCTTACTTTTGCATCCGAAGCTTCCACAAGTTGTGGGAGGGGGCACAGGAACACCTGACTTGACTGTGCCCCAAATTTATTGCTTTAATATGTACTTTCAAGTTTTCTTTTGAATGTAATAAAAAAAACAACTTCAATTTGTATCGAGAGTCAAAGAGCTCTGTAATGAAATCAATGAAATTGAAGGTTGTGGGTACTGAAAATTTTCCGTTTTGGTCCAAAAATGGTCTAAGTTCTAAAAGATTAATTTGAGCAAAATCAAATTTTATTAAAACTTTTCAAAACCATTTTCGATATGGATCGCAACTGGACACACCCAAGATCTATCACTGAGATGTATAACACTAGATCCAACAACTAGAAAGTTGCCGCTTGTCTGAATAGCACTGCACTGTAGCTCACAACCAAACTCTTGGATGTGGAATAGACAAAGATAGCCAAGACAATCACATGGACACAATTGATTTGGAAGTGTTTGTGGCTGGACTTCAAAATGAAGTTGCCTACGTATCCCAAAGATGAGAATCAAGCCTTACGTAGTTCGGTTCGGGTTCACTCGGGTTTTAACACTCTCCTTTTGTGCTCTAACTTTTGCCAAGGGCGCCCTTTCTGGGTTTTCAACCTTGCGAGCTCAGTTTTTCTTATTTCAAATTTTGTGCTCTAACTTTTGCCTAAGTCTCCCTTTCGGGTTTTCGCCCTAGCGAGCCACTCAGGAATAGTATTTCTTCAACTTGTCCATGTTGATCGGTTAAGAGAATTCAAGGCCATCCAAATCCATTAGAACGACAGCTCCACCCGATTAGATAGATTTGATGATATAAGGACCAGTCCAATTGGGTCTGAACTTGCCCCTAGGGTCATGGATGGGGGCTCGGTTGTCTTTCAGCACCAAATCCCCTTCTTTTAGATTCCTAGACTTAACTTTCTTGTGGAAAGCCCTGGCAATCCTGCGTTGATAACCTTGAATGTGGTACAGTGCTTTCAGCCTTCTTTCGTCGAACAACATTAGTTCCTCAAACCTGCTCTGCTGCCAATCTGCCTTAGCAATCTGGCACTCAGCCATAACCCGCAATGATGGAACCTCAACTTCGATCGGCAGAACAGCCACCATGCCATAAACCAAGGAATACAGAGTTTCCCCAGTAGAAGTCCGAATTGATGTTCTGTAGCCCCAGAGAGCAAATGGCAGCTTATCTGGCCAGTCCCTGTAGGTTTCCACCATCTTCTGTAAAATGTGCTTGATATTCTTGTTGGTGGTCTCAACCGCTCCGTTGGTTTGCGGCCTATATGTAGATGACTTATGAAAAGCCACGTTGTATTTCTCTAACAAGTCGATCACCTCCTTCTTGAAATGGGAACCATTATCCGAAATGACCTCATTCGGGACCCCATATCGGCAGATAATGTTATTCCTGATGAACTTAGCAACATGCGACGCCTTCAGCACTGCATAGGATTGGGCCTCGACCCACTTTGTAAAGTAGTCTATGGCCACTAAGATGTACTCGTGCTTGTTCGACCCCTTCGGAGTAAATGCCCCTATTATATCAATCCCCCAAACTGAAAATGGCCATGGTGAAGTCATGTTGTATAGCTTCGACGGCGGGATGTTCATGCGGTTTGCATGGATTTGGCATTTGTGGCATCGCCGAACAAAACCGATACAATCCTCCTCCATGGTTGACCAGTAGTAACCCTGTCTGAGAATTTTCCGAGCTAGCATCACTCCGCTCATGTGCGCTCCGCACTCTCCTCCGTAAATGGCCTCCATCAGGCGCCCCGATTCTTCAACATCGACACACAGTTTATGCATTCCTAGATGGCCCCATTTGTATAATTTACCCCCGCAAATGATGAACTGAGCAGCCATTCTTCGAATTGCCCTCTTATCTTTGGCATTTGCCCCTAGTGGATAAGCCTCATTGTCCAAGAAGTTCCAGATGTCATGATACCAGGAGTTTTGATCTTGTACTTTATCTATGGCGGCAATCAGCTCATAGGCCAGCACATACTTATGTTCGATAATGATTGGACGCATTCGGACTCCCAAAGGGATGTCTATCATAGAAGATAGAGTTGATAAAGTGTCTGTGAACCTGTTACTCTCTCTCAACAGATGGGTGAAGGTTAACTTCTCAACTTAGGAATGAGAACGTCCAGGGTTTGGTGATAGATTTTCATCCTTTCTTCTTTAACTTTCCAGTCTCCTTTTGCTTGAGACACAACCAGGTTCGAGTCCCCAATGACATCCAACCGTTTTGTCCCTAGTTCCAGGGCGGCTTCTAAGCCAACAATACATGCCTCGTACTTTGCCTCATTGTTTGATACCTTGAACCAGAGTTTGAAAGCTAAGGGAATGTGGGAATTGTTGGGTGCTATCAGCAACACTCCTATCCCATACCCGTATTGATTAGATGCTCCGTCAAAGTACATAGTCCAAATTTCTTCTTCGACTTGCAGAGTGGCCTTATCTGGGAGCAGATACTCTACTGCTTCATCTCCCTCCACTGGGTGATCCGCTAGGAACTCCGCTACCGCTCTCCCTTTCACAAACTTGCGAGTCATATACTTTAAATCAAATTTGAAAAGAAGAAGCAACGAACGAGCTAGCCTACTCGTAAGCGCTGGTTTCTCGAAGAGATACTTGATGGGTCTAATCTCGAAACTAGTATTACAGAGTGAGCTAACAGGTAGTGCCTCAACTTCCTGGTAGCCCATACCAAGGCCAAACAAGCCTTCTCAAGTGGAGTGTAACGGGTCTCATATTCCAACATCTTCTTGCTCAGATAATAGATAGCCTTCTCCACTTTGTCCTCAAATTCCTGTGCAAGCATGCAGCCCATCGTCGTGTCGGTTACTGACAGATACAATATCAACGGTTTCCCTGGCTCCGGCAGTGACAACACAAGTAGGTTCTGTAGATACTGCTTGATCTGCTCGAAAGCAACTTGGCATCGGTCGTCTCATTAGAATTTCTTTCCTTTCTTTAGGAGACCAAAAAGTGGTTCACAAGTCAAGGTTAATTTTGTAATAAACCGTCTTATGAATTGCACTTTACCCAGAAAGCCTCGCACCTCCTTTTCAGTTCTTGGTGGTGGCATTTCTAAGATGGCCTTAATCTTGGAAGGATCGACCTCAATGCCGCTTTGTGTAATCAAGAACCCCATCATTTTCCCTATTGTGACACCAAAAGTATATTTCTGAGGATTCAGTCGCAACCGATACTCTCTGATCCGTTGGAAAAATTTCTTCAAGGCGGTGTAGTGGCCCTCTCTTTCCTTGGACTTGACAATCATGTCGTCCACGTACACCTCAACCTCTTTGTGGATCATATCATGCAAAATCGTAGTTGCAGCTCGTTGATAAGTAGCCCCCAGCATTCTTCAAACCGAACGGCATCACCCTATAGCAGTAGGTTCCCTGTGGAGTAGTGAAAGCAGTCTTCTCCCTGTCTTCGGGTGCCATCAAAATCTGGTTGTAGCCTGAAAATCCATCCATAAATAAGAGCAGCGCATGCCTCGCAGTGAAGTCCACCAATTCGTCGATATGCGGCATAGGAAAGTCGTCCTTCGGACTGGCTTTATTCAAATCCCTGAAATCCACACACACCCGAATTCTGTCGTCCTTCTTCAGCATCGAAACTATGTTGGCCAACCAAGTAGGGTATTCAGATACTAACAGGAACCCTGCATCAATCTGCTTCGTGACCTCTTCTTTGATTTTCAGGGCCTAGTCCAGGTGGATCCTTCGATGCTTCTGCTTAACAGGTCGGGCCTCTGGGTCAAGAGGGATCCGGTGCTGTACAATCTCAGGATCGATTCTAGGCATGTCTTCATAGGACCACGCGAAAACATCTTTGAAATCTTTTAATAAAGCGACTAAGCGCTCGCGCTCCTCTGAAGACAACATAGACCCGATCTGGACCATACGCGGATCCTTCTCAGTACCAACATTAATTGAGGTGATTTCATCAACCAAAGGCTTTACAAACCTCTCCTACTCTCGGTCAATCAAGTGTTTCAAAACCGGAGGAATTTCTTCCTCGTCATTTTTATTGAAATTTTGAAAGTCCTGATTAATGCAATAAACTAAAGGCACAAAAAAGTACTCAAAAGCCACAACAGTACCATTCTCATTAACTTCCAAATCATCTGATTCTTCGGTTACAACCAACTCAAAAGAAAATGAAAATGACAACCTGGACAACACTATGGCATTCGGGTTATCACCCCCAGGAATACCGGACTCTGACTCAAAAGAATTGGAATCTGATTCCGACTCCACAGACTCTGTGGAATCAGATTTCGGTTCACTACCTGACCCAGAACTACTAGATAAAAAGCCTTCCTCATATTTCCAGACGAGAGAGGGTGCGATGGATGCATCCAGAATGCTGGAAGAAGGGCCCACAGCTGAGTTATCTCCAGAAGTCATCCCCCAAGCACTCCGATGTGATATGAGGATCTGAGGGGAGACAAGCCAGTGCTACCCCCATCTCAAAATCTGTGCCCTCGGACTCATCCTCTTTGCACTGCTCAGCCTTAGCTGTTGGGTCAGGCTGCTCTTCGGCAACTTCATCCCCTGATAACTGTAAGTCAAAGAAGATCTTAAAACTCGGCAAGCACCCCATCTCTGAATTTAGCCATGGCTCCGGAAAGCCGCAAAACGGGAAATCCTCCCCTTCCCGGACAAAGCGTCCGTTCAGGGTCCCTTGGATAGGTCGGTGCACTAGCTCGTAGTGCTTCCCAACTTGTTTAGCCTTGGCTCTTCTGGCCATTTCCCTTCCTTCCTTGCCCAATCCTCTTTAGTAGGCGAGTAACCTAAACCAAAGGTATAAGGGTTGTGTGGCACTTCAGCCAATGTAGCAACGCCTTTTCGACCACTTCATCCTAATCCCATTATGGGCATGTGTTGAAGTTTGTTCATGAGGTAAATAGATTGCGCACTGACATATAGTCCCTCATCAATAGCCAGCATATCCTGTACTACCCGAGCCTCAGCCAAGGTGAATCCCGACAAAAAGACATTCTCCACGCTGTGTTCAATCTCCAAAACTGGTGTAGAAACCTCTGGCGACGGATATATTAAAGAATTTCCAAAAACAATTGTTACCCCCTTTCCCGTAGGGGTATTTCAACATCTGATGTAAGATGGAAGAGACAACTCTTACTTGGTTCAGCCACGACCGCCCAAGGTGTAAGTTGAAGGTGGCTGGAACATCCAGAACATGAAATTCGATGTCCTGTTGGCCTGGACCAACCTGAGTTTTGATCCATACTGTCCCCATCACCTCCCGACTGGTGTTGTCATAAGCCCGTATCATCTGGGCTGTTGGTGCGAAATCTACGGGCTTTAAAGTAATAGCATATGTCGTTCGCGACGGACACACATTTATGGCAGATCCCGTATCAACTAGGACAACCGGTATCCACTTTTCCTTACACTCCACAGAGATGTAGAGTGGCTTGTTATGCTCAGCACCCTCAGGCAGTAATTCTTTGTCTGTGAATGTCAAGGTTGGTGAAGCACCACCCAAGAACACTAATCCCACCAATTGCTCGGGTGTTGTATCAATCGAAAGCTTAGCCTTATCCGTGGCTGAAAGGACGACTTGTCTATGCACCCTCAAGGCCATAAGTAGTCCCCAGATGGAGATGTCTGCTTGAATTTTCTTTAGCTGCTTCAGTACAGCTTCCTCCTCTAGCAGTTTGTCTTTCTGCTTTTCAGCTTCCTTGTCTTTCCCGGACGCCTCTGGTTGATCCAAATGTGGGGGCTTGAAGTACCGCCAACTCCGAGTCATATGGTCCACTTCTTCGGTGTACCAGGTGTCGTCTGGTTGATTCTGTCGCCAGTCTTCATCAGTGTGGGCCAGACGCAAATCTTCGTCTTCCCACCATATCTCCTCGGCGACCGACAGGCAACTGTCCGGTTCCCCTGTAGTTGTTTCCGTGCGCACAGCACATTTCGTCGCCACAGGACCCTTGGCTTTTCTAGCCCTGTCATCATTCTCGATTTTCTCTTGTTCGAACCGCCACAGTGCATCCTCTTGTTCTGTGTCTGCCGTACACAAACTGCCCATGTCCCGAGCAAAATTCTTTGCACCGTTGCGCTCTAGCGATTCCTCCTGATTCCCGACCGTTCCAGCCACTGCAGATGTTCCTGTTTCTGACTGTCCCAATTTCAGCTAAGGCCCCTCATCAATATCCGGCTCGTCATTAAGCCACCCTATAATATTTGTCGCCCCATTCTAGTCAAACCAGTTGATGCTCACATCCCCCGGATCGTGCTCATTAAAGAACTACAAGTGCTTAATATTTTTCTCAAGGTCAGCTAGATCATTGAGCCCCTGACTTGACCCATCCTCCTGGACAACATGTACCTCTGCCGCAGTTGGCAATTCTACCATTGGCTTGGCCTGATCTGTTGGAACAATATAACCGCACGGGTTGTATGCTTCCTCAGTTAAGCTTGCAGAGCCCTCAAACATTCCCTTTTCCGTCATGGCCACCACCATGGGTTTAGGTTGGGATATTGATGTACTCATCATGCATAATTCTGTGCATTCTGGATGAACAACGCCGGCTTAGGCAGGTGGGAGGGAGTGATGTATATGTTAGGGTCGTACGAGACGGTCGTGGTTTGAATCAGGTTTATCTGCCTAAGTGGAGGAGGGGGGTTGTTATGTGGTGGGTGAGGGTTAGTGGTGACATTTGGCTTCTCGAGAGGCGCAATCACCTTGTTGTCAATGAGATCTTGGATCTCATGATGCAGTCTAAAGCAGAGGTCAGTGTCATGACCGTGCTACTGGTGAAATGCGCAATATTTGGCCGGGTTATGTGTTGGAGGGAGGTTATTTGGTAGCGGGCGTGGTTCCAGGGGCTTCAAATTCCCTTTTCTAATCAAGACCTTCAAGGCCGCTAATAAAGACATATAGAGCGGGGAGAAAGTCCTCTGACCCCGGGGTGGATTTTTTTGCTGGTTGCGAGCTGGTTCCGGATGCACCGATGAAGGGTGTAGCTATTTTTGGCATGGTGGTGACCATGCCGACATCAGAAGTTCTCACGGCTGCACTACTACTTGTAACTGCATTCGAACCGTGTGCAAACGCCCTCCTGGGCTACTCCTTTTCCTAGTCAATCAGACCTTGCCTCATAACATCTTCAATATGTAACCCTATCTCATGTAAGTCAGCAAAGGTGGGGAGGGGTAAGACAATCATTTTCTGCATCAGCTTGGGTTGTAGGTTGTGCATAATCATTCTTATCTGATCTTTTTCGAGTAACCGAGTTGTCATCATGGAGGCCTTGGCCCTCCATCGAGTGACTAAGTCAAAAAAGCCTTCATTCGGCTTCTGCCGGGTCGCCTCGAGATCACGAGTCGTGACCTCGATTTAGGTGTTGTAATCATATTAGGCGATGAAGGCCTTGGCCATCTCCTTCCAACTCCTTTTTATTGAATCCTCCAATTTGGCATACCAGATGGCTGCAATACCCGACAGGGTCCGACCAAAAAGGGATAGTTTCTGGAGTCTAGTCAAGCCCATTGGGTGCAGAATATCCGAGAACAGCGTCAGATGAACCATAAGATTGCCCGAACCATCGAAGCGGTCAATATGAGGCATTTTGAACCTATCCGGTAATGTCACCCCCGAATCCGTGTAGCCATCCTCTATGTTTGGGATTGAGTTAACTCCCTGAGCTCGTTTAAACAGCTTCTCGAGCTTACTGACTTTTAAAGTAGTAGGATTGGACTTAAATTCGAATGGCGTGTCTGTTGGGTTGGCCGGTGCTTTCGAAATCTGTGATAGGACTGGTGGTGGGACTGGCCCTATTGGAACGTCCGTATTCTCCTGGACGGTAGTTGTATCCTCAGGTGTTGGAACCCTAGGTGGAGGTGGGGGTGGATGCGAAGCAGATGCTTCGGCTTGTTGTGGTTGCTGCTGTTGTTGAAGCCTAGCAATTAGTTCTGTCTGCTAAGCTACAACCTTTGTCTGACGAGCGGTAACCTCCACTTGGCGAGCAGCATCCCGCTGCATGGCCTCCATGGTCTGTTAGAGTTGATGCATCATTTCCTCCATACTATTTGTAAAGTGATGATCTGACTAAACAGGTATATACCCTCTTTCTGAGGTAGAACCAGAAAACTGAACCCTACTGCACACAGGCAAAACAGATAGCGACCGTTGAACTGGCGACTGTTGTACTGGTACTCTATGCCTAACTGCCCTCCGTCTTGTAACCGGGGGTAATGAAGCAAACACTGGTTGTCCGTCAATAAGATCCTCAGATCTATGAAGCCTTCTACCTCTAATCCAGAGTGCTCGGAGGGAAACTGCCTCATCGGAAGTAATGATGAACTACTACCTTGCAAAAAGAAAAATAAAGCAAAAAGAAAGAAACATCAATCAGCAAACGAACAGCACCTCGACTTAGATAAAGAAAACACACAATTGAAATCATAAGCTGGACAAACTGTACTCAAACACTGATTTCTGCCCCCAAACATTCTGCCTCAAAACTGATACCCTCGAATACTGATGTCCTCAGACTGATACCCAGACTTACAACTGATGCATGCATTCCTGTAGAGACACACCCTAACAGCACATAGCAAGCAAGTGAGAGCCAAAACACCCCTATGGTGGGGTAGGGTTTCCATGTCCTAGTTTTGTCAGGAACTAGGGTTTCACTGCGCACGCATGCGGTTTCAAACAACCTATATTTAGGTAAGCAACCTGTCCTAGTTTGGAATGGTCTCTATAGCTTCCGATATGCAACTAGGTCGATTGGTAAAAAAGGGTGCCTCGGCGGTGATCCCAATCCGAGATTTGTGTTCCCATCATGGCAGAGCCCATAACCGGTTAGACTTATGGCACGCTTTTCCAAGCAAGCCTCTGGCAAACCGTTCAGGAATAGCAGATGGCAAACACTGTGACTTAGGCGCACCAATGCAAATGCAATGCAAAGAAACACATAAGTGTAGATAAAACAGCATATCATGAGTTCGAGTCAAGTTCTCTAAATCCCCAGCAGAGTCGCCAGAAACTGTAGACCAGACTTTCTTCGCACGCCCCCCTTTTGGAGAGGCTCAAATTGGTCTTACTATAGTTTGGACTCCTGTCACGGTTCTGAATCTAATTTCACAAAGTGCAATGTGAGACTGATAAACACCAAAGAGTCCAATCTAACAAATCGTTTTGGAAATTTGATTTAAATCAAATAATGCCAAAACTGGATTGTTTTGCTAGATTACAGAGTCGCCACCTAAATATTTTATTTTGGAAAATTTAGGAAACCCTGACTCATGCCAAAGGCCACGTGTCCGTCATCACCAACGTTGCCTTGGCTTGGTAACTTAGGTACGAGAGGGGAAGGTCATGCAATGAGCACCCTCGCTCACCCGATCAAAGATCGGCCTCTACTAACATGATATGTTGTTTTATAAACACATGTGTTCTTATTCCGGTTTATTGGCTAACTTTAATACGTGATGCGCACAACATACAAGTATAAACTCAATCACGAGAATTGGAACAAAGCAACTCATGTTTGTTTTTGAAAATGATTTGAAAATGCCACTCGCAAGTGGGCTAAAGCACGGATTTGCCACCCTCAAGTGGGCTTAAAACATGATTTTGCCACTTCGCAAAGTGGGCTTAAAACTCACATTCATCGAATTGTTCCAATTCAAGTAATCAAGCCTTCATCCACAGGCATTTAAGCAGTTAAGGATATAAGCAAATAGCCTCATGGCAAGTATTCTATCATGGCAACACTCACACTCATGCAAGTGTGCTAAAGCGTAACACTTACAGTGTACTCCGAGCCAAAACAAAAGCTAGTTAGAAATTATGCATGATCCTAGCTATGTTAACAATGCCAAATGCAACACATGCAATAATGCAACTAAATAGGCTCGGCTATCTAAGATGGCATATGAATGAAACAATCTACTGACATGCTTTGAAGCACGTATTCAAAGAAGTATTGAAATACAATGCAGTTTGAATGATGCGCCGAGCCCGGTCCATGCAATACAAATGAATGATGCAAACGTGCGAGCATAAGGTATGCTATTTGAAATATGCCCTAAAACTAACCATCGAAAGCGGTTAAGTAAAAGGGAGAAACAATTGGGGTTGGAAGACATGCACACACACACACGCACCCTTATTACAACATTACGCCCTCTCGAAGGAGGGTCCGAATAAATAAGTCGAGCTACGTTAAGCTAATTATTTATTACAAACCAAATGAAATTGAAAAACTAGCTAATCTAAGCTAATATTACAAAGATGAATTAAATTAGCTAAACACATTAACTAATTGATTATAAAACCGGCAAATTAACTAGCTAAGTAAAGCAATAAAATGGCCTCGAGAGGAGGGAGACATGCATGCTCGGTTTGCTTCGCTCGAAAACGCATTGCCTTGCCATAAGTTGCCTCTGTTTACACTCGCGGTGATCTCAGAACATCATATGAACTTCCAGATTGCATCTGCCCCAAGACAGGAACACTTTGGACAATTTTTCGGCAAGTGGTCGGCCGGCCACCTCAACTAGTCGGTAGGCTACCTCAACTGGCTAGCCGCCCAGTGCAAGTGGTCGGTAAGCTAGTGCAAGTGGCCGGCCCACCACTTCTCTTTCTAGAATTCTGCCTTTGCTGCAACAGAGAGCAACAAAGCCAAGACAATGTATTTGGCAAGAAATGTGTGTGCTACCACCCTCCTCATCATGTCTCAAACTTAAAGGAGTGTGGTACTTGGCTCCCAAGCCGCCAATCAAGCATCTCAATGCATGATGGCCGAAGAACCAAGCTTGCACAAGCTTAGTGAATGCGCACATAAGACTCAAAGTGCCTCCACCCTATCATGTATGACCAAGGGTGTTGGCGACCAAGAAATGCAACACGTTTCATCACTTTAAGTATGAAACGTCTCACATTTCTTGTGTTTGGATTAACGTCCGATCCAAACACATGCAATGCAACACACATATGTTATCTTGGCATGTTTTACTTATCCACTTTCTTGTTTACACATTTTAGCTTACCAATTACTCCATTAACCGGTTAAGTTCAATATGAAAAGTCCACTAATTGGAAAGATGGTCTAAGCCACAAGTGCCTTGAGCATGAAAGAGGTTTCATGCTGTTGGTTAGTAGAAATACACAAGGGAGGATTAAAACCATTAGGCATGCAACCCTCAATTCCACATTCAAGCCATCAAGGGGCTGAAGACAACTTTTAAAGCAAATGAAAGATTGAAACAATGGAGTGCAACGACACACATTTCAGCACTGAAACAACATACTAAATGACTCAAAATCGTGCAAAACAACCCATGTAATGCATATTTAAAGGCTTAACTCATTAAGCTAGTGAAAGGTGTTGTACCACAACCTTGCAACACAAGCCTCAAAGGGCAAAACCAGCTCAAAATAGAGTTAAAGCATGCCAAAACAAAGGCTAAATCATGCTGAGATTGAAGCTTAAAATGCGAGAAAATCATGCACACAAATTGGCTCTAAGGCAAGGCATAATACACAACCCTCAAAAGCAATGAAGAAGTGAAGTATGTGAGAGTGTGACAGAGGTATATGCTCTGAAATCACATGCTAAATGATGCCATATCATACAAACAACTCAAGCAAAACATGTTAAGGGCCTTGAAACACAAAACTAGTGAAGCTAACTTCACTATGGCTATACAAAGCAAGACTCAAGGGACCAAGACCACTCAAAACAGAGCTTAAACATGTTAAAGAAAGGCCAAAAACATGCTGGAATGGAGCCAACACATGCTAGAATAATAGGTTACAACATCAAGTAAGCTAGGCTAGTAAGCATGATTACACTACAAGTGTAAGAAGCAAACAAGAGGTGCTCCAACCAGCCAAAAAATAGACTTATGGGATGTCAAGAAAGTCACAAAAACATGTTGAGAACAGGCCATGAGATGGTAGAAACACATGCTCAAAGGTTAGGCCATCAACTCAAGCAAACAAGATACAAGGAGAAGGGATCAGCCCCTCCTATTTGGGACCTTCAAACCAACTTTTCACCACTGAAAATCCCCTAGATTTCAGTGGTTAAAAGGCCAAAAAAAGATTGTTCCAAGAGCCTTAGAGGATGACACAAAACTTAGCAAATAAGCAATAAAAGAGGGTGGACCTCCCTTAACTTTAAAGAGGCCTCAAACCAACATTTTAAACACTTAAAAAAAGAGGTTTTTATAGTTAACAACTGGGCCAAAACAACATGCATAGGTGGCCAAACTAGTAAATGAAACAAAGCTTTGAAAGGCGTAAAGCCTTACCCTTGAAGCACAGCAGCAAGCAACACAACTTCTAAGCCAAAACCAGCTTTAGGAGGTCCAAACAAGCCTTCAACAACCTCAGCTCCAAGGTGGTGGTGTTTGACTAGGTGTTTTTGTGCAAATATGTGAAGAAAACTCACTTTTAAACACAATATAGCACAATATATATATATATAGAAAGAGAGAGAGAGAGAGAGAGAGAGAGAGAGAGAGGAATCTAGAGAGAGGGGGAAATTTTTCTTCTCAAAATTCAGAACCACTGAAAAGGGGGAGGAGCCTCCCCTTTTATAGAGCAAGCAAGCAAAAAGCTTGCTCCATCCCTCTATACACGTGTATGGAGAATGAACCTCAGTGAGCAATAACTGGCTCAAAGGATCTAAAAATATCTAAAAAAGGAGAAAATTGGCCGCCGGCCACTTAACGTGGTCGGCCGGCCACCTCCCCTAGCCGGCTAACCACTTCAAATGGCCTACAAGAGAGAAAAGTGGCCGGCAAGTGCCACAAGTGGCCGGCAATGCCTTCCCCTCCCCCAGGTAAGAGGGATCAAGGCTTAGCCGAAAAACAAGGCCAAAACACAAAGTGTTAAGAGGCTCAAAGACAAGGCACTCAGCCGAGACCTTCGGGCGCTCAAAACAAGCACAAACATGCGCAATAATTGAGTGCACAACTGATGACGTCAAAGTCTTGAGGTCGGTCAAAAATGGGGTGTGTACAGCTGTGCAAACGTTCAATTTCTTCTGCAAGAAGAGCTTCTAATTCCCAACCTTACATCCCATTTTGACCAAAACTGTTTTTGACCAAAACTATTTTAGACCTTAAAACCCTCTTTTTTTTAAAAAAAAATTTGTGGAAATGTTTCTACGATGTTTCAAGGCTCGTATTTCGTTAAAAATTGCACTTTTCGGTAAATCGAGTAAGGACAAAGTGGAAATAAATTGAAGAGAGGTGAAATCTTTGAATTTTTTTTGAAAATATCTTATTTAGAGGTTTGGAGTTGAAGAAAATAGGAGGGGAGAGAAGAAAACTAGTTAGAGGAAATGGTTGAGCTTGAAACCGTTGAGAGAGAGCTGGGAAGCCTACACTAAATTAGGACTATCTCTTTGCACACTTAAAATTTAGTTGTGAGGCCACCACCATTGGAAATTGGACTTATGGGGCTTCAATTTAGACTCAAGAATCACCTAAAATCGAGTCCATATAAAGGAGATATACGCATTTAAAGTTAGGCCTGGAAGCAGATTTTTGTGGCCAGCAGGCCACTACTTGTGGACAGCAAGTCACTACTTCTGGCCTGTCGGTCACTTGTGTAAAACCCAGATATTTTGTGCCAACTGTCTCCCAAAAGCTCCAGCTATTTGTATATAGATATTTTCGACTGAGAGGCATGTTTTTCTATATATACTTGACCTCTCCTCATGTTTTTAGGTTACACAAATTTACAAAAGCTCCAAAACTTGAAATTCTCTCTCTATCTGTATCTTGCAACACACACACCTTACCCAAACACTTCCTAAACCAATATTAGAGCTCTCCTTACTGAGATTATTGAGTCCAAATTTCATCCCTTGAGAGTGTAAGCTTTGTTCAAGAGGTATAATTTTGAGCATCTCTACACTACTCTGCCATCTTTTCTTGTTGTTTTTAAACTATTTTTGGACTATTTTTATGGGCTGATGCTTGTGGTTTAAGACTATTAAAGGTAGAGGGGTTAACCACCCTTTTTTACACCTTGTCTCTTAAGCCTTTACACTTGTGTTTCCCATCTCTTCCTCAAATGTTTTTGAGCTTTTAAACACTGATTTTCAGAGCTTTTTTAGTGGCTAAAATGTTGTTTTGAAGTCCAAAAATGGAGGGGGTAGCCTCCCCTCCTTGTGCTTTGTTTACTAGCTTACATAGCTCCATGTTTTAGCTTATTGTTCTAGCTATTTTTGTCTTAAGTTCAACATTGTTTTTTACTCTCTTTTTTTTTTGTGTGTGTGACTATTTTAGGACTTTTTTTAGTTGTTCATTACATTTGAGCTTTGTATAACATGCTTGTAGTGTAATGGTCCTCATAGGTTTGGTGGTTTAGGCCTTAGCCACCAACCTATTTGAGTTGATAGTGTTTATTTATGGCTTTCCATACTTGTTTTCATATCTAATCACCTCTGCAACCTCCCTCATTTCTTGGGTTTTGCTTTGCTTTGAAAGTTGTTTCAAACTACTTGCTTATTTAAGCTTGAGATTGAGGTTGTTGTGCTTAATGGTTCAATCCCTTTGGGGGCTCATTACCAATGGCATGGCACTTCTCTCATGCCTAAAACAACTCTTGGTTTGGTATTCCTTTCCATTAGAGGATTTAATCTTCACTTTTGGACTTAATGAACTAAGGAATGGTTGGTAATTAAAATAAAGTAATAAAATTGGGACTAAAATTGATACAAGATAATAAAATCAACTTGGGTTCAATCGGACGTTAATTGAACCCATTGAGTCTTGAGTCGTTTCATACTTGTTAGTGGTGTAAACGGTTCAAGAGTCAATGTCAACCACTTCCCTTGATCAATCCATGATAGGGAGGAGGTTTTGAGAGTCTTTTATTTGTTGCATTTATTGAACTTTCATACTTTGGTTCAGGCCATCATGCAATCAAATTGCATAGATTGATGGTTTGTGAATCAAGTTTACCACTCCTTTGAGCTATTTGATGATAAGGAGGGGTAAGTTGTGCAAACAACTCTTGAGAATATTTTGTTCTTGCTCTGTTTACTCTCTATTGTAGCAGAAAAAACCAAGAATCAGTGGCCGACATATCATCATTTGTGGCCAGCAGGCCACCATTTCTAGCCTGCCGGCCACCTTTGCAAAACCCAACAGTGCCCTTTTGAAACAAAACAGAGTTGAGTTTGAGTTAAAAAAAATAGTGCAAGTGTTCTACTGTGCAACAGAGGCATCTGGCAGTAGAACAGTGGCCTTTTTGGGTGAAAATCCGTGCATACATGAGTATTCCTCGTTTCCCAAGGCAGAGTAGTTAGAGTAGTTAGCTTAATACTTTTCACATATTGTATTCATGTTGTAATTAGTTAATTTGTAATTCATTAGTTAGCTCTAATTTGTCAGATAGTTAATTAGTATAGTTAAGTAGCTAGTTACATAGACTAATTAATTTGTTGTAATAATTAGTTAATTAGCTAGAATAGTTAATTAATTTGTTGTCGTAATAATTAGTTAAGTGGCTTAGCTAATTTATTCATTTGGGTTTGTAATAATTAGTTAAGTAGTTTAGGTAATTTAATTTGTTTTGTAATAACTAGTTAATTAGCTTAGCTAGTTAGTTTATTCGGACCCTTTTGCGTGAGGGCGCAAACTTGTAATAATGTATATGTTTTCCAACCCAACGTCTTTCTCCCTTTTATTTAACTGCTTATGATGGTTAGTTTAGGGCATCATGCTTTGTTTAACATACTCCTGTAGACACCCCATTTTTGATGGCCCTTCTAGACTTGGGTATTCTTGCAGGTACATCCGATGACGAGTTTGATTGCTCGCCGAGCGCTCGAAGTCCTCAGTGGAATGCCACAGGTTTGAGCCTTTCAAACCCTGCATCCATTTTGTCTCCCTTTTGGACCATGTCTTGGTCTTTCTCTCCTATAATCTCTAGTGGCCTGTCGGCCATCCTTGGAGGCTGCCGGCCATCTTTTCTTGTCTGCTGGCCACCAGTGTTTTTTGCAGATATTTTGTGCCTGCTATGTCAGCTGTTTGAGAGAATTTTCATGTTTTCTATATAATTAGTTAGCTTACTAGTGAATTCTTCCAAGTGTTGTAATAATTAGTTAATTAGTTTAGGTATTTATTTTATTTGGTTTGTAATAATTAGCTGAATCAGGTTAGCTTAATTAGCTTAGCCCTAATTAGTTGCTAGTTAGTTTTGCTTTATTCAGACTCTCCTTCGTGAGAGCAAAATGTAATAATGTGCATGTCTTCCAACCCTACGTCTTTCTCTCTTTTACTTAACCGCTTTTGATGGTTAGTTTAGAAGCATCATGTTTCAATTAGCATACGTTATGCTTGCATCCGTTCATTTCATATTGCATGCACCTAGGCTCAGCGCATCATTCAAACCGCACTGTTGTTTCAATTACTTCTTTGAATACGTGTTAACCGCATGTTATCAAATTGCTTCATATGCCATATTAGTAGTTGAGCCTATTAATTTGTATTATTGCATATATTGCATTAGGCATCTTGTATAGTTAGGAATCATGCATATTTTTCTAGCTTATATTTTCTTAGCTTGGAGTACTAGGTGAGTTTTTAATGCTTTAGCATACTTGCATGAGTGTGAGTGTTTCCATGACTAGCATGCTTGCCATGAGGCTAAATGCTTACTTGTTAAACTGCTTGAATGCCTGTGGATGAATGTTTGTTGCTTGAAATGGAACGATTCAACGAATGTGCGTTTTAAGCCCACTTTGTTGAGTGGCAAATCAGTTTTAAGCCCACTATGTTTTGTGGCAAATTCACAAACTTTAAGCCCACTTGAGGTGGCAAATTCAAACCATTTTCGCAAAACAAACATGAATTGAATTGTTCCAATTCTTGCAATTTTAGTCTATATTTGCTTGTGTGCATCACATAGTAAAGCTAGTCTAATAACCAGAACAAGAGCACATAATGTTCATAAAAATCATATCATGATTAGTAGAGGCCGATCTTTGATCGGGCGAGCGGGGGTGCTCAATTCATGACCTTCCCCTCTCGTACCTAAGTTCCTGAGCCAAGGCAACCTTGGTAATGACGGGCACGTGGCCTTTGGCACGAGTCATGGGTTTCCTAAATTTCTCCAAAAATAAAATATTTAGGTGGCGACTTTGTATCTGGCAAAGCAATCCAAATCTTGGCACTTTTTGATTCAAAATCAATTTTTCAAAATGATTTGCTGGATTTGAACTCTTTGGTGTTTATCAGTTTCACATTGCACTTGTGAGATTAGATTCAGAACCGCGGGAGTCCGAACTGTAGGGCTTTTTTTCGAGTTTCTGTAAGGGGGCGCGTGTAGACACCCCATTTTTGACCGTCCTCAAGATTCAGACATCATCACTTGTGCATTTGATGATTGTGTTTGTTTGTGTTCGTTTTGAGTGCCCGAAGTCCTCGGCGGAGCGCCCTGTCTTTGAGCCTTCAGACCTTGTCCTTTCCGTGCCTTGTTTTGGATCAAAACTTGGTGCCTGGAACTTGTGGTGACTTGTCGACCACCACCAGAGGCTGTTGGCCATGGTTTGTGCTTGTCAGCCATTGGTGTGGCCGGTCGACCACCAATCTATTTTTCCAGATATTTTAGATATTTGTTGACAGTTGTGCCAGCTGTTAGCACATTGAGCTACATCTCCCTGCACATGTATGGTGGGATGCTTCTAAGCTCAAGGCATGTTTTTCTATATATAGGGGGGTTCCTCCCCCATTTTTGAGGGTTAGAAAATTTAGAGCAAAAATCTCTCTCTCTAGATTTCTCTCTCTCTCTTACAATTTTGTGCCGAAGTGCTTGTTTTCTCTACACTTTTGCATACACATCCTAAATCAAATCCTCTTACCTTTGAGTTGAGGGTACTTGGGTCTTCTTGGAGCTCTTGAAGGTGGTTTTAGCTTGGTTTTGTGCGTAGAATTGCCCTTTGCTTCAAGAGGTAGTTTACTTGCCTTATTTACTTTGTTTTGCAAGCTTGTTTTACCATCTTTTCCTATTGTTTTGGGGTTGGTTTTGAACTGAGAAAAGTTCTATTTTGTGGCCTAAAAGTGGTGGTTTGACCCCTTTTTAGTTAGAGGGTGGTTCACTCTTCTTGTTAATTAGTTTGTAAAGCTTTTTTGCCTTTATTCATCACTTTCAAATCAACTTTTTTTGGGCCTTTTAACCACTCATTTTCAGAGGTTTTTCAGTGGCAAAAAACTTATTTTGAGTTTCAAATTTGGAGGGGTTAGCCTCATCTCCTTGTATCTTGTTTGCATGCCTAGTTGGCTTCACATGTTAGCATGTTTTTCTAGCTTAACTTAGCTCAAGTCTAGCATGTTTTAGTCTTTGAAATAACCAGTTTTAGCTTTGTTTTGGGCTGGTTAGTTCATTTGAGTTTTGTTTTGCATGGTTGTAGTGTAAGTTCCTTCACTAGCTTGGTGTTTTAAGGCTTTAACCACCATTGGTTTGAGTTGATTGCATGTTTTAGTACTTTTTCTACTTCATTTCAGCACTTAATCATCTCTGCAACCTCCCTTCTTTCTTGATTTTATTTTTGCTTTGAAAGTGGTTTCAAACCACTTTGAAATGGAGGTGCTACATCCAATGGTTTAATCCCTTAGGGGGTTCATTACCAACAGTGTAATGCCTCTTTCATGCCCAAAGCAACTTAGGGTTTGAGCCCTCTTTTCATTAGAGGACACTCACCAATCGACTTAATGGATTAACGAATGATTTGGTAATTAAAATGAGTAAACAAAATTGGCAAGTAAAAGAGGCAAGATAAGCATCTCTTTGTGTTACATTGCATGTGTTCAAATCATACGTTAATTTGAACACAAGGAAAATGGGATATTTCATACTCAAAAGTGATGAAATGTGTCACTTTCCTTGGTCTCCATTGCCCTTGATCATGTATGATAAGGTGATGGTTTCTTTGAGTCTTGTTTTTACATTTATTGAACTTGCACAATTGGTTTCACAAGTCATCATGCAATGAAATTGCTTGATTGGTGGTTTTGTGAACCAAAGCTTGTCCGTCCTTTAATTTTTCCATGAAAATGAGAGGCAAAGTGTGCAAACAACCCTTGAGAAATAAATTGTTTTGCTCTATTTTGCTCTTTGTTGCAGCAAGAAAGTTCAAACCAGCAGTGGCCGATAGCCATCACTAGTGGCCGACCGGCCACCATTAGTAGCCGACCGGTCCCCTATCGGCCACCAATGAAATTTGCACAGTGTATTGGTAAGGTGGGGCAGAGGTGTTCTGGAAGTGGACAGCTTTGTTGGTGCTCGTATGTGCAAACAGAGGCTTTCAGCAACAAGGCAGTGGCTTTTCGGGTGAAAATTTGAGCACTCATGCATCCCTTGCTTCCCGGGATTAGCTAATTAGTTTAATTAGTGATAGATCAAATATGTGTTGTAATTAGTTGGTTGTTACTAATTAAGAGTTGTAAATAATTAGTTAGTTTAACTACTTATTCAATTTCGTTTTGTAATTAGTTAACTAGAATAGTTAATTAATTCGGTTTGTAATAATTAGTTAGCTTAATTAGTGTAGCTAGTTGGTTAGCTTTTATTCATTCAGACCCTCATTCGCGAGGGCTTAATGTTGTAATAAGTGTGCGTACGTATGTGTATGTTTTCCAACCTCATTTCTTTCTCCCTTTTATTTAATCACTTTCGATGGTTAGATTAGGGGCATGTTTCGATTAGCATACCTTTTGCTTGCATCCATTCATTTGTATTGCATGCATCGAGGCTCGGCGCATCATTCAAACTGCATTGCTATTTCAATTCATCTTTGAATATGTATTTACTGCATGTTCAAATCGATCCATATGCCATGCTTAGTAGCCGAGCCTATTAATTGCATTCTTTGCATGTGTTGCATTAGACATTTAACATAGTTAGGATCATGCATCTTTCTAACTAGTTTCTGTTTTTGCTGGGAGTACTCGGTAAGTATTTATGCTTTAGCATACTTGCATGAGTGTGAATGTTGTCATGTTTAGCATGCTTGCCATGAGTCTATGTGCTTAAATGCTAAACTGCATGAATGCCTGTGGATGAAGGCTTGTTGTTTGAATTGGAACGATTCAACGAATGTGCGTTTTAAGCCCACTTTGTTGAGTGGCAAATCATGTTTTAAGCCCACTATGTTTGGTGGCAAATCCGCATCTTTAAGCCCACTTGAGGTGGCAAATTGAAACCATTTTCGCAAACAAATGAGTTGAATTGTTCCAAGTCTTGCAAACTAGTCTATACTTACAGCTAGTTTAATAACCGGAACAAGAACACATAATGTTTATAAAAAATCATATCATGATTAGTAGAGGCTGATCTTTGATCGGACGAGCGGGGGTTCTCAATTCATGACCTTCCCCTCTCGTACCCAAGTTCCCGAACCGAGGCAACTTTGGTGATGACGGACACGTGGCCTTTGGCACAAGTCAGGGTTTTCTAAATTTCCCCCAAAAAAAAACTATTTAGGTAGCGACTCTGTATCTAGCAAAGCAGTCCAATTTTGGCATTATTTGATTTAAAATCGATTTTCCAAAAAGATTTGTCAGATTTGGACTCTTTGGTGTTTATCAGTTTCACATTGCACTTGTGAAATTAGATTCAGAACCGCGGGAGTCTGAACTGTGAGGCCTTTCTTTCAAACCTTCCGAAAGGGGGCGCAAAAAAGGCGAGCCACAGCGCGAAAAAGCCAAGCTACAACTCCATGTTTGTATCCACTTTTTTTGAATGCACCGAGGCTCGGTTCATCACTCTAACAAATCATTGTAGTTTACATACTTAGTTGAAAACATGTTTAAACACATGCTATCAAATTGATTCACATGTCATAATTAGTAGCTGAGCCTATTAGTTATATATCACATGCGTTGCATTAGGCATCTTTCATTAGTTAGGATCATGCATTTTTCTAACCATTTTCTCTCTTTTGGCTTGCCTTGGAGTACTAGGTGAGCTTTTATTTGCTTTAGCATATCGCATGTGTGTGATTGTTGCCATGACTGACATGCTTACCATGAGGCTAATTCCTTGATCGATATAATTGCTTGAATACCTATGGATAAAAGCTAATTGCTTGAATTGGAATAATTTGAATAATGTGCATATGCAATCACTTTTTCAAGTGGTACATATTCCAAACAATTTTCAAACAAAACATGAAATCAAAGTGTTCCAATTTTTGCAAATTAGTCTATACTTGTGTGCGCATCACATAGTAAGTCTAATAATCGGAACACGAGTATATAATGTAATTAAGATTCATATCATGATTAGTAGAGGCCGATCTTTGATCGGGTGAGTGGGGTGCTTAATTCATGGCATTCCCCTCTCGTACCTAAGTTCCTGAGCCGAGACAATCTTAGTGATGACGGGCACCTGGCCTTTGGCACGAGTCATGGGTTTCCTAAATTTCTCAAAAATATTTAGGTGGCGACTCTGTATCTGGCAAAGCAATCCATTTTTAGCATTTTGATTCAAAATCGATTTTTCAAAAGATTTACCGGATTTGGACTCTTTGGGATTTATCTATTTCACATTGCACTTATGAGATCAGATTCAGAACCGCGAGAGTCCGAACTGTAGGGCTTATTCGTCTTCCGAAAAGAGCACGAAAAGTCGAGCTACATACCCCTAGAACCGGGAAAGCATCTGATTTTGTACTTGTCAGTGACGGATATGACCATGGGGTGCATGCTCGCTCAAGAATCTGAAGATAGGGTGGAGAAGACCATCTACTACTTGAGCAAAAAGATGCTAGATTATGAGACCCGTTACACTCCACTCGAGAAAGCTTGCTTAGCCTTGGTATGGGCTACTAGGAAGTTGAGGCACTACTTGTTAGCTCACTTTATAATCCTGGTTTCGAGATTAGATCCCATCAAATATCTCTTCAAGAAACCAGCACTTACAGGTAGGTTAACTCATTGGCTAATTCTTCTCTCCAAGTTTGATCTCAAATATGTTACATGCAAATCAGTTAAAGGGAGAGCTGTGGCAGAATTCCTGGTGGTCATCCAGTTGAAGGGGATGAGGCAATGGAATACTTGTTCCCAGATGAAGACATTCTGCAAGTGGAAGAGGAAACATGGACGATGTACTTTGACGGAGTGTCTAATCAATACAGTTATGGGATAGGTGTGTTGCTGATAGCACCCGATGACTCCCATATACCCTTAGCTTTCAAACTTTGATTCAAAGTGTCCAATAATGAAGCAGAACATGAAGCGTGTATTGCTGGTTTAGAAGCTACTCTAGAATTGGGGGCAATAAGGTTAGACATTATTAGAGACTCGAATTGTTTGTTTCTTAAGCAAATGGAGACTGGAGAGTCAAAGAAGAGAAAATGAAGTTTTATCATGAGACCCTAGATATTCTGATTCTGAGGTTTGAAAATTTGACATTTACACATCTACTGCGAGAGAACAATCGGTTCACTGATACTTTAGCAACTGTATCTTCCATGGTAGACATCCCACTTGGAGTCAAGATGCGTCCGATTATCATCGAACATAAATACACACCAGCTTACAAAACCATTGTCGCGATAGATGAAGTGCAAGACAAAAACCCCTGGTATTACGACATTTGGAATTTTCTGGAAAAGGATACGTATCCACTAGGGGCAAATTCTAAAGATAAATAGGGAATGCAACGTCAGGCCATCCTGTTCATCATCTACGATGTAAGCTATACAAGAGAGGTCATCTAGGAATGCACAAGCTGTGTGTTAAAGAGGAGGAATCGAAGCGTTTCATGGAGGCTATTTATGGAGAAGAGTATGAGGCACACATGAATGGTGTGATGCTAGCCTGGAAAATCCTCAGACAAGGTTATTACTGGGTGAACTATAGAGGAGGATTGCATTAGTTTTGTACGGCGATGCCACAAATGCCAAATCCATGCCAATCGCATGAACATACTGCATCAAAGCTTTACAATATGATTTCACCGTGGCCTTTCTCAGTTTGGGAAATTGACGTTATCGGTGCAGTCTCACCAAAGGGGTCAAATGGGCATGAGTTCATTTTGGTGGTGATTGACTACTTCACAAAGTGGGTGGAAGCTCAGCCTCATGCAGTGCTGAAAGAGTCGCATATAGCCAAATTTATTAGAAACAACATCATCTGCCGATATGGGGTTCCAAATGAGATCAAATTAGATAAAAGTTTGCACTTCAAGAAAGAGGTGGTGGATCTGCTTGAGAAATACAACGTGGCTTTTCACAAGTCATCGACGTACAGACCATAAACCAATGGAGTTATTGAGGTCGCCCAAAAGAATGTCAAGAACATCTCGCGGAAGATGGTGAAAACATACAAGAACTGGCCGAATAAACTATCATTTGCTTTTTGGGGCCACAGAACGTCAATTCGAACATCCATAGGAGCAACCCCCTATTCTCTTGTGTATGAGATGGAAGCTGTTCTGGCAATAGAAATTGAAATACCGTCGCTGCGAATTATGGTTGAGTGTCAAATAGCAGAGGCAGATTGGCAACAGAGCAGGTTTGAGGAGTTGATGGTGTTTGACAAAAGGAGGTTGAGGACATTATATCACATCCAGGGCTACCAATGTTGAATTGCCAGGGCTTTTAACAAGAAAGTTAAGTCCAAGAATCTCAAGGAATGAGACATGGTGTTCAAAGACAACCGAGCTCCCATCTATGACCCTAGGGGCAACTTTAGACCAAATTGGACTGGTCCTTACATCATCAAATCTATCTGGTCAAGAGGGGCGATTATTCTCATGGACCTAGATGGCCTGGAGTTTTTACAGCCGATCAACATGGACAAGTTGAAGAAATACTACCCTTGAGAGGCTCACTAGGCCGAAAACCTGGAAGGGCAACCTAAGCAAAAGTTAGAGCACGAAAAATTAGAAACAAAGAAAAACTGAGCTTGCAAGGTTGAAAATCTGAAAGAGGGACTTTGGCAAAAGTGAGAGTGCAAAAGGAGAGAGTTAATACCTAAGTGAACCAGAACCGAACTACGTAATGCCTGATTTCCACTTTTGGGATACGTAGGCAACTTGGTTTCAAAGTTCGACCGTAACCATCTCTTACTCAACTGTCCTATCCATTTGTTTGATCAGGCTATCTTCCTCCCTTATCTATTAGCTTGGTTGTGTGATCTTTATTTGGGCAGAAGGGTCGGTTACAATACAGAGCAGTGATGGTCAATGCAGTTACGGGCAGTGGCGATCTATTAATTCAGGGCTGTTCATTTTGAGGGTTGATTCTGTGTGTGTCAGGCAGTAATCATTTATGAAAATAGTTTTGAAAAGTTTTAATAAAAGTTGATTTTCCTCAAAATTTACCTTTTACAACTTAAACCATTTTGGGACCAAAAGGAAAATTTTTAGTGCTCACAACTTTAATTCTATTGATTTCAACACAAGTACATTTTCTGACTCTCTGATATAAATCAAAGTTGCTTTTACATCATAAAACTTGAAAAGAAAGGTCTAAGCAATAAACTAGGGGCATAAGAGTCTGGTGGTCCTGCATTCTCTGCTCGTGCTCGTAGAGGTCTCTGCAGCCAAAGTTGGCCCCACCTATGCCTCATTTTCAAGCCAAGCCAAGCATTCGCCAGAAAAGGGCATAATGAAAACTAGGGGTAGGGGCCAGAAGCTCTCTTGTCCTCTAAGCAGTGAGGTACCGAACCATATGTGAAGCACGAATCAAGAATAAAGCCGGGTATTCCACCCCTTCTTCCGGACAAGTTTGATCATGTCCAAACTGGTGTCTGAACCGAAAAAGGAAATAGAATACACAGTGGGTAAGGCTAACCAACTCTATACCCGACTGTCGGGGCATGCTGTAACTCATCTCAGCCAGGTTGAGCCAAGGGCAGCGCCAAGCAATGCCAGCTGCAGATTTGCTGCACATCCAGTTGCACCACCATCCCTCTGTGGGAAAGTCCACAAGCCGCTGGCGGAAGAAGTAGGCTTGGGCTGAGTATACGAGACAAGGTCCACCACTTTCAGCTTATCTATTAGCCACACCTGGGAAGGGATGAAAACCAGAGAGATTAAAGAATAGAGGTGTACGTTGAGAGAAAAATAAGGAAAGGGCTTTGAGAAGAAAAATAGAGAATGAGTGCCTACTGACGTGAGAATCATAAATAAGAAAGGGTGGGAAATAATACCTAAAGAAGTAGTGGACTCCCTGCAAATTGAGTAGTCTCTTGCCGATGAAAAACGTCTAAACTGATCAGGGTCTCAGCCAAGGTCAAACCCATGCAACTCTTACCCTCTTTCAAGCATTGGGCCACCTCAATCAACCTAATGCTCACTCCACCGTAACTAGGGGAAGAAGAAAGTGCGCAAGCATACATAAATAGAGGGCATGTTGGCTGTAACCTCGCAAGAGGAGGTCACTCCTGTCTCCGATGGTAGAGAATCGATGAATCAAACCGGGAATATCTACCTCTTCATCGTGGGCTAATGATCGAACCTCGTGTAATGAAAGCCCACACATTGGTCCAAGTGCCCGATCATGGCCAAAATGGGTTTGCGGCATGATCTCCTCGTCACGCCAGGATTCCATGAAAGTTTGAAATTCTTCAAGTGTCGGACACATCTTTTGTGATCCGAAGTGAAATACATGTGTAACCACGTTCTAGCACCGAACAGCGGCATGGAGAAATGGAAGGCAAAGCGAAGTGTGGCTTAAAGGAAGAAGAGTGTTTAGGCCAAAACCGCAGAAGTTCACCTTTTTCAAGCCATCCAAAGTGGTGATCCAATCTTAGAGCCTATTGTTGAGCAAAGTCTCCATCTTAAAGATTGAAATCTCAAACACTTTCTATTTTGCCAAAGAAAATAGCTTGGGAGCACCTTTTATAGACTTTGAGGAGAGGCAGTCCATAACAGTTGGATCCCACTGGCCGATATCACTTTTGGGCCAGGCCGTGCCTCATTGGAGCCCGGCTGTGCCTATTTGGGCTTGGCCGGGTCTAAATGGTGGCCTAGCCTAGAGCAGTTATAGTAGAGGCTGGTTTTTTTTTTGTCTTGGTTTGTTGTTGCTGCGTTTTGAGCTTTGTTTTGTTTGTATCAAGTGTTGTTTAGTGTTTTTAGGTCATTTTCATTTTGTTTTTCTGTTATCAAGTTGTATTTGTTATTTTTTTCGGTTATGGGTTATTATCTGATTCAAGAAATGAATTCAAGAACAGGCATCCACAGTTTTAAAGTCCTGTACAAGGTTATCATGCAGAGTTTATGCTATCCATCACATTTCATGCAAGAGGAATCATTCAAAACTTTCTTTTCATTCACTAGCGGGTCCAACCCCGATCATTGTTTTACAAAACAAAAACAAAAGAAAAGTCTTCAAAAATAAAACAGAGGGTCTATTTGAAGTTAGTTTTAACTACAAAGCAGAAGAAAGGGCAAAAGAAAAACTAATCAATCCATCCTTGTCCTCTTCCTCCTCTGTTGCGGAGGAGGTGCGTCATTGTCTTCACTAGGGTTGCTGGACTGCATGTCGACCTCATCCCCCTCATCCTCGAGGATCGTATACTTAGCAAAAGACTCCTCGGAAAGTGAGCTATGTCTTGCTCTGCCTCTCCCTCGATCAGCCTATCCTCAACCTCTCACTGGGTCCCGTCTCCGTCTCCTCCTAGCTGAGGAAGGTTCTGTGGGTACAGCTGGCGCCGACTCAAACAGGAATGAGTATAGATATCAGAAGAGATTCAGATGAATCGAGTACAGGTATCAGAATGGATGCAATAGAATATGGACAAGATTGCAGCAACAGTAAACCAGGAATAACGTATACCTTAATCCTGTAAGTGGCCAGAGCCGTCTGTTTTCTCCGTACCATAAGAAGCAGCCGATCAATCGTCTAGAGAAGGTCATCAGCATACATCGCAGGTACCTAAAAAAGGAAGAGAATAATATAGCATAGTGAACAGAAATAATATAACACAATGAACAGAAATGACAGAGTACAGTGGGAAGAAATAATAAAGTGCGATGGGCAGAAGTGTAAAAAAATGTGTACTTGCTCGATGCTAGGAGCCATCACCAACCTGTGGTCCCTCTCCTCAATATGCTCATGGGGAATCGGCTCGATCATCCCATCCGGTCGCAAGTAGACGACCTTAGTCGGTATCGCAGGAAGCCTAGGAATAGGAGCGGTAGCAGGAGCACCTCTAGCAGCGGCAGCAGCAACCTCTGGAATGGCATGGACCACATCGTGGGTAAGAGGCGCCATCACCCAAGTTTGTAAGAAAGTATTGAAGTCTGGTGCCGATCACCGTCCTCCTGTAACATAAGAAAGTCAATCTGGGGCCCGTCATGGAGATCATCATCTACCCTCATGCCTGAAGGAGGAGGATGTGGGATGTCAGAGTTAGCTGCACCCTGCCGAAAGGGCCCTCAAATAGAATTTTCATGGTGGAGGCATGCCATGCAGCAACATAGGTCATCCTCGCTGCCTGAGGGATGCCCACCCAAGGGTGCCAGTCAACCTGTGAATAGAATGTGCAAGCTAAGTGTCAGATATTAGGGTTGGAGCAGTATGCAAACAACAATATGGAAACAATAAAATGTAAAGACTAGTTTCAGATCTTTTTGTTACCCTATCCGTGGTGACGGTGTCAAAGAAGCAGCGAAAGTAAGGAAAATCGCGATCTACACGCCGACGCCGCTCGAATTGGGAGTTATAGTACCAGGAGCGAGGTACTAACAACTCAATCGGTCTCACTGGGACTAGAGTAAGGGAAGTGAAATAAATGTAAACCTATAGCTGTAAGAAAATAAATGAAAGTGAATAAGCAATGCAGATAAGCAGATGCAAACAGGGAATACAAAGAAAAAAAAAAAAAAAGAGATAAACAAAACTGTATGTATGAGATGTACCTCTCAGACCCTCCAGTAGTCGCCAAGTGAATTCGCCTTTCGACGAGATACAAAGCTCATGTAGCAGTACAGGGTGGCCAGGCCGGTGCCACCCCAGCCATACTCTGCCACCTGTGGTAAGTGCACCAGTGCTCCCAAGAGATATAGCCCCACGATATTTTTCCTGTTCGCAAACAAGATAGTACCGAGGAGATACATGAGGAAGCCGCAGGTGTACTGGGTGACCTCAACTGAAGTAGTTGGTTGAAAGTCAGTGAAGCGATCTAGTAACCAACTGTACCTCACCATCTCGGGACAAGCAGTGTCTAGGATCGCCCTAAGAAGATGAAGCCGTGCAGCTCTCCACTGCGCCATGTCGGGATCAAAAGGGATCGGGCCTTCAACCCCAATATGTAGTCCAGTGAGTGTCGAGAAGTCATATGGGGTCAGGGTCAGCTCCCCGATCGACGAGAAGTGGAATGAATCTATGGTGTCCCACCATCTCTCCACGAGGGCCCCATAGAGTAGTGGCTCGGCCCGCATCTGTACCAAGCTAAGCAGAAAGGCCCAAAGCTTACAGCATCAACCAAAGTGCGGACCTCTGCAGTAAGCCGCTCATACTAGTGTTGGGGATCGAAAATGGACCCATAGCCACCGATCCTCCTGGCTATCACCTATGGGTTGGGAATGTTATCAATATGTGCATTATATTACAGGAGGATAATTTGCTTACAAGATTCAAATTGTGCACAAAAACAACAAGCAAAGGAAAGATTGCTTACCGTGCAGGCATCAGCGGACAAGTGCTCCACAGGCTCTTGCAGCAGAATGCCCTCGTCAGTCCCAGGGACAAGACCCTTGAAGCATAGAATACCTCCAGGGGTCAAAGCATGTGTGCGTGGGTGGTAAGTGGTCACATCAAATGGTCTGTCGGCAAAGGAAGGCAACACGAGCTCAGGAATGTCCTCGGCCTCTATATCCACAGCTAGGACGGCGCCAATACCCACAGCCAGGTTAGGAATGGGGATCTTGTCGCTAGCCATGGAGAAAAATGAGAAAAGTAAGGAACTGTGAAGAAAAGTGAGTTGGTAAGTGAGATTGAGTGAAAACCCCAAAATTCCCAAACCCTAGAAGAGAGAAAATAAGGAAATAGTGAAAAATCAAAGGGGGAGAGGGAAAATGTTGGTAAACACGTGAGAAATCAAGGAAAACAAAGAGAAATCCCAAAACTCAACCAAATCGCTTTTTGTTCAATTCAAAGTGTAGAGGATTGAAAGGGTTTCAAAGAAAAAATTTGCAAGAGTTGTTGGGTAATTCAAGGAGAGGGAAAATCTAGAGAGAGAGAAAGCTTAGAAAGAGAGGAGAGGGAGTTTCAGGTTTGGGCATGTGCGAAATGAGGGTTGGGTTGGTTTTAAACCAACCACGGACTGTACATTCACCGAAGTACCCCCTTGTCGCCGTCGCAACTTGGCAGGGGCTTTTGGGGCTCGGTCGTGCTTCGTTTAGGCCAACCGGCTCCAAATGTAGCCCAAGTTTTGTTTTTTTATTTCACTGAATGGGTTGTCAGTTCAGTTCAAAATCAATGAAAAATAGAAAAAGCAAAAGAAAAAAAATAGTGAAGGAAAAAGAGGAAGAGAAAGGGAAAAAGAGAGAGAGCAAAGAAAAATGAAAAGGTGCAAAAAATAGAGAGAATAAGAAAAGGTGTTTGTTTCTATTCTTGTTTTGTTTTGTTTCATAATTACGTTATTTTCGTAATTTATTTCGTGTTGCATTAAAATGAAGTCTATTTTCACAAAGAATTGGAAAAAATGAAGTCTATTTTCAAATAAAGAATTGGCAAAATTGATTTCAAGTTGTTGATACGTTTTGATTGATTTGGTTTTTGTACAATGCATTTTGTACAAGGCATTCCTAGTCAAATCTTCGTCAAATTTGTGTTTACATTTTATGCCCTACTTTGGGTCATCGTGGCGAGCTTCAATTTCTGAGGCCTTGTAATCTTGCTGTGTCAAGTTCTGAGTGTTGTTTGCCCTTTCGTTGATTTCATCCTCTCTTTTTGCATGAGACACGTTATGTTGTTGTTCCTCCTTTCGTATTAGACATGTTAGGTTGTTGTTCCTTGGTTAAAAACATTAGGTGCGCCTAGTGTTCACACCACCTTTCCTCCTTTCGTGTGAGACACATTAGGTTGTTGTTCCTCGGTTAAAAACATCAGGTGAACCTAGTGTTCACACCACCTTTCCTCCTTTCGTGTGAGACACATTAGATTGTTGTTCCTCGGTTAAAAACATCAGGTGCGCCTGGTGTTCACACCACCTTTCCTTCTTTTGTGTGAGACACGTTAGGTTGTTGTTCCTTGGTTAAAAACATCAAGTGTGCCTGGTGTTCACACCACCTTTCCTCCTTTCATGTGAGACACGTGAGGTTGTTGTTTTCCCTAGTTAAAAGCATCAATTGCACCTGGTGTTCACACCACCTAGGGAGCTTTTCACCCTTCCTACGTGAGACGTAGTTAGGCCTACATTTTCTTCCATCCTTTCTACGTGAGACGTTGTTTGGTTTGTACTTTCTTTGTCCCTTTCACGTGAGACATGTTTGTTTACTCGCTTCATTCTGTGTGAGACACGGTTGGATTTGTTTTGCTCTGATTTATGCTTTCGTTTAACGTCGCATTCTTGTTTTGCTTGTAGCATTGTTTTATTGCTTGTTATTTTCATTCAGATGTTTCATTGCATTATGTCATTGCATGATCATAAGTTATTTATTTTCTACATATCATTTTTGTACCTTGCCCTTGAACTACACTGGTTTGATTCCTTGCAAAGGGATACGTAGGCAACCTTCGGGTTCAACCATTTGTGCGTTCATTTATTTTCTTGCCCAAGTGTTATGACCTCGTCAAATGGGTCGCCTTTGGGCTTTTACATTCACTCACGTCATTTCATGACTTTGAGCTCTGTCAAAGAGGGGCAACTGTAGACACCCGATTTTTGATCCCCCGCGAGACTTGTTTGCTTCGTCCTGGGGACTCGATGATGAAAATAGCATTGTGTTTGATTCGAATTCTCAACAAAGGAATCCAAGGTTGGGCAAACAATCCCAAAGCCTTCATATTTACCTTGTTCTTACCTCAGAGGTACATTTGCGAACATTGTGCCATCCTACACTGAGCTTGAAATAAAGGAACAAGGGAGCACATTGGGGCCCAACCGTGCGTCATTGAGGGCCGGCCATGCCCTGTGGGCGATAAACACTGTTTTGGGCTGAACCCCGCCAGCTACCTATTATTGAAGATATTTTTGACATATTTTGCTCAAATTCTATAAATACGAGGTTATATCTTTGTTTTAAGGGTTGAACAATTTCCAAAGAGCTTATACACACACTTGAGAGCTCCTTCTTCCTTGCCAAGCCATCTTCGAGCAAGCTTACCATCTTTGAAGTATATCTATACACCATACAAACCCTTAAACCTTAACCTTGGAGCCTTGGTTGAGCCTTGAGAATCACAATTCAGGCCTGAGAGTGTGCTTAGACCAAGTTTGATTCACAACAAGAGCTTGTCCTCTTTAAGAGGTATAAGCTCACCACCTTTTCTCTTGCTTTTATTTCTGTCTCTTACTATCAATTTCTTGTGTGTTTGCATTGTTTTAGACCCATTTCAAGTGTTGGACCTTGGGTTTGAAAAGCTACCAAAGGTAGAAAGGTTTAACACCCTTTCTTGCACCTTACTTCATAGCTCACACCCTTGTCTTTACGGTCTTTTTTTTTAGTCTTCAAACTGATTTTTAGAGTTCAAAAAAGGCTAAAAAAACATGGTTTAAGGTCTCAAAAATGGAGGGGCTAGCCACCTCTCCATGCTCTTGTTCACTAGCCTTGTGATTCCTTGCTATTTCCTATCCTTTTTGTACTCTTTAAACATCATTTTTGTCACTGGTTTTTTCATATTAGGGGCTTTTATACTTATTTTAATTCATTTCATTAGTTTTTGCTTTGAATACTTTGCCTATTATGTTGTAAGTCCTCATGGATTTGCTTGTTTAGGCCTTAGACATCAAGCCATTTGAGTTGATAGCTTTTCTTTGCTTGGTTTTCTTCTTAAAATCAATCTCATACAATCATGTCTGCAACCTCCCTCTTTTCTTCTTTCCTTTTTGTTTGAGAGTTATTTCAAAAGATTGATGGTTATTCAAGGCATGGGAAAGAGACCTATGCTCAATAGCTTAACCTCTACGGAGGTTCATCGTCAAGGCGTTGTCCCTCTTTCATGCTTCGGATTACTTCTCATTTGACATTTCTTCTCATGTAGTGGACTTAACTATCACTTTGGGACAAATTGATTAAAGAATGGAAAGGACTAATAACATGGGCTTAAAACCAAAAAAATCGACGTAAAGAAAATGCTGAAGATTGCTTGGATTCGGCTGGACGTTATGCTGAGTCCATAGTGTCAAGAGTCGTCATGCACCAATTCATGATGTTTTGATGAACCCTGAAGTGTGTCTACCTTCCTCTTTGACCTAAATTCATGAGAAGAGGGAGGGGTGGTCATCATCCTTTGCATTTATCAATTTATTGTCCAATCACGTTTGAAATCGTCAAGCCATCAACTTGTGCTCATTAACGGTTTCAAACTCGAATCCGCTATTCTCTTGAGGTTCCATGACAGAGAAGAGCAAAAGAGACAAACAAAGCTCAGAAAAGTTCTGTTTGCACTGTTTTCACCTCAGAGCATAGAAGCAGACTTTTGCATGAAATCAGGGCACGGCCGGCCTTGTTTGGGCCGGGCCTGGCCAGGCCTCATTGGGAGCCGGCTGGAATCCAACGTTTGGTAAACAGTGTGTTTTTGCAAAAACAAAGGGCAGTGGCTAAAGGTGAAAAAGGGTAGATTCCCAAGGAGGCAGACATAGCAACTTCTGAAAATAGTCATGTGCATGCAATCCTTGTACATCTTTGTTTATATCAATGTTGTAAATTAATGTTCCCGTAATTGTTGTAATTAATTAATTATCATTATAGTTAGCATTGTTGTAATTATTATTAATGTTTATTCATAATTGTCATAGTTAGTTGACTTAGATAGTTAGTTTTATTGTTCATCCTCATTGTAATAAATTAGATAGTTGGTTAGTTATTTAGTATTCATTAGCTTAATTCATTCATTTGGTTTTGTAATAGTTAATTTAAATTTGGACATTTGAACACTCATTCGGACCCTCTTGTACGAGGGAAAAATCTGTAATAAGTGTGTGTCTTCCAATGCCCATTTCCCTCTCCCTTTTATTTCTCCGCTTATGATGTTACTATAGAGCATCATGTTTTCTTAACATTTTTCATGCTTTGCATCCACATGTCTTGCACGCATCAAAGCTCGGTTCATCATTCTAACAAAGCATTGTTATTGCTTAACTCTTTGAATACGTGCTTCGACCACATGCTATCAAATTGCTTCAAATACCATGTTAGTAGCTGAGCCCATTAGTCATAATTGTTTGTGTTGCATTAGTCATATTGCATTAGTTAGGATCATGCATTTTTTTTTTAACTCTTTTATCTTCTTTGGCTTGCCTTGGAGTACTAGGCGAGCATTTATTGCTTTAGCATGTTGTATTTGTATGTCTGTGTTATCATGTCGAGTATGTTTTCCATGAGGCCAAGTGCTTAAGTGATATATCTATTTGAATGCTTGTGGATGAAGGTGAATTGCTTAAATTGGGATATTTGATGAAAGTACATATGAGATTACTTTTTCAAGTGGTACATATTCAAAACAATTTTCAAACAAACACAAAATCAAATGTTCCAACTTTTACAACTTAGGCTATACTTGTGTGCATCACATAGTAAAAAATAGCCTAATAACCAGAACAAGAGCATATAATGTAAATAAGAATCACATCATGATTAGTAGAGGCCGATCTTTGATCGGGCGAGTGGGGTGCTCAATTCATGGCCTTCCCTTCTCGTACCTAAGTTCCTGAGCCGAGACACTTTGGTAATGATGGACACGTGACCTTTGGCACGAGTCACGGGTTGTGATGACCCAAAGTTTTTTTTTAAAATAGTCAGTGCATAATTTAATTGAGCAAATTTTCATATTTGACTGTTGTGTAAATTTTATGCGAAAGCAGTTCGGTTTTGTATTTTTTTAAAATAGTTCCCGATCTCAGAAAATTATGAAATTTTTATATGTTGTTCACATACAAGTCTAGCACGTTAGGTAAAATTTTCACAGACTAATTGGTGTTCAGTTTAATTTATAGAAGAATGTTGTTATTTAATTTTGAATGTTTAGATCATGATTTGGATAAATTTGTTGGGTCTATTTTGGTATATAATTGGACTATGTTTGGCTTATGGGTGGGACCCATGACTTAGATTTAATTTAATTTGAGTTTGTTTAGTGACTCATGTTTAACTGTTTGGTCCTTTTTAATTATGTGATTGGTAGTAACCACCTTGGGAGTTGTTATTATTTATTATATATGAGTTATAATAAATATTTAATAGTTGATTTTATGGTGTGTACCATATGGTGAAAAATTATATATTTAATAAAGAATGAAAATGTGTATATTTCGTAGTGAACAAAATATTATATTTTGTGGTATACAAAAATGTAATATTTTGTGGTGAGAAAAATTATATCATTTTATAATTTATATTATAAAATTTTGAGGTATTATTACAAAAATTATATTTTTGGGGAAACTAAACTTTGGGAAGTAAACCCATGTGTGTCGCCTCCCCACTTTCTCCTTCCATCTTTTCATTTCCTTTCTTTATGCATTTTATTTGGTGGTGGAGCAGAGAGCTCCTACTCTCTCTCTCTCTCACTCTCTCTCTCTCTTGGTCTCTCTCTCTCTCTCTTTTTTCCCTCCATTGTTGGCTTAAGCTTTAAGCTTAGAGTGAGAGTTTTTAGAGTGAGATTTTGCAAAAGTGTTGTAAATGAAAGTCAGAGAGCTCGTCGTGATCTTCGCAATGGTAGTCTCGGATTCATGATCGGGCAAGATTTGCCTTCCAGATCTGCTCTTCTTCATTATTTGAGGTAGGGATTTTCTTCATATTTTTACATTAAAGCTATGTTAGGGTTATTTTGAGAGATTATGTCATTTTAATGAGGTATTGCATATATATACATATATATATATATATAATTTTCAGATTTTGGTTTGGTAATTTTTGAAAGAAAAATTATGATGAAATGTTAAGAATCTTAGCATTTTGAGATTGATTTTGGAAAAATCATTTTGTGTTGTTAATTTTGTAAAAAAAAATCGAAAATAAAATTTAAAGGTTGTATGATTGTATTTACATCATATTATAATTAGATGATTTATTTTGAGAAATATAAAGTTGAAATATTTTTTTTTATCTTTGATTTGGAATTTATTTTTGAGAAAAATAAATTGATGTTGAGGAATATTATGTAGATTATTAAGTTAGGATTATAGAGTTGTTTTGAGATTAAAAATTTTAAAAGTATTATATTAATGAAACTTTATGGAAGATGATATGTTGATTATTAAGTTGTGTTCATTTTTTTTTTTTTTATGAAAATGAAAAATGTGAAATATGAACTTTTGAACTCATAACCTTGAAAATGTTACTCTTGGGCATATTTCATAATTTTTGATGTAAATATCATGTTAATTAGTTAATTTTAGAAAAGTTGTGGAAATTGTTATTTGTAGAGATTTGAGTGAAAAATGAACTATTTAAGTAGCTTGGCATGAAATATGATTATGTTTAAAAGATGAGACATGTTAAGTTAGGTTTGATATAATTTATTTTGAAAAATTATGAATATAATGAACTTACTAATTTGATAGATTAAATTAGTTTGGTTAATATTTTGTATCATTTATGATTAAAAGTGTGTTATTGAGATTATAACATAACTTTTAATGTAGTAGGATGAAAATGATAATATTCAATAAGTATGGGATTTGGTGAAAATCATTTTCGTTATTTTGGTTGAGGTGAAACAAAAATTGATTGAAGGTTTTGTGGGAGTCCAAACAAGGGGAAGTTTGATATATAGTTTGTTATAGAATTGTCTTGAAATGACTAAATTGGAAATGTTGATTAACTTGTGGAGACTATGTGAATGTGGATATTGTTAGATTATCTCTTGGAATTGTATTATAAATTATATTGAAATGAGAAATGAGAATTTTGATCACAATGGGAATATTGTGTGGAAGTATTGAAAGTGGAAGAAATATTACATTGCATTATTAATCATTGCATTGGCATATCAATTTGCTTGATAATGATGAGATTTGAAATTTGATTTGAAAACTTTGCATTGAGAAATGAATGTTGGGAAACAAGTTTTCATGAAATGATTTTGGGGTAAATATGGTGGTAAGTCTTGAAAGGTGGTGTAAATGATAGGTGTCGAGCCTTCCAGATAATACTAGTAAAAATGACAGATTACAGGTGTCGAGCCTTCCAGTTAATACTGATGAAAATGACAAATTGGTAGTACTTGTATAGTCTACTTGCAGACACTAGCCTAGGGATTACCTGAGTCATATTTACCATCTTGGAATTTTATTGAAATTGTTGGATTAATGTGTTTTCAAATTGGCTATGTGCGTAAAATTTTCAAAAGATGAGAAAAATATTTTGATCATGACATGGCATATGCATTCATCTCATAAGACTGTATAAAATGGATTTGATGAATTGTTTAATTATTTGATTCAATTGATAATGAGATAATTGAATGAATTGAAAAGGATGTTCTGTTGTTATTGAAACATATTTATTTATTTAAGTTAACTTATTGTGGTTAATTAAATAAATTGGATTTAGGAGATTATGTAATAAAATCATATGGTTTTGACATGATATGACTTCACGTATATGTAAGAGTATTATGGTACCCGTATATCTTCTAATGTTTTAATATGAGATTGCTTGATAAGCTAGTGGTTGCTCACCCCCTACATGTACATGTGTACAGGGAATGCTTTTCGGATTTGAAGATCAAACAATGGGTTTTACAATTTCATAAGTGTAATGTAGTGATGGATTGTACTACTTCATTTGTTGTTTGGCTGAGTGCTATTTTTTTGTAAAGAGTAGTGTCCTCTCTTTTATTGTAAGCATCAGGGTATTTCTTTTATTTGTATGTAAATGTCATTGTTGTATAACGAGAGGGAATAAGTATATTTAATTATTCATCATTTCATCTAAGGATGAAATATTATTTGTAAATAGACTTGATTAATGAATATTGGTAATGCTATCCGAGTAATAAAATACGGGGCGTGACAACATGGTATCAGAGCGAACTGGGTTTGAATACCTTGGCTCGTAGGAAGTGGTTCTGACCACAATTGGGTTTACCTTGGGATTGTGAGCGACGTTTTCATTCTATGTGATAACATGCTTATGTGCTACGATGTTATATGTTTATGTGTGCATGGGGTTGAGTCTTCGGGATGTTGTGTCGGGTTCAGAAATTTTCTTAGAAATCTCATTGGAAATGCGCCTGATCAACGTGATTTCTAATAAGAGGTCTAAAAGGTTTTCTAGAACGACTAACAATCTTCGTAGGAATATCCGATATATGTTATGTGCTTATGTGACTCTATGCTATTTGATATGCATATGTTGAGTTTCATGTTGAAACATGAGAATGTACCTTAGTGGGAGGTGTTGGTGCTAAATGTTATGAATGGAATATATGTGGCCTTGCATGATTGTGAAAACTGTTCTATTCAGTTGATTATGTGTGGAGTTAGTCTTGAACTTTGGGTTGTATATCCTTGTATGTATTTGGGAAGAGGCGTGGTCTCGACATGGTAAAGATTGTGAATGGAGGTAAGGGGTGTATTTCCCAAGAAAGATTGATTGTTTTGAGATTTGGTTGTAAAATCTATAAAGTGCAAACTATGTAAGGTTTAAAGATAAGATTTGAAACGGACAATATTCATAATTGTTATTATCCTTATTTATTTGTTTGTTTTGTCCCTGGGTGTTAGGGGGGAGTGTCCAACACTCGTTGGTAAGAGAATTTTCTTAAAGGGAATGAGTTGTGTTTTGAGCCATGATTGTATTTTCCTTTGGGGACATCTTGTGTCTAGTTGGTTAGTCTAGTGATTTCCAAATAGAGTCTTGGAATGACTCTACGAGAATGATAGTTTGGTGATGTAATCTAAATTTTAGATTGTTTTGGCCGTGTGTAATTTGGGTAGCTTCAAGAACTAGACTCTCTTTTCCTTGCAATTGGGTGAGTTAGAATGAATTATGAGTTTTTGTGCAAAACCTTGGAGGGTGCTTTCTTGTGCTTAATGTGTGATAAGTCCTGGAAGAGAAGTATGATCTCTTGTTGGTTGGCCAGGGGAATGACACTATTGTTTTAAGTATCCTGTGAGTTGTGTTAGTCAAATCATGGTTGCATTCATGATGGACCTTGTGACTCACCAGAATTTGTGTTGTAACTCGAAGTAAATGTTTTAGAAGTTGAGTTGAATTAGCTTTTAGCTTGAGGGCCATGTACAACTTGGGTGTTTACCTAGTTGTGTTGAGTCTTTCTTAGACTTAAGGTATATTGTTGAGACCATTTTGTAAACTGCACATCGGAGTGGAACCGTTAATGTTGATTTGTAATCTTTGTTAATGGAAATCCCAGCTCATTGTCCAAATTGATTTTATTTCATTTGAGTTATGGGGTGTGGCATCACCCTAGTGTTGGTTAAGCGTTGTTAGTATTGTGACGGTTGGCGGTCACTTTTTGAGTTGGTGGTTAGTGCTTTTGACGATGTATTGTTTCGTTTTGTTAAGGTTTCAGAGTTGTAATGGTTGTTTTGGCCTTGAGGTGCATTGTGCCTTAGGCGATGGAAATAGTTAGTTGAAGTTGGATTATCACCAATAAGGTATGGTGTCTTTGTATTTTGAGGAATCGTTTTGCAAAAATTTTGTTATACTTAAGGGATTAGATCATATTTTGTTGCTTTGGGTTATCGATGTGGATAGAAAAATCTCTTAATGATTTATACTAGTAAGGGTTTTTATAATCAATTGTTGTGCGATAGTATTGGCTTGGTTCATTACTAGTGTTTCTTGTTGAGGCTCATGTAGTAGTCAAAGAAGTTTTGTTGATGTATTGGTAAATACCAAAGTGAGTTTCCGGGTGACAGTAGGATGCATTATATTACTTGTTTAAATTTTGAGGATGAAATTTCTTTAAGGAGAGTAGGTTGTGATGACCCAAATTTTTTTTTTTAAATAGACAGTGCATAATTTAATTGAGCAAATTTTCAAATTTGACTGCTGTGTAAATTCTGTGCGAAAACAGTTCGGTTTTGTATTTGTTTAAAATAGTTCCCGATCTCAGAAAACTATGAAATTTTTATATGTTGTTCACATACAAGTCTAGCACGTTGGGCAAAAATTTCAAAATTTATTGACGATTATTTATTTTAGGAAAATTCATAGACTGATTGGTGTTCAGTTTAATTTATACCAGAATTTTGTTATTTAATTTTGAATGTTTAGATCATGATTTGGATAAATTTGTTAGGTCTATTTTGGTATATAATTGGACCATCTTTGGCTTATGGGTGGGACCCATGACTTAGATAGTAACTCATGTTTAGTGAGTTACTGTTTGGTCCTTTTTAATTATGTGATTGATAGTAACCACCTTGGGAGTTGTTATTATTTATTATATAGGAGTTATAATAAATATTTAATAGTTGATTTTATGGTGTGTATCATATGGTGAAAATTATATATTTTATAAAGAATGAAAATGTGTATATTTCGTAGTGAACAAAATATTATATTTTGTGGTATATATAAATGTTATATTTTGTGGTGAGAAAAATTATTTCATTTTATAATTTATATTATAAAATTTTGAGGTATTATTATAAAAATTACATTTTTGGGAAAACTAAACTTTGGGAAGCAAACCCACGTGGGTTGCCTTCCCACTTTCTCCTTCCATCTTTTCATTTCCTTTCTTTATGCATTTCATTTGGTGGGTGGAGCAGAGAGCTCCTGCTCTCTCTCTCGCTCGCTCTCTCTCTCTCTCTCTCTTTTCCCCTCCATTGTTGGTTTAAGCTTTAAGTTTAGAGTGAGAGTTTTTAGAGTGAGATTTTGCAAAAGTGTTGTAAATGAAAGTCGGAGAGCTCGTCGTGATCTTCGCAATGGTAGTCTCGGATTCATGATCGGACAAGATTTGCCTTTCAGATCTGCTCTTCTTCATTATTTGAGGTAGGGACTTTCTTCATATTTTTATATTAAAGTTATGTTAGGGTTATTGTGAGAAAATATGTCATTTTATGTACATACATACATACATATATATATATATATATATAATTTTTAGATTTTTATTTGGTAATTTTTGGAAGAAAATTTGTGATGAAATGTTAAGAATATTGACATTTTGAGATTGATTTTGGGAAAATCATTTTGTGCCGTTAATTTTGTAAAAAAAATCTGAAAATAAAATTTAAAAGTTGTATGATTGTATTTACATCATATTATGATTAAATGATTTATTTTGAGAAATATAAAGTTGAAATATTTTTTTTTTATCTTTGATTTGGAATTTATTTTTGAGAAAAACAAATTGATGTTGAGGAATATTATCTAGATTGTTAAGTTGGGATTATAGAGTTATTTTGGGATTAAAAATTTTAAAAGTATTATATTAATGAAACTTTATAGAAGATGATATGTTGATGATTAAGTTGTATTCGTTTTTTTTTTTTTTTTTATGAAAATAAAAAATGTGAAATATGGACTTTTGAACTCATAACCTTGAAAATGTTACTCTTGGACATATTTCTTAATTTTTGATGTAAATATCATGTTAATTAGTTAATTTTAGAAAAGTTTTGGAAATTGTTATTTGTAGAGATTTAAATGAAAAATAAACTATTTAAGTAGCTTGGCATGAAATATGATTATGTTTAAAAGATAAGGCATGTTAAGTTAGGTTTAATATAATTTATTTTGAAAAATTGTGAATATAATGAACTTACTAATTTGATGGATTAAATTAGTTTGGTTAATATTTTGTATCCTTTATGATTAAAAGTGTGTTATTGAGATTATACCATAACTTTTAATATAGTGTGATGGAAATGGTAATATTCAATAAGTATGGGATTTGGTGAAAATCATTTTGATTATCTTGGTTGAGGTGAAACAAAAATTGATTGAAGGTTTTGTGGGAGTCCAAACAATGGGAAGTTTGATATATAGTTTGTTATAGAATTGTCTTGAAGTTACTAAATTGGGAATGTTGATTAACTTGTGGAGATTATATGAATGTGGATGTTGTTGGATTATCTCTTGGAATTGTATTATAAATTATATTGAAATGAGAAATGAGAATTTTGATCACAATGGGAATATTGTGTGGAAGTATTGAAAGTGGAAGAAATATTGCATTGCATTATTAATCATTGCATTAGCATATCAATTCATTTGATTATGATGAGTTTTGAAATTTGATTTGAAAACTTTGCATTGAGAAAGGAATGTTGGGAAACAAGTTTTCATGAAATGATTTTGGGGTAAATACGGTGATAAGTCTTGAAAGGTGGTGTAGATGATAGGTGTCGATTCTTGTAGCTAATACTGGTAAAAATGGCAGATTACAGGTGTTGAGCCTTCCTGTTAATACTGGTAAAAATGACAGATTACAAGTGTCGAGCCTTGTAGTTAATACTGGTGAAAGTCACAAATTGGTAAGACTGGTATAGTCTACTTACAGACACCAGCCTAGGGATTACTTGAGTTGTATTTACCATCTTAGAATTTTATTGAAATTGTTTGATTAATGTTTTTTAAATTGGCATTGTGCGTAAAATTTTCAAAAGATGAGAAAAATATTTTGAGCATGACATGGCATATGCATTCATCTCATAAGACTGTATAAAATTGATTTGATGAATTGTTTAATTATTTGATTCAATTGATAATGAGATAATTGATGAATTAAAAAGGATGTTCTGTTGTTATTGAAACATGTTTATTTATTTAAGTTAACTTATTGTGGTTAATTAAATAAATTGGATTTAAGAGATTATGTAATAAAATCATATGGTTTTGACATGATATGACTTCACGTATATGTAAGAGTATTTGGGTATCCGCATATCTTCTAATGTTTTAATATGAGATTGCTTGGTGAACTAGTGGTTACTCACCCCCTGTCTGTACATGTGTACAAGGAATGCTTTTTGGATTTGAAAATCAAACAATGGGTTTTACAATTTCATAAGTGTAATGTAGTGATGGATTGTACTACTTCATTTGTTGTTTGGCTGAGTATTATTTTTTTGTAAAGAGTAGTGTCCTCTCTTTTATTGTAAGCCTCAGGGCATTTCTTTTATTTGTATGTAAATGTCATTGTTGTATAACGAGAGGGAATAAGTATATTTAATTATTCATCATTTCATCCATGGATGAAATATTATTTGTAAATGGACTTGATTAATGAATATTGATAATGCTATCCGAGTAATAAAATACGAGGTGTGACACGGGTTTCCTAAATTTCCCAAAAATATTTAGATAGCGACTCTGTAATCTGGCAAAGCAATCCATTTTTGGCATTTTTCATTCAAAATTAATTTTCCAAAAGATTTGTCGGATTTGGACTCATTTGTGTTTTTCTATTTCACATTGTATTTGTGGAATCAGATTCAGAACCACGGGAGTCCGAACTGTAGGGTTGGTCATATCCAAAAGGAGCACAGAAGCAAGCTACAAATAGATAATGGATATGATGTAGCAGCTAGGAAGTGGTGCCTTAAAAAGCACCTTGCAGGGGCAATCGGCGATGACTCACCTTATGCTGCTGGGGAACTTTCTCTTCTTCTTGGCGTTATCTTGCATTTCCAAACTACGGGTTCTACTTTTCTCCTTGGCCATGTTTGTAACCTTCCCTATTCTTCAACAGGGTGACAGACTAGGTTGGTTCAGTATCCAGAATTGAGGCGCATACAAGCTACCTCAACCTATGGGGTCGCCATACAGATTTCAAGCCGAGGATACACCCCTGGGTATTCAAACCAGACTTTAGTCTCAGAAATTCCAAACCTTCGCATTCTAGGCCTCAACCATTCAAACTCTAGTTTCCACTGTCTCAGTTGATCTCCTAGGAACTCACTATAAACACAATCAAGTGGCTATACCAGATCGCCTGAAGTCGTTCGGGTACGACAAACACCAAATGAATTGCACCTTTAGACGATTTAAGGTCTTCTAGACCCCATGAGGGAACAAGATAGTGCGGGTGAGGTGAATGCACAAAACAATGCTATTTGGATGCACAAGACAGTGCGATGAGGATGAATGCACAAAACAATGCTATGTGGGTGCATAAGACAGTGCGATATGGGTGCACAAAACAGTGCAATATGAGATGAATGCACAAAGTAGTGTGATGCAGGGTGCATAACACAGTACGATACAAGGTGAGTGCACAAAACAGTGCGATACAAGATGAATGCACAAAATAGTGCGATGTGAGGTGCACAAAACAGTGCGAATGTGGTTGTAATGCACAAAACAGTGCGATGCAAGTGCACAAAACAGTGTGATGCAAGGTGAATGCACAAAATAGTGCGATGCAAGGTGCCCAAAACGATGCGATGCAAAGTGCACAAAATAGTGCGATACAAAGTGTACAGGACAGTGGGATACAAAGTGCACAAAATAGTGCGAACTTAAGGTGCACAAAACAGTGCGATACAGGGTGCACAAAATAGTACAAACAGAAGGTGCACAAAACAGTACGATGCAAGGTGAATGCACAAAATAGTGCGAACTCAAGGTGCACAAAAAAGTGCGATACAAAGTGCACAAAATAGTACGAACTCAAGCTGTACAAAATAGTGCGATACAAAGTGCACAAAACAGTGCGATACAAGGTAAAAGATGCATGGTATGTATAGGGAAATGAGCATATACTTTGGAGTTTTAGGTTCATCTGAAGGAAAAAGAAACATAGCAAAGATGACACTAAAAGAAAATGAAAAAAAATAGAAATAAAAAAAATTAATTAATAAAAAAAAAATTATGATACTGTAGTAGTTTAGTATACATATACATTAGAAGAATCTATAAAAAGATTAATTTTATCAATATCACGAACAAGATCCAAGAATAAGATTAAGATTAGTTCATGGAATAAGGGAATAAGTCTGAGGCACCCCTCTACCCTATCTGTACAAATAGAATAGCCTATTTATACAGAATGGTAAAGGGGCCCTCTATTCTATGATCGATGATCATAGAATAGAAAGGATGAGTAGTTAATGATAATGGGTCCATTAGGACTAAATGGGTTCATATAATGGGTCCATTTGGACTCAATGGGTTCATTTTAGATATCTCAGGAGACATTCTATTGGGTGGCTAATATTCCTTCCATCTAAAGTGTGAGTCCGATGAGTTAGGTTCTAATAATTCATGAAAGAGATTATAATATTCCCACAATTCAATTAGATGGGAAATCTAGAAAGCCCATTTTCATGCTAGTAAACGTACCAATAATGAGTATTTGAATATGAACTATTGGGAAGATCATAGCAAAGAAGTCGAGACCTAACAAAATAAGTAAACCTAAAGTGTCGTGAAAGACTGGGCTTGACAAAACAGAAAATATCATGATAAAATTTTACTACTATTACGCGTTCGCCACATGGGAGCTATGGGAATCAAACCCACTTCTTCCATGACCCCCCCCCCCCAACTCAAGAACAAGACTAGTGTGATGTAAGACAGAAATTAGCGCTCTTCTTATTAGACGAGATTTTCAGTCTTGATTCTAGCTATTAGAATTGGATGCTTTCCTGGTCTGAGTCAATGCCCTGAAAGTTTCATTTCAAATTAACCAGATGAAAGAGACCAAAGGCAATAGCAAGACCTCTACTCACAATATCAATAAAACTAACAAAGAGGCATTAAGGAAGAGTGCTGGAAAGCAGCCTTTCTAGGGGCGGTAATCAGTTCCGTACATACTTACGAGCCCCTTATCTCTATTTAGATGATGATCGTCTTCTCACCTTAGTACACGGAAGACTTACTTAATCAGACAATTTCACATAATCTTACTTCAAGGGTCGTTACAAAGCGGATTCGGAATTGTCTTTCATTCCAAGGCATAACCTGTATCCATGAGCTTCATATTCGCCCGGAGTTCGCTCCCAGAAATATAGCCATCCCTATGAAATGAGTGTAGGGCAACTTGTCACAACTCATAGAAATGGAACATAAAGGCAGGCAACTCGACAAAACTTTATTAAGTACAGAACAAAGTCATGAGCAAGAGCAACCAATCACGCAGTTCAAATCAACTAGAGTGTATGAGCATGCATGCATAAAACACATGTATTAATCAGAGGGAAGATGGCAATCTTGAGAGAGTTTTGAAATGGTCAGAAACAACTTTCGAAAGTAGAATCATATCAGAATCATCATTAGGTTCATGCCCCTTGTTCAATTAATGAACTAATCAGATGCATTGAAAATTGCCCCTAGTGTCCGGCCATTGGCCGCCGGTTGGGTTCATGCCTTTTGCTCAATGGATGGCCCAATCAGATGTACTGAAAATTGCTCCTAGTGTCCAGTCACTGGTCACCTTTTTTTAACATGATGCAGGCACGTGTAACGGGGATCATCAGATCCTGGAATGGGTGCCAACCAATCAGACTCATGCTTCTCTTCTGTTCTAGCCTATTGAGAACTTACTCCAGTCCCCTCCAAAGTAGTGACAGATTCCTCATATATACTTTGCAATGATCATAAACGCGATGCCCCTTGTATGGGCACTCTCAGTTTGTTTATGAATTCCACACATGGACTTGTTTTTGAGTTTAGAGAAAACACTCGTGTATGGAATTTTGGCGATGCTACTCTGTTAGAACTTTGAGTGATAGACACACTATGGTGACTTGATGAAGAGCGCTTTTAAGCGATAGACACGCTATGGTGACTCAATAAATAGTGCAGACTGAGACAAACACCAGGCACGACACAACAGAACTCACAACTGACCCAAAAGCAAAAAAAAAAAAAACTCAAGGTAACTAATCATTCATAGTGCCCCTAGTATTACTTATGTTCCCTTTAGAACTCAATTTCGTAAAACCCTAGTTTCAATTCTTTTTTGTTGCTCAAGTTAGAGATTCTACTGATAAGTTCAAGTGTTGAAAATTTCTCCACTTGTTGATTCAAGCTAGTTCTTCCTTATCCAATGCAAGTATGTGTAGTAGTCGGCGTAGCTCATGGATTGATGCAAAGCTTGACGACGCGAATTAGGCAAGATTGTTGAGTCGAGATGGATGAGATGGATATGGTTGAGGCCGAACTCCAGAAATTGTCAAATTGTATATCTCGTAATTAAACTCATAAATAAATTACTTATACAACTCTAAAATTCATATATATCTATAGAATACTCAATAAAAATGTTATGGTCAGTTTTTAGAAAGCATTTTCCAAAAATAAATTATAAACAATTTTGAAAAATTCCAAGAAAGTTTATGACACGGATTTATCACCTTTTCTTAAATTAATTACATACTTAAATTTATAAATCAATTCCATAATCTAAAAATTTATTATGAAACTGGACTTCTCAATTTTCATTTTTTTATTTAGAAATTACTAGATTTGGTTTAATATAGAATTTTTAATGATTTTTCAAACATATAGTAAAATCCGTCTATAGTTCCAGATTTGGTTAAAATTTTGTATAAATTCGTACAAAACTCAATAATTGTTGCAAAAATTCTTGGATAAAATACACATAATTCTCAACAAACTTTGTAAAATAAATCATCTCAAAATTTTGAGTAGTCTAAAATTTCCTACAACTGTTTGGCAGATTTTAGGGCCAAATAAAATCTTCAATCATCTCTTTAATGGTATAAACTACACATGCAAGCCTATTTCCACAATAATACCATGACTTTAAGACTACCCATATCTTCAAATATTTGATATACAAATCACAAAATTTATATACAACTATAAATAAAATATTATCTATAATTATTACTAGGAATACAATCTGAAATTTTAACTTAAAAAAAAATAAGTGGGTCGAGAGGGTTTTCTTACTTAATAATAGGATGATGAAATGGTAGAAAAATTTAGCTTCCTTAATCTCCTACTCTTCCTCTTCTCCCTACTGCTTTGTTTGCTCATCGACTTCTTTTTCCCTTTTCTGTTCTCCGAATGCAAGTGCTTTCATATATATTATATATATATATATGAATTCAATCCCAAGGCTCTCTCTCTCTCTCTCTCTCACATAATTCCATCTAGTCCAATCAAATCTTCTAATTTGAAGAGTTATAATGGGGACTATATTCTATATCACCATGTATACAACTAAGTGGCAATGTTGCCATCGAAAAATCTGCCGAAGTCTGATTTTGTGTGTGTGTGTATGTGTGTGTGTATGTGTGTGTGTGTGCATGTGTTTGTCTCTTAAAATTGATAAACTAAGATTTTTAACTTAGGTGTTTAGTAAGAATAATTATCATGTTGAATCCTTATTAAAATAATTTATAAACAATACGTATTGAACATCCACAAAATTTTTATTCTTAATAATGTCTTTGTTAGTGATTTAATTAGGTTAAATTAAAACTAATTTATACACTAATATATATTTCGGATAGACTCTGGATAAAATTAATTAATTTACTTATTTATTTATTTTCTTTTTGAATAATTAAATACGGGTTCTCACATGGCTGTTGTTGCTGGGCTATGGCTAGAACCGTGGCCTGCCTTTGGCCTGTTTGCGACTCACAGTTGACACGTGTTGCGGCCTGTGCTACGGCCTATCTGTGGCCTGGACTGCGGCCTTACAGCTTGGGCGTGCTACTAGTTGCAGGGGGGCTAGTGCCACAGCCTTGACCGCGAGCATGCAAGCCAGGCCATTGCCCAGGCTGCGAGCTGTTCTGCAGTTGGCTACGGCCTGTGTTGCTGCTGGCTGTGGCCTAGGCTGTTGCTAGTTGCGGCCTGGCATCTGCTATCTCTTGCCATGCCGTGGGCTGTTCTTGCACTATGCCTTGGGCCTATGCTTGCACTTGCACTAACAACTTCTTGGGCAGGTCTTTGGCTCTCCAAAGGGCACAAGTATGTGTGGCATCAAGGTGTTGACCCTTGAATGGGTGCATCTTGACACCTTGCGAAGTGTCGCTGCCTAGGCAGAGTGCATTCATGCCAGGCAGTGGCGTTGTCAAGTGTCGCGGCCTAGCCAAGTGCAACAGCGTTGTCAAGTGCCACAGCCTTGGTGGCGGGCATGCAAACAAGGCAGTGTGCATGCAAGCCAGACTGCGGCCTTGCCAACCGGCATAGCCTAGGCCACACGTATGCAAGTGAGGCCATGGCCTTGCCAAGCACCACAGCCTTCACCGCGGGAGTGCAAGCCAGGCCGCACACATGCAAGCTAGGTCGCGGCCTGGGCTTTGGCAAGGCTACGGCCTGGGCTGCTACTGAGCAGCGGCCTGGTACACTGCTGGCTGCGGCCTAGGTTGCTGTTGGCTGCTGCCTGGCATGTGCTATCTCTTGGCTTGCCGTGGGCTGTTCTTGCACTATGCCTTGGGCCTTTGCTTGCACTTGCACCAACAACTTCTTGGGCATGTCTTTGGCTCTCCAAAGGGCCCAAATGTGTGTGGTATCAAGGTGTTGACCCTTGGATGGGTGCACCTTGACACCTTGCCATGTATCGCAGCCTAAGCAGAGCACATGCATAACAGGCCACGGCCTTGTCAAGTGCCACGGCCTTACGAAGTGCAACAGCCTTGTCAAGTACCAGAACCTTGGCGGCGAGCATGCAAGCAAGGCCGCGCACATGCAAGCCAGGCAGCACCAGCCTTGGTTGGCCACTGCTGCTGAGCTGCTGGCAAGGCTGTTGGTTGTTGCTGACAAGGCTATGGCTTACTGGCTATTACTGGCAAGGCTACTGCTGGTTACGGCCTTGCATGTGTTGTCCAATGGCATGTCGTGGGGCTATCTTGCACTATGCCTTAAGCCTTTGTTTGCACTTGCACCAACAACTTCTTGGGCATGATTTTGGCTCTCCAAAGGGCACAAATGAGTGTAGCATCAAGGTGTTGAACCTTGAATGGGCATATCTTGACACCTTGCCAAGTGTCGTAGCCTAGGCCGTCGCGCAGATTAAATCCTTTGTTCGGCACGTGTTGCCGACGTGCAACTCATCGTAAATTGTTAGCAATTCCCTTAGGCCTTATGAATTTCATTTTGGAATGCACATAAATCATTTTTGACTGTTGAGGCACACACTTGGGCTATATTATGTGTTCTTAGGTTCATGGCCAATCGGTCACAGGAGGGATAGGAAAAGGGGAGGGACGAATCGGAGCGACGCAGGGCTGTATCTTAGTGGATTATGGAAGCAAGGCCACTTTGCCACACACAATACACCATCGTGTATTTAAGTCATCTGCAAAGGATTCTACCCACCACTCAAGATAGGAATTGTACTTCAAGGCAGCCCGCGCGGCTCATCCGTTACGCGGGCTTCACCAATGACGCGTCCCTTTGGAGGCCGAACGGTCCCTACTGCAGATCAGCAAGTAGGCGACAGGCGCATGCATCGTTTCTAGCCCAAATTCTGACTTAGAGGCATTTAGTCATAATCCAGCGCATGGTAGCTTCGCGCCACTAGCTTTTTAACCAAGCGCGATGATCAATTGTGCAATCAACGGTTTCTCTTGTACTAAAGTTGAATTACTATTGCGACACTGTCATCAGTATGGTAAAACTAAACTATCTCACGATGGTCTAAACCCAGCTCACGTTCTCTATTGGTGGGTGAACAATCCAACACTTGGTGAATTCTACTTCATAATGATAGGAAGAGCCGACATCGAAGGATAAAAAAACGTCGCTATGAACACTTGGCTGCCATAAGCCAGTTCTCCCTGTGGTAACTTTTCTGACACCTCTAGCTTCAAATTCTGAAGGTCTGAAGGATCGTTAGGTCACACTTTCACGGTTCGTATTCATACTGGAAATCAAAATCAAACGAGCTTTTAGCCTTCTGTTCCACGCGAGATTTTTGTTCTCGTTGAGCTCATATTAGGATACATGCGTTATCTTTTAACAGATGTGCCACCCCAGCCAAACTCCCCACCTGACAATGTCTTCCCCTTGGATCGGCCCGCTGAGGCGGGCCTTGGGTCCAAAAAGAGGGGCAGCGCCCTACCTCCGATTCACTGAATAAGTAAAATAATGTTAAAAGTAGTGGTATTTCACTTTTTCCCTTTTCGGCTCCCACTTATCATACACCTCTCATGTCATTTCACAAAGTCAAACTAGAGTCAAGCTCAACAGGGTCTTCTTTCCCCGCTGATTCTGCCAAGCCCATTCCCTTGGTTGTGGTTTCGCTGGATAGTGGACAAGGACAGTGGGAATCTCGTTAATCCATTCATGCGCGTCACTAATTAGATGACAAGGCATTAGGCAACCTTAAAAGAGTCATAGTTACTTTCGCCATTTACCCGTTCTTGGTTGAATTTATTCACCTTAACATTCAGAGCACTGGGCAGAAATCATATTGCGTGAGCATCCGTAGGGACCATCGCAATGCTTTGTTTTAATTAAATAATCAGATTCCCGTTGTCTGTAACAATTATGAGTCGATTGCTCACTGCCCAGGGCAAGCCCTGTGAGGCAACGTTCCTAGTCTATCCCCCAACCGGCACACAATGACCCACTCTCGGCATGGGAGTACCTCGAGTAGTCCACCGAGAGTCGACAGGTTCAGGACTAAAACCCCCGTGCCTAGTCCTCAAAGCTAATCCTTTTCCCGAAGTTACGGATCTATTTTCCCAACTTCCCTTACCTATATTGTTCCATCGACCAGAGGATGTTCACCTTGGAAACCTGATATGGTTATGAGTATGACCGGGCATGGGACGCACACGGTGTTTTAGATTTTTAAGGGCCGCCAAGGGTGCACTGGACACCACATGACATGCGGTGCTCTTCCAACAGCTGGGCCCTACCTCCGGCTGAGCTGTTTCTAGGTTGGGCAAGCTGTTAAATAGAAAAGATAACTCTTCCCGAGGCCCCCGCCGACGTCTTCAGACTCTCTAACATTGCCTTCAGCCGCCATGTTCCGGTTCAAGAATTTTAGCCTGATTCCCTTTTGAAGCTCGCACTGAACGCGCTCTTTATTGGGCTTCCCCCGACTCTTAGGAATGACTAACCCATGTGCAAGTGCCGTTCACATGGAATCTTTCCCCTCTTTGCCCTTTAAAGTTCTCTTTTGAATATTTGCTACTACCACCAAGATCCTTACCAACGGTCGCTCGTGCTTAAGGTTTTGCAGCGACTACTGCGCCCTCCTACTCATCGGGGCCTGGCACTTGCCCCGACGGCCGGGTATAGGTCGCGCACTTAAGCGCCATCCATTTTCGGGGCTAGTTGATTCGGCAGGTGAGTTGTTACGCATTCTTTAGTGGATTTCGTCTTCCAAGACCACTGTCATGTTGTCTTAATCGACCAACACCCTTTATGGGTTCTAGGTTAGCACGCAGTTGGGCATCGTAACCTGGCTTCCGGTTCATCTTGCATCACCAGTTCTGCTTACCAAAAATGGCCCACTTGGAACTCTCGTTTCTGTGGCGCAGCTCAACAGAGCAGTCGCGCCGTTCTACCAATTTAAAGTTTGAGAATAGGTTGAGGGTGTTGCGCTTCCGATGCCTTTAACAATTGGCTTTACCTGATAGAACTTGCACCCGGGCTCTAGCTATCCTGAGGGAAACTATGAAGCGAACCAACTACTAGACGGTTCAATTAGTCTTTCACCCCCATACCCAAGTCAGACAAATGATTTGCACATCAGTATCGCTACGGGTCTCCACTAGAGTTTCCTCTGGCTTCGCCCCGCTCAGGCATAGTTCACCATCTTTCGAGTGTTGACAGACATGCTCACACTCGAACACTTCTCAGAAGATCAAGGTCGGTTGACGGTGCAACCCACAAGGGGATCACGTTAATCAGCTTCCTTGCACCTTACAAGTTTACTTACCCGTTGACTCGCATACATGTCAGACTCCTTGGTCCATGATTCAAGACTGGCTGAATGAGGAGTTCGCAGGCCGGTGCCGTGAGCGCGTAGATGCCGAAGCAATCCTAAGGGCGCGCACTGCCAGCCATGATTAAGGCGAAGGCATCTCCACGAGCTTTTCGACTGCCCAGGCTTTGGTCTCTGCCTTAATTCGCACCAGTCTATGCCTCAAGTCGATCGGCGGACCAGTCCACATTGGTTTACGCCCCAAGTTGATCGACGACCAGCTAGTTATCGTTCCACATTCGATTGGGGCACATCACCAGCCCCTATCCGCTTCCCTTCTGACAATTTCAAGCACTCTTTGACTCTCTTTTCCAAATCCTTTTCATCTTTCCCTTGCGATACTTGTTTGCTATCGGTCTCTCGCCCATATTTATCCTTGAAAGGAATTTACTGGCCGATTAGGGCTGTATTCCCAAATAACCCGACTAGCAAATAGCACCTCGTGGTGTGACAGGGTCCGGGCACGACGGGGCTCGCACTCTCTCTGGCGCCCCTTTCTAGGGGACTTGGGTCGGGTCTGTTGTTGAGGACGTTTCTCCATACTACAATTCGAACAATGGGGTTGCTCGATTTTCAAGCTGGGCTCTTCCCGATTCGTTAGCCGTTACTAGGGAAATCCTTGAAAGTTCATTTTCCTCTGCTTATTGATATGCTTAAACTCAATGGGTAATCCCACCAGACCTGAGGGTTGTGATTGGAGTGCCTTGGTAGCGGCGCAACAAGGTCACAACAGACCTCCCGTGACAACTAAGATGCTCGTGACACGAGGCAACAGTTTGTCAACGACCACTCGTCGCGACGCGTAGTCTGTTGTGGGAGCACACGGGGGACCAACATCTACCTACTACCCTTCGGGGACAGGGGTGACACAACGTGAGATGCCCAGCAGACACACCCTCAACCTAATGGCTTCGGGCACAACTTGCATTCAAAGACTCGATGGTTCACGGGATTTTGCAATTCGCACCAAGTATCACATTTAGCTATGTTCTTCATTGATGCGAGAGCCGAGATATCCGTTGCCAAGAGTCGTTTAGTTTTTTCATGAGATGCACTGAGCGTGGTCTCTTTGTTTGAGTTCCTTGGCACAATTCGCACTGGGGTTTGTTGGTTTGTTGAGGAATGGCACCTGTCGTCCTTGGAGGGGCTCTGAGCACACTGTTGATGAGGGGAAGCAGGAGGGAGCCAACGAACCACCTCCTGCTTCCCCAGCAGTAAGGACAAGTTCTCGGCTCATTTTGTTACGTAGAGGCATCGACAATGATCCTTCTGCAAGTTAACCTATAAAAACCTTGTTACGACTTCTCCCTTCTCTAAAAATAAGGTTCAGTGGACTTCTCATGATGTCACCGGCAGAGAACCGCCCACGTCATCGCTATCCGAACACTTCACCAGACCATTCAATTGGTAAAAGTGATAGACGGTGTGTACAAAGGGTAGGGATGTAGTCAACTCGAGCTGATGACTCATGCTTACTAGGAATTCCTCGTTGAAGACCAACAATTGCAATAATCTATCCCCATCATGATGAAATTTCAAAGATTACTTGGGCCTATTGGCCAAGGCTATAGACTTGTTGAATACGTCAGTGTAGCGTGCGTGCAGCCCCGAACATCTAAGGGCATCACTGACCTATTATTGCCTCAAACTTCTATGGCCTAGCCCCTCTAAGAAGCTAACTATGGAGGGTTACCTCCACATAACTAGTTAGCAGGCTGAGGTCTCATTCGTTAATGAAATTAAGTAGACAAATTGCTCCACCAACTAAGAACGACCATGCACCACCACCCATAAAATCAAGAAAGAGCTCTCAGTCTGTCAATCCTTACTATGTCTGGACCTGGTAAGTTTTCCCGTGTTGAGTCAAATTAAGCCGCAGGCTCCACTCCTAGTGGTGCCCTTTCGTCAATTCCTTTAAGTTTTAGCCTTGCGACCATACTCCCTCTGGAACCCAAAAACTTTGATTTCTCATAAGGTGCCAACGGAGTCCTAAAAGTAACATCTGCTAATCCCTGGTCGGCATCGTTTATGGTTGAGACTAGGATGGTATCTAATCATTTTCAAGCCCCCAACTTTCATTCATGATTAATGAAAATATCCTTGGCAAATGCTTTCACAATTGTTCGTCTTTCATAAATCCAAGAATTTCATGTTTGACTATGAAATACGAATGCCCTCGACTGTCGCTGTTAATCATTACTCTGATCCTGAAGGCCAACGTAATAGGATAGAAATCCTATGATGTTATCCCATGCTAATGTATCCAGAGCGTAGGCTTGCTTTAAGCGCTCTAATTTCTTCAAAGTAACAGCGCCGGAGGCATGACCTGGCCAATTAAGACTAGGAGCTCATCATTGGCAGAATGTGAGAGACAACCGGTGCACACCTGAGGTAGACCGATCGACCTAACCCAAAATCCAACTATGAGCTTTTTAACTACAATAACTTAAATATACGCTATTGGAGCTAGAATTACCATGGCTGCTGGCACCAGACTTTCCCTCCAATGGATCCCCGTTAAGGGATTTAGATTGTACTCATTCCAATTACCAAACTCAAAGAGCCCAGTATTGTTATGTATTGTCACTACCTCCCCGTGACAGTATTGGGTAATTTGCACGCCTATTGCAATCCTTGGATGAGGTAGCCGTTTCTCAGGCTCCATCTCCGGAATCGAACCCAAATTCTCTGTCACCCATCACCACCATAGTAGGCCACTATCCTACCATCAAAAGTTGATAGGGAAAAAATTTTAATAATGCATTACCGGCACAAAGGCCATGCGATCCGTTGAGTAATCATGAATCATCAGAGCAACAGGCATAGCCTACGTCGACCTTTTATCTAATAAATGCATCCCTTTTAGAAGTCAGGGTTTGTTGCATGTATTAGCTCTAGAATTACTACAATTATCCGAGTAGTAAATACCATCAGACAAACTATAATTGATTTAATGAGCCATTCATAGTTTCATAGTTTGAATTAGTTCATACTTACACATGCATGGCTTAATCTTTGAGACAAGCATATGACTACTGGCAGGATCAACCATGTAGCATTCATTTTTACGACGCCGACACTGCATAAGCCCAACCGACAAGTCGATATGGTCAAAGGCAAGCACGATCGTAGCCCACAACAAGCAACGAATGCTTAGCCAAGAAACGAAGGTTGAAGACCATGTGTACCCACACAAGGCTTTGAATCCAAGAGCATGAGTATAACTGCCCGTGAGCTATGCTGCCGACAAAGCAATGTGAGGACAACATGGAACATAGGAGATACTTTGAGGTTCACCCAGCACCACGAGGTGGCGAGACGAATATAGGCACACGATTTGGACCGAATTTCTTTTCTTTAGGTAGGCAACGTAGGAACCCACGCGAGGCAGAAGGCCAAATTTGCCCTTCAAGCACGAATGAAGAGGAATGCACTAGCGGAGTTGACTGCACAGGCACGGATCCATCCAACTCGCACAAACCAATCACAACTCACGCGCCATGACATATACTATGCACCAGCCCTCCAAAACAAATCAAACCTCGAAGGACTAAGAAGCCCGAAGAACATGCAAAAACATTTAGAGAAGCTAAGCAAGCACCGGTTAACGCGACTGCAAATAACAAAGGCAACAGGCAACTTTTGAAGGGCATACTTTTCGTAACAAGCTTCCACTAGGAAAGCACATGCAACTCGTTTGTAAGTCAAAGCCAACCAAATGGCAATTACCCGAGGGACATGTTTTTCAAAAGACAGCTTCCACTAGGGAAGTGCAGGTAACTTGTAGGCAAGTCAAAGCCAACCTAACGGCAATTACCCGAGGGACATAACTGTTGGCTGGGAGCTTCCACCAGGAAAGCGCAGGCAACTTGTAAGAATCCCATGGATGATGAAGAGGAATGCACCAGTGGAGTTCGCTGCACAAGTAGAGAGCCATCCAACTCGCACAAACCAATCACAACTCACGCGGGCATGATGTCATGTAGAGTATGCACTAGCCCCCCAAAACGAAACACACCACGAAGGACTAAAAATCCCAAAGAATGTGTGAAAATATATAAAGAAGTTGAGCAAGCACTGATTACTGCAACTGCAAATAACAAAGGCAACAAGTAACTTCCGAGGGCATACTTTTCACAAAATGCTTCCATTGGGAAAGCACAGACAACTTGTTATCTGAGGGACATGCTTTTCGAGAGACATGAAACCTAATGGAAATTATCCGAAGGGCATGCTTTTCGCAAGGAAACTTCCACAATAGAAGCATAGGCAACTTGTAGGCAAAAGTCAACTTCCCGAGGGACATACTTTTTCGAAAGGAGCAAGGCAAGCCAGGTTGCCAAGGCCGCCTGTAGGCTGGACGAGCATGCTGACAAGGTCGCAAGTAGGCCAGGCTACCAAGGCCTCTCACGGGCAGGCTAAGCTGTCAAGACTGCCCGTGGCCCTAATTGTCATACTGCCGAGGCCGTGTGCATGCCACACTGCCACATTGTAGACACCTCATTTTTGACCGTCCTTGAGACTTGGACGTCATCGTTTGTGCACTCGATGATTGTGCTTGTTTGTGTTCGTTTTGAGCGCCCGAAGTCCTTGGCGGAACGCCTTGTCTTTGAGCCTCTAAACCTTTCTGTTTTGTGCATGTTTTGGACCAAGAGCTTGTTACCTCTTGCTTGGAGAACAGGGTGACCTGTCGGCCAGCCCTAGAACCTATCGGCCATGGGTTGTTCCTGGTGGCCGACAGCCATTGGTCCCTTTTTCCAAATATTTGTTTGCCAGCTGTGCCAGTTGTTGCTCATTGAGCTGCATCTTCATACACATGTATGGTAGGATGTATACAAGCTCAAGGCTTGATTTTCTATATATAGGGGGTGTCCTCCCCCATTTTGGAGGGTTAGACATTTTAGACCAAAAATTTTTCTCTCTCTCTCTCTAGCTTTCTCTCTCTCAATTGTTATTTTGTGCCTTAAAGTCTAGTTTCTCTACACTTTTGCACATCAACCCTTAACCAAACACTCTCATCTTTGAGCTGAGGTCCCTTGGAGTTTTTTTTAAGCCTTGGAGGGGGGTTTGAGCTTGAATTTGTGGCTGAATTGTGCTTTGCTTCAAAGGTAGAGAACTTACCTCATTTAAGCTTACTGTGCATACTTGCTTTTCCATCTTTTTCAACTATTTTAAGGCTGTTTTGGAAGTGTAAAAAACTCTATTTTTGAGGCATAAAAATGGTGGTTTGAGCTTTTGTGAGTTAGGGGGTTGTCCCCCCTTTTGCTCCTTAGCTTGTGAAGCCTTTTTGTGCTATTTTTCATCACATTCAAAACAACTTTTTTGGGCCTTTAACTCCCGAAATTCATAGTTTTTTCAGTGACAAAAATCTTCTTTTGAAGTCCAAAATTGGAGGGGATAGACTCCCCTCCTTGTGTCTTGCTTGCATGCCTAGGTAGCCTCACATGTTAGTATGTTTTTCTAGCTTAACTTAGCTTTAGTCCAACATGATTTTGCCTCTGTTTTGACCTTCTTTAGCTCTATTTTGGGCTGTTTGGGTCATTTGAGCTTTGTTTTGTATAGTTGTGGTGCAATTTCCTTCACTAACTTAATGTTTCTAGGCTTTGAGCATCATTTGTGTGTCTTGGTTGTATGTTTTAATGCTTTTTCATGCCTAATTCCAGCACTGAAATCTCTACAATCTCCCTCTATTCTTCACTCTTTCGTTTACTTTGAAAGTGGTTTTAAACCCTTTGTTTGCTTAAGTGTGAAATTGAGACATTCGTGCTTAATAGTTTAATCCCTTAGGGGGTTCATTATCAACAACATGAGATCTCTTTCATGCCCAAGGCACTTGTGGTTTAAGCCCTCTTTCCATTAGAGGACACTCACTTTCGGACTTAACCGCTTAAAGAATAGATTGGTAAGCTAAAATGAGTAAACAAAACATGGCAAGTAAAAGAGGCAAGATTAAGCATCTTTCATGTGCATTGCATGTGTTCGGATCAGACGTTAATTTGAACACAAGGAAAATGGGACATTTCATACCCGAAAGTGATGAAATGTGCCACTTTCCTTGGTCACCATTACCCTTAATCATGAATGATAGGGTGGTGGTCTTTTTGAGTCTTTTTTGCACTCATTAAGCTTGTACAAGCTTGGTTCCTAAGCCATCATGTATGGAAAATGCTTGGTTGATGGTTTGAGGGCCGAGAGTTACACTCCTTTGAGCTTGTGTAATGATAAGGAGGGTAATAGTACACACACTCCTTGAGAATACACTGTTTTGCCTCTGTTTGCTCTCTATTGCAGTAAAAAGGGAAGTTCAGGACAAGGGTAGTCAACTGGCCACCAGTAGTAGCCGACCGGCCATCAATGAAAATTTTGCACAAGTGTGTTCTTGAAGTGGGGCAGAGGCATTCTGGGAAGAAGCAGCACTGTTGGTGTTCAAATATGTGCAAACAGAGGCATTCAATGGCAAGGCGGTGGCATTTTCGGGTGGAGGAACCAAGCATGCATCCCTCGTTTCTCGAGGCCATTTAATTGCTTTGCTTAAGTTAATTAGTGGTTTGTACTTAATCAGCTTCGTATTTAGCTAATTAACTCAATTTGTAATATTTAATTAGCTTAGAATAAGTTAGTTAATTCGTTTCAATTGCTGTAATAATTAGTTAGCTTAATTAGCGTAGCTAGTTAGCTTAGCTTATTTATTAGGACCCTTCTTCGCGAGGGCATAATGTTGTAATAAGTGTGCGTGTGTGTGCGTATGTCTTCCAACCCCACGTCTTTCTCCCTTTCATTTAATCGCTTTCGATGGTTAGATTAGGGACATTTTCAATTAGCATACCTTATGCTTGCATGCTTGCATCCATTCATTTGTCTTGCATGCACCGAGGCTCGGCGCATCATTCAAACTGCATTCCAATTTCAATACTTCTTTGAATACGTGTTTAACCGCATGTTGTTCAAATTGATTCATATGCCATATTAGTAGCCAAGCCTATTAATTTCATATTGCGTATGTTGCATTAGGCATCTTGTATAGCTAGGATCATGCATTTTTTTAACTAGTTTCTGTTTTGGCTTGAAGTACTCGGTGAGTTTTATGCTTTAGCATTCTTGCATGAGTGTAATTGACATGTTGCCATGATAGCATGCTTACCATGAGGCTATGTGCTTAAATGCTAAACTGCATGAATGCCTGTGGATGAAGGCTTGTTGTTTGAATTGGAACGATTCAACGAATGTTGGTTTTAAGCCCACTTTGTTGTGGCAAAATCATGTTTTAAACCCACTATGTTTGGTGGCAAACTGCATCTTTAAGCCCACTTGAGGGTGGCAAATTCAAACCATTTTCGCGAACAAACATGAGTTGAATTGTTCCAAGTCTTGCAAACTAGTCTATACTTGCGTGTGCGCGTCACATAGTGAAACTAGTTTAATAACCGGAATAAGAACACATAATGTTTATAAAAACACATATCATGATTAGTAGAGGCCGATCTTTGATTGGGCAAGCGGAGGTGCTCATTTCAGGACCTTCCCCTCTCATACCCTCTCGTACCTAAGTTCCCAAGCCAAGGCAATTTTGGTGATGATGGACACGTGGCCTTTGGCACGAGTCAGTGTTTCCTAAATTTTTCCAAAACAAAATATTTAGGTGGCGACTCTGTATCTGGCAAAGCAATTCAATTTTGGCATTATTTGACTTAAAATGGATTTTTCAAAAAAGGTTTGCTGGATTTGGACTCTTTGGTGATTATCAGTTTCACATTGCACTTTATGAGATTAGATTCAGAACCACGGGAGTCCGAACTATGAGGCCTTCTTTTCAAACCCTTTCCGAAAGGCGGGGCATGGAAAAAGGTGAGTCCACAGTTCCTGGCGACTCTGCTGGGGATTTAGAGAACTTGACTCGAACTCATGATATGTGGTTTTATTTACACTTACGTGTTTCTTTGCATTCGCATTTGCATTGGTGCACCTAAGTCATAGTGTTTTCCATTTGCTATTCCTGAACGGTTTGTCAGAGGTTCGCTTAGAAAAGCTTGCCAAAAGGCTGACTGGTTGCGGGCTCTGCCACGATGGGAACACAACCCTTGGATCTGGACTACTGCTATATCGTTTGATCCTCCTTTCACTTCTTGGTGTTAGGTGTGCGAGGTATATTAGGTGGTCTTGCTGAGGTACCCGTTTTTGACCAATTGACCTAGTTGCATATCGGAAGCCATAGAGACTGTTCAAAACTAGGACAGGCTACTCACCCGAATGCAAGATTGTGTGAAACCGCTTGTTTGCGTAATGAACCCCTAGTTCCTGACAAAATTAGGACAGGATAACGCTACCCCATCATAGGGGTGTTTTGGCTCTCACTTGCTTGATATGTGCTTTTAGAGTAAAACTCTGCAGAAATGTATGTATCAGTTGCAAGTCTAGGTATCAGTTTTAGGACAGAAATTTGGGGCATAAATCAGTGCTTGAGTGCAGTTGTCCAGCTTATGATTATAACTATGTGTTGTTTCTGTCTAAGCCGAGGTGCTGTGCGGTTTCTGATTTTTTTCTTTTTTCTTTTTTCTTTATTTGTTTCTTTTTGCAAGGTAGTCTTTCACCATTGCTTCAGACGAGTCTGTTACCCCCCAAGCACTCTGGACCCGAGTTAGAAGGATTTGTAGATCTGGGGATCTAGTCAGGGGACAACCAGTGTTTTTGTCAATCCCACCGGTTACTAGACGGAGGAGGATTCGACAGAGTTTGCCAATTCAGCATTCACCGTTTACTTCGCCTGTGCCTAGTCAGGCCCAATCATCCACTTCTACTCCAGACAGAGAGTACTCGTCGGTTCTGCCAGTTCAAAGTCCTCCGGCCAACATGGAAGACATACTTCGTCAACTCCAGCAGACTATTGAGAACATGCAGCTAGCTGCTGCCCAACAAGATGAGACCACAACTCGCCAAGCCGAGGTTGTAGCCCGCCAAGCAGAGGTGATAGAAAGGCTTCAACAACAGCAGCCACAACCGACAGTAGCCTCAGCATCCCATGCACCCCCAGTGGGAATTCCAGCACCCGGGGTCACAATTAGTGTCCAGAAAAATGCGGGCATTCAGGAAGATCCTATCCCGCCTCAGACCTCCAAGTCACCGATTTACCCAACAGAGGTGCCATTTGAATTCGAGGTCGACCCTACTGCACTGAAAGTGAGCAAGCTTAAGAAGCTCTTTAAACGAGCACAGGGTGTCAACTCGATCCATGATATAGAGGATGGCTATACTGAGTTGGCGGTGACGTTGCCAGACAAATTCAAAATGCCACATATAGACTGGTTTGATGGTTTCGGGGATCCTATGGTCCATCTACAGCTATTCTCTGACATCCTACGACCCATGGGTCTCACCAGACTACAGAAGTTGTCATTTTTTGGCCGGACCCTGTCGGGTATAGCGGGCATCTGGTATGCCAAACTTAAAGACTCTATGAGAAGAAATTGAGAGGAAATGGCTGAGGCCTTCATAGCACAGTACTCCTACAATACTCAGATCGAGGTCACAACTCGTGATCTCGAAGCAACTCACTAGGAGGCGAAGGAGGGCTTCTCTAATTTTGTGACTCGATGGAGGGCTATGGCCTCTATGATGATTGTCTGACCAGCTGAAAAGGACCAGATCAGAATGGTGGTCTGTAACCTGCAACCAAGACTGTTACAGAAGATGATAGTCTTACCTCTATCTACTTTTGCTGACCTCCACGAAATAGGGGTGTAAATAGAGGATGCAATAAAGCAAGGTCTGATAAACCACGAGAGAGAGCAGCCTAAGAGGTCTTTCACATGCAGTTCTAATGTGACTGCGAGTGGTAGTGCAGCTACAAGGCCTTCCGATGTGGTATGGTCACCACCACATCGAAAACTGTCAACCCCTTTGCCGGTACATCAGATACAACCTCACAAACCCCAAAGCACCAACCCCGAGGCCAAAGGGTCTTCACCCCTCTATACATGTCCTTATCCAAAGCCTTAGGGGTCCTGATCAAAAAGGGGCACCTTAAGCCACTAGAGCCTCGCCCCTTACCCGACCCTCTTTCCCCGAAGCACAACCCAGCCAAATATTGCGCTTTTTATCAACAGCATGGTCACGACACTAACCTGTGCTTTAGATTATGTCATGAGATTCAAGATCTCATTGACAATAAGGTGATAGCGCTTCCTCAAAAACCCAATGTCACTACAAATCCCCTCCCACCACATAACCAGTTCCCTCCACCCCGGCAAATAAACATCATCCGTACACTAGTCGTCCCTTACGACTCCAGTAAATACATCCCCCATGTCCACCTACCTATGCTGGCGTTGTTTATTCCTGAGAGCATAGACTTGTGCATGATGAACGCGTCCCTATCCTAACCCAAACCTGTTGTGGTGACTGTGGTAGATGAAGGCAGGCTAGCCTTGGTAGAAAATGAAAATGTCAGTTCGGCACGTGAGCGCTCCGTGAATATGTCTGAGGAGGGATACAACCCATGCTGTTATATTGTGGCAACTAATCAGGCCAAACCAGAGCTAGAGTTGCCAATAGGAATGGAGGTCAGTGTAGTCCGAGAGGACGGCCCAAGCCAAGGTCTCGATGATCTAGCAGAGTTAGAAGAAGACTTGGACAACCTATAGTTCTACGATGAACAAGATCCAGGGAATGTACAGATTGACTACATTTATTTGAACGGGTCGACAGACAACTCGGGGTGGCTCAGTGATGAACCTTATGTGGATGAAGGACATCAACCAACGCTGGAACAGCCAGAAGCAGGAACTGCTACAAGGGTCGGAACGGTCGAGGACAAGGGAAAATTGCCGGAGGGCACCGATATTAAGAATTCTGCACAAGAGACGAGCATTGTTAGTACTGTTGATACAGAGCAAGAAGCCACACTGAAACGGTTTGAATAGGAAAGGGATGAGAATGATCAGAAGGCTGGAAAAACCAAAGGCCCTGTGGGGGATGAATGTGAGGTTGACATAGGAGTACTTACAACGGAACTGGACAATTGTTTGTCGGTTACCGGAGGAATATAGTGGGAAAATGATGATCTGCGTCTTGCAAACACTGATGAGGATTGGGGTCAAGACCTACCAGACGACACTTGCTATTCTGAGGAAGTGGACCATATGACTAGAAGCGGGTGGTACTTCAAGTCCCCGCACTTAGACCAACCCGAAGCATTCGAAAAAGATAAGGAGGCCAAAAAACAGAAGGACAAACAGTTAGAGGAGGAAGCTGTACTGAAGCAGTTGAAGAAGATTCAAGTGGACATATCTATCTGGGGGTTGCTTATGGCTTCGCGCGTGCACCGGCAAGCTATCCTATCAGCAATGGATAAGGCCAAACTATCTATCGACACAACTCCAGAGCAATTGGAGGGATTAGTCTTCCCAGGAGGTGTTGCGCCACCTTTGACCTTTTCCGATAAGGAATTGCCGCCCGACGGCTCTGCGCATAACAAACCCTTATACATCTCAGTTGAATGCAGAGAGAAGTGGGTGCCGGTTGTATTCGTTGATATTGGATCTGCAATCAATGTTTGTCCATCGCGCACGGCCTATGCAATTTGCTTAGAACCAGCAGACTTTGTACCAATGGCCCAAGTGATTTGGGCTTACGACAACAAAAGCAGAGAGTTGATGGGAACAGTTCAAATCAGAACACAAGTCAGACCGGCCCAACAGGATATCAAGTTTCATGTCCTGGATGTTCCGGCTACCTTCAACTTTTTACTTGGGCGACCCTGGCTGCTTTACATTCTGTTCAATTTTGCATTCTGTTCAATTTTGCATTTCTTGTTCATCTTTGCTTTGCATTTTCTGTTTATCTGCACATTTACTTCATTCATCTTTTTCTGCTTGCAGCTATGGGTTTACACGTATTTCACCTCTCTAGCTCCGATTCTGGTGAGGCCGATTGCATTGTCAGTACCCCGCTCCCGATATTACAACTCCCGATTTGAGTGACGCCGCTACGTAGACCAAGACTTCCCTTACTTTTGCCGTTTCTTTAACACCATTACCACGGATCAGGTAACAAAATACTAATCTTTACATTCCCATACTACTGTTTTCGTACTATTGTTATTCTCATACTATACTATTTCCATACTGCAATGTTTCCACTGCACTATTATTCTCATACTGTTGCTTCTTATACTATTATTTCCATACTATTTTTCCATACTACTTGACATCTGACATTTGCTTTCACAGGTTGACTGGCACCCCTGGGCAGGTATCCCTCAGGCAACGAGGGTGACCTACGTTGCTGCATGGCACATCTCTACCATGATGATTATGTTTGAGGGCCCCTTTGGCCGAGCTTATTACTTGGCAGAGAGGTTCATCTGCCAGACACGAGGGGTAACGGATCTGGACATTCCACATCCTCCTTCTCTCGGCATGAGGGTAGTTGACGATCCTCATGACAGTCCTCAGATCGACTTCCTGATGTTGGAAGAGGATTGTGACCGACATCATGAGCCCGGCGACTTCACCACCTTCTTGCAGACTCTGGTGATGACGCCTCTTACCCATGGCGTGGCCCATGCTATTCCAGAGGTTGTTGCTGCTACTGCTAGAGGCGCTCCTGCCACCGCTCGTGCTCCCGGGTTTCCTGTGATTCCGACTGAGGTAGTATACATGCGGCCAGATGGGGTGATAGAGCAGATCCGCCTTGAGCACATTGAGGAAAGGGATCACAGATTGGTGCTTGCTCCCGGTGTTGAGCAGGGACACACTTCTTCCTATTTCTGCTCATTGTGTTGCTTTATGTTTTCACCACCCTCTATTATTTCCGTTCACTGTTCTCTGTAATTTCTATTCACTGTTCCTTGTTATTTCTGTTCACTGTTCTCAAATGCTCTTCCTTTTGCAGGTACCCAGGGCATATGCTGATGACCTCCTCTGGACGATTGATCGATTGTTTTTAATGGTGCGGAGGAGACAGACAGCTCTGGCCACTCATAGGATTAAGGTATGCTTTTGCCCCAAGTTTACAGTCATGACAGTCTTGCTCGTAACTTTATTGGCCTCTTCTGATACCTATACTCTCTCTCTCTCTCTCTCTCTCTATCTCTCTCTCTCTTCAGCTTGAGCCAGCACCAGCTGCACTTGTAGGACCTCCTCTAGCTAGGAGACGGAAATGGGGCAGAGGAGGAGTTGACCAGGAGAGAGGCAGAGTGAGGCAGCACTCACCTCCTGAGGAATCCTTCGAGGAGTACACGACTTCTGAAGAGGAGGGAGAGGCAGTTGACATGCAATCTAGCAACCCCAGTGATGACAGCGATGGACCTCCTCCGTAGCTAAGAAAGAAGAGAGCGAGGATGGGTTGCTGATGATGATGATTTCTTGTTCTTGTTTTTGTTTTTGTTTTTGTTTTTGTTTTTGTTTTTGATTTGTAGTTAAAGACTAGCTTCAGATAGACACTTTTGTTTTTTGAACGATTTTCTTTTGCTTTGCTGCTTTGTAAAACAATGATCGGGGTTGGACCCGCTAGTTTATAAAAGACAAATTTTTGAATGATCTCCTTGCACAATATGTGATGAATGGCATGTGATGAATGGCGTAACCTTTGTATGGTAACTTCGCACAAGACTTAAAACAATGAATATTTGCTCTTGCATTCATTCTTGAGTCGGATAGCAACCCATAACCAGACAAGATGTAAAATACAACTTGATAATAAGAAAACAAAATGAAAACAACTCGAAAGTACTGAAAAACATTTGGTACGAACAAAACAAGACTCAAAACACATCCACGGTACACCAGGACAAAGGCCAGCTTTTCCTGCAACTACATTGATCTGAGCCACCATTTAGACCCGGCCGGGCCCAAATAGGCATGGCCAAGTTTCACTGAGGCACGGTCGGGCCTAAATATGAGGTCGGTCAGTGCTGCCCAGCTGTCAAGCACTGCTCCTTCTAATCCTCTATAAATGGTGCTCCTATGCTATTTTTTTGGCAGAATGGCAAGTCTTTAGTATTTTGCTCTCAAGATGGAGACACTGTACAACAATAGGCTCCGACACTGGGTAGCCACTTTGGATGGCTTGAAAAAGGTGAACTTTTGTTGTTTTGGCCTAAACGCCCTTTTTCCTCCATTCCTCCATGCAGCTGTTCGATGTTGGAACCCAATCACACATGTGTTTCGCTTTGGATCACAGGAGATGTGTTTGATGATCGAAGAATTTCAAGCATTGATGGAATCACGACGCGACGAAGAAATCATGCTGCAGCCCCGTTTTGGCCATGCCCAAGCTTTGGGACGGATGTGTGGAAACCATACACGAGGCTCGGTCCTTGGCACATGATGGAGAGCTGGACATCCCCAGCTTAGTTCATCAATTTTCCCCTATTGGAGACAGGAGTGACCTTCTTTGGCGAGGTCAACAGTAACATACTCTCTGTTTATGCCTTCTTGCACAATTCCTCCTTGCCCCTAGTTTTGGCGAAGCTAGCATTCGGTTGATCGAAGTGGCCCGATGTTTGAAAGAGGGTAGGAGTTGCATAGGCCTGGCACTGACCGAGACCTTGATGGGTTTGGATGCCTTTCATCGGCGAGAGACTACCCGCTTTGCAGGGAGTCCGTTACTTCTCCAGGTATTATTTTCCACTGTTCTAATTTATGATTTTCACATCACACAACACTCACTCTTTATTTTTCTCTAACCTTACTTTTCTCTCATCGTACACCTCTCTATTATTTAATCTCTCTTATTTTTCATCCCTTCCCAGGTATGATTGATGGATATTGCAAGTAGTGGACCCTTGCCCCGAGTACTCAACCCGAGCTTACTTCTTTCGCCAATGGCTGGTCGATTTCCCCTCAGAAGGGTTATGGTGTGATTGGATGTGCAACAAATTTGCAGCTGACATAACTTGGCGTTGCCCTTTGCTTAATTTTGCTGAGATGAGCTACAGCATGTCTCGGCAACAAGGCATACAATTGATTGGCCTCACACACTGTGCGTTCTATTTCCTCTTCCAGTTCAGATGCCAATTTGGGCATGAGCAGACATGTCCAGATGAGGAGGTGGAATGCCCAGCTTCATTTCCAATTTGCATTGTGCACTTGCCTCAATACCTTACTGTCTAGAGGACAAGGGAGCTTCTAGCCCCTGCTCCTAGCTTTAGTTACACCCTTTCTGACGAGTGTTTAGCTTGGCTTGAAAACGAAGAACAAGTTGAGCCATCTTTAGCTGCGGAAACGTCCGCGAGTGCAAGCAGAAGACATAGAGCTACCTAACTTAGTTGTGCCCCTAGTTTTACTGCTTTGATCTTTCTTTTCCAATTTTATGATGTAAAAATAGCTTTGTTAAATCAAAGAGTTAGAGAATGTACTTGTGTTGAAATCAATAAAATTAAAATTACGAGTACTGAAAATTTTCCTTTCAGTTCAAAAAATGGTCCAAGTTGTAAAATGGTAAAATTTTGAACAAAATCAGCTTTTATTAAAACTTTTCAAAACAATTTTTGAAAACGATCACCACCTGACACACACAGAATCGATTCTCAAGATGTACAGTCCCGAATCAAATGATCATAACTGCCCCTGATTGCATCGGCCACACCAGCCCTTCTGCCAATATAAAGATCACACAACCGAACTAACCAATAATGGAGAAAGATAACCTGATCAAATATGAACGAATAGGACAATTGAGTTAGAAATGGTTATGGTTGAACTTCAGAATGAAGTTGCCTAGATATCCCAAAGAGGGGAATCAGGCCTTACGTAGTTCGATTAAGGTTCACTCGAGTATTAACTCTCTCCTTTTGTGCTCTAACTTTTGCCAAAGTCGCCCTTTAGGGTTTTCAACCTTACGAGCTCAGTTTTTCTTTGTTTTTAATTTTTCATGCTCTAACTTTTGCCTAGGTCGCCCTTTCGGGGTTTTGGCCTAGTGAGCCTCTCAGGGGTAGTATTTCTTCAACTTGTCCATATTGATCGGTTGTGAGAACTCCAGGCCATCTAAGTCCATGAGAATAACCGCCCCTCTTGACCAGATCAATTTGATGATGTAAGTACCAGTCCAATTGGGTCTGAACTTGCCCCTAGGGTCATAGATGGGAATCCGGTTGTCTTTCAGCACCATGTCCCCTTCTTTAAGATTTCTGGACTTAACTTTCTTGTTAAAAGCCCTGGCAATTCGACGTTGGTAGCCCTGGACATGATACAATGCCCTTAGTCTTCTCTCATCAAATAGCATTAACTCCTCAAATCTACAACGTTGCCAGTCCACCTCCACTATCTAACACTCAGCCATAACTCGTAGTAACGACCCTTCAATTTCGATCGGCAAAACAGCCAACATCCCGTAAATAAGAGAATAGGGGTTGCCCCCTGTAGATGTTCGGATTGAGGTTCTATAGCCCCAGAGCGCAAATGGTAGTTTATCCGGCCAGTCCCTGTAAGTTTCCACCATCTTCTGCAAAATTCTCTTGATACTTTTGTTAGCGGCCTCGACAGCTCCATTGGTTTATGGCATATAGGTTGATGACTTATGGAAAGCCACGTTATATTTCTCAAGCAAGTCTATCACCTCTTTCTTGAAGTGCAACCCATTATTGGAGATAATCTCATTCGGAACCCCATATCGGCAGATAATGTTGTTTTTGATGAACTTAGCCACATGTGACGCTTTTAGCACAGAGTAAGACTGGGCCTCCACCCATTTGGTGAAGTATTCGATCGCTACCAAGATGAATTCATGTTCGTTTGACCCCTTTGGTGTAATTGTGCCGATAACATCTATCTCCCAAACAGAGAATAGCCATGGTGAAGTCATGATGTAGAGCTTCGACAGCAGAATGTTCATGCGATTGGCATGAATCTGGCATTTGTAGCAGCGCCGATCAAAACCAATACAGTCCTTTTTCATGGTTGACCAGTAGTAACCCTCTCTAAGGATTTTTCGAGCGAGCATCACACCGTTCATGTGGGCTCTGCACTCTCCTCCGTCAATGGCCTCCATAAGGCGCTTTAATTCCTCTTCCTCAATACACAGTTTATGCATTCCTAAATGGCCTCTTTTGTACAACTTGCCCCCACAGATGATAAATTGGACGGCCAGACGTTGTATTCCCCTTTTGTCCTTGGCAATTGCTCCTGGTGGATACACCTCCTTTTCCAGGAAATTCCAAATATTGTAGTACCAAGGGTTCTTGTCTGAAGCCTCATCTATCGTGGCAATGGTTTCATAGGCCGGCATGTACTTCTGTTCAATAATGATCGGGCGTATCCTGACTCCAATGGGATGTCTACCATAGAAGATAGAGTTGCTAGTGCATCAGTGAATCAATTGTTCTCCCTTAGCAGATGGGTAAACGTTAGCTTTTTAAACCTCGAAATTAACATATCCAAGGCCTGATAGTAAACCTTCATCTTCTCCTCTTTAACCCTCCAATCTCCGTTGGCTTAAGACGCAACCAAGTTCGAATCCCCAATGACGTCCAACCTTTTTGCCCCTAGTTCCAAGGCGACTTCTAAACTAGCAATACAGGCCTCATACTCTGCTTCGTTGTTGGATACTTTGAACCGGAGTTTGAAGGCTAAGGGTATATGGGAGTCATCGAGTGCTATCAGCAACACACTGATCCCATAATCGTATTGATTGGCTGCTCCGTCAAAGTACATCATCCACTTTTCCTCCTTTATTTGCAAAATATCTTCATCTGGAAAAAAGTACTCCACCGCTCCATCCCCCTTTACTAGGTGATCTGCCAGGAATTCCGCTACAGCTCTCCCTTTAATCGATTTGCGTGTAACATATTTGAGATCAAATCTGAAGAGAAGAAGCAACCAACAGGCTAGCCTACCCGTATGCGCTAGTTTCTCAAAGAGATATTTGATGGGATCTAATCTCGAAAACAGGATTACCGAGTGAGCTAACAGGTAGTGCCTTAACTCCCAAGTAGCCCATACCAAGGCTAGGGAAGCTTTCTCAAGGGGAGTGTAATGGGTGTCGTAGTCCAGCATTTTCTTACTCAAGTAGTAAACAGCTTTTTCTACCTTGGCCTCTGACTCCTGAGCCAACATACATCTCATGGTTGAGTTTGTCACTGACAAGTACAAAATCAATGATTTTCTCAGTTCTAGCGATGATAACACATGCAGATTCTATAGGTACTGCTTGACCTGTTCAAAAGCAAACTAACAGCGATCATCCCATTGGAATTTCTTTCCTTTCTTTAGGAGACCAAATAGTAGTCCACAAGTCAAGGTTAATTTGGAAATAAATCGTCTTATGAATTGCACTTTACCCAGAAAGCCTCCTTTTCAGTCCTTGGTGGTGGCATTTCTAAGATGACCTTGATTTTGGAAGGATCTACCTCAATTCCTCTCTGTATGATTAGGAATCCCAGCATTTTTCATGTTGTTACACCGAAGGTGCATTTTTGCAGGTTTAACCTCAATCTATACTCTTTGATCCGCTAAAAGAATTTCTCCAGTGCGGTGTAGTGGCCCTCTCAATCTTTGGACTTGACAATCATATCGTCCACATACATCTCAACCTCTTTGTGGATCATGTCGTGTAGAATGGTGGCTGTAGCCCTTTGATAAGTAGCTGCAGCATTCTTTAACCTAAATGGGATGACTCAATAGTAGTAGGTGCCCTACGGAGTAGTGAAAGCGGTCTTCTCCCTATCCTCGGGTGCCATCAGAATTTGGTTATACCCAGAAAACCCATCCATGAACAAGAGCAATGCATGGCCTGCGATGAAGTTTACCAACTCGTCAATATGCGGCAGTGGAAAATCATCCTTCGGACTAGCCTTATTCAAATCCCTGAAGTCGACGCAGACCTTGATTCTGCCATCTTTCTCTGGAAATGGAACAATATTGGCCAACCATGTTAGATACTCAGATACAAACAAGAACCCTACCTCAATCTAATTGGTAACTTCTTCCTTGATCTTCAAAGCCCAATCTGGGTAGACTCTGCGCAGCTTTTGCTTAACTGGTTAAGCCTCAAGGTCAAGAGGGATCCAGTGCTGTACAATCTCAAGATCAATTCCAGGCATGTCTTCGTAGGACCACGCAAAAACATCTTTGAAATTTTTTAATAAAGCGATTAAACGCTCGCGTTCCTCTGATGACAGCATAGGCCTGATCTGGACCAAGCGAGGATCTTCCTCAGTACCCACGTTAATTGATACGATTTCATCTGTATAGGGCTTAACACACCTCTCCTCCTCATGATCAACCAAATTTTTCAAAACCCGAGGAATTTCTTCCTCTTCGTTTAAGTCAAAATTTTGAAAATTGAGACCAATACAATAAACCAAAGGCACAGAAAAGTAGACAAAATCCATAGAATTTCCATTCAAAAAGTCTAGATCTTCGGTTACAGTGGACTGAAAAGAAAAGCTAAAAGACGACCTGGATAGGACTTTGGTATCTAGGTTACCACTCCTAGAAGTACCAGACTCAGAGGAACTTAAATCTAACCCCGACTCCACAGACTTAAAGGAATCAGATTCGGACTCACTATCCGATCCAGAACTGTTGATGACACCTTGCTCAAACTTCCAGACCAGGCGCGGAGCCTCAAATGCATCCATGATAAGATTGGAGAAATTCACTGCTGGGTTATCCCCGATCATTGAGATTGTAAAACTATCCCCCAAGTTGGCGGTCTCAGCTCCAGTAATAGAACTTGTCAGCAGGTCAACCAGTGCTTTTCCCAACAGCTCTTCATCTTCAATGTTCAGGCTTGCAGTCCCGTCTTGATCTGTGCTAGGGCTCAGGTCTACTTGTTCATCTTCCTCTTCTGGTAACTGGTGTCCGAAGAAGATCTCGAACCCTAGATACCTTGTTTTTGATTCCTTGTCAAACCAGGGTTCTGGGAATCCACAGAAAGGGAAGTCTTCCCCTTGGCAGACAAAATATCCGTTCAAGGTCCCCTATATTGGTTTGTGAACTAACTCGTACTTCTTTCCAGTCCTCTTTGCTTTTAGCCTTCCTCGCAACTCATCCCTCTTTCTTTGCCAATTTGCAGTGGTAGGTTTGTATTCCAGCCCGAAAGCATGGGGGTTGTGACTGATCTCCTTGGCAAGAGTGCCCCCCTACCTATTTGTTCATCATGTAAATGGATGGTGCATTCACGTAGTTCTCATCGCCCTCAGCCATGATGGATTGGACCAGCCGAGCTTTTGCCAGAGAGAAACACATCCTCCTCCCTATGTATGATTTCCAATAATGGCGCAGTGGTTCCCTGGGGAGGATGGATTGCAAAATTACCATACACAGTGGCAATCCCGTCTTTGAAGGGGTACTTCACTAACTGATGGATTGTTGATGATACAGCCCTCATATGATGTAGCTAGGGCCTTCCCAGTAGTAGATTAAAGGTGGCTGAAACATCCATGACATGGGATTCCACCTCATGCTCAGATAGGCTGATTAGGATATGGCTTTTGAACGTTCCCATAACATCCCGGCTTGTATTGTCATAAGCCCGGATGACCTAAGTCGTAGGCGTAAAGTTAACCGACCTCAAACCGATGGCATAGGCAGTCCTCACTGGACATACATTGATCGTCGATCTGGTATCTACTAACACCACCGGAATCCACTTTTTTCGACTTTCCAAGGTTACATATAAGGGTCGGTTGTGGTTGGCACCCTTAGGTGGTAACTCCTTATCTATAAAAGATATCATCGGTGTAACGCCCCTAGATATAACCAACAATACCAATTGGTCAATAGTGGTATCGATAGGCAGTTTGGTCTGGTTCATTGCCTGCAGCAATGCTTGCCTATGCTCCCATGATGCCATTATCGGCCCGCAGATTGATATATCAGCCTGAATCTTCTTGAGTTATTTTAAGACCAGGTTTTTTTCAACATCCTTCTCTTTTGCTCTTGCAGCCTCTTTGTTGGAAGACTCTGACTAATCTAATGACGCGGGTTTGAAGTGCTGACCACTCCGGGTCATATGATTGATCTCTTCAATATACCAGGTGTCATCTGCACTTCAATATGACTAATCTAATGACACGAGTTTCAGACAACCCTATCTTCAGTGCATTCTCCTTTTTCTCTATTTCTACTACCACGGGCCTAGATTGGGTTTGTGGTGTTAGATCTATCATGCACATGCTTGTGCCTTCTGGAATAACCACCTCCGATTTTGGTAGGTGGGATGAGGTAATGTATGTGCTAGAGTTGAAGGTGGGCGGTAGTGTATGTATGTGGTTAATGTTTCTGGGCAGGGGAATTTGGTTATGTGTAGGAAGTGGGTTGGTAGTTACGTTTGGTTTGGAAGGTGTGGCGATGACTTTGTTGTCAATGAGATCCTAGATCTTATGACGTAAACAGTAGCACAGGTCTATAGGGTGGCCATATTGTTGGTGGAAGACACAATACTGGGTAGGGTCATGTTTGGGTGGCAATGGGTCCAGAAGTGGACGAGGATCGAGAGGCTTTAGATGTCCCTTTTCCATTAATAGTTTGAGGGCGCGAGCCGGGCTCATATGGAGGGGAGTAAAAACTCTTCGGTTCTGGGGTGGGCCGATATTTTGTGAAGGTTGTGAGGTTGTGGCAATAGCAAAAGGATCATCCATCTTGGCCATTGAAACAACAGTATTAACATCCGCAGGCCGTGGAATAGTGCTATTGCTAGCATTGGTATTCCGAGAAAATGGCCTTCTTACGGGTTCGCTTGTTCTATGGATAATGCCCTTTTTGAATGCACTCTCAATCTAGACCCCCAGCTCATGTAAGGAAGCAAATCTGGACAACGGTGCCACTATCATTCTTTACAACATGTCTGGCTCAAGGTTCTGGACCACTAGCCTGACTTGCTCTCTTTCAGTAGGTCTATTTGTCGTTCGGACTGCCTTAGCCCTCTCCCGGGCGACAAAATCAATGAATGATTCTTTGGGGTTCTGGGTAGTAGCCTCAAGCTCACTAATGGTTACTTCTATCTGGGTGTTATATGAATATTGGTTGACAAATGCCTCAGATAGCTCCTCCCAATTCCGCTTTGTTGAGTCTTCCAACTTAGCGTACCAAATAGCCGCCACATCAAATAGGGTTCTCCTAAACAAGGAAAGCTTAT